>NC_042527.1:2861877-4173544 GCF_900963305.1 Echeneis naucrates
TCTCCCTAGAGTCTGTCTATCTTAAGAGCTCACCCTGTTGGGGTGAGCTACTATTACTTCTTCTAACCCAAATCCACTGACTGGATCTTACGGCCTCATCTGACATTTCTTTGACTATTTTCCTCACCCTCTGTCCCCTTCCTCCTAACTCACTCAACAAAGCAACAACAGATCTGGCTACAAACCCTCTACATCCTACTTCCACTGGACAAATCCTAACCTTCCACCCTCGTTGCTCAGCATCCTTACCTAGATCTGCATCCCTGAGCTTTTTTCTTTCATTTGCTTCTTCAACTGAATCCTCCCACGACACAGTCAGCTCTATGAAATATACTCTCATTCTACTCCTCGACCACAAAATTACATCAGGCCTTAGCTTTGTACAGGCTATTTCCTGGGGAACAACAAGCTTTCCTCCTAAATCCACCTGAATCTCCCAGTCACTGGCATCCTCTAAGCTGCCTTGCCTCCTTGTTATCTTATTAACTTTCCCTCCTTCTTGAACAAACTGAATTGCGACGCATGTGAACGACAGTTCTATCTTGTTGGAGTTTTTGGAGGCATATTCTCCCTGTGTCTGTGCGGGTTTCCTCCCACCGTCCAAAGACATGCATATGTTAATTCTAAGAGTTTCTAAATTGACCTTTACATATTCACTTTATTTTCGAACTGTGGCACAAATAACTTGTTCAGAATCACTCCCACAAATCTACTTATACAGTGTCATCTCACTTTACATCACAAACTTATCATCTCAATGTAAATCATATATCAAGCAAATCTATGTAGTGACATAGTAACAGGATTATATGCTACAATTGCAGCTGACCACTAGATGTCACTGGTACAGTTTGGCTTTGAGCCTCTGAAGCTCTTTTTTTTTTTTTTGGTACAACCAGGAAGAAGCATCAAATGTTTCAAAGGCTTCATCCGCCCAGCTGTAGTATATTTCCTCTATGTTTGAATTCTGAGTCTCCAACCATCGCCATGTCCATGTCCAAAGACTTTGTCAGATTGTGCTTTTGCTAAATAATTGACAAAAGCAGTATTACAAAAAGGGTTAGGCAATTGCATAAGATGTATATGGAGGTATATGGAGGGGGTGAGGGGCTGAATGAAAGGGAGTGTACGTATAAACGTATTCTTTAAGTTTATATTCCCTGAGTTGATTTTGCAGTAATCTGGAGAATTTAAAAAAATTAAAAGATACACAGGAAGGGCAAAGGCCTTGATCCCTGAGTGGCTACGTTGATCATGGAGATGGTTGACTATTTTGAATATATGAATTGAAACAGACAGCATACTATATTTTCCAATTCAAATTGCTGAACTAAAAAATATTTTCTTCAAGACATGTTACTGTCGTGTTTTTCGGGGTGTGTTTTCAGGTCAGAGCTACTGCCTTTCAGATGTTCTGTGCACGTACCTGACGGTGAACTGTCTGTTTCCTGCGTGACATTAGGGTGGTTGCAGCTTATTGTTCTGAATGTTGTTGCGCTATACGATTCGCTATATGAGTGTCTCTACTGCCGGTGCCTTACAAGTTTATGTATCCATCTAGACCAGGGGTCGGCAACCTGCGGCTCTTTCAGCCCTCTGCTGTGGCTCCGGAGGGCGAGCTTATTTTGAAAAAATAAATACATAAATGCTACTACTACTACTACTGCTAATAATAATAATAATAAACAAATAATTAATGGCCAATTAATTTATTTTATCTTATTTATTTAGTATTTCGTTTCGTTGTATAATTTATTTGGAGATTCAGATGCTCTTGTGACTTTAAAATACATTTTGTTTTAATAACTAATGGTTTGCTCAGAAGCACAAATGGAGGGACATTGAAAGCATCATTTATCATCATTTATTGAGCTATGAGTTATGAGATATATCTGAACTGACTTATTTGTGTTTAATATACAGGTTGGTGGGTGGCTTCTGCATGTCATCTGAGGAAAGCATTTTTTGTTTGCCCTTATTAGTATTATATTATGATTTTACAACCAATCAATGAATCAAACAGGCTTGCATTAGTTGAAAAAGTAAACCCTTATTGCCCATGTCTTTTGTTTCTTTCAGAATTCAAAATAATTTGATGTTTGGTGTTTATAAATGGAAAATAAAAAAGTCAGTAATTTTCTGCTCATGCTTTATTTTATAAAGGAAACGCATTCTCATAAAGCATGATTCAAAAGAAATTATATGTACCTTCAATTTACTGGTCAAATGGGTTTTGTGGCTCCGAGTGGGTTTTTAATTTGGTGGGAATGGACCCAAATAGCTCTTTTACTGCTAAAGGTTGCGGAACCCTGATCTAGACTGAACGATGCAGAAAGTAATGAATTCCCAGTGACATCATTAACTATTACATGCTAAGCTACCAGACAGAATATCCAAAGCTAAGCAAGAACTGACTGCATGCACGGAATAAAAGACAAATTCTTAGTAGAGCAGTTATCAAGCATTGGTGGTTCAGTGGTAGAATTCTCGCCTGCCACGCGGGAGGCCCGGGTTCGATTCCCGGCCAATGCAGGATGCTTTTCTTTTCGGACAGAGATGAGATCTTTTTAATACCATCTGCATTCGCACAAACAAATATTTATATATGTTCAGCAATTTATGCATCTTCCTCGTTAGTATAGTGGTGAGTATCCCCGCCTGTCACGCGGGAGACCGGGGTTCGATTCCCCGACGGGGAGATCACTTTTTTTTTTTTTTTTTTTCTTCCTTCGTTTCGGTCGGGTCTATTCCATTTCCGCATACATAAAAAGTTGCGTTGACTTTTTATTACATTCATAAAAAGACCTACTGCCGAAATCATTTTTTCATTAAAAACCCATTCAGCAGCAACAGCAGGATTAAGCAACATCAACACAATTCTACTGTATTAAAATGGAAGACAAGCCTTCTCTGTCTCGGGTGTTTTCTGGCGTTAGTTTAACTGGCTACTAATAATAGCTATAATAAAACTAACATAATAACTAATAACTAGAGTTTGAGTCTGAGCGCAACCATTCAAAGCAGGTGACCCTATTTGTGCTTCCTGTTCTCGAAATGCTCCCTTATTTGGATGGGGGAGAAATTCGGGGACGTCAAATATGTTTGAGTTAGGGGTTAGGGGTCCAATCAAAGTCAATGTAAAGTCCCATTTAACAGGGTGATCCCCAACAAGCTGCACGCAGCACCATTCCGAGTTAAAACCAACGTGAATGTGATTTTTCAATCAAAAGATTAAAACTCGAAGTGCGGAAACATGCAAACTTGTGAAACAGATTATCAGAACGTGACAGGAGTAACATGTGAGTCTCTGTGGCGCAATCGGTTAGCGCGTTCGGCTGTTAACCGAAAGGTTGGTGGTTCGAGCCCACCCAGGGACGCATTATTTATGTTTTTTATTATCATGACGAAGAATGCCACAAGCACAAAGGACTTCCATCTCTCACCGCCTAGATTTAAAGATGTAAGGGAAATACAGGCTAAGTGGACTGACCACCACGACACCTCCCTCATCCACTACAGCTAGAATCGAAATAAGTGGTTGATGCTGTTGTTCTGCATACCTGTCAAGTTTTGGATTTGAAAATAGGAGATATTTTCCGGCACCCACCACCCCAACTAAGCTCCAGTATGTAAGACAGATGGACAGGAAAGCTAAAATCACCACTTGTCAGCCGCCTACAAACTGCAATTGGCAGCTCCACCACGTCCTGAACTTCAGCCAGCTCCTTTGTTTCTTGTCTTTCATTATTGGACACTGTCCCATTTATCTTGATATTTGCAATATTTTTTTTTTGCAGGAGTGCCTTCTTCGTGGCGGTGCCGTCCATTATCCATCTTTGTTTTTCGCCGCCGTTATTTTTTTTTGTCACGTTGTTGTCACTCTTCTCTGACTGCCACCTACAGTACATGCAGTAGGTTACTGTAGCGGGGGGCAGAGGTCAGACTGGGAATGGTCCCCAGGGTATTATTATTATTTTTAATAAATGCAGGTTAAATACGGGAAATTTACGGGAAAATACTAATACGGGAGGGGGCCGGGAAAGGAGGGTAAAATACCGGAAAATCCCGACCAAAACGGCATACTTGACAGGTATGGTACTGTTGTGTACATGGAGTTATTGTTTTAACAAAAAGACATTCAGCATGAACTTTCTTTGCTTTCACTGAAAAAATGGCTCAAAGATATTTAAAAGGCAACATTTGGCTTGGTGTCTCTTTCTGATAATGTCTTTCCGCTGATGTCAACATTAAAAATTCCACAGTTTAAACATTTGGCATGTCAGTTATAATTCTTTAATTTAATTATTATATGCCCATGTTCCTTTTTGTAAATCAAATACAGTAGAGATGTCACAGGCCTATGATGTTTGTTGTTTAATATGCGCTAATAGTGAATTGTAACTGTAAAGTTATTTGTCACATTAGAGATTTTCGACAAACCAGATGAGATTAGTGTGTTTGAATCCACTTTATGAGCATAACTGGCTTGACACATCGTCACATGTAAAAAAAATCCCAAATCCCAATGGCCTTGATTTCAATCATCAGTTTGCAAGTTTGGTAATATAGAGATAAAAATTTCCTTATATTCTATACTAATTCAATAACAAAGTCTTACATGGTGGTTTATCATTTACATACAAATACTGTGTAGAATTACAAACCCAACGACTACAACATTGATATGATATATACAGAACCATATTTACATTTTGCAGTTTTAATATGATATTAATATACAACAGAAGGGGCGCTGCCAGACCAACAATGGCTCAGTGACTCTCACAGTGATTGTGTTAGTAATCATTTAGTAATTAATTAACTGTAACTCAAAAAGTGAGTCACTGACACTTCAGAGGCCACAAAACATACACTTAGTCCTAGCTCAAACAGCTGCCTGCAAGTTTCATGCTGTCTTTTCTGTGTCTTTTATATTTGAACCTTTTATGAAAATGAACCTTTTTGAAAAGCCTTCTCTTACTTAACATTGGTTCAAAGTCTTGACAGATATCCAGTAGGGATGGGGCAGACTGGCCATTTTGAAGATGAACTTTGCAGAAAAAAAATGTCTCAAGAAAGTTCTGAACCAGAGCTGGTCACACCCATTTCTCTGTGTCATGACCACTTCATCTCTTGTATTTGGACAGGTGATCTTGAACCATGACTTTTTGTCCCCCACAGATTGATAAAGACTGACTGATAATGTAGTAGATGTAGCAGGTAGGACATGATATCACCGTGAGTGATTGGATTTTCCCAGAATTCTGTGCAGCTCGGGAGACATGAGGTAAGGTTTTTCTGAACTACCATCATTCCTCTCCAGGTCATCACCTGTATGGCCAGACAAATGGGTGGATGGATAAAGGGGAAGGATAGGGGAAATATAGGAGACAAAGCAGGGATAGATAGTTGATGGAAGTAGGTAATGTTATAGCAATGGTATATCGTATGGATGAATGTGAAGGAGGTGATGTGATTATAAATAAAAGAGAAAAAAAGAAAAGAAGACCTGCATTTTTAAAGAATCACAAGTAACAGAGAGGAGCATAAGTGCAGCAATTACATTTTTTTATTACTACTTGTGATTTGGATGAAACACCAAACCTGAGCATGAGATGAAAAGATAAATCCAACAGCATATGATACATTTAGTACTGATACATACTAAATGTTTAATAATCCTTTAGTAATTTACTTAAACTCAAGTTTATCTCAGTTTATCTGTTTAAGAAAACAGTATTACTCTGTGTTAAAGGCAGAGACTGTAGTAGTGTATTGCTACTTACAAAAGCAGAGGAAGAGGGTATCAATGCACATGGAATAGACACTGAAGAAACCATGTGCAATCAGGTAGGCACCTATCCCCACAGTCTGAAGGAATGACATACAAGAAAAAGAACAGCAGCACTCAAGCAGATACCATAGAAAAACTGTTGCAATCCAAAGAACACAAACTACAACTCAAATAGCCTGTGTTATTTTATTGAGTCTATTAAGATTGTATAAAATAAATTTTGGCTATTTCATGTTTTTACTTGTCGCATATATAATTTTTATTCATATGGCTGATTGAGCAAAAAGTAGACCATCATTTATGACAGTGTCTCTGAATTTTACAGGCACCTGAGGGCTTGGCCTGAGTTAATATTGAATTCAATCTCAGATCAAACATTGAAAATCAATATTTCCCACCACATAATATATTTGTCACAAGACAGAAAATAATACCTAAAAGCCATCAATATGGTTTACTACAATATCCAGTCAGTTATGTATATCGCCAAGCCTATCTACCTGGCATATTGTCCTTGTCTGTGTGCATGTGTGTACATGTGTTTGTGTGAGGAGCGGGGTCGGACCAGCAGAGGGATCCAGTAGTAGTTGAGATTGGGCACTTCCTCTTGGATGAGGGGGAGCCTTTTAGTAAAGAAGAGGAATGCAAATACACCTGAAACACAACGAAACACAACAAAGCATACATAGTGAACCAGTGTATATGCCTTTGCTCATTGTTGCATTCTGTTATAATTGTCTCAAACATACTCAAAATTGAAAATTATAGTGTGAAGCATAAACATTGCTACTGTACTCACTTACTCCTCCTGCAATCAGCATTTTGCCCAGAAACAATAGAAAGTCGGTCACTCTGTCCAGAACAGCAACCCTTTGGAGATCGAATTAGATCATTTATTCTCAATGCATATCTAATGTGTTCAAAAGCCAGAGAGAATAGAGAGCACACTAAAAAGCACTGAGCCTCCTCACCTGATCAAGTTTCTCATCAACAGGCAGAAGGCATCTCTCCCTGACGTACAGAAGTTCTTACCATAGATCGCCAACTGGTGGTGCAGAGGCAAAACACAGCCATTAAAACGCTGATGTTGACAAAATGAAATGCAGGCAGGTCGAAATCTTACAGCCACGTTAACCCAGCTCACCATGATGTAGGCATTATGGTTCATGTAGCGAAGGAACTTCTCCAGACACCACAAACAGCATCTCAGACAGCACATTATGAACCTGGACAAGCTGTTGTCAACAACTACATGGGAACATGTACAAGATCAATAGCATGGTCATGGAAAGGATGTAGGGAGAAACCTAAAAGGTGTGTTGTTGTGTGTGTAAACCTTTCAGTCTCCGCTCCAGGTATTCCAAGATAATCCGGAAAAATTGGACGACTGACAGAATCAGAGCTCCAAAGGCCAGAGACCCAGTGTGATACCTGAAGAGACACAGGTAGAGCTTTTCTAGCTTTTCTATTTGGATCAGAAATGAGGAAGGGTGGCCTGGCCCTCACAGTGCATCCTAACCTGACAGCTTTGCTAAAGGAGAAAAAGAGTGGATGCGGTGGGATATCTTTAGGCTTCCTTTTGGCCCAGTAGTAGCTGGCAAATGTCCCAGCCAGGGTACACTGCTCCAGGGCCAAGCTGAAGTTGACCAGCCAGAGGAAGACCGCTAGGTTGAACAGTTGCAACAGGAAGAGGTAGTGGTGGTACGGTGTCTCCCCACCATAAAATGCAAACTGACACTGAGAGCTGTGACACGATGCTGGCATGGAGATGTTGGTTCTGTTGAAGGTCTGAAGGGGAGAAAGGTGGAGGAACATTCACAATGTCTTAGCATGCATTTTTAAAATACAAACACACATTGAGCTGTCTGACACCCTGCACAAAGCAGCTACGTCAACTACAGCTGCACTTTTTAATTGGAGAGGTTCAGCAGATTGAGGATTAAAATGTTTTTAGTAAATATGGACAAATGACAACTGACTCTTAAAATGACCCAAAACCTGGATATGGAAAACAAAACTGTACCTGAGGACTGCAAGTACTGTTGGCATACGGACAGCTCACATTAGGAGACATTACTTTGTAGATGGCTTCACCTGAAGATGCAAGATATCTGTTTCCACAGTTGATGATTAAAGACATATGACATAGAAAATCCATACCCGTACTGAGAAACTCTGAAATACAAAGACGTCATGTGAGAGCTTCCGGTGAGCTCTCTGAAGGATACACAGCTGTTACTGCCCAGTAGGAGATGCAGATAATCAGCAGCAGGAAGGTTACAACTGGATAGAAGAGTGTGGGCATCATGTGACCAATGGCTCTGCAACAAGTGAGACATCATAAAGGCAACAAAACAACATCAATGCCCAACATTTAGAAAATAAATTCAACAATCAGAAGCCGAATCCTACAGTAGTTTGCTGTAACAGAGGCAGAAAAAGAAAAACAGTATCATGTTATAATGTAATTCAATTTAACACTCCAACAACATATCTACAAATTATTACATGAAACGTTTGCCATTACAAAGTGTTTATCAACATTGTTATAAAGTGAAATGTTTCATGTTATGATATTTTTTTTAGACTTTTGACATTATACACTGATCCTGGTATATTTTTCTTTTTCTGGCAAAACTTAAGCTGCCGTACGGTCACATCCACTTTATTGTGATTGACTTTGCTGTCTTATGAGGTCATACTTGCTTGCCTCTCTGAGCAGAGAAATAGCCACTTGGACTCTTCCCCTTAAGAAGAACAGCGCCACCACAACGGAAGCTTCTGTAATTCCCATAGACACCACTAACGAACACAAACACAAAGTTTAGTTCTTCATACAGTTTGTCAGAAACAAAGTAGCTACAGTTTTATTTCTTTGTGTTGGTTTTGTCCTGATTCCCCTCAAAGTTCCAGAAATACAGTTATATCAACCACAGTGACCCATGCCAATTTGTCGCCATAGGGCTGAACGATCCATTTTATTGATTAATTCAAATTTGTAGTTCAGGACAATTGTAAAAAAATATTTTTTTCACTGTGTTTTATGGTAGATATCATCTCACAGGGCAGCACAGCAGCACAGTGGTTAGTGCTGATGCCTTGCAGCAAGAGGTAAATGGGTTTGATTCCTGGGCCTGGGGCTTTTGTGTGTGCAAAGTTTGTATGTTCTCCCTGTGCCTGCTTGGGTTTCCTCCCAAAATCCAAAGACATGCATGTCTAGTTTGATTCGTGACTCTAAATTGACCGTAGGAATGAGTGTGAGTGCTTGTCCATCTCTGTCTGCCTCTCTCTGTCGGCCTTGTGATGTATTGGTGACCTCTCTAGATTTGGTTAATCTGACTTTATTTCTGGGTTATATCAAACCTTCCATTTATTTCTAAAATCATTGAGAAAGCTGTAGCAAAACAACTACACGAGCATCTGGATGGGAACAGTTTGTTTGAAGAGTTTCAGTCAGGATTTAGAGCCCATCATAGCACAGAAACAGCGCTGGTTAAAGTCTACAATGACATTCTAATGGCCTCAGACAATGGATCAGCCTCCATACTTCTCCTTCTAGATCTTAGTGCTGCATTCGACACCATAGATCATAATATTTTACTACAGAGACTGGAACATGAAATTGGAATTAAAGGAACTGCACTAAGGTGGTTCAAATCCTACTTATCAGATAGACATCAGTTTGTTCATGTAAACAACAGCTCCTCCTCATGTACTGTAGTCAGTCATGGAGTCCCGCAGGGTTCGGTACTTGGACCAATCCTCTTTACGCTTTATCTGCTTCCTCTAGGCAACATTATCAGGAAACACAGCATCAATTTCCACTGCTACGCAGACGATACTCAGCTGTACCTATCAATGAAGCCAAATGAAGTCAGTCAGATAGTCAGACTGCAGGCATGTCTTGAAGACATAAAAGTCTGGATGACTGGAAATTTTTTACTTCTCAACTCTGACAAAACAGAAGTTATTGTACTCGGTCCTAAGCACCTCAGAAAAATACTATCTAATCATCTCATCAGTCTGGACGGCATTACTTTGGCTTCCATCTCCACTGTAAGAAACCTTGGAGTAATTTTTTGACCAGGACATGTCCTTTGTCCCTCACATAAAACAAGTTAGTCGGGCAGCTTTCTTCCACCTGAGAAACATTAGGAAAATCAGAAACATCCTTTCTCAGGATGATGCAGAAAAACTAGTCCATGCATTTGTAACTTCTAGGCTGGACTACTGTAACTCATTACTATCTGGATGTCCAAACAAATCTGTCAAAGGCCTTCAAATGATTCAGAACGCTGCTGCACGAATATTAACAGGAACTAGGAAAAGAGATCACATCTCTCCCGTGTTAGCTGCTCTTCATTGGCTGCCAGTAAAATATATTTTACTGGCAGCCAATATTTTCCTGAAAATTCAGCGGCAGAGGCTTTGTTTGCTTTTCTGCGTGACCTTATTTGAACCACCTTTAGACAACAGTCAACAGCAGTCGAGACTTTGTAGTGTTTTGTGTAACAGTTGCAATGAATTAATAGTATAATAGTAGATATAGCAGTCAACATGTGTTGCCACATTGAGACATTACTTTATTTTCTGGAATCTTTTTATGCATTGTTTTTTTTTTTTTTTTTTTTGTTTATATATAAATATATATATATATATTTTTTTTTTTTTTTTTTTTCTGTAGTCATGAGCTATGTCCCCAGGCTCATTAACCTTATTGTGCTGTGCTGAATATATTATTGGATCATATTGGGTCACTGTTGGAATCCCAAAAGGCAACCCAAGTGTGTAGCATTAAATCCGAGCAAATACACAGTTTATAAAAAAAGTATTGTTGAACTAAAATGAATGCATATTTAAAACTTACTCTTACTCTTGTCATTTCACTCACAGGGAAGGAGGAGGAGGGCTGTCATTTCAGTAAAGCCAGGCCCTAAAGGTCATTTCACTTCCCAGTTTTCAGATACCACAATCTCATGTTGGCTCACAATATCACAGCATCCTCACAGATGATCCACAACACACACTTGAACAGTATTATAATTAGATTCTTACTGTACTTTTTGCTTGCATTTTCAATGCATCTTCCCTCCTCCTGCTCTTGTTATCTCTATACCTCTCCCCACCTGCCTTTCCTCTCCCCTCTGTCTCTCTGTTTCTCTCTCTCAACCCCCTGATTCCTGACTCCCTTTCCCACCACTAGTCCCGTGTAAGTTTTCTAACTCTTAAAGGAAGTTTTTCTTTGCCACTGAGAAATGTAGTACAACTAATTATCCTAAAGTCACAATCCCTGTAATTCAGGGAGTCCATGTGAAATCTAACACTTCCTTAAACTTACACAATATGATCCAGGTCTGTCTGAGCTGTAGATAGACATGCAGGTCAGCGTGTAGGCCTACTTCTGTGATGGAAACATCAGCACCTGGTCTGTGTCTCAGTCGAGACCATTCAGTGGAGCAGCCCCATATACCTGTACACAAACCCACACATTTAGCAAGGGACTGCTCTATTAAAAGGAAGTTTCAGAAACATCTGCACATTACTTCCATGCGTCTGCAGAAAAGGAGATAATGAGATATAGGGAAATGTTCTGAGTACACACCATATGCGAGCAGCACCATGACAGAGATGATGATTGTCCACAACAGTAACCCAACTGTGAACCTCAACAGCAGGAGGAAGACCAGACTCACAAACAGGGACATCAGCAGGCCTCTGTTACAGTGTTACAGGAAACAATAGCATTCGTCAAAATTTCAATCATCCTTGAGGTACCCTTCTTTTGGTCATAGTCAATACTAAAATTCAGGCTTCTTTTCAGTTGACTGCAAGTGAACAACTGTAAGCACAGGTGAGCTTGTACCCAAGACTGAAGGACCACCTACTCTGTGTAATCTTCTGACATCCCTACTCTGTTGACATATGCCACTGACCACCTACTTAGTTGATACCATGTGAGTCAAGAGTCGTTCTGACCAACACACCTACTGAGTACAGTTTAAATCTCTGAGAAATTTTCTGGGTGTTTTTTGCATGTATTTACACAAGTATCCATGGCCATGATTTGGCATAGTCTTCCATTATCTTCACACCCATCTCCTTAGTCTCCAAAAGTCCTGTTATTGACCTGTGGGGGAGGGATGAGAGTTAAGTGTGCAGTAAAAGGCTGAAATTCAACTAGAAATGAAACACATATAGGAAAGAGAGGTCATTTCTATCATTTTAACCATAACAATAAGCAGCTGTTTTTGGCTCTGTGTCAGTGAGCTAGAAGTCACTCAATTTTTTCTGCTAAAGCTCTGATGACCAGCTGCACAACATACCTTTTTTCTCTCCAAATTGAGATTTTCTTAAATTATAAACTGCTGAAGAAAATGGTTTTTTCCTTATAATTCCCCTCAAACTGTACACCATGTGTTGACCTTTGATAAATAGATTTGATCAGTAATTCATTTGTAATGAGTCTGTCCAACCTTGAACAGATTTACTGTCAATCAACTTCTTTTTCAGCTCATTTTCATTTCACAAGTGCCCTGTAGTTTTATGGTACATCATCTTTTCAGTCCATTGAAGTATTTCGTGTTCATTAATGAAATGTGTCATTCACCGATGATTAAATGATCTCAGCCATCTCACCTGGGATAGAAATAGGTGAGATGATAACTCAGGGCCCATGGCCAACATGTGGTCTGCAATACAATTATTTCCATTTCATATGTCAAATTTTGTATGAGGCACCCACAACGCTCATACTATGAATGGTATATCGTAACAGCTGCTATACCAAACAATAGGCTACCTGCAAGCCCCCTAATTCTTGCTTCCCTGATGACACACCAATCAGGTACCTGTGGATATTTACAACTAACATATATACAGTAATGTTTAAGGTAGCCCCTAAAAATCACAAAACAAAAACTGAATTTTGGAAATAAGTGGTACCACAAATGGCATTGATTGTTGTGGTACCACAACAGTCGATGCCAGCGTGTTAATAGTAGATATAATAATAGTTATAAGAGGCCAACAGCTGCAAAATGTCTTTCATTGCTGTAAATCATTTATTCTTAACTAAGGAAACCTTTTAAGATTTTAAGTGTCATACTTCAGTTGCTTTGTGGAACTGGCCCCTGGCTTCGTCAATTAAGAATCACACACATCGATGGTTTCCATAACACCACATCACACCCTCTCATTTCTTCATTAGAGCTGAGTATAGTTATTTATCTTTGCCAAGTCATAAATGCAACATAATGAAATGTTAAAAATATGAAGAAAAATTTTTGTACTTAGCAGCATGTTGGAGTTCAGAGACACTCCGTGGCATCTCCAGAGCATCTTGAAAACTGGTCCTATTAGCCACGGTCACAGTCCCGTTCTGAGCGATGAAATCTGGTAGACATCTCTGGAGAACTGACACACATGCACGCACACGCACGCAAACACACACACACACACATACAAAGAGAAGTGCTGTCAGCACTGGGATTTCACAATTCTTATTCCTGTATGGTTGCCCTGAGAACTTAACACACTGCACCCTCAGAAACACAGATAGGCAAAATATCAACAACCTTGTGCATGGTTCTCATGGAATTTGTACAAAAATAAATTAAAAAAAAAATCTGGGCAAGCTATTTCAATCCCCAGCTGTTCAATGTAAGCACTGACATAATGAGTTGAAACTTTATGTTCATCGTAAGTCCTTACATGGTTGACTGGGTACGATCATGGATGGACAATCCTCGTCTCGCAGAACCCGAGAGACTGGCTGGAAGAACCAGAGGGGACAGGAATGTAAGCACAAAAGCATGAGCGCTTCTGTTTTTAAAAACAGTTTAAGTACGTTCTATGTCGTGTCAGAGTTGCTACCTTGTCAGGGTCATTAAATCCGGGCTTACAGAACTGTTTGTAATATTCCCAGTAACTCTTGCTTTGTTTGTGTTTCAGTTGCATCTCAGTGTAGGTAGCAAACCTGTCAGGGCATTGTGATACACACATCTGGAAGAAAATCCAAAAATGTTTGTTACTTAACTGAGGACAAATATCAACTATCACATATCAATACAGCTACTGGATATGGATTACACTGACACTTTATTACTGCTAATACAAATTAAACTTTTAGGGATTGTTATTTTCTGTCCAAGGATGGATTATAGATGTGGCAGTAAGAGGCCCATATTGAATTATTTAAACATCCAAATGTTTTAGATGGTGGTTGAACTTCTCAGTCAATGTTACATGATTGCTATAGACATCTCCATCTGACATTGGTCAAAGGCATGTTGCACCATAGACAAGTCAATGACATATTCACCCAACAGGCACAACATTATGACAACATTATGCTTAATATTGTGCTTTAATATTCGTCCCCTTTTGCTGTTAAAACAGTGTCAACAGTTTTTTTTCTGTGACTTCCTGCTTTATTTTGAAAAGTAACGGTATTCTCGTTGGGCCACTTTTAATAGATAAAGACTGGCAACACCCCACAAGAGTTTTGGAGATGCTCTGACCAGGTCATCTAGCCATCACAATTTAGCCGTTGTCAAACTTGCTCCTTACGCTTGCACAGTTTTCTCTTTGTTCTAACATATCAACTTTTAGGACAAAGTAATCAGTTGCTGCCTAATACATCCCACCTGCTAATGGGTACCATAAAGCGATAATCAGTTTTATTCACCTGTCACATGTCATAATGTTATGCCTTACGGATGCAGAGAGACATTAAGAGATGAACAATTATCCATATAAAGTCACAAATTCACATGAAGGTGGAAGTGGGGTCCTTAAAACTAACGCGATAGTTACTTTCCACAGTAACCAGTTACTTTTAGAATTTGTAATGGAGTAATTAATTGAGTGAGAAGTAACTAGTAAGTAACTAATTACTAAAATACAAACAAGAAAAAAGGCCTATGATAGAATCACAACAGAAAGGTAAAGATAGAATTTGATGTAATAAAGAAACTGCAAAAGGGCTCAAGAAGTAAATGTCTTTAAATTCTTTATCATTTTCTGAAGTGATTAATTTGATTGTGAGGGCCACATCTAGATTTTTTTCTCAAAAATTTGGCAAAATTTATTTTCAAGATTAATTCTTTTGTTGAACAAATAGATAGTTAAAGCCAATCCAACATGTTTCTGAATGTCAAACCTGTAGGTTTAACAAAAATAAATATATATATATACAAGCATGGGAAAGTATTAAGCATATATTGGTGTGTATGATTACTAGGCAATACAGTTTTTATTTAATTTGTTCATTCTCAAAATTTTTGACAAAGAATAAGGGCACAGTGACACAAAATGACAGTTGGGTGACCTTTTTGGTTTTCACAAGTATTTAATGATGAGTAAAGCCATCTTTCTTAGCCTTCAGTCTGCCATCCATGGAGTCTGTCAGTTTCTTAATCTGTTGACAATCAACTACAGCCACTAAAGCAAAGCAAAGTGTTTGGTTTTATCCTTTTATCCTGATTTCAATCCAATAAACTCCAACTTACTCATCCTTAATGATAGCAGCCTGTACAGGTACCCCTCCTCCACCTTGCTGCTGCCTGACAGTGAGTGGTGGCCTTTGCCTATTCGTGATCCTGCCATGTGCCATTCCATCTAGCGCACTAAGAATCAATCTTGTCAGTCCATAAAACCTTTGAAAAATTGGCTTTTGGGCATTTTTTAGTCCATTGTTGAGGCTTCTTACTACTTCTGGGTACTCCAAGCAGGTTGCAGCTCTGGAATATGGTTACACTAGTGGCTAATTGTTTCCCGTTAGAGTCATGCTTCATTCTCCTCAATGTCTTTGCAGTGCAATCGCGGCTTTTAATTTATATGGTTTTTGCGACCCGGTTGACCTTTTGCAACAAACTGTTTGGTACCGTGCAGTGATCAAAACATAATATTTTGGCAATTTCAAGTGTGGTGTATCCCTCTGAAAGACATTTCACAATTTTGGACTTTTCATTGTCTGTTAAAGCGCTTCTTTTGCATGATGGGATTGCTAAAGAACCATGCGCACCTTATATAGGGTCGTAATCACCTAAGGTCACACCTTTCATCATTACACAAACACATGAAAATGATTAAGCCAGCAAGGAGAAGGAGAGCAAGGTTACACACCATTTTAACTTTTTGTGGGAAAAAAATGGGAATTTAGGAAATTTGCAAGCCGTGATGAATATCACAGGGGTGGCTTGAATTTGTATTAACCTTTCAATTGATTTTCTGGAGGGACTGGCCAGTGGATGAGGTTAAGAGATTGGTGCCCTCTTTTCAGGTAAAACCCACAATGACTCAGCTGCAGCTGTGTCTGTTGTTGGAGTACCTGAGTGGTGGGACACTGCAGGTTGATGAGAATTGCTGGGTTGGCACACTTTAAGATGTTGAAATAGAACAGGATCGGTTTCTTCCTGCAAAAGAACAGTCCATGTGAAATCACATATACATTGTCATTTTGTCATTAAATAATGTCATTGCCTTTTTCACTGTCTGAAAGTAATAATGATGTCCTACATTCTGCCAGAATAGCTACAGAGCAGAGAAAGTAGAAATATGTGATAGACACAGTTGGCTGCTGTAGCAAGCGGACAAAAGGTGAACCATAATGAGATTTCTTAAAGCCTTTATTTATGTTCTGCTTTCGTCACCTTCCGTCAACAATTTATTTCTCAGTCCTTCACACCTTTCTTCATCAAACACCAGAAAAACACAGATTAATGAAATAAAAATTATGTTGTCACAAAACAGTCAACACAACACCTGTATGCATATGGACATTTTTAACACACAAAAAACTGTGATAAAGCCAACTTCACACACACACACAAAGGCAGGCACAGCGGACAAGGTACACCACTTCACTCAGTGCGCAACAGTAATGGGAAGCTCAATTCCATTATTTACAGTGGCGGAGAAAGCTCACCACTGCAAATAAAAAAGCTGCGATGCAATAAAAAAAGTTAGAATGCAAATAAAAAAAACAATGGATGTCTGATTGAATAAATAGTCCAGAAGAAGAAGCAAAATAAGGGGAAAACAAAAAAAGTAAGTGAAAAGTTGCTTTTGTGGAAACCGTTATTTTAATGTCAATAAGTGAGGATACTTTGCATTGTGTTATTCGTAGTTCAATGCCAAACTTAGCAGCGACAATGTCTGGAAACAGTCCCAGTGCTGTTGTACTCTATATCAACACTCATGGAATGTCTCATGCCCAAATAAATTACTTGCTCTGAACTAACTGTTGTATAAAGTAACACTTTATATAATTGGATAACATCCAACTGGTGTGTGTGATATCTGTCAACATGCTGAAACAATAGAGCATGCTATTATTGATTGTAGGAAAAATGTCCAGGAAAGACAGAACATGCTGACAGGGATGGGAAAGGTTGGACTGATAGGGACAGGTCTTAAAAGCATTCTTTAGTGTGGTGAGGGAGGGCAAGGCCGGAGATATTTATCTGAATTTCTCTTAAGAAGAGGATTGTTCAGGAAAATTTAAGTAATAGATATAATTACCTCCAGTAGGTGGTGGTAAAACAATTAACAGGATGCCAGCTGCCTTAAAACCTCAAAGAAGGAGAAGAAGTTGGGACATTCCCTTTCCGGTTTGTTTCAGTGCTTGTCAATTTTTATCTGCATTCTTAAAAGTGTTTCGCGTTTTGTTGATTTGTTTTCTGAAATGTTCTGAAATATTTCTACCGTATGTAGATGTCTGTAACAAGATGAGTGTGTGTCGTGTTTTTTTGTGCTGCCTCCTAATACACACTCTCCTCATCCCTGTCCTACAGTCTCATTTATCAGTAAAATCGTATCAGCATTTTAGTTTCATCACTTCCAACCCGTAAGTTTGGAATATATCTATGGTCTGAATAAGTAAATCAGGTATGACTCGATCACACAGTATATTGTCATTTGATAAATGGCACGTGAACATGTATTTTACAAATAAATGGAAACGCAAATAATAATGTGGATAATATGGACAGTATCTACCAACACCTACTGCAATTTTGGTGATGTTTGCACGTTGTTTGTTGGGACCAGGCTGTTTGACTGACTATGAGCCCTGGCCCCATAATAACTAAGAGTTGCTCTGTCTTTTTTCAAGCCTCAGAACAAAGTTTAAATCCAACTGTTCAACGATGACTTCAGTTAGTCATCAAAGTGTTATATTAGGTCCAGCAATATGAAAAGTCATCTGGTATGTTCAGGGTCCATTGGACTAAGAGTAACTTACGCATTGGAAGTCCCCGTCTGACCGCAGAATTGTCCATTGCTATCTGTTGGATGGAGAACCTTTCTGGGATCCCCATGTAACCAGGCTAGAGAAAAGGATAGAGGGGGAGGTAAAGAGTAAAGGTGCACGATATATCTAAATGCCATCGTCATTGCGATATCAGTGCTTGCAATAAACATACGGCAAAAATTACTTAAATTTCTATAAATATTAGCTACATTCCACGCGCCATGCATTCACACTCTGAGTGTCAGCCCATTTGGCCAATCAGATGCCACCAATGCTGCCTGAGAAGCCCCCCCTTTCCCTCTTTAGCGCATGGTATTCTAGTTGCAAGAGAGACTGATGATTGAGAGCGCCGTCGTTATGGCTGAAGTTAGCGAATTGAGCAAGGCAAACATTGGCAAAGACTTGGTGTCTAAAAGGAAAAGCACGTCTGTTATTTGGAGGTATTTCGGTTTCACAAGGGCTGACGTGTTACAAACTTTGCAAGATATGTCGTACAGTGGTGGCAACTAGCAGAGGCAATACAACCAATCTGCACAGCCACCTGCAACACAATCATAAAGATCAATATGAAGAGGTCCGACAAGCTAGCATTAGCAGAAAAAAAAAACGCTCATGTCATGCCAAATCCAGGTGCACAATATATCTAAATTTTGTCATCAATGGCCAAGAACTCACCATGAAGGTATATTATTATAAATAGTATTATATTAGTTTTTATCATTATCATTTTATCATGGACTGGCGTCCTTTTCCCTCGCCCAATGTGAGCTGGGATTGGCTACAGCAGCCCTATGACCTGGGAACGGAAAAAGCGGTAAAAGATGAATGGGATCATTTTATTACTCTATTTTGTTTTAATGTCATAATTCAAGCACACTTACCCCTAAGACCTCGGCTCAACAAAAAAAAGGTTACCAGTTGAGACATTGCAGTATGAATGATTATGTTTACATTTATTCTTACTTATTGTTTGAATTCTTTAAGTTATTTCAATTTTGTTTACAGTTGCAAAAAAAAAATTAGGGAGCAAGGTGATTTATGGTCAGCATTTCATCCAATAAAAATAATGTTGGAATGGAAACAATGCATTTCTTTTTTAAATTGTCTGCATGAGCCTATGTTGGCAGTAAGTAGAGTGATGAAAGCTATTAAATATTTAAATATCGCAGGCATATCATTATCGCAATATTCAATAATGTTATCGTATATCACGTTTTCCTAATATCATGCAGCCCTAGCACAGATCCACATATTTATATATGCATACTCCCTATAGTGTCTGTGTGTATGTGTGGGTGTTTGTGTACTCACCTGTTATCCCCAGGCCCACATATGAGACGATGACAATGATGAAGATCAAGCAACATAAGACATCAGTGCAGTGTCTACAGACAGACATAAGAATGTAAGTTAATTCCTCTCTTTAATAAGGTTAAATAAAATTTATTTATATAGCGCCAAATCAGAACAAGGCACTTTTCACATAAAGCAGGTCTAGACCAAACTCTTTATGGAGTCGTTAGAGAGACCCAACATATCTTTCCAAGAGGAAGTACTTGGTGACAGTGGCAAGGAAAAACTTCCTTTAAGAGCCAGAAACCACGGGCAGAACCAGGCTCAGGGGGGTAGGCCGTCTGCCTCGACCGGTTGGGTTGTGAGAGAGAGAGATTGGGGGGGCAGAAAGGGAAACAGAGGCAGTGAAAGTGAGCGAGAAAGCAAGGAGGGGAGAACTCAGTAGAGGGAGCCAGAGTAAAAGAACAGGAGAAGAGAAGATGCCATGGAAAATACAAACAAAACATACAGTGACTTCAACCTGGTAGTTCTAAATGTGCACTGATAAATATTAGCAGGAGGCAAGAAGAAGAGGTTATAATGGGAAGTGAGTAGTCATGTATTATGATAGCTAAAGGTAACTTATGCATAAGCAGGTACTGAGTGAGAACATGGAACACAGATCATTCAGCACCTGTAGGATGGGGACAGGAGGAGTGAGGACTGGAGGGACAAAACACATATTACGGGAAAAAACAAAGTTAGAGACATGTAGCATACAGTACACAAAGTGTACTGTATCGCCCTGAAAATTAGGGTGGACAAGGAGTCATCCACCTGCCCAGTAGACAGGCAGCTTTCCGACTACAGTTCATCCAGCGCTTCCTGACAGAACCTGAGAACTTGACTTGGAAAGGGCTGGCCTGTGAAATCTTGCACGCTGTTGGGAATTTTGGACTGGATAGAGCCCTGTTTTTAATGGAGCCAGCCAATTTGAACACTAAAGAGCTTCGTATTTTTTATCAAGGACTGTTTAAAGTTTGGAGTCTGTTCAAAGTCCAAAGGATGCACAATGCTCCATCCTTATACTGGCTTTCATGTGAACCTGTCCTTGGGGCAATGGGGCAAGACTTTACTAATGGCTCATTACTAATGGCTCTGCTGCTCTTAATGAAAGCAAAAATAACAACATTATATAATTTCGTAAATGCATGTGGAATTTAATTGAAAAATGTTGAAGGCATTGCAACTGAATTAGAGTTCAGGTCTGTGTGTATAGTAAGGCAGTTTCTGGAATATCTTAGATCTAACATTAAGACACTCTCAACCCAATTGGTCGAGGCAGATGTCTGCCCTCCACTGAGCCTGGTTCTGCCCGAGGTTTCTGCCTCTTAAAGGAATTTTTACCTTGCCACTGTCACTGCCATGAGTGCTTGCTCATGGGGGGATCTGTTGGGTCTCTTTAAATCATTTTATAAAGAGTTTGGTGTAGTCCTGCTCCATATGAAAAATCCCTTAATGTAACTTTGTTATAATTTAGTGCTAGAAAAATAAATCAGATTTGATTTATGATTTAGATGAGGACACAAGGTTTGACTGGGGTTTAGGTATTACCTTCTGCAGACTGGACCCCTGAAGGAAGGATCAAACTTGCATGGTTCTCCTACAAGAAATAAGATAAATTAAGACTTAGAAAGCTCAAAGACTTGGTCAAGTCAGCACCTGGAAATGGGGGGGGGGGGGGGGGGGGGGGGGGTAAGGCATGTAGCAGAGGGTCCATCCAAGTCGACAGAAAGCACATTTGGAAGTACTCCATCCACATTATATTGATCTCGTACTGTTTATGCAGCAAATGTTTTTAAACAAAACTATAACAAATAATAAATATAATAAAGACGACTTGAAACTAGATACTGAGGTGATCAGCTAATAAGGGAAAAATGACTGCGGTAATAAATCATGTGAGAAGTACGACCATGTTCATGCTGATGCTTTTTGCATCAAGTGGAACTGTCCCCCGATGGTAACCAGATGGAATGCAGTTTTAAGGCTCTTCAGCATAACTTTCACTTTACAGATTCAGTCTGTGTTAATTCTTCTAGACAGCGTACGCTCTCAAATAAACTGATGTTAATGTCAGGTCAACTATGCAGTAATAACATAACTTAAACCTCATTGTTTCATAGGTAAGCTGGTACAGTTAACATGGAAGACATTTGTGAAAAACATGCCAGTTGAAATAAACAGACTTGAGAGTAGCTGATTGCATTAGTGAGCAGTAATACTCAGCTAATCTTTATCCTGCTACAGACCAGAATAGCCACAGTCTGCTCAGTACAATGCACAAACACCTTTGTTGGCACTAACTATTTTTAAACCACTCATTGGACATTTACTATTCTAACATCAGTCATCTTCTGTGCCCATCACTGCTTTCTAGAACATCTTGCCTTCACTTAGGTGAAAATCTTAATAAAGCGTGGTAAAGAGCAGGGAGTGCAGGCTGTTCAGAAAATACAGTTAGGGTATGGTACAAAGTTAATATGGAGGACAGAGGCCATAGAAAAAACAACATGATCTTCCTTTCAGACATACATACCATTAACCTGAAATGAGTACAAAAAAATGTCTTCAAATCAAAATAATTGTTTCATCAGCCTTTTTCTGATTTTAGAAAATTTTCCAAATTTTCTTTTGGACACAATCTTATCATTTTTGAAGGTGAGACTTTAAACTGATGAAACAAAGATTTGAAAACACTGTTTTCAGACACACATTCACATAACCCTGCTTTTTTTTTTTAATCAAGCCCTGTATTCCAGTTAAGAGTTAGAAGAGAATATCACTCCACCACAGAGATTCTGTTGTCAAATATCTCACAGTCAGTTTATGACTGCGAGATATTTGACAACAGAATAAAACTTCGTTTTTTCCCTTTTCCAAAGTTTCCCACAACGAACTCATTCTCAGTGATCTGTCACTCAATGCTTGTGGATCTAAGCAGTTCAAAATAACTTATGTCTACCCGTTATCTTCAGTGAAGTAATTCTAAATGCTACAGCATGCCTGAACCTTCTGGCTGCAGCACCGTGGCCTGCTGTGTGACGGTGTGCCTCTCACTCACCGTAGTAGTGACCCGGAGCGGCAGCTCCTGCGTTTGCCTCACTGTACACGGCGGCTGACCTTCTGGAGCTGCACCGGTGTGACGACATGTAGGTAGACAAAAAGAAAGCAGAATGAAGAGGCGACTGAGGCTGCCAACTCCTCAGTGAGGAAAGTCGCTACTGGCTGTCCTAAGAGTCGGTAAAAAGTCGCTAGATGGCGTCCTCACACAATTTATTCAGTTCATTTTATTCACATTTTACAGCCCACTATTCTAATAAATTTATTTCATGCACCTATGTAATTACATAATTTCATGTAAATAATAATTATAATAATCCTAATAAATGATGCATTTAAGTTAATAATTAAGCCCCCCCAAGCCACCCCAGGCAAAAATAAAAATACTGTAAGCAGCTGGAACCAGAATGCTCTGACAGCTCATCCGCAGACATCCCAACCCTCCCGCAGAGGGGCTGTGTGTGTGTGTGTGTGTGTGTGTGTGTGATTGATCATGTGCGCATGTGTGACCGACAGACAGTTAAAATTCTGAAAAAAAGGTCCTACTGAAAAATCTGACCAAAAGTCTGCAAAACATTCTACAAAACAAACTCATTCCAGTCTTTCTACCCATACCCATCAAAAAACATTGTCACCTTTCTTAAGTCTCTGTAAATGTTTGAACGTTTTTATTTTAATTTTTTTGTGTGTGTCTGAATTTGTCCTTGTGCAACACCAGAGGTGTGTGGGCTTTTTATGAGAGTGATTTGATTATTTCAGTGCTTGAATGTAACCATCGCCAACCCTCCCTGAGCTCTGGTTTGTTTATCTTTTTTGAGTGAAATTACTTTTGTGAGGCAGGGAAGGCGGACAAGGGGAATGGTGGCTAGTAATGTTGCTTCACAGCAAGAAGGTTGCGGGTTTGATTCCAACGCCTTAAGCCTTTTTGAGTGGAGTTTGAATGTTCTCCCCGTGCTTCCACGGGTTTCTTCTGGTTATCCCATCTTCCTCTTACAGTCAAAACACATGCATGTTTAGGTTAATTGGTTACTCTAAATTTCCCAAAGGTATGAGTGTGAGTGTTTGTGAAATTACGCAGAGAGAGGCCCCAGACCCAGGCACCAAACTGGCAGCCTTCTTGATGTGGAGCAACAGCACTAACCACTATGCTGCCATGTTGCCCCATTGACCAGACAAGTTATATGAAAGGTCAACACTACAGATAACGTCAACAGGCTAGGATCACATCACAAAGCCTCACTCTGCAGAGGGAAACCAGAAAAGGATGCCTTCTCTCTTCCTTACTGTTTGATGTATTCATCCAATCATTGGCATCAGGGGAAAGTATTCAGACCCCCTTCGGTTTTTCAGTCTTTTTTATATTGCGGACATTTGCTAAAATCATTTAAGTTGATTTATTTTCCTCATTAATGAACACACAGCCATTTTGGCAGAAAAACACAGAAATTTAGACAATTCAATTCAATTCAAATTTATTAAGAACAAGAACTAAAATATCACATGGCCATAAGTATTCAGACCCTTTGCTGTGACACTTGTATATTTAACTCAGGTGCTATCCATTTCTTCTGATCATCCTTGAGATGGTTCTACACCTTAATTGGAGTCCAGCAGTGTTTATTTAGATTGATTGGACTTGATTAGGAAAGGCGCACACCTCTATATAGAAGACCTTCTAGCTCACAGTTCATGTTAGAGCAAATGAGAATCATGAGGTCGAAGGAACTGCCCAAAGAGCTCAGAGACAACTGTGACTGGGAACAGCTCTGGCCAAGGTTACAAATTTCTCCTGCACCTAAGGTTCCTAAGAGCACAGTGGCCTCCATAATGTTTAAATAGATGACCAGAACCCTTCCTAGAGCTGGCAGTCTGGCCAAACTGAGCAATCAGGGGAGCCTCAAAAAAGTTCTAGAAAGTCAACCATTATTGCAGCCCTCCACCAATTATATCTTTATGGTAGAGTGGCCCAACCTAAGCCTCGCCTCAGTGCAAGACACAAAACCAAAAAACACATGAAGGACTTCCAGAGTATGAGAAATAATACCCTCTGGTCTGATGAGACCAACACTGAACTTTTTGGCCTTAGTTCTAAGCAGTATGTGTGGAGAAAACCCAGCACTGCTTATCACCTGCCCAATACAATCCCAACAGTGAAGCATAGTGGTGGCAGCATCATGCTGTGGGGGTGTTTTTCAGCTGCAGGGACAGGGTGACTGGTTGCAATTGAAGGAAAGATGAATGTTGCCAAGTACTAAGATATCTTGGACAAAAACTTCCAACAAGACAATGACCCTAAACACACAGCTAAAATAACAAAGGAGTGGCTTCGGAACAACTCTGTGACTGTTCTTGAAAGGCCCAGCCAGAGCCCTGACTTAAACCCAACTGAGCATCTCTGGAGAGATCTAAAAACGTTCCCCATCCAACCTGAAAAGCGTGCTTCTACTCAATACTGAGCAAATACTTACGTGCATGTGATATTTCCCCTTTTGTTCTCTAACAATAATGTCTCCACTCATTAATAAAAATGTCTAAATTTTTTTGTTTGTTTGTTTTTTTGTCAATGTGGGGTGCTGTGTGTGCATTAATGAGGGAAAAATGAACTTAATGGTTTTACCAAATGGGTGCAATATAACAAAGAGTGAAAAATTTGATGGGGTCTGAATACTTTCTGTACCCACTGTATATGACAATATCGTACTCTACTTACGACAACCTCAAAGATCATCACAGGAAGCATCTCTGGCTACCCCATTAACTAATCCAAGTCAGAATGCATCCCTACCTAAATTATCAAATCTAGTCCTCTAGTCTGTGGTGACCTGGGGCATTGGGACAATCTTCCCCTGTCCCTTCTGGGGTGTATAGCTCCGGTTAAAATGGGAAATCTTACTATAAATCAATTATCTCTTCTCTGTGATTCCATTCAAACCCACAGTAAAGTGAGTCCAAAGGTTGGCTTATAAAAGCAACAAAACTACAAGAATATGCCTATCTACCCTCCAAGACATCTTACCTATGACACACACAGATTTATTTAAAACCTTTGAAATAAGAAATGAAAAATTTGTCCATTACCTACAAGTGATAAAGACAAATAAGAAGACCATCACAACCATCCGGCTTTGTCATTAATGTACAGAATTTCTGCACATTTTTTTACAAGTATAGATGTGTAGGAGTGTGTAGAGTCTGAGTTTAAAAAAAATTATAAATGAAATGAAAAATGATTTTTCTTTTGTGTGTTTCTTTTGTTAACATCACAAAGCTCCTTCCAAAAAAGAAGATAGACCTTTTTTAAAAAATATATGCAATATATTCTATGCATCTACCAATATTGAAATGGGAAACAGAATAACATCAGAATGCTGAAATCACATTGCAAAGCTTCACTCTGCAGAGGGAATCCAGACAAGGGTGCCTTCTCTCTCCCTTACTGTTTGAATGGATATTCATCCATTCACTGGTAAGTATTAGACCCTGTTTAAATGTACATGATTATTTTTAAAAACTGAAGAATTTCCCTTTGTTTCTGCCTTTTGTTTACACGCAAACAGAGAATTTGCCTCTGAAAACTTCAGCTGCACATTTGCATGTAAACTAAGAAAACAGAGCAAAACAGAAACAGAAGAAGTGATTCATTGCTGTTATTGCTATTTTCGGGATTCTGATTGTCTAACACGGACTTGGCCATCTACAGTTTTGGAATGTCCTACGTACACGGGTTAGTGTAAACGAAAGGTTTTGTGAATATGGGCACGTGTGCACAATGCTATTTTTGAATATGAAGAAAATTCTTGTTTGTGAAAATAGCCGGCCACGTGTAAACGTAGCCTTAGCAGTTGTTGTTTTGAATGATGAACCGGATACTTTTTCTTGTCATTCCCCTCTTTATATCATTGAAACAACACACACATTGTATGAATTATCAATATTTAGATGGAGGAAGCAGCAGCATCCCCATGAAATCCTCTCATCACTAAATGTCAGGGAGATCAGTGATTTTTCACCAGGGTTGAGAGGAGTGTGCTCAGAGCATCAGCCCCCCTTTGTAGCCTATTCCCCACTGAGAAGGTTGATTAAGAGGGCCCACGGTTTCAGGTAGAAATCACATCAGTAAGATCTTGTATCATCAGGAATCAAGGTTACATAGGATCCATCCGTCAAATTTAAAGTTGCACATAAACCCTCATTTTCTGCCAACAAGAAATATAATGCATGCAGATTTTTTAGCAAAATAATTCAATGTCACTTCAAAGTGTCTTTAATAAATGAAAATTCCTTTATCGTAGCATTAGCAAGTCCCCATATAGTGCAAGACAAATGATGGAGATGCAGGGATAAAGCTGTAACCCCTATTTGAGGGACAAAGAAACTAAGTACCAGGGAACTTGGAGATTCCCTTTTAGAAGGAAATTGAAAGTAATGTCCTAGGTCTCCTTTGAGTGGAACAATCAAGATATAAGCTATCATTTGATGTGGTGGTTAACACTTCAGTCAAAAGGTCCACACTCACTGGCACTGTCAAATGAACATAATAACAACATCCTGACCAAAATATAGGAAGGTGAAAAAAATTATTTGATCCTCCACGCATAAACACAAGGTTTACCAATACACTTGCAGCCTTGTATTCTATAGCAGGACCTTTAACTATCTCAGTTGTCACATTAATCCTGTGTTCCCCAGAATAATTGCCACCATATGTAACACAATCTGCAACTCCCATAAATATCTTGAAAACAGAAGCAATAACGTGATTTCTCAATTCATCACATTTGATCTATTGGTTTTTGATTGTCCTGTCTAGATGTGTTTCCTGTTTTATTTTGAAAGTCCGTTCCCCATGTCCTGTCTAGTTCCTGCCTCTGTGATTTGTGATTGTTTGTGAAGGGATCCCATGTTTTTTCCCCAGTGTGTCTCAATGAGTTTTTGTGTATCGACCTGTTTTGGATTTTTTGTAACCATGCTTATTAGTAGCACAGTGATTATGAAAATATTTACTAATGGTTTGTCTCCAAAGTTGCTGACAGTACTCACAAATAACATTGATAGTTGATTTTTTCTCAAAGGTCCACCTACTTGATGTAAACAGGTATCTATACTGGTGCATGGCAGAACAACTGTAGCTGTCAAATCACTCTTTCCTGGATATGTATGATGCACCATATAAGCCACTATAGAATAACATGTATCACCCTCTAGGTCTATTAGTTTCAAAACCTCATCATCCTCTTCACTCATCAATGTCGCCCACTGCATCTGGCTTAGGCAAATCAAGTCTTGTAATTCACTCATATTGTCTGCTCTTTCACATCATCAAATCAAATCAAATCAGATTTATTTATATAGCACCAAATCATAACAAAGTTACATCAAGGCACTTTACATATAGAGCAGGACTAGACCAAACTCTTTATAAAATTATTTAAAGAGACCAACAGAAGCACTTGGTGACAGTGGCAAGGAAAAACCTTAAAGAGGCAGAAACCTCGGGCAGAACTGGGCTCAGGGTGCGGCCATCTGCCTCGACCGGTTGGGTTGAGAGAGGGAGAGAGAAAGAGAGGCATGGGGGATGGGGGGGCAAAGTTTGGTAGAGTAGGGAGAGAATGAGAGCAGGAGGAGGGGATATTCAATACAGGTGTAGATAGGAACATGATGCTGCATGAAGTTCATAGAAATGATGCTGGGTGGACTTCATGAAGATGTGGGAGCTG
The DNA here is from genome assembly GCF_900963305.1 of Echeneis naucrates. Classification (NCBI taxonomy): domain Eukaryota; kingdom Metazoa; phylum Chordata; class Actinopteri; order Carangiformes; family Echeneidae; genus Echeneis; species Echeneis naucrates. The sequence continues at coordinate 2,890,037 of NC_042527.1, forward strand.
CAGGTGTTACAGGAACATGGGGTAGTGATGATTCATCACCTGAAGGATGAGGACAGGGAGAGAGAGAAGAGGAGCTGGGAGATACAGAGACTTTGGAGAAATATGGTTTGTCAATACAGTACACATGCTTAGAACTGGGAGAAGTTGGTTCCATAGAAGAGGAGCCTGATAACTGAACGATCAGACTCCAGATTTACTCTTGGAGACTCTAGGAACCACAAGTAAACCTCCATCTAGAGAGCGGAGTGGTCTTCTAGGACAGTAAGGAACTATGAGCTCTCTGAGATATAATGGAGCTTGGCTATTAAGAGATTTATATGTTGAAAGAAGGACTTTAAATTCTACTCTGTATTTTACTGGCAGCCAATGAAGAGCAGCTAACAGGAGAGATGTGATCTCTTTTCCTAGTTCCTGTTAATATTCGTGCAGCAGCATTCTGAATCAACTGAAGGGCTTTTAGAGATTTGTTTGGACATCCAGATAGCTGGAAGTCAAAGAAAGGCCATCCAGACTGATAAAATAATTTGATAGTGTTTCTCTGAGGTGCTTAGGGCCGAGTACAATAACTTCAGTTTTGTCAGAGTTTAGAAGTAAAGGATTGTGGGTCATCCAGACTTTTATGTCTTCAAGACATGTCTGCAGTCTGACTATCTGACTAACTTCATCGATATGGGTCTTAAGAGTCTTAAGAGTCTGAGGTACATAACCCAAAGATAAGGTCAAATTAATCAGATATAAGATGAACAACTCAATTAAATAGAAAATATCTTTAACAATGCTGCTGTCTACTGGGCACTGGGTCTAACAGAAAGGTGTTGATTTAGATGATGAGACTATAGAAGCTAGCTCTGAGAGATTCAGGGATGAAAATGAATCCAAATGTAAAAGAGGCGTTGCAGTTGATTGAGGAGTTGCTGTATTCAGTAGGACATTATTGTTTAATGTAGGTAAGAGCTGATGAATTCTTTCTCTGATTGTTGTAATTTTATCTGTCCCCCCCCCCGACCTGTGGTACGAGGGATATGAAAATTAACATGAGCGAGTATTAACATACTCATCCTGCTGCAGCCAGGTTTCAGTTATACAAAATAAATCAACACAATGATCAGTTATGAGATCATTGACTAGTAGGAATTTTGATGATAGTGATTGAATATTCAACAGTCCACATTTAACTGCAATATTATTTGAGACCGAATTTGTGGCTGTTTTGATTTGAAACTGTTTTGTTTCAGTTAAGTTTTTATTTTTAGCTCCTCTTCTGTTTAATATGAGTTTGGTAACATTTCTAAATTTAGGTGGTTGGGGGACAGACACAGTTTCTATAGACCTAAATGTAGACAGAGACTCTATTCTGTTGTCGGCAGTTAATCACGTTCATCTTCTTTGTGTTCCTCAGGAAGGCCCGAGATTAAATAATCAGCACTTACTGATTACTCTAAGCTGAGCACTCTGCTGGGAAAATTTGTTTTAAATTTCCCATTTTGATTCATATTTAATCATGATATTGGAACTTTCTTACAATGAGATGCATGGATCCATGTCACCTTTTCCTTATCCTTAATCTTAATTGCTATTGGTGCAGTGACCAAAACTTGATGTGGACCCTCGGAGAATTGCAATCTCCAATTCTTGGTCAAAGATCTGAGAAGACACCTCTCAGATCTCAGCACCCAGTCTCACGGTGAGGATGAGCTGTTTCTCTTTCCTCCAGAGGTGATGGAAGGACTGCTTTTATCTGCATATAGATGGAATTCACAGCATGTCTTAATTATTTACAATAGGCCACTATGGCCTGATCAACAAGAATTTGATCTGTAGATGTTCCAGTTTATAAGTTCTGATGAATGGACATAAATCTTCCAGTTACAACTTCATGAGGTGATAAACCTGTAAAAAAATTATGCCATCCTCACATATACAAAAAGCAAGAGCAAGACAGGAAAACCAGTCTAACTGCGTTCCTTCCATCATTTTAGTAAGCTTATTCTTTAACACCCCATTAGCTCTTTCCTCAGCATCCCCACTTTGAGGATGATAAGCAAAATGCTGTCTTTGAAGATTGTTCTGATTGTCATGTCCTTTGCAGCTCTTGGTTTCTATTTCCAAAGGGTCTATTTACAGTAAAGTTACCCACTGGTGGACCTGTCATTCGTTACCCAAGACTCTGCTCTTCTGGTAATTCTGGAGGACAGTTCCTGTCAATATGACCCACTTTATGACATCTCAAACATACCTCAGAGAGTCTCTGTTACCATATCGAAGCTCTTGACTTGACCTTTTCCTCGATCTCTACCTCTGGAGACAGGATTGTAGTATGCCACCTGAAGCATCTGGAGTCTTTCCATGTCTACTTGATTTTCTTCACCCGTTGGGACTTCCCATCTTGGACATTGGTCTCAGCATGTAAACAATATTTCTTCACATCATTCAAGCATGCACTTTGCCATCCCACACAGTGCAGAACAAACAATGCCCTGACTTCGGGGCTCAGGCCATCCATGAAGTTTGGATATATGCTATGTCCAGAAAAATGTACTAAGTTAGTTTAATAACTTTTTGCTTTGTATTTATGTTGTCTTGTGACTTTCTGTTTTATTTTGAAATCTAACTCTCCTATCGCTCCAGGCAACTTACTCCGTCCCCCGTGTGTTTTCCTTGGTCTGATCCTCCCGCCTTAATTGTTTTCACCTGCTCCCCATTACCTGGCGTATTTATAGTCTGCGTCTCCCTTCGTCCTGTGCTGGTTTGTATTGTCCATGTGTCAGAGAGCCAGTGGTCAGAGGGGTGTACTGCCTTAGGAGGTATGTTGATACTAAAGCCAGGCTTTTCCGCGCAACAAAGGTGACTCTCTTTTAGGATGGCTATATTGCCAGAGTAACTTATGCCTGACTTTATAAAAAGTGCCGCCCTTTCACTGATCATCCCCCTTGAACATGGTGTCCCCGTTTATAGAAGATCCACGACTTATTAGAGGTGCTCTTCAGAGGGGGAGGGTTTTTCAAGACTGGAGTATTCTTTGTGAGCGAAACTGATTTTTTTTTTTTTTTTTTTCCCCCCACTGAGGGAATATGTTAATTGCCTAATTGCATTCAGTTGGTGATGCAGACAATTTGAGGAAGAACAATGTATGCCGCGTTATTTGCAAGGTTGTTCTTGCTCTAACTAAACTGCTGTATCTTTGTAGTGATCCCTGGTGGTGGTGGCACATATGCGCATTGCATGCAATTGCATTATTAGTGCTGCATACTACACTTTTCTCATCGATCAGATATATTCGCATACAGCAGCTGTTGTTACAGGAGATCTGTCACCATTAATAAATTATTCCCTTACAACAGCCTTCACTGGTAGCTTAATTGTTTCAGTGCTTTCATTATGAAATTAATCTGAAAAGGCCATCAGCAAGTGGTCACAAGTGTGGATGCTAGATGGTCTGACTTAGTCCATGAGTCACGAATCCTCAGACTATTTTGGGTCACCAGCTTTTTGATGGGTTGCTTCTGGGGGACAGAGAATATCCCTGCACCCGGTACTTGATGAACCCCTATCCTGACCAACAGGCACCACTAGTGTTGTTTCAATGTGACACTTTGCAAGTGCGGGGTCAGGATAGAAATGACTTTGAGTCATCAAGTCCAGATTCAACTGTCTCCGTGGTCAGAGGGTTTTTCTTTGACAGTTAACTCTGTGTGGGGGGGTCAGCAAGGGTGTGTGTCGGTGGCTTGACCAAAACTGTCAACTGTAAATTAGATTTACAGTTGAAAATATGCATTTAGTATTTTACAACATACCCTGGACAGAGAATTGCTGCGGAAGCTGCCAGCTCCAGGGTCTGACTGAATACCCCCTTGTATCCCCTCCATGATCCAGCTCCTCTGAGGCTGTGTAATCTGCTGGAGTGGCCCCTCAGGCTTTCTCCTCATCTTTCTTGTTTTCATCAGATAATATTAACACACATGTTACATGCAGTGTATTATCCACATTATAAAAAGAGTGAATACATATCACTCTGGATTATATTTTTGTGCTTGGTCCAGATTTGCTGCAAGACCGTTTTGCCCTGCTGGCACTACAACTATTAGAACATTAATTACAAAATAGCTTAGACTTTATCACAAATAAAATGAATATCACTTTGATTTGGCCCTAATCTAAGTGATTTCCATGTATCCCTTGTGAGACCATGTCAGGGAGGGAATTATATAGTGGGTCATAATGATATATTAAACTAAATAGGCTATATTGCGCATTTATGTGATCTGCAATTTTTTTTTTTTTGGCGATGCTTCTTCTCTCGCCTTGTTTGCCGTAACAGTGTTGCATTTCGTTGAACTACTCATAACTCCATTATAACTATCTGCTCCTCTTGATAATCGTTATCTCTAGAGCTTTTGGCTTTGTCAAGCCAGCTCACTCAAAGAAAGCCTGGCTCTGTTGAGCTTCCTTCGTAGTGTACCCCTCAGGTCTTCATGTTTTGTGACTTACTTGTGCAGTTCATAGATTTAGGCATTTCCTCAAGAGTGAATTTTTGTTTGTGGTTCATAGTAATAATTTTTCCACATTAAGAGTGATTTTTAGTTTGTCATTTTGTAGCTGGAGTTTTTCCTCACTTTGAGTGATTTTTTTTTTTTTGTGTGTTTTGGATTTCATGTTCTTTTTTTCATAAATATTTTTATTTGGAACTTTGTCTTGAGTTGTGCACTTGGGTTCAGGTCCATTGTTAAGTCGTGACAAACTGTCTCTCCCATGCTGAGTCAGAAGTATTGGCTGGTTGCCACCATGGGTGCTGAAAACTGAGCTTTCTGGAGAAGTGGTCATCAAAACTTTCTCCTGGCCTTTGCAAACATGACTTCACAGTTGTCATACTGACAATTTCTCTTCTAATGCATGACACTGGGCTCTCAGTTGACTCTGATAATGGGAAGCATAAGCAGTTGCCTGAGGTATAGCTGAACTCCAGTTTAGAGATTTAAACCCTCCCCAGACAAGCCTTAATTCTGTCACATGTCACATGTTCAAGCCCATTGTTGGTCTAGACTGTTTGGTCTGTTATAAGGCTCCCTGCCTCATCTTCCTCATACTACCTTTGTCTGTCTAAATCCTTTTATAAAGAGTTTGGTCTAGACCTGCTCTATATGTAAGTGCTGTAATTTTGTTATAATTTTGCGCAATATAAATATGATTTTATTTGACCACTGTCTGCAGCTGTCGGTTTAAAGCCTCCAACAGCCTAGAATAAAGAGGAGGGGTCATGGAAACAGTGACCTTGTTCTCACTGAGAACAAGGTTCTCTAGCTGTTGAGATTGCGCCTGCACAACATAATTATCATTAATTAATGCACACTAACCACAACAATTTTAGGATGACTTAATATCATTTGATTTATATGACAGACCTTTTGACTTATGGTATCCCGTCATACACTCATTTGGCCTGGCCTTTGGGACTATGAAACTGAATGATGAATCATGTAATAGTTTTATAAGAGAACTATCAGAGCAGGCATCACATGGCCAAGTCGGATCCAAGTCCATAATTTTACCTGGGCCGTGCAGATTTTTCTGGTGGCTGTTGGCAACTCCCACAATGCAGTCTTTCTACCCCCCACCCCTTCTCTGACTCAAAATACTGACAGACAGGCAGGCCAGCCCCAAGAATAAATCGATAATTATGCATCTATATGGCTTCTTTCCTCAAATGCTTTATCAGCATCGTTTTTACTCGCTTTTTTCTTTACTTTATTTTATTCTGTTTTTATTCTTTTGGGTAGGCTTCATTCATACAGTGTTGCATTTCCTGTTGACCCTGAGAAGAACATGGCTGTGGCAGCAATGTTTCCTGGGGTTTGCCAACTTCTACCTGTCATTTTATCAGAGACTACTTTGCATAGTGCCACAGTTATCTACATGAACTACTTCTGTTGTGCTTTGGCTGTTTAATAAAGACTTGGTTTTGCCCGTTTCTGCATTGGGTTCCAGTTTTTGGTGAACCATGACAATTATCCTGTTGGAGGACCCATGACCTGCGAGTGAGACCAAGCTTTTTGACAACGGTCAACTGATTTCCTTCCAGTACGCTTTGATAGTCATCAGATTTGAGACAGCCTGTGCCATATGTTGCAAAGCAGCCCCACAACCTAACTGAGCCGTCGCCATGTGTCACAGTAGGTACAATGTTCTTTCTGGCTGAAACAGTGATGGTGCGATCTGGCGCTGATGTACCCTTGACCTTGAAGTTCAATTCTTATCTCTTAGGAAGTTGTTCTGGGATCTTGGGTTACCATTCCTGTTATCATTCACTTCAATTTGTCATCAATTTTCCTCTTGCAGCCACGTCCAGGGAGGTTGGCTCCAGTCCTGGGGACCTTAAACAATATGTGCAACTGTAGTCACAGGAACATCAAGCTGCTTGCAGATGGTCCTATAGCCTTTACCTTTAACATGCCTGTCTATAATTTTCTTTCTAATCTCCCAAAACAGCTCTATCCATAGCCTTCTGGACCACATGTTCAGTGTGGTGCACACCATGATACCAAACAGCACAGTGACTACTTCTCCCTTTAAATAGGCAGACTGACTGATTACATGTTTGAAAACACCTGTGAGTCTAAGTGTACACACCTTAGTTTAACATGCCACTATGGTCAAATTATTTTCAGTCTCCATCATTTTTATCCAAGTCTGTTTCATAACTTTATTTTTAGATAAATTCATTCGAACCACAATTCAGTCGCAATGTATGATTTTCAATTGTCCATTTTCAATTCATTTTTACTTATTACTTTTGTCAAGTTCAAGTTATGTCAGTGGTTTTTCTTTCTTTCTTTCACAGACCAAAGATTTTGTCCACGTGTGAAGAGACTAAAACCAGAGACATATTGAATAGAAAAACATTGAAAATACAAAAAACACGTGTATGAACTACAAATAGAACCATATATACTACAAAGAGGCACATAGGGATGACAAAGAGAAACATATAAACAATAAATAGATATGTATGGATTAAAATGAGAACCAAATAGATTATAAAGACAAACATATCGATCACAAAAAGAAACTTATAAACTACAAATAGAATGGTAAAGAACTGAACGAAAAATTTGAAACACATGGACAACAAGGAGACATATGTACTTCAAACAGGTACAAAGTGACTAGGAATAGAAACGTGGACTAAAAACAGAAATATAAGAACTATCCCATTTTTTAGTTAGATGGGATTAGCATCGGCTAGCTAGTATTACCTTTGCTTAAGATAGATTTTACTTAATAGATCCAAAGCTGTGAAATCACTCTAGTAAGCAGCATTAAGATGCATACAAGTGAAAAAGCTAACTCTTAAAAGTATAAGGCATAACATTTAACTGTGAGACAGATAAATAAACCAGAATCAGAACAAACTCTTAAGGTGCAAGGTAAGATAAAACAAGATCAGGGTAGTAGACAACTACCCAGATGAGAGGTTTGAGTTTTCTCAGTTTGACAAAGGTGACTTACTGTAAGTTTTGGCTTGGGGGCAGGAACAATAGAGGTCTCTGGTCTTGTTAAAATTCACCACAAAGCTGTCTATCAGGTTTCTGTACTCCCCCTAACGTCCCTCTCTTATATACTCAACAATGGCAGAGCCACCAGAAAATGTATATTGGTGGTATGGCTTGGAGTTGTACTGGAAATTATTGGGGTTTAAAGTAAAAAGGAAAGGAGACAGCACAGTCCCCTGTTGAGCTCCTGTACAACTGACCACTACATCAGACAGAACACTGCAGTCTGCCTGTCAGGTAGTTAATAATTCAGGATACAATGCAGGTGTCAACACCCATCACCTACAGCTTCTCCCTCAGCAGCAATGGCTGAGCATTGGAAGAAATCAAATAATGTGATTTTCATGGTGCTGTCACCACCATCCAGGTACAGCAGGTAGGTTGACAGCAGCAACTCCCAAGTGGGGCTGACAGGCAAACTGTAGAGGATCCAGCTGCACCTTCAGCTGCAGCCTCAGGTGGGCCACGATCAGCCTCTCCAGCACCTTCATCACATGGGATATGAGTGCAACTGCTCATTAGTCTTTGAGATCTGATTTAGTTAACTTCTACGGGACAGGAATTGGAACGTTTCCATACCACCAATATTCTCTCTTGACCAAGGCTCAGGCTGAAGAAATATTACAGGACAAATATAGTTGGCTGGCAACAGTGAAAAACAGTAAATTAAGCAGTTTCCAGCAAGAAATCAACAGAAATGCACGTATTTAGTAGTTTGTGAAGTGATTTCAGTAATTGAGTTGCATTTTGTTGAAATGTGAAAAACTCACTCTCCATGGTGAATTGTGTGTAGACTGCTGTGAAAAACAGTAAATTAAGCAGTTTCAAGCAAGAAATTAACAGAGAAGCATTTATTTAGTAGTTTGTGAAGTGATTTCAGCAATTGAGTTGCATTTTGTTGAAATGTGAAAAACTCTACATGGTGAGTTGTGTGTAGACTGCTGTGAAAAACAGTAAATTAAGCAGTTTCCAGCAGAATATCAATAGAAATCACGTATTCAGTAATTTGTGAAGAAATTTCAGCAAGTGAGATGCATTTTTGTTGAAGTGTGGAAAAACTCAATCTACATTGTGAACTGCCTGTAAATTAAGCAGTTTCCAGCAGAACATCAACATAAATCACGTATTTATTGGCTTGAGAAGGGTTCTCAGAAAGTGAGTTCATTTTGTTGAAATGTGTAAAACTCACTCTACATGGTGAATTATGTGTGGACTAATGTGAAAAATAGTACATTAAATAGTTTCCAGCAGAAAATCAACAGAATACAATGTATTCAGCAATTTGTGAAGAGATTTCAGCACCAGAGTTGCAATGTTGTTGGAATGTGAAAAACTCACTCTACATGTTGAATAGCTGTTGGACTGCTGTTATAAATAGTAAACTAAGCAATTTCCAGCAGAACATTAAAAAAAAGCACTTATTTAGTTGTTTGTGAAGACATTTCAGCAATAGAGTTGCATTTTTGTTGAAATGTGAAAAATTGATTTTACATGGTGAATTTCTTGTGTTGCTGTGAAAAATAGTAAATTAAGCAATTTCCAGCAGAACATCAACAGAAAACAATGTATTTAGTAATTTGTGAAGAGATTTCAGCAATGTAGTTGCATTTTTGTTGAAATGTGAAAAACTCACTCATCTGGGAAAAAAGAGAAATCAGCAATTTCCAGCAGAAAATCAGCAGTACGCATGTATTTCGTAGTATTGAAGAGATTTGAGAACTTTGGTTGCATTTTTGGTGAAATGTAAAAAACTCACTGTACATGGTGAATTGCTTGTGGACACCTGTGAAAAATAGAAAATTAAGCAATTTTCAGCAGAAAATCAACAGGAAGCCTGTATTTTGAAGTTTCTGAAGTGATGTCAGAACATTGCTTTAATTTTTCGGTCAAATGTGAAAAACTCACTCTACATGGTGAATTGCTTGTGGACTCCTGTGAAAAATAGTGAAATCATGAATTTTCAGCAGAAAATCAACAGGAAGCATGTCTTTAGTAGTTTGTGAAGGGATGTGAGCACTTTGGTTGGATATTTTGGTGAAATGTGAAAAACTCACTCTACATGGTGAATTATTTGTGGACTCATGAAAAATTGTAAATTAAGGAATTTTCAGCAGAACATTAACAAAAATCATGTATTTAGTAATTTGTGAAGAGATTAGAGCGCTTTGGTTGCATTTTCGTTGAAATGTGAAAAACTCACTCTATATGGTGAATTGCTTGTGGACCATTTAACGTGGGCTTCTGTGGGAAAAATATAATTTCCAAAGTCAGATTCCCATTTTTTTTTTTCCAATTTGGAAGTTCGGGTTAGGGTTAGGTGGAAGGGTATTTAGGCCATTTCCGTGAGGGGATGATCAATGCCAAACTCAGGTCGCCCCCCAGTTCCCATCCAAGAATACATTTAAAAAGAATACGTTTTTATTATTTAAAACTTGTTAATTTGTTTTTTAAATCAATGAAATAATAAAATATAATCAAATAAAATCCCCATAAAAAGACAAAAATTAGGCCTGTATGTGTGCACTGTTGCGATGTTTCGACCACCTTAGGTCTTCTTCAGGCTCGGTGCACAATGATGTTTCCCCCACAACAAATAGAAAAGAAATGAGAGCTTTGCTGCTGCTCAGCTTTATATACTCTCTTGACTTCTGCCCACTCTGATTCTTTTGTTAAACTGTTTCTAAGACTGTTTTAAGATTCCAATTAGTTTTTACCTTAACCTTTATCATGAATTAGTTTTTTTTTTTTTTTTTTTAGATCCATTTTAATCTAATTGTAGTTTTTCATCTTTTTTTTTTTTGTTTCTTGTCCTGATGATTTTTAATAAAGATTTTCTTCCCTTTTTTTGGCCTGGTCACTCACTAAAAATTGCACGTGTCTTGAAAAAATTAAGGGTCTTACGATCCATCAGGGCAGGAAAAGTGCCTTACTAAGGGGGCTTGCATTGATCAATACTTCCTTAGAGGAAGGAAAAGTAAGATTTCTTAGAAGGGTCAGAGAGATTTGGGGTGAGAAGCAAGAGCCCAAGAACCATCAGGTCAGTGCCAGTCCTCATAAAGACTCATAAATGAAGGAAGGCAACTGAGAAAACAGTTAAAGAAGATCACAGACATGGAAAAGAATGGTCTTAAGTCACTCCAGCGCGTCATCGAGCAGTGCCTAGCAGCGTTGCAAAGAGCACAGTGCTTAAGGAAGCAACGTTAGAAGAAGGAGTGATTCAGGGGTGTTTTCTACAGAGATCTCCACAAGTTCACCAAAAAACTTTTTGCTAAGGAGAAAACAGGGACCCTAGAATTACCTGTGAGGGAACTGGAAGTGCTCAGGAGAGGAGGTGGCTAGGCCAGGCAAGATGCCTGAGCAGCATGGGATTATATGGAAGAGGAGCCCTCTCCATGCCTATCTCAGACCTGCAGGAGGAGTATAAATGTGCCAAAGCAGGGCTGTAGGTGACACTCACCAAGTCCAGGGATCCATTAGTGAGAGGCACTGCTCCCACCCTGACAACAGGGAGAAAGTGAAAGCCTCATGCTGCAGTGGCTGATGCACAAGCTGCCCTTTGGATGTCACAACACAAAACTCTGCTGAGCTGAATCAGCAAGAAGATTGTAACACCATGTCCTAGTTAGCATCCATATTACAATAAATTTTTTCAATTAATTGATTAACTGAATTGTACAAATATGTTATTTTTTCTATTCGTTTATCAACTGTACGCAAACGTGGATTAAGCGATGACGTAATCTATTTTATTTTGAAAGTGCCCTGTCCGGAAGTGGCGTCTGGCAGTTGGCATGCGCACGTTATCGAGGAAGAAAAGCAGCAGTGTTTAACCAACGGCATAAAAGTGTAAACATTAGCAGCCCGGCTACTCTTGCGTGTCGGTAGGATGGTGATATAAGGTAAATACCTTCTACTCCATACTTGCTTTTTGTCAGAAAGTTCCATCAGTGTCAGCACATTCCGTTTGGCAGCACTGGCGTTAACTTAGTTAATGTTAGCATCACAGTTAATGATATCTGACCTGATGCTGTGAGACACATTCCAGAAATCCTGGACATTTTGGCCACCAAACGAATGCAGTCAGTGTTTATTTGTTTATTAATTTATTCATTAGAGTTTACTTTTGTTTAGTGACTTTACTGAAACGTTGGCGGAGTTGGCTTTGTGTAACATCATTTTGGGCTTTTATTCACAAAGCTAGCGATAGCACATAGCGTCCCCAGACATCCAAAGTGATTTAATGTAAGATCGCTTGTTGATTTATGATAGATGTTATAACGCCAGTTTGTCTCGGCATCACGTGTCCGCTCTCATTAGCCTTGATGTTTGTGCTTTATCCAAAAATAAACCGCAGTCAAACTCTTTCTGTCACACTATCGGAAGCTTGTGACTAGCTAACTGATTAGCAGACTGCGTATCCGGATCTGCCCATCTACAAAACCGCTAACCATATGCACTTTGCCTTTTTAAAACACTTGTTTGTCCCATGTTGGAGGTAACTGGCAGGGCTCAAATGTCTCATAAGGAGTGACTTTGCACCAACTTTATATGACCACTGTCAGACGCATACCAAACCATATGGCATGTGAAGGAAACTGGACTGTTGCTGAAATTAAGTGAGCCAGCAATTCAGCTGATCCCCAGCAACAGTATCCGTTTTGCCTTCTTGGCCTCCCAATAAGTTATCATGATCTGTTAATTGGTTAGCGCCAGTGTATTGTGATCTGATAACTCTGAATATGAACGTATTATTTCAGTGGCTACCTGCAGTCCAACTTGTTTAAAGTGTGGAATGGACAGTGACTTAAATAATAGATGTATCTGGAAGCTACAGGGAAATTCCAAATAGTACCATCACGGTCAAGGCACAGATCTGTACACTTGTACACGTGTGCAACCTCATTTTCATACATGATAGGAAAAAGAAAAGCAGAAATGTTACCACAACTAAATATGTTATAGTCTTGAAATGACCAGAAGGTTGATGAAACACCTCTCTGAGTTTGTGATGAAAAGCCACATTTGATCAAATTTACAGAAGCAAGGTTTATTTTCAGGTGACACTGTTTGCTTGTAATATATTGTCTACTATGTCTATGTCTAAAATTATTGATTGTTCACTGTAAGCAAACAGATCAATGTGATAACTGCAAAATCAATACAGATAAAATTAAGGAAGTAACAAGACAAGGGTGTAGCGCACACAACAATGGTCAAACTCAACTTTCAAAAAGAATCATATGGTTTAAAAAAAAAAAAAACAAAACTGAATGAATAGATAGAAATTTATGTAAGTGCTCCCTGGAAAATTGTTCTGCATTGAGAGGCATCTAAATTCATTTCAGAGAGTCTGATTTTGTTCTGTGGCTTTGTAGGTTAACCTTCACGGTGTGGGACCAAACATTGTTCTTCAGTGCATGGAAGCAAAACCAATGCGCAGGTAAGTGGGGTTTCAAAGTATGGAGGAATGTGTGAGCCTTTCTTTTTGCTTTATGATCAAAAGAAAACTACACCGCCACTGTCACTGCCACTACAATATCAACAACCAAGATTAAATTTGCTGGATGCTAGTCATATTAACATGACTCAATGAAGCTCATTGTGTTGGCTACATCATCATATAAGCTTGCATGCAAGACAGAGATATCCCTGGTGTAAAATTTCTAGTTAATCCTTTTGAAGACTTATGATTGGGGTTTCTATGGAGAATCCCCCACACAGTGGAACTGACCACAGCTCTGCTGCTTTGCTGTGGCTTATGATTTCAGCCTGTGGTAAAAGTTGGCCTTCTGACATGTTCACTGTTTTGATGGAAGGCTAGGTGAACAGGTGTGTGGAGCAATAAATCCAAACAGTTCTTTTTATAGTTGAAGAAACAGATGCTTGGTAAAAAATAAACTACTCCCCTCACATTGATGGGAACAACTAAAGAGTCCCACAACTCTAAATAAAAACTGCACTGAATAGATTATCAGATGGAGTTTTTCAGCACAGTTTACAAACCATGAATTCATTGATCTTTTACCACTTATCTATTTCGGGGTCACTGGGGGTGCTGGACCCAGTCCTCGCTCAAATTGGTGAGGTGGGGTAGGCAGCCAGTCCATCACAGGGCTAACACACAGAGACAAACGAGCACTCACACTCATTCCTCCGGGCAGTTTAGAGTCATGGTGGACAAGGAAAAGGATAAATGTTGTGATTTGCTGGGAAATTCCCAGCTCACGTAAGGCAAGGCAACTTTATTCGAACACCACCATTCATACATTCAGCAATTCAGGGTGCTTTACAGAGATTTCTAACATTAAAAACATGACATTCAAAAAATAAAATAATATAAGACAATAAAATGTGTTTTTAAAAGAAAACAATAATTTAATATGATTATGTACTTCTTGGCTCTGTATTTAAAGCCATGCATTTTTTTTATTTACACACACGTAAGAGGCTGTCATGCTCCTCATTGCCTTTAAAAATGAAGTGTGTATGATTTTTTTTTTTTTGGCTATATTGGCAAAAATACATTTCAATAATCATTCATATTATACTTTCAGCAGTGAAATTAATAATCATGATGATTTCATTATCTAAAAATTATCAAATTTATGTTCAAATTCAGCTTCAAATATGGTTTTCTTCCAAAAACTATACAAACTGAAAACTTTCTCATGAAAGTCTGAATTGGATGAATTGGAATGTTTGTACATGTCAATATTATGATGGTCTGATGTTTTAATTAACATTTCTAAAGCTGCAAAGTTCTGTTCTTGAACTTCAACTGTGATAGATCTGGCATATTTAGTAACATTTAAGATTCTTATTCCTCATGATTTTTAGAAGTTGAGAAGTTGTATCCAAATTTAGTATAAGGCCATTATGGTGAATTAAAATATCTGTAAGAAGTTGCTTCAATGATGCAGAATTTATTGTAATTAGGAGTGTTAGACCTATGAGAATGTTTCTTTGCTTGTGTTAATGTAATAAGACGTGGAGCCAGAAGGTATGATAACAGGAAGGCGTTATACACAGAACACACTTGATCAGGCTGTGCGTGTTGCTGCTGCTGACAGCTCTATGTCTCTGTGTAAATTTGCAGGATTTTTGAATTGATATCTGAGTTGTTCTTGACAGGAATTATTATTTCATGCCTGTGTTGTATTCAGAATCAGTCGAGATATAGAGTGTCAACAAGCCTTTGGGGTTCACATCATGATGAGGTTGACCTTCCTGCTCACTGACACCTCAACCCAAAATTAGAAGTGCTTTAGACATGCTCTGTCACACTTTTAAGCCATGCTCTAATGCTTTTCCATGATAATGTCTTAATAATTCTGGCCCCATCAGAGTCTCCACATCAGCCCACTTGTCTGCCTCTTCTCCTGAACTGAACTCCATAACTTTAAACATTACTGTGTAAAAGCTTGTGCTATGTGTATCCTTAGGATTTTTTTGCAGAATATGATACAATAAATATAATAGTTTGTAAATTCAAATAAGGAAAATACAACCATTTTATATTCATTTGTAAACTGTACAATGGTGTGCTGGTTTCCAGGTAAAATGTGTCAACACTAGGGATGGGCAATGCACAGTGTTAAAAATATTTATTAGGCGTATTACTCAGCTGAACAGTTTCCTGCTTTCTCTGTGCGTTATGCTGGGTGTGCAGCATTTGTGGAGCAGGCGATCATCAATTAAAAGCTGAATAGTTCCCTGTGATGATCCAATAGCATTTTTTCTGGAGATACACATCCCTACTGAAGAGTGTGGATGTATGGTTGGAAACAATGAAACACCTCAAATCCAGTCACATCCAGTGATTTGATTTAGGCTTAGGCCTTAATACACAGACAGGAGAATATGCCGTAAGGATGGATTCTTATTGATAGTTTTATTCTAAACAAAAGATGAAAGTTAAATATTAATTACTCTGAATCCAAGACTTGTCAAGAGTTATAACATCTAATATAACTTGAACATAATTTCATGTCACACTTTGGGCACATGTTAGATTTAGGGACCAAAGCAGTCCCTGACAGCAAGCCCAGGACATTGCTGCAGGACCTTATTCGGTTCTTGCAGTTCCCTTTTTCTAATGAGGCAGCTCCTCTTCCAGACCTGCTTCTTCTGTTTTCTTGTCTTGAAATTCTATCCACTGGACTTTCTCATTGCTATTAGCCAACTCTATGCTGCTGCAGGATTTTTTTGCTTACTTATTTTTGCAGATGATTTTAAAGGCAA
This sequence comes from Echeneis naucrates, assembly GCF_900963305.1. Taxonomy (NCBI): domain Eukaryota; kingdom Metazoa; phylum Chordata; class Actinopteri; order Carangiformes; family Echeneidae; genus Echeneis; species Echeneis naucrates. The sequence continues at coordinate 2,905,825 of NC_042527.1, forward strand.
CATAGTACTTAACACATACATAAGTATGCTCACTTTATTATTGTTCCCTGTTTGACGTTAAGGGCCACCAGCGCACGCCAAGACGCCACTGGAATGGACATCACCAGCCGCTGTACTCTGGGGGACCCCAACAAGCTCCCTGAAGGGGTCCCCCAGCCTGCACGCATGCCCTACGTCTCAGACAAACACCCACGACAGACCCTGGAGGTGATCAACCTGTTGAGAAAACACAGAGAGCTCTGTGACGTGGTGCTGGTGGTGGGTGCTAAGAAGATTTATGCGCACCGTGTGATCCTGTCTGCCTGCAGCCCCTATTTCAGGTACCAAGAGACATGTATTAATAAACCTGGAAGTTAATAGATTGACACCAAAGTGCAGCCAGAGGACTCTGGAGTGCTGTCCTCATTTATTTCAATATTCTTCACAGGGCCATGTTTACAGGAGAGCTGGCAGAAAGCAGGCAGACGGAAGTCGTTATCCGTGACATTGACGAAAGAGCCATGGAACTACTTATTGACTTTGCCTACACCTCACAGGTAACAACAGACCTTTAGAGCATTCATTCATCTTCTACCACTTATTCATTTCCGGGTCGCGGGGAATGCTAGAGCCAATCTCAGCTCACATTGGATGAGGGCGGGGTACACCCTGGACAGGGTAAACCATAAACACTAAGGTCTTTTTCCTCTATAGCTGTTATTCCTGACCCCTTCACGTTCACTTCCATACACAGAGTGTGATGTGACCACATGCTGGTTACATCAGGGCAAAGACCAGTTTAGATCAGTCCAAAGTTTTGAGAGATTATACTTAAAGTAGATTTTTTTTTTTTCTACATTAAATTGTCAAATGCAACATACTAATAGGAACATATTTCAAAGTGTTTAAAAATCAATAAAAGAAAGTTGCACAAGATTTAAATTGCTGACCTTTTTTTTTAAAAATAGTTTACTACTACTACTACTCGACTTGAAGAATCTCAATTGAGATGACAAATGATTCCACTTGTCAATGACTACAATATACATATTTTGCATTGTGCCTGTCAAAAAAAAAATGGTAATATCATAAGTCTTCACATGGTTCATGGGGATGCACCTGATCATCACTGATGCTGCTATAGTTGAATTGAGATAATTATCTGTCCTGGTGGGTTTGAAAAACAACTTCAGGTTAAGTGCATAAATATGACGGACAGAGTTTAACAACTGGTTAAATTAATTGACTGTCAGAAAATATATCTTTCTTAGCTAAACTTCCATACAGCAAGTCATGTGATGTCTGTAAGAAAACTCTGCTGCTTTCCCAGTTTTAGCCTGATGTAGACTATGTGTGAGAACTCAGTGATCAGTCCTGCCCTGTCTGCTTCCAGGTCACTGTAGAGGAGGGGAATGTTCAGACACTGCTCCCTGCAGCCTGTCTCCTTCAGCTGGCTGAGATCCAGGAGGCCTGTTGCGAGTTCCTCAAGAGGCAGCTGGATCCATCCAATTGTCTGGGCATCAGAGCCTTTGCAGACACACACTCCTGTCGCGAGCTGCTCCGCATTGCAGACAAGTTCACCCAGCACAACTTTCAGGAGGTAGGAACAAACATAAGAAGAGCTGTCCATAGTCTTTTACAGTTTGTACCCCTTTCCACCAAAATTAGCAGTTGTATGTGTGCTTTTTTTTTTTTTTTTTTAAACCTCTAAGTGAGCTCACTAATAGAAGTAGGATGACCTGTTCTACTGCCATTTTAGTTTGTCTCTCTGTTCAGCACAAGGACACACACAGTTGCGAGAAGCAATACCATCACATGCAATCAGAGTGTCGGTGCCTCCATGTGAGTCACTTTGATAGTTGTTTGTGTGTTTTTAAAACTTGAGGGTTGAAGCTGATTCTTGCATTGAGTTTAGCTGTAGTCTTTCTGATGTAGCGGCGCACTGCTGGACAGAAAACAGGCCTGCTTATAGTGATCCAAAGCCTCCAGAAGGCATTACACCAGGAGAAGAGGGCAAAATTATCAACAAAAGCGAGATGTAGGTGGATCTCAACAGTTTTTGACGAGTGAAAAAGGGGCTATAGCGCAAATGCACTTCTGACTCTAAAAACACCAAAATGGTGACAGACTTAAGGCCTCAGAATGGCAGCACAGAGTGATGGAGCATTTAAGTGGATTCATTAGAAGGATTAAACTCGTCCTTCCTTTCTGAGGTTGCGGACGTTAAACAAAGATGTAAGATTGAAATGGGCAGCTCTTGTGATTACTTTCTCTTCATTTGAATTCAGTGCAGGGTTGCACGAGTCACCCTCAATGGCAAACACTCCAGTCACTAATGTTTCAGAGAGCGACTGCAGCACAGTCACAAGTGGCACTGTGATACAGAAATGGTCACAAACAGATCACATTGATCATGATCGTTGAGTTTGAAATAATAATTTTCTTTATATGCAAGTTTTATTTTACAATTAGAGCTTTCCTTTTCACACCTCAGCCCTTTTCTAATCAGAGTTTTAAATCTCAGAAGTTTCTTCAAGACAGTCTCCATGATCATGTTGATGTGAACAGCTTATGGGGAACATGTGGGATCAAGCATGTTTCACTGTTTATATACAATGTATTGTCATCACCACACAGTACACTGCCCTTTTTCTGGGCCTCCGGATTTGTGCCAATAAATTAATATGGTTGTCTGTGTTTGATAGTGTAGTTTCAATCATTGTAAATGAGGAAAAAGTCAACACAGTTTATTAGCTTGTGATTATAACCATCACTTGAATGCAACTTTTGAAACTTGTTCGGATGCAGCAAAAAATTTAGAAGTTTCACTCGTACCTTTCAGAATTAATGCATATTTTTAAAAATAAAAAGGACACTCTTGTCACACTCACCTCAGTCTCAGCGGCATATTGTACTTTCATGCAAACATTTTTTGATGAGCAGCTGGTTGTATTTTGCATGTCAATATCTGTTGCTGACTGAGTGAGAAAGGGCAGAAGTTATTCAGGGTTGCTCCAAGAGGTTCTATAAATGACAATGCGTGGCGATCAATATTTTTGAACAGCACATTGTTTCCCACACATAAATATTTCTGTTGTGGCCATCATAGTTACACCACAGTGCTTCATACTCAAGTATGCACACACAGCAGAGCAGAGAGGCTGGGTTGTCACAGAAGTGCAAAACAGTATCCCTAAATGCAATAAAAGATAAGAGTGAAACTACATGCTCACCAAGGATTGAGAAAACATTTATTTTCAACTACTTGGTCCACTGAGTGCTGGTATCCAATTCCTTTTTTTATTTTTTATTTCTTTGGGCAATTTTCATAGCCACCGTGAAACTCGGATAGACAGGAAAGTGATCCTAAAAGCTGTAATGATTAGGAATTCAAATTGTGTAGCAGTCAGTTTGAAAGCATCTCAACACAAACTCCCATTTTCCCTATAGATTTCAAAACAATCTGACTTTTTACAACCAATTCAGTTGCCTCTTGACTTATCCTCAGCTTGATGTTCCAGACCTCATGTCCATGCCATTGTTATATACAATATATGGTTGTGACAGAATCTGCATAGGATTTTAATTTGATTTACTGCTTCCATGTGTAAATCAAATTTTTGGTTTTTGGTCTTTTCTTCTTTTCTGTTACAGAACTGCTGTGTAACTCTTCTCTGATGTGTTGTAGGTGATGGAAAGTGAAGAGTTCATGCTTCTGCCTGCCAACCAGCTGATTGACATAATTTCCAGTGATGAGTTAAATGTGCGGAGCGAGGAGCAGGTTTTCAATGCTGTGATGGCCTGGGTGAAATACAGCATCCAGGAGCGCAGGCCACAGCTGCCGCAGGTTTGTTACTAAGAAAATTCAATCAGCTGTCTCAGGGAAAACGAAGCACATTCTCCCCGAATGTGCTTCGTTTTCACATTAATCAAGAAAGAAATGGGGTCAAAGGTCACTTACATGACCATTTAAAGATTAGGCACTCATTGAAGTGAGAGAATTCTGCTGTCATAAAGATGCATATGGCCTGTGATGGCCTTAGTTTTTTAGAAAGTGGGTTATAACAAAACAATAAACAGTATTTAAAAAAAAAAAAAAAAAAAAAAAAAAAGTCAAAAGGCAGGGAAATAATTAGGGTTTTTGGCACATTGCAGAGTTCTTGGTTTGAGGCCCTTCTTGTCATTTTCCATCTCACTTGTATTTGTCCCAGTCTTTAGCATGGGGCACTACACATTTATTCTAAACATTAACTTCAATATAATCTGCTGTTCTGTTCTTCAGGTCTTGCAGCATGTCCGTCTGCCGCTGCTCAGTCCCAAGTTTCTGGTGGGCACTGTAGGTTCAGATCCTCTTATCAAGAGTGACGAGGAGTGCAGGTGGGTGCACATAGAAGCTGTAAAACATTTGGACATACATTTTTCCCATTAAAATGACGAAGATACACCCCACTGGACAATTTCACAACTGTTGGGCAATAATGGAATTAATGAAAGAGACAGTTTGGCACTACCAACCACATTCTCCTCCTCCATCTCCTTCATCCTGTACTTGTTCTGTTTCAGAGACCTGGTGGACGAAGCCAAGAATTACCTCCTGCTGCCACAGGAGAGGCCGCTGATGCAGGGTCCCAGAACTCGGCCGAGGAAACCCATCCGCTGTGGAGAGGTACTTTTTGCAGGTCAGTATCACTAAAAGATAAACCTGAAAACATTTACCTCTGTGTATTCACTACTGCCAGCATGCAGGCGTTTAAAAAGTTTCCTTGTACTGTAGTTGGTGGCTGGTGCAGTGGAGATGCCATTTCCAGCGTGGAGCGTTATGATCCTCAGACCAACGAGTGGCGAATGGTAGCATCCATGAGCAAACGACGGTGTGGAGTCGGTGTCAGTGTTCTTGATGACTTATTGTATGCGGTGGGAGGCCATGATGGCTCATCCTATCTCAACTCTGTTGAAAGGTAGTCTGTGACCAATCAAGCAGAAATAACAATATCGCTCTGTCATTCCGTCTTCAGTCTCTCCATCTTTTATTTATGAAATTAAAATGTTAAATTTGTCTGTTTTCCTATCCTCTTGTCCAGATATGATCCAAAGACCAATCAGTGGAGCAGTGATGTAGCTCCCACAAGCACGTGTCGTACCAGTGTGGGTGTGGCCGTACTTGGTGGCTATTTGTACGCCGTAGGAGGACAGGATGGAGTTTCCTGTCTCAACATTGTGGAAAGGTATCAGTCAAAACTCCAATCTCCAAGACAACTGCTGTTGTGGCTTGGTGGTTCTCTGTCAGTTGTTTACTGGTGTAACGCCCCCGTCATGACTGGCACCCATAACACATGCACATTTAATAAATATTTTCTTCATTTAAGTGGTGGACATCATCCTTTCTGTCCTTCAGGTATGATCCAAAGGAGAACAAATGGACTCGTGTGGCTTCCATGAGCACCAGGCGACTGGGTGTAGCTGTGGCTGTCCTTGGGGGATTTCTATATGCTGTGGGAGGGTCTGATGGGACATCGCCATTAAATACAGGTATACTAATAATTTATGGAAAAGCTACTGTCACAATGAGTGATAATAATAATAATAATAATAATACATCTTATTTATATAAATGGCTTTCAATGCTGAGTCACCTTAAAGGGGAGAGTGAAAAAAATGTACAAGAATGCACACAGAAAATATAAAATTGTTGGTGATTTAAGTAGAATATACAAGTTTAATTTCAAACGGATATAATTTGAGGTTGGTATGTTAATATAAAAGTTTAGAAAAGTATGGAGGAGCAAGGGTTAGCAATAGACGCTTAACATCAATATGGTGCAGTAATGATGAGGAAAGATAAGAAGAATTTTATTACCTTTTGGCACCATCATCTATCAGATTGACTACTCTGTTTTTGGCAGCTCCTGGACAGTTCAGCTTTATCAATTGAATTTCCTATTCTCAAATCTTGTGTTTCTTGTAAATAAACAAACAAAAAAAATCTGATTGTTATAAATCATTCAAAAAACAGACCCACTTCAGGCCACATGAAGTAAAACTCCACAGGGAAACTTTAATATGGCAAATTTACCAGGGTAGGCACTTAATGTATGTAGTAGGAACATTTAGTTAGTTCTGAAGTGGGGCTGAATGAGTCAGTGAATACAGGACAGAACTAGGACACCATCAGTTGTTCCTAATCTGGCTAAGAGTTACATTTAATGTTTCTGTTGTTGCTTCTCCTTTTCTTAGTGGAACGTTATAACCCCCAAGAGAACCGCTGGCATACTGTATCTCCAATGGGGACCCGGAGGAAGCACCTTGGCTGTGCAGTCTACCAGGACATGATTTACTCTGTTGGAGGGCGAGACGACACCACAGAGCTGAGCAGTGCGGAACGATTCAACCCCAGGACAAACCAGTGGTCTCCTGTGGTGGCCATGACATCCAGACGGAGCGGAGTGAGTGTTTGATGGTATTTTGTTCAGCTAGTCGTAACTTAAAGCCACTTTTTTCAATTAAATTATTCCAAAAAGTTTAATTAGATGAGTCTGTTAGTTACTGAAGTGATTCTCAAGATCCTATAGAGTGTATTTGAATTTGAAGTGAAGTAGGGCTGCACTTTATTAAGAAAAAATATTTCATTTTGGCAAATCATTTGACTGGATATTTTACTTGGAATCATTATTTTTGTATGTAATCTTCATTGGATAAAAATGTGATATATTTTTGTTGGTTTTACTTTGGGAAAATGTGATTTTTTTTTTTTTTTTTTTTAAGTAAAAGGTGCTAATGATGTCTACCCCAGGAAAGGAGCAATAAAAATATCTATATATATGTAATGCTAGAGATGTATGTTTTACAGTTGGACATGTTGGACATTGTGATTTCAGCTAAATTACAATAAATCTAAGTGTAGTTGTACCTACAGGTGGGCTTGGCTGTGGTGAATGGTCAGCTAATGGCTGTAGGAGGCTTCGATGGGACAACTTATCTCAAAACGATAGAAGTTTATGACCCTGATGCCAACACATGGAGGTATGCGACACTTGGCAAGACTACAAAATATGTGAACCACAATCTGTCATGCACTGGAAATGCTGATATAAACATTATTACAGTCATAATACATGAATTACATCATTTAAATAATAATATGTATTACAAAAGTTAGCAGTGAGTAGATTTTACCCTTATCCTGTCAGTTGCAAGAAGTCATCATTTAGAAGTTTGATGTTCCTGCCTACACCCCCCGCCCCCCGCCCCCCACGATGCCTCTCTCATTCTCTATCTTTCTCCCTCCCTCTCTCTCTCTCCCACTCCCACTCTCAACCCAACCGGTCGAGGCAGATGGCCGCCCCCCCTGAGCCTGGTTCTGCTTGAGGTTTCTGCCTCTAAAAGGAAGTTTTTCCTTGCCACTGTTGCCAAGTGCTTGCTCATCGGGGGATCTGTTGGGTCTCTTTAAATAATTTTCTAAAGAGTTTGATCTAGACTTTCTCTCTATGTAAAGTGCCTTGAGGTAACTTTGTTATGATTTTGTGCTATACAAATAAATCTGATTTGATTTCACATGGAAAAAGTGTCCTCAGCAGGAACAGTGTAGACCATCTGCATATTTTAGACATTAACTACAACATCAAAAATGTTCAGAAAGTTAAACATACCCTGACAACCTCTCCTGATAGAGTGACATTACACACTCGAGAAGGGAGAAAAGCCTGTAATCATGTTTGGCAAAACTCAAAAATGGACCGATTGTTAGTATCCACTGGGAGGAGACAAGAGTGTGTGGCAAGCAGATAACAGGAAGCATCATCGACCTATTTTCCTTTCTACAACAAAATATGCTAATGAAACCGGAGACTTCTTTCCACTGACAGGGCAGCTTGCCTTTCTGAGTGAGCTGCTAGCCATAAGGCAGACTGATGAAAAACGCCCCTGTCATATCTCATCTCTGGGATGAAACTTTTAAAATTACTGGACCCTCAGTGAGAAGCTTCAATAATTGAGATACTTAAGTCAGGGATTACATGTTTTTAAAAGTTATTTTAGAGTTTCAGTTAGCAGTTCGTACAGGTCTGATAAAATTAACGTGTTCACCAAAAACTTGATTGGTGTAAACTTTACATCACTGCCAGTAGGAGCTGATAAGTACTCCTGTCTACTCCTGTTTGACACAGTTCGATTTATCTATTTATCTTTTAATTAATTAATTAATTAATTAATTTATATTAAAAGAAGCGACAGCGCATATAAATGGACATTCATATGTACATATGCAGGGTTGTAGTCTAAATGTTGTTTGTAGTCTTCTCCAGGCCTTACTTGGTTTAGAGGTCTTAAGGTAATTATCAGTTTTCACTCTTTCACACTTTTCTTCAGCTTCTGTTATGTCGTTTGACTGTCTATTCTTTTCCAGGTTGTACGGGGGAATGAACTACCGTCGGCTTGGTGGAGGAGTGGGTGTCATTAAAATGACTCATTGTGAATCCCATATATGGTAACCAATCCAATCCCACCTGCTCATACACTCACCCCTCATCACATTGCAATGGTATGCCTCTTATCACCAGCTCTCGTGCCTCCCCCCCCCCCCCCAAAAAAAAAAAAAAAAAAAAAAGACGCTGGTAAGTCATGCGAAGATGAGGAAGACATGGAGTGGGTGGCGACTGACAGAGGAACAAACTTTCTGAACTCTAGTTCAACTCCCCAAACGCCACACTGAGGTGATACTGGGGTTGTCTTTGATTGACTGTGGTTACCATGAAGTGCACTGACAGAAGTCAACAGAGTACCATTAATGCTTCCAGTTTGGAGAATGCAGTCCTTCTCCTGGGGCCTCATCATGCTGTCCTCGGGCATCTCTCTGGGGACTTTTGACTGGATCGGAACTAAACTTGATAGAGTTTGCTGTTGGGGAATGATTATTTTCTGCCTCTGGGGTTTAAGAAGTTAAAATGCATCAGGTCATTGGAAGAGGATCTTCTTAGTCTTTCCAACTGTGAGAGCCTTCATCCTGCCCCTTTGAAGGATGTCCCCCCCCCCGCAAGCCAAATCAAGTTCTGAGTAGTGACAAATAAGATTAATGAACTAAGCAACCACTAGCAGACCAGAAAACTTTCTGTTTCTGTGTGAGGTTGTTCACGTCCTGGAGACACAACATTCTATCTCTTGGCTTTAGGCTTAGAAGCTGTGGCTACAAAACTGTTGCTGCTCTGTATCTGGTTCTCATTTGTAGCACTAAATTTCAGCTCTCAAATGGACACCTGGAGATTTTTATCTGCCTTTGCCACAAGGGTGATTGTTAGCAGGAGGTTATGTATGAAGAAGCCACCGCATAGAGCTGCTTCACTTGAGGCCACTTTAGCTGTTTATCATCCATGTTTAACTTTCAGACCACACAGTCAAAGGGTAGTTGAAGAAATACACCATGTAGCCTGCTCATCACCAGAACATGTAATTGGTTTATTGTTGGCTCTGAAGTGATAGATCCTCAGTAGAATCTAAACAAACCAGTATATCAAATACTTTTTCCAAATGCCAACACTCCCTAGTGTTACACTCTTCACCTAGCTCCATAAAAATTTTCTTGTTTGTTTCTCTTTTTCAAACCTAGCAACATACAGTCTTTCTCCTCAATGGCCACACTGTTTTGTGATTGATTAAGCAAAAAATGATTCTTTTAAAGATCAAACCATGCCTTCTTTCACAAAACCACGCTACAAGTTACAGAAACTGCTTTGGCCCAGTCTGATACAGTAAGCTTGATTGTTTGACATCAGTGTGATATAAGAGGGAGCTCCAAAGGCCAGCCTAATGCAGCGCCAACATGTAGAGAAGATGAAACACTCACACACACTCCAACAGTCTCTGCACTGAAGTAGGAGTGGCGTGAACCCACACAACACAATGAGAACATACTAATTCTACACAGACAGGCCCCCACAAAAATATGTATATGTTTCAACAGTTGGATACTGTAGTTTTTATGAAGTGTTACTCAAACAGGAAGAAATGTACATCTTTTGCAGATGAATCTACATGATGATGTGTGTCAGTGCAGCAGTGTGACTCAGGTTTTAGTTTCGGGACTGAGTTTGTGACATACAGTACAGGCCAAAAGTTAGGACACGCCTTCTCATTCAAATGAGTAGAAAAGTGTATCCAAACTTTTGGCCTGTACTATACTTTAAATGTGAGTTGTTGCCATAGCATAAGCTTCAGTTATTCTGTTTCCCTTTCGTTCTGCAGAAGTAAAAGGAAAAAAAACAAAAAAAAAAACATGCTGCTTGATTAATTGACATCATCAAAAGTAGGAGAGTGTCTTCCTTAGATCATAAAACTGTTTCCTGGTGTTGCTTCAGCATTTACCAATGAGGACTAAGAAGACATGCAAACAGGGCTGCCAGAGCTCATAACAAATAATTTGATGAAAAAAATATTCATTAATAAAATTGATTTTTCACCTCTCAGTTGAAGATGCAGATCATCCCAGTGATAATGGCCATAGCATGGACATAGCATGGAACCGTTTGACACGATTAGGCACTAGTATGAAAATGTTGCTCAGTGGTCCATGTAATTGGGTGACTATCACATAGTTTAAAATGCCCTTCCCTTACAGCAAAGCATGTTTGTCCTGTTTTCCCAGCACTACAGGGTAATGGCACCACCTGCAGGACTAGAGTTATCGCTACGGATCTCAGCTCTATACTGGCAAACTTTGAGTAGACGGTGGATCAGTTAGGGGTTAATCTCATAATTTATTGCACTGTGATTGAAAATGTATCTTAGATTTTATCTTTTGTTTTCTTAATAGTATTTTATATGGGTGCTGATTTTTCCAGATATGGAGGAAACAAAGTCTAGGATGATCATGGATCAACTCTTTAATCTGACATTTCGGGCCTCACACTGATGGCGGCTTCCACTGAAGTGAATTTTGTTTCATAGATGCAACACTACATGTTTTCACTTCATTTGTGTCACACAGTCTATCACAGCTGTGCACTTTAAATTGTGTGTTGCATAAATGCATTGCTGCAGGTGACAGCAGACAGGCTGTTATGCATTACCTTAGAGCAGGCCCTAGATTGTCTGGGTTTAGGTCTTGGAGAGGCGGGGTCACAGTCACAAGAGAAAGTCACATGATCACTGTTAATATGATGATGTATTTGCTGTATGCAAATGTTCATGCTAAATGTTTTATATTTTGCAGATGAATATGTTGCTGTTCAATTGAAATATAGAGTCCAACAGTTCTTGTGTTTTTCTTTCTGTAACTCAAACATTGGTTCTACCAGCTTCAGATGCTTCTCTCAGAAAAATTTCCCAAGCACATGTTGCTATTTTTCACTGCCACAGACTGAGGGAGTCTCACTCAGCTCAGTGTTGTGCTACATGTTAATGTTTTGGTCCCAGGCACATTGTGAGTGTCCACTACTACATCATTTTTACACAACCTCACCTGGGCTAAGAAACGCTATTCAGTTTTCCTCAACAATTTCATGTCTAGTCTTTTTCTTTTAACTCTGGAAACTTCTTGTTTATAAACATGTGTCGATCTTTGAGCAAAGCAGTGTTCCTGCACTAGCTAGCCTGAAACTGAATGAATCTCCTTTCAATCAATGGGGCTGCTGACAATGCATTTGTGACTGTGATGAATAGAACTCAACAGATGTCATCATCCTCTGTTTGAGTATCTGGTTTTGATTAGCTTCGGAGCAGTCTGTCCAACACATGACCCAAACAGGGTTGTGATCTCCGCTGTTTTTCATGAATCTCTCAGCAACAACACTAGACCATGTTCACCATGACAAGGATTAAAACTTTTTTGGAAAACCATGCGTTTGTTTCTCTGAAAGCTGCTCGAGAATATGTATGGTGTAAAACACATCAAGACAGAACGAGATGTGAAGCAGTAATACCATTAGAGTTGTTTTATTTATTTTATTTTTATTTTTATTTTTTTTTTGTGTGTGTGTTTTTTTTTTTTGTTTTTTTTTTTTTCTAATTATTTTAGGTGGGTGAAATAAGTTTTGGAGGACATTAAATGGAATTTCTGCTTAGGCCAGGTGAACAATAATGGCTTTGGCTTTGTGATATACAAAACAATATTCCTTTGTGATATGCAGTTTCAGTTTTGATGAGAATTTAATGAGATGTTTGATGATGATGTTTTTTTGTGTACAAAACAAACTTGTCTCCGTGGCACAACAGGACAACAGGATTCTAACAGTGTGAAACAATGATGTGATACATTTTATTTACCATCAAAAAAAGTTGCAGCTCCTGTGAGTCGCACATGGCAATAATGCAAATGTGATTATATTTAGATTTGTGCACCTTTAAAATTAGCTTTATTCCTTTCTTCTGAAAAATTGTTTACAAAGCACATTATCAAGACAGAAGGAAGATGACTGACATACTTCAGCACAATTAGATTGAACAGACATTATCCACACTTGTGCTAAAAACCAAAAAAGGGTGAAACAACTGAATGAAAATGAGGAAAAGGAAGTGATTTAACAGATGGCCATGTCCACTTGGACATCAGAATATAAATACATTGGCACAGAAATGCTCTTTTGCCCAAACAATTTCACATTTGCTGCCCAAAATGCAATCTAAGCCTTTGCCGTGGCCCTGGCAGGCTCTGCAACACCTGATCCAGGTTTGTTTCTCACCTCTAGCGCCAGTAGAGAACAGATGTTGTTTTCATATGCAACGGACAGGTCCATGCAAATTTACACTGAAGAGAATGATTTACAGTGAATAACAAGCCAGAAAAATAAGCAATGAAGTTTGAAAACCAGCAAGTTTATCCATAAAAACGGTATGTGTGGAAGAGCGGCACATTGAGCAGATATGACACAGAAAGAGGACGTAAACACACAGGCCAGCTTTTATAGTCCAGAAGGTCTGGGGAAGGCTGAGTTTGGGTGCAGTTGAGAAAAATTCTGCTATGTGAGACCAAATAGCAGGTGAGAGTGTGAAGTGTTTCCATACTATTAGGAGAAAAACAGGTGTTGAGATATATCCACAAATAAGGACAATGGCAGGCTTCAGACAACAATTCCATCCCCAAAAGAATCAACTGCACAGCCACCACTGTTAGTGTGCCACAAAAGACAACACTTACGGGATATACTCTTTTCTCGGTTTATGAGGCTCAAAAACAATATACTGTGTGTGTGTCTGAGCCTGAAGCAAAAGGATTGATATTTCATTCAGTTCTCTGAACATATCTTTCTACACAAACTTGCGTATACTTGCGTTGTGTAAGTGGAAAGAAAGCATGCAGGATTCACTGTCTGAAACAAACTTTGTAAAGAAGACGGTATCTCAAGGGTCAGGCACTGAAAATACAAAAGAAAATCACTATATAGATCCCACTAAACATCCAGTTTTCATTTGTAGAATGCATGAATACACAATCTGTATCACTACAGATCATAATACTGCCTGGCTTTTGAAGTTTAACTGAATATAAAGTTGAGGGCGTACGGGAAAATTCTTGTTGGCAATGTCAGGCTTGCTTTCATGGGAGCAATGTGCATTTCATCTTTTCCACTGAACAGCACCAAAGCAGGACCTGCTGGAAAATGTCATCCCATTTCTGCTGTGTCAGGTCAGGTCATGTTTGTCTGGATGTACCCAACATGTGTGAAGTGATTGGAGGATTAGGATTTCGCGACAAAATGACCATAAGTAATCCTTCAGCTTCAGAGCAGTCCTCTGTGTCTGAGGGTCAGTGAGATGTATCGGCATGCTTCATCCCATCAGCTGTGTGACCCGCCAGTATGTCGAGGGTTCTGAGCCTGGCTGCAGATTCTTCATTTCTCTCATTTGCCAGCAGACTGACTATCACTGTTGCCATGTGCCGTCTTTTAATAGGTGTCTCCTAACACAGTTAGATCGGATGCTTGCTAAAGCTCTCCCAAATCGCCCATCATTTCAGGTTTAATGCAATTCCACACTGTCTTCACTTCACAGCCCTGGAGCTTGCACCCTTTGTTAAGTAATTCAACAACAAAAACACGATGTGTCTCACCTCTCCATAAAAGGTGAACTGTTCAAACTCTTATGAAGTTCATTTCACAAGAAAAAGCCTTTCAAACAGCGAAATCACAAAAATCAAAACAAGACATTTAATTAAGTAAAAAGAAAACCCTCCTGTTTGGAGCCACCACTTTAACATATCCTCCACATTTTACTAGTTGTTTTTTTGGTTTTTTTTTTGGTCATTGTGTTTGGCATTTAATGAAATATTCAAAACAATGTTTTGTGCTTTATTGTAGTGTGAAAATGTTCTAGCGTGCAGAATTTCTATTAATTTCTTTCATTCATCTTCAACTGCTTATCTGTTTCCGCGTCATGGGGGGTGCTGGAGCCAATCCCAGCTCACTCTGGGTGAGGCGGGGTACACCCTGAACAGTTCACCACCCCATCACCGGGCCAACACACAAAGACAAACAACACTCACATTCGCACCTACAGACAATTTAGAGTCACCAATTAACCCAACCAAACATGATGTCTGTGCATGGAGGAAACCAATGCATGCACAGGGAGAACATACAAACTCTGCACAGAAAGGCCCTGGGCTGGGTCCCAAACCCACAACCTTCTCTTTGTGAGGCAACAGTGCTGCCCACTCTTCCGCCGTGCTTCCCTATTAATTAAATTAATTTATTTTATGAAAACTGAAAATGCAACATTTTACCTTCAGTGACAGTCACCACTGTTTCTCTTGTACTTCAACACTCACACAGGCAAGATTTCATACTTGACACCAGGTAGGTGCTCAAGCTCATAGGGGCTTTCATTTTGGTATGTAAATGGTTGCGCTTTCATGAAACTGATTTTATGTTTTAGTGAGCAGAATAAAGCCAAAGAAGACACTAAAGTTCTCAACCACAATGGGACGAAACAATTTTGCTATGCAGGAATTTATTTAGTTTAGTTTATTTAGTTTTCGATCACATGAACTGCTGATTCGTTTCTCTCTGCAGCACAGTGTCCAATCCCGTTTTCTATTCATGTACATGTAACATGGTTTTCTTCTTCAGGCCTGACTTATTGTCAGCTCTTTAAGTTTGAAAACAAAGTTGGAAGTTGGGTATGAATCCAGTTTTTACCAGGCCACATTGTCTGTTGGAACCAGTCTGACGTGGTCCACAAAAACTTTCACCTTCCCCTGCCCTTTTAAGATGATGCCAAGTCACCTGTCAGCAGGTATTTTTGCCAGTTTCAAGCCACTGGGAGTCTGATCCACCTCCTCCTGCTGCTTGGCATGACATGGCAGCATACAGCACCAGCACCAGTGCCATGCCAGTGCCAGTTGCAGGGTGTTACCATTAGATGGCACCTTGTTCACAGGAATGCTTTCCAACATAAAGCAGGGTGTGATTGTCTCCAGTCACAGTAGTCAATTTCCACAGGAGCTTCTACTATCAGGGTTGTGCGTGTTGTTTATGGGTCTGTTTCTCTCCTTACTGTCAGTGAAAACCTTCTCTCTCTGATGAAATTCGAGCAGACTGAACTTGGTCAAGCATGACACTGCCCTCCACAGACAAGCCTTTTCTCTTTATCCTATACACAGGCTTGAGTTTTAAGAAACTTTTACTGATAGGTCAAACATCTGTTTGCTTCAGATTACGGGGATTGAGACTGTCAAGCAGCATCTGAAATGACACAGAGAGTGGCCAGATCCCCAGAGATCAGGACCTTTCTAGAGGCATAGTTAGGCTGAGGGCGAGCTGTTATCTGCTGTGCTGCAGCTCATCCTGATGTTGGTGCTTCTGTTAATGCGTCATGTGAGATGCTCTGGTGAGATCATCGTTAAAAATGTTTTCACGTAATTTTATTAATTATTATTTATTAATCTGTACTTTACTTGAGTGATTTATTTTTGATGATTTTTATACTTGACTAAATTTGAAATGCAAATATTGTACTATCATATTTCTATGAAGTACTCATTACATTTGCATTAGAGAATTCCATAAACATTGCTCATGCCCATCTCTTGTGTTTCAAGTGGTGTTGCTGGAGCAGTCACTTGTGTTGCACCACTCAGTTTGGGTGGTGAGCCTGCAGGCAACATTCAAGTGGGAGAGGAAAAGTGATTTGCTACAGCTGTGCACCACAAGTATTGGCTTCTCCAGGCAATGGAGACAAAGCTGCTCCTGCTCTCCCTGATCATCCATGGCCATACCTGAACTCCATGTTTGAACTCACAGAGCAAGAGAATGATTCTTATCATTAAAAATGTGTTACTTGTTAGTTTTGATTTGACATGTTGGCTTCTTTCCCAGCTGTGCCCAATCTGTCTTAAGTTAAACACAGCCCTGCTTGGCTCTGCTGCCTGTGAAAGGCTTTTTAATGCTGCTGGGTTAATCTGCACTCCAAGACTGGGAAGAATTACTTCACAGAACTTTTAAATCCAACTTCTGCTAAAGCTCAACAAGAACTTCTGAGTTTGAGCAGTAGACTAGAAGGAGAGAAGAGAGGAGAGGAGGAGGGATGAAAACCAGGAGAGAAATGCAGAGGAAAAATTGCACTTTTTGGACTTAACCCAAATTAAACTTTCGTACTTTGGCTTTAAGTTCAATTCACAGAGATTTTGTCAGTGAGCCAACATTTCTTCCTCTGCTTCTCCCTAGAGTCTGTCTATCTTAAGAGCGCCACCTGCTGGGCCCCCAGCTACTATTACCTCTTCTAACCCAAATCCACTGACTGGATCTTAATGCCTCATCTGACATTTCTTTGACTATTTTCCTCACCCTCTGTCCCCTTCCTCCTAACTCCTTCAACAAAGCAACAACAGATCTGGCTACAAACCCTCTACATCCTACTTCCACTGGACAAATCCTAACCTTCCATCCTCGCTGCTCAGCATCCTTACCTAGATCTGCATACCTGAGCTTTTTCCTTTCATATGCTTCTTCAACTGAATCCTCCCACAGCACAGTCAGCTCTATGAAATATACTCTCTTTCTACTCCTGGACCACAAAATTATATCAGGCCTTAGCTTTGTACAGGCTATTTCCTGGGGAACAACAAGCTTTCCTCCTAAATCTACCTGCATCTCCCAGTCACTGGCATCCTCTAAGCTGCCTTGCTTCCTTATTATCTTATTAACTTTCCCTCCTTCTTGAACAAACTGAATTGCAACTCTCTTTGCTTTAGACCCTCCTAGAATTGCCTGCCTCCGTATATCTTCAATGGCTGCAGCTAAGCTTTTTAAAACCTGGTTATGTCGCAACGTATACTGTCCTTGTGACAGACTAACCTCACAACCGGACAAGATGCGCTTTAGAGTTGCAGTACCTGAACACAACGAACATAGCAGGTCTGCATTTACCCAGAGTTTTAGGTTCTGGGGAGTTGGCAATACATCATATGTTGCCCCTATCAAAAATCTAATCCTCCACACTCTAATCCTCCATACTCCACAGCTCTTTCCAACTAAGCTTTTTCTTCTCTACACCTTCCCAGTTCAACCACAGTCCCTGCTTAGCCTGAGCCACTGCCCTTGCACCCATTAATATTCCTCCTGTCTACAAACCTGCTCTACAACTAACTTCCTCTTCTCTTTGGGATCTGCTGTACTCCACACCGGTTTGCCTGAGCCAAGCCCGGCCTATCTGTACATTACCCACAATCTCTGTATGCCTAATTGTTGCTTTTGCTTCATTCACTGCCATTCTTGGATTAAATTTTCTCCTCTTGGTTGGGTTTGGAACGACCTTACTAACAACCACATCTTTACTCCCAGATAACAGGAGCTCTGTCCTAACCTTAGTACATTTAAACTCCTCCACTAGACTAGATACTGGGAGCTGAAGTATGCTTTTCCCATACAGTGCTTAAGCATCTCGGAACACCTAGCCACTTCCTAAAGTAAAAGCTTAGTAGTCTTTCCATTTTCTCTGCAGCAGATATTGGAATCTCATATACAGACAGTGTATTGACCACATCAATCTGGGAAATAATCCAAACTGCAAACACCACAGCTTCAACTTTCCTGGAGGTCCTGTTTTATCTATTCTATCCAGTCCCTCAGTAACATCCTTCCTAAATTGCACTACCTGTTCTCCGCCATGCAAATCTGCCTTGTACCACCTACCTAAGCTCTTTACTGGTTTTTCCCTAATTATTGGAATTTCCTCTTCATCTATTGCAAACTTTCGATCACTTCATCTTCCTCTACTTATTGAGATACTTCTAGACTTACTAGGCTTGATTTTCATACTAGCCCACTTTAAGTTTTTATTAAGTCTCTCAAGTATTCTTTTCATACATGGCACCGTTGTAGTTATCAATGTCATAGGCGCATCCCATCCTGCCACCTCACTCCACCTACAACCCACCTAGAAGCTCTAATAATTACCTCCATTGCCATTGTGAATGCTAATGGAGAAATTGTGCACCCTGCCATAATACTTATTTCTAGCCTCCGCCAACCTGTTGTAAAACCTGCTGCACTTAAACATAGTCTGATATCCTGGAAATATGTTCTTACTAAATTGACAACTACTACAGGCACTCTAAAGGCGATGTGGCACTGACCCAAAAGCATTTGCTAAGTCCAAGAATATCACGTGCAAGTCTCTTTTCTCGCTCTTGGCTGCCTGAATCTGATGCCAAACCATGCTAGTGTGCTCTAAACACCCTGCGAAACCTGGTATTCCTGTCTTCTGTACTGAAGTATCTATTTAGCTATTCCTTTCTAAATAACTAGCTTCACTAAACTTCACTTCACTAAAGAAAATCTTCCCCTCTACATTCAGGAGAGAGACCATACGGAACTGACCCAGGTTTGAAGACTCCTTCTCCTTTGGAATAAGAACACCTCCTGCCCTGCTCCATGCTCTGGGAATAGACTGTTTCTTCCAAACTATTCTTAACTGCCTCCACAAGAACTTTATGATATCAGGTATGCTTTTATAAACCTGGTAGGGGACTCCATTTGGCCCTGGGGCCGAAGAAGCCTTTGCACGCCTGACTATCTCCTCAACCTCCTTCCACCTAGGTGGTCTAATATCCATTTCCTGATCTATCTCCCCTAATGGTGGCATGTCAGGTGGAAGCCTTACTACTCTATTCTGCTCAAAATCTGAATATGTGCTTTTCAGGTACTCTTCTACTTCTTTCTTTGTTGCTTTTATCTGCCCTCCCTTTTCCTGGTCAAACAATCATTTAACAAACTTAAATAGGTCCCTGTAAAGTGCCCTACATATTATATCCTTCGAACTGTGGTTTTCTACCTGTCGCTGGATTTCATCCGACTTCCTCAATTGACTTCTTAAAAAGTTCTGATCGATGTGGCCACACTGCCCTTCCTTTCCCACACATCTCTTTCTTCCCTGATGCACTCTAAGGCCTCTAACTGATGTTACTCTCTGCCAACCTCAAGAACAAACCTGGAGCTTCTTTCCCTCTAATCTACCATTTTTATTCTCTCCAGCCACGCTCACTTTGCTCTTCATACTATTCTGCCCACTTCTAGTCATAAGTCCTAACAAGTTTATAATAACTTATTTTATTTAGCATTTTGATTTTGAACAGGGGTGATTTTTTATTTCTTTATTGATCTTTTACCATTACAGTGTTGGTCCTTTTGTCTGTTTAAGTATGTTTCTCTAAGATTTGCTTCTTATCCACTAAGTTTCTGTTCAAATCAGTTCATTCACTGCATTATTTCAGAGTCAGATTCTTTGACTGTATCATTTCAGGATACATTGTTTTGCGATGAAAAATACTCTGAATACTTAAATTATAATATTAATTATAATAATAATTATAATATAATTATATTATAAATTAATATAATTATAAATAATATTTTTAAAAGCAAGTAGTCCCGCACTTTCACTCAAGTCATAGTTTAAAGAAGCTATTCTCCCTTTTATTGGAGTAACATTTGACTGAGAGGATCTGTACTTTGATTTAAGTACTGGAGATGTGTATTGTATCCACCGCTGGCAACTAATTGGCAATTTTGCAGCTAATTAATATGGCTGCCGGGCTGAAAGCTCTCCCAGCCTTTTTTCTTCCTCCTTTCTGGCTCACAGCGCTTCAACTGCTGCTGAAGTAGATCACTTGGGAGTGAAACTGCATTTCAAACTTATTGTTCTGGCCAATATTGAAACTGACAGCCATGTGGCACCATTGACTGTCCCCATCTCAACAGGCTGACACCACTTGTTTATTGGCCCATGCTTTATTTGGACTAAAAATGGTGAAACAAGCCCCATTTTTCTCAACAGTGGAAAACATCTGGATGGTTGAGAACAAGCTGGCATTCTTGTTTGGCAATCATGATTCTACCTACAAACACTGAGCACTCTGATATTCAAACTGTTCTTCTGAGTTCAGTATCTTACTCTAAAAAACAATGAAAAATGTTGCCACCTGCTCCGTCTCTCAGCTCTCTGCCCTGGAAACCTTGTTGGCAACTGAAGAGAGTCAGTGGTGTTGAACCAAAGTCAAATATGTTGGACTGAGAAAAAGGGAAGAGGGCTGGGCCAAAATTTCAGGCGGCTCTCTTCTTCTTCTTCTTCTCCTCTTCACTCTTCAGACAAAGTGGAGAATGGGGTGTCTCCATGTTCATCAACATTCATTTAGTCTAAATGAATCATCCTTTAGTCTGGTGTAAAATGGCATAACCTTTATGGATTAGCATTTAGATCAGGGAGGCTTTTTCTTCCTTAATACTTATTTGATGTTTCTTTTTTAGGGAGCCAGTTAAGAAGCATAGAATATATTCACTTTTCCTTTAATGTACACTAGAGAGGTTAAAGGTGGATCATTTTGTCTGTTATTTTTGTTTTGCTGAACAAGTATTGGACAACTGGACAATCTTGGGAGTGGGAGAAATAAAAAGATGCTGTGCTGATGAGCACTGGTTATGTCCATCCATTAAGATCATCATTTTGTTTTCTTTAGTACTATAGATAACAGATTGCCAGCTATTTATTTATTGTTGGTTAACACTATGTGTGTGTGTGTGTGTGTGTGTGTGTGTGTGTGTGTGGTATATTTCACTCTTTCCTGACACTCCTGACCACTTGTGGTTGTTCTGACCTGTTAAGGTAATGGTGACCTGACTCTCATATTGATGTCTGGACAGGTCCTGGACCCTATCATTCCCCTACAGTCACAACGATAAACTGAGAAACATACAGGATTGATCCCAGAGACTTTGGACCTCTGAATGAGACACTCTGATTGGCTGTGACATCACCTGCTGCAGCCAGTAGGAATATCAGAGATGTGAATAGAGACATTATTAGGAAAGACGGCGGGTGAGAATAAATGGATAAACATATAGAAGTGAAGCCACAGACTGATCGAAACGTTAACTAACTTCATTCATGAGTGTATCGATGGAAGTAAGTGTGGATTTGGGTTTAAAAGCTTTAAAGGGTTTACTGTAGCTGATGTTTCAAACTGATTATATCAAAAAGCTGTTTTGACTAATGCAGAGATTTATGGATAAACATGGATGGATGGAGATATTAGAGTGAAGGTATTATCAATGAGAGCAAACAAACTTTGGATAAACTTTCTCCAGTATTCATTGCCAGCAATATATTAAAAATAAATGCAAAAAAAAAAAAAATAAAAAAAAATAAAAATCCTAATTGCTACTGAACAAGAGCACACAAAGTTATTTAGATTTGGATATCAGAAAACACCATGCATCAGACTTTGCAAGAGCAGGATTGGCTTCATATTTGGCTCAAACATTCAGTAGGACACAAGTATGTGTCAAAAGGTCAAAGGTCCAGGACAAATTAAATTTCTTAGAATGAAGAAGGAAATTATTAGAATTTGGTGGATGAAGGTGAAAATCTGTTTTGGCCTGACGTAAACTCATAAGTATAAAATGAGTATAAAATTATGATGGTTTCTGCAAAACACTTATTTTTCAACCCTGTCACTCAGGGAGAGATCGAGAGCATATTTGATGTCATGTGGCCGGCTGGTATAGGCATAAAACAATTAGATGTTAATACTACAGTAGTTAATAGAAAAAACACAGACCCATGTCTTGGTGTCATATGTAGCGGGAGGGTGTCACACACAGTTTTATTTCCACGAGTCACTTCCAAGAACTGACTACGTTGTAGCTTCTTTCAGCTCATTATTTTGAATTTGCACTCTTGTTAACCTAATTCTTACTTCCAACAGGAAGTTGTTTTCAGCCAGACTTTTGAACAAGCAGGTGTTTTTCACAGGCCAGTGAAACAAAGCAGACTAAAATGTATCATACACAGTGAACCATCATCCATCCTGATGAGCAAAGGTTGAAATACTGTCACACATTAGCTGATTCACGACCATTTAGTGTCAGCTCAAGTGCCCTCTCAGAGACTGGAGGACACTTGGAGATGAGACAAGCTTTTGAAATTGCTCCTTTACATGAGACAAATCAGGCGTGACTTTACTCGTCAACTGAACACTCACTGCAGTCTGCCACCCATCAAGAAATTATTAAACCAAGCCATAGCAGATCCATACTTTTCCCAACCAAATGAAATGAAAACATCAGCAACTGCTTGGAGAGCACGAGCAGTTAAAGAAGTTTTTCCTTGAGTAGATTGGGGCAACCAAACCCAGGCCTCTGCTGAGGCCAAACAAACCTGCACATCAAAATTATTATCTAGATCTGCTTCACATTAAACCCTAAGAACATAAAAGTATGTGAGATTTTTTACATCAAGTGCCTGACATTATTTCCTGAGAAACTGGTGAAATGCGTGAAAAATAGCAGCATTCTGATAAAATATATAAGAAAAAATGTCTCCGCATCTACAGCTTTAACAAGATCAGTACCACTTTTTGCTTGATAAACAAACAGACACAGGTGAAAACGCAACCTCCTTGCTGGAGATAATGATTGCTCTTGTCAGAGTACCTTTAGTTTCAGCTTCTGTTGGACTTCTTTAGGACATTTGAGGTAATAACAGACATACTGATGAACATAGCTTTAACTTTAGCAGCAAACAGCACAGTTGCACTAAAATTGATCTATAATAAAAATCTACCACTTTTTGGGTCGCAGGGGGTACTGGAGCCAATCCCAGCCAATGTTCCAGGTGAGGGTGGTGTACACCCTGGACAGGTTGCCAGTCCATTACAGGGCCAACATACAGAGAGAAACAGAGACCAGCAACCACTCACAATTCAGAGTCACCAGTTAACGTAAACATGCATGTCTTTGGACAGTGGGAGGAAACCAGAGCACCCAAGGAACCCCATGGGGAGAACATGCAAGCTCCGCACAGAAAGGCCCAAACCCATGACCTTCTTATTGGGGGGCAACAGCACTAACCACTACGCTGCTGTACTGCCTATAATAAAAGTCATTATTTAAAAAACACTTCGGGTTAATGTTTAGTTATTTAGGGATACCCAACTAAAACTAACCTTTTACTGAATTGTACCAGTTCACAACAAAAGTTAAACAAGACAAACATTCAAATTCAAAGTTCTTCTTTTGTGTCTTGTATTTCAGCTTACTGAGGACCTGGAGATCATTGTTTTACCTGTTCAGTGAATTTTCTTTCTAATAACCAGGTCATGAAAGATTTGGCGCTGGTTCAATCTGAGAAAAACGCTAAATTTGTCTTCGTATCTTGAGAATCTGCACCCAGTACTTTGTTTCCTCAGCATCAAGTACTCTGTCCACGTCTGTGTAGCTGGCTTTCAATTTGGGACACTGGATGACCTTATTCTTTACTTTCTTCCGTAAATCAAACCAAACATGCCTATGATGGAGTCCAGCAGAGACATGAAAGCATCTCTCCTGCCCTGCTCAGTTGAGGTCACTGTCAGGGAATTATCCACATTCTGGGACTTGTAGTGGAAGTGACATTTTGGTTTTTAGATTTGCTCAGTTGAAAAAATCGCCAGCATCCCCATCCCCTCAATGGGTTGGCTGGATGAAAGGCCTTCTTCTCTGTATTCCCAGAGGAATTTCTGAATATATTTCACCTCACACTTTGAGCTCTGGAGCAGATTGCTGACACAATCTACTCCATGTTAAATGTCATGTAACAGATGATCAGGGTCTGTAGGATGATCTCCTGTTCCAGGGTGCAGACACGGCTTCACAATGGTGAGAAAGTTTTACATTCAATTGTCCACAAGTAAAAGCACATAATAGTTTTCTGTGTTATTATCACTGCTATATTAATGTACAGGTTGTTTTTTATTACTTTAAATGAGGTTAACTTTTCTCAAGGTCTGACAAAGTCACAAAGCAAGATTTCAGCTTTGGGATCATACACTATTCAGTCAATGAAATATGGTTTCTAAACAGTGTGTTGTTTCAAACCTCGATCCACCAGTCTTGGACAAACATTGAATATCAAGAAATCTGTATATTCATGTTTTTTATTGTACAGGAAAGGTGTGAAAAACTGTAATCTGAAAAGCAACTAATGTCTAAAGCTGTCCAGCAGGTTAAGTGGAATAAAAAGGATGTTTACTTCTGAATGTAGTGTATCTGAAGTTGTGAGTTCCATTGAAAGAAAATTCAGTTGCCTCAAAGTTGCACTACAGTACAGTATTTGAGTGGAGTGTGTTGCTGTTTCGCTCAATAATAATGATAATAATAATTCATTTCCTTTGTAGATATTTGGTATCTGCATCATATGAAAAGCTACACACTAAAAGCATAAATAACAAAGAGCAACCACCCTTTCTCTGTGGTGTGATTGGAGATCGACACCATCATGAAGCCGCCAGCGCAGGATTATGACTTTGAGCTTTATAAGTGAAATTTATTTAAATGGGATGCCACAGAGACACTAGTCACAAACTGATTGACAGAACCCTGATCTATTTTAAAGCCAGTGAGCTGAAAGCCGGGCTCAACAGATGGTTTTAGTTGCTTTAGCTGAGCTTCTTCACCTTTGGTTCTTTAGGTGCTTACATGGACCTTTAGAAGGCTTAGGGTGAAGGACCTAAAAGGTTAGCTCAGGGTTTGTGGATGACCAAGGTCTATGATGCAGAGCTCTGAAAGTGAGAACAAAAATCTTTTCAACTGATACATAACCATTCCCAGGGTGTTATCTAATCTACTAGAGCTAATTTGTGTACGTATGATTGGGCTTTTTGCTGCTGTGCAGACTCTTGTAGCAGATGAGATGCTTTGACTTGCGTTTTAAACTTTATTTTTGGGGGGTGACGCTCTCTGCTGCTGGTGCTCAGTGTAGTTCCGGTGACATAGTGGTTCGACTTCAGTCATTAGAATACACAGAACATCTAACACACCTGGAAGTCTTTGTTTTGCCAGGATTCAGACAACCTTTCCCTGTGAACTCTCTACGACTCTCTTGCCATCTTTGGCTATGCAACTAATTTATTGCCTTAATAGCACACTGTTGGTGCTCCTCCTCAGTTCAGACACATGCACATACACACACACACACACACACACACATGCTCTAAAAACAGTAAATCTGTTATTCCTGCTTCGTGTGTCATAAAAGCACTGGGGTTAAATCTGGTTGGCAACTACCTATCATTAGCAGTGACAATGATGGATTGATTTTGACTGATAAATGAAAATATAAAACTCATTAATAATTAAATGAATAATAAATATGATCATTAATATTTGGTCCTTAAAAGTGTGTTGGAGATTTACTATTATTGTATCCTTTATTTTAAAGTCATTATTTTATGAGGACATGATATTAATTGTGATCAGAGTGTTTCTTCCTTTCAAAAGGTATTTTAAGATATGGATTGCTTTTGTGCACTTGTTCTGTGCATCTCAGCTGCTATTTAATGTAAAGATTGAAAGCATTTTGAAAACCTTTATATACAGAACTAAACAACTAAACATCCAGGTTTATGTCAGGCCTGTGGCTGTGAGTTTCCTGGTGTCCTCCCTGTGTGTGTGTGTGTGTGTGTGTGCGTGTATTCTGTAGATGGATCTACATTGCGTCTCATGGTCATGCTCCTTGCTAACCTGGAATTCTGTCTCAGTGATGCAGCCCCACTTAACTGTTCATCACCCCTCAACCCTATTCTGTTCTAAAGACTTGGACTGAGTCACTGTCTGCATCTGAATCCGAATCCAACTATTCCCCGAATTGTCACAATCTATAAATGTTCAACATTCCTGTAAAGGTAACTCTGCTCCCTTCACCTCACATAAATCACAGCACCGCTTGACAAGTTGTTTTATTGATTAATCTTCTGATGATCAGAGGACTTGCTGGTTAAAAAAGCATCCTCTTTTGTGATTTTTCACATTGCACGTCTACACACACCTTGAATAGTTACAAAATAAATGACCATCATAAGCTTGCCTTTTGACACTAGAAATCACTGGTGTCATTTCCTCAAGGTAAGTTATGAGGATCATATGGATGCATCAAGAATTTAGAATAAACAACAGATGGAACCGAATAAAGAACAGATCATAAAATAGATAAGTGTTGTGAGGTCCGAAGAAAGGGGGGTGTGGAGATTCCAATCCCCCACACCCCTAAAAATTCTAAGAGACTATTACCTCCAACAGGGATTTCTCAGGTCTGTCAGGTTTTGAGTTCATTCTGGTGTTTAGTGTTCTGTCTTTGCCACTTCCAGTTTTATTTTGAAGTTCTGGTCCTGTCCTGTTCACTGTTACTTTACTTCCTGGTTGTTTCTTGTTTTTGATTGCTTTCCCTGCCCTAATGCGGATCACCTGTGTCTTGTCTAGCACTGTGTATTTAAGTCCTGTTTTCAGTTTAGTCCTGATCAGATCCTTGTCCGTGCTCACTCGTCCACTGTTATGCTGTTGATTTGTCAGTTGCCACTTCGTCCATTGTTATTCTGATCCATGCCTATTGTCCCATGTTCTGCTGTGTCTCTGCCCGTGTCTCTCTGTCCATGTCTCTGCTCGTGTCTGCTAAGTTTGTCATAATATTGGTTCTGATTAAAGTTTCTTATCGGCTGGTTCCTGGATCCTGCATTTGGGTCCTCATCCTACAACACTACACATCGTTTTCCCGTGACAAGGTCTCTGTTGAGTGCCGTCCTGGACCCTTATCTGAACCTGGCATCTAAGGACCCTGCTTTCCCAAGACAATGGATTGCAGTTAGCGCCACAACTCATGAATCCCGCAGAGAGGAACCCCTTCTCTGACCCTCCACTCAGGCTGACCTGATAACCTTATCAGGCAGCAAACGCAAATTGCCACTCTGGAATGCCTCCATACTCATAAGGCCACAAGGGTTGATATGATAAGAAATAGGATACTCTGGTCAAGTAAGAGACTGCAAACTGACTTCTCTGCAAAAAGAGGACTTTGTAGCTGTTCGAATCGTTTTTCTACGAGCTAATTTGGCAGAGATAGGACCTACACCGAATAATGAACTACTCCAATCATGCAGCCACAACACCACCTGATGGCAAGCCATCGGAACCAATGGCGCGTTGCCACCACACCATTACCTACGTACTTGAATTCCACATAAATGTCAGAGAAAGAGAAAAAGAAAGACACTTTATACACAGTCCATAGCCACGTCTCTGATTTTCCACAGCCAGTCAACATATGCATGAAAATCATCTTTTCTTAGTTAATTTGTTTGTGTGCTCTGTGATGTCGTGGTTGCCTAATAACCATTTAATTGTGTTTTACAGTGAATCAGATAAAACCATGTCCACCGAAGTAACCACAACAAGTAGTGAAAACTGTACTTACCAAACGATACATTTATCCTTGTTTTACATATAAACTTGGGTGAATGAAAGGCATAGTTAAAATCCAAACACTGCCCTTGCTATGCCCTGAAGCTTAAGGGAGAAATTTAATTGGACCAAATTCGCGCCGACAACCAGACCACACCTTTTTTGGAGTCTTGGCAGAGTTCTGGAGAAGTTCTGAAGAGGAGCTTCCCCAGGAGACCTGACGAAGCAATAACAACCACAGCAGAAAAAGAAACTCTAAGCTACAGGGGCTAAGTTCCAAGTTGAAGCTGGAGCTGCTGGAGACCGGAACAAGTTTGGCTGCATGGCACTCCAGCGTCTTGAGTTGCCGTGGTAAACAGGGCCTCTTGTTGCTGCCAGTCTTTTTTCATCAGGAAAGAGAAGGACAATTCCTATCTTAACTTAATAACCAAGCCAATCGCACGAAATACAATACTGCCTCTGAAGAGGGACGAGCCACACCGACAGCCACTTCGTCCATCGAGGACCAGTCTAGCTTGGGAGGCCATGACAAATGACCTCGACGCGGCCGTTCTAGTGGGACATCTGCTCTTTGGGTGGCCAGTTGAGTCGTCTACCAAGTAAGGTGGCGTTTATCTGCTTCCCCAGCAGGTTGTTCTGAGTGGTGCGAGGCATGGCTAACAGACAAAAGTCAATCAAATTTTAGTTTTAGAGCTTGCCTTCCATCCTTTTGATAAACAATCTGCCATTCATTCGGCCAAATCCCCAAGAATCGCCAGCCAATTACTTATCATTGTTATATCATGCCATTCCATTTACATATCCAAGCTCACCTGTTTCACCTAATTTATGCTTTGACTTGCACCTGTATATAATAAGCGCGTTTTTATTTACCCATTTTAATTAATAAAACATCCATTAATTAAGCCGTGGTTACACTCCTTCCTTCAGTAACTGTTCTTAAGTCAATCCACAATAAAGAACATTCCTTCTAGATTGAGATTTGATAAGAGGCAACACTATACACAATCCAAGGCACAACATAAGATGTAAGATGTTGCGTTTGTATTTCCTGTTCTTGTTCTCTCTCCATCTCTCAACTGACTCCCCCGCCTCCCAACTCCTGTCCTTCAGGCTCTCTCTCAGTGTTGCTCTCTCACTGCCTCTGCTTCTCTCTTTCTGGCCCCCCTCCCCATCTCTCCCTCTCTCAACCCAACCAGTTGAGGCAGATGGCCACCCTCCCTTAGCTCTGCCTGAGGTTTCTGCCTCTTAAAGGAAGTTTTTTCTCCCACTGTCACCATGTTCTTGCTAATGGAGGGATATGTTCAGTCTCCATAAAGAGTTTAGTCTGGACCTGCTCTATATATAAAGTACCTTGATTTAACTTTGATATTGTCACTATATGTAAAATTTAATTTAGATTTAATTTGATTTAGACTCCAGCATTGCCGTGGATTCTGCTTTGAAGAAATTACTTTTATCCTTGGTTAGACAATGATTCCATTTAATTGTGCTTTTGTAATATAGACTGACCAGGCACTTTATGGTTATATTACACTGTTATTATTAGATGTAAATATAATCCTTTCCTTACCAATGCTTTTGTCCTCCTTTCTTTCACAATCAAATTCTTCTCAGCCAATTCACTTAAAGGCAGTTTCCTTCCCTCCCAATAGTATCACTGTCTCTGCACCCTTGGGAGATTATTCTGATAGTGGTGCGTGGCCAGTTCAGTGCATCTTTGACAGTTTACAATATTAATGAGGTTCTCCACAACCACAAAAGTCAGAGGTGTGAGTGCAGATGTCATACTGAAGGGACAAGATTAAATACCATTAGTTTGATTAGTTTGACACCAGAGCTTTAATTTGTCAGTTTTGGTAAAGAAAAAAAAAATCAACTTCAAACTGAGAAGCCAAATAATTTATCTGTTCAATATTTTTTTTTGCAGATTGGAGTCCAGCCACCCCATTATAAAATATTATGATTCCAAAGCATGACACATTGATATGATTTGTTGAGGCCACAGAAAGACTTGATTTGTATGTACTGTCATATCTTGTATTCTTTGGAAAGTAAAGATAAATTTTTGGTTAATATTGTGCCAAAGACAAAAGGGATTGAACATGAATCAAATATTAGACATCAAAACGTAGTCTTCTTCTCATCAAGACCTTCACAGTGTCGCTTCACTCGAGGGAATACATGACATTAACAGTCACACTGAGTCAGCTGCTCCCACTTCTTTTTACTGAGGATAACAGACACATTGACAGATAAACATGCAGAGACACGGTCAATTTTAAGATCCTTGTCATCGAAGGTTTTATTGATGTGAGACAAATCACTAGAATATTTGGTCTACATACCTTACCAGCCCGCTTGCAATTGTCATAATGGTGCAACAACCACATTTAACTTTCTCAGCTGATGCAAAGCAGTGAGGTAGAAGGCCCACATTTTCATTTATTTTCTTACGTGTCATCTCCAACAGAAAGTAACCAGATTATATGCAAATGTTTTAGTACCACTTTCTGCGCCTTTTGCTGTAGAGCATGCTCAGTGATGCTGCTTACTTTACTCCTGCCACAAGAAATTTTCTGTGGAAGTCAAGAGGTGGAAAGAGCCTTTTCTCCCATCTTGTTTGCACTTGCCTTGCATTGTGCATGAAATGGCTAAATGAAATGAATAGCAAACCTGTTTCTGGAGGTGACTCTCCCATGTTCAGCAGCAGTTTATCTCTCTTCAGTTGTCCAGTGGGGCAGATCAGTGGCAACTGCAACAGGCTTTTGTCTCAGAGCAGAAATCCCTCTGCTGGTCTGTTGTTTTCTGCTGCTGTGCATCATATGGGCTTCATCACTAGATTTCTGCTGAAAAATTGTTAGAATTAGAGTGTGAGGCATCTCAGCATGGTATATGACAATATGCGAGAAAAACTTTTTTCCCTTATGGCGCAGATTTATCTTTCCAAAGAGAATCCACATGGATAAAACTCACTACTGGAGCAAACACGTCTATTTACATGATATTAGCTGCATTCTGTATTCTGCTGCTGCCATTTATAATCTTTTCCGCAGAGGAAGTAATCTAATATGATGAACTCTGCAACTCTGTCAGAGCCTCTGATAATCTCATATGCACACAGATTTTGCAAGTCCCAATTTACGCAAACTACAAGGTCTTGAACTGATTTAGTAACTATGCAGAAAAAAGGGAAACGCATTTATTCAAAAACTAGTCACATTTTAAGGTACTGATTTGTGTAATTACTACGAGTGTAAATGATAATAAGAATGAGATGAATAATGATGAGGGAAATAATAATAATAACAAGAATAATAATAATAAGAACTCTCCAGTTCTTGTGGAACCTCTGATGACAGGAAGTTCTGCTGCTGTTGTGGCTCATCCACCGGTGTAGTCAGAGGGGTTTTTTGTTTTTAGAATCATTCAATATGCCTGAATGTGCGAGGACATCAGAACTGTCAAAATTACATACCAGCTTGTCTGGTCCCAACATTTGTAACACTGATGAATGAGATAACAGTCTTTACTCTGTTTGAGGTCTGTAAGATTTGTTGTTTAATTACCTGTTTTTTTTAACTTTCTAATGATTAAACCTTTCCTCTGGCAGTCAGGCACATTATCATTTTACTGCGCACCAAAACACCAATTCAGAAAATTAAAGGAATTTTAAGTGAGGAGTGCTGATGGAAATGTTAAGATAATGGACTGATGAAGGAAAAGAAGCAGAAAAAGAGGGCTGGCCACAAAATAGCACAGTCCTGACATATGTCACATATGGATCTTTGTTCAGGGACAGTGGCCGCCACTTTTCAATCCACCAGGTCTGATTCCAGCTACAACCCAGTCACAGCGATGCAGGGAGACCATGGAGACCAGACAGACCAGGGCAGGCAAGTCTGCTGAGATTTGTTTATCAGTGTTTCTCTGAAGTGATCGAGGTTTCCTAAACAGGGTATATATACAGGGGCCTAACCAGGCTACAATGATCCAAAACGGATTACAGCACTTTGATTAATAATTAATAATCTAATTGTATCAAACAGTGGTGCTGACACACACACACACACACACACAGACAGGAGGTACATCTATGCTATAGCTCTGTCTATATTCACAAGATTATTGTAGAAACTGGCTCTATGTGTGACTAAGAAAGAGTAGAATCACTGTCTGACCACTGAAGAGAGCTATGATTCTGGAATCCAGAGTACTGGACTGATAATACCAAACCTGATGGCATCCCAATCACCTGCTGTGCTGTGGCAGATGGATTTAACATTCCTAAAAGTGTTTTTGTTGGACAGTTAAACCCACAGAATCTGTACCTGTGCAGACAGACAAAGTATTGGATCGTACATCATCCATCATATCATACAAGCCACTCCAGGATTGGTTTGACCGACTAAAACACAGCTTTGCTGTAACTGATTTAATCAAGAAACTAAGTTACTTTTGCAAATGCCATTTACTCTTTATATTTGCTGTTGGATAAAGTCGCTTAATCTAACATTCTTTGTTGAAATGGCCTTATTGAAAGGGTCTAAAAACATACCTGTTCACTTAGAACGTGAAAAGAGTCCAATATAAGATGATATGACGGGTGCCTTAGAAACAATACTAGATCTAAATTTGATGCTGCTGTTGAGCTTGCAAGCTTAGGGAGAATCTGACCCCCAGCGGCTCCCTCACCATATAAATATTTCATTATTTTGAAAGGGTCCGAATGGTGGGAGATTTTATATTCTTTAGTTAAGAAAATAGCACTATATATTTCTTTACTTGTTGACTATATTTAGTGTGGTTCTCAATCTAACCAGGTAGTGGCAGCATTGCTCCATAGGACATGAACCCACTGTCTGGTTATGCTGTGATCTGGGTGAGGGAATTTTAGGGAAGCATTTAAAGGTTAAATACTTTTCTCCTAGATATACCACACAGTCCCTAGTAAAATCTTTCTGCACTTGGCTCACAATTGCGTACTTATTGTTGCCACAAATGCTGACACAAATGCACACAAATGCTGACTGTAGAAAGATCTATCAGTAGTCTCATCTCTGTCTCTGTCTACACAGGTGTGTAAGAAGTGTGTGGGAAGAAAAGTTGACGCACATTCACTCTCTCATATGTGAGAATGAAACACAACGAGGAAAGGTCATTGTGAGCAGTCACAGTGGATTTTTCATGATTCACACTCCAGAAATAGCTAAATTTAACCTGCATGTGGCCTAAATGACAAAAGTAAACATGCTCTCTGATAAATAGTAATGGATGGGTGAAGCTGAACCAACATAGGCAATATTTTAGCTGCATAATTTTTTTTGTATGTAGACATAGCTTCAACATAAAAAAAAAAAAAAATCAGGTTTTATCATTTTTATTTATTGGTAGGAGTGTAAGGCATTAACTTTTTAATTACAGATTGGAAATTCATGGTCAACACACACAATCACATACACACATTGTTGTATTTGTAGTTGCTGACTGGTTTTATTGAAGATGTGTTTGGAATATGTCAGTTTTTTTTTTTTTTTTTTTTTGCACTGAGAGTGAAACCAGAATAATCGGTCCTTACATTATCTAATGGTGAAACACTGTTACGATTACCCACAACGTGAAACTGAATGTTTAAAGTTGGATTTACTGACACAGAAACTTGTTCACAGTGTACTGTTGGTAGCACTGGTGATTCTTTTCAACCACTTGTGCCTGAGAGATGGGGAGGAAATAATTTTATGTCATTATTCATTGATAAGAGGACAAATCAGTTAAAGTTATTTCATTTGTCCTCACTAAGCTTTCTGATCTCAAACTGCCAACACAAGGCATCATACACTGTTGGTCCCAACATGAATGATGATGCTGCTACAGGTAACGGTGGACTCCATATTTGGTTTTCCCCTACAGTGTCTCCTGACACTGGACTCAATAAGGTCTGACTCGCTGTTGAAGCCTGGCTCTAGTGGTCGTTATAAGAATTGCAGATTCTTGTCCTCATGCAGCCTTAATTTTTCATCCTGGGAGGTTTTTTGTCAGTGTCATATTGGCATAGGTTAACGTCCAATTTGTCAAAACCACCAGCCTCTGCTAAATGTCACAGTGTCACCAATCCACTGACAGATTTGGATCCAAGCCAAATTTTCATTTCCAACCTATATTGCACTTCCATCAGTCATTGCATTCCAATATCTCTGTTCCAGGGTAGATGGTTGTTAGTAATGCTAGTGTAACATTTCATGTGCTGTAGGCGTTGTGTAACTCTGCAGAGTTGAAGCATGGCCCTTAAAAACAGTACATTTGATGTATAATTTACCCCTCATTACTTTAGCCCCCCCTCCATTAAAAAAGAAAAAAGTACAAGAAGCATTATCATAAAAATCGGGAGGTTTTTTTTTCACAGTAGCCTTTCTTTTGGCTGCATTTTTGAAGGAGAGGAGTCCTTGCCGAAAACAGGAATCTTAATTATTCGTTCTCTGACTTTGTCTTGTTTTGTCTCCTCATAATAAAGGCTTATCGAATGTCATCAGTCTTGCATGTTATTTGCTTAACTGGTACCGCTTTCCTGTCCATCATGTTAAAACAACAACACACAGACCTGGGCTTTTGAACTTTCTGCTGTTTTTTTCTTTTCACATTGATTTTGTGCTATTTGTTCGTATGTGTCCTGCAGCTGATATGAATCCGTGTACAGTGGAGAAGTTTGCTGCTATACCACTGCAGCAGGCAAGAAAATGATCACATGCTGTTGGGCTGCTTGCAGCTAGCTTCAAAACACTTGCCAAAAGATATATTGAGGATTTGAAAATCAGCAGAAACCACAAAGAGATACCAAAGAAAAATAGAAAATAAAGAAACTTGTAACTGTTATGCTGCAAACTGTCTTTGTCCTAAAGTCTTTCACCCTACTTTTTCAATGGCTGACTTGAAGACACACACCAGTTCCGTTTCCAGCCATGACACAAAGGATGAAGGTATACTCTGCTGTTCATTTCAGAGTGTGACATCTTCGTCTAGAGACAATCACACACAGCCTGTATGTAACACCTGTAAGATTTTACATCTGTTATTATTTCTGTGTACATGATGTGTTCCATTTTACTCAGCTTTTGTGTCCTTCTACTTCCTGTTCTTTGCAGCTTTACCACACTCACCTGATCTCCAACCATGCATCTGCTTCTGTTCCAGTCCTATGTTCGCCCTGCAGTATATACACTACAGGCCAAAAGTTTGGACACACTTTCCTATTCACTTGAATGAGAAGGTGTGTCCAAACTTTTGGCCTGTACTGTATATCATGCCTCCCTTGTGTGCCTGACGGATTGTCTTTTTGTTGTTGCTCTTGTGTGTTTGATCTACCTGGGTGGAAGTTTGCTGTGTATGACCGCGGCTTTCTTTGGCAAAGTTTCTATCTACTTTACTGCCTGGTGTGGCTTTCTTATCTCTGCATTTTACCCCCCAAGTATCACATCATACTTTCACATCACTGTGGAGAGGCAGCTCATATTAAGAATAACCCCATAACTGAAAACAAGGAAATTCTTGTTTTGCTACTTGCTTCAATTAATGTAGGTGCCAATATCAATAAATAGTAAACACTTATCAAATAGTGCACTAAATATTTATTTATCTCTCATAATCCATTCAACTCATTGCTTCCTTGTGTTCTAAAGTGTAAGGGTGAATAACTTGTAGATGTTGGGTGATCTGCAGAAAACTTGTGTGTCTGCCAAAGCTGGCGATCTCTGAAAACCATTTGATAGCTACTCTTCAAACAGCACTCCTACTCATGCTAAAAACTCATTGTCATCCACTGATGATCAATCAGCTTATAAATGGGAGGTAATTTGGGGTTCACTACCTTGCTCAAGGTGAACTGAAGGAGCCAGGGTTCACGCAGATCTACCTCCTGAACCACAGCTCAAAGAAAATAGGAAATTCACTGAAATGAATGGCCTACAGGTGATAACAAAGCACATGCAGTAAATTATTTCAAAGTAAAACAGGAAAAGAACACAATCCTGAGTCTGAAAGGAAGGCAGACAGATAAGCAGATCAGGGCAGATGGGAATCAAACTGTCTGCCAACATGTTTCAAAAGACAAAATAAACTGCCTCATAAAAAGCTCACATTAACATCTGACAACATACAGATGTTGCCAATGATGTTGTTTTCTCAGTTATTAGCAGCTGTCACTGAGCAACATTTCCATTAGTGCCTGAAATAGCAGCTCATGTTTGCTGCAGTGACCTCTCATCTGTGTTGAAGTGTGTGTTTTTTCTGTCATGTATTCTGTCATGGATCAAAGCCTTTTGATGGCTACAGTAGACAAATTCCTCCATTTTGCTGCTGAAGGTGTTAAACTGAAGTATTGCAGTTCTCCCAAGTAATTGATAAATTGATAGTATCAGTTGCTTGGTTCAGCTCAGCTGTTGTCAGACTTTCTCCTTAGTGGAGGCTTGATGGGGCCTTTTTCGGTAAGCATAAATGTTTTGGTTTTTTTTTTTGTTTTTTTTTTCGGCCTTTTTTCACACAAATACAGAAAACAAGTTTTCAACTTTTCTAACAAACCTAAAATGTACATTAACTCCCTTCTAACAGTCAGATTCCAAAGTTGAAGATTGGGGATGCATCTCCGGGTGAAATGTCCGAAGGGGTGGGATGCAAGGAAAGTACCAAGTACCATTACAATGTGTGAAAAATCATTCACAGTCATGATAAAGGCTTTAGCGGCATGTGTTCATGTGTCTGGAATATAAAATGTATAAAAACATATAAAGACATCACATAGTTAGAGCCAAGCTAACAAAAACCCAACACCCATACCGCTAATCCCTTTTGGGTTGTTTTGGAAGGAGGACAGAGCCAATCCGAACTGACATGAAGTCAGGGAGAGGTGCACCTTGGACTAGACTCCAGCCTATCACAGTGCCAATATAGAGAAAACACAGTCACACTCATACTTACACCTATAGACAATTAAAGTCCTAAATTAACCTGCATGTGTTTGACTGTTGGAGGTAGCTGAAGGGAACACAATCAGCAAGAAAGAGAATATGAAACACCACAAAGAAAGACCTTATTGGTTTGTACCCACAAGAGGGTCAAATACAGGTAAACTCTCCTAAAAAGACAACAAAAGAGCACTTCTACTTACACTCTTGCATCGATGTAGGGGTATAATTCAGGGGTCCAGTATCTAGCCCATGGACATTTCGACAGGCAGACTGGAGGAGCCAGAGTTCAACTAGGTCTACTTAAGAAAGTGGGAAAGGCAAATCCAATAATACTCTAAAACTAATCAGGTGACAAGACACAATTAACTACGGTACAGGCCAAATATTTAGGACACATTATCCTATTCATTTGAAGGAGAAGGTGTGTCTAAACTTTTGGCCTGTACTGTTTTATTTGTTATTTTTTATTTTTTTAAATTATACATATAGAAAGTAAAGCAATCACGGGCATGTAAGTTCTTTCAAAATGAAACAGGAGTCCAGACAGGGAAGGCACACAGATTAACAAATCAGGACAGATGAGGATCAAATTGTCTGCCAGCAAGTTTCAAAACAGACAAAATAAATGATGTCATACAAAGCTAACATTAACATCTGACAGCATGCAGATGTTGCTGCTGATATTGTTTTCTTAGTCAGCAGCAGCTGTCACTGAGGAGCATTTCCACCAGCGTCCAATAACGCAGCACACATTTACTGTTGGGACATTTTTTGAAAAATGAATGGGACCCATTCGCTCATCAACGCAGTTGAATGTTTGATTATTTGTGATGTGAAATTGAGTTTTTGTTAGAAATGAAAAGCAGCAGAGAAGACACAGCTCTAGCAGTAGGTGACAGGTATTTTGATTTCTGCTGCCACCCCAAAGAAACTTCAATTGTGACAAAACATAACATGGCTGGATTATTTAGAGCTACACCAGATTACAAGATGCAAGATCAGGCTATCAGGGGAACTGATACATTTCAGTGGAAGCTTTTTTTAAAACATGTATAGGATTAAATTTTTTACCACCTCATTGTACTCATTTGACACTTTATTTTAAACACTATGCTTAAAAGAGGGTCTTCCTTTTCTCTAAAAGCACTTTTTCAAGGTATCTTCAACTGGATGCAGACTGGGGAGGCCACTGAAATGTTTATGAAACCAGTTGATAGCTCTTGACTTGGTGCATTATCCTGTTGGAAGTGGGATAATGCATCACTCATTGGATTTTTAAGCACTCCCATACATACTAATAATCCTGACCTGTAGCTGCATGATCTTTGACATTCTGCTGCTGCCACATGATTGACTAAACGGATAACTGTATCAACAAATGAGTGTGAAGCCGTACCTAATAAAGTGCTTGGTGAATATAGTTGAGTGTATTGTGACCTTCCTGTCAGCATCACCATGTTGTTTGAGGGTTCAGTGAAGGAGAAGGAGAGTGATTGAGCAGAGAAGAGAAACACAGTCTGAGGTGCTATTGGCTGCTGATAGATAAAAGAGACAACCAATCAATGAAACAGGAGATTGGGTGTATTTGTGGGTTTTGAACAAAACAATCAGCTCAATAGAGTCATCAACTAAAGCTCAAAACTACGCTTGTGAACGCAAACACGAAGGCAAGACAAAGAATGGGGGCACCTTTTCTTTGACAGAGGTCAGCTCCCGCAAGGAAAATATGCAGCATGAACTAAACAGAGGGATTAACTCAGATTCTAATTATGGTTTGCCCGGAAATGATGTCCCAGCCAATCAATGCAGAAGGTCAAAGTAATTCCTGTTTGTGCCACAGCTCAGATTCTCTGGAGTCTACCTTGTGTACACAGCAGTTATCTGCAGACAGGGCGAGCATTTCAATCATATTCTTTGACTTGATTGTACTGTAATTCAGTAAAAATGACTGCGCATGCAGAATTGATTGATGTACAGAATGTCTGCAGTCCAGAGTTTACAAAATGTATTTCAAGACAACAATAAAGTTGGTGGATAAAAGAGAGGAAAAAAAATACACAAGAAAATAAAAGATGAATTGGGCACCTCGGAGAAATAAGTGTGGTGTGACATGACAATTACATTTTTTATATTGTTTTGATATGAACTGTAGATATATTAACAGTGATCAGTGAAGAAAACCAAATAATAATAATAATGCAGATTATTTAAACAGGGTAACTAAAGATAACATCAGCTTTAAAGATTATCAGGGGTGTTTCAAAAAGATAGAATTTGAATTAAAATCAAAAATTTCAATATGCTATCCAAAAACCTTCAAATGACTCTCTTTATATGTTCTTTAAGGCTGGATAGATAACCAGGTATCGACTTTGCCTCACCCGCACTCCTCTCTGTTCCTGCAGTCCAAAGCCTCCTTTCCTAATGTGTTAATTAGATCTGTCCATTTGAATGCACGATAGATTTTGTTCTTCATTTCAGTATCATCACAGAAGGAGGTCAAAGCACATTTCAAAAAATTATTATTGTAAAATCCTATTACAAAGAAGCTCATAATAGTGTTCGTGAAAAAGTGTTTGTGATTTGTAGATTATCTCAATTAGAAAAAGTCATCTTTTCACTTACTTTCCCCTGCCATGTTGCATTATGCACCAGTTTAATTAGAGGGCAGAAACTACATTGTTACTTCGGTCAAAAACCAGAATGAAGTTTATCTGATCACTCTCACATTACTGTGTAATTAGAGTTTCAAAATAAATAATGACCAGTTTTTGGTTTCTACCTGCCAGAACTCTGTGGATGATAAATGTTGATTACCTGCCTGCACCTGTGTTGCATATCCCCTCCTCCTGCTCTCATTCTCTACGTACTCTCCCTAACTCCCCCTCCCCCCCCACCAGACCAACCGGCCAAGGGGATCTGTTGGGTCTCCTTAAATCATTTTAGAAAAGTTTGGTCTAGACCTGCTCTATATGTGAAATGCCTTGATGTAAATTTGTTATGATTTGGTGCTATATAAATAAATCTGATTTGATTTCAGCTGTCTGCTCATCTGCATCCAGATAGGTATATCAGGTCCTTTAGATAGAGCCTGACTCCAAACAGACTGCTCTCTTCAAACCCATCTTTGCTACCCTTTGTTGATGTTATGTGTGCGTTTGAGGAAACAGATTGTTTTATTCATGGAAAGAATCGGATCCAAACCTGGCTGACAGAAAAGACTGTGATCACCAGTGAGTGCTGCGGCACACTGCCATGACTGATGCTTTGCAGTGGCTCAGGCAGTTCATGGAGAGTGCTGGAAGTGTGTGAACCCTCCAACCACGTACAGTCCCTGAGGCAATCACAGCCAGTGCTAGAATGCAAACAGAATACAAAAAAGATCACCTCTCTTTAAAAACAAATACAAACAAAAAAAGTCTCTTAATAATGACTTTATTTATAGCACAATTTTCCAGACTCCATGGGAAACTTCAACACTGAATTGTGTGTAGATAGCAAATGAGTGGCTGGATGCTGAGCTGAATAACTGACCAACTCAATTGGAGGTCTTGGTAAAAGCTCAGGCAACAGAAAGGGAAGAAAGTAGCCCCTGGTGTATACGCCAGATCTACCTCCAGTGGCTGAATGACAAAGAGTAGCTATTGACTAGAATAGTGCAGGAAAGGCACTGAGTTCAATCATGTAATCCACGATATATACATATATATATATTTCCATTTCGTCTCTGATTTATAATACTATTAACCTGCTTATTGATTCAGTCTAGGACCTCCCTCTTGTCCTCTGGCAAAATCTCAGAGAGGTGTGACACTGTTAGGCCTCTGAATACCAATGCCCTTTTTTTTAAACTTTGTTTTAAAGAATTTTATACATCCTGTAGAATCAAAGTGAGTTTAAACACTGATTTACTGTATTTACATCCTGTTAACTACCAGTACTTTGCTCAGCTGTAGAACGGCCCTTGCCCCTCACTCTGGCTCAGTCTATCGCCTCCAATCTTTTACGTGTCAGTAGGTTCACTTCTCTGGAACAAAATAAATTGGCACCACAAAGGAAAACTTTCAAACCGGAGTATTTAAATAAATGTATCTATCAAGTTTCTTTTGAATACTAAACTTAAACAAATTACGTACAGTACAGGCCAAAGGTTTGGACACACTTTCCTATTCATTCGAATGAGAAGGTGTGTCCAAACCTTTGGCCTGTACTATATTAATAGCCATGGCAGTTCTTTTCACATTGATGTGAATTGATTGAAATGAAAGATGTGACGCTTATATGCAGAATCCATTATTTTATTTTAAATTGAATCTGCTAAAGAACAAAAAAAATATCCAAATACACACAGTCGGGCATTTGTATGTGTATGTCTCTATATTATCAAAGCTTTGTTCTGCTCATAGACTTTTGATGCAAACATTTAAAATGTGCACGCCAGTCTCTTGATTCTTGTCTGCAGCTTCATTGAAAAAGGCACTCTCAGAGAACAAAGGGAAAATGTCTCATCACAGGCCCACTGACAGCCACTTTTTGCCATTTAGCCCATGAATTATTGTCTGGTTCAGTCCTTCATATGAATCAGACTTAGCATATGGTTAATTACAGACACTGACTATCAAACAAGATAAACAACAAAAAGGCCACCAGCCCACACATCAGCAGATTAACACATCAGTCTTTTGTTTCACCCAGCCACTATTTCATGTCCATACTATGTGGCTGTTTCAGTGGGCAGTTATGAGTCACATCACTGTAGGCAAGGAGCAATCCAATCATGAAATGCGGCCATGTTAAAAAGCACTGGAGATGGAGGTGGAGAATAAGAATGAAAAGAGAAAGAAGAGCAGGTAAGCAGACGGACATATTGTGGAAATACAGTAGCACACATTTGATATCTTTCCTGTATAGCTATCACAGTGCCAATGGCAGAGTAGACTCAGTGTCACATGAATACTTGATAGGTCCAACTTCTATTCACTATTCCTGCTTCTGTTCACCATTTAATGTACCACACTGATAATTTATACTTTTATTACTGCAAAGTTAACTCAGTCATTCCCATTGGGACTGATTATTTAGCAGTAATTTAACAAAATCACCCGTATTTTGGAAGACCATCGACATGTGTTTAGCATTGAAACTCCCATCTTTGTGAAGTAAAGTTAATCACTGATCCTATTCCTCGCAAACATCCTTTATTGTTTCAAGTGTATAAACAACTTGGCTGGTTGGCTGGTTTATCTTTAGAGACATGGTGGCTGAGATTATTGTCCATTACAGTGTCAGTGTATTGCCAGGGACATAGCCCAGTGGTAGAGCAAATGCTTTGCATGCAGAGCCCCCGGCCAAAGCAAATCAGTGTGCAAACTAGGTTGTACCAGTCTCAAGCCTGTATAAATGGGGAGGGCTGTGGCAGATGTAAAACTGTAGCCAAATCAATCATCAAGGCGATCCCAAATAGGGAAAAGCTGAAAGAAAAAAACCAAAAAAGACAGCTGTATCAGTATTGCAAAGAGCGGCTATTAGTGCAATTTTTGACTTGAAAAAACAGTGTTGGCGGTTGAGTGATAATTCCCTTCTCTCTTCCCAGTTTCCTGTCAGCCTCACTTTGAATTACTGATTGATATTAATGCAATGAAAGTCCTCGCCCCCTGAAAAAAAAAACAAGAAACAACTTTTGAATTGTACGCTTTGGATCATTTGCAAATAGGTTACATCTAAGTCTCCACACATGCACTGCTGCTTCTGAATTTGTAAGCTGAAATATTGTCTCTTCAAGTGATGGACTTATGAATCAGTCTAATGTTATGTCTCTGACATGGCTGACAGCATATTTAGTGGGGACAGGGACCTTTTTGGGGATCTCCGCAAGTAATTCTCTGCTGTCTTTCTAGTAGATTGTCATAAGATTAACATTTACATTTTTGAAGTTCTGTTAGTGGATGAGAAAATAACATGAGGATAAGCACTTTGGGTTTCATTCTCCTCAGGGGACGATGTGTCATATCCGGGGTCATCTTTAACATTGTCATACTGTCCATGAACGCCAGTCTTGGAGTTCTTTTGGAGCTGGGATATGGGCGGTAAGCGTGTTGCGTCATTTCCAGTGACTGGCGGTTGTGCTCTCTGTCATCTCGTGTGTTGTTTCCACTGTTCTTCTGCTATTACTATTCCTAATTCACTCGATTAATTCGACAGCAAATTATTTTAACACCAACACTAGGTCTAAAAGTCAATATCTCCCCTTTCTCCAAAGATTATAACAGGTTCTGCTCCTCCGCTAATCAAACTACCCGATTAGCAATGTCCTCTAGCTCTCTGTCGCCACTCTCTGTTCCTCCTTCTCCTCCTCCTCTCCTCTCCTGTTCTCTGTGCCTCATGTGTAGTTATTCTTCTGCCTCCTTTTATGATAGCACCTCTTGTCATAGATGTAGGATGATAGTAGAAATAGAGGCGAAAATTAATGAGTTAGAATTACGGCTCCGCACTTTAGCTAGCCCAACTTATGCTAGTGTAGCTAGCCTCCGCCCTGTAGCTGGTGCTGGCCAACCTGGACGAGCTCATACGGCAGCCGAGATAGTTTCCTCCCCCCCGAGTGGCTCCCGAGCAGCTGGGATCTAGTCAGGGCGGCTGGGTGACTGTCCAAGACAAGAGGTATAGTCATAGGCAGCAGCCCCCGGTTCACCACCGACCAGTTCACGTTTCCAACAGGTTCTCCCCTCTCAGCGACACTCTCAGCGTCATTTAACCGCTGGCTGTCGAGGTGGTGTCCCGAAAACAATGTGGGCTACATAGATAACTGGAAGTCTTTCTGGGGGAGACCTGGTCTAATTAGGAGAGATGGTGTCCATCCCACTGTGGACGGGGCCGCTCTCATTTCTAGGAATATGGCTGATTTTATCAGAAATCCAAAACCCTGACAATCTCGAGTCGAGACCAGGAGGCAGAGCCGCAGTTTAACACGCTCCTCTGCGCCTCAGTCAGAGCGGTCATCTGCCGAGAATAGAATAGAGTCTCTGTCTATGTTTAGGTCTATAGAAACTGTGTCTGTCCCCCGACCACCTAAATTTAGAAAGGTTAATAAACCCAAATTAAACAGAAGAGGAGCTAAAAACAAAAACTTAACTGAAATAAAAACAGCCACAAAGTCAGTCTCAAATAACACTGCGATCAAATGTGGACTGTTGAACATTTGATCATTATCATCAAAATCTCTACTAGTAAATGATCTCATAGCTGATCACCATATTGATTTATTTTGTATAACTGAAACGTGGCTGCAGCAGGATGAGTATGTTAGCATTAATGAAGCTACACCCCCAACTCATGTTAACTTTCATATCCCTCGTACCACAGGTCGAGGAGGTGGGGTGGCTGCAATATTTCAGTCAAGCCTATTAATCAACCCCAGACCAAAATCTGGCTGCAGGTCTTTTGAAAGCCTCACTCTTAGTCTTTCCTGGACTCTTTAGCACTTTTCAAGACCATACTTTCCTGTATGACAGCGCTTATAGTTAAAAAGTTAAAGTCTACTACTCTACTCTTTAGCTATGCTGCTGTTGGCCTAGGCTGCTGGGGGAAGGACTGAGCTTCTCTCTCTCTCTCTCTCTCTCGCTGTCTGTCTCTCCCTGTCACCCTCTCTCCCCCTCTCCCTCTTTCTCTCTCCCTCCGTCTCGCTCGCGCTCCTTTCCTCCCCCCTTGCATGCGCTGATAAGAACCATCCTTCTTAAAAAACACAGTTTCACCCAGTTCTAAGCAATTATAGTGCATTTACTAACCATGTTCTGGCAAAGTCTCTGTCTCTCCCAGTTCCTCTCCTCTCTCTCCCTGTCCTCATCCTGCAGGTGGTGACTCATTGCCATCCCATGTTCCTGCAACACCGGCTGGTCCCATATTTCATGAATGCTTTCACGACAGAGGTTGATACATCAGACTCTGATTCTAAAATTGTCATCACATCTAAGAGCACAGCTGAATTAAATGCGGCTGACACTGTGGTATGCAAATTTTTACATTTTGTACTTAAAGTTTTTTTTTTATTGAAAGGACATGCATTTGGTTTCAAGCATTAAGTCTAAGAACCAAGTCTTGATTATTTGGCATTTACTATTACAATGGACACCCTGATAACCTTTCACCATTGATATACACTGTATGTGGTAAGGGAACAATAATGGAAGCTGTTTAAAGTTGCTGACAATTGTATGCTTTTTGTAAATCACATTTCTTTTTTTTATAATTTGTTGAGAAAATACATTGCCAAGATGTAACTGAACATTTTTCTTTGCAGAAGGTC
Source organism: Echeneis naucrates (assembly GCF_900963305.1). Classification (NCBI taxonomy): domain Eukaryota; kingdom Metazoa; phylum Chordata; class Actinopteri; order Carangiformes; family Echeneidae; genus Echeneis; species Echeneis naucrates. The sequence continues at coordinate 2,950,749 of NC_042527.1, forward strand.
AGGCTGCGGTGTCTCTGGAGGATGTTTTGATGTTTGCAACTGGGCTGACTTCACCTCCCCTGTCTGGATTGGAACTATTGCCTACAATAGAGTTCCTGGATGACTCTCCATTCCCAGTTGCAAATACATGTTCAAACACATTGAAATCACCACTCTTAGATTCATACACTGTGTTTAAGTCACACATGGACTTTGGAATTCAAAATTCCCCAGGATTTGGCTGCTTATAAGCCGTGTGAGTGGATCACCTGTCAAGACCAGATTCCGAAAAGGTGGTTTGTTCTTTATTGTTAAATGTGTTTTTATAATGTAGAGATGTGAGCATGTTTTTTTTCTCACAGTTCAGATTTTCACTGTTAAGTTTTAGACAAAATTAGTATTTCAATAAGTTTTGTTTTCTATACTTATAAAAATATAGTACTCATTACCTTGCTATACTTTTGATCAGTTGATTTAAAAAAAATAAAAAATAAAAAATAAGCTGTGACACTTGGTGTTCAGACATAGACTGCAGTGTTCCACCACTCCAAATCAGATTTCGCAGTTTGTCATTCACTTTTCCTTGTGATGTTTCCAAATTACTCTGGTACCTGTTCAGCTGAAGAATTAAACAAATAGGAACGCCAATGTTATGTTTACAAACAAAACAAAACAAAACAAAAAAAAAATCAGATATTGCCTTCTGATTGCATCTGTGATAGATGCATTTTAAAATGCTATTTTAAAACAGAAACATTGCATGTTTTTCAGTCATGGCAATATTTGATTCTATTCAGTTTTATTTGTCTAGTACCAAATCACAGGACAGTCATTTCATGGCTCTTGACATGGATAATCAAAAAAGACCATTCTAAAAAAAAATAGGACAGAGACCCCAATGAGCAATTACTTGAAAATGTGGGAAGGGAATATTCCCTTTCTCATTGACTTACAGCTGAGCAATTTATTTTAGGTTCATGTACAGTTCTGTTGCAGACTCCTAGTTCTCTGGCTTCTGTAGTTGTTTGTGCTCCACAACAAAGTCCAAGAACTCCTGCATGATTGACAGGCTTGCCTCTGGAACAGCATCCAAATCAGCCCGTTCAATCTCAAATCCACAGTCTCTGGAGCAAAATCAATGTTAAATAGAATAAACAGCATTTATTTACATTTAAGCAAAAAAATAAAACAAATATAGAAATATCAATCTATCACCAATGTATTACCTGTGTGGTAAGTAGTACAGTTTATTGGGCACCCTTCCTGGACATGACACTGTTCTGGAAGTGCGAATCCTGTGACTGTTCCACAGTCTCACACACTCATCCAAGTCCTACTGAACAACATACTGAACATCATAGCAAAATCTCAGAAGGCCTGATGCTCATGGCTCCCGTTGAAGTGTCCAGCATCTCAGAGGTCTGCAAATAACGGCATCCAGAACAGAGACCTATAGAAATGGATATAATCGTATGTTAATATATATTTTTAATATTAGTGGGACTCCATAAAAAAAAATATATAATGAAAGGCTTTGGAATTAATTAATTGAAATTAACGTGTTAAAGTCCCAGCCTCAATTATTTATGTTTAGAGTAGTTCATCTGCGATAGAACATAAACATAAAAATCAAATCCAACGTTAGTCATAATAAAATGACTTCATGAAGGCCACCGTGACTTCCCCTTCTAAATATGGCCCATCAGGATTCAATACGCTGGCTATTTGTGGATGAGCCATACATGTGGCTCTTCTGGATCACTTCCAGTATTTGGTACATTCCCCTTCCGTAAGATTCTGTCGTTTGTAGATTTGTTTCGGGATTCGTATAAGTGTTCTGCCACTTTTACATTTGTTTTGTCCGTCGTAAAGGTGTTTTTCTTAAGTAACTTTGTTTAATAAAATTTAAAAATGTTTCCCAACATGTAATTTGGTTCACGCTTTGTAAACGTGTTTCGCACTTTGTAATTTTGTTTTGCACTTACCGGTCTCCGTACCTAAGTCTGTCTGTGTGTTCTGTGTGTGTGTCATTCTTATTTGCACAATTCGCCTGCTAACCAGCCACTGATCACCCTGATTTTCATCAGGCAACTCGTCCAGAGTGACGTTCCAGTCCTCCTCTCCAGTGTTTAATGAAATGGTAGGGCCATGTGCACCCACTTACCCGATCCACTTCAAAAATGTCCAGCCAGGTAGTCTTTGTTCTTGTCCTTTTCTCATCCGCACCGCATTTGCTCCCTCTCCTCTTATAATCACCTCCACTCAATCACTGGGTATTAAGCCCAGATTACATCCTGCTCCTACCCTCACATGTCAAATAAGGGATTTGGCTTTGTGCATAAACACTTGAATGCAGCCTGCAGGCTGGAAGAGGCTGCTTCCTCCTCTTCATACCGATTGGTCCAACAATTTCCAAGCTGGGTGGGGAGAGGGAGGTTTTCAGTATATAAAGTCCAGGATGGCAAAGAGGCTGGTGTCCATGACTACTCCTGATTTTCTTTGTCATCCAACCAGCCACATTAATCGTAAAGCTCCTTTTTGTATAAGGGTGGACCGCCATTTGCTTTTGTAATCTGTTATTCCACACAGTTTCCACCCAGTTAGATTACTGTTGGTTGGTGCTTTGGTCTGGGTGCACCCTGAAGTGTATCTTAGTTTATTATCACTCTCACATTGTATCCTAGTGGCTGTTTTGGATTTTGTGGAAAATTAGTCTCCTTTGTGTTATATCTCAGTCACTCCTAGACAAGGCAAAACAAACAGCATGCTGTCACCTCAGTTCATCATTTAATGCAGCTTTTTGTATTGTATGGCTTTTGTTTGGTAAGAAAACCACACTACAAACCACTTATTTAGTTTGAAAGCATTTTCTTCATGATGAAGTTAGGAAATGTCTGATTAACATTTTTATGGATCTTATCGAGAACACGATAAAGCACCAGCAGATCTTTTCTTCATAATTTAAAACTATTGAGCTGTAAAGCTTATCTACCTTGCTTCATCATTTAATACCTCATGACCTCAAATGTACAGTGGGAATTGTATAATGTCAGAAAAAGAAATTAAAGCAAATATTTAAAGATAAAATGCAGCTGAGATGTGGGAGAAGGTCTCATACTGATAATATCTGAACATAAGGACAGAAGTGGGAGAAACCAGAGACTTGACACACTCCATATCATATTCCGAGTTAATGGAAACCAGGATGAATAATAAAGTCAATTTTGAAAATTGACGATATGACAGTTAGGACACATTACAGACGCCAGAGGCTGAGAGAAGTTGAATAAAGCTCAGTTATTACTCGTGCTAGTGTTAGAAGATATTATATTGATGTCTATAAATCCCAGGCACAGGACACAGCAGTGAGGCCCAGGACACATAATACAGGTATCACACCTGCTTACATACACACACACTTTTATATACAAGAATCGGTCTGACAAAGAGAGAGGAGAAGGGGGATGAGGTGGTCTCGTATTTTAATATGTTCCTCGAACTTTCTTTTGTGTTTGATAAGTAGCCATAGGAATGGGATGAATGTGTGACTGAATCTATGACTTATTATAGTTACTGGCTTTCACTGAATTCTGCTGGTTTACCTATCTGTACTTCCTGCTTTGCTTGAGTGCAGACTCTTCGCTGTCCGTCTTACTTTCTTCTTTTCATCGCAATCCTGTAGTTTTGCTAGAAAATGTATGGAATGCTTCTATAAATTAATGGATGCTTCTATGTCAATGGGAGCGTAAATAGTGAAGTTGTTTGAAGGCTACCAATATTATTTGGACTCTTTTGCTTAGTAAGCGTTGCCTATCATCAGCACAAGCCTACAAGCCCATAGTGACTGGGCTCGAGGGGCTCAGATAAGCTAAGCTCATTGGCAGCAAGATGCCTCCCTTTTCCACGGATGACTACTACAAACTTCTCCACAAGATAGCAGTAGCGGAGATGAAAAGTCAACGTTTGAAAATAAACGCAGAGGTGAATGGACTTAAATGGAATGGAAATAAAAGCACTTTGCCTCTGACTGAAAACAGTTGACAGGAGAATGCTAACACACAGCTAATTAGCTCTGATACAGCTCCCATGAAACAAAAGGGCTGCGTGTAGTAAATCTTCCAGTATCAGTCCTCCCTGGAATGCTCTCGGGGCAAAGCCTAAGAGTAAATCAACTTGATGATATATATATATATATATATATATATATATACAGAATATATACATATGAAATGATATTGTGAAGCGACAATCTGACATGCTCAAACAAGACTTAGGTAATCTGCTAAACACAGTGAGCTCTCTGAATGCAGAAGTCTTCTTCAGTGGGCCTTTACCACCAGTCAGAGGAGGAGGTGAGAGATTTAGCAGACTGTTGGCATTAAATAGATAGCTTCAACTGCATGTGATGTCCACTTTTTTCTGCCAAGCTATCTTTCTACCTGCGTAACACGGTTCTTACTCCCAAAGACAAGAGACTCCTTGGATAAGAGGCAAAGCGTCTTTGACAAACCTAAGTCCTAAGTCCAGTTACTTTCGATTCAATTGTTGGCGGGATATGACTATGACCTGGATGAATGAGAATATACAGACACATTGTTGTCATACTGTATATACTTTGTGAACTATCTTTGTGAACCACAGAGGTTAAATACCTGAGTCCAACTCCATTGTTTTGTCAGATTAGTGAGGACTAGTCAGACCGATGTGCTCAAAACTGATGAAGTCCGTGGGATAAGAGGCAAAACGTCTTTGACAAACCTAAGTCCTAAATCCAGTTGCCTTTAATTCAATTGTTGGCCAGATATATATGACAGCTTGCATACTGCTCTTGGTGGTGGGTTTCATAGTGTCAAACCAGCATAAAGCGCATCAAAGTCACATCAGAATTTACCATTGTGTAAGCGGGTGAAACTGAGCCACTATTGTAAATATTATATATGTATATTATTCTTCTTCTTCTTCTTCTTCTTCTTCTTATTATTATTATTATTATTATTATTATTATTATATAATTAATAATATTATATATTAATATATTGATTAAAATGTGATTAAAATGCAAACCTTTAAATATGGATATGCTCTGATAGGAAAATACTATTTAACAGGTGGCGATAAAGCCGAGCGAATGGGAAGCTGCAACAAATGATCCTTAAAATCTCCACAATAACACTGGTTGTCACCCTGGCCCATATTATTTCCTGTTATAGACTGACCCTGGCCCCCCATCACAGAAAGGAAAGTTTGGAGAACCCTGTTTCAAGTGAACTATTGGACAATGTATTCAAAATTGTGCCGGTGATTGTTTTCCCCTCTGGGGCGTGGCTTTTGGAGTATGAGGCTCTGCGCTCTGTCTCTATCACAGGTAGCCCTGAGGAGGATTTTCGTTCAGCCCGAGAAGGATATTGTTCGTTGGTTCCAGCCCGTCTCCGGTGATTGTGTACACTGACCATAACCCATGTTAACCATGTATGTGTGGGCAGGTACGTGATCTGTTGCACGGTCAGGTGACAAACGAGAAAGGATTTGCTTTTGTGCTGAGAGGTGTTACGACGTTGTGGAATGGACCAGACTCAGTGATCACCCTCCTAGCAACAAAGTTTCACCCTGCTCTATGTTCCCTACAGATAATATCTAACTAGGCCAATGAGCGGTGATAGCTATCATGTCTTTGGGGTCATCAGGTGGGAACCTCCTTTCACCAGTGTTTCGTCTAGTTAGGCCCACAACACCTCCAGGAGGCTAGACCGTGAACACTGGCGTCCCAGAGTCACCACCTAATGCCAGCCATCACCACTCCTCACACAAAGACAACTATCTCAAACAGCACGACTGTCAACTACTCTGACCTCTCACCAACTGCACCAGTGAAAGCGGGGTAGGGATACAGACCCTGGTTCTTGTAGGGGGGAGAAATAGAAGACGTGGAGAGAAAAGTAGGGATGGGATACAGACCCTGGTTCGGGTAGGGGGCATGAAAGTATAGAGGGTGCAGGAGGTGGAGGCAATACAAGCTGCACTAGTAGATTCAGCAACTAAACTCACCTAAACAGTCCTATACTCAAACAAAACCAACACACCAACACAGGCTCAACTCACCTGGACTCTTTGCATGGTGGCAAAGAGGCTCAAACAGGCCACACCCTCCACTTAAATACATTTCCCCTTCTTGGATTTCTTCCTCTGCTTCTCCCTAGAGTCTGTCTATCTTAAGAGCTCCCCCTGCTGGGGCCCCAGCTACTATTACCTCTTCTAACCCAAATCCACTGACTGGATCTTACTGTCTCATCTGACATTTCCTACACTATTTTCCTCACCCTCTGTCCGCTTCCTCCTAACTCACTCAACAAAGCAGGCTATTTCCTGGGGAACAACAAGCTTTCCTCCTAAATCTACCTGCATCTCCCAGTCACGAGCATCCTCTAAGCTGCCTTGCTTCCTTATTATCTTATTAACTTTCCCTCCTTCCTGCACAAACTGTATTGCAACTCTCTTTGTCTTAGACGCTCCTAAAATTGCCTGCCTCCGTATATCTTCAATGGCTGCAGCTAAGCTTTTTAAAGTGAGAGACTAACCTTACAACCGGACAAGATGTGCTTTAGAGTTGCAGTACCTGAACACAACGAACATAACAGGTCTCCATTTACCCAGAATTTTAGGTTCAGGGAAGTTGGCAAGACATCATATGTTGCCCCTATCAAAAATCTAATCCTACTTTCCTCCATACACCACAGCTCTTTCCAACTAAGCTTTTTCTTCTCTACACCTTCCCAATTCAACCACAGTCCCTGCTTAGCCTGAGCCACTGCCCTCGCACCTCTTAATATTTCCTCCTGTCTACGAACCTGCTCTACAATTAGCTTCCTCTTCTCTTTGGGATCTGCTTTGCCTGAGCCAAGCCCCAAGCATAAGAATAAGTGTATTCATCACATCAGTGAATGGTTTTGCCAGAATTTTCTTTAGCTTATTGCAGATAAGACAGAAGTGATTGTTTTGTTGTCCCCAAAAATGTCAAAGATCAGCGCTCACCTTTACTCCAAGTCACAGACAAAAACAGATAAAGCCAGAAATCTTGGTGTAGTTATTGATTCTGACTTGAATTTTAACAACCATTTAAAGTGCATTACCAAATCAGCTTATTACTACCGGAAAAATATAGCCAGAAATAAGGAATTTCTGTCTAAAAAAGGCAAGGAAAAACGTGTTCATACATTTATTTTCAGTAGATTGGACTATTGTAATGGTGTCTTTCCTGGCTTAAACAAACAAACAAAACAAAACAAAAAAAAACCAAAAACAATTAGACAACTACAGCTGATCGAGAATGCTGCTGCAAGAGTCCTTGCAGACACCAGGACACCGGCCCATATTACAACAGTCCTCAGATCACTACAATGGCTTCCTGTGAGTCAGAGGATTGACTTTAAAATCTTACTGTTGGTCTACAAAACACTAAATGGTCTAGGACAAAAATATATTCTAGACTTATTAACTCCGTATGAAATGTCCAGACCCCTCAGGTCATCAGGAACAGTTCTGCTGTGTGTTCCCAGAATCACAACCAAACAAAGTGAAGCAGCTTTCAGGTGATATGCCCCTCACCTGTGGAACAACCTCCCTGCACACCTGAGGTCTGCGCCATCTGTTAATTAATTTGAAAGCGTTATTATTCGCTGCAGCTTTTACTTAGATTCAATATATCAATTAATTTGAAATTTATTTTCTATTTGTGATTTTAATGTAACCTTATGCTTCTGTAAAGCACTTTGAATTGCCGGGTGTATGAATTGTGCTATACAAATAAATTTGCCTTGCCCTGCTCTGATCTCTTGTTTCCAGGTTTACCACTGACCAAAGACATCAAAGACATCATGCAATTAAAAAAAAGGTTTTTCCACATACAGTACAGGACACACTTTCCTATTAATTTGAATGAGAAGGTGTGTCCAAACGTTTGGCCTGTACTGTAGTAATAAATCAGGTATGACCTAAATATCTGGAACTGGAAGTCTGTGTACATTTCTGAACATGCACATGGACTTGATATCAAAGAATGGGTAGGAAACATCAGTGAGGTCATCTCCAAGAGCCTGCAAGAAAAGAGAAATGCAATCTGAACATGCACATGAACACAAAATTTATGATTGTAGATAAGATTACCTGAAATCAGCTTTTCTTTCAGTAAACTATCATGGAACATACAGCACATAACCATACTTTTTATACTAGGACCATGAACTGATAACATGTTAACTTGGAGCTGAACTTGAACCTGAACCTGAGAAGATATCAGCTTGTCGATGTTATCATGTATGCACAAAACACAAGTGGATGTTGCACTTGTCACAAAAGACATGTTTTTCCTGTACAGTTTGGCATCTTGCATCTGGTCGCCTCTTTCTTTTCATCATAATTTGGTCTATGGTCAATCATGTCATACTGCACTTCAGGTAGAGGCCTTACATCCTGAAATGTTCTGCGAACTCGTCTCTGGGGACATGCCGTGGTTCTACTGGCCATACTGGGTCTACCATGTTTTGCTGCCACTGTTTTATTGACTCTCACTAGACACTGGGCCACATTCATCTTAAAATGGAGGAGATCCTGGATGCCTTTGGCTTGGATATTGTACTGCAACCAACCAACCAACTGTTGATCACAGCCATGTCAAAAGCATGTGTAATCATTTCCAGGGTCCACTTTTTTGACCAAATTTCTGTACGGTACAGACTGACAAGTAGGTCAACACTGCCCATTTTTTCATTGTACAGCTTAACCACCTCTGGACAGGACACCATCACAAATTGGGCCTTCTTTTGTCCCACTGCTGTACTTCATCCATTCTGCCAACACCAACAAAGTTGGAGTCCATGAGAACTGGTCTGTTGTCATACCATTTGGCCAGTGCCACCTTACCATCATGGCTTACAACTTCATCACAGCTTCCTCAAGGCTTTTTGGGTATCTCTTTGTCAGACTGTAGAGGAGGCCTAGCAAAGTGAGAGACCCTTGCTGTACCAGCGGCACAAATGTTCCTCTCAGCTAGCAACTCCAGAAGATTGTATGTAGTAATAGTTGTCAAAATACAACTTGTGGTTAGCCTCAGTGATTTGCTGGCTAGGATGGTACACCACTCCACCTACAAGTCCCAGCTCCTTCCTGTGTTGTTGTGATAGCTCCATTGTAGTGCCTTGATGCAGCAGGAAGTCGTACGCCATGACACTTTTCCCACTCAAGAAGTAAATTTTCACCCCCAATGGGTGTGGCTTGCCTTTGAGGAATTGCTTGACAGACAGAGTTCCGCGAAATCACACCATTGGTTCATCAGTGCAAATGTTCTCCTCTAGTAGAAGCTCCAAGCATCTACTACATATAGTATCATAGAGAGCATGTACCTTGAAAACACATCATTGTTCTCAGCTGGCTTCTCCAAACTATTGACAAAATGCAAATGTGACCAGAGGTGGAAGAATCTGTCACGGGGCATTGTGTTGTCCATCCCAGCTTCCCAGTACATGGAGACTCTTGGCATTTTCATCACTCCCATGGCAAGGTGGGGACCAATGAGGGTTCTGATCTCACCTGAGCTTGTTGGTTTGAAACTAAGTGTACCACTTTTCAAGGCATAAAACATTTGCGTTGTAAGCCATCTAACTGAAGATTTCATCTGGTACAGTACAGGCCAAAAGTTTGTACACACCTTCTCATTGAAATGAATAGGAAAGAGTGTCCAAACTTTTGGCCTGTACTGTATATACTGTTTGAAGTATTCATACGGTCTCATGGGATGTTCCTCATGAATTGGAGGATTCTCAAAGGAAGTGTCAATGACTGTAGTGAATAGCCTATGACGCCATTTGATTTCTTCCTTCCTGGTTACTGTCATCTTCTCCTGATCTCTTCCATCCTTCTCTGTCTCTCCATTTACAAGACGTTCAAGGAAGTCTTTGACTCAATACTCTACAAGAACGTTACGTAAAAAAATATATATATTTAAAAATTTATAATCATGAATAAATAAATTTTGATAAACCACAATTTACCTATGGAAGGCTTACAGTCATTTTGCGTCTTTACAAGTGTGTTAGCTGAAAAAAATCCTGTAAATTAATTATATGATTTATGTTTGAAAAAACTTCAAATATTATTACTTGCAACAGTTACAATTATGCTGACAGCGAATTAGTTTGGCCAGCATGAACATACATGTATATTTTTGATTGAAAATGGGTATTTACTCCTCCCTCTCTGCAGTCGCTCTGCCATGCTAGTCTTGTCCAATGTCTGTCAATCTCTCAGAACGTGCTCAAAGTCATTACATGATTGTTATTGGATAATCAGGATCCGATCAGCAACCAGCATTAGTGACATCGTTAAATTACAAGGTATTTATTGGTTTAGAGGCAGAAATATGTCATGTCTATTCCAATGGACGGTGGGTCCGAAGTGGATATATTGAACAAAGTTTGTGTTGAAACATGACTACAGTCAAACATTTGGACCCTCAAGTACTTGGCAGTTTAATTTGGAGTTTTTGAATATGTCCCATCCCCACACTGAAATCAATGATGCTTTAGTCAGTGTTTGTTACTAACTTTCCAGCAGCAACACTGAGTAATTTGATTTCAAGGGACTTTAGTGTCTGTCAGGCCGGGACTCAGGTAGGACTCAGACGCAGAGGTTTTGCAAGACACAGACTTTATTCTGGGCAGCAATGATCTCAGAACCGAGTGATAAACAAATAGGGCTATGAAACTTTAATATTACGGGGATGTCAGTAGGTTCTAAGTAAACTACAAAACAAAAATTGCTCCCGAAGGAGGTTGATAATCCTACACCAGAAAAACCAAAAGGGGGAAACAAAAACACTCTGTAAGGAGGAAAACCCTGACTAATAAAACAAAAGAAAACTCATTCATGCTACTAAGCGGAGGATCAAAGGATACTTCTATAAAACGTTACTGAAACTCAAAATCACTCTTAAAGGAGGAAAACACAAAAGCTATGAACATTAATCTATCAAAAAGGATCTACAAACAAAAGGTCACTCATACAGAGGAAACACAAAGGCAATGGAAAAGGCTAAACTGAGATATAGAAACAATGTGTGTAAACAAAGCAACAAAGACAGAGGACATACAGTACATGTGTGTTCACCCCTGTTACAGTTACTGCTGCCCAGTCATTCATCTTTTCAAAGGCAAAGGTATTGTCAGTAGATGATATTTGGACACTGTCTGAAAGCCATATTTCAGTCTTCAGTTGCTTGGCACTGCTCTTTGAACAGATGTAAATGTACAAATTCGTCAATGTCGTCCAATTTAGAGCAGAATGATGCAAACACAAGGTCTAATGCTTCTGTTCTGTCTATGATTAAATCCTCCCAGGGAAAGTGAAAAGGAGAGAGAAAGAAAACAAAGATCATTTTAAAGCGAAGATACAGTTTTATCATGAAGAAGTGCCCACTGATTTTTTAAGTAGTTCTTGACTTTTGACTTCTGACGTATCCAATCACTCAACCTTCAGAGTCATGAGAGGGTGCTTCTGTCTTTATGCATGGGAAGCCAGTGAGGGATCATATCTTTGTCTTTGAGTTTGATTTGTTTGTTCATGGATGGGTTTTTAATAAATCAAGTCTGCATTGTTTGAATAAGCAGTTTGATTTCAGGCAGTGGCATGAGGTGACCTTTACAGGGAGGCAAGAAACTCACAACGCACAACTCCAACTCACCCTCCCACAAAGTGCTTAGTGTAGTTCTGCATGTTTACCTGTGATGTGATTTCACGGAAGCTAGCCAGCAGTTGAAGATCCCAAGATCTTCAATGCGCAAGCGTCCACATGAATCTGTTTCCTGCTCTGGGTAGTGTAAAAGGAAATATGTACTGAATGACCTGGATTGATTGCTTCTGGTTGTATGAATATTATTTTGAGCACAAACATGCGGTCTTGATTGTTTAATCACTGTTCCCTATCTCTCAGCATACTGTCAAGACAATTGTGAAGTCTTATGATCTCAGGAAAGAAAATCGATAGATTTGGGTAGAATAACCCCTGCATCAATGTGGGAAAGACAAAGGAACTGGTTTTTTCGGAGGAGTAGCAACACACCCTCCCAGCTTTTCATCACTGGATTGGACAGATGGCCACAGCATCAAATATAGTACAGGCCAAAAGTTTGGACACATTTTCCTATTCATTTGAATGAGAAGGTGTGTCCAAACATTTGGCCTGCACTGTATCTAAGACACTGTTTATAAATCTCAACTGACAGAAGTGGATGTCAGCAGTAACATTAGTGTCATTATAAAGGAAGATAAAAACAAAATGGTAAAGAGAAGAAGAAATACAGCTAGTAAACCTGGAACCGGGGCTGTAAAATGACATGTGGGTTTAGTAGTGCTAGGTGCTTGCCTGTCAGCAAAACAGGACTGAAAGAGGGAAGAGAAATGAGCTGACAGACGTCCAGACATATGAGAAGCTCCACTTATCTTGTCTCTTCCAGGTGGCCCATACATCCTCACTTCTGCAGTCAGGTCAGCGTGCTGCCCTTATTTTTCATGAAGAATAACACCACCCTGCTTTGCTCATGGCACAACCCTGGGAATGCCTCTGTAGATAAACAGTAAAGATAAACAGTAAATGAGAACTAACAGGAATATTTTAGCATATCAGTTAAAAATATTTTTTCAGAACAAGTAACTGAATTTAATTTATTTCTACTTTTCCTGTTTTCTTGCTATGTTTATGAACTTGTGAATCTCTTGGTTTATATATGCAGGCAAAGCAGCTCATATTCAGGCAAAATTAATGTAAAATATACATGTAAAATATCAATTTCTTCTCAATATGTCACATCAGCACTGCCGAAGATTGTACAATTACAATCTTTAGGCCACTGGTTAGCTCTAAACCTTAATGCCCCCAACTGTTGGATTCCAGCTGCCACCTGTGATGTCAGAAAATACCCATTATCCTGGAGAACTACATAATATACATACATTCTCTGCTGGATGACAACAACAACAACGTAACTCTGATAACTCTGTCAGACAATTTAATATAATTTACAGTACAGGCCAAAAGTTTGGACACACCTTCTCATTCAAAATAATAGGAAAGTGTGTCCAAAGTTTTGGCCTGTACTGGATATAAAATGTATATTACTAACTCATCATCGGAACAAATGCAATTCAAAGGTTTGTACTACTTGCGGATTTGCCCCTCATTTGTGAATGAAAAGCTCAGCCTGGCACAGGAATGTAAACTACTTTTGGTGGCGTGACCCACAATGCCTCTATTCGGATGACGGACTGTTCAAAGATTTCGTTGTGTTGATGTACATTGTGCAATGTGCATTGTGCAATGTCCAATGACAATAAACTTCATTCATAAACTTCATAAGAGTTAGTTGAGTTTTCTCTCTACTTATGGAAAGATAAAGCACAAGTTCTCTAGATGTTGGCTTCTGAGGCAAATTAGACGAGTACCAGTAACCCTTCTGGTCCTGTATTTTAATAAAAAAACAGGAAAGGCAGCTATGAAAAAGGCTTTTCATCAACATCAAAAATTTCCTAACAATATTAGCTCTGCCAAAAAAAATGATTCATTTAGGCCCTCTGCTAATTTACTCTCACAGGGAGAGGAGAAGCTGAGTCTCTGTGTTTTTCAGATTTAATTCCTTCTTTCTCAAAACTTTCTTCATTTACTTTTTAATGCAAAATAACATAAGAGGATTATATCTCTGTGTGTGTCAGATTTTATTTATCCATTCACTTTTTTTTCGCACCACTTTCTTCAATTTTTCCCCTGGATAGCATAAGAGGTGAGCCCACTTTGTTAATTTTCCTCCTTAGGGGAAAAAAAAGGTAAGAGTGTGGAATTTTGCCTCAGAAGAGATGAAGTGGGAGCATCAGTGAAGGTGCCAGTGTATGAGAGACAAACAAGTACAGTATAGGCCAAAAGTTTGGATACACCTTCTCATTCAAATGAATAGGAAAGTGTGTCCAAACTTTATGACTGTATGTCATATAGTTCTTTTTCAGGACACTTTAATTTTATTTTTAAACCTAATTTAGATTTTATTATGTTCTCTTTTCACACCTATTATTACATAAAACCTACGAGGCTGACACCGACACAGGTTTGTGACAAAAACGTAGATCATAGATAAGGCAAGGCAAGTCAGAAAAATGGCAACGTTATTAGACCCTACCCAAATGGCAAGCAAAAACTGCAAGGGCCATGTTAAAATCTCCAACTTAACTGAATTAAACATGTTTAAAACCTTGGAAGAAAATTATGGTGACGGTGAAGTTGCTCTCGCTGAGCTTCAAAGCTGCTCTTCACCTATGGACAAATGCTTTGTCTGTCTTAGAGGAATTAAGAGAAGAGCCTTGACAGTGTTCTTGACAAATATGATAAGGCCTTAGAGGCCTTAGATTGTCATAAGAGGTTTAAAAAAGCCTGAAGAACATTTGTTCTTTTCAAACTCTTTCCAAAAGTGTGTTTGTGGTTGGAAAGAAGGACCTATACTCATGTTAAATTGCAGACACTGCTCTCTGCAGAAACACATCCAGACACATTTGTTATGGTGTTTGTGCATCTTATAATAAGGAAAGGAGTTAACTGACCATCCAATGAATGAATTCCCTTTCCTCTGGGTTTCCATCCAACTCCCTATGGCCCTTCTTTAATAATCAATTCAACTGTACTTGCAAAAAATACATGAAGGCTTTTACATCCAAATCACTAATTTGAACCTGAAAAGTGAAGGCTGCTCTTTCAACAGTCATTGGCGATCCTCTATATATGCAACACATGAGGAGCATGACCCTGATATTCCATATCTCCTCACTCATGTGGTGGCATTAAACTTTTTTTTTTTTTGGACTTCTGATGTATCTTGTAAATAATTCTCTCCATTTCAGAGACAGGTGCAAGGCATGTGTCCCAGGCCTTCCAGATGAGAAGTGATCTCAATAACCATTTTACCTTGTGCCATCCATCATTTCACAAACATGCCCTAAATTTCACCTTAGCTCACGTTACAGTCCAGAAACTTTAAAACATAACTCTCTGGAAAATTTTGAGGTTATGAAGTTTGGAGAGTTTGGTCTTTCCTGTATATGGCCTTTAATATTATTTCAGTTGACAACGGGAAAGAGATCATTGGTAAATGCAATGACTTTTATTCCTTAACAAATCTTCACAAATGGACAGCCGATTGAGTGGAGGGGGGCAATAGGCCAGTAATGCATACAGTACAGGCCAAAAGTTTGGACAAACTTTCCTATTCATTTGAATGAGAAGGTGTGCCCAAACCTTTGGCCTGTACTGTACCTATTTATCTTTTGGAGAACAAATATAAAAGAGACCCTGAATGTAAAACAGGGTATCCTAGTGAAGACTGAATATTAACAGAATCAATCAATGTGCCTGAGCAGCGTCTGGTACTGATTATTCTCCACAGTGCAGTGTCCTCTTTGCAAAAGCTGATAAAGGTGCAACAGATACCACCTGGGTATAATCAATGAGTCTTCCACAGTACACCATGAAAATGTTAATGTCCTGTACTTTGTAATCATAAAAACTCTGCACACTTTTGAAATTGCACACTTGAATGGTGGAGTAGACAGTGTACATTAAAAGGGTCGTTAACATCTTTAAGCTGCACCAGTGTTTTTTAAGAATGATGGATCAGAGGACTAATGAGGTGTTGCTCATGAACCCTTGAGTGTTATTGTGTGACTGTTTAGTTCATCTAGATTAGTTCGTGGGGAATATTTCTGCATCATCTAACAGTGTTTTGATATTACAACTTTTTGCCTCACTGCCTTGGTGGAGTCACTCCACTCCTCTAGTAGGCCCCCCCTCTATGTACCCTGGTGTTACACGTGCACGATGACAGTGTCCATCAGCAGCACAGACAGGCATGATGAGCATGGGCTCTCTGTGCTGCTATCTTGACTGTCTCATTTATGACTGGGCTTACTTCCCTTTCTGGAATTACAACCCAAAAAAAAAACCAAAACAAAACAAAAGGAAGACACTGAAAATGTTACCTTCTCGTTCTTCACAGCAAGAAACTCAGAGATAACCTAAAAAACTTCTTTTGTTTGTTTTTTTCCCTCACTGTCCCCCAAAGTGGTCATCAGACCTGCAAGTCTGCAAATTCTCGTTCTCGTTCTCGTCAGCCATGTCTTGTTTTTTGTCATCAAAGCAGATGACATGGGACAAAAACTGGAATGTCTCCAGAGACATGGTGGCTGGAAATATTGCCCTTCCAGTGTCAGCATTCCAGAAACCATAACCATAACCAAATTAACCATATCTAACTCTTTCCAACTGTCCCCATACACCCGAGTACAATGTTTTCTATCAATGCTGTTATGAAGAGCTTGAATGATGAGTGAATGATGAATTCATTATCGCTGACTGGAAGCATTTTGATGACATTAGCAGCACTAAGTGTACCCTGTCTGTTGAAGTGGGGAGTACAGTATTCATATGAAATATAATTCTCTTTCTGGCATATATTTTGTTTTTGTTTGTTTTTATTATTTTTTTTTATGTTGTGAGTGGGGGGAGGTGTGGAAGGGGGTGGGGTGTCAGGTTGACCATGTTGACAGATCACTCTGATGTTGTCTCCTATGAGCTCTTCTTTAAGATCCGGCAGAACTGTTTCCAGGCAGATTTCTTCTTTGGTTTGCTTTGTTCTTCCTCCACCTGTTGTTCCAGAGCTGTTAATCTTTCCATCAGTTCAGCTGTACCGTTGTCTTTGTCTTTGTCTTTGACAGCCTTTTGAGGACCTCCGTAGACTCCAGCAGGCAGGACTTCTCCAAACTCCACTGGGACAGGTTTTCCTGTGCCTTCATGAGCGCTGACTTGAGGCATGAGGTTTCCTGCAGTTGTTCATCCAGGAGACGGGATCTTTCTGTCTCCCACTGGCATCTGAACTCAACCAGTTGGTCTTTGGCTTTAGCCAGTTGAGGTTGGGCTACAGCTATTTCCACCAGCTGTGTGGCCAGACATTGTTCAGCCTTCACCCTTTCAGCTTGGAGAGTTTCTTCTATTTGGTGTATTTGCTGGGCAGCATCCCTTCCCACCTTCTTCTTTGTAGATAGCTCAACAATTAAGTCTGCCTTCTCCTGGTTTGCTTGATTTGTTTGGTGCTGGAGCTGCTGCTTCAGCTTCTCTACTTCACTGATCAAGTCAAACTTTTCTTTTGTCATGTTAGAAAGAAACTGGCGTTCCAGTAAGTCAGAAGAGTCCCACAGAGCCTGGAAAGACAGCCTAAAAACGTATAAAAAAGCTCTCCGCAGTGCTAGAAGTTCATATTACTCAGCACTCATAGAAGAAAACAAGAACAACCCCAGGTTTCTCTTCAGCACTGTAGCCAGGCTGACAGAGAGCCATAGCTCAGTTGAACCAGTGATCCCCTTAGCTCTAAGCAGTGATGATTTTATTAGGTTTTTTTCAGACAAAATTCTCACGATCAGAGAAAGAATTTATCAGCTCTTGCCTACGTTAGATAAAAATCCCCTTCTGAAGAAGGCAACTGCTGAATCAGCTGCGGCGCCTCTTTTACATCTGGAATCATTCTCACCTCTAAATCTCTCAGAGCTAGCTTCTATAGTTTCATCATCCAGACCGTCAACCTGTCTATTAGACCCAGTACCAACTAGCCTCTTTAAAGAGATCTTTTATGTAATTGAACCGTTCATTCTAGATTTGGTTAATCTGACTTTATTTCTGGGTTATGTACCTCAGGCACTTAAGACTGCGGTCATCAAACCCCAGCTTAAAAAGCCTAATCTTGATCCAGATGTTTTGGCAAACTATAGACCCATATCGAACCTTCCATTTATTTCTAAAATCATTGAGAAAGCTGTAGCAAAACAACTACACGAGCATCTGGATGGGAACAGTTTGTTTGAAGAGTTTCAGTCAGGATTTAGAGCCCATCATAGCACAGAAACAGCGCTGGTTAAAGTCTCCAATGACATTCTAATGGCCTCAGACGATGGATCAGCCTCCATACTTCTCCTTCTAGATCTTAGTGCTGCATTCGACACCATAGATCATAATATTTTACTACAGAGACTGGAACATGAAATTGGAATTAAAGGAACTGCACTAAAGTGGTTCAAATCCTACTTATCAGATAGACATCAGTTTGTTCATGTAAACAACAGCTCCTCCTCATGTACTGTAGTCAGTCATGGAGTCCCGCAGGGTTCGGTACTTGGACCAATCCTCTTTACGCTTTATCTGCTTCCTCTAGGCAACATTATCAGGAAACACAGCATCAATTTCCACTGCTACGCAGACGATACTCAGCTGTACCTATCAATGAAGCCAAATGAAGTCAGTCAGATAGTCAGACTGCAGGCATGTCTTGAAGACATAAAAGTCTGGATGACTGAAAATTTTTTACTTCTCAACTCTGACAAAACATAAGTTATTGTACTCGGTCCTAAGCACCTCAGAAAAATACTATCTAATCATCTCATCAGTTTGGATGGCATTACTTTGGCTTCCAGCTCCACTGTAAGAAACCTTGGAGTAATTTTTGACCAGGACATGTCCTTTGTCCCTCACATAAAACAAGTTAGTCGGGCAGCTTTCTTCCACCTGAGAAACATTAGGAAAATCAGAAACATCCTCTCTCAGGATGATGCAGAAAAACTAGTCCATGCATTTGTAACTTCTAGGCTGGACTACTGTAACTCATTACTATCTGGATGTCCAAACAAATCTCTAAAAGGCCTTCAGTTAATTCAGAACGCTGCTGCACGAATATTAACAGGAACTAGGAAAAGAGATCACATCTCTCCCGTGTTAGCTGCTCTTCATTGGCTGCCAGTAAAATATAGAGTAGAATTCAAAATCCTTCTTTTAACGTATAAAGCTCTTAATGGCCAAGCTCCATCGTATCTCAGAGAGCTCATAGTTCCTTACTGTCCTAGCAGGCCACTCCGCTCTCTAGATGGAGGTTTACTTGTGGTTCCTAGAGTCTCCAAGAGTAAATCTGGAGGCAGATTGTTCAGTTATCAGGCTCCTCTTCTATGGAAACAACTCCCAGCATCGGTCCGGGGGGCGGACTCTTTAGTAACTTTCAAGACCAGGCTTAAAACTTTCCTGTATGACAGAGCGTACAGTTAAAAAGTCCTCTACTCTTTAGCTATGCTGCTATAGGCCTAGGCTGCTGGGGGAAGGACTGAGCTTCTCTCTCTCTCTCTCTCTCTCTCTCTCTCTCTCTCTCTCTCTCGCTCTCGCTCTCTGTCTCTCCCTGTCACCCTCTCTCCCTCTTTCTCTCTAACTCCCTCCTTGCATGCGCTGATAAAAACCATCTTTCTTAAAAAAAACAAAAAAAAAAAAAAAACAGTTTCACCCAGTTCTAAGCATTTATACTGCATTTACTAACCATGTTCTGCCAAAGTCTCTGTCTCTCCCAGTTCCTCTCCTCTCTCTCCCTGTCCTCATCCTGCAGGTGGTGACTCATCTCCATCCCATGTTCCTGCAACACCTGCTGGTCCCATATAGCATGAATTCTGTATTACAGCTCAACTCCATGAACTTCATGCAACAACATGTTCCTGCCTACACCCCCCCTCCAATGCCTGCCTGCCTCTCTCTCTCTCTCTCTCTCTCTTTCTCTCTCTCTCTCTCTCTTTCTCTCTCTCTCTCTCTCTCTCTCTTTCTCTCTCTCTCTCTCTCTCTCTCTCTCTCTCTCTCTCTTTCTCTCTCTCTCTCTCTCTCTCTCTCTCTCTCTCTCTCTCTCTTTCTCTCTCTCTCTCTCTCTCTCTCTTTCTCTCTCTCTCTCTCTCTCTCTCTCTCTTTCTCTCTCTCTCTCTCTCTCTCTCTCTCTCTCAACCCAACCGGTCGAGGCAGATGGCCACCCCCCCTGAGCCTGGTTCTGCTCGAGGTTTCTGCCTCTTAAAGGAAGTTTTTCCTTGCCACTGTTGCCAAGTGCTTGCTCATCGGGGGATCTGTTGGGTCTCTTTAAATAAATTTATAAAGAGTTTGGTCTAGACCTGCTCTATATGTAAAGTGCCTTGATGTAACTTTGTTATGATTTAGCGCTATACAAATAAATCTGATTTGATTTGATTTGATTCATCTCACAGATGATGTGGTCTATTGGTTTCTCTGGTGTTGGAAGGAGAGCTGGTTTGTTCATGTCGGTGAAAGGCGCTGCAAGCTGTGGTCTTTTCAGGATGGCAGGCTGTATGTGGGAGGTAACTGCAGCTTGTGGTGTGGCCTGGGTTGTAGACTGGACATGGAGCATTGCTACAGCCGGTGGTGTGGTCTGGACCTGGTATGTAGCTGCAGCCTGTGGTGTAGTCTGGACCTGGTACATAGCTGCAGCCTGTGGTGCGGTCTGGACCTGGTACATAGCTGCATCCTGTGGTGCGGTCTGGACCTGGTACGTAGCTGCATCCTGTGGTGCAGTCTGGACCTGGCACGTAGCTGCAGCCTGTGGTGCAGTCTGGACCTGGTACGTAGCTGCAGCCTGTGGTGCAGTCTGGACCTGGTACGTAGCTGCAGCCTGTGGTGTGGTCTGGACCTGGCACGTAGCTGCAGCCTGTGGTGCCATCTGGACCTGGTACATAGCTGCAGCCTGTGGTGCGGTCTGGACCTGGTACATAGCTGCATCCTGTGGTGCGGTCTGGATCTGGTACATAGCTGCAGCCTGTGGTGCGGTCTGGATCTGGTACATAGCTGCATCCTGTGGTGAAGTCTGGACCTGGTACATAGCTGCAGCCTGTGGTGCAGTCTGGACCTGGTACATAGCTGCAGCCTGTGGTGCGGTCTGGATTGGGATGGTTTGGAATTGTTGTGGGTTCCAGAATTTCCACTGGTAGTAGGTTTTTCCTGATTGTTGCCAGTTGATTTGCCTGGAAGCTGGAAGTTGTTGGTTCCTGTATGGTGGTCTTTGTCCTTGGCAGGTAGAGACTCCTGGACCGATCTCCACGTAGCCAGCTGTGGTTGACATCTTTGGCAGTGGTATGACTCTTAATACTTCTTTGGACTGTGTTTCAGTGGAAACAACAGCTCCTGTCTCCATTTTGGTGGAAGTCTGTGTTTCATTACAATACATTTTAATACTACTGTCATGTGCAGTATAAATGTGAATATTGATAATTTTGATGTAAATCTCATTTATGATTTGCTCAACAAATTCAGCTTATCAGAAAACACAGTGCTTATTATCAGATTTTTTTCAGCAGCGGGGGCAGGCTCTCTGGGGTCCGTGGCCGCTGTAGAATCAGTGGCAAAGTTTGCACTCAGGCTCAGAACACTGAATTTTTCTTGGCTTTTTATAGAAGAGCTCTAAGGCTCTGTTGTAGGGAAATTCTCCCAGAGGTGATCAGTTGATGCTGCAAGGTTATCCCCAATTCATCTGAAATTTCAGTCACCAGTTAATACATCATGGCGTGTAGGTACTAGCGTAATGCTATCAATTAGTTGACCCACTTTAGTCTGCCCCCCCCGCACATTGCGCTCATCACCAGGCTGTGCTGCGCAGGTGGAAAAATGTGGTGGTGGTGTATTTGCAATAATAAAAAAAATAAATAAATTTCAAGTACTGGCGGCCAATCCTAAATGATAGTAGAGGAAACACTGCACCGCTAAGGATGCATTTGTTCACTTTGGCCTTTTTGCGGAGTATAGTCACTTTATTTAGGGCTTTTATTTGTTCTATCTCTCAGTATTGTTGTCTGATGTTTTATATGTTGTGTTTTTCTTGGTTTTTATTATTGTTGCTTGTTTTACTGTAAGCATTTTGGTAGGCCACTGGCTGTTTTAAATGTGCTATATAAATAAAGCTGACATTGAAAAATGATCATGACTTTCTGTTAAGATAAGTGAACAGACTACTTGCGGAATGATATGAAGTGTGAATCAGAAGCACCATCATTATAAGAAATATCGGATGGCCCATTTAATTCAATAGAATTCTCTGCAGCGTCCTGTGGAACCATATCATAGCTTAAAATAAGACAAACAAACAATAAAACACGCAACGTGACTGCAATGTGTAACACAACGCATTGTACAATAGCGGTCAAACCAAAAGTTTCCACAGCTAAATCTTCAAATCATCTTCAGATCTTCAAAAATCAAAGTCAAATCAAAAATACCCTTCCCTTCATCCCTATTCAGAGCAATTCTAAACCTTCAACAGTATTTCTTCAATCCACCCAAGACCAGATACAACGCTTCTCTCTGCCTTTTAAACTGGAAGAGATGTATACACAGTGAAATATATGGCAGTTTGCTGAAGTTTAGGAAATCCATGACAAGAATTTTTTTTTTTTTTGCTGTTGCAGCTTACACCAAAGTTTCTGAAGTAATTTCAATAAGTGGCTGTCAGTGGAGCTGGGAGAACAGTGGTGAAGCAGGTCATGGCTACTGCCTGGACGAAAACGAGAAGGGCAGTGTCTTAAAGGAATCAGACTCAATCTGCTGCGACCCTGACCAGCTAGTGGAAGCTCTGGGCTCAGGGCAGGACTTGTCAGAGGGGGATCAGCCAGACAATATCACTGCTACCTGGAGCTAAAAATTCACTTGTTTTTCAGAAAAGCCTGCAGAGTTTAAGAGGTTGTTTTCATTTTATTTGGTGCCGTGGTACTGAATGGGTTAACGCAAATACATCTTGGCAGATGACTCTACAGTGCAGCTCAGCATAAAACATCCTATTTTGATTTTAGGAAACTGCTACATTAATTCACCACCTCTTTACCCTTGAAATTAAAGCCCTACCTTTCACAGTTGATTTTATTACTGTCTTTCAAGGCAACATAGCGCCTTGAAACTCATACAGTCTTAGCGTAGACTTTCTTCAGGGTGAGACTTTCACACTTTGCTCACATAAATCCAGGATTAATTGCTTTCTGAACTGCTCAACCAAGGTTGCACTCTGGCTTGATGCAAAGTGTGTTGTACAGGAGAACACATTCAACATATTATGCCCCACAAACATGGGCTTTATGTTGAGAAAAACAAAGATGCTGGAGAGAAATAAAGAATATGTCAGAGAAAAGAGTCTTGTTAGAGTATATAGCGGAGTGAACAGACAATTCTATTCAGCTCTCAAGTCAGGCAGTGTTCCCCGGCATTTCCACCAAAACATTTCCCTCCACTTCAAAAATATTCTAGGATAATATGACATTTGGACTGCGTGTGAAGGAACACAGTTGAGAGGCAGTTTAGATGTGTTTCAGTGTAAAAAAATTATTTGATGGAAGCTATAATCATCTTCATCCATCCATTTTCTTTCACACAAGATCATAGTGGCAGCAGGCTAAGCAAGAGTTCCTTTCCAGTTCCTCTTGTGACCCCATACAAGACATTATCAGACAAGATGGACTATGCAGTCACTCAAGAGTTTTGGCCATGTTTCTAGCTCGATTCCTGGTCCGACATTCCCAAAATGGATGCTCAGATAAGAGATGGCCAAACTACCTCAACTGGGCCCTTTTAAAGTGAAAGAACAACAGCGTCCCTCTCAATGTTTGAACTTCCAGGGAAGTTATTCAGCATTAAAATGTAGCTTATGTAGAACAACATGCAATAGAGTACGATATATGATAAATATTGTAAATATTGAAATCTTGCATGTAAAACACAATTAAATGGTTATTAGGTAATCACGACATCAGAGACCACACAAAAAAATTAACTACGAAAAGAAAACTTTCACGGATGTCTTGACTGGCTGTGGAAAATCAGAAACGTACTATGGACTGTATAAGAAGTTACTTTTTCTTTTTACAGAACAATTATAGGCAACAGCCAAGCACATAGATTACGCTGCTCAGGCAATATGCTATCAGTTCTGGTGGTTCGTCATTTAGGTGGCGCTGTTGTCACATAATTGGTTCATTGTCTGGTGTAAATTCTATCTCAGCAAACTATCTCATAGAAAAATGGTTTGAACAGCTGTGAAGTCCTCTTCTCGCAGGGAATCAGTTCAGCATGTTTGCAGTCTCTCATTTGATCGGTATATCCAATTTCTTATTATATCAATCTTTGTGTACTTGTTGGTCTGTATGCATTCCAGAGCGGCAATTTGAATCTGTTGCCTGATAATGTTATCAAGCCGAAGGGGTACCTTTCTGCGGGGTTAGGCAAGTTTATGCTGATTTGTGGCATGGACCGGAATTTATTGTTTGATAAAGGTCCAGGATGGCACTTCTGAGGGGTGTGGGAGAGCCCCCCCCTCCGGACCTCACAACATAATGGTAATGGATATTATTAGTCCGAAATTACTAGAACCAAACATTCACTCAAAAATAGCAGATAACACCACCGTGGACACCGCACCCGGGGAGAATGATGGCAAATATCAATCAGGAAGATTTTATTTTTTAAACATACCAGTACAGGGTGTCAAAAGGACATTCATACTAATACATCAGGCAGGTATTAATCAGGGATGAGGCCTACCAGTAGGTAGATGGGTTATCTAAACACACACCCAAAGTAGTGAAGTCTAGTAGTCAAGAATCAAGTAACTGAAAGTGGTGTAATGGAATCACTTAGGTTGGGGTGATGCGAGGATGCAGTGTTTCTCATCCTCTTACAAGTGCATTGGCTATATTTGCAAACCATAGTGTATGACTCAAACGGCAACAAAGATTTTCAGAAAAAAGGTTTGGCTCTGTACAAAATGTTCTAAGTGGCTTGTGTGATGTTTTCAAAACTACAGATATGAACTGAACCAGATAATAAGTTCATCTGCACATAAATTAAGTGTGACACTGGTGTCTGAAAGAGAATCTAATAAGAAAAGACAACCACATTCATAAAAAAACACATTAAAAGTTCTTATATCAAACAAAAACCTGTACATAGTTAAAAGGCACAAAAATGTCATCGATGCCCCCCCCCATACATTTCCTCAATAATTAAAATAACAACAATCAAAAGTGATGATACAATGAAAAAAATTATGAAATTCAGGCGCTGGTCTAGGCTTGAGTGAACTTCACATATGAGTTCACAATTTTTACTCCTGCTTTTCTCCCCGTACATAAATGATCAAACATTTTTAGTTTTGATCAGACCTTGCAGGGAAGAGAGATATGGCAGAAATCAGAGTCAATGCTTTGCAACATGAATCTATGGTAAAAATCACCCAGCAGGACGTCCAGCCCTTGGGAAAGATGTCATTTTAACTTTGTGCAGAATGCAGTTTGTGGATTTGCTCACAATATAAACTCGATACATATGTACAACACTGTGTGTGTTGTACAAAAACATACTTGTTTTTGCTTCCCTGCTCTCTACAGACTGGTTACCAGCAACATACTCACACAGATGCCAATGTCACTTTTACATAACTAAAAGATGCTGTGTATGCACAGCTGAATCATGTAAATCTATTCTTATTCATTCCGGAAGACAATCTGCAAGATAGATTATGTCCTGGCAGCAAATGAAGACGGGTAATAATATTTAAAACAAGTAGTAAGATTGTGTTTACTTTTCCATGGGCAGTGATGTTTTGTGTCAATGAGGAGTTTAAGAAGGTGTGAGCAACTAGAAATTAGAGTTTACTCTGTAATGTGTGAATAACAAAGACAGGAATGCCTTGTTCATGAATTGGGCTGGATGGCATGGCGACATAGTGTTTAGCACTGTTGCGCCATAGCAAGAAGGTTGTGGGTTCGGTTCCTGGCCTGGGGTCTTTCTGTGCAGAGTTTGCATGTTCTCCCTGTGCATGGTCATTAGATTTCAGGCTCTTTGGTATTGGCTTCACCTTGCAGACCCAGGTTGCTTGCCCTTTTTGTCAGCAGTCTGTAGCGATAACTAATATAATATAGATGATGCATAACTTTCTAAAATGAACAAATACTTAACACAAGGTGAAAAAATAAAATACAATATAGGCCCAGTTATTCACAGGACTGACAATTTAGAATTTCACAAGAAAAAAATGTCTGCTGAGAAGACACTCTTATAAGAAGAGGAATGTGTGTACAGATATTCAGGTCTGCCCATTTTCACCTGGACACAATAAATCATTCAGCCGACAGAATGAAAATAGAACAGAAGTCCTAATGCGCAAAATATTCTGTCTATCTAAATACAGAAGGCTCAACGAGGCTGCTGCTTTTGGTTGCTGATATCGATATACAGTGACAATAATAATGACTGGCATATTATTATTTGTTCACAAAGAGACTGCATTACTGCATAGACATTAAGCCCTGTGTGTGTACACACCCTTGAGTCATGATGCGTGTGCAGACATGCCAGTTGTAAAAACTGATGAAAAAACTGATGACATTCCTGACAGAAGACAAAGCACGTCAACCCGAAAACTCAGTGACAGGCAGACAGTCACCCTCTAATGAATGTTACAGATGCTGGGAACTGTTTGTATGAGACTCTATGTGGAATATTTTTAAATAATACTTTTATTAATAATATTTTTAAAAGAAGCTACACATTTATTTATTTATTTATTTACTTCAGGGAATCTTACCTCTGCAGCTTGGAGAAATTACTCTGATCAGTAGCAAGAAAGATGATGATGATGTTGACTAAAACATTTTTACAGCAGTGGAAATGAAAACCAACTATTAGTGTGAGGAACAGTTATGTGTTTTTTCATGCTCTCTCTGATGTTATTCTAAGAAAGTGGGAGAAAAAAAAAACACCCTCTCTTATTCCCTGGTCTTTCACTGTGGCCGTCACTCTGTTTTCTCTCTGATGCCGTTTATACAATGATGCTTCTCTGTGAAAGCTGACTGAATACATGATATTTGTGGTACTCTATCGCCGCATTGGCTTGACACATTGGAAACCAGTTCTAAGATAAACAGACTTCATTTTAAGGTTTTCATGATTTTACTGTAACTTTCAGAGTTTTTATATTCACAGATTTTTTTTCAGTTATTCATTGAGACTGTTTTATACAGGCACCAGAAAAAGAAAGAGCAAAGGAAGCTGAACCAATAAAAAAGCCACCAAACAACTGCAGAAAATTTAAATGAAATGTGACAAAATAGACTAGCTATGTTATATAGATGTATATCTGCTTATCCAGGTGTAATCTGGCCAGCCAACCGTGCAGTTCTTTTAGATGCAGTTAGGAGCTTCAGATCAGGTTCAGCTCAAACATAACACATAAGAATGGGATGGAAAATAGATCTCTGAGACCTTTGTTGTTAACTTTTTTTTACTGGTACCATCTAGGTCAGTGTGCTGTGTGTCTTGTAGGTGGAAATATAGAGTGTTTTCATTATGCTCTACTACTAATACGTGGTTCCTGAATCAACCCTCAGGTCATTCGCTCTCCTATACAGTCAGTCATGATCAAGAGAATTGTGTTCATTTTCTTTACTTTTCTTTCCCCAGTGTCTCATCCCAGAATCAATCAAAGTCTGAAATGGTGGCCTCATCTTCTTTGACCAAAACCAGAAGTCTGTTGCTGTCCCACTGTGTCCTCTTGGCTTTTCTGCACAGTCCTTCTGGTTGTCATTAGACTCTTCTTTGCTGGTGGGTCTGGTGCATTTCTGGTGGATTTTGCTATTCTCTAATGGACAGTTGCAATCCCTCTGGATCTCTGAGACCACTTAGCCTGGCTGTCTGGGTTGGACAGCTCCTCTGCTCCAAGAGGACAAGAGACTGGGCACCCAACCCAACCTTGAGCCCAAGTGATGGTATCACACATATCAAGGGAATGGCCACATGCATGTCTGACTTACCATGCCCTGTCTACATGCCCTGAGACACTTTCCCCCACCTGGACTATCATGTCTCCAAGGATCTACACAGAAATCCTCTGGACTCTCATAATCCTGAAGGGAGTAGCAGGAAAAGGGTTAGTGGTTAATACTGTACACTGTATATTGTACACCCACTTACATAATAATAAATAAGTTTATCTACAAGATTAAAAGTGCACCATTCTCATAAAACGTTGATGCTCCTTGTGGTGTTCAACTGAAACTGCTGACAGGAAAAAAAGAAAATGTTACAGCAGGGAAAGGGATGCTCTTGACCTCTTGCAGTCAGTTAATTGGTCAACAGAGACTCGTCACTACAAGTGCAACCGTATGCCATTTTTAAATATCCTGTGGGGAAAACAACTCCAACAAGAGTCGGCCATTTTTGAAATATGAATTTTAAATAAAAGAGGAATCCAGTTTGACCAAAGTGGTGTTGTCACACCAGTATTGCTGCTCATATCACTGATGAAGCTGATTGCCACCCAGCATAGACCTACCTAATCAAGTTAGGGTGATGTTAGCAGGCAAATGCAAGCCAGTTCGGGTGTGCTGTACTGCACCAAATTGAAATGTACCATTCACTGGAAACACACCATATCAGCCCTGTAATAGAAAGTGGACCCCCCTCCCACACTGCTCTGTAACCCTACATGGTTAGGTAAACGGATAATGGACAGGTTCAGGTCAGGGGAAAAGAGATGGAAAATGTAGCACGTCAATGACTGGTCATAGAAAGATAGCAACACAAATATGTGTGTAGCAGTTGGGTTTAGGCATTTAACTTTGTCAGGCACAGAGGAGGCAAAATGTCAACTAATCCTTCCACAAAGATAGAAAAACAAAAATATGTGGTTGATGGTTGGCACGGTGATGTGCCAAAAGACCCAAAGGACAATCTCTTTGTACAGGCATTATATGCACACACATTGTCTTGTAGGTGGAAAGACCATCAACAAAAAAGCTGCTTCTCTTAAACTCTATCCTCATTCTGCCTATCTGTATACAAACAGGCCTTGCCAAGACTGTTGTGTGCATTCTTCCTGTCTCTAAATACTTTATGAACACACACATCATCTCAGCCATCATTTTCCTGTGCAGAAATCGATTTGCAAAAGTGGAATATACAGTACATGGCATTTGCAAATACTAGCCTGCCTTAGAAAGAAGGCCTGCTTGACAGCATAATTAGAGCCTACACATCTCACCACCAACATGCTCTGCACGCCAAGAGCTGAATTGTGATGATGGTGGTGACAGCTTGTGGGGTGGAATGAATAATATATGGTGACACAATTTCGTGTTGATCGTGTCCATCATGTCTTATTGACTCCATCCAACTCAGACCAACAAAGCCAGGCCAAGTCTGCCCAGTAGAGCATCCTCTCCGCCAGTGCGGTGTCACTTCTTGCAAAATTCACGAGTGAGGAACCCAGCATTTTATATAATAACCAGTGACCTTGAGACAGTGTGCAGGGAGGCGGTGTGTGGGAGGGGGACTCTTGAATTGTGCAAATTAGTTGAACTGTGCCTGCTGTCAGCAGGAATATTCTAATTTCTATAGGGCACACACACACAAACACACACATATTTCCTCCCCCTCAGAGCAGAGAAAGGCAGAGCGTGGCCTTATTCTCTGTCACGATTTACCAGCAGCATGCAGCTCGTTTCCCTTTCTAACCCTCTTCTCTGTCATTGTCTACTCTCTCTAGTTGCCATTTCTCCTCCACGCAGTTCTTTTCACCTTTTTTTAGCCATTATCTTTTTCTGTATTACTCCAGTTCATCCTGTCCTGCCTCTGCCTTGCTCTTTCTTTTCTTGTCTCTTGTCTCTTGTCTCTTTGTCTCTTGTGCATAACTGTGATCCCACACTCCTGTCATCTGACTGTGTTCTCAGACATTTTTACTTAATGTTTTTTTTTTCCTTTTCAATAAATTTTTTAATTAATACAGGACTAAACTCTGGACCTTCAACGAAGACAACTGAGGAAAAATTAATTACTTGTGACTTAAACATCATCTGGCCAACAGGATGGACCTTCAGCTGAAATAAGCTGTAAAGGAGTTGTGTGTCTGCCTTGAATGACAGGCATCTACGTCAGTGACACAAAGTAATTTCAGGTGCCACAGTTTTGAGGACCTGCTCTTTACGCTAAACAGCAACGATTCATCAAAATCTTGGCAATATTGTTAACCATATTTTAACTTCTGGGAAAATTTTGTGCTTAAGTGAATGGATGGTTGTTTTTCTCTATGCGTCTCTTTGGGTCGACCCTGCAATGAGCTGCAATGAGCTGGTCAACTTTCAGTACAACATCAGCTGAGATATCTGTTTACAGATCCCTTTGTACTAGGCTGTGAAATCATTTACTTCCACAATTCTTCAAATCTCACCTAATTGATTTTCAGCTATCAGTAGGAATCTTTAACCTACGCTGTTTAGAAAAAAAGATTGGGGGTTAGGTGGATTACATTTCACTTAAAATGTTTATACTCATTCAATCAATGTAGAGACAGTACCAAAGATATATGTCATTGTCACTGACGTTGTTTGTTCAATGCATCTCACCTAAGATTAGAAATTGGCTATTCTTCCTGAGACAG
Organism: Echeneis naucrates; assembly: GCF_900963305.1. Taxonomy (NCBI): domain Eukaryota; kingdom Metazoa; phylum Chordata; class Actinopteri; order Carangiformes; family Echeneidae; genus Echeneis; species Echeneis naucrates. The sequence goes on from NC_042527.1 coordinate 2,981,078, forward strand.
ACTAATAAATCCATCATGTTTCTCTCCAGTTGGAACTAGGAATGAAAATCCCACACACTGGAGCAGATATAAAATCCTAATGCAGCAGAGTATTTGTCTGCCATGCTCCATCACAAAAGTCAACCAAACTCAACAGTAGAGGTTTAACCAGCAACCTGCTTTGAAAACACTCAGCCTCAGACAATTCACTTACTGTCTTGCACAGCAATAAGAAAAAAGTCCTGTTAACAAATAAAGCCCTGCTGTTCCCCGAAACGATAAAGTCACTTAAATTTGAAACAGTTACAGGAAGATGGTGAGCTTGAACTACAATGTTATGTGGTGATTTCAGCATGGCAAATGGGAACGACTGAAAAGGGAAGCTTGGGTCTAATAGGACTGACAATTATAAAGCAGATCAAATATAGGGAGTAGGAATAAACACCTATGTCTAATATGAGATTGCTGCCCTATGTCAACTTCCAACTTCCTCTCTAAGTGATGATCTTCTGGGTGAATATATTTGAAATTTTCCTCTTTGCGTCAGGTGATCGATATATAAGGTTTTGACAGTCTCTGTTTCTAACAAGGTTTCTTTCACTACGGCTCAGCTCTTTTCCTTTCCCATTAAACCGATCAAAAGATGTCAGGGCTAGGTGAGACAAGTGCATGTGTTTTGCCTTACTGACTTGACACGTGGCAGAAAGCAGAAGGTAGGTTGTCTGCGCCTGCTGTCAGGGAGGTTTTTTTCTATTTCTTAATGACAATATCTGAGGAAGAGGCGCACACAGCGGCAGAGAGAGAGAGAGAGGGAGCATCAGTGCATGCTTGTAGGCTCAACAGCTGTTATGGCAGCTCAGTTATCCTGGCAGCCTTGATGCCACCTCAGTAACAAGTCAAGAATAACAAGCTACTCCACCCCCAGAGCCCAATTCTTACAAAGTGTGAAAGTTACCACTCTTGTTCCAGCCACCAAGGGAAAAATTAGAAAAGATTCATTGCAGTCTTATTTGATCCCGGCTACATCCACACAAGAATAGCTTGGTTTTATGACATATTACTTTTACTAAACATTTAAATGTGGTGTCCACGTTACTGTGGAGTTTCTGGGTCCTAAATGGGAGTCTGTAAACGTTGCTGACCCTGTTAAAGTTTGAAAAGTCCAGGGTTGCATTTTTTTTGTCTCTCCCTGGTGTATATCTGTAGACCTTCAGCTCCAAAGAGGCAAACCAGTCAAGCATCTTTCCTTATCATCAGAGTCAATAAGACCACATTAGTGGCTGCTGTTTGTGCCAGTTGGTTATCAGGTGTTCCACAGCTTGTAATGTATCCCCACATTCGCAGTGGGCACTTTCTGAAGCATCCTACATCTTCCTGTGTTCAGGGTTAGGGTTAGGCAGTTAAGGGGTGGACAGAAATAAGAGTTAAAAAGAGATTACCTATTGCGATGCCTGTGTTCATTCCTTGATGAGATCTGATCAGCCACACGTCCCTGATTGATCCTGCGTCTTTCACATGCTCCTGATCAAAACCATAAAAATTCCAATCCATATTTTCCACCCCAGTTACACTTTGTGCATGACTAGTGCGTTGGGAGGATTATTTTATTTTTTATACAAACTGATGGTCTGGGTGGAGATAAGTTGAATTTTAAAAGGGTATCGGAAATTGAAAAACTGGAAACAGCCTCACTCCCTGTAATGAAGTGAAGAATAAATTAAATGTGAAATTTTCTTTCTGTCAATGTGGTTTATTTTTAATTTAGTGAATAAAATTGAAAAATGAAATGCTGCATGTCTGTACATTGTATATCTGGCCAGTTGGATGTTCTCTCCAGCAATTCTCTCACAAACTGCTGGGAATGTATAAACTCAATCATGGATAATATATTTCACATTGCACTGTTGAGAAAGTTGGGGAATCTGACTTTTTCCAAAAACCAGTGGACTCGCCCCTGATGGTTTAAGACATAACAGCATCAGTTTCAGTTTATGGCAATGGCATCAACATCTACTTTTACTAGCATGAATTGGGCTAGTGCATCATTTTGGGCCCTTAAACCTTTCACATGGACCAGCAAGATGAACCAGTCTTGTGTGTCCTGGTGGTCTTCAGGTGCCTCTAAGGACTGAAACACAATTAGCAAATCAAAACAGACTCAGTCTCACCAGGCTGCTGAAAGCACCACTGCGTTGTCCAAAACATTTTCTTTTTGTCAAAATGTTTGAAACCCAGTGATCAATTGCCAGCTGCTGCCGCCATTTCAAAATTGATAACAAGTCCTGCAGTTTACAGGAATATAGAGTGGATATAATCATCCTGTCCCATCCCATATTTTACCTTACCATTGGCAAAATAATAGTTGTTTCCTGTTGTTCCTGAAAAAGTAAAACACACCAACACCTAGTCCCCAGCAATTGCACAACCTTTGCATCCAATGCAGGCCAGAAATTAGACAAACACAATACATTGTCAGTATCTATGGCAGAGGATATTATGTTTTCATCCATCTCTGTTTGTCTGTCAGCAGGATTATGGAGAAAGTGCTGAACAAATGTGAGCCAAATACTTTGGAAGGATCAGACGTGGGGGCAGGGACAAACTTATTTTTGGTGCCAATCATATCAAACATATGGCTTGTGACACAAGAAATAAATATTAAAATAATACAGCAGTACAGCAGTACAGCAGTACAACAATATACAGCTGTATATTGTTCGGCTTCTTTATCATCTTTTCTGTCTGCTTTCTCTGAATACAACCGAAGCCCACTGTGTTTAGATGGATGTAAGGTACAGGGAAGAATTTCACAGGCAACTATATTCAATTCATTTATTCATTTATTTCCAATTATTTACAAACTAAATTTCGGGGGGAAAAGGGAAGGGCAACAATAGCAGCATGTCTGTTTGGTATGGTGAGTGAGCTCAGTCATCCACACCTTTGCTCATTCATTTAGGGAACATCTTTGTGTCACACCCCGACTCAGGATGGCATGCCCAAATAAGGCAAAGTGTGTCATGATAATATGCAAGTCAGGGTGACGCCTCAACTGGCTGAGCTGAAAAATCTCCTTTAAGAGACATGTAATGGGCACAGCAATGGACTGTTTATGCATTATAACCTCATACAACCCTAAATGAGTGCAAGTCAGCATTATGGGCAGACTTGCAAAGGCTTGTTTGGCCTTGATGGAGGTAAGTGCTCCACTGAAGGGCCACTTCTACACCCAGCCTCTAGCTGCATTAATGCAACCACTATATGTGTATGAAGCACATACAGCTTGTGAATCAAACATACATAGATAGGGTTACATAGAAATTGAAAGGAAACAGGCAGATAAAAGAAAAATGTGGATGGAGATGTACTAAAAGAAGAGCATACTAATTAATGTCTAATAGAATTTATTTATTTATTGTATCAATGGGACCCATCAAAGAAAGAAATACGTTTTGGAGCCTTAATGCAAATTCTCTAATCTCTTTTATACTTTGTGTACCCTTTACAGACATTAATGCTCAATAATTTCCTTTTAAATATGACCAAGGAAAATGGCGAATTTGTGGTCCACATTTTCACCACTTATTTTATTTAGTTAGACCCCATTGACACCATAAACTCTAGCTGTTATGTAAACCTCCTCCAAATGTTAATATTGATCTTCCTACAACACATCATTCTAGTAGGAGTGGAGGTCCAGCCCACAAAAAGCAGTTTTGTTTTGTTTTTTGTTTGTTTGTTCAACAAATCTTTTATCAAATTGACTTCATATGTGGTATGATTGCTATTTATGCAATATGGATGAACACATCACTTGTTAAAGTTCTTTGAAAATCTTTTGTCATCAGTTCTTGCTTGAGTCTATCAGGTAATACTAATATATATAATATAATAATAATTCTCCTTGGAGGAAGTTGTAATTTGTTATTTGTTATTTGTAATTTTACCAAAAAAATTAAAAAATCAGGCCCTGTGATGGACTGGTGACCTGTCCAGGGCGACCCTGCCCTCACCCAATGTGATCTGGGATTGGCTCCAGCAACCCTGTAACCTGGAAACAGATAAGTGGTGGAAGATGAATGAATTAATAATTTACAAAATCACAATTACAGTTGAACATAGCAAGACACATAGTAATTCTTCTTATTGACCACTAGCATTGCTTTATGCTTCAAGCCATGAAAGAGAGTATGTTGCCAGATGACTCGAAACATGCAGACTGGAAAAAGCTGTCATCAAACCACTGACATTCAGAAAATTCAAATTCAGTTGCTGTATCTGCCTCAAAAAGGTGCTGCAGTCATTGACTACAAAGTATTCTCACTGTATTTCTAACATAACAATGTTGTACACAGGGCAGTGCAAAGACATTTTGGGGGGTCAGGGCCTCAAGCAAAAATGATGAACCATCTCATTGTTATTCATAGGAAAATAAAACTACAGACATACATAAATTATGTAATTATTATGCCTATTCGTTCATTTCATGAAAATACAGTCATGCAGTGTTGCATGAAAATATATGAATGCATTAATGTAACACATTTTTCACATTTACAAAAAAAAAAACAAAACAGAAACAAAGAACAAAAAACGAAAAATTGTCACACTTAAATTCCAAGTAAAATATACAACCAGTGGGATATTGTGACACATTTCTGGGGTCTGACTGTATTGCTGCTTTTGCAGCACACTCTGCACAATATGCTGTACTCTGTCTGTACAGTCTTTTTTTGTGCGTATATTTGTGTGTGTTGTGTAGCAGCATTAACCAGCATGTCAGACGTTGCTCTCAGCTGAGCATCGCCTTAGAGGAAGCTTAATGAACACTGATTTAACTCTCGGCTCTGTCAGCAGTACACACAGTTTCTTTTCACTGTCAAGATGGCAAGCTACACATCTTCTAAACTTTCTAAACATTTTGGTTTTTGAGAGCACGGGCATTCGTCTTATCGCTGACTTAATATGCTAAATTGTTGATTTTCCTGTAGGTCTATTCACCCTTTGAATAATAGATGGTCCAGCCTCTATACAAATGGGCATATTGTACCCAGACAGTCTGGTTATTTCTCAATATCAACCAAGGTTTTTTTTTTTTTTAATTGTTGTAATCTCAACACTAACTTCTTTTTAAGCCTTTGTATGCTTTCAGCAAGGAAAATGGGATTGAATAGATAAAAGGACGAGGCGACAGCGCAAATGGGTAGTTATGTTTTCTACTTTGTCCAACATGCGTAGCCGGCTTCTCCCAACATCAGGTTCACATCAGTCTTCTTCTACCACTAACCACCTGATGGGCATCTTTTAAAGAAAACTGCTGTGTCAAGTGAATCCTCATCATCAAAAAGCCAGGAGGTTTCCCCAGGGTTAGAATCAGGGGTGAGAATATGTGGAGGAACATAATCCACTTGGATCTAGGCCACCATATAATTGGCAAATATGGGGCTGGCAGCAGGTCAAACAAACTTGTCTAAACATTCCTTTCCCAAGCAATTTAGCATTCTGCTGGTGATGTCTGGAGTTGTTCCAAGGCATAATGACAATTTCAACCTCTGCAACATGTTCTGGGTCTGATGGAAGAGATCCTATAACCAAAACACCTCGGGAACCGATGGATGATCAAGATTAGGGAAATCGAAACACCATTTCAAGGCCAGACCCCAAATAAATGCCATGACAAAAACCTGCACAGGTCTGAAAGCTCACTAAAAAGTGACTGAAGACCAATCTAGGGAGAGCCGGCAACGATGGAGCAACGTGCTGTCTGATAGAGCTGTTTACTTACCAGAAACACACATCATGCCACCGAAGTGTTTGTAAACACACTCTGATTTAATCGATTGCACAAGAAATGGGAACATTTAGAGCAGTGTAAATGATGCAAAGTAGCGGTAATATGCAGATAGAGAGCAGCAAACTCGTATGTAGGAAATGTTTATGTGTTGCCCGGCAACAGCCGTGCGTCCCTAAATTAACAAATGAACAAACAAATCATAATCTCTTGTCATTTATTACTGCTAACTAGTAAAATGCGTTTGTAGAACCTGTGGACATGGGTGACCAGAATTAACAGAAACAAAATGTTTCTCACAGCAGCTTAAACTATTGGTGCAGTAATTTAATTTGATCACCAAATATATTATAGGGATGCACAACATTATCATCATGACAGCGGTATTGGCAGATATTATTCAATTAAGTTAAATATTGGTATCTGGATATACAAAAAATTTTAAGCCTACAGCGCATATTGGATCTTAATTTCAGTACTTGAAAAATAATACATAGAAAATAATATTGATTCACAATTAAAATGTGGTATAAAACATGTATAAATATTGGTACCAATATCAATATTGGCTCAAATGATCAGAGTCAGAAATTCTTTATGTTATTTATTTATTTATGTTATGTGGGTTTCCTCAGAATGATGTGAGCCAGAGTTTGGGCAATTTATTATGTTGTGAATGATTCATTGACATTTTCACTTAATTTAGACTTCATGCAACTGTAATTTATGTGCATAGCTTTTGTTCTTGCTTAAAACAATAATTGCTGAGATATTATTTATCCAGTGTGTAGGCATAAAATGAAAATACCATTTATTACGGGGATTATTAAACGCATTGACTGATCACCATCTTTTTTAGCCTGAATGAGGGGCAAGACAGAAAACCAAAAAATGCCACAAATATAGTTAGTTGTAAAATATGACAACACATACTTTAGTTCTAATCTGAAATTAAATATCAACCTGTAATGAGCCTTGGTGTGAATTAACTGTCAAAAGGACACTGAGTGAATATGAACCATGCATAAGTTCTTCTGCATCTGTATCATAAATTGTAATTCACTTCATTACTCAATTAAATCAACTATTATCCTTTTTAATCCACACAACATTTTCCAACATCTTTTAAATTCACTTAAATGTTTAGCTTTTATGCATATTTGTATGTCATGTGTAACAACAAAAAGGTAAAAAAATTACACCTTTCATTGTTAGATGGAGAGGGAAAACTAAACAAAGTTGGAGGCTCTGCACAGACAACAGTGTTGCATGCCTGCGCGTGCATGAATGAGAGCAAAAGGGGGGGGGGGCGTAGGAATATTTTGTGGGGAGAACGTTGCCTTATTAATAATGATGAATAATTACATGTCCATCCATCCAGCCATCCTTCTACCACTTTTCCATTTTCCAGGTCACAAGGGCACTGGAGCTAATCCCAACTCACTCTTGGAGAGGGCGGGGTACACACTGGACAGGTCACCAGTCCGTCACAGGGCCAACACACAGAGACAGACAGAGACCAACAACCACCCACACTCAGACCTATGGATGATATGGAGTCACCAGTTAATCTAAACATGATGTCTGGATGGTGGGAGGAAACCGGAGTACCTGGAGGAAACCCATGCAGGCACAGAGAGAACACTCCACACAGAAAGGCCCTAGGCCAGGAACTGAACCCAAGATCTTCTTATAGGGGAGCAACAGCACTAACCACTATGCCATGCTATAATAACATGACACAAAAATGCATGCAAAAAAAAAAAAAGCCAGAAATAAAGTAATTAGTAATTCAACCACTATTGCAAAGTTTTTGTTAGTGATGTGATGTGATTCGTCCATCCCCGAGAAAGTGATACAAATTTTTTGCACATTTACCCCTAAAAGTCAAGATGCCAAAGTTGCTTGACTGGGAGCCTATGTGCTGTTAACGTTGGCGGCTAATATAAGTTGTCCCTTACCATAAAGCTTGTCGTGGCACTGAATCACACATTGACAGCAAAACATTACTCAAGAAATATTGTTGGCAGAAGAAGTCATGTAGGAAGCAATGAAAATGTTTGAGTGGGTGACAAACAAAACAAGGCCAGCAGTTTATGTAATAAAACTGATATTTAGGTGCTTTGAAAATAATTGGCTTATATTTACAATGATTTCAGCTGTTGCAGTTAAATGATAAGAATGTATAAAAACTGTTTTGTGATTTTTTTTATCATTTATGTGTTCAGTACAGCTGTCTCATATGCAGGGGTCGAATTGGATGTGTATACCTTCCCCTTTGTTAGCAAACTGACCAAAAACCATCATCCTTGTAAAAATAGAATCTGTGCATGCAGGTGGAGCTGTGCTTCTAGCTAGATCCTGAGATCCAGTTTTTTTTATGATGCTCGAGGACACGCAGCTCCCGTCTCCAGTGGGCATCACAGCTGGCTAGTAACCTCCAAGCAAGAGCATGTGAAAGTAATGAGAAAAAACATGACTATGAGCCAATATGGAGTCTGTTATGAGCCACTACTAGTGATATGGTTGTGAGAGAATTACTCTTAATTGAAGGGTGTCTGTTTGACACCAATAAATTCACTGTGTTGCATAAAAAAAGGTGTATATCCATTATTTGAATATACAAGACCATTGTGGTAGGGCGAAAGCAAGAAAACTGGGTAAAATTGAATTGTAGAGTTATAAGTACATTAGTTATTGTTAAAGCATTCTGCAATGTCCTTTGGGAGGTATACATTTGTGAAAGTCATCGTGGCCATGATGTGTGCAAGCAAAAAAACAAAATCAAAGCTGATAAGTGTACGTAGAAACAACTAGAAAAGTAAAGTACGAATAAGATACAGCCTTCTGCCACCGACAAAAGCCCAAAGTTCTAAATAATTTGAGGATATAAGCTTTTATGACCAAAAAGTAAGAGTAACTTGTTTTTAATATGCGTTTATAACAAGTTACCAAATCTGGAGTGAGTCCACCTCAGTATTTCTTAGCTAAATTGGTATTCACAGTGAAAATGTTGATCCACTAGTTAATACGTTTTGACAGATGGGGAGCACTTGAGACTCCCGAAAGGTCTGTGTTCTTTTTAAGAAAAACAACAAAGTAGTTGGCTAGAAGAGTTTTCATTTTGCCGTTGGCAGATGGAGAAATTTTCCTGCTGACGGCTGCACAAGATGTCCCTGTGTCCGCATTATTCCTGCGCCGCACAGCATGTATAATACAGTAAACCAATTATCAAAGAGTTACTTCCTAACTCCATCTGTGTTCGATAATAGATGTTCCTCTCAGGTGTTTCTGTTTCTTTACATGTCTGTGCCTCCCTGAGACCCTCCATCTACTTCCCAGAGGCTATGATTGATGTTTGCTGTAATGTCAAATGTTTATTTATATACAACAAACCTATAACAGATGCTATTGGCACGTCTCTTATAGAGTAGGTCTGGGCAAGTCAAGACTCCTCCATGAGCAGGTGCTTGGCTCAAGGCAGGTGATTCAAACTCACAGGATCAGACTCGACAGCTGGCTTGCATGGAAATGTCTGAATATTGTTTCAGTGTTTTATTTTTTCATCATAAATTTATAATAATTTCCCCTATTGCAGCGAACAAAGTTTTAAGTAACATATAAAATTATCTGCGGTTGGTTGATTTTTGATATATGGTGACATTTCTACAAATTACCCTAACCCTTCATAGGAAAAAACACGAAGGCATGAAAAAATGAATAATCCTCATATGGGATATGAATGTGTACCGACGGAGAGAGAGTGGAAATAGCTCAGTGCGTCATGGGAAGTCAAGGATTATATCAGCGCAATTAAATAGGGGATGAAGTCAAGGCAAACTTTAGTTGGGACTAATTATACACCTTATCAGAAAGGGCAACTTTAATCCCACTCTTAGAAAGGGTGGACATCCCAGGGCCAAACTGGAGAGGAGAAACCCACATCTTGCGACTTTTGGGACTCCAGCCATGCATCACGCTTTATATAAGTACTTTTTTTTCAAAATGAATTGGTGTGTCTGTAATATTTAGAGTTTGATCATTATGGAGGCGAATGTATTCATTACCTCTGTGAACCATAGGAACACTTGGATCATTAGAGCTATTACTCTGGCAGTCTTCACAAAGAGGCGAAAGGTAACCTAGGACTGTTTTTGTAGTCCCCATTTTTGCTGTGTCTCCTGTTCCTTCTTGTGTCCTCTCATCCCCTATTTGTTTGTGTGTGTGTGTGTCTTTGTGATTTGTTGACTTGGCTATCTCTTTTGGCATTCCCACCCTCCTGGCTGCTGCTGCCCCTTGCATCAGTACGCAGGTCCACCCCTTCACCACCTGCTGTATTTTTTGGCCTGCTTGCTACGGTTTCCTCATATACTTTACTAACCCAAGTATGTTTTGTGCCCATACTGCTTCCCAACCTCCCAGACTTCAGTTGCATGCCATCTCACCTCCCATTAACATTAACAGCCATCCTGACTCTAACCTTTCCCCTCCAACCTCATTCAAAGTTTTTTGTTTGCAAATACTCCCATCAAATCTTGTGACAGCCTGGGTCCAAATATTCACAGTCACCTACCAAACTATATGTTGTCACGGTATCCTTCCATAGTGACAGAGATTTTATGTAGAAATTTGTACAGTCTCGATTGAATTGTTCCCCTATCGTTTGTGTCCCCCTAGTGGATGTTTTGCATCTCTAAACTATCTTTTCATGTGACAAATGTGCTGTTCATGGAGAATTCATGTGATCAAATGTTTCAGTATCTATATGAATCTAGATGCAGCCCTCACTGATTTATTATCATGTGGACCAAACAGAGGCAGTCATCTTAGTCTTTTAGTTGCCTGCCAAAATGCACAGTAGTGAACAACTTTGATTATCTTGTTACCATGGCACCTGTCATTGGTGGCACGTTTTAGGCAGCAGGTGACCATTCAGTCCTGAATCTCATGTGGAAAAATGGTAATTGGAAATTGCCAGAAAGAGGCCCTTTTTGGCAATTTCCGCCTGTTTTGGTATCACAAATAAAGCTTTATACTATACTAATCCCAGAACTATGGCTGATGGCTTAAACGAAAGAAGACATCTGTACCTTTACATCCATTGACTTAAAATATTGAATTGAGTCATTTATGGCAAAATAAATTCCCAATGTCATTGCAGCTGTGTAGTTTATCTGCAGGAAAGACATTTTTCATTTTACCTATTAATTACATTTGAGAGACAAGCAAGGCCTTGTTTTTAATCTGAATGTATCTATGTGCAATTGGATCTGTTCATGCATGCATGTGTGTGGCATAGATGGTGATGATGCCTGAGTGTGGAATGTTTACCTGTTTATTTTTCATTTAATGTGTAAAACACTTTGTGTGACATTGTTATTTGTTTGAAAAGTGCAATATAAATAAAGTTTGATTGGTTGATTAAGTCATTGATTTGGTAAATGACTTCTTTCTGCCGGAGATCTCCCAACACTGATTGTGTGAATGCGGTACTGTTGAACTGGGAGTGAGAGACAGAGGACTCAAGTTCACCTCTGAACAGAATGACATATGAATCACGATTTTCACTTTGTCAGAATTCATATGCTGTGAGAGGAGTCTACAATATGCTGTGCTATGTGTGGAGACGGTCTTCCGTGAGTGGGAGACTAAAAGCTCATGGCGAGGAGGGAAAGTGGGTGAGAGAACAAGACCCAAAGCTGTAGGTTTTCCCTCAGGGCTAACATAGTGATTCAATTCAGTCCCTGCAGTCATGAATCATGCCTCATTAGTCAGTAAGATGACTCTCAATTTTTTAATGGTTCATCCAGGAATCACGTCGCATTACTAGTTTGTAGTGTTTCGCAGTACGAGCTATCACCATGGCAGCATGGCAGATGGTGGCTATTGCTGTTACCTCACAGCAAGTACTCCACCAATGCTCCCTCTAGAAATAGAACTGCTCCCAGAACAGTCAGCATTTTTTTATTACTTATTATTTATTTAACCTTTGGGCATCCTGGTGGCTGTTGCCCCACAACAAGAAGGTCACTGGTTCGATTCCCTGCCAGGGGCCTTTTTGTGTGGCGTTTGCATGTTGCCTGCATGAGTTTCCTCCAGGTAGTCCTCCCACCATCCAAAGACATCGTGTTTGGGTTAATTGGTGACTCTAAATTGTCTGTAGGTCTGAGTGTGAGTGTGGGTGGTTTTTTGTCTCTTTCTGTCTCTGTGTGTTGGCCGTGTTGATAAGCAATAGAAAGTGTGAGAGAGTAAAATAGCAGGGCAGAAGAAATTTATATGGTGGGGGTTTTGGTTATGGTTCTAGTTCAGGTTTTGATTCAGGTTCTGGTGCTGGTTCTGCAGTTGGTTTTGGTTCTTTTTCCAGACCAGCTTCTTTAGTCACAATTCCAGAGCGGGTGTTTTCAGTCTTTGCCATATAATCCCGTTGGATGTGTTTACCCTGTTCCTCTTCTGTGCTATTCAGATCAGCAGATGCTGCTTCATCAGTCTGAAACTGGGACTCAAGCAGATCACAGATCTCTCTGGCTGCAGCCTTCAGCGATGGTGGTCAGCACATCTGCTGAAAAAGCAGGACAGTTTTTTAAGAGGCTGTGCATTGTGTAAGCCTGTCTGACCTTCTTGCTGATAGACAGGACCAAGTTGTTGTACACGTTGGAAACCTGCTGGTCCAAAATAGCCACAGCCAGCAACTGGGAAGGCATGGTCAAGTAGGTGCTTGGAAGACCCTTCCAAAAGCCCAGCAGGACGCTGGAGACCACCACACCGCACCACATCCTGTGGGCCACGCAGCATGTCGAAGGTCACCCTCTGCCGCATTCCGGCAGAATCCTGACATAATCCTGAGCCCAGTAAATCATCTTTGGAAGCTGAAAAACTTTGAAGCTTCAGTTCCAATGTCTCTCATCCTCATGTTGGTGTTTGCCTCCAAGGCTAGCAACAGAAGATCCTTCACATCAACATCAAAGCCCCCCAGCTTAAATTCCCAGAGCTGGATCATCAGGGTGGCTTTGCTGTGTTCCACGAGCAGGTTGTCTTATCCTCCACAGTCACTTCAGCTGGGATCCAGTTCTTCTCCTTATACTGCATATTCTAATCCTTTAATATTCTTTCAGTGGGGTGTTTATTTCAAATTTCTTATATTTAGCGACAATATCCCAGGATTGACCGTTTATTCCAGCTGACATAATTTCCATTACTACTAAAAATAACTTAATCACAAATGTCCAATAAAGATAGACCCTGGCTGTGTTTCACATCTGATATAAACTTGAGGAGCCTGTTTGTGTCAACATTTATGCATTACATTTTATGACCTATGAATGCAGAAACTAGCTCAGTCCACAGGGTTCCCATTGCTTCTAGTTTCCACTAGAAACTGAGGCCCATCTGTCTCAGACCAAAACCAGCTCAATCCAAGTGCGTGGAGCACTCCATCCTGGTGATGGTCCAGTCTGGCGTCACTCCTTGAGTAAATTCTCTCCAGAATGTAACAGGAAACAAAGACTAGAGGATCCTCTCAGGAATATTCCTATTTGATACTGTTGTGCACTAGTAGGATTAATTTGGAAATTGGCAATTAATATCAATGATTATGAAACTGATTATTGAAATCTAAGAATATTTACTATAACTAGTAAATTTTGGAGTATCACCCTGTTACCAGGGACCAATGTCCAAATTAGCAAAATCAATATAAAGTCTCAAATGGGGTTAACAAAAGGAGCAAGTTTGAGCACTAAGTGTTATGAATCCAGCAATCGTCACAGTTACAGCCACAATAATCACAAACAACAACGGTTTAAAATATAACAGAATTTATTCACAGCAATAATTATTCAAAATAACATCACTCTGGATAAATGGCTGTTATAGTTTGATTATCCAATGACACACATCAGCTACTAATCTACAACAGGTAACACACATGTAATAGGAATGGGTTAGCAATATGGATAGCCTTAGCGATGGTGATAGCTATAGCGGTAACAGTAGTAATATCATGTAGTAACACTAATAAATAGTGATAGCGATGACAATCACAATAGCACAGCAACAGCAACCGCAATCGCAACAGTCTATCTGTGGATCTTGAGGGTGTGTGTGTCTGTGTGTGTAGTGTGGGGAGGAGCAAGAAGGAGTGTGTGAGCGTGGGTGTGTATGTGTGTGTGTGTGAGCAGTAAAGAAGGCCGGAGAGTCATGTGAGTGGCGTCTTTAATGACCAAGATGGCGACAGAGTGACGTCAACTATGCACCCGTCGGAGCCAAGATAGTGACTGGTCGCCAAGTGTGAATGCGTGTGAGGGGAAGAAAAGTGAAGGAAAAGAGATCGCAGACGGCACCACAGTCGATTATTACAATGTCACTACACAATAGCCGAGCCAGCGAACGGAGTATTGGTCCTTTAACTAGTGATATTGCTCAATCGCTGATCACGGTGATGGCCAACACGAGATCTGTAGCACCAATCAATTTTGCAATTTATGGGATTTAAGGGAAATAAAACAAAGCAAATAAACAGATAGAACTGAATCCCAAACAAACAAAAGACACAGTAAAACAAAATGTAATGCACGCTATTCTAATTGTCTCTGCACAGACATGGCCTCTTACTTTGGTTGCGTGACTGTAACGGTTTTTTGGCTCAGTCGAGCAGGCTCGAGCAGTCGACTGACTGTTCTCCTCAGATAACGGTGACGTGATGAATCCCTTGGTGGCAGCGGGGAAGATCACGGAAGACAATGTTCTTTGTTAGCTTCAGTTAACAAAGCCGGCGTGCTGGTCACCTCTAGAGTGGCAGCAATCTGCGCTGGGTTTGAGGAGAGAAAAAGAAAACAAACAAAAAGGAAAACACAGCAGTCTATGCTTGTCCCACGAGTTGAAGACGTGTGACCCAGGTTTTTGTGGTGGTAGGATCCAAATGTTTGGTGTTGCTCCCTTCGGCGAGCCAGGTGAGAGGCGAGTTAGGGTGGATCATGGGGGTCGTGGCGCCATTTTCAAACAAGCAGACAACTCTGGCCCAGACTTCAGGAGGGACATTTAGGCCTCTCTATTGTTATTTTCAGAGGACGTGGGAGGCGATCCCAACAATACCATTAGACTGTTTACACAAGTGGAAGAAGACTGGGTCTGCAAAAGCGAAACCAGTGCTGAAGCCTTAAACCTGCATTCTATCTAATGACCACCATGGGACAACTCCACTCGCTTGCCCAAAGAATTCAGATTGCACTGAAGTTTATGTGAAAATGTCCTTAATCCTCCCTCAATTTAAGGGCTCCAGCTCCAGCTATCACTCCTCCTCAGATCAAACTTCATATCAGTAATAAATTTAACAGCACATCTCAGACATGTGGAAGATTTCTGACTGACCTTGTCTCCTTTCCTGAGACAAGGCTCCCATGAGGAATTAAGGACATACAGTCCTAAGGGCAGACCATGACTGAATGACATCTGAAATAGGAATTTTTATTAAATTTTGATTTATACTGGATTACTGGATGCGTCATATATATTGTAGAAATATAATGGAATAAGATTCTCTTTTCTGAGTAACAAACCAACATGTACAGTTACTTCCTTATGCCATTTATTGATCCTGCTTTTTATTTTCCAGAGAAAATCCAGAAACTGTGTTAAATTTTTCTTTTAAATATGAAGTACCCTGAGGCTGACATTTGGATTTAAAAGCGTTGAAGGGATGTGCTCATGCAGAAACAGGGTATGAAGTTGTTCTTTAAAGAGCATGGTATGTTGGAGAGTCAAATTAATGGCAATACACTCTTACAAGTGCTGCGTGACAAGCGACAGATTACTTATAATCTTGATGCCATATCAAAACAGTGACACTTCCCAGAAGCTAGTGGTGTGTTGATAATTGATGAGCCACGTTTTGTCTAATTTAGCTGCATCCTTTAGAAGATGACGCTGAATCTAACATGCAGTATAAGAACCTATGGGGCTGTCAGTGTAAAAAGGAAAGTGATAAAAAAAAAAAAAATTAACATGCTCCAGGTTCTTCTTTTTTTTTTTGATTCCCCATGACACCTGTTGTGTCTTATTGCCATAACATTAAAAACCTACATCACATTTTCACACTTACTTTATTGTAATTGCTGTAACTGCAACAGATCTGTCAGCCAGCCCTTACCTTTATTAACCCAGCAGACCGGTGCAGTGTCTGATTATGATGAGGCCCTCACCACCTCTACTTAGCACTGCTGAGGGAGAGCAACCACTGGATGTGTCGGCCTCCTTCCAGGATGATCTCAGTGGTGATATTTATGACACCTCATTAGATTATTTTGTCTCCTTGAGCGCAGGAAGAAGTTGTTTCAAGAACCAATTATAGTGAGCATCGAGTGTTATGATGGGGATTTCTGTCACAATAAACGTGTACTTAGGGAGTAAGAGGAGAATATCATTTGGTGAAAAGGTGCTGAAGTACAGAAGGAGTGAAGTGTTATGATTAATCCATCAATGATGGCACTGTAGTAGGACAAATGGGGGCTGGGCCAATTAAGACCAAGGCACTTTTTGCCTAAGTCATTTTGTTTTCTTAACGTGAAAGTGCAGCATTTCACTGAAAGGGGACTTCAGCAGAGCACATTGGATCCCAGCAAAGTTACTGCAGAAAGCTCTTAAGATACTTTGATCACAAGCAGTGAATCTTAGAAAGCATGAGGAGTATAGCTATAAATTCTATATATATTAACTTTATGTCCAGCTCCTCTTTTTTCGGCACAGGTTCTTCTTAGGTGGTTAGGTACTGAGGTAACTTAACAACCTAGGTAAAGTTGCCTTACTTACAGTACTCTGACTGAGCTTTACACAGTGTGCTGACACCAAGCATTAATCGTGGTTTCTTTTTAATCCAGACAGTTTAAAGGCAAATATATAATGCTAGATTGGAATCTGTCAGTTAGCTGCAACAGTGTTCAGCCCCTGCTTTTTAGACTATTTTCCTCTAAATGGGACAATCATTTTCAATGAAGATCATGTTGTATCTAGAATGAAGTAAATATTTACTGAGCCATGCTGCCCTTTGGCAAACTTAAAAACTATTAAAAAAGTTGAATACTCACTTACTCACTCATTTTCTACCATTAATCTTTTTCTTTGAGTCATATTCATCTTTTTTCCAGAAAAAAGTTTAGTGTCTGAAAACTATAAATCCCAAAGCCAAAGAAAACGTAAAACGTTTTGTTGGTTTGGAGCTGATGAACAGGAGTTCAGCTCATTCTTTTAAGCAGTAATGATGAAAAATCATTTCTAAAGCCTGATAAATGCTAAATATCTTATTGCTCATGAGAAATGTCTAAAGATTGTTCAATACCTGTAACTTAAGGAAGACTTGTGAGCCATCAATTTTCATCTTGTTATCCAGAGTTAGGTTGTTGCCAAACTAAGCTTTCCAAAGCAGACACAATATCTCTGCTATTTTCGGGGTCCGCCTGGCACCAGGCTATCCTTATATGCCCAAAACACTTCCCGTAATAATCAGCTGGAGCCTCCTTTCACTCAAGGAGGGATACCCCATTAAATGGAGCACACCCAGTGTCTCCTTATACACTCCAACTCAGCCTCTGAGACCTCCCAGCTTTGTCTTTCCCACTCCTGTGAGGGAAGGATAATGGAGCATTGACGGTAGTGTTACACAGACCAAAAGATTTGCTCTCAGAAGGTTATAACACCATTCTCGATGATGTACAGAAAGGTTAACCCATTGTTGTCCCATTGTCCAAGTTGGCCTCTGCATGAGACCATGTTGTCTCAAATTCATGGACGCCCCAGGACTGTGTAGAGCCATCAGTTTTGAAGATTTTGTTCTTTCATCTGGGCCATGGTCACACTCACTTAAATGGTAGACAGAATGGATGAATCATGTCTTTGCTGCCTTGTCCCCAAAACCCAACCACCTGGAGGGCAGAGTATGTTCATGATGTGTTAGATTGCTGCTACTGGCCTTTTCAGTGGGGACAACTCAAGTCATCATTCCTTCTGCATTGGAATGGGTGTGCCTAAGGATGTCTGCCAAGTATGACAGGTTGGGCCATTGCTTGCGATTACTGTGTATCAACTTGTTGACAGCTAAATCTGTCCTTCGGGACATCAATCGATGGAGTTTTGTTCAATAACCGATTTAGTTTTTACAGTAGTGATACAAGGGTGGAATAATGCAATTCATCCCCAATCAAGAGTTCAAAATTCAGATGCAACAGATTCATTCTTGTTTTTACCATGAGTGTTTTATGAATATAATAGAACAGGGACTAGAGATGCTAAGAAAAGAGAAATGGGTAATAGAAATAAAATATAAAAAATATAGGATATGGAAAAAAAATGTAGCTGCGAGGTAGAATGCATGCTTTGCATGCAGAGGCTCCAAGCCCAAACTGTGACCTCCTGGAATGGAGGCTGGCGCAAGATTGGTTGTCGGGGGTGTCAGATTATTTCTATCAGACATTTATATAAGGAGGACATTAGAGTGAGGGAAGGAGGTGGAATCAGACAGTAACAGAGAGAGAAATTCAAACATGAAAATGGCAAATTTCAAGCATAAATAAAGATCTAAATTGTTGATAACTTTGTACGGTGACATGAGACTCAGATTTCTCACGAGAGAGACGTCACGAAGGGTGCTGCAGTTACGCAGTTGCAATTTTGCATTGTGAACTTCCCAACAAAGGACAGGAACAAATTAGAGTAAGTTTACTGCAATATTCCCCATGCTTTACAAAGCTTGTTCTCTGCCACACCAGGGACTCTCCGATCACTTATATAAACTTCTGTGCAGAGACTAGGATGAAAACAAAACTGTGTTCAAAAAAGTGTTCTAAAATGAAAAAACCCTGGTTTAACAGTCATCTGAGATCCATGCTTAAATTACAGAATGCTGATTTAATGCTCATTAAATCACTTTAGGGGGCTTCTTCTTGTGTGATCAGCCCTTCAGATAGCGGTGTAAAATTTGGGACCTTGTGGGACTTGAAAGAGCAATTTCTAAAATACTAAATCAGTGTCATTTATTTAGGTCCCTTGTCTGCATAAAGAAGTTCAGTTATATTCCCAAAATTCTTCTCCTCTTCCCCTTGTTATATTTGTCCCTCCTACCACACCCATCACCATAAAAGCTGCCTTGTCTTTACTTGAGCCACTCCCTAGCCACTCACTCTCTCTATCTCATTCCCTCTGATCAGCTGGTGCACCGCATCTTGCCTTTGCTCACAAATCTTGTTTCCTGTATTTGAAGCAGCTTGTTTGAGTTATTTTCTCCTTCTCACTGTAGTCAAACTGCCCTCTCTCCAGTCTCTGTTCCTGGATTCTCGTCTGCACTGGTTCTCTGCACCAGCCACAGTCTCTGTTCCCATGTCCTGGTTCCCTAGTCCCAGGAAGCCCAACCTGATTCCCTATACTCTTTGTTTTTATCTCTGCTGGCTCCCTGCAACTCAACCCTTTGAGGTTAGCTGGTCCTTCCCACAGACACAGAACTGCAGGTTTGTGTTTGCGTCCTTCCTGAGAGTCCCATAACACCCATGTGCTTATGTCTTTTTGTAAATAGTAAATATTCCAATTCTTTACTGATGATTACTGTGTCATTGGCTTCATGGGCTATGAAGACACTTTATACTAAGAATTTCAAAGTACATATAGTTCTATTTCAGCATTTTTTATCCAAGTCAGGAATATATTAAAAACCTAGAGAAGTCTGTTTTATGCTGCATCTTTAAATGTTGTCAATCCAGGAACTCACCAGCCAGTATCAACTGTGTTGATGGTGGTTATCAACAACACCTTGATGATCTGTAATTATATATGAGCATTTCACAAGCAATATGTTGTCCAGAACAAAGAGTCCATATTTGAAACTGGGTACCTGTTTGCTACACCATCTTAGGGTCACGTCACTCTATCTGGAACATCTCAGTAAAACATTTACCCATTTATTTACGCCACAAAAAATTTTACTCAAATCAAATCAGATTTATTTATATAGCGTATCATAACAAATTCACATCAAGTCACTTTACATATAGAGCCAGGCTAGACCAAAGTCTTTATTTTACTGAAAGAAAATGAATTGGAAATAACTGAAAATAATTATAATGAGCACAAGCAGCAGCAAGCCCCCAAGGAGTGCCATCACCATCAATGGTCCATTGTAGCTCCTGTTTACAAGAACAGAAATTCAAATGTGACCCCCTCTAAAACAAGAGGTCATGATATGATATAGACACAGGTTGAGATATTTAAAAGAAAAAATATGTAAAAGAGTGGTTTAACATGGATTAATGATGCACAGCCTGGCTCAGACTGATCACATGACAGACTAGACCCTTAATCCATCTGAACACCTTTGTAACATTTTGGAGCAAAACCCTTGGAAAATAATTTATGAGCCATTGTTCAGAAGATGAGCTGCCAGAATACCTGTAACTTTGTAATGTCGCAATAAAACAATTACCGTCACATGCTACCTGTTAACCAGCATCCAACCCCTTGGTGAAATCTTGAAATCTGATAAAGTTGATCATTCAGTCGGTAAATCAAGAGAGAGGCTTTGTTACTCCAGAGAAAAGATGTAAAACTATGCTGTCAGCTAATCCAGTGTGGCACCAGTCTCCAAAACAGTTCATAGTAACAACATGGAAAGTAATGAATTTGAAATTGAAATAGAAAATGTCTTTCCCTCATCAAATTGATAAGAAACAGCTATACAGGATATTTTCTTAGTCGAACAGACCACAACAGAGACATACAGTATATATCAGACCAAAGGCGAGATGGTTATCTTCAGCAGATCAGTGAACACACAAAGACTGAAGTGAACAACCAAAATCTCTATTTGTAACAAAATGACTCTGAAATGATTACTGATGCAGGAAACTGTGATTAACACTAAGCTGGGAATCGTGGACTCTCATACATGCAGACACTCAGAAACACACTTCAGACAGACACCACTTCCTCCTCTCCTCCATTCCTCTTTAGAGAACAGTCATAAATCATAAGCCACATTGTGATCCCTGGTAGAAAGCATCATCTTATGCTTCTCAATCTGACATATTTAACCTTTTTTTTAAATTTCCTGATCATCTATCCCATAATGTCAGCATCCTTGACACAAGGTAACAAACACTGCACACATCGGCAATGTTTTTATTATTATCATTCTAGTCAGAAGATTGGTGTGTAATCCACACTTAATATAGCTATTTTATTGATAGCTAGAGGGAACATTAATTTTGTTGTTTGAGCAGTTAACCACCTCTATAATATTTGTGTTATGGAAGTAGTTATGACAAAATAATTTATAATTAAGGCCATATAGAATGTAAGGTTTTAAAAATGAATGCCTGTATTTTTATTTCCTATTATTTAATCAACATTATGTTTACATGTTGTTTCATCTTAAGTTTTATCTACATGTTCCAGGCCACCAGAGGATGAAAGTGTTCATGTCACCTTTACTGTTACTTTAGCTGTCACCGTCTCCATCAAAATGATGTCCATGTTCTCCAAATAACTTGTCTTTGACATCTGGCTAATGTCAATTTATTTCATTCTGCAATAGGTGGGGAGTAACAGACTGCCAAAACCCCCTTTAGAGAAGCCTACAAGAGTCCCCCAGATAGCATCTCTGCTGGCACTAGGCTTCGCAGAAACTGAAATCACTGAGGAACACTGTCTGAGCTGTGGGCTACAGAGCAACATCTCCTGGAGGATCCACCAGCAGTCAGCTGTCAAGAGTACTGATCCACCATTTTGACGTTAGGCCAAAGGTCTTCAGCTACAGCTCAGCTCAGAGTAGTTTAAATCGTAGCACCCTGCTCATGTCATCAGACTCCATTGGTGAACAGAAAAACATATTTTCTTGCACCATTATGCCTTTCTTTACACCATTCACTCTGCTGATACTGGTTCCATCCACTTTTCTTCCTTTTGATTATTAATGCTGATAATGCTTTCAGTTAGTTTAGTTAGTAGGTCTCTCTAAGTCATTTGTGTTATCTGAAGTTAGATTGGAAATCTATAGAGTTGCATAGTGTATTTATGTGCATCGATACTCCAGTATCAATATGTCAGATACACTTTAGAATGGATTATCTGAATAATCTAACAGCACTTGCACCAGTCTCCACTTATTTGGGTAGCCATGTAAACATATAGATACATTAGAGAGTTACTTAGTTATTTACACAAACTATTCTTCAATTGCTGGCCAGAACTACAACCACTTCCATGTGTAAGGTGAACTTAGCCTTGTCGCATCCCACCACTGACAATGACAGCAGAGAGAGAGTGATGGCATTAAGCTTTTGTAAAATGTATTGTGTTGGCAATGACAATACACCCTTCTTGGTATCAGATTGGAATGAAAATCGGTAGTATCACACATCACTATTAAGATGTTAAAACCTCTGATACTGGATTAGGTGATTAATTTAACAATTAACAAATTCTTGTCTCTTTGGAGGTTGGTGCTCAATTTAAAACATTTAACTTCAACTACACTGCTTCCACACTGGATTTGCTGACGGTGTGAGATATATGAAAAACAGTTAATAAACAATTTGAATTAAAAATAGTTATAATATAATATAAGATAATATAAAATAATATAAGAGTTCATCTGAGATAAAAGACACAACAGTTCATAAAGAATATATATTAAAGGCAGTTGTAAACAGTCGTATACCGTCGTATAGTCGTATATATTTTATTTTTGTTTCTTTCTAGTTTCTGTTGAATATGGGTGCAGTACTGGAAATGGACAACGGGTGGGGCCATCACACCACTAAGGAGGGTTGTCCACCATATACTCAACGTCTTCTTGACTGATTTTAGTTTTAAGTCAACAAGAGAAGAGTATGTAATGACTGTGTACAGACATCCCCATTAAAACATTGATTTAACTGTAATCAAGGTGAGTTTGGAAACACTGGAGCACATATTGATTTGTTACTCTGCTAGCGGAGGCTGGAGATATCTGTTCAGGTGCTTGTTTATTACGGCGCGGTATGTTTGACGATGCGACATTAGCATCGCAAGCTAACCTGTTGACTCTATTGTAATTTGAAAGTTAGCAATATTATATTGTCATTTTGTTCGGGATGTATAAGAAAGACTGTTTTTAGTTGTTTTACATCTTTTTTCTGGAGTAACAAAGACTTTCTCTTCATTAACTGACTGAATTAGCAATTTTTTAACCCCTTAACCTAAATTAATATACAAGTATTATAAAAAAAAATATATATATATTTGTGTTGATGTTTTGAAGGGCATGTGAAATTAAATGGACATTGTTAATTTGATTATAGCACTCAGGAGATGGAGATAGTATTACTGATGCCACAAAATAATTTTCAGTGTCCTGACTATATAAACCCAAGTATTATAATTTCAAAGAGAGCTCAAACTTTTCATTTAGAACATGAATGAATCATAGCGTTGACAGGAAGCAAAACAGGTACATATCTCACATTCTAATATGCTCAAACCGGCATTGGGGGAATACACACACTATCTTGGCTGTTTCTGTAACTGAAACAGTCTATTCAATTTTGCAACAGTTGGCATTAAGGGGTTAAGATGCAAAATAGTCACCTGCTGCTCACTGCATATAATAGTTACAGCCTAACTGCATTTGACCGCAGAGCTGATTGATGCCTTTGGTTGCACTTCATTTAGCAGTAAAGATGAGAAAATATCTCAATCAACAATGTGATGCTATTTCTATTTGTCTTTACTAAGAGGAATTTTGGTGGACAAGAGGAAGAACACAGACTATCAGAGTGATTAGGACTGTAATGGGAATTGTTATTTAAGTTGGGAAGCTTTACTCTGACTGCATCAGGGTCTCTTCACCTGATAAGGAGGTCCAAATCATGGTGTGCAAATTATTTGTTAAGTAAGTAAGTACTTTTAAAATGCAACCTTGTCAACTGTAACTAATTATATTTAATCTGACAATTCCTTAGCTATAGACCCCAATTTGCTTCAAATTGACGCTTTATTAAGATTATTATTATATGTCAACAAAGACTGCCACAAAAGACCATATTAGCACAGTAGTAGCAAGATTTATCTTATTTAATTTGGAAAATAGCTAGGAAAATAAATGGATAATGAAAGATTTCAGTCATAAGAAACTATTGTATCTTCTATTCTTCAACTCAATGCTTAGTTAATTGTTTTAGTTCTAAGGGGCAAATACTGGTTTTAATTAATTATCTCGATGATTCTCACCCAGTAAAAAATATATTTTCGATTCCTGCATCACCCAAAGGAGAGGAATTGTCTGCTGCCCACTCTCTAGGCATGGGATTCCGACCCTGGATAACAGGACAGAGCAGCAACATAAAACACAGATAAAGAACTATGCTGTTAATATGGGTCAAAGTCAGGAGCCCACTGCTTTTGGTGAGAATAATGTCGAAAAAAAAAAAAAAAAAAAGTTGAAATCATTCAATGTAGAAATTCTTACCAGATTTACTGGATAAGCTATATCATCATAGACAACATATTCATTCCAGCCATTAGGATTGGTCTCTTGTAACTGAAAATTTAAGGTTAACAGAAAACAGGAGTGAACATTGACATCACAGTCCTCATTTACTACAGTATGTACGGCAAGTAAACCAACTCCTTTTTATAACAGTTGGTGATTGAATTCATTCATGAGCTCTGGATAGTGACCAATAAACAAAGATAACTGATATATGGAACTCTAATGGCTATCACTCTCCTTCATGTTTAAAGAGCTAGTTGTGATGTTTTGGGCTCAAGATAAGGATACTCTTCCAACAAAAGTAAAAGACCAACTTTATATGGGTCAAACGCTGGGGGCCGTTGCTGTTAGTAAGAATAATGTTGGGAAAATTCCATCAGAAATCACTCTTATGTAGAAATACTTGCAGCATATATAGGAGGATATATATGATCGTCAAGCACATGTCCATTGCGACCAGAAGGATTTATCTCACGTTGTACCTGACAATTGAATAACGAAAAGAGAACAAGAGTAAACACTGACTGCTGTTGGAGGCCAAATAGGGGAAATAATGACACTTACAGGAAAGGCCAACTCCTCTGTTTCAATAGGTGGCACCTGTAAATAAAAACACAGTTATCTATGGACAGCAAGTAAAAACAGTTCCCTTAATAACACTTGGCGATTGAATCAAGTCATGATCTCCTGGTAGTGACCAAAAACAGAGATAATTGATAAAAGCAGCTGTTAAGGGTTTGGTCTAGACCTGCTCTGTATGTAAAGTGCCTTGATGTATATGAATGTTCTAATTCATCCAGGTCATTGTTCTCTTTCTCAAAATTGATTTGTAGGCAACTGGACTTGTATTTGTCTATGAAGACGTTTCGCCTCTTATCCAAGGGGCTTCACCAGTTCATGCTTGTCGGTCTACTAGTCCGCACTAGTCTGACCAAGACTGTGGAGAATTAAAAACGTAACCTCAGACAACTCTCAACTCTCAACAATCGTTGTTCACCAGGGGTACACCTGTACACTGTCGTTCACATGGGACCACAACAATGGTCACATGAAACCAGTACTTTCACAGGTACTTTTGGTGAACACACCCACAGAGGTTAAATACCTATAAGTCCAGTTGCCTATGAATCAATTTTGAGAGAGAGAAAGTGCCTTGATGTTACTTTGTTATGATTTGGCGCTGTATAAATACATCTGACTTCATTTGATATATAATGGCTAAAGGATAGTCCTCCAAGAAAAAATAAACACTATGCTGTTTATATGCAGGGTTAGGGTTAGGGTACAATTTGTGAAAAAAACAGAGGGGGGGATTATTTTGAGAAACGCTTTTTTTCTCTTTCAAGAAAATTACCACACAAGAGCGGGCGAACAGTATGCTATATGAAAACAGTTGTTTCTTGTGTAGCATAAACATATACCAGTCAGAGTCTGTGTTGCCAGATCTTGCAAGATAAATAGGTGGCCGAACCGATGAAAATGAGCCTCCCCACCCCAAAAAAAAAAAAAAAAACTTCAACAGAATGATCACAAGAGCAACTTCCTGAGGGACCTAAACAAGCTTTTAATATTTAAGAGTGTCTTTTATTTTCGCACCAATGAGACAGGCAGGAAGTCGGCTTTTGAAAGGCAAGATAATCCAGTTGGTTTTCAAAATAGAACTGTTGTCTGCGAGCACGACGCCTCTGACTTGTCAAATCCAGTCAGAGGCTGTCCTCACCGAGGATGAAAAAAATTCAGCAGACGGTAGGACATGTAAACCAAATGGGGGTAAAATCCCCGCCATCCCCACCAGCAAATTGCACCCTGTTTATATGGATCAAAAGTTGGAATAATGTTGGTAAAATCACATCAGAAGTCATTCTAATGTGGAAATACTTACCAAATGTATGAGATAAGATATCTTATCATAAACCACATATCCATCCAAACCAATACGATTAACTTCTTGTACCTGAGAATTGATAAAAATGGAAAATAGTAATTAACATTGACTGCTTTTGGGTGCAGGAATATGACATAAAGGCCAATTGGTGAGATAATTGTACTTACAGGAAAGGCCAGCTGCTCCGTTTCAACAGGTCTGACCTGTAAATAAAAACATTGTCATCTATGTCAACTATGGATGGGAAATAAGACAGTTTTTCAATCACCAGTTGTCTTGGGTAGGAAATTCAAAACAATTTCTTGGTATTCAAATAATAGCATAGCATTGATAACGTACCATTGTTAACTTTTGCTTTAGGCAAATTCTCTTGAAACGCTTATTAGCGTATTAGCTACAGTGCTCGCTAAATGACTAGGCTATTCCTGCTACAGGAAGTGATGTCAGGGGTCACATGAGCATGACAGACTACATCCTGTGTTGCCACGTGTAAAGAGACATTTTGTTTCAGTTTGGTTAATACTTCACTCTTAAGCTGATGTAAAATACAACAAGCTAATATGTACATCTTAAATATCAAGTTTGTACTTAAAAAAAAAATGTTTCTGGGTTTCCATTGCCCAGTTTTTACCTTCTGTGTATGTCCGTAGCAGTAGTTTGAATGTTCCGTTATGGTTCCAGAGCTGATCAAGACAATTTTTCGAGTTGCAGTGCCTACCTTGGAGGGAATCCTGTATCCAGTCCTCAGGTGGTGAGATCTTTGTTTGCAGCATGGTGAACCCTTGAACTGTAGATTTCTCCTCTGTTAGGTTTATCGGCTCCTTGGTAAATCAACTGGTAGGCTTGTGTATAGTTTAGCAGTGCAGCTATGCCAGTGCTCGGGGTGAGGCACAACTGATCGTGGTTGACTGCGCTTTCCTTTTGAGTCAGTGTTTTGTTCTGGTAAATGGGTGTGGACTACACACTTTGATTTTGTGTGGTGAGATTCTAAGTGGATTTGTCACTGCTTATCCCATAGTAACCTCAAACATTCATGGTCAAAATAACAATGAACCTGTAGCATCTGAAATCTAAACTATAGAGTGGAGATGAATTGTGTTATTAAACCCTTCTTTCACTGCTTTAAAAACTGAATCTATTACTTAAGAAGGTTTAATAAGTGACAGATTTTGTCTTGCCAAGCATATAAATGTGATTGTTGCGCAATTACTAAGTAATCCTGTCGGACAGGTTTTGTTGTCAACAAGTTGATACACAGTAATCGCAAGCAATGGCCAATCCTGTCATTCCTGGCAGACATCCTTAGACACACCCACTCCAATGCAGAACGAATGCTGACTTGAGTAGTACCCACTGAAAAGGCCAATGGCAGCAATCTAACACATCATGACCATACTCTGCCCTTCAGGTGTCCAGGTTTTGGGGACAAGGCAGCAAAGACACGATTCATCTATTCTGCTTACTATTCATGTGAGCGTGGCCCAGAGGAAAGAACAAAATCATCAATAACTGATGGCTCTAATAAGATCATCCATGGGAAATCCATGAACTTGAGACAACATGGTCTCATGCAGAGGCCAACTTGGACAATGGGACAACAATGGGTTATTCTTTCTGTAGATCACTGAGAATGGTGTTATCCCCTTCTGAGAGCATGACAAAAGAGACATCTCACTGGGTATGAGGGGGCACTGGGCCTACATCAGAAAGTGACTATCAACAGTCGTTGTTTGAGACGCATCCAAGATGAGTCTAGAATGTTCCATGGTGGAAGTGAACTCCAAGGGTGACCTGGAACAGTGAAACTGGGACAACTTTTTGCATAATACAATATGCATAATTCATTACTCACTTGGTTGTATTTACATAATAAAGTGCATTTCCACAGACTGTAGACCGTGGAATGTGATGCATTCCATGAATGAATAAATAATGGGCTGAATTCTTCAATTCCCATTTTCAGCTGAGGGTTAGGGTGAGGTGACGCAATTGTCTTTTCTTCTTCATATTTAAAGACATAGAAACATACAACTGTTTTCGAGAGAATCAGCTTTCTAACAAGCCCCGATTCAATCATGTCTGTTTGAGACATTTACTTTCATCAATACAGGTGTCAATGGGAACTCAGCCAAGATCAGGATCAGCCTGACTCTTTCCTGCTCTACCTATGTGTGTTTATCAGTTGATTCTCACTCTCCATCTTTGCTCCTGACTTCTAGGTTCGCATCCATGCATCGGACACTCACATGGCTGCATTGGGTGATGTCACAGCCAATCAGAGTTTCTCAATTAGAAGACTAGCCGTCAGTTGATTTTATATCCAAAGTCTCTGGGATTGATCCTGTATTTTTATCACTCCATAGTAAGGAGAAGTTCCTCTGAGTTTATTGCGTTAACAGAATAAAGCAGAGAGAAATGGACAGTGAGCTATTTCGAGCACGACAGGCTTTGGAGCTGATTTTTCATCATTAGCCCTCAAAAGAATGTGCAGAACACCGGACCAGATAAATATTCTGTTGTGTATTCAATTTCTACTCCACAACGCTAGGTGTCGCTGGAGACCACTATAAGTTGTGTTGACTATTTCTGCCATGTTATGGTACGAAGAAGATAAGTAAAGTTGAATGAAGTTCGTGCCGGAGTCTTGATGTCTTACTTCAATTTGACCCCAATCAAAAAATTACAGAAGACATTTTTTGGGTTTCATATTGCTTGACTATTCCTCATTTGAGAGCGACAACCGATTAAGCAAAAAAAAAAAAAATGAAAATGATAGTTATTCTATCTGCTGTACACTTTTTGCACACATTGGTGTTTCTCTGAGGTCAATTTGTCCCCAAGCTGTTAAAGCTGTGTAAGATATGCCTGTCTGTGTGTGTGACCTTAAATTTCTACACCTCCAGGTGCAGACTTGGTACTTTTGAGTTGATACATGACAAAGCGGCAGGGAGAGCATAATTCACATGAGAACTTTGATGCATCTCATGGTGACTTTTGATAAAAACCTGGTTGCATTTCATGGGCTGCATCCATTCCGACAATATATGCTGAGCAAACCTGCCAAATTCAGAATCAAAATTTGGCAAGCATGCAATGCACAGTCCAGCTACTCTGCACAGCCTCACCCCTCTTCCACAAGGCAGATCTTCCATTTCTGTGTCTCAGTATAGAAATTGTACACACTGTGTCCTGCTTGGTTTATATATGCTTGCAAACTGGGGGTTCATGGGATTCAACTCTTATGTGTGCTTGACTGCTATGACTGCTTATCATTGTTTGCAACTAATGCTTCACACAGCCTTTCTCATCAGTGACAACTAAGGTTCACTTGAGAAGAAATTTTCAGGAAAAAAAAATGCAAAAAAAGATAAAAATGTATACAAATTGCCTGACAGATGACAACTAGTTCAACATTTTTGGACCTAATGACTCAAACAATGAAATGAGGACTATTAGTTTTATAGGAAGTGACTATTCAATATGCACAAGTGTAGTTAATTTTGACTGACATGGCATGAGTGAATTTAACTTACAAAACAGCAGAGAGTTGTATGAAAGCAATTGATGCATGTATGTTAGTTGGAAGGAATGAGAAATTGCTGCTTTGATGTGCACAAATGACCAAATGTGGTGGAGGTTGAATTAACTGTTGTGCAAATGTTAATAGTGTTGTGAGAAATGCACCAAAGTGATTGAGAAAAACTGTAAATCATGGCCTAATGGCTCTTTCAAAGCAGATGAAAATGTTGAAGTAGTTGTCAAAATCTTTCAAGCAAATTGTATACATTTTTATATTGTTTTTTCCCCTGAAAATAGTGCATACAACACACAACATCTGCTGACTTTTTTAGACATACTTTACGGGGACATAATCCCTGAGAATGAGAGGGGTCTAACTGAAGACAATCTGAGCAAATATGTTGTTGATTGGGATAATAATTTTCCCCACTCAAATGTGCTCAGAAAGCGGTTTGCACCGTATGATAGGATGCTGGTGGAATATCTCCCTCCCTACTGTACTCACCATTCCTAAATCCAATAGAGGAGTTTTTCTCTTCCTGGAGCAGGAAAGTATATGACCAGCATCCACATACCCAAATGGCCCTGCTAGCAGCCATGGATGCAGCATGTGATGACATCACAGCAGAGACTTGCAGAGGGTGGATTTGCCGCTCGAGGAGATACCTTCCCCACTGCAATGCAGGAGATGATATTCGCTGTGATGTAGATGCAAATATGTGGCCAGAGAGAAACGTCTGGATGTGCATGAATGAATTACAGTAATGTGTATATTCAGTTCAAGTATGTACAGCAATATTGTTTCCAGGTCTACAAAAAGGGAGTTTATTTTGTAAATGAGGATGCATGTTTTTCTTTTTCACAATGATGTGTACAAATTAGAAATTGCAAAGAGCATCTGCAATAAAAATGCAAAAATTACATATTCAGTGTCTTGTAATCAATTTGCTCACTAAATACAGTAATGTGTAACTTTACAGAAGTTTACAAATGTCTGTGTAAATAGTGCATAGTGCTGTTTTGAGCATTTTCAGGTAGTGTCACCAAGACCTGACTTTTTTTGCATTGGAAACCATTTACAGAGTAAACTGTCATAATGAAAACATGACGAAACCATTTGACTATCCTGTTCATAAACCATGTTGTCAGGATATTTCATTTTGATGACAGTGACTTTTTTATTGACAAGGATACTTGCTTTTGAGGAATGAGCTATGTAACGCCAAAGTTTTCGACTCGTGTCATATTGTTGGATATGATATAGAAACAGGCCTTACGGACACATTCTCATTCCTTAAACTATAGTTAGGCAAGTTGAACTAGTTCCCTTGATCGAGTTATTCAATTATAATCAAAAGAGCCATTTATATTGAAATGCCGTCAATTTACCACAACTGTCTTGATAGCACAGCACAGCACATCACATATTGATGTTTGATAACCCTTACTTAACCTAAACTTAACATTTCTTGTCAGATTTTTCAAATATGTATTGAAAAAAGTTTGGAGATGTTTAGCTTGGGGATCACAATGATAAATTGCAACTGCGCAACTGCGGTGCCCTTTGTGACGTCACTCCCGAAAGAAATCTGAGTCTCACATCACCGTACGAAGTTAGCAAAATTTTGCTTTTTTTATGCTTGACCATAGACTATAGACCATGGACCATGATTTTAAACAACATAAGTAATACATATAATATACTTAAAGATAAAGATATGTTTTGTCCTTATACTGTACTATTCGTTACTTCTGGCAGACAATAAAACTACACTGACTATATCAGTGGTGACATTTTTATGTTCAAATTTCTCTCTCTATTAGTGTCTGATTCCACCTCCTTCCCTCACTCTAATGTTCTCCTTATATAATTTAAGCTTTGATGTGTTTGTTTGAATGGCCATGCATGGTTAGGGCTCTCTGAATCTATGCGATTAGGGGATTCGTTCAAAATTCAGAGATCATATTCTTTGATCAGCATAGTCTTGGACCATATCTGCATTCTTAGCAGACGCACGCCGTGTACTTACTGTCAAGTGTTATTGAGAACTGAGAATCTCATCTTACTGTGAATGTTTTGCTCAGTCACTTGTGAAGTGTTTCCTCTTTCCACGTGTTCCATGTTCCATGATTTATTGATTTCTTCTTCTTTGGTGCTTCCAGAGAAGTTAAAAAGACACCTAGGTCCAAAGTTTTTATTTATTGGAAATACCTCCATTGAAATCAAATGCAAAACTGTTAG
Source organism: Echeneis naucrates (assembly GCF_900963305.1). Classification (NCBI taxonomy): domain Eukaryota; kingdom Metazoa; phylum Chordata; class Actinopteri; order Carangiformes; family Echeneidae; genus Echeneis; species Echeneis naucrates. The sequence continues at coordinate 3,012,999 of NC_042527.1, forward strand.
GAACCCCAACAAACTCAGTTCTTTGTTGTAGTGATCTTCCTGTAAACACAGATGGCGCTGCCACCTCATCTTTGACAGGAAAGGGTTGTACTACACTGTCCTGATCATCTTCCACCTTGTTGGTCAACCATCATTTTACTATCTCACTACGTTGTTGCAATTACTTTGATTCCACCAGTCTTCTTGTTTTTATATGCAGCCTCTTGAAGTGTCCACATTTTGGGTAATTTCATTGTAAACAAAAGATCCAGCCTTCTCCTCTCAAACACTTTCAAACAAAACTGTTGGCTCCACAGTTTTAGTCCACTCCATCTGGGCCAATGTCTGTAATGAAAGGGAAGTAAACTTCTGTTAGTAGGAAATTAGATTAGCCCTGATCAAGATCAACCAGAGGACCCTGTCTGGTCCTCTTTGAACCTGCTTTGTTGACTAATGAAATCTCCTATTTAATGAACTATTCACTCACTCTTCTCTGATGCCACTTCTCATAACCACCTCAAGATAGCAGAGTCCACCTCTACCAACTTCTGCTGTTTCTCAGCTGACATATGTGACATGGATGGCCCTATATCAAGAGCAATATTTCACATGTTAGACAGATAGATAGATAGATGTACTGATGTATTGACAACACGTTCTCACTCCTAATGCGTAAACAGGCTGAAGAACAGGCTGACGAATGGTCAGTGTCCCTTACCGTCACATGCCGACTCAGGGGGCACCCTTTTTTCGTCATTTTTTGAGGAGTTGGGTAATCCGACTGGCTGACATAGAACTCCCATAATGCCGGAAATTGACGCCAGGGGAAACATTTAATTCAGTTGATGTGATGGTTCAGAAATTAAATAAAATTGACCCCATTGTCCGGCCAGAGCAACACACTGTTGAAATAGAAAAAAATACTTTATTTATAATGGGTTCTAGTTTTCAATAAACTAATTGGATTCTTCATTAAATTTTCTAAAACTTAAAATTTGAATAAAACCATATAAAACAGCGAAATGACAACATTAATGACGTTTTAAATGACAGGAAACGTCACGTTACCATGACAACAAAGAGTTAGGGGATGCCCTTAAATCTTTCCCCTGGCATCAATTTCCGTCGTTATGGGAGTTATTTATTAATTTAGTTAGTTAGTTGGGCTACTGAACGACTCGACGACTCGAGTCAACTGAATAATGAATTTTAATCATCGGATATTCCTCGTATATCATATTTCGTATGGTATCGATTTTAAATTGGTATTTTTTCCGGTTTTTAAAGTAACGTCAAGCCAGTACATTTAAGAATCCCGTGCTATATTTTGCGTCATTTCGTTCCATATTTATGATCTAATGCTTTTACTCTTCTTTCTTGCTGCAGGATCCAGGCATTTTGTGATTAGAAAACACTATTTTGCTTTTTCATTTACGGAAAATTAACATTACGTTTTTTCGTTGTTTTTTAATGTACCTCTGACAATGTCATCTGATTATATTTTAATGTAGTTTTTTCCTACTATTATTGTGGAAGGGTCCGATATTACTCAGTCCCTCCCCCCGCAGCTCCACCTTCTGCTTTCCCGGCAGGAGGAGGAACAACATTAATGATGTTTTAAATGACAGGGAACGTCACGTTACCATGACAACGAAGAGTTAGGAGACGCCCCCAAATGTTTCCCCTGGCATCAATTTCCGGCGTTATATGGTAGTTCTACGTCAGTCAGTCGGGTTATCCAACTCGTCAAAAATGACGAAAAGAGGGTGCCCCCTGAGTCGGCATGTGACGGTAAGGGACACTGACCATTCTTCAGCTTGTTAGAATCAAAATCGAATCAGATTTATTTGTATAGCGCCAAGTCATAACAAAGTTACATCAAGGCACTTTACATATAGATCAGGTCTAGACTAAACTCTTCATAAAATAATTTTGAGCAAGCATTTGGTGACAGTGGCAAGGAAAAACTTCCTTTAAGAGGCAGAAACCTCGAGCAGAACCAGGCTCAGGGGGGGCGGCCATCTGCCTCGACCGGTTGGGTTGAGAGTGGGAGAGAGAGAGAGAGAGGGAGGGAGAGAGAGTGAGATAGGCATTGGAGGGGGGGGGGGGGGGGGGGGGGGGGGGGGATGCAACTTCATGTTGCTGCATGTTCATGGAGTTTAGCTGTAATACAGAATTCATGAAATATAGTCAGCCTGTTGACGCATTGGGAGTGAGAACGTGTTGGTATTGATCCCAAACTGGGAAATTCTCAAAGTGAGATATGCCAATTGTTGATACCCACCTGCAATCACCTGGATATACAAATATCAGTATATATGTATATATGTATGTTAGTATAAAATAAATACAACTGTCTATTTTCATTATATAACACAAGAAATGCTAAAAGAAAAAATCTATACATACATATATTTTAGTTTATATATGACTTTTATATAGTTTAAATAGTTTTACAAATTTTTTTTTAATTTTATTTGTTTGCAGACAGTTATAGTTGGAAGAATTAATCAAATGTGACAGGAGAGGTAAAAAAGCCAACAGTCTTATGCAATGGACCTCCCCTATAATTTGAGAAAAAAAAAAGAAAAGAAAGAAAAACAAAAACAACAACAAACAGACAAAGACTATAAACAACAAAGAAGATTAAACTAACATAATTAACAAGCATTCCACACAATATAAACAAGAAAAACCAAAACTGACAGGTAACAAGAACAGCTAAATCAACAAAGAACAAATTTCTAAATATCATGAATTAAATGTGATGATATATGATGATATAAAGATATATTAACATGACATTTCTTGTGGTACACAAAAATTCACAAAAAAAGTCTGAACTTTCTCTAAAATGACCATACCAGTTGAAGCATATACTGCAGTTGTATGAAAATTTTAAATGATTTACCTCATGCAGAGTTCTGTTTGACTTGTTTGTGGCTGTGGTGTCAGAAAAAAGGATGTCACAGTTGTTTATTAGGGTTTCTTCATGCTTTCCTGTAAGTGGATTATTTTTAACTCCATACAATGTTTGTTCCTGATTTCTGTCCCACTCTGCTGCTGATGTTGATCTTGCTGTCAAAAGATTTGATTTGAACTTTCAAAATGAGTCAGAAGAAAAATAGATGTATTATATGTGAAACATGCGATAATGTTGAAATATGTGTTTGTGCTGTACATGTTTTATTTCTTGCTAATACCTCGAATAACAAATATAAAACTTCTCAAGGTCAACTCTGTTGATGAGTAAAAACTGAAATCTCTTACCTTATGGAAGTTTCACTTTGTCAGTAGCTGATGTAAGTGAGAATGGAATGTCAGACTGGAGTTCAGAGATTTCCCTCTCACTGGTTCCTGTGGGTGGACTTTGCCGCTAACTTAGTCTTGCTCTCGATAGTGATTTGAAGTAAAGTTAGTCATTGTCAGTAGTTGTTGTCAGAGAGACTAGAATGTTAGTTTGTAGCATGGGGTTTCATGTAAGCACAATTTACTTTACCTATTTTCCTCATCTGGGTGGAATTTGATATTATCACTCAAAAAACATGTTGTTTGTTTTTAACCCGAGCATCCAACTCAAATCATCTGACTCAGCTCTCTGTTCAAAAAATCTGGGTTTGGGTTTTGAATAATGCAAAGATAAGAAAGCGATATATAGAATCATGATTCAGATGCGTTAACTCACATTGAAGTGCCTATATCAGTTAAAGCTGCTCATACAGCAACAGAGCAAAAATTAGATCAAAGAAAACAGTGAGGCGTGATTGTAACTATAATTGTAGTTGGTATGATAACAACTGTCCTTGTCACAGTCAAAAGTGACTGGACTTTGTGCTCTGCCCTACATGTTACAGTGTTAAAGAATGGACAGTAATATTTTCATACTTATTTTTACACACAAAGAACGTGTCCTCTAGCTTGATGCAGTGAACCTTAATGGTTGTCAGCAGCTCAGCCTGGATATGTGATCCATTTTCTTATTACACCGGTGAATCAGAAAACAAAATAAATGAATGAATAATGACTGTAAATTCATCTTGAAGGCTGAATTCACCAAATCCTATTTTCATGAGATTAGGGTTAGATAACACCAGTTTAACGCTATCTTTTCTGCTTATTGTTTCAGGACCTACTGCTTCTGGGATCGATCGGGAGATAGAAATAAATGCAAATACTGTGTATGTAAAATGGATAAACTACAAACTTATAGTGAGGATGGTGCAACGGGATGCTGCCTGCATTGTTTAAAACTTTAACAATCGTTGATTCCCTCATCAAATCTGGCTGTGAAGGAAAGTCAGAAGAAGAAATAAACTCAATGGTCACATACAGTACATTACCCCCACAGATGTACAGGATGCGAGGTGCGGAACATTTTTAAGGTTGGGAATAGTGTGATTTAGGTTGTGCATCAGAAAAGCAAAAATCATAATTAAATATAGATCATAAATTCAACTTGAAAACTGAATTCATCAATCCCCATTTGTTGAATATCTGGTGGACAAATTCAAATTTTCTGCTTAATGTTAATGATAGAGCAGAAGATAGAAATCAATGCAAATATTCTACCTTGTGTATGCAAAGTGAAAAAACTTAAAACCCACAGTTACACCAGTGCAACAGGAAGCTGCCTGCAGTCTTTGATATTGTGAAAACGGTTGCTTTCATTATTACAGCTGGCTGTGAAGAGGAAGAAGTTCACTCACATTATCTTCATGTCAGCACTGCAGCATAGCTGTCTTGTTCAGATTGGAAGTAGTGTGACTGAGGTTGTCCATTGGAAATCAGAAAATTAATCGCCAACACTTTGTTGTGAATTTTATCCACCACAAGAATTATCCATTCTTTGTGTAGAGGGATGGGAACAGTTGGAAACAATATAAAAAAATTGGAAGAGTAGGAGAAAGTAGATGAGAGAAAAACATTATCATTTTTTTATTATTTTCATTCGTTTCATTATTCACTTGTACTCACACTACTACACTGCTATGGCACGTTCAGGTCACTAGGTGACGTATTGCGCTGGTGGTAGGTTAAGACTTTCATTTGAAGAGGAAGAATAAATCCTGCTGCAGGGAAGTTAACGCCAGCACCATGTGTATCTCCTTTATTCTTACCACAGGCAAGTCCGAGGACTGGCAGCCTCCCTGGCTATCCAGCTAGGGAGGCAACATTTGGAATTACACTTCAGTTTGAAACTGCATGAGAACCTTCCATGTGGATGCCTCACATCAATTTACCATAAAAAATGAAAACACAGCTCTCCTTAAACTACAGTGGGACAAGTTGGACCAGTTCCCATGATCAAGAGTGATGAGATTTTAATCAAAGACTTGGGTCGACTTGTGTCCATTAGAGAAGGCAAATACTGACATTAAATAATCTTTTATCACCTAAAAGTAGCATTCTTTGGCAAATGTGGTGAACAATGATTCATTCTGTTGATGATGTTTTATGACTTATTCATGCTTGAGTTAGCTTCATCTAAATCGGTGTGGTGTTTACAAAGTATTTATAGGTGTGTCACATTTTTGAATGGTATTTTCTCCTTTCTTTTGGTAAAATAAAGTCCAGTGCTTCCTATGAAGGTGATAATAATTGAAATATTGAAGCTACTTTCTTCATCATGTATAGATTGCAACTGGCTCTTGTCATGGCTGATATGCACTGATACTGCTGAGCAGAGGTGGCAAAGGTACTCATATTACGTACTTAAAGTAGAAATACTGATTCAATTCAACAGCTTTACTCAAGTAAAAGTAAGAAAGTACAGGCTCTGAAATGTACTTTCAAAGTAAAAGTAAAAATGAATTTTTGCTGTTAATGAAACACAATACATCCTTTGATAATTTCAGCTGCAGTACAAGTTCTTGGTTGTCTCTCTACCATCTCCTCACTCACTAGACTCGGTTACCTCAGTTCAGGGTGTTTTCTACTGATCTATTGGGACAGACTATTTAATTCAGATCTTACTCACTAACAACAGAATGAGAATCATGCTGACATGGTGGGAGGATTTAATTGGAGGGTATGGTCACTGGAGGTGCAGAGGTGCGAAAAAAGTCCCGGAAAATTGTACTCAATTGTCCCTGAAAGCTACTTTTTCATTCCCTTCAGGTTTACAGTAAAACATGATGTAGGGGCAGAATGCAATAGACAGGAGGGCTGCTAGCTTAGAAGAAGTGATGTTGTTAACAAAGAACATCCACACAAGAAGCCAAAAGTTAAAAAAGGAGATCCACAGAAAATGAAAGCAAGGATCTAAAGAGGAAATAAACACAGAGCAAAACAAAAACAGATACATGAGGCAAAACACAGGAAGAAAATGAAGTCATGAATGTCATGTCCAGAGCTGCTTTGTAACCTTGGCCCAATTCTCTGTTTGCATGCAACTAGGAACCTCCTCCCTCCGTCATCCCACTGATCAGAGAGCGCCTGCTGGCCAGCCTTTATAAATCCAGTCAGAGATCCTCCAGCGCTCCATCGCTCACTCTGCAGCCAAGATCAGCATTTCTGCCACTTTCTGGTTATCTTTCATATACGTTTTTGTAATAATCTCTGCTTTGAGCATCACGTGATGTTTGACTTTTTCTGTTGATTCAATCTATAATACTTATTGCAAATGCAGGAAAGATGTGGAGCAGGAATCAGGGCCAAGGAGCAAAGGAAACATTGGAAACTTTCAAAATAACAGGATGTTTTAATGCTTCAGCAGTACAATCTCTTTCTCTCTGCCATTGGCACAAGTTCAAGACTGCAGTATATCATGCTTTCATGGACCTGCGTTGTGTCAGTTCAATGACATTTAACGCCAAACACTCCACCCCGAGTATTGTTTCAAACTGAACAAAACAGTAAGTTCAGTGTACTTACATCTCCTAGCCTAATCTGAATCCAGTCGAGCACCTTTGGGATGTGGCTGAACGAAAGATTGGAGTCTCGAGAAAGTTTCAGATGTCTTGTGCCACCCATACCTCACAAAACTAGGTCAGTACTAAGAACAATGGATATCCTGACAATGTTCGAATGGTCTTCCTAATGAAGTGTTCGATTGGTGTAAATATTCCTGGAAGGCAGTTATTATCAGCTTTGGGACAAGGGTAAGATTATGCATCCAAATATTATTTTATCATAACACCGTCCTTTGTCGTTTTATGTTATGTAAAATTGGGTCACCACCTGAGCTGTGTGTTACATCAACTGTGTGTTTAAGCAACAGTAACTATGTTGTTCACAATAAATCTCTGAAACTTTGATAGCCCTTTACCAAGCTTGTATAAATGTATAATAATTGATAATTATAAATTAATTAATTTATATATTACTTGGACAGCAACTACATAATCACAGATTATTAAATTTAATGTCAAATATGAAGATCTCTTGTCACTCTACAAGCGGGGTGGTGCAGCACGGGAAGTAACAGTGAGCAGTGGTCATTCAGGGAACTGAGATTCAAACCAAGTGTTGTTCCACTGTGATGACAACCACTGGTTTTTTAGCTCCTGTTCTAAAGCCTCCAGTGATTTGTCCATTGCCATCTTAGATATTTGAAGGTGGAAAAAGCTGTATTTGGGGAAGGTGGAGGGGTTGAGCCGACCTGCTCTGAACACTATCCTGGTTGTGTAGCACAGTCAGTCATCACACAGCAGCAACGCCCGATGCATCCCCTGCTTTATGGTCCATTTTCCTCTAAACAGCACCTTTATCGAAAAAATAAACATGTACTTAAAACTAGAGACGGAGACCATCAACTCATTAGGAAAATGTTTACTAAACTAATAAATTAGGATAAAAGCAGGGCCATTTTCACATTCCACACTTGACTTAACATCAGTGCAATCTGTTTTCTTTTTACGACCAGTGGAGTCGCCCCGATGGTCATCCAATAGACTATAAGCACCGAGTTCACTGGCCCAGGGTGTATGTCCGCTTTACTGTCAAATGTAATGACTTTATTTAAGAATAATGATTTAAAAACATCATTAAAGAAAGATTTAACTCTAACTCTTTTATAACTGTAAATTTTGAACAAAAAATGTGTGTGTGTTTGTCTATGTGAGGACTTTACTCCTGAAGTTCCTGTGTCAAATAAGGGTCAGTAACTGTCAAGTTGGTGATAAATGTAGTTTTTTCCCTCTGGGGCTGAAGGTTTATGACATTTTTTGATGAACTGTTACAACTTTCCCCTTCCAATGAAGCCATTTTACAACTTTTAACGTGAAATTTAGCCAGAGAAACTGTTGCTTTTGGTTGTGTAGGTTGTGCACTTGCCTGCTTGAGTTTGCGCAGGAAGTAGAGGTGCTGCTGGGCTTTCTTCAACAGTGATGTGGTGTTGTTGGTCCAGGAGAGGCCCTCACTGATGTGCACCCCCAAGAATTTGGTGCTGCTCACTCTCTCCATAGCAGCACCATCGATGGTCAGTGGCAGGTGTTTGGTGTGGCCTCTTTGGAAGTCAACAACTACCTCCTTGGTCTTGCTGGCATTCAGCAGGAGGTTGTTGCTTCTGCACCACGTGGTCAGAAGGTTGATCTATTATTTCAATAGAGCATCATTTATAAAGAGTTTGGTCTAGACCTGCTCTATATGTAAAGTGCCTTGATGTAACTTTGTTATGATTTGGCGCTATACAAATAAATCTGATTTGATTTTGATTTGATTTGATTTCATGAAAAAGTTGGATTAATTTCAGTAATTCAATTCAGAAAGTGAAAGATATATAGATTTGTTAGACACAGACTGATATATTTCAAGTGTTTAAGTCTTTAAACTCGTGGTGTCACACTGTGATCAGCTGATTAGCCCATAACACCTGCAAAAATTTCCTGAGCCATAAAATTGTCTCAATCTGGTTGAGTACGCTACACAACCATGGAGAACACTGCTGACTAGAAGACGATCAGTGACACGTCAAGGGTCATTGGTAAAGAAGCTAAAGGCTCACAGAGTGCTGTATCCCAGCACATTAATGGAAAGTTCAATGTAAGGAAAAAACATGCTCGAAAAAGATGCATAAACAACAGGGATAACTGCAGCTGTGATTATTATGATTATGGAATGAGTCCATTCTGACAAATTGGTCAGAGATTCACATGGAGTGGACAGCAGCTGGAGTCAGTGTTTCAAGAACCATCACACACAGATGTATCCAGGGCATGGGCTACAACTGTCACATTACTTGTGTCAAGCCGCACCAGAGACAAGATGAAAGGTGTCTTACTCTTGCTTAGGACAGAAAAGACTGGACTACTGCTCAGTGGCCCAAAGTCTTCTTTTCAGATGAAATTAAACTTTGGATTTCATTATGAAATCAAGGTCCCAGAGTCTGGAGGAAGAGAGGAGAGGCAAAGAATCCTAGTTTCTTGAAGCATAGTTGGTGGTTTTTAGGAGCCATGTCATCTGCTGCTGTTGGTCAGCTTGATGATAGCCCATGGAAATAAAATGTTTTGGGATGTGTGTAATAATAATAATTTATTAAAATAGAAAATGTAAAAAAGTTAGAACAATTAGAAAACAGTTAGAATTACTACAGTTTTAAAATGATTAGAGACACATCTTCACTAATAGTATCTGGAAATAGGAAATTTTAGGCTAAAAGTGTTCAAAAGCTCAACATAAGACATTATTACATTACTTATTTTATTCAGTCAGACTCAAATTATGCATCGTAATATTGGCATATAGAGTTTTGTTCACAAACTCATACTTGCTAGTTTGAAGGTGGTCACCCTTGTGCTTGTGTGTGTGTGTGTGTGTGTGTGTGAGGGAGAGAGAGAATTGCATTTTTACTGTGGGCATTAGTGTGTGTTTGTATAAACAGTATATTTCATTAAACACTGAAAAGACATCTCTAGCAGTCTTTCTTTGACATCCACTTTCATTTTCAATTTCGAATTGTGACAATATCTCTGTGAGTAGTGAAAGAGCATGTCAATTTTTGAAAATTGTTACTGTCTTCCATATAGGCTGTTGTGCTTCATTTTACACAATGTGCACATATATCCTGCGGTACGTCGTGTGCCTTTGCATATCGTATAAATAATCATGGTGGTCCCAGTCCATTCCTGCATATATCTGTGGCATTTTGCAATACAGCAAAAAAGCTGGGCATGTCAACTTTGACAAACATTTAGGTTGCACTGTTCCACCTTGAGGATCAGCTTCATACCATCATTATAGGGTACAGTGAGTTTCTGCACACTGCTCCATCTGCAACTCTGCCACATGTGGGCAATGCACATGGGGATAAAATTGTCATCTTCACAGAGCACACACTAGATTGCGTACCAGCATGATCGCTTGTTCATACTGGTAACAGCACTAAATGTCAATAAATGTCCCTATAATCAGACAGATCATGAGCTGTAAAGTCATCACACACTTTAAAAGAGAGTAAGTGTTTAAAATCTGGCAAAGAAAGGGCAGTGGAGTCCAAGATAACTTACACTGAGGTTGTTTGAATTCATCAGCCTTCAATCCTCAACGGAGGATTCACCAATGCAGTGATCGTTCATGATGTCACCTCAATTATTTTCTAGCATGATGTTATATACTGAAAAGGGACAACTATACATAGTTCATCTTCTAACTGGAGAAGAGCTAGGAGGGGGATGTGTAACTACACAATTAGTTCCTTAAAGCTGATTTTAAAAAATGGATATTTGATATTTAAGGCAAGCTATATTTCTGAATTTGACATTGTGTTCCTTCATGCATATTAAAATTCTCTTTATTTGAAATATATCTAAAAGGCAACTTCATAAAGTCACTCTCCATGATTCCCAAACAAGATACATTGGTTAGAAATGCTTTATGTTGTTAATACAGCCAAAAAAAATCCGTTGTGAAGTTTTCAATCCATCCAGGGTATATTTACTGAAAAAAAGAAATAAATATATACCCCATTTCAAATATCCTTCGGTTTCAAGAACAAAGGAAGAAAATTATTAATTAACTAATTATTAATTAGTTTCCGTTCACTAATGGAAAACAATCTGTATGTTAGGGTTGACTATCAACCAAAATACGTTTACATTTATGTACAATTTTAGTGAATAATTGCTGAGGAATTTCGTTTCTTTTTTCCCACCGTCCAAAGACATCATGTTTAGGTTAACTGGTGACTCTAATTTGTCTGTAGGTCTGAGTGTGAGTGTCTGTCTCTGTGTGTTGGCCCTGTGATGGACTAGCGACCTGTCCAGGGTGTACCCCACCCTCGCTGTGTGAGCTGGAATTGCCTGCAACTCGAAAAAAGGATAAACAGTAAAAAATGAATGAATGACTAAAAATACAAGTATGGACAGACCGATGCTTTAACTTTCATTCACATTATGGATAAAATCCCTCCACACAAGGAACCGAGGGTGGTTGAGGCTCAGGGTGTTGTTACCCTAAGTAGGGAGGTTGGAGAGGTACTTAAAGCTGGGAACCATCTCCTCAACTGCGCCATTGATTTTGAGAGGCAGGGAAGAGATGCCAGATTATCGTTTGATTGTTCCCCTTATGTCACAGTCCTAGTCCATCCCCGGTGGCCATGAGCCCCATCACCGTTGTATTGTCCATGAACGTCACTATTGAGTTCTGAAGTTGTGTGTGAGGAGAGTATGCAATAGTCTGTTGAGGACCCAGCACTAAGGGAGCAGTGTGGAGGAGGATGGATGAGGATATGATGTTATTGATCCTAACGGACCCGATTGTGCTGAAAGTGAAACTAAATCCTAAAAGAGCAAACTCACATACCAGTTCTTTTTTTTCCAAATGTGTGAAGGACTGACGAATCACAGCAGCAATGGCATCTGTGTACATGGTGAGGGTCAGTTAGTATGTACATGGACTATTTGATTACTACAGATTTATTAATCTCCATTTCGCTGATAATGGGAGTACTGACGTCATTTCTGCTGACTAAGACTAGCAAACACTTTGACACTAAATGGATAATGTTATTCACCACATATGAACTCATTAATTACGTCTCACACTGTCTGAACTAATGGTTGATACAGTTTCAAAATGATTTCCACTGTTCAACTTCATTGTAGTTTTGTCATTGTACTATAGGTCAAACTTCTGTTAAATGAAATCTTTAAACTGATTAATCATAAGGTAGCTGTGGATTAATCACAATTATTACCATTCCTAAATGTGAACCAAAAATTCACATTTATCTGTTTAACATTTAGTTTTTTATGTATGACGGATCTGAATGATGAGCCATTGCACTTTCTTTTTTTTTTTGTAAATTTAGTAAAAAACTTTTTTTGGGGCGGATGGCTATATTGACAATTCAAAGCATTTCTCACAAATTCATTAGGAATGGGAACTGAAAAGGAGGACTTTATGAAATTCCCTTTTAAGATTTATTTCAAATAAACAGAAGTGTAATCGATGTGAGGGAACACAAGCTGTACTACAGAAATACAGCTTGCCTTCAATATGAAGTAAAACATATTGAAATTCCACCTTAAACAAACTGCCAATTACTCGTGACTTGTCTAATGAGTAACTGTGGAGTTTTTGGATTGTTTTTTTTTTTTTTGTAAAACAAACCATTAGAAGTGAATGATTGTTATTCACCTCCATGGCCAACACCAGGAAGCAGGAAGTTGCTGATGGCTAGACAGCAAGTTACAGTAAGGGTGGCGAAAGGACAAAATAGCAGAATAGATTAAAGAGTTTTTGTTTTTCTTTTAAATAATGCGCTAATTGCAGCCATTTAATCAATCACGATAATGTGTTTACAATGACAGCCCCATTAATCTACACACAATACTCCACAATGATAGAGCAAAAACGTTTTTTTTTTTAAGTATTTTGTTGACTCATTAAAAATATATATTGAAATATATCTCCCTTTTTTTATTCCCCTTCCCATGTTTTACTGATGCTAAGCCTCCATTCAATCATCTAGTACATAAACAACACAAAAAATCAAAACAAATATCATAATCTCTATTGAGGAACTCATTAAATTATTATAACTAGTTGAAGTTGTTTCTTTTACCAACATGAGTGGCACCTAGCCATCAAAGCTGGTAAGTGCTGTTCTTTGGAGGATGATCAAAGAGTGAGAAAGTGTTGAAATAAAAAAAGAGATAGATGCTGAAGACAGGAGCTGGTTTGAGTGAATTGGTGATGCTGCCTTTGACGCATTGTAGGAGCAACAACAGTGCAAGGTATCCAGACCGTGAAGAAAAGATTAACTTGTTTATGAGGCTGATCCACACCTGGCCCTTTGGGATTACAGGTGTTGATGCATGGCAATAACAATCACATCAGTACTTATCCTACCTAGGGCCCATTCATCTTTATTTTCCCCTGAAAAATTGCCAGAATGTAGCTACAAGGAGTCACAAATTGGGTTTTAAGCCTGAGCTGAGTTACAGATAGATTTAATGTCCTCATGCATGAAAATTTGTTTTCTTTTATAAGATGTCACTGTACACTGGTTGATAATTTGATTCACATTATTGTCACCTTGAACATCTCCATGCTGCTAACTTATTGCTACTTTGTGTAATATTCTAGTTCCTCCATCATTTACTGTGGGTTTCATTTTGGCAGCATCATCTGACTCCCCTATTTCCCAACTCCCAAGGAAGACTTGCCAGACCTGCCACAGTCCAAAATGTGCTTTTATTTCCAAAAATTGAAAAAGCAGCAACAGTGTCAGGGAAGGTACAGACAACATAACAGACATAAACAACTGAAGTTTGCAATCTAACCTGAAAAAATAAAAAAATAAATGAAAACAAAAAGCGTCCCTATCCTGCAGCTACTAGGACTGCTCTTATCACACAGATAAAGAAAAACAAAACCACACATGTAGCAGTGCAGAGTGGCAGTTGGTCAACACGTAGCAAAAAGGAGCCCAACATGGTCTTCACATCTACCAAATCAGCTGCTGAGCTCTTCCAAAGTTTCAGGAAAAAAGGATCTCAGCGTATTTAGAGTCTGCTGAGGTTGCAGTTTTATTCAAAGTACAGCAATTACTTTGAACAAGCTGAGTGGTTCAGACCCCATGGTCTGAAAGCACACTGAGTGATATTGCTCCAATCCTTTCCTTATATACCCCTTTGTTTTAGAGACAACTAGCCTGAACAGAGCCCCCACCATTGGAATTCCACCTGATTTGTGTTCTTTATCTGCCACCACTAGACTTTACCCCTCACTCATCTTTGATGTTTCTTTTCTTCTTGTGGCACACTCTCATCGGCTAGTACTCTTCTAAACAGTTCTTCTGCATGTCTATTCTGGCCCTTAACCCTCTGTTTCCCTTGTTCTGTTCTTTCTCTAGGCCAACACTCCTTTTTTCTTTTTCTTTTCCCCCAAAGTCTGCATTTACTGACCATGTTCTGCCAAAGTCTCTGTCTCTCCCAGTTCCTCTCCTCTCTCTCCCTGTCCTCATCCTGCAGGTGGTGACTCATCACCATTCCATGTTCCTGTGATGCCTGCTGCTCCTTTATCCTCATGAATTCCATACTACAGCATCATCTCCATGAACTTCCTGCAGCATCATGTTCCTGCCTACATCTATTTTGAATATCCCCTCCTCCTGCTCTCATTCTCACCGTACGCTACCCCCCACCCTTCCTCTCTCGCTCTCACTCTCTCGCTCTCTCTCTCAACCCAACTGGTCGAGGCAGATGAACCTGAATGAACCCAAACATGGTTCTGCCCAAGGTTTCTGGGCAGAACCATGCCTCTTAAAGAAAGTTTTTCCTTGCCACTGTCACCAAGTGCTTGCTCATCGGGGGATCTGTTGGGTCTCTTTAAATCATTTTTTAAAGAATTTGGTCTAGACCTCCCTATATGTAAAGTGCCTTGATGTAACTGTGTTATGATATGGCGCTATACAAATAAACCTGATTTGATTTGATTTGATTGGAATTTAGCACAATCCTCGAAAAATCCCAATTCAAATCACAGAGTTTGAATTAGATATGGGTTGAAAAAACATTGAAAACAATCTCAGATTGAAAAAAACCCCCAAAAACATTAAACATGAGATTTTACCACAAGTTGTCCACAAGCCCTGGTGCTCTGGATTAATTCTAATTTAATTTAATTTAACTATGACTATAGCTTGCCAGAAAACTTAATGTAACAGTTAGCCACCAAAAACTGGAAGCTGTGTGCTGTAACTTGTGTTAAAATTACAACATTATTTAAACTGAATAGTAGACAAGTCTACATTCTGTTATTAGCCTATTTTTCTCTTTCTTTGTGATTCATCTGTCACTATGTGCTATGTAAGACTAAAGTGCTTAGTTTTTGTTTAATTTTGAAGGTGACAAAGAATATGGTCTGTTCTTCTTCCTTAAGGTATTGTGGTAACAACAGCTTACTTGGTATGTTCCTTTGAAGGCGATCAGGGAAAAAAGGAGAACCCGTCTATGGTTATGTGCCAGTCCGATTTTACCCCTGTCCACAAGAGACCCCAGGAGGTCCACAGGCCACACTTTAATGGGCGATTTAGACTCTTTCAGAAGGCAAACACTTGAGACAGAGACAAGACAGCCTGCATGTTCAGAGACCCACACAAGCATGCACACCTGAGTACAAAAACTCTATCCCCCCTACCATTGGGGTCAATAGGTTGAGCTAAGGCCCTCAGTTCAGTGTGGAGTAAAAAGAATAAGGCTTCACTGTCTCCAGAGTCTGGGAGTTCAAACACTGACCTTAAGCAATTACCCTGTTCTGCTTCCAGCAGGAGACAGTATTTCAGACACAACCTCTCTCTGAAAGACTCTGAGGGATTGCCACTTTACTATTGCTCATTTTTCTGCCACAAATACACAGCAAGCAATGAAAACCTTAGTCATTCCAGTAATGACAGCCTTCAAATAGCTTCTGCATCCTGGAGGCCACATTCAGCTTGATATCAGCTTGAGATAGATCACATTCAGCTTGATTCTCTAGTCTGATTTCAGTAACAGGTGCCAAGTCCCAGCAGAGCAAAACTGCCTCTTTTTCCCAAATGTGCTGTGTGTACTTGTAAGAGTTATTTGGCAATATATACTAATACATATACAATGTGAGTTTAGTACTTGGGACTTAGATACTCCTCAGACGTCCTGACTATGCACTTGGTCATCTCCTTCACTGCCTGAGGAGAAGGATTTCCCAAAAAACGCCAGTCTGAATAAAATGTTGAAAATCTGCCTGAACAGTACGAATTTTCAAAAACACAGATTCTAAACATACATAAAACATGAAAGATAATCTTGTACGACAGCATCTCATAAAGCAGATCCTATATGACAAATTCCCATTTTATCACTATGTTATAGTTTAATATTAAAGTAGTGTCACTTGTTTCCTTTCTTATTCCATGCAGCAAATACAATATAATAGGTGAAGGAATGACTGAAAGAGGAAAAACTGGTGTGTAGATGTGCAGGGAAGTTTAGGTGACTTTATGAGGGTAAGATGGCAGACCCAGAGATGAACAATGAGTGTGTGTTCCAGCCCCAGCCCCAGGTGTCTGTTACTGGCTGTTTGTAACTCCTCTGTCTTTGTGTTGAATGTGTTGTGCATTATGAGATTTTCTGCTCAAAGCAGATGTAAAGAGCGATTTTCTTAGCTTCTGTCTTTTCAAACTGGTCAGGCCAGTCTCCTCGGAGGGCTCTCGTCAAAAAGGTATTTCAATCTGCTGAATTCACTCAAACCATGAAAATCCCAGAAGATCAACAGTTTCAGAAATACTCTGGCGTAGAGACTGCTTCTGCAAATGTTTATGTATGTCACTCCTGTCACAGTTAATTCTATAACTGTATGAATAAACAGCTGTGCAGGTGTTAGGAAGAAGTTACTGCGTATTCTGTATACTTGAAAGAAAGCAAAATAACAATAAAGGAAATGGCTGTTAAAGAAGAGACCATGAAGAGACCATACTCTTCACTGCTATGACCCTTTGAGTGGACATTGGACAGTCACATCAAAGCAAAGTGTTCATGAATGTTTTTGTTCTTACCTCCCATAAACAACCTTTGGTCAGAGCTGTAAGTCATTTGGAGCTGATTTGGACATGATAGCAACATGATACTGGAACAGCAGGAAGTCATCAGTGTGTTGTTTCTGAGACAAACACAGACGAGACTCGTGAATGCTGATAGGAGGGTAGGAAAGGAACACAAACGTAATCACCAGGACTGGCTGGGACAGTTTCCAAGTGTCACACAGGTACACTGTGTTTCTGAAGAGATGTTTTGAAGTCCACAGTTTGTAATTTACAGTACTTGTGGCATTATTGGTTTCCTTTTTTAACCAAGTGAAACAACAGTTTGAGGCGAAGTTGAAGCTAAGGAGTGAGGGGTGGCTCTGACCTGCTACCCTCAGTTGAGTTAACATGTTCTCTTTATGCTTGTGTGAGTTCCCTCCAGGTTAGCCTACTTCTTCTCACAGTTTGTGTGAGCACAAATGGTTGCTTTCCCCTGTCAGCACTGAGATACCCTTTGGAGGGCCTTCCGCACATCCAAGTTGTTACTGTTAATGTAACAATGCAAATTTTTTCATTTTTTTATTTGTCACACCAGGATCAGCAACCCATATTTTTTCTAAGCTTATGAGTGGAAAAGACAGGAAAGTCCATTGTGAAAGGTTGTTGTTGTTTTTTTGTTTTTTTTTTTTACAGTTTTTCACAAGAGGCAGCTTCCTGCTGCAGGCAAAGCTGATGCTGCTACGAGAGCAAAGGGAAAATGAAGAACTGAGAGCTACTGTAAAGGTCTGTAAAACCAGAAGGAGCTGCAGGAGCTTTTAGTCCACTTTTTCTTTTCTTCGAGCTATCACTATCACTCCATGAAGCACAAGGCAGAAAGACCACATAGAGATTTAGAATGGTTCACTACTATCCTTTTATTCTGACTGACAGTGTTCAGATGTTTGCTGTTTCTCTCTTCCATATATATATATATATATATATATTAATATATGGTAACCCAGGTGTTATCCTTGATGCACACCAAGCTTTCAGTAAATATTAGACACCTGAGCTCAGACCTTGTTGAATCAGATTATACTGCCATGTGTGATCCTAACCCTGACCCAGGTTACATTTTTACCTAAGCAACGTGTTGTTGATCCGTTGAGTTTGACAGCGGTTATGTAGTATTTAAAGACCACCCAACCCAAAAATTTAGTTTTTCAAATTATTAACATGTCTATGTAGTGTTTGGGTTCTGCTACAAGACATTTCAGCTGCGAAGTCTCTAGTGCACACCATAATTGAGCATTTGAGATTTGAAAATGCAGTTTCAAACCAGATCTGGAAAAGTTGGATTCAGTTTTTCAGCTCCTCAGTTGGATTTCATACGTCACAAATCCTAGCAACCAATCCCTGGATTTTCTTTCCCAGTTCAGTTACATAACAGATGCTCTGTAAAACTAATGGCTTATTTTGATGGGCCATGAAACATTTAGCACATTCAGAATGAATTCAACATTAATTCAACTCTCCGGCCTGTTTGTGTTTTTCAGCAGACTTTTTCACTCTCCATTAACATTAACTCGCTCTTTACTGTAACTTCAGGTTTTCTTCCGCTTTAGTGGTCCACACTTTCCCAGAGGTAGTGCGGTCAAGCTGTCAAACATCCAAATTCATACCCGGACATATACAAGCAAGCCACTAATTTTGTGCATGACTGTCTCACTGTGTTCTCTCGATGCTCGACTATTATCACTTGACCAATACCAGTTTTAATTCAGTGATTGAATTATGGTAGAAATTGATTCCTTAGAAGTGGTTGTTTGTCTCTGTCTCTGTTTGTTGGCCCTGTGATGGGCTGGTAACCTGTCCAGGGTGAATCCGCCCTCACCCAATGTGAGCTGGGATAGGCTCCTGCACCCCCCGCAACCTGAATATGGATAAGCGGATGAAGATGAATGAATGAATGAATTGACTCCCTAGAAACAATAGATGGTCAAAAAATGAAAATCATCCATTCATAACCCTCCTGACTGGTATTAAAACAAATTCCACCCATGTAAATTGCTTTCAGTACTTAATGTAATACATGTTCCATATATATAAAAGTGGAAGCAATGGAAGTATGCAGAAAAGCGAAGCCAACCCTGAAGAGCCTTAAGCCTGCAGTGTGTCTAAAAAAAAAAAAAATTAGATAAAACATACTTTAATGTCCGTCTATCCTGCTGCTTCACACAAAAGAACATACATCATTCATTAGAATAAAAAGAAAATCAATTACGCAGATCAGTGTAAAAAAATTGGTGGTACATACACCTCACTACATTATTTTACCTGTTTGCATTGAGAAACTTCATCGAAATTGGCAAAAATGTATATTTATAATGGTTCAGCCAACACTAGGGACCCCTGAATCTCCTACCAGAGGCTAACATCTGGAACTCTGAGTGGAGACTATGAGCTGCATTGGACACTGTTTTCTGTACCTGTCTGATAACGGATTGCTCATAAATTGGGTGGATGGGGTTTCTTCAACTCTACCCTACACCACAAAACATGGGCTGATGCAAAAAATATATTCTTTATTGGAGTTTGCAGAGACTCCCCTTTGCAAGAATCTCCCCACCTTCCATCTGAGAGTGTATCTTCTGACACCAGCAGGGGGTGACTCCACAGAAAATAAGAAATAAAAATAAGTCTAATTGTATCGATGTCCATGTGAAAATGTCCGACATGATTTATTAGCTCAGTAAATGTTTTCTAATAACTTGATGGTCTCAAGTTTCAAATCTTCAGTGCAACATGACTAGAAACCAGACTACAAAGCAGTGAATGCATCAGGGTGTGGCTACCCATGGAAACTGGATTCAATAAAACTGTTACGGACCAGGTTGGTGGACTCTAAGGCAGAGACAGAAGGCTGTTGGCAGGTATAAGGAGTTTTATTAGAGGGAGTAGTGCAGGTCAGATGAAGGGCATATGATGGCTGGGGTAGTGTGGCAGGCAGGGTCGAACAGGAGTGCAGGAGGCTGGTTGAAGGTTGCAGGTGGTCCTGGGCAGCAGAGAAAACAGGTTAGAGATGACTGGCAATTTGACAGACTAAACAGATAAACTATACCAATGTTTTCAGGAGCTGGCGAAAGCCTAACTGTAGCCGGGTCAACAATCCAGCGCTGACTGACTGGAGCAAGGAGCTTAAGTAGGCTGAGGCTGATCATCAATCCGTGGCACCTGGGAACTCCAGCGCAGCAGACCAGTGTCAGTAATTATGGCATAACAAGCCAGGAGCTTGTTATGCTATGGTGGGTTGACAGAGGATAACTTTGGTGTTTGTCTTGTACAGTACTATATCTGTTGCTTTGTTTTGATTACTTACTAAAGAGTACTAAAGTGTTAGTGAATTGCTGAAGACGCTTTTTGAATTTGCTTGTTTTTGCCCTGTGCGTGTGTTTTCTTATATGATATTGTGGCCCTGAGTGTGTTGAGCTTTTTTGAGGGTTAGGGTTAGGGGTTTACACCACTTTCATCATCACTAACACGGTGCTCCTAAAAATGTTAAGTACTACTTCACTCATGGTTCCTCATAGTTTCATTTACAGGTCTTCAACAAAACAAATATAATGCAAAAAGAAAAAGAAAAAAATTCCTGAATCCAAGTGACTGGATTGGATAGTTAGTAGCTGTAAATGTAGAACTGCCATATATTAAAATGTCTTGAACATTAGAATAGCTATTTTGCCATCTGAGATCTCACTCTGAGAGTTAGAACCAGCCTGACAGGATATTGCAGCCGAAGGGAACATTAATAATTCTGTGCTCAAAAAACTTAGGTAAAACAGGCAACTTCATTCAGGCAGTGACATTAAGCATTCAGTCTGGAAGTGAGTCTGGATGTGTAAATATGGTACACTTCTTTTTTAATGATACATGCCTGAGGTGTTTTTTAGACTGCATTAGGAAAGAAAAAAAAAACTTTTTAAAATAGTAACGCAATATTGAGTAACTCCATATTTGGTCCGAATAACAACATGAGTTATGGAAGTACATATCTGGCTTCCGTATTGTGTGTGTATGGGTGGAGTGCATATGTGTGTGTATACACAAAGACACACACATACACACACACAATTTGGATTGTGGCCCACTCTGGATGTAATGTACCTTAAATTAAATGATGATGAAAAAAAATATCGACTTCCGTCATTGACATTGGTCTCTTTACACAAAGGACACAATGCAAGTATGTATTAGTTGCTTACTGTAATTCTAACAAAAGCACAAACATTAGGTAAGTCCTGTCTGTTACTACAATCGTGTTTGTGAACACATCAAAGAGCTTTAAATAACACTTTATATTTGTGAGCTAAAGATTTCTGTAAGAAATAACAGGCTGGAGCTTTAATGCCATGCATATAAAATAAGTGTCACATATTGTTAGAGTATTGCACTATAACTGTTGTATTTTTGTTGGAAAGGATTACTGCAGTCTGATTTAAATTTGATTTTCTAGTGGCTACAATTATGTATGTATAAAAACTCTCCAAAAACCTGCATTTTCAATTTCTTTATTGCATATTTATTCTTTTTTTATATATATAAATAGAGCTCAGTAACACAAAAGAATATAATTGAGCACTCTGTCACTCGTTACTTAATGGATTCATGGAGGTCAAAAATGGATCTCTAGCTAGATACAGAGATCTGAGGTAGAACCAACGGGGCAGGATGAGCCCAGAGCATGTGGCTGGACAATAGATGGGGAGTGTATGACCGAGGGCTAGGATACAAAGGGAAAACTAATGAGGATGATGAGGGTCACATTGGCAAAGGCACCATATTTTTTTTAATGGATGAAGCAGGGATGGATTGATGGCAGTGGAGTCACCAGGAAGTAGTCGGGGTCAATACACCAGAGATCTGTCCATGGTTACCTTTAGGCAATAAACATGTTTAGGTCAAAGATGGGGAAAGAGTGTGATTTTATATATGTTTACATTCTCACTGTCTCTGTTTGTTTGTCAGACAATTCTATATGCTGTCAAATAATACTGAATGCAGGGTCCATATGTGGAGGTTTAGGATTGAACCTGCGCTGAATACACAAAATAAATATTTTTAGGAGATTTTCTATGGCTTAGAAATTCTCTAATAGGGTCATCTATGATTTAGCATTTCAATATGTATTTAGACAGTATTTTATTATGGTGCCACATGCAAGATTTCACACATTGCCTTATTGTTTCCTGTTGTGACTTTGCAGCTTCACTTGACATATCTGTCAAAATATCTCAAAATATCTTGCGCATCAATTGCACAACAGCATTTCCAAGTGTGGCAATTTGAGATTAAACAATGTCTCCATGTGGAAAATATGAAGGTGGCGCTCAGGGGAATTGTGAAGTTGTGAATATTATTTATGCTTTGTAAACTCCAAACTCCCTTGCTGCAAGGCATTTAACAGCTCCTAGATGCCCCTCTCTCTCTTTCTTTCTCTGTGTGTGTGTGTGTCTAACACTTATTTGAAAAGACAGCAACTTAACGGATAGAGATTCAGCTAAGAGGAAAACTGGGGCTTTTTTCATCACAGTGAACATTCATCTGTATTTCTCCTCCCGTTAGCCTTTCCCTGCTGTTGTATTAGATGTAATTATATCTCTGCATTATAAGCTGCAATTCAGGAAGTGAATTTGCACTTACTGTGTCTCTGACTGGCTGAGCCAGTTCAGCCCCTAAATTGCAAAATGACTGAAACGTCCCTCAAAATGCATCTCTTTCACTGATGTTACTGTGTACAATACTGTTCAGTTTTGGGCATGAAGGTCATCAGATAGACTTCTGTGATATTTCATGTTTATTTTAAATTGTGATTATTAGTATTTATGGAGCAAAATGCTTTTTAAAAACTTTGGGGAATTTTTATTGGGAATAGCGTTCCCTATTGTCCAGTGCTTTCTTAATGTCCCCTGCAAGCACACGTGTGGCTGCTCATAGATAAGGTAGTGACCAGGCAGACTGGACAGGAGTCCAGGGTTTAGGCAAGGTCAGAGATCGGTTCATTCAGACAAGGCCTCGGAACCAGGAAATCAGCAAAAAGTCAGAGAACAGGCTCACACACAGTAAATACTCAGAGACAGTAACAGGCTGGATCACTCCTCAAGATGATCTAGCGAAGAGGAAGGTGACCACAGCATTTATACACAATGGAGAGGGAATAATGAGATGCCAGTGAAGCACATCAGTGCAGGAAATCCAGTGGCAAAGGAAGTAAATCTTGACAGGATGGCAGTCTGCAGTTGCCTACCTCAAAAAAGCAAAATCTTGCCATGTCCAGACCCAAGCTGGATGTCAAACTTGATGTGATACTAAATTGAGCCATATGAATTATATGAATCTGAACTATGTTTTATTTTGAAAAACGACTGGATTCTCTCCATTACATCCGTCTATGACTTGCTCTTGACGCATGTCAAGATGCTTGTCTCAGTCACGTGATATGTTACTACTAAAATTAAACCCACAACCTAGCCAAATGATTAAAAAAGGACAGTTTCTTTGTGAAGGGGAAAAGGCCCAGTGAGGAGACAGAAGAAGAGCCTGTGCTCTTCCATGAAAGCCTTCCATGAAAAAGAAAGCTGCATTTAGGTTCGGGGTTCAGGGGCAGAGAGGATGTTACTCATGTTATGATGTTGGCGCAATGTTACGAGGGTGCTGCTGATAAAGTTCCATAAGTGCTGCTAATAAAGTTCCATAAGAGTGCACAGTGGATTCACGTTTATTATGATATTTAGAAAATAGCACAGTTTTTGTGCCAATTGTATCAATTTATGATTAAACTGGTCTGTGGAGCAAAAAAGGTTGGGAACCGCTGCTGTACACTGTAATGGGTCTGGCTGGGCCTGCTTTGGGGTGCTTCTGAAAGCTTCTTTGTTGTGACATCACAAAGATACAGAAGTCCTGACAGCTGCTTTTAAGGTTCAGTTTCTGAACACAGGCTGTGAACATTTCTCTGTGGACTGAGGCCTTTGATACTTTCACTATGCTAATATGGGACCTAGACTGGATTTTTAATTAAAGAAGACACAGGAATCTAATTTAATATAATACTGGAGCTTTAAGGGGAATATATTCAGTTAAAACGGAAGTTGAAGACATGTTAGTAGATATTAGAATTTAGTTTGCTAGAGGGCGACATCACCTGAGAACGGAATCTAATTTAATTACAAGGTTTGATATTTCCCTTTCATTTTTCCTCACATTAAGAGGAGAGGAAGAGGAGGAAAACACTTTAATAGCTTATAAGATAGATTTCTTTTCATTACCTACTTAAAACAGTCATAATTTCTTTTTAACACTAGAAGAGCCGGAATTCCATAAGTACTAGAACTGCCGTAAACGGTCATTTTGACCGCTTGATTCCAAACTCTATAATCGCTCATGAAAAATACCCAGTTAAACATGTATTCATTAATTGTGTTATGATATCTCTAAAAAAACAAAATAACACCAAGATGTATATTTTAACAAGTTTAATTATACATTTAAAGCATCGTAAATCGTAACTATTGCATTTTTTCTCGATAGAATTCAACATAACGTAGAACACGAATACAAAAATTTTAAGTATTATATATGATAGTTAAACATTTTATTTTAACATTTGTAACAAAACAGTCGTCCCTGACGTTCTTCAGCATGCCATCATGGAACACACATAAAAAGGATCCTCAATATTGCGCTTTGTGTGCGCTGTGGGGCTAGCTGCCTCCAGCCGAGAAGAGAGGGCAGACTGGACACAGTTGGCTCAGGGGTATGTACTGGTTCTGGAATCCCTATGACAACAACAACAACAACAACAACAACAACAATAAGAAGAAGAACAAGAATCGGCTAATTGTAATAATAATAGTAATTGTGAAAGGGTTGCGGAGAAAAAGGCAGCACAGGACAGCAGGAGAAAAACACAGGACAGCGGTGCTCACCTGGCCCACGTCAGCCGTGAAGAGAACATCTGGATCCACAGTATCCAATGAAAGTCGACTCCTTTTCTTCAGTATAGACCTATTTTCATGTAGGTCGCTGTCCAAGTTTTGAAGCATTCCCAAGGCCATGGCAGCTGTCATCTTTCTCTTCCTTCGCTCATTTATTTTAGACATTGTCTGGTCTCCTTACTCTAAACTTTGATATATAGAATGGTACAAATACAGATCTCTGTATAATCCGAGACCGATCGTGACTTGACAGACAGTGATAGTTGCTGAGCAACTAAAACTGCGACATAAATCGCGGGAAATATGAACTTCAATACCGTGAAATTCCGTGCGGTCAATATGACCGCTTATGGACGAAATATGTAAAAATGAATATCAAATCAAATCAAAATCAAATCAGATTTATTTGTATAGCGCCAAATCATAACAAAGTTACATCAAGGCACTTTACATATAGAGCAGGTCTAGACCAAACTCTTTATAAATTTATTTAAAGAGACCCAACAGATCCCCCGATGAGCAAGCACTTGGCAACAGTGGCAAGGAAAAACTTCCTTTAAGAGGCAGAAACCTCGAGCAGAACCAGGCTCAGGGGGGGCGGCCATCTGCCTCGACCGGTTGGGTTGAGAGAGAGAGAGAGAGAGAGAGAGAGAGAGAGAGAGAGAGACAGGCAGGCAGGCATTGGAGGGGGGGGGGTGTAGGCAGGAACATGTTGTTGCATGAAGTTCATGGAGTTGAGCTGTAATACAGAATTCATGCTATATGGGACCAGCAGGTGTTGCAGGAACATGGGATGGAGATGAGTCACCACCTGCAGGATGAGGACAGGGAGAGAGAGGAGAGGAACTGGGAGAGACACAGACTTTGCCAGAACATGGTTAGTAAATGCAGTATAAATGCTTAGAACTGGGTGAAACTGTTTTGTTTTGTTTTTTTTTTTGTTTTTTTTTTTAAGAAGGATGGTTTTTATCAGCGCATGCAAGGAGGGAGTTAGAGAGAAAGAGGTAGAGAGGGTGACAGGGAGAGACAGAGAGCGAGAGAGAGAGAGAGAGAGAGAGAGAGAGAGAAGCTCAGTCCTTCCCCCAGCAGCCTAGGCCTATAGCAGCATACCTAAAGAGTAGAGGACTTTTTAACTGTACGCTCTGTCATACAGGAAAGTTTTAAGCCTGGTCTTGAAAGTTACTAAAGAGTCCGCCCCCCGGACCGATGCTGGGAGTTGGTTCCATAGAAGAGGAGCCTGATAACTGCTAACGGAGTGGCCTGCTAGGACAGTAAGGAACTATGAGCTCTCTGAGATACGATGGAGCTTGGCCATTAAGAGCTTTATACGTTAAAAGAAGGATTTTGAATTCTACTCTATATTTTACTGGCAGCCAATGAAGAGCAGCTAACACGGGAGAGATGTGATCTCTTTTCCTAGTTCCTGTTAATATTCGTGCAGCAGCGTTCTGAATTAACTGAAGGCCTTTTAGAGATTTGTTTGGACATGCAGATAGTAGTGAGTTACAGTAGTCCAGCCTAGAAGTTACAAATGCATGGACTAGTTTTTCTGCATCATCCTGAGAGAGGATGTTTCTGATTTTCCTAATGTTTCTCAGGTGGAAGAAAGCTGCCCGACTAACTTGTTTTATGTGAGGGACAAAGGACATGTCCTGGTCAAAAATTACTCCAAGGTTTCTTACAGTGGAGCTGGAGGCCAAAGTAATGCCGTCCAAACTGATGAGATGATTAGACAGTATTTTTCTGAGGTGCTTAGGACCGAGTACAATAACTTCTGTTTTGTCAGAGTTGAGAAGTAAAACATTTCCAGTCATCCAGACTTTTATGTCTTCAAGACATGCCTGCAGTCTGACTATCTGACTGACTTCATTTGGCTTCATTGATAGGTACAGCTGAGTATCGTCTGCGTAGCAGTGGAAATTGATAATGTGTTTCCTGATAATGTTGCCTAGAGGAAGCAGATAAAGCGTAAAGAGGATTGGTCCAAGTACCGAACCCTGCGGGACTCCATGACTGACTACAGTACATGAGGAGGAGCTGTTGTTTACATGAACAAACTGATGTCTATCTGATAAGTAGGATTTGAACCACTTTAGTGCAGTTCCTTTAATTCCAATTTCATGTTCCAGTCTCTGTAGTAAAATATTATGATCTATGGTGTCCAATGCAGCACTAAGATCTAGAAGGAGAAGTATGGAGGCTGATCCATTGTCTGAGGCCATTAGAATGTCATTGGAGACTTTAACCAGCGCTGTTTCTGTGCTATGATGGGCTCTAAATCCTGACTGAAACTCTTCAAACAAACTGTTCCCATCCAGATGCTCGTGTAGTTGTTTTGCTACAGCTTTCTCAATGATTTTAGAAATAAATGGAAGGTTCGATATGGGTCTATAGTTTGCCAAAACATCTGGATCAAGATTAGGCTTTTTAAGCTGGGGTTTGATGACCGCAGTCTTAAGTGCCTGAGGTACATAACCCAGAAATAAAGTCAGATTAACCAAATCTAGAATAAACGGCTCAATTACATAAAAGATCTCTTTAAAGAGGCTAGTTGGTACTGGGTCTAATAGACAGGTTGACGGTCTGGATGATGAAACTATAGAAGCTAGCTCTGAGAGATTTAGAGGTGAGAATGATTCCAGATGTAAAAGAGGCGCCGCAGCTGATTCAGTAGTTGCCGTCTTCAGAAGGGGATTTTTATCTAACGTAGGCAAGAGCTGATAAATTCTTTCTCTGATCGTGAGAATTTTGTCTGAAAAAAAACTAATAAAATCATTACTGCTTAGAGCTAAGGGGATCACTGGTTCAGCTGAGCTATGGCTCTCTGTCAGCCTGGCTACAGTGCTGAAGAGAAACCTCGGGTTGTTCTTGTTTTCTTCTATGAGTGCTGAGTAATATGAACTTCTAGCACTGCGGAGAGCTTTTTTATACATTTTTAGGCTGTCTTTCCAGGCTCTGTGAGACTCTTCTGACTTACTGGAACGCCAGTTTCTTTCTAATTTCCTTGATGTCTGCTTCAAGGTACGGATTTGGTAACTATACCAGGGAGCCATCCTCCTCAGATTGAATATTTTCTTTTTGAGATGGGCAGCATTATCAAGATTCGAACGCAGTGTGGCCATAGTGCTAGTCACAAGGTCATCAACCTGCGTATGGGAGAAATCCTCATTTAAATTTAGATTTAGATATGGCATTGTTGGGAATGATGACCAAATGTTCTCTTTAAATTTAGCCACAGCAGCTTCAGATAAACATCTTCTATAGCTGAATTTATTCCTCAATGCTGTGTAGCCCATTAAAGTAAACTCAAATGTAATAAGGTAATGGTCAGACAGGAGAGAATTTTGGGGAAGAATTGTTAGCTTGTCAATTTCAATGCCATAAGTTAGAACAAGATCAAGGATATGATTGTAAAAGTGAGTGGGTTCATTCACGTGCTGGGAAAAGCCAATTGAGTCTAGTAGGGAAAGAAACCCAGAACTAAGGCTGTCGCTTTCTACATCAACATGTATATTGAAATCTCCCAGAATAATGATTTTATCTGTACTAAGTACTAACTCTGATATAAACTCAGAAAACTCTGATAGGAATTCTGAGTACGGACCAGGTGGACGGTATACTGTAACTAACAGAACTGGTTTTTCACCTTTCCAGTCCGAGTGGGAAAGACTAAGAGTGAGGCTTTCAAAAGACCTGCAGCCAGATTTTGGTCTGGGGTTGATTAATAGGCTTGACTGAAATATTGCAGCCACCCCACCTCCTCGACCTGTGGTACGAGGGATATGAAAGTTAACATGAGTTGGGGGTGTAGCTTCATTAATGCTAACATACTCATCCTGCTGCAGCCACGTTTCAGTTATACAAAATAAATCAATATGGTGATCAGCTATGAGATCATTTACTAATATATCTGCTTTGTCGTTTGTGTTATTTATATATTAAAAAAAACATTTTAAATTAAAATGCAGACACTTTTAGGAAAAGTCAAGTACCAGCAGGATTGTATCTTATTATTGGACAAAGTTATTGCACATAGAAATTTCAAAACGGTCAAAATGGCCGTCTTGGCCGTTCTAGTGTTAAGAGTCATGCTGTGTTCAAAACTGATGAAAAAGGCCAATATGCACAAGGAGCAAAATTAACATTCCCGATCTAAAACTAGAAGTTTGGCTGCCGTATTGTTGTATTCATTATTTGCATTTAATGGCACAAATGAGTAAAATAACAGTAACAAATAACTGGACTTGAACAAGATAAGCTAACACTGAATGAGAAGAACATAAAGGACCAGATATATGGAGCACAGGATAAGAACCATCCTTCTCAAAAAAACACAGTTTCACCCAGTTCTAAGCATTTATACTGCATTTACTAACCATGTTCTGGCAAAGTCTATGTCTCTCCCAGTTCCTCTCCTCTCTCTCCCTGTCCTCATCCTGCAGGTGGTGACTCATCGCCATCCCATGTTCCTGCAACACCTGCTGGTCCCATATTTCATGAATTCTGTACTACAGCTCAACTCCATGAACTTCATGCAGCAACATGTTCCTGCCTACACCCCCCCCTCCAATGCCTGTCTCACTCTCTCTCTCTCTCTCTCTCTCTCCCACTCTCAACCCAACCGGTCGAGGCAGATGGCCGCCCCCCCTGAGCCTGGTTCTGCCCGAGGTTTCTGCCTCTTAAAGGAAGTTTTTCCTTGCCAGTGTTGCCAAGTGCTTGCTCATCGGGGGATCTGTTGGGTCCCTTTAAATAAATTTATAAAGAGTTTGGTCTAGACCTGCTCTACATGTAAAGTGCCTTGATGTAACTTTGTTATGATTTGGCGCTATACAAATAAATCTGATTTGATTTGATTTGATTTGACAGCAGGCTGTCTAATAACTAGAAAGAAAAGGTGGAAAAAGAAAATGTACTATAATTAAAATATCTGTAGTCTGTAGTGTTGAATCTCCCTTTTCCACAAGTCATTACTACTTCTCATTACTTTCATTACCCACAACTAAGTCTACACTGAACCCTGTTAACTTTAGAGGGAAGCGCGACTACAAATTAATTGCTGTGGATGCTGAACTTACAGTATTTGCCAACATGTTAGCTGATATTCTATGAGGCAATGAAAAATTAATGGTGTGGTTTGCTGCCCCCAAGTGGCCAAATGTTAGTAAACCAAAAAGTGGTTTTAAACATGTATTTCTACCATCTACTTTGTTTTACAGTTAAACAATGATACTTTGTTACATACATTCATCACATTAAATGTGATTAGTAGTGACTAGTTAATCTGGGACCATCATATAAAATCACACTTCTTAGTTGGATGTCAGGCAAATCATAGAAATTGTAAAAAGCGTGGCCTGATTCTACAATAATTAAAACCAGTTCCTGCATAGCAACCTGGCAATAATACAAGTGAGAGGCATAGCAGGCCACAAGCAGGAGAACACATCTAACACAAACACACACAGTTTGTAATTTCATCGTCCATATCTTGGTTCACTGAAACCAAGATAGGGAAATCATATTTGGAGTAGTAGGTGGATCTGAGTGCTGGATCTGACCTGCTCTGCACTCTTTCCTGATTGGGTGGTGCAGTCTATCACTATACTCATAATTTGTATAGTTGTTGTTTGTATAATTTGTTGCAGATCTAGATAATAATCTGAAAAAAATAGAGGACAAGGATCATGTAGACAGAGCAGAAATCCCATGTGGAGGGATCATCCTCTAATGACACACAGACCTCTGTGATGGCCTCATGCAACCAGTGAGACAGCTGCTGTTTTGTCAGCGGTGTCCCCCAGGAATGCTTTAATTTTACTTAGATGTCTCAATCCCTTGTCTCCATATTTGTCTCTCAATTTCTTTCCTGTCACTTTTTAGTTTCTCTTGATGGTCAGACTGCAGCCTGTCCCCTGAGACATTTTCCTTGCCACTGTTGCCAAGTGCTTGCTCATCGGGGGATCTGTTGGGTCTCTTTAAATAAATTTATAAAGAGTTTGGTCTAGACCTGCTCTATATGTAAAGTGCCTTGATGTAACTTTGTTATGATTTGGCGCTATACAAATAAATCTGATTTGATTTGATTTGATTTGATTTGATATAGGGACAGCACAGAGGTGGCAGTGGAAACCAGTGAGAAGTGAGCTGACAGCTACATTAGTTGCACTGAAAGTGTATTCAAATCTAAAGTGGGGTTAAATATGCATCTGCAATGAAAGGTATAAAATAACTAACATAGAATTTTCACTTCAGGATAGCAACAAAAACTGTTAATTGAATTTTTCATTTTTGGAGCAACAGCCAATGGCGAACAGTTCTTTCACTCTCGCATTTATATTCCAAGATGCCCCACAGACTAACTGGCCAAGGCAAAATGCAGGTAAACCAAAGCTGAAGAATTACACAACTCTGAGGTGCTAACTTTTAATTGGCATTTGTCTAGGTTTGGAATCTCAGTATTCCTTTTTTCGTGTGTGTGTTTTTTATTTGTTTTGAGAAGATAAAGAAATTGTAGGAAAGAGGAAGTTGTCTTTTATTTTAGTGCAAGACAATAGAAACCAGATGAACAGAGGAACAGATGGCAAAGGAATCCCCACCACTGTTCACACTGATGAATAAGCAGTTATATGAAAGATTAATTAAGATATGAATGATATCTGTCTGTACTCTTCCCCCTGCCATAACTTGATGAAGGCACACTTTTGTTTTATGCTTATGGGATTTTAAATGAGATGTCTACACCTTTTAACACTAACATACACAACCCTGCAGGATACCTCTGGTGTAGACCACACCCCAGGGAGTTGGCACTGACACCTACAGCAGACCATAGGGTGTGAAAACACACCTTTGGGTGGAGGGGTATTCCTCAATTATAACTGTTTAGCTCGCCACATGCTTGGCGTTTTTCTTGATTTTTATCGCTCATGTGATGATCAACATTTTCTTTGCAGAAAAATAAAAACTTGTCAGCCTGCAGAAGATTCCATTTCATTATTCACCAGGTGCAGAGAATTTCCACAACAGGAGCAGTCAACATAATGAGACAAAGGCATCTCTTAAGCAATATAATAAGCAATATCTCAGTTAATTTACATAAATTCCAGATTCCTCACTGTCACAAGTATTCAATACCGGATTATATGTCAAGTATGAGTTTTTCCACTACATCTCCTCAGTCTGATTTGTCGGCACATGACCCTGTCATAGGGTTGGCTTCATCTGATCTCCCTGGAGCTCCTTGGCACACCAGTTTCTCATCTTCTCATCAGAGTCTTCATAAGAACCCTTGGCTTTCCTCCACTCCTCACCAGATTGTTCCATGTGGCATAGTTATATATAACTCTAGTTAGTTCTAGATTATTGTTTCTTATTTCTCTCATTGCTTTTTGTCTTCTGTCAGCCAATGCTTTCTCCCACCTGTGCTCAACAAACTGAAGCTGGATGAGGATTCCTGGCCACACAGCACCCATCTACCTTACCTTTCGCCCACTTTCGCATTATTAGTGAATGGATGAAATTTTCTAAAATGAAGGAGTTAAAGATACAACTACGCTCCAACACCAAGTCTCAATAAAACTCCTTTTGTGAAGGAGGACAATTAGCATACAGTAACAAACTCTATAATGAATGTACTGATTCATGTGACTGAATATGACTTTTTTAATTTTTCATCAACTGATTATATTTAGGTTCTTAAGGTAAAGAAAAAAATGCTTACGATAACACCAATACATTTTTGATACCTTTACATTTTATATTGCAACATTATACTGTTATACTGTACAAAATATATAAAGTCATGATATTTCGGAAACTACAGAGAGGGTAGTAGCATTGCAATGGGTTCAAAAGCAGTGGATTTGTTCCTTATGGGGACTTTAAAGAAGTTGTGCTTCGCATAGAGTTTGAATTAATGAACTTAATTTATTTTGGTGTGATTTTGGAAACGTCTCTCAGTCAATCATGGTTAACACACAAAATTGTGTACTTCATGTTTCCATCTGCATGCATGGCTGAGTATCTGATTAACAGCTGTGTATTTAAATCAAACAGAATATTCAGACAGATTGTTGTTTTTTCTTTTTTTTTTCTTTTGCCATTCTTTCCACAAACAACTTAAAAGCTAGTCTGTGGTAATCCCCTGAGTTTTGGCTTTCTGTTTGTCTAAAGGGAAATTTCTCTGAAGCCATTTGGTATGAACAAGCTGATTACAAACATTATTGATTTTTGTTCATCTAAGCTTCTCCCACAGTTATACACACAGTTTGTGTTAACTTGTGCATTAGTGTTCACGTGTGAGGAGCCATACTTTTTCTGATCCATTTCCTTCTTTATATCTATCTCTTTATTTATTAATGTTGGACATACATTTATCAACTACAACATGACCACCTTCCAAATGTTGGGCATTGTTGTTTAGCTGCCAAAACAATCCTGGACTTTGAATTCTGGAGTCCCAGACGTCTGAAGGTGTTATCTTGGCCAACACATGAGCAACAGAGCCTTTTGACTCCTGCAAGTTGCAAGATTGTGCCTCCATGGACCGGACTGCCAGATCCATTGATGCTGGATTTGACAGAGACTTGAGGATTCAACCCAATCAACACCTTCAACTAGTTGTTAATCATCAAATCATTCCTGTTTTTGTTCCTGACATCATTCCTGCATTGTTGTACTGACACAGGGACCATTATCCTGCTGAGAGAGGCCACAGCCATCAGGGAATACTGTTTCCATGAAGGGCTGGGCATGATTTGAACCAGGCTTAGGTCGGTGCTACATGTCAAAATAAAATCCAAATGGATGAAGGACCCAAGGTTTCCCAGCAAACATTGTCCAAAGCATCGCACCATCTTCAACGTCTTCTTCTCATCATGCACCCTGGTGCCTGTGTCCCCTAGATGATATAAAAAAAAAAATGTGCTTGACCTTGCAGACCATGCTGTGTATTCTGAAAGTTTTGCAGCAGATTTTGTTATATTGGCTCTCATGGTTCAGCCTCGGCTCCCCATGTGCACCAATGAGCCTTGGCCAGTAACAAGGTCACCAAGTTTTCTATCTTTTACCCATTTTACCCACGTCCTCATGCATTATGGTCAATTTTCTTCCGATTATCTTGCTCTCACTTCCTGTGTAATGACCTCATCCTGACTAGGACCCCACAATAATGTATGCTTTCACTGTTCCTCCTTTTCCTACAATGCATACTTTTAACTTTTTGTAGACTTTAATGTTATTCTAAATTACTGAATCTCCACTCAATAATTCATGACAAGGGAAACTTTTTTTGTGGGTGGGGGCGGGGCATAATGCTTTATCTGTACTCATGTCTCCCCCAGGCCTCTTTATGAACACAACAGGTTTCTGCATTTGTATTTTGTTCGCACATCTGCTATATCTCAGCATCTCTGCAGCAGCCTGCAGAGTGTAAAAAATAATTATCACCTTGCAGGCCAGAAATACTCCTACAGGCAGTTCCTACAGTGCAGTACAGTCCTTCGGATAGGCTTCCTCAGATGTCTCTCTCGAAGCTCTCAAAATTGCACTTCTGAGAGATTACTAAGAAACTCAGAAATACATCTGTGGTCAGTCTGCATTCTTCTGCAAAGGCCATTATTAAAAGATTCAGGTCCTATCTGGAATATATACACAATAAGATTTCACCTGTCTTTCATCTCCCTGATTGGTTCTCGCTATGGTCAGTTCAGCAGAACAGTAGGCTTGATGCAGGCTTGATGCAGACATAAAAAGAGCCTCTTCAACATTTTTGACTATTAATCTCTATTGTCATTGAACAGGCCTGCTGAGCTATGTACCATCTGATCAATGATCCTGGAAAAGCCTCATTTGCTGCTGTTGACACTTGTCAATGTGGCACAGCTGTTTCTGAGGAATAAGCCCAGTATGTGAGCGAGAGACTTTATTAATTACAACAACCACCAAATTATTTCCACTTCTACTGCACGCAGTCAGCAAAGCCAAGTCCAACTACTGTGTTGGTGTTCTTGTGCTTGTTAAAAACTTGGCACGAAGAATCTGCCACTGTGTCAGTTGGTCTTAACCAGTGGTGTGTTGACTCATGTGTTTAAATCAGTGTTGAACACACTGACAGGAAGTGGACATGAACACATGAAAGTTGACCTTGTCTGCAACTTTAAATTAGCGTTAGCATGCTAATGTTGCCAGGAGTGAAATATCCACGGTATTGGGAAGGTATTAGCTTCTTCCACCCCCAATTTATTTAGTTAGATACATAGATTCTGTGTGTCATCTCATTGTCTATAAGGCTAATTCTTCAGGGTGGTAGGGGGATGCTGGGGCTACTCCCACCTGTCTTTGCAAATGAGGGTGAGGTTCACCCTTGACAGGTCGCACAGTCCATCATGTAAAGATGGATTGTGGACAAAGAAACATTCACACTCACCCATACAGACAATTTAGAGTCACCAAGTAACCTGAACAGGGATGTCTGGGCTGTGGGAGGAAGCCAGAGTACCTACAAGCCTTGAGAATTAAACCCACTTTTAAGTTTGTCTAAAAGTCAGAAGGTGGAAACTTTGAAAACCTTTTCATATCACGGGGTAAATACAACACTTTGTCCGCACTACCTGAGTATGACCTGTGACTACATCACATTTCTGCCTTGACATCTCATTCTATTCAGAGTGCTCATGAACATACAGGCAACAATCTGGGAGGGAAATCTCTGTCACAGTAAAATCAAGAGATTTACACATAAAAGCTTTGACTTTGAATGGAAAAGAAATTAAAGGTGTAGTCCACAGTAAAATGAGCAGTAATTATTCAAACAACTGCACAACATCAATTCTGCAAGGTAGGCAGGTAGGGATGCAGAGGACACGCCGGAGGATTGGTCTTGTAGCTGGATCCCTTGTGAGTCGTCTTTTGTGCAGAAGGAAATTACATTAAGCATTCAATATTCATATTCCCGTTCACCTTCCACCACTCGCTCTTCCTCACTTTCATCCTCTCTCCTCTCACAACATTTCCAATTCACCACCTCCTCTCCGTACTCCACAGTGGTGGGATAAAATGCTGGGCCATACATGCCATTTTGATGTACTGTGAAAAAACTGCTGGTCAGACAAATGAAAATGAAAAGATATTGGGGGTGGGGGGGCTGCTTGACAATCATTTTCTAACAACGTTTCTTTCTTGATCCACTAATTAGTGAAGGACTGAATGGATACTCCCCACCCATCCACTCAACTCAATCAGCAATGATTGCTGCTGCGAGTGCTGTACCTCTGCTCCTCTGACAGCATTCTCCATCATTTTATCATCCTTCACATGTAAACATTTCCAGCTGTGACAGTTTATGTGTGTGAAATTGTAAATATAGATTACATTTACAAGTGAAACACAACCGACTTCTGCTTTCTACGCTTTACAGTCTGAAACTGAAGAGTCTGACTTGATGACCAGCAGCAGAATCATTAATTACCTGCTAATTAAAGCAATTAATGATCTGATGAAGGCATGTTGTGGGTGCTTGGGGTTGATGTTCTCTGTAAAGTAGAGGGAAGACAGAAGACAGAAGAGCAAAAAAATATTATTTATTTATTAATATTATTTATTATTTATTTATGGTAATTTAAGTGGTATGTCTCTACCATTAAGGCCAGGGTATCAACACAGACAGAAATGAGACATCATTGTAAAAGCTGAATTTCAATGGAGAGAAGAGACACCAATTGAACTCATTAAATTGCTGCAGCTAAACAACCCGATCACAGTGCACTGCAGCCAATTACACTGTGTAGCTGAGATGTCACAAGCATGAATGATAACATCAGAAGAAAAGTTAGAATGTTTATTCTAACTGCTGTGTACTTCATGCAATAGCTGTAAATGAATCCTTCTGCCTTTTTATTACTACAAAATAAACCGGTACACAAACGCTTTCTTAAGAACTTTTGTGTGTTTATGAGTGCACTTGCTGTGGTCCTACAACAATTTGACAGATATTTGACTCAAAAGAATTTTAATTCATCAGTATACTAGAAATTAATGATAGAAATTGTGATAGCAGGCTGCACAGACTTGCATGTTGCAAATATACTACAATGTTTACAAACATCAATTGCATACAATTGAGCATTTAAAGATTAAATAAATGCATGCTCACCTGATGTGGATTCAGAAATGAGATGTGCAGAGTTCAGTAGCAGTTTGTGACAAGATTGTCCCAGTTAACTAGAACTTTTTAAGTCTTTTAAAATAATTATAATCACCTAGCCAAGCAAGAGTCAATGATAGAATAATAGAATTGGATGAAAAGAGAATCATTTATTTGTCCCTCAGCGGGGATATATACATTACTAAAGCATTGGACATATGAGTGAGAGAACAGAAGCACAAGAATAACTTGCTAAGTTGAAAAGAAAAAGCAACTTAACAAGAAGAATATATGAATAAATGTATTGTTAGGATTGCACTGGTTTTTCTTTTTCCTTGTGTAAATGTGGGTGTCTGTGACAAAGACCCCCGCTGAAAGGAGAGGAGCCACTTTTCCATTGAAATTAGACCCCCTAAGCTGGTGGGAGGCCGAGGGTTTAGTCTGCCCTCATCTTACAGATATGATGACACAGAGACTGTGTATTGTAGCAATATCCGCCCCCTTCAGAGAGAAGCATCTCCAAAATAGGACAGATAATAAAAACAGAGAGACAGGATAACCCCCTTAAAGCTGAAGCTCTCTGCTATTCTTAATGTCAATCTTTACTATTGACTAGCTAATGCTGTAACCTGGATACTGCCTTTTTCTTTTTGTTGTCCACATTTTAATTTATATTCTGGTGTACTATTCTTTATATGTCATTGTTGTTTCAGTGAAAACTGTTAAAAGTTTATAAATGATATACATTCAATCAGAGATTGGACTTTTTTTTTTTCTTTTTTTTGATTTGGATCTTTGGGTCAGGCCTACATGCAAGTTGAGGCCTGACCAGGAGGTCACCTCTGTTACAAACAAATCCATCCACAGACTCCATTTCCACTCATCCCTTGCAGTTCGCACGTAAGTCGCACGGCAGGCTCTTGTCTCTGAATGGTAGAGACGTATCGACCACACAGGGAGTCGTGGCAACGGAGCTGTGACGTCACGCCCCCTTTAAACACCCACTGCCCCATTGGTGTCTAGCAGCATATTTGGGTGTCAGAACAAATCTGTGTGGTGGTTGCTTGGTACGCTACGTGTCGGAGGAGGAGCGCTGTTTCACCTCCCACTCATTTTGGTCTTCTGGGTACAAGGGTAGACTACCTTGTCCCGGCGGACCACTCCAGAGGATTATTCTGCCTCTTTGTCGGAGTGGCCAGTTCTGTGCATGTTTCTTGTAGGTCTTGTTGCACTTCTGCAACTGTCCTGAGGGGTTCCTCTGCCGCTGCGCACTGGCTCCAATGGTACCAGGTGTCACCTTTGCCCTTGAGTCTTACTGTGTCTTACTTCCGTGTTACGTTCTCTCCGTCACCTGGGCTCCGTCACCTGGGCCCAAATGCATGTCTACTTCCTCCCTGTGCTTTCCAGACTGACAGTTCTTGGGGTGAGGCCTTTCCCTGCATTTCTGATTCTCTGTGCAGACTGTGCTCCTTTCAACTTTTCTGCCTTTCTCACAGTGAACTGTCCTGCCTGTTCCTGCACAACTGCATATCCTGCTTTTAACTCTTTCTTCTCATCCCTATAACAACATCTGTCTGTGTATAGGTTCACTCCCCTTTCTAAGGGCTCGGCTTGTAGGTCCGGTCTGACTTTCTCTTCCTTTGCTACCTTTTCCTCGCAGATGTGTGGCTCTCCTATCCCTATCTTCTCTGCCTTATTGATTCCCTCATGTGTGTATGCGATGTTGGGGGCATCCAGCACTCTGCTCAGTTTCTGTTGCCGCAGCGAAGTTGACATAAATGCCTGAGAGTGTACGTATGCTACTACACTATGTGCCGTTAGGACTTTCAGGGAGTGTCCCATGACTATGTGGGCGGTTCTCTGAATCAACTTGGCCAAATCTGCTGCATGCTGTGTACATTGGGGGTGCCGTTGTTCCATTCTGTCTAGCATTATGCTCACATACATCAACACTTTTCTCTTCCCCCCCTTTTTTCTGGAACAGGACACCATTCATTACTCCTCCTGTTCCAGAAACATTGAGGAAGAATGGGCAGCTGTAATCATTGGTAGCCAGATCCGCAGCAGTTGCCAGAGCCTGTTTTAATGCAATAAAGGACTGCTCCGCTTCTTGAGACCAAATGACATCTGAATTGAGATTCCTCATCCCCTGCTCTCGAATACAGGCTCTCAGGGGCTGAGTTAACCCGGTGTAGTTGGGGACATACTGACAGCTGTACCCCGTGAGACCTAGGAACGACAACATGTCTTTGACCTTCTGCGGCCACGGATGGTGCAGGATAGTGGTTCTGTGTGCTGGCGAGAGACTGGCCCCCTTTTGAGATAGTACACGACCTAGGAATGTGACCTGTTTACGGGTCACCTGAAGTTTCGACTTACTGACCTTAAATCCTGCCCTAGCCTAGCAAAACAACAATCGTGAGGTGGCCTCCAGGCAGGTTACAGCCGTGGGCGCGGCCAGAAGTAAATCATCCACATGCTGCACCAGTGTGACCCCCTCTGGGAGCTCACACACACACGCTCTTAAGGATTTCATTGAACAGTCCTGGTGACAATGCAAAGCCTTGAGGTAAACAAGTGTACCTCCATTGAGTTCCTTTGAAAGTAAATGAAAAGATATCCCTGCGATCTTCTGCTAAGGGAAGACAGAAAAATGTGTTAGCCAAATCAATACAGGTGAACCACTCATGCGAAGGGGCCGGGTTAGTCAGGACCACATAGGGATTAGGTACTGGTACGGTTGGAGTCACTAAAATGTCATTAATGGCACACAGATTGTGTGCTATTCTGTATTTACCTGTGCCTTTCTTTTCAACTGGCAGAATGGGAGTGCTCCAAGCAGACACAGAAGGTTCCAATACGCCCTGTGATATGAGGCTCTGAATCGTGTCTGCAATGCCCTCCTCCGCTCTGGGCTTGTCGGGGTACTGATTGATCCACACTGGATCAGAGGTGTTAACCTCAAAAGTTAATGGTTCACATTGTACCAGTCCCACATCTGTCGGGCCTTGCGCCCATAGGGACTCTGGTAGAGAGTCAATGATAGACGCAGCCTCGGGGTGATCTGCTGCTGCTGCTACTCCCACAGGAGCGACGTATATGTTTCGGGTGGTGATCTGCCAGTCCTTCCCCTCTAATCTTTCTCAGAACCTTTCCTGATTCAACTATTAACAGTCCATGCATTAGAGTAGACAAAGTGCATAAAGATAGCATTCATTCAAGCTCAGTTTGCTCTGATTTACTTTGATTCACATTGGTTTGTGCCAGA
The DNA here is from genome assembly GCF_900963305.1 of Echeneis naucrates. Classification (NCBI taxonomy): domain Eukaryota; kingdom Metazoa; phylum Chordata; class Actinopteri; order Carangiformes; family Echeneidae; genus Echeneis; species Echeneis naucrates. The sequence goes on from NC_042527.1 coordinate 3,053,300, forward strand.
TACCTGGCATCTCTTCTTAGATGCAAGTGCATCAATGTATGGGTTAGGCTCTGAGCTGAGGAAATCCTCAGGTTCATCAGTGAGACGACTGATGAGTGTTTTATTCATCTTCATCAAAGAGAACACTTACTCACATAAACATGTGCTGCCGAACAGAGAGCATTTGAGCAGCTTGGCCACAGAGTTGGGGAGGAAACATGGAAACTGTGCAGCACCCACAGACTCACACTTTGATTTGAGCATGTCACTACACTGGAGTTCAGTCAGCTCCATTTGGAGGTTGACTGGTGCACTTTCCACATCAACTGCAAACGGATTACTGTGCAGTCCAAACCTACATTTCTCGGCTTCAAAGTCGACAAATCACCGGGTAAACTTGGCGCTAAGTTTTTCAGCAAACTGTGCACTATGCACAGGCTGATCCAGGCTGCACCTCAGCCTGCAGCAATTCCCCAGGTCCAGTCTACAACCCTGACCAAATCACAACCTGCAGTTACCTCCCACATACAGCCTGCCATCCTGAAAAGACCTTAACCTGCAGCTCGTTTCACCGACATGAACAAACCAGCTCTCCTTCCAACACCAGAGAAACAAACAGACTGTGAGATGAAAAAAGTTTGACTTGATCTGTGAAGTAGAGAAGCTGAAGGAGCAGCTCCAACATCAAACAAATCAAGCAAACCAGGAGAAGGCAGACTTAGGTGCTGAGCTATCTACAAAGAAGAAGGTGGAAAGGGATGCTGCCCAGCAAATACACCAACTAGAAGAAACTCTCCAAGCTGAAAGGGGGTGAAGGCTGAACAATGTCTGGCCACACAGCTGGTGGAAACAGCTGTAGCCCAACCTCAACTGGCTAAAGCCAAAGACCAACAGGTTGAGTTCAGATGCCAGTGGGAGACAGAAAGATCCCATCTCCTGGATGAACAACTGCAGGAAACCTCCCGCCTCAAGTCAGCGCTCATGACCTGTCCCAGTGGAGTTTGGAGAAGTCCTGCCTGCTGGAGTCTCTGGAGGTCCTCAAAAAGGCTGTCAAAGACAAAGACAAAGACAACAGTACAGCTGAACTGATGAAAAGATTAACAGCTCTGGAACAACAGATGGAGGAAGAACAAAGCAAACCAAAGAAGAAATCTGCCTGGAAACGGTTCTGCTGGATTTTAAAGAAGAGCTCATAGGAGACAACATCAGAGTGATCTGTCAACATGATCAACCTGACACCCCCACATCCCTCACCCCCTGCCACAGACTCCACCCAGAGCCTGGTTCTGCAGTTCTGCTCAAGTTTTTAATTGGCGCTGTTGCCAAAAAAGAGCTCTTCTGTACCACTCCCCCTCACCCCTACTCACAACATAACGAAAAACAAAAAAATAAAATAAAAACAAATGAAAACAAAATATATGCCAGAAAGAGAATTATATTTCCCCTGAAATCATCACATATGAATACTGTTGTCAATGTCAATAAGTTAACATGCTAACTTTTTTGCAGCCTGCTCAAGATCACTCAAACAAAGTCAGGATATTTAACAAGTTCATTGGAAGCATTAATTAAGGTTAATTAGGTGGTAAGCTAGAAATCCGACTGTGGCATTTTCTTTTTTCTTGAACGTCTTGTAGCAGAAATGGGCTTTTGTAGGATCACTGAGCAAATGTTTTGACTCATTTAGCATTAATTTTCCTCTTGCCTTTATGTTTTTCATGTCAAGCACTCTCCAAGCTGAAAGGGTAAAGGCTGAACAATGTCTGGCCACACAGCTGGTGGAAACAGCTGTAGCCCAAGCTCAATTGGCCATAGCCAAGGCTGACAAAGACAAAGACAGCTGAACTGATGGAAAGATTAACAGCTCTGGAAGAACAGGAACAGAACGGAAGAAAGCTGCCTGGAAATGGTTCTGTCGGATCTTTAACAAGAGATCATAGGACCCAACATCAGAGTGATCCGTCAACATGATCAACCTGACAGCCCCACCCCCTTCCACACCTCCACCCCAAACACAACATAAAAAAATAAATAAAAACAAACAAAAATAAAATATATGCCAGAAAGAGAATTATATTTCATATGAATACTGTTAATTTCTAAACAAAATAAGGGTGCAAATATTAAAAGCTTGAAAAGCAGCCTTTATATTTCTGCACTGTGCACTTTGCATACTCTCTCTCACATATAGATTTCCTTGAGGAAAAGGTTTACTGTCAATGAGGTTTTGCCACATCTGTTTAAGAGTGCATGTGACATTGAGGAGAATGTGTCTCAGACTGAGGACGATGCTGAGGGGAGACCTGATTGTGAGGCATTTATGTAACACGTAAAATTTAGATGGGCTGATTTTACTTGTGGATTGTGTCAGCTAGTGTATGACAGACTGACTGTACTGGATCTTAGGTGGTAGCAATCGCTTCAGAGTGTCGGGTCAGGACACGGTTTGAATGTTCAGGGTGCATGAAGAAGAAGCAGAGTCCTTTAATAAAGTTCAAACTGTTTATCTGAGTTAGTATGAGAGAGTGTGTGTGTGTGTGTGTGGTTTCTGAAATACAAGCACAGTAATACAGATAGATTAGAATTAAAGTACAAATTAGACCTAAACTGAGGTAGATATCTCTATCTAGATAACAACTGAAAATACAGCTCAATATTAGTTATGAATTTACAGACAGCATTTATCAATTAAACCAGAATAAGCATTAATCTGCAGGCTTGGATGAAACATAAAATGGATATAAACTGTCATTAATCTAGCCACTTAAACCTCTCAGGCTATCGCTTGTTAGCAGCTAGCTCCACGTTGCTCTTTAGCGGCTGATTGCGCATCATATAAAACAACCCGATGGCAAAAAATACTGTCTGTCAGTCTTCAAAACAGACTTATAGATGAACATAAACATTCACAAAGTGTAACACAATAATGAACTTATCACTCACTGCTCTATGGACGCACACACTGTGGTTATTGTTTTCAGACGATGTTTTTTCTCTAGACCCCGCTGAGCGCATAGGGTGCATTTAAGGACCTGAGCAGTGTAGGAATTTACATTTGGCAAAACTATGAAAAACACATGCAGAGGGAGGCTCTTTTGTACAGATAGGTTCGACTACTCGAGCACTGTGGAATGTTAGAAATGAGACTTGTGAGGCAAAGATAAAAATGAATGCCAACTTTAGTAATAGATAATAAATAAATAGACAAATAGGTAAATAAATAAGTTAAACCACACTATATATATATAGTTATCAGGCTCCTCTTCTATGGCTCCTCTTCTATGGAACCAACTTCCAGTATTGGTCCGGGGGACGGAGCCTTTAACAATTTTCAAGATCAGGCTTAAAACTTTTTTGTATGACAGAGCTTATAGTTAAAAAGCTAAAGTCCTCTACTCTTTAGCTATGCTGCTGGGGGAAGGACTGAATATATCTCTCTCTCTCCCTTTTCCTCCCCCCGCTCCCTCCTTCCCCCCTGCATGTGCTGATAAGAACCATGATTCTTAAAAACCACTGTTTCTCTCAGTTCTAAGCATTTGTACTGCATTTTCTAACCATATTCTCCCAAAGTCTCTGTCTTTCCCTGTCCTCATCCTGCAGGTGGTGACTCATTGCCATCCCATGTTCCCGCAATGCCTGCTGTCCCTTATCTTCATGAATTCTGTACCACAGCTCCTCTCCATGAACTGTACATGTATATGTAGCAACATGTTCCTGCCTACATCCCCCCCATGCCTCTCTGACCCTCTCTCTCTCTCTCTCTCTGAACGAGCAGAGTGAGGCGTGTCAGTGAGTGTGTGGAGTGTTTCCTCCTATCTCTTTCTAATTTTTATCACTATTGTATGGGTTTTGGTTTCACAGTTTATTAATCACAGTCACTTTGTTTGTGTGTTAAGGTTTATATTTTTTTTTCTTTTCCGTTGTTTGATTATTCCCTGTACTGGTGTTTTGTGCCAGTGGCGTGGCTGACGCCATGGCTGGCAGGGATTTCAAATCTTTGACCAGCAAAAACAGGGTAAAGATTGCGGCCACTTTCCCCTGCAGCGTGGAGGAGATCAGCCTTGCTGTGGGGGAAAAGGTTGGACACGTTGGCCTTAAATCGGCCGCTTGGATGAACAGTGCCGTGGATATCTTTCTGGACCAGGTGGAGAAGGCAAACCAGCTCATTGAGGCAGGAATCACCATGAAAGACACCTTTGTACAGGTACTGCCTTTGTCGCAGCCAGCGACGAAGGTAGCCCTGTCAAATGTCCCCCCTTCATTTTTTTTCTAATGTGAGGTTTTAATCGGAAAATTTAAATCTAAAAGCACCTATTGGCATTTTAATTCAGTTTTAGTGCATGATAAAGTTTTAGAAGGGTCTTCAAGTATTTCTGGGGTGTTTTTAGAGAGAGGAAGGGTGATTTTGGCAGTCTTAGGCAGTGGTGGGACCATGGTAAGACTCAAATCCAACTCCTTTGTAAACAGCACACTCTTAAGCCTCACAGCTCACTGCCCTGCTCTGCATGCAGGAGCTTCGAGCTGCACTGCAGGGCATGCAGGGCCACCGTGCCCCGAGCATTGATGCGCTCACTGAGTTCTATAAAGCGTTCTGGGACATCATAGGACAAGATGTCCTAGATGTGTTTAATGTGTGTCTCGCCTCTGGCTTCATGCCAGTGTCCTGCAGGAGAGCAGTGCTCACCCTGCTGCCAAAAAGGGAACCTGCAGGACATCAGAAACTGGTGCCAAGTCTTGGCCTCCAGGCCAGGGAGAGCTATGGAGGAGGTCATCCACCGGGACCAGATATATTGTGTGCCCGGCAGGTCAATGGTGGACAATATCCACCTAATTAGGGATTTTTTGGATGTCTGTAATTCATTAGACACTGGTTTGATTTCCCTAGACCAGGAAAAGGCTTTTGACGGCGTTGAACACAACTTCCTCTGGACAGTCACGGAAAAGTTTGGGTTCAGCGCTGGTTTTACAGCTAAGATCAAGGTGTTGTACAGTGAAATTGAGAGTGTGCTGAAATTTAATGGTAGTCTGTGTGCACCTTTTAGGGTGCATAGAGGTGTCTGGCAGGGCTGTGCTCTGTCGAGAAAACCTTTATCATGGGAGCTGGTTATAACAAGACACACAAAGACAAATGGCAGCTCCTTAACTATATCTCAGGAGAAGCAAAGATGGCTATTTATTTAAGCAGGAGAAACAGGATTGAGAACAGAGAGGGACAGCATGCAAAGCTATGGGAAAGCTATGTGGCAAGCAAAACTGAGGGCCAGACTCAGATTGGAGTTTAAGTTTTACAAACAGACAGGAGATCTGGAACATTTTAAAAGAAAGTGGTGTTTTAAAAATATCATTTGCTGTATTGAAGACAACTTGCATTTTGCACAATTTTTGTGAAATTATTTATTTTATTTGAAAATTTTGCACTTAAGCACTTTATTACTGCTGCCATTTTTGTCTTAAAATGTGAAAGATAAACAAAGTGTTTTCTAAAAATCAAAAACATCTCTCATTCTCTCAACCCAACCGGTCGAGGCAGATGGCCTGGTTCTGCTCGAGGTTTCTGCCTCTTAAAGGACGTATTTCCTTACCACTGTCGCCAAGTTCTAGCTCATCAGGGAGTCTGTTGGGTCTCTTTAAATAATTTTACTTAATTATAATATAATTATAATTTAATAATTTCTCTTAGTTTGCTCACTTTTCAAAACTTGATGCTCCCTGTCTCTATGCCAAGCATAGACTCACACATACACATATGACACATGCAAAACAAACAGTGGGGCGGGGCTTACTGTATTTACACTTTATCTGATTGGTTGATATTGTCAGGCCGGGACTGATAGGACTCAGGAGCAGAGGCTTTGTAAGCCACAGACTTAATTCTTGGTAGCAATGATGTCAGAACCAAGTGAATAAAGAAAACAGGGCTATGAAACATTAACGTAAAGGGAAGTCACGAGGGAAAAAAGGGGACAACAAAAAACACTCCGTAGGGAGGAAAAACCTGACTAATAAAACAAAAGAAACTCACTCACGCTACTAAGCGGAGGATCAAGGTAATTCTATGAAAACGTTATGAAACTCAAAATCACTCTCAAGGAGGAAAACACAAAAGCTATGAACATTAATCTATACAACAGAATTTACAAACAAAAAGTCACTCATGTAGAGGAAAGAACAAAAAGGCTATGGTGAAAAAGAGCTAACTCTGATACATAAATTACAAACGAAAATTCACTCAGTAGAGGACCAAAAAGCTTACAAAGAAACGAGGGCTGTGGCATGGACGTAACGCTGGTGTGGGACATGAATCGATGACACACTGGCACAAGACAAGGGGAAGAAAGACTATTTGAACTGTGGGGAAAATGGGGAACAGGTGGAGACAATTGGTAATCAGGAGGACATGCAGGAGACATGAGGAAGGGCAAGTGTTCTGAAACGAGAGGAGAGTTAGGCATTTCAAAATAAAACAGGAAATGACGAGATACAGTAAGCCCAGACAAGACAACTTCACCACGGTGTGACAAAGAGTAGAGGACTTTAACTTTATAACTATAAGCTCTGTAATACAGGAAAGTTTTAAGCCTGGTCTTGAAAATTGCTAAAGAGTCCGTCCCCCGGACCAATACTGGAAGTTGGTTCCATAGAAAAGGAGCGAGACAACTGAAAGATCTGCCTCCAGATTTACTCTTGGAGACTCTAGGAACCACAAGTGAACCTCCATTTAGAAAGCGGAGTGGCCTACTAGGACAGTAAGGAACTATGAGCTCTCTGAGATATGATGGAGCTTGGCCATTAAGAGCTTTATATGTTAAAAGAAGGATTTTGAATTCTACTCTATATTTTACTGGCAGCCAATGAAGAGCAGCTAACAGGAGAGACATGATCTCTTTTCCTAGTTCCTGTTAATATTCGTGCAGCAGCGTTCTGAATCATTTGAAGGCCTTTTAGAGATTTTTTTGGACATCCAGATAGTAATGAGTTACAGGAGTCAAGCCTGTAAGTTACAAATGCGTGGACTAGTTTTTCTGCATCATCCTGAGAAAGGATGTTTCTGATTTTCATGTGTTTCAATGTTTCTCAGGTGGAAGAAAGCTGCCCGACTAACTTGTTTTATGTGAGGGACAAAGGACATGTCATGGTCAAGAATTACTCGAAGGTTTCTTACAGTGGAGCTGGAAGCCAAAGTGATGCCGTCCAGACTGATGAGATGATTAGATAGTATTTTTCTGAGGTGCTTAGGACCGAGTACAATAACTTCAGTTTTGTCAGAGTTGAGAAGTAAAAAATTTCCAGTCATCCAGACTTTTATGTCTTCAAGACATGCCTGCAGTCTGACTATCTGAGTGGCTTCATTTGGCTTCATTGATAGGTACAGCTGAGTATCGTCTGCATAGCAGTGGAAATTGATGCTGTGTTTCCTGATAATGTTGCCTAGAGGAAGCCAGATAAAGTGTATTGGTCCAAGTACCGAACCCTGCGGGACTCCATGACTGACTACAGTAATCTGTAAAAAAGTTAATAAAATCATTACTGGTTAGAGCTAAGGGGATCACTGGTTCAGCTGAGCTATGGCTCTCTGTCAGCCTGGCTACAGTGCTGAAGAGAAAGCTGGGGTTGTTCTTGTTTTCTTCTATGAGTGCTGAGTAACATGAACTTCTAGCACTGCGGAGAGCTTTCTTATATGTTTTTAGGCTCTTTCCAGGCTCTGTGAGACTCTTCTGACTTACTGGAACGCCAATTTCTTTCTAATTTCCTTTATGTCTGCTTTAAGGCACAGAATTGGGAATTATACCAGGGAGCCAGCCTCCTCAGATTGAATACTTTCTTTTTGAGAGGGGCGGCATTGTCGAGATTTAAACACAGTGTGGCCATAGTGCTAGTAACAAGGTCATCAACCTGCGTATGGGAGAAATCCTCATTTGAATTTAGATATGGCATTGTTGGGAATGATGACCGAATGTTCTCTTTAAATTTAGCCACAGCAGCTTCAGATAAACATCTTCTATAGCTGAATTTATTCCTCAATGCTGTGGAGCCCATTAAAGTAAACTCAAATGTAATGAGGTAATGGTCTGTCCGGACAGAGTTTTGGGGAAGAATTGTTAGCTTGTCAATTTCAAGGATATATGTTAGAACAACATCAAGGATATGATTGTAGAAGTGAGTGGGTTCATTCACATGCTGGGAAAAGCCAATAGAGTCTAGTAGGGAAAGAAACCCATAACTAAAGCTGTCGCTTTCTACATCAACATGTATATTGAAATCTCCCAGTATAATGATTTTATCTGTACTGAGTACTAACTCTGATAGGAATTCTCAGTACGTACCAGGTGGACGGTATACTGTAACTAACAGTATGGTCTGGGGTTGATTAATAGGCTTGACTGAAATATTGCAGCCACCCCTCCTCCTCGACCTGTGGTACGAGGGATATGAAAGTTAACATGAGTTGGGGGTGTAGCTTCATTAATGCTAACATACTCATCCTGCTGCAGCCACGTTTCAGTTATACAAAATAAATCAACATGATGATCAGCTATGAGATCATTTGCTAGTAGAGATTTTGATGATAATGATCGAATGTTCAACAGTCCACATTTGATCGCAGTGTTGTTTGAGACTGACTTTGTGGCTGTTTTCATTTCAGTTAAGTTTTTGTTTTTAGCTCCTCTTCTGTTTAATTTGGGTTTATTAACTTTTCTAAATTTAGGTGGTCGGGGGACAGACACAGTTTCTATAGACCTAAACATAGACAGAGACTCTATTCTATTCTCGGCAGGTGACCACGCACAGAGGAGCGTGTTAAACTTTTAATTGTATGTAACTTTTTTTTACATGAAATATTCAAGCCCCCGAGTCTTAAACTTTTTCTTAAAGTGCGGTACCAGTTAGGTAGCATCCCATATTGTTTAAAAAAAAAAAAAGGCAATTTTTACCTATAAGCACCTATAAGTCATTTTCGTTCACCGTTGCGGCGTTATACAATGTGCTGGATCTCGCCATGATCAATGCCTGGAGGCTGTACCAGAGCTGCATGGGTGACAATATCCTTAGAGGGGAATTCTTGCTCCAGCTGGCCCAGAAGCCGCATGCTGAATGAATGGCATCAAAACCGATGCAGCTCGTTAACGTGCCACTGAAGAAGAGCTCGGGAGGATGTCCTGCATGGTGAAGGCTAACTGCAAACCAAATGCCTTACATATATAAACATACATGTGTATGTATACACATAAGTATACATATGTAGAGAGCGCGAGAGATAGATTTTTGGGGCTCATTTGTTAATTCCGTGCTATTTTAGTTGGCTGTTTTCTTTTTTTTTTGTTGTTCAGAAACAGAATCAACTTTTTTAAGTTGATTGTTAAATATATTTCATTGTCATGCTGTCACTTTGGTTTGCATAATGAAATGCTAGCTGTGGTGTCTTTATGCAACTTACAGTGTTGTAGACTGATAAATGAACCTTTTACTTTGAAAATCAATGCATTATAATAGTGGGCACATTTGAGCTGACAGCAGTTGTCTTCACTGGGATGTAACACTACAATGCTGCATCTGATGAATCTGACCAGCTGCAGTGTCCAATCAGTAACTGTTATCCAATAAGGATATAATTTAAAATTTTAATTTATTCAAAGCTATTACATAATGCTTGTTGCACAAAAAAATTTGATGTCCAATATGGGTTATATTTCTGCTGACCAATCTATTCAATGTATCCTCTTTGATAAAATTAGTGCAGACAGACATGGCAGGACAGAGGAGAATGTGGAACAGAGAGGTGAAGATGAGGGAGAGGAACAGAGGGGTGAAGAGAGAGCTGGGGCAAGGCCTTACCCAGAAGATCCATCTGAATGGCTGTCACCACACGAAATGGGGGACTCATGGTTGAGAATGGCCCACAGCAATGAGCTAATGGACCATATCCAAGATCAGATAAGAGTATAAGGTGTTTTTCCGAAGCATACTGTTTTGGTGTACTATCCAATGGAGAGAAAGTGGAGCATGATTGGTTACTGTACTCCATAAGTACTAACAGAGTCTACTATTTGCATGTAAACTGTTTGGTGAATCCAGAGTTGCTGACACATGCCTTGTGGTGGGATATAATAACTGGCAGTGTCTTTCAAAGACACTGAAGCACATAAAACCAGTGGTTATTACATAAATGCGTATATGATGTGGAAAGAATTTGCATCCCGCTTACACATAGGTGTTGATAGCGAATTGCAGAGAGCCATGGCCACTGAAAAGGCACACTGGAGAAGTGTGTTGACTCGTGATCGACTGCATACTCTTCCTTGCAGAAAGAAACTTGCCACTGGGGGGTAAAAATGCACAGTTAGGAAATCCTAAAAATGGAAATTTTCTGGGTATCTCTCATAGCATGCTATGATGCCACACTGGCAGAACATCTTAGAAAGGCTGCTTCTTAAAAAACAACAACAAAAAAAAAAACACTGCATATCTGACGTGGTGCACTCAAAATTAAATTTTAGATTGAATATCAGAATGTGTTCTAGGTAAAATTTGTACCCAGATCAAAGCCTCCAAGTACTTTGCAGTGGCATTGGACTGCACACCTGATATTTCAAAGCAAGAGCAGGCTTCAGTTATCATACAGATGAGAAGAAGGTCACTATTACTGAATCTTTTGTGGGATTCACTGCTGTGAAGGACACAACAGGGGTAGGCGGTACACTGATAGGAGTTCTGGATAGTCTGAGGTTGGAGTTGGCTAATTCTAGGGGGAAAGTTACGACAATGGTTCTAACCTGAGGGGAATACACAAGGGTGTCCAAGCTTTAATACAACAGAGATTTCCAGAGGCTCCGTTCAGCCCCTGCTGTAAGCCACAGCCTGAACCTGTTATGTGATGCTGCCTCATCCAACAGAGTGTCTAACCTTTTTTGGTACTTCTTCAAAGATTGCATACCATCTTTGCATCTTCTGTGAAGAGGTGGGACATTTTCACAGAATTCACACTGAAGCATCTGAGTGACACCAGGTGGGAAGCAACGCTAGATTTTGTCAAAGCTGTACGTTTCCAGTTGGGGGGGGGGTTCTAGATGCACTAGAAAATCTGGAAGTGGTGGGAGACAGCAAGATTGTCTCAGAGGCTAAGTCACTGTCTGATTAGATATTAAGGATGAAGGTACTTGTGCGTCTCTTGGTTTGGTATGACTTATCAGAGATCAACTTTGCAAGCAAGGCACTACAAGCAGCAGATGTCTCAATGGACACAGCCATTAGATTGACTGAATCTCTGAAAGAGTTTTTACTCAAATATAGAGAGGATGGTTTTCAGAAGTCACTTGACATTATACACAGGATCGCCATTGAAATGGATGCTTCTCTAGATTTCAAAGTGAACTCGCTCCTGGCCCTGCTCGTCATTGGTGTGACCTGTGCAACAATTAACGATCCTGGTGGACTTTCTTCATTTTCTTTCTGGTCATGTCTCTCCAGACAAAACCTCTCCCACTTTTCAGATTTCAGGGGGCATTTTTGTTGGTGTTTTTGGCCAAAACTCCTGCATCAAAAAAATGGGAGTTGAGATGTGGCAGTTGAGGGATAGCTTAACTCCAGGGGGTCTTTGGGAATTAAAGGAAGAGCCAGGTGTTGAATAAAAAAGTTTTATTGTGTCAACCACATCACTGTGAATTCATAGAATGACTCAGAGGTTTTTGGAGTCAGATGTGCTACCATTATGTCATAGACTCTACAGTAGTTGTGAAGGGGAGACGGTCAGAAGTTGAGCTCATCAACCAAATTAAACTGTCACCATGAGGCCTTATAGACAACAAAAACAGACTGTAGCCCCAAAGACAGCCTAAGAAATTGGAGAGCACCAGCACTGATGCTAATGGGATTTGAACATATAGCCTTCAGATGTGCAGTCAGAAATGCTAGGACAGTGCAACAGTCTTCCTGGAATTCAGAATTTGTCAAAAAGGTAGCTTATAGAGTAGACAAATTCAATTCCAGGTAAGCAGAGCAATACATATGCTTTGAGGGCATGATCTGATGTGAAGGCTGGAATAGATCATCACAAGATCAGTTAATGTTGCACCAGAGTATGTGATGGTTTACTAACAGTGTAAAGAACAGAAGATCTGACGTAATTTGAACACATAACTTTTGATCTGGAGTCAAACGCGCTACCATTGCCACAGAGTCTTCTTGAAGGGCCAAAGTTGGTCAAAAGATTAAGAATTATGTTAAATCCTGAAACTAAGGCAACTTACTGAATAAAAAACTCGTAGAGTTATGTTGACCTTCTGTCTACAGAGGCGGCTCAGTCTGTGTGTGTCTGTGCAGCTTGCCATTCGTTCTGTGACCAGTATATGATCTGGCAGCTGACTGTGTGTTTCTGTGCAGCTCACCTGTCATAACCACAATATTGCGTGCATACAAACTACTGTACCCTGAGGCATATAGACAAATTCAGAAACCATAAGAAAGCCCCAAATCAGACTTATGCCAAGTTTATTTGATAAATGGTTCAGTGCATGTAAAGATGTAAAGTGGATAATTTCAGTGCATTGTGTGAGTTGTTTCTGTTAGAGGAGTTCAAGAAGCATTTGCCTGGATAGATCGTGGTTTACATGATCTGGCTGGAAACTGGTTAAAACTTTGATGCTTTGACCTGCACCAGATCCCATCGGTACAGGAAAACATATAAAGCTAGGCACATACCATGACATACCATGACCATGTGTTTGTTTGTGGTGCCATGCTCTTTTGAATAGTTGTATCACACTCAGATTTCAGTCCTACAATACTTGCAACACGATTTCAAGCCATCTTCTGGGATTTGGGCGATCATAGCTCAGGGTCTGTCTCCCATTCTTTCCTATACATTGTTTTGTATTTTCCCTACTTCGGTTCAATGACACTAAATGGAACAATCACATCAGGTGCAGAGGCAGGGACCCAAAGGGACTTAATCAGTAGTGAAATCCACTGTGTCAAGCCCTTTCAAATCATGAATAACACTGGACAGAACTCATGTTATTCAGATTTTTTTTTTTTTTTTTGACTGTGTTTTGACCATAGCACCATATTTTAAAAATCCGCCATACATATTGTAAAGCAGCCCGATTTCCATCTCCCTTGCCCAGTGCGTTTTTCCCCTGCCCAACTCAGTCAACACAAGCCCAAATGGGTGAAACCTGCCCAATTTGAGATATGACCTGTTCCAATTTCTATTGAATTAATTTAATTATCGGGATACAGGACATACAACATTTCATTGTTTCCACATTAATTTAGGGGATTCAATAACATAACCAAAAAGGCTTTAAATATTATTACAGGAAATGCATAAAGACATTAAACAATTATGATTCTTGTGATAGAGAGGAGTTCGGTGAATCCACATTTGATGAATATAAAGCTTTATGTGTTGAACTACAATGTGGTTTTGTGATGTCTTACAGATTCCTTATATCAGCAGTACTAGCACATGCCATATTATTCTATATTTCCAGTTCAAACCCTCTGTTATTATAAATCGTTAACTTCAGCTGATCACATCTCCTTTAGTCATTTCCAGATTGTATTTGTTTTATGTTGTCCATGCTGATTTTCTTTTTTCCCCCATCTTGGCTCTCTTTCACCACCGTACTGTATGCAGTAAGCAAGAGATGGGCTATCATGTTCTCTTGTATGAGCTCGAGAGTAGTTAATGTTGAGCTCATCGAATCTATGGATACATCAAGTTGCATAAACACACTCTGTTTCTTTGCAATTAGAGACCCAGCCAAGAAGTTGTGGTCTGACTGCTGCACTAACTTTGTTGGCACAAGTAAGAAACTTGGGATAGGCAATAGCCAACAGGACCTGGGTATACAAAGGTATCTCAGTGAACAAATATGTGTCTGGGAGTTTAATCCATCTTTAATCCATCTCATGCTGTACACAAAACAATGGAGACAAGACCAAGTTCTCGCCAACCAGTTTTGGACATGCTGGCAATGCATGTAACTACCTACCTTGCAATGCAGATAGAAATGGACAACACTTTGCAGAGACTTACAAGTCGGGGATGTGGTCGTGCTCAGAGACACACAGGCTACACGGAACTCTTGGCCTATGACTAGGGTCCTTACCACGTTCCCTGGGAAAGACGGACATGTCAGGAAAGTCGAAGTCAAAACAGCTGACTAGGGTGCTGTAAGAACATTCTGGAGGCCAATTGCCGAAGTGGTTCTACTCATCGCAGAAGACAAACAGCAAACTTTATTTGAATTCCTTATACTTTGAGTTAGTGAGGTCAGGCAGGGAGTGTGATGTCTACAAGACATTAGTTTATTTTGTAATAATAGTTACTGTTTACTGCAATCCTACACAAAGCGTGGGAGCGTTTCCGTGACTGATATGCCACACCAGAGATTATGGAAAGGCCACTCTTCCAGCGATTGAATGACTTCCCATGTCAAGCTACGTGGCTTGGTGACTTGGTGACAGAGAGTAGATGCTGTACCTCAGAACGTCTGTCACCAATCCATGATAACTCCTGTTTGATATTCAGGGTGGACTAGAAAGTCACATAGGCGACTCTTTGTCATCTTCACAAGGAGGAGGAAGCGTTGTTTACTTTTCCCTTCCTCCTAGCCTCATCCGCCTTTTTCTTTCAGGTGGAGCTAAACGATATGCCAAAGAGTGAAATTACACATTCACTAGTGGCGCAGTTGAATGGGGCAGTAATTGCCTCCGTAAAACATAGTAATGAACTCCTAATGGTTCATGTCTGCTGGGTGAAGCATCACCTACATGCCAGCAAATCAAACCCCTCAGTCCAGTGGTCAGGGCAGCATACACATGCTGTGGATGGCCCCGTTTGATGCCAGTAGGGGCCAATATTCTGTTGCTCTACTCCAATCTTACCGGCTATTTGCTAAATGGAAATTGGTAGTTAATGTAGCAAGGCGAGAAACAACAAAGTGGATTATCTGCTGCAGCACAAACTCCTTGGCGTCCACCAGCTGTGGTAAATTGTTATCAACTGCTTCAACCAAATAAATGTGCCTCTGGTAACAGCCAAGCCAAAAGGCATACAGGACATCTGGCTCAGTAGGATTTATTTCAGTTTTTCTTACTTGTCCAATTCATAGATTTTCGGGCAGTCTTTCACTGTCACTGTTAAAGACCAGTCAGGGTGAGCTGTTGTGGATGTATGCATATAAATCAGTGGACCACTTCAGTTCTTTTGCAGTGCTGTACTCTTTTTTACCTGAGATGAAAATCACTGTCAACCAATAATTGCTAGTTAGGGGAGGAAACTAACAGAGGTTTTGTTTTGATTTAAAGTTCTTTGTAGTCAATAACAAAATCGTTCAAATTGTTTATTTTTCATGCCTATCTTTATTAAGATACAGGGTTGCTTAGGTGTAGTGAATCCATTCTATACTGATGCCACAAAGCTGTGAGTGCCTCTAAGACACAATTAACTAGATTTGACTATATTAGCTTAGCAGTAGGCTTATTATTTTGGGTTTGACAGGTATATGATACTTTCCTTCAAAATACGATAATTCTGATGTGGTATGATAATGCTAAATATCCCATCTGGCAATGCTGCTTCTGGAGCACACCCCTTGCCCACTTTCCCTTTCACTTTCCTGTAATTGTACAGTATTTCTAGAGGAAGTAGGCTTTTTCAAAGTAGGAAGATATTGTTAAGTGTGATGAAGTTACTGTAATAAATCTTTTTGACAACTTTTCATAAAGGCAGGCTTTTCTGAAATTTCTAATCAATTCCTATTTCGGTCTTGCTGCTGTTATTTGAGTCTGTGTTGCTTCTGCATGACCAATTAGTTTAAGGTCATAGTATAATTCCTGGGCTGAGATTCTCCAGGTGGCATAGTTGGCTTTTTTCATACGAGTGGCTCTCATAAGTACCCCTGCGACTGCCACAATTGGTTCATTGCTGTTGTATAATGAGCGCAGACAATGGCTATGCCTTAAAATTATGTTTCCCAGACCTGTATCGCTCTTTGTTTGAAAAGCCACAAAACAAGCAGGTTATCAGTGGTATTTAATAACATTACAGACCTAAGCAAAAAGGAAAATAAACAAATGAATAAATAAAACCCCAAACAAACACTGCAAACGTGGAGCTAAAAGTAGAACAGGTAGATGAATGGGGGGCAAAAAGTGATGAAATATAACTTGTTTGTCTTTTGCATAGCAAGTGCCAAGCACTCTGTGCAGGCAGCGAGCCAGAGCACCTACTTTTCTATATTAAAAAATTTACATTGGAGTTAAAAAAATAAAAATAAAATCAGTCTGCTAATTTCACTTCTTTGACATACTTCATATTCATTGAATAAATGAAATAGCTCACAACAAGTTTTGGAATATGCTCATTATATCACGTCAAGTTATATCTATGATATAAGCACATCCTTTGGCCTGTTGCAAGCTAAATCAAATCAAATCAGATTTATTTGTATAGCGCCAAATCATGTCGACTTAGTTGTGGGTAATGAAAGTAATGAGAATTATTAATGACTTGTGGAAAAGGGAGATTCAACACTACAGACTACAGATATTTTAATTACAGTAAATTTTCTTTTTCCACCTTTTCTTTCTAGTTATTAGACAGCCTGCTGTCAAATCAAATCAAATCAAATCAGATTTATTTGTATAGCGCCAAATCATAACAAAGTTACATCAAGGCACTTTACATGTAGAGCAGGTCTAGACCAAACTCTTTATAAATTTATTTAAAGAGACCCAACAGATCCCCCGATGAGCAAGCACTTGGCAACAGTGGCAAGGAAAAACTTCCTTTAAGAGGCAGAAACCTCAAGCAGAACCAGGCTCAGGGGGGGCGGCCATCTGCCTCGACTGGTTGGGTTGAGAGTGGGAGAGAGAGAGAGAGACAGAGAGAGAGAGAGAGAGAGTGAGAGTGAGACAGGCATTGGAGGGGGGGGGTGTAGGCAGGAACATGTTGCTGCATGAAGTTCATGGAGTTGAGCTGTAATACAGAATTCATGAAATATGGGACCAGCAGGTGTTGCAGGAACATGGGATGGCGATGAGTCACCACCTGCAGGATGAGGAACTGGGAGAGACAGAGACTTTGCCAGAACATGGTTAGTAAATGCAGATTAATTGCTTAGAACTGGGTGAAACTGTGTTTTTTAAGAAGGATGGTTCTTATCAGCGCATGCAAGGAAGGGGGAGAGAGAAAGAGGGAGAGGAGGAGAGAGGGTGACAGGGGGAGACAGAGAGAGAGAGAGAGAGAGAGAAGCTCAGTCCTTCCCCCAGCAGCCTAGGCCTATAGCAGCATACCTAAAGAGTAGAGGACTTTTTAACTGTACGCTCTGTCATACAGGAAAGTTTTAAGCCTGGTCTTGAAAATTACTAAAGAGTCCGCCCCCCGGACCGATGCTGGAAGTTGGTTCCATAGAAGAGGAGCCTAATAACTGAACGATCTGCCTCCAGATTTACTCTTGGAGACTCTAGGAACCACAAGTAAACCTCCATCTAGAGAGCGGAGTGGCCTGCTAGGACAGTAAGGAACTATGAGCTCTCTGAGATATGATGGAGCTTGGCCATTAAGAGCTTTATACGTTAAAAGAAGGATTTTGAATTCTACTCTATATTTTACTGGCAGCCAATGAAGAGCAGCTAACAGGAGAGATGTGATCTCTTTTCCTAGTTCCTGTTAATATTCGTGCAGCAGCGTTCTGAATTAATTGAAGGCCTTTTAAAGATTTGTTTGGACATCCAGATAGTAGTGAGTTACAGTAGTCCAGCCTAGAAGTTACAAATGCATGGACTAGTTTTTCTGCATCATCCTGAGAGAGGATGTTTCTGATTTTCCTAATGTTTCTCAGGTGGAAGAAAGCTGCCCGACTAACTTGTTTTATGTGAGGGACAAAGGACATGTCCTGGTCAAAAATTACTCCAAGGTTTCTTACAGTGGAGCTGGAGGCCAAAGTAATGCCGCCCAAACTGATGAGATGATTAGATAGTATTTTTCTGAGGTGCTTAGGACCGAGTACAATAACTTCTGTTTTGTCAGAGTTGAGAAGTAAAAAATTTCCAGTCATCCAGACTTTTATGTCTTCAAGACATGCCTGCAGTCTGACTATCTGAGTGACTTCATTTGGCTTCATTGATAGGTACAGCTGAGTATCGTCTGTGTAGCAGTGGAAGTTGATGCTGTGTTTCCTGATAATGTTGCCTAGAGGAAGCAGATAAAGCGTAAAGAGGATTGGTCCAAGTACCGAACCCTGCGGGACTCCATGACTGACTACAGTACATGAGGAGGAGCTGTTGTTTACATGAACAAACTGATGTCTATCTGATAAGTAGGATTTGAACCACCTTAGTGCAGTTCCTTTAATTCCAATTTCATGTTCCAGTCTCTGTAGTAAAATATTATGATCTATGGTGTCGAATGCAGCACTAAGATCTAGAAGGAGAAGTATGGAGGCTGATCCATTGTCTGAGGCCATCAGAATGTCATTGGAGACTTTAACCAGCGCAAAGTCTATATTTGCTGCAACCTTTAACCAATGGCCATGATCTTTGGGCAGTGATTTTAAAGGACCAAATTGAAGATGAAGTGTTTATTCAGCTGCATAGCTGGCTCGAACCTCAGATAAAGTGAAGAGCTGGTTAGGTGACCTCTTTGGAGATACTGGCTATCTGGACCAGGGGCATCTTGGGATCCTGCAGGAGGATCTGGGGAGCATTACTGAAATTCTTTCTTTAACCTGCTTCCACCAAGACCAGAATACTGGGAAATGATTTTTTGTTTGTTTGTTTGTTTTTTATTTTTTGTAAATTCACATGCAGCCATTGAAATCAAGTGGGCAATCTGGATAGACTGTAGATGAAAGGCTGGCCTGAACAATAACGGTCCAGGAAGGACTTTGAACTCTAAATATAGCTTTGAAAATTAATCAGAAGTTATGCAAAAGTGTTACTGATAAGATAGATGTTGTTTTCACAACTTGACAAAAACTAAACGTTTTGCTGTCACATAAGATACTGGGGAGGAAAGAAAATTAATAAAAGAATTTTAAAGTCTTAAAATCTCTCATGGTGGCTGACGCAGTGCTCTGACACTTTTTCTGCTGCCCTCAGGTGGCTGCAGACATTCAATCATCTTAAGGAGAAACTTTTTGTGTTGCGCTAAACCTCATCAGATTCTCAGAGTGACCACTTCATCTATCCATTGTTGAATGCGATATGTTCTACCAATGCAGGCTTTTAAAACTTATTTTGATTGATTTCACCACGTAAATTAGAGTAGTTGAACAATATTTGAAGGTTAATTTCATTAATTCCTGTCGCTTTGCTGAACGTAGTTTGCTTATGTTGATAAAAATCACTGATGTGAAAATGGAGTGACACTGCCTCAGAAACAGACATGGTTATTAAATGGCTTCTCTCAGCCCAGCAATGCCAAAAGCTCTCTTTGCAGTGTTTCATCAGAATAAACCGGCCACCTGTTTAGCCCCCTCCTCCTACACAAGCACGATGCATGCTGTGTTCGGCACCGCTGACAGGCCAAGTGAATCTCAAGGTCAGGAATCGGTCAGAGCGCTGTTTGCACTGGTAATGAGCTTTAAAGGTGTATCTCTTTCTAGCTGGGTCTTTCTTTCGTCAGTTCTAGCAACCAAATAACTGTCAGCAAAGCAAGCCAATAAAAAAAAAAGAAAAAAGAAAAAACCTTTGGCATTATATGTTTGTGTTCTGAGGATCAGCAACTAATAAATGATCTTTAACGTTTGTGATGTTACAGTAATAGGGCATCGCAACCTTTCTCTCATCCCACCAACACACAGTTTTTTTTCATAGGAATCACAGATGAAATCGAAAACAAATTACTTCTGCATCTAGAACAAGGTCAAACTGTTTTATCAATTCTTAGCCTTAGAGGCAGTGATAGATTCATAAAGTCTATCTGCCTCTCTCTTCCTCTTTCTGAAGCAATCCATGGTTCTGAAAGGTTTTTATCACATGAGATATAATCAATATGAATGATTTGAGGTACACTAGGTCAGGCCAGATTAGGCCAGAGCTTAACATGTATTGCTTCTGGGACTGCCCTCCTGTGTGTGACCAAACTCAATACATCAGTGCTATGTTTAAGGTGCCATATGCAAGCTTGTCTGATATTTGAAGAACTTGGTTGACTCCTTTCAGACCTAAAAACAGTCCAGTTTTCTGGTCTGTCTGGGTTGAGGACACAGACACAGCCACATTAAAATGGTGGCTACCATGCTTACCAATAAGATGGATGTGTCATATCTTTCATCTCAAGGTTTTTACTCGTGTTAAAATGTGGAAGCCTGTGTGTGTGACTCTTCAATTAGTGATAGGGTCTTTTAAAAGCTCCTGTGCAGCATTGCTTTGGTGTTACTGGTTCTAGAGGACTATGTGGGACAGGTAACAGGTGTGTTCATATTCAGAGAGACAATGCAGCAGGAGAAAAAGGGAAGCTTTTAGCTGTTTCTGCCTGGATATGCTTCATATATATAAGTAGCTTTAAACTTTGGTTGCTGATAAAATCTAATTTTGTTTATATAACTGATGACAGTTACTTCAAGGCATTATGCAAAAAGCAGGTTTAGAATGAACTCTTTATGGAGTCAGTTAAAGTAACCCAACATATCCCTCCATGAGCAGACTTCCCTTTAAGAGGCAGAAACCTCAGACAGAACCAGGATCAGGGTGAGCAGCCATCTGCCTTGACTGGTCCGATTGAGAAGGAGACAGACAGAGACAGAGAGAAGGAACGAGGGATAAAGAAAGAACGAGAGCAGGACAAAAGAGAACACAACAAACATGAGCATGAACATGTGAGGAGGATTAATGACTGAAACCATTAAATGTGGATTTTTAAATATAAACAGTAAGAAAAAATAACAGATGAAGTGATAATGAGTGGCAGTTAATGACTACTAATGGCAGGATTATGGAAGGTAGGAAGGGGACCAAGATATAAACTGCTGCCACCCACAATAGGTCAGCAAATCTTATTTTAAACATTACTTTTTATATATATGCATATATAGGGAATCCTCAGAGCCAGAGATCAACCCAGAGTTGACGTGAAGAGTAACACCCCTAATGAATGATCAATGTGCTGTGGTCTGGGATCTGCTGTAGTGATCCTGGATGTTGAGGGTAAGAAAAGCATTGCAATAAAAAGGAGTTACTACATTAGCAGTGAGAGTAATATTGTAGTGCATGGAAGCTACATGTATGTGCAGAGAAGGTGCCAACAGGGAGGGTTGGAGTTTTCTTGGTGATGGCTAGCACTATGAGAACATATTGGCTAAATTGGCTAAAATTGGCTTTTGTTAGTTCACCGATTAGGCAAAAGTTTGGGGTTAGTGGGATTCTGCAGTCCAAAATGAAGGAGAGTTTCTGTGTTACAGCTGACCAGAAGTGCTGCACAGAAGAACAAAGTGTGTTCTGAGTGCAGTGTGTGCATAGTGAGAGTGAGAGAAACCCATTTGATGCATCTTGTATTGAATTATGTGTAATCTGTGAAGTTAATTCAAAATGTTTGTCATTGTACATGTATTTTGGCAGATCTGGGTCCAGAAGTTGAAGTCAGTGGACAGACAGATTTGTTTCCCGTTTCAATACTGGAAGACGCATAGAATAGGCGCTTGAGAGTAACATATATTTTAGGTTTTTGTTATTTTTTGGAGAGAGATTCGTAATGTTGGAGGGGACTTTGCTGCTCACAAAGTCTGGGTCTGAGCGCATGCAGGGTTTCATTTGGGAATCTGTGGTCTGTAGACTTTTCCACCAAGCAGAGAGGGTGGGGTTTTTAAAACAGTTAAGACTCTTGAGGTTCATGGTAATGAAGGGGAGGTCAGAGATAATGATGTTGTGACACTATACCGGTTCAAGTTCAAGCCGCCTTACCACTCTTAACAATCCCCCCTACCAAAATTGCATGTCTTGCATGACTGCGGGAGTGTTTTCAAATATCTGTAAATCACTTATAATTGTTCAAACATGACAAAGCTGAGATCTCCTATCAACCTGTAATTACAAGCCTCTTAGCATCCTCCCTACTGTTACAAAGAAATTGTCATCTGAGCAAATCATCTGCCATGCTAATTTTCCCTGCACCCAATGCAATTTAGTTTCAGGTCTAATTATTCCACTAAAACAAATGCTTCTTTCGGTCTGAAAAAGATACATCTTTATTCAATAAGGGCGGTGTTGTCGGAGCTGTACTTTTTGCGCTCAAGAAACTAGTCGATAGATTCTTGATATAGTGTCTGATTTCCCTCCATAATCCATCTTTTTTTTTTTTTTTCAATCCAGTACAAAGCATTGGAGGAGAAAGTGGAGCCAAGGAAGTGCGAGCTGGATCTTACGTGCTCTTTAATCAATGTGGTACAGTCTGTCAATTACTCACTAGCCAGGCCCGCAATGCATACCCAGTTTTATGGTCAATATGATCTAGAAAAATTTTTACTGAGCTAAAACATAAAGTGAGATGTAGAGATATTTTCCCCAGACGTCAGTACAGTTCATCTACAGTTCAGTATAGGCTTCTTTTATGAGCGGCGGAGACATCTACTGATGATCTTTGGAAAGAAATAAAGGTTTAACACTAGAACGGCCAAGACGGTCATTTCGACCGTTTTGAAATTTGCAATAACTTTGTCAAATACGAAGATACAATCCTGCTGGTACTTGACTTTTCCTAAAAGTGTCTGTATTTTAATTTAAAATGTTTTTTATATAAATAACACAAACTACAAAGCAGATATGATAATTTTTACTTATTTCGTCCATAAGCGGTCATATTGACCGCACGGAATTTCACGGTATTGAAGTTCATATTTCCCGCGATTTATGTTGCAGTTTTAGTTGCTCAGCAACTATCACTGTCTGTCAAGTCACGATAGGTCTCGGATTATACAGAGATCTGTATTTGTACCATTCTATATATCAAAGTTTAGAGTAAGGAGACCAGACAATGTCTAAAATAAATGAGCGAAGGAAGAGAAAGATGACAGCTGCCATGGCCTTGGGAATGCTTCAAAACTTTTTATGTGTGTTCCATGATGGCATGCTGAAGAACGTCAGGGACGACTGTTTTGTTGCAAATGTTAAAATAAAATGTTTAACTATCATATATAATACTTCAAATTTTTGTATTCGTGTTCTACGTTATGTTGAATTCTATCGAGAAAAAATGCAATAGTTACGATTTACGATGCTTTAAATGTATAATTAAACTTGTTAAAATATACATCTTGGTGTTATTTTGTTTTTTTAGAGATATCATAACACAATTAATGAATACATGTTTAACTGGGTATTTTTCATGAGCGATTATAGAGTTTGGAATCAAGCGGTCAAAATGACCGTTTACGGCAGTTCTAGTAGTTATGGATTTCCGGCTCTTCTAGTGTTAAAGCTCTTCAGCATTGGCTTCACTTTTCCAAAATCAAGAATGAATGCAGAGATGGTTGTATGCTAACCCAATGTAATAGTAATAGGCACTAACTACTCATAGGTCAGCTCGTCAACATGGCTATGGTTATGGCTCAGGTGATCCCATCACAAGATGGTCTTCTATATTTGTTTCATACAAATGCAAAGTACTTGGAGCTGTGGACATCTGAGAGCATTATGGTCCAACTGCCAGATGTTTTTCACAACTGCACAACATGTGTTGAAGTGCACTGAGCTGGTCTGCCAGACACCAATCTAAGAGACGTTTTCCACTTATAAATCCCATCGCACCTTTGAAGGGGTTGACTGCTTCATCCCATCATCGGGCCACAACCTTTGTGTAAATTCTTTGATGATAATTCTTAGTCCCAGTCCCTCAAACACAATTCTCTCATTCCTTGCTGCAGTTCTGCACCTATTGCTTGCCTCCCCCTCTCTCTCCCCAAACAAACACGCTTGGGGATTGTTTGTGTATTGTTACACGACTTTCGCCTATGAAGCCAAGGTTAGAGCAGCCCCATTTCATGGGTGACTCAGACTCCCTCTATCCCTATTCTGCTAGACTCTTTTTGGTTCGTATTTATTCTTGTTTTCCGATAAACTACTATTAATTTATCTAAACCTGGTTCAGACTGACATATTTTATCTAATAGTGAGCTTTTCACTCTGTGCCTAGACTGAACCTACAGATCATATGAACATAAAAAAATTGTACTGTATTTGATATTTTGATAGATACATATTAAGAAAGGAAGCATGGTGGAAAAGTGATTAGATCTATTGCCCTACAATAAGAAGGTCACAGGTTCAGTTCCCGGCCTGGGGCCTTTCTGTGTGTTTGCATGTTCTCTCCGTGTCTGCGTGGGTTTCCTCCAGGTACTCCGGTTTCCTTCCACCATCCAAAGACATCATGTTTGGGTTGACTGGTGACTCTAAATTTTCCGTAGGTGTGAGTGTGAGTGGTTGTTTGTCTCTGTCTGTCTCTGTGATGGACTGGTGACCTGCCCAGGGTGACCCCGCCCTTGCGCTGGGTGAGCTGGAATTGGCTCAAACATGTCCCATGACCCGAAAACTGATAAGAAATTGAAGGTTGAAGTATGAATGGATATTGAGAAAAATCCAACATTTAAGTGTCCTGCAAACTCTTATTTCGTTGCAGACCAGCAGCGACAGCCATAACAAAAATGTTCTGCATCCAGTGCATTCTTGGAGTTTCATAATTATTATTCTTGTATTATTATTATTAAAGAAGTGCTTAACCTCTCCCCAACACTAAATATATATTAAAACAATTTAATTTTCTTCAATATTTCACCAGGATCCATTCTCACCATCATTTCCCCACTCCCTGGGCACAGGGGAGGACCACACAGTTACTGACTGTCAAACTCAGTAGATCCAGCACCGCTGTGAAAATGCTAGGGTATGACAGAATTATTAAAGGCGGGTTTCCGCCTCTTTGGGTGATAAGCATTAATATACCACATAAGACCTCACAGAAATAAGGCTCTGGGTTAGAAACCCCACACCTGAGGTTATTTCTGTTTGCATTTACTCCCTGTGCCTGTGCGGGTTTTTCACCTTCTGCGTTCTCCAGCTTCATCCCTCAGCCCACATCTGCCCACATTAATATGGGTTAATTGGAGACTCTGAAATTGGTATGAGCAAGAATGTTTTTTATTTTTGTTTCTTTAAATCTTGGCCCCCATGATAGACTGATGACATTTCCAAGACGTTTCACCGGATGTTTTTTATGTGGGTGATATGTGGGCTTGTACTATATGCCTTACATTTCGTTTGGGATTAAAAAGTATCTATCTGTCTATCTAATGTCAGCTGGAATTGGCCCCACCCACCCAGCAACTCCCCTGGAATATCAGTATAGATAATGGATGAATTTTAAATTATATATTAATTCTGAACCTTGTAGATTTCATTTCATTTTGTGTAAAATGGCTGCAATAAACCCAAGGGGGATAGGATGAGATTCTCAGTGCCTCCTCCAGCCACCTCACCTCTAACCACCTGCATTCATATTCATAACTTCTTTGACTATCTGTTTATAGGCTATCTAGGTGCTTAATAAGTTACAATACTTTTAGGATGAACCCTACTCACTGTTTTATGAATGAGGCCCAAGATGTTTTCCCCAAAGCCCATAAACTTTTACAATCACATTATTATACATTTTAACTGACATTTGCCCTCAAACTCTCTGACTGGAATGGTGAGTCACTGGAGCTCTATTAGTGGGGAAATATCGCCATCTATAGGTCAATCCAAGGACTTGGTGATGGCATTTCTGGGTCGCAAGCAAGGAAGGGGACCAAAGAGAACCTGTGTTGCAGGTCGAAGAAAGATGTTGAAGGGAGATGATAACTAGTAAAAAGAGGCTGACGTGGCTGCCTGGATTTGAGGAGGAAGAGAGAAAAGGAGGGACAAGAATGATGCTGAAAAAAAAAACAAAACTGAAAACCTGACATCTATACCTGTGGAGAGGAGAAAGAGACAGACAAGAAACTGGTTGAGTAGGAGGGTGGGGGAGCAGATGTAAGAGAACAAAATATGAATTTAATCTTTTCTACATCATTCACAATCAGATTATTAATATTTTGTTCTGTGGAAGATATTTCTTGGGATAAGTAAGGAGAACAAAAGAGGCAGCGAGCAGGTCAACCTACTACTGTGTATTGTGAGATAATGTATAGCTTTTTTCTCAGCAGTAGATTTTCTTTCTATGATTCTCCCTAAAGAAATCCGATACCATCTGAAAAGGGATTCGATTTTCTTCTGGCGTAATATTCAAGTCAGAGTATTTTAGAACAAACATTCACACCAACATCCCACCATACCTGTGTTGCTGAACCTAGAAATAGTAACATCAGGCAGTATTTAAAATAAAAATAAGTCATCCTGGTTTCATAATGATAGAGACAGCTGGAGAACATCTAGGTTTTTTTTTTCTTTTTCAAACTTGATTATGTAAAATGATGATGTCCTGTTCTGCGTGGGCATTGGCGGGGGGGGGAGTCCATTCATTCCTACTGCAGTCCAGTGACATGCATTTTCAGCTAATTGGTGAATCTGAATTGCCTCCATGCCTGAGTGTGACCTTGAAGGGTCTGGGTAGGTCTTTACATGTCAGCCCTGTGACAGACTGTATCCTGCCCATACAGGTATAAGCAGCTCAGATGATAGATGGATGGATGGATGCATGGATGATGTCCTGAAAAATAGTATATGTGGCTATTTAATGATGTGCTCTCCCCTAGTCCCTTCTGGGGCTGGGCATTGTTGCTGCTACAGATTCAATTCCTTAGGTAGATACCTTTTGGTAAGGTTGAAGTAAGCTATTAATTTTCTTATTAACTTTTTGTTAGAATAAATATATGTCACCAAATCACAGGTGAATTACATAATTTCCAATCAGCTTGGATTGCTGAGAAATAGACAGTCAGATGATCTTATGCAAAATCAATACAGATAAAAACCAAACAGATGTGAGTTTCATCATACACAGTGTCTCTCTTGTGAGAGAATATTTACAGCGTTTCTGTTTGAATTTTTGAGTCCTTCACCAGTGTAGAAACTCTAGCAAGAAAAATCATTTGTGTGACAGCAATAGGAGAGAATGACCAACAAGAAGGAACCTGAGCCGGTGAGGAACCACCTGCTGAGCAGCAGACAGCTGACAGGAGCTGCCTTCTGTACACACGCACTCACAGGCCACAGACACACACTGTGGCTGGCTATCTTAACCTAGCACAATGTTAATCTTTCAGATCACAGGTATGAAGTGTGCACATTTGTGTGCCCATATTGATTTGTACCCTACAGGGATTACAGGTCTTTGAGTGGAAGAAAAATGACACCTTAGTAATTACAAAAGGCAGGAGGCTAAAGGTAAAATGCAAAAAGAGCAGAACATTCTGAGCTTGGGCAACTTATTGAAGTTTTGTAGTCTGTAAAGCTATCAAAATTCCACAGTGTCACCACCTGCCTTGCAGATAAGAAGTCCTGGATGTCTAAAAAGATCTTTGAATTGAATTGGTGATGGAGGCTGTTGATTACGAGCTTAACCATTTTTTTTTTTTTTTAATCAAAAAAGCCATCTTTCGGGTTACAGGCACAGCAAGGATTAGACCTTTTCCGTCAGTTCAGGGTAATAAACCCTAAAGCTCTTATTTATGTTTTAGCTTGAGCTTGTAGTGACTAATGTTGACTGTCTCTGGGTGCAGGCATTTGTGGTCAAGGGTGTGAAACACCATTCACTTAAAATGAGACACATAAAGAAAGTGTCCTCTGGGTTTTGTAGACCCAGTTTTAAACAACAATATAGCAGCAAACAGCTATCCTGCAGTGATGACATCCTAAGCAGAGAACAGTGAGCCCCCCACCACCTGTCGTATCTGAGTTTCCTTGCTCTTTCTTATCCCAGAGACTTTGGATATACAATGTTACCATGTATTATAATTATTTTAATAATAAATAAAATACTATTCCAAGCTGGGTATTTCCTATATATTTCACAGATGAGGTCTAAGGTAGCTTTTTCAGAAATCATGCGTGCTGTTCTATCTTTTTTGATTAACAGTTTTCACAAAAATAGACAGAAAAAAAATTGATGTAAATGAAGAATAAATTCTTTCTGAATAAATAACTAGCCCTCTGTGTTGTTTTGTTTTTTTAAACGAGAAACACAATTCTGTGGAAATATGGTACCTATGTACCTGCTGAACACCCACTGCAACAATTATCACATATTGCTGCTAATTTTGTTTATATATATTTTTTATACAGTAAATATGGTAATGTTTTATGTTCTCATTTGTCTCAGGCTTTACTACCTCCTTGAGCTAAAGATAGATTTAAATCTGGAAGAAACTGCTGAGCTAAATGAAGTTAATTGTGTTTGTCCCTCATCCCTACCACTTCTTAATTCCCTGGCAGCTCCAGGAATTATGGAATGGCAGGCACCCGGCAACAAGCCAGCTACTCCTTAAAGTTTCCCAAAAGACACTTCTTAGGCCTGCTCATCAAGCTGTGTGTGTATTGGCCTATTGATCTTTCCCAGGCTTTAAGGAAGAAAGAGAAAGGCAGAGGAAGTGAGGAAATCAAGATGTGATGCCACAACAGCAGGATGAGCAGCCATGAAAGAGGGGAGGAAGACCAAAAGACAAGAGACAGGAAGAGTAAAAAGAGACAAACACAAACAAAGCACAAATTGATTCTTAAATGTCATCTTTACTATTTGAAGACTTATCTGGCTTGATGGAATGAAGCAACAATATCCACACAGAGTCATCACAAAAGGAAGAAAATGCAGAGTGGATGAGCAGAGGCTGAGATGGTATAGACCGGCTGAATCCCACAGGCAGAGAAAACCCCACAGAAACCACCTCAGATCACACCTGTGGCACTTGGTCAGTTCCTGGATCTGGATCCCAGTGGAGTTCCCTTTTGATATAAGCTGGAGCTGGGATCTTCAAAGTCAAAGTTTTCACTGAAAACCCTGCAAGAACTGCATGAATGAGTTTGTTTCAGGGCCATTTTGAAAAGTTTTACCTTCGAGCTAAATTATAGAAATACCTTAAAAAGTGGAAGAAGGGACAGCCAGAAACTCTCTTGAATGTAATTAAATATTTCTTCTGGAAACAAACCAAATAAACAAATAAAGAAATGTAAATTTGATAAAAGAGTAATTGTTTCATTAGGTTTGAAGTTTTCTTTCTTGCATCGATACATTCAGTGTTTACCTAAAACCAAACTCTTTCCATGTGCATTGCAAGAATCATTAGAGCCTTGAGCCGATTACCTCAGTCCAGCATTTAAAGATACACCTCTGAAGCTCATTAATTGAAAAGTTGTGGCTTGTGTGCTTGTTGTTCTGTCGCAACGTGTAATTACTCCATAAACCCACAATCTGGTTTTGGAATTTGTATTTGCATACAGATTAATCCTTTAATGCACGAGTGTTAATTTTTGCAGATGTTAGGAGCTAAGTGACACAAATAAACTACATGAAATTTCATGGCTGGAAAAGGTTTTATGGTGGAAATATCAATCGTGGCATCAACACAATGTATATCGTTTTACCATTTATCATTCTTTTTTTGTTGTTTATATTTTCAAAATGTGTTAAGTTTCCAATAGTTTTTATTATTTAACCCACATAAAAGCTTTTTCCATTTTTTCTTTTCATTTGTGTTTTAACTTTTGAAGGTTTTTTTTTCCTCATTGTATTAGAACTTTAAATGAGAAAAGTAAATGGATGATGAGTTTTTCCTTATTTTATAGATAAAAACACAGACAGCTATTCTGTCTTTATGTGATCTGGAGTTCTGCTGATGGGAAGCGTCAGAACACAAGAAGGTCATAGGTTTGATACCCGGGCCTGGGGACTTTCCATGTGGAGTTTGTATCTTTTCTCCCTGCCTATGTGGGTTTCCTCTGGGTACTCTGGTTTCCTCCCACTGTCCAAAAACATGTATGCTTAGTTTGATTGGTGATTCTAAATTGCCCGTAGGCCTGAGTCAGCGTATGAGTGATTGTTCATCTCTGTCTCTATGTGTTGGCCCTGCGATGGACAGCATTGGCTGGGATTGGCTCCAGCACCCCCAAGAATTGGAGACAGATAAGCGGCAGAAATTGAGTGAGTGAGTTCTGCTCATTTTTTGAGCAATAATAAGCAAAGCCTCTACAATAAATTCAGACTAATTTCTCCTCACTCTGAGCTCAGAGAAATACAGGATTGATCCCAGAGATTTTGGATATACAAGCAGCTGACAGTTAGGCCTCTGATGGGCTATGACATCACCAACTGGAGACAATTGGAGTGCCTGATATAGAGACTCGATCTTGGTGTCACAGGCAAAGGTGGAAGATGAGAATTGATGGATAAACAGACAGAGGTAAAGCAGAAAATTGCATTAAAAGCTAGTTCTTTTTAGTTTAAGGAGAGAATAACAGCAGTCTCAGCTCAAACTATTGCAGCAATAATGCTCTCAAGAAAATAGGATATGCTATATACTGTGGTACAAACAATACAAACACCATGGATCATCTGGAACAGTTTGGTTTTAGACTGCACAGAGAAGTCACAATACCGAGCTGGGATACTGAACATGACAAATCTCTCACTAAATGCTGCGTAAAAAAGGTTATAGATTTTAATTATCACCATGAAATGCAACAATTATTGTAACATGCTGCAAAGACTAAAACATGTATTCCATGTTAATGAACAGTCAATAAGAACACCAAGGTATTTCTATGACGGGACCCGTGCAATGGCTAAGCTGTGGATGATCACAGGCCTGTAATCTGCAACATCTCTCGGATCAAATACCATCTCCCCTCTCTTACTGTCATTCAACACGCGGTAGCTGTTCTTACACCAGTTCACAAATCTTTCAATCTCTAGGAAATAGTCAGACGGATCATGGTTATTTTTCAATCAACCCAATATGGCAGTGTCAGCCCAGAGTTTGAAAATGTGATTGCTAAGATAGAACTCTGCACTTGTTGGAATATAAAGCAAACAGAGCCGGTGAGCTAACACAGCCGTGAGGGGCTCTATGCTCTGAGTTCTAGCTTCACGTACGGCTCCATTTACATTAATTTGCTGTGTGCGATTGGTTAAAAATGGGTGATACTTCTTAATAATAAAGAGGTCGAAGCATTCAGCTTCTAAATTAAAAATCTACAGATCAGAGGTATACATATGCGCCGGGCTCCTCCAAGTGACTGTTGATTAAATGTGTTGCAGCTTTAGAAGAGTCATCTATGTTTCTGTTCCTCCATACGCAAACTAAACGTGAACTTCTAATACAATGTAATCATATCATAAAATGATTAGAATTTTATTTATTTTAATTTTATCTCTGCAAACTACAGTTCAGATTCCTGCCTGGACAAGAGTAGGAGTCACGTATGAATGATTCAATATATGTATAATAGATATTATAGGATACATATTATTATTTATACATGTATCATTTATCTTCACTCTGTGATGAAAAGGAATAAGATGTAAGATGAGAGACCTAAAGGCAGAAGAATGCAGGCTATCCTAGACATACAGATTATATCCTTAGTATGCCTGAGTACGAGAAACTAAAGCAATAAATAAATGGAAGATAAATATTTCATCAAGAAAGACACCCTCCCTCACATCATCTGTAGCTTCCTGCAACACAACGCTCTGAACAGGGATGAGGGCTGATTGCTTTCTCCGTCCCCATGAAGTGAAAGCAACATTGGTATCCACTCAGACACAGGAATGCAACCATTCAGAGCCACAGGTGCGTCTGCATAATTAACAGGTGTTTAAATACACACAGCCAATGACAAACATACACATGAAACAGAACATTGCATGCGCATGCAGATGACTTCTTTTGATAACTACAAATGTTGAGAGACTCTGTCTTCCTCAGCCTTATACTGCATTTTTATTCTGATCTGTTTCCAAAGTTACACACAGCCAGCTTACCCTACACTTAAGTTAAAAAAAAAACACAAAAACAAAATCAACAATATCACACACACATACACACACACAAGATGATGGAGCATAGCGATGACTGTGATAAGTAAACAGAAGAGAGGTGAAAGTGTCAGTGTTAACCTTTTGCGGTAGGTGAGAAGCACACGGGCAATGCAGTCTGAAGTGTAAAGACATTGTTTTGCTAACTTCTAACTAACTGGCTAAATCTGGATCTCTCATCATCTTTGCACATCACCAACATACCAAGCTATTCCTGCATACTGCTGCTTTGTAATTATACTCACAAAGTACTTAGACTTACTGCAGATCCTGGACGGAGATGATAAATAAGTACAACACCCATGTTTGCTTGCTACTGCTACCTCTTAAATCAAATCAAATCAAATCAGATTTATTTGTATAGCGCCAAATCATAACAAAGTTACATCAAGGCACTTTACATGTAGAGCAGGTCTAGACCAAAGTCTTTATAAAATGATTTAAAGAGACCCAACAGATCCCCCGATGAGCATGCACTTGGTGACAGTGGCAAGGAAAAACTTCCTTTAAGAGGCAGAAACCTCGGGCAGAACCAGGCTCAGGGGGGGCGGCCATCTGCCTCGACTGGTTGGGTTGAGAGTGGGAGAGAGTGAGACAGGCATTGGAGAGGGGGGGGGTATAGGCAGGAACATGTTGCTGCATGAAGTTCATGGAGTTGAGCTGTAGTACAGAATTCATGAACTATGGGACCAGCAGGTGTTGCAGTAACATGGGATGGCGATGAGTCACCACCTGCAGAATGAGGACAGGGAGAGAGAGGAGAGGAACTGGGAGAGACAGAGACTTTGGCAGAACATGGTTAGTAAATGCAGTATAAATGCTTAGAACTGGGTGAAACTGTGTTTTTTAAGAAGTATGGTTCTTATCAGCGTGTGCAAGGGGGGAGGAAGGGAGAGCGAGCAAGAGGGAGGGAGAGAGAAAGAGGGAGAGGGGGAGAGAGGGTGACAGGGGGAGACAGAAAGGGGGAGAGAAAGAGAGAAGCTTAATCCTTCCCCCAGTAGTCTAGGCCTACAGCAGCATAACTAAAGAGTTGAGGACTTTAATTGTTTAACTCCGTCATAAAGGAAAGTTGTAAGCCTGGTCTTGAAAATTACTAAAGAGTCCGCCCCCTGGACCGATGCTGGAAGTTGGTTCCATAGAAGAGGAGCCTGATAACTGAAATATCTGCCTCCAGATTTACGCTTGGAGACTCTAGGAACCACAAGTAAACCTCCATCTAGAGAGCGGAGTGGCCTGCTAGGACAGTAAGGAACAATGAGCTCTCTGAGATAAGATGGAGCTTGGCCATTAAGAGCTTTATATGTTAACGGAACGATTTTAAATTCTACTCTATATTTTACTGGCAGCCAATGAAGAGCAGCTAACAGGAGAGATATGATCTCTTTTCTTAGTTCCTGTTAATGTTCATGCAGCAGTGTTCTGAATTAACTGAAGGCTTTTTAGAGATTTGTTTGGAAAGATAGTAATGAGTTACAGTAGTCCAGCCGAGAAGTTACAAGTGCATGGAGCAGTTTTTCTGCATCATCCTGAGAAAGGATGTTTCTGATTTTCCTAATGTTTCTCAGGTGGAAGAAAGCTGCCCAACTAACTTGTTTTATGTGAGGGACAAAGGACATGTCCTGGTCAAAAATTACTCCAAGTGGAGCTGGAAGCCAAAGTGATGCCGTCCAGACTGATGAGATGATTAGATAATATTTTTCTGAGGTGCTTAGGGCCGAGTACAATAAATTTTGTTTTGTCAGAGTTGAGAAGTAAAAAATTTCAGTCATCCAGAATTCTGGATGTCTTCCAGACATGCCTGCAGTCTGACTATCTCACTGACTTCATTTGGCTTCATTGATAAGTACAGCTGAGTGTCGTCTGCATAGCAGTGGACGTTGATGCTGTGTTTCCTGATAATGTTGCCTAGAGGAAGCAGATAAAGTGTAAAGAGGATTGGTCCAAGTAACGAACCCTGCGGGACTCCATGACTGACTACAGTACATGAGGAGGAGCTGTTGTTAACATTAACAAACTGATGTCTGTCTGATAAGTAGGATTTGAACCACCTTAGTGCAGTTCCTTTAATTCCAATTTCATGTTCCAGTCTCTGTCGTAAAATATTATGATCTATGGTGTCGAATGCAGCACTGAGATCTAGAAGGAGAAGTATGGAGGCTGATCCATTGTCTGAGGCCATCAGAATGTCATTGGAGACTTTAACCAGTATTGGGTCTAATAGACAGGTTGACGGTCTGGATGATGAAACTATAGAAGCTAGCTCTGAGAGTTTCAGAGGTGAGAATGATTCCAGATGTAAAAGAGGCATCGCAGCTGATTCAGGAGTTGCTGTATTCAGTAGGAGATTTTTATCTAACGTAGGCAAGAGCTGATAAATTCTTTCTCTGATCACAAGAATTTTATCTGTAAAAAAGTTAATAAAATCATCACTGCTTAGAGCTAAGGGGATCACTGGTTCAACTGAGCTATAGCTCTCTGTCAGCCTGGCTACAGTGCTGAAGAGAAACCTGGGGTTGTTCTTGTTTTCTTCTATGAGTGCTGAGTAACATGAACTTCTAGCGCTGCTGAGAGCTTTTTTATATGTTTTTAAGCTCTTTCCAGGCTCTGTGAAACTCTTCTGACTTACTGGAACGCCAATTTCTTTCTAATTTTGTTGATGTCTGCTTTAAGGCACAGATTTGGGAATTATACCAGGGAGCCAGCCTGCTCAGATTGAATACTTTTTTTTTAAGAGGGGTGGCATTGTCGAGATTTGAACGCAGTGTTGCCATAGTGCTAGTCACAAGGTCATCAACCTGCGTATGGGAGAAATCCTCATTTAAATTTAGATATGGCATTCTTGGGAATGATGACCGAATGTTCTCTTTAAATTTAGCCACAGCAGCTTCAGATAAACATCTTCTGTAGCTAACCCTTTATTCCTCAATGCTGTGGAGCCCATTAAAGTAAACTCAAATGTAATAAGGTAATGGTCAGTCAGGAGAGAGTTTTGGGGAAGAATTGTTAGCTTGTCAATTTCAATGCCATATGTTAGAACAAGATCAAGGATATGATTGTAGAAGTGAGTGGGTTCATAACATAACATATTTGCACTTGTCCAACATTAGCGCATAGGTCAGCAAACTGTACGCTGGTAGCTCAAGGTAACCTCTGCAACATATTGTTGTCCTAAACGCAGTATGACAATTTTAAACACTGCTGAACACAGATGATGGGGCTGAACTACTGAGTGATCAGGGCATGATAAAGTGAAATGGAGGCATCGATTAGAACATTATAAAAGCAGAAGCAACATTTCTCCTTAGATATGATCAGAGCAAATTGCTCACCTATAAAGGAGCTCATATCCAGCCATCACTCAGTACATTGCTGTCAAACAGCAGCAGATGATAGATATTTAAATGGATGTCTCGTTAACTCAGGCCGGAGCTTGTTAATTGGAGAGGATACCAATTTGTTTTTAAGGCTTGCACAAGCGCCATGAAGATTACCTTGGGCTTGATTGATGTGATTCACTAAAGCCAAATTGAGCTCCTCAACCTGCCCTTGTTGCCAAGCGTTCTGCGATCAGCTCTATACACATGTGCAGATGTGTGTGGAAATAAAACTTGCTAATACAGTCTGTCCACTGATTTCTAGTTTGTAATGCAGTGGTCACATTAGTTTTCTGTGTACGTTTTGCAGAAGGAGGCACACAGTAAGAAGATCGTGGGTTCTGTTCCCGGCCTGGGTCCTTTCTCTGTGGAGTTTGCATGTTCTCCCGTGTCTGCGTGGGTTTACCTCCGGGTACTCCGGTTTCCTCCCACTGTCCAAAGACATGCATGTATAGGTTAACTGGCGACGTCAAAATTGACCGTAGGTCTGAGTGTGAGTGCGAGTGGTTGTTTGTCTCTGTATGTCTCTGTGTGTTGGCCCTGTGATGGACTAGCGACCTGTCCAGGGTGTACCCCGCCCCTTGCCCAATGTGAGCTGGGATTGGCTCCAGCAGCCCTGCGACCCGGATACGGATAAAAGCGGATGAAGATGAGTGAATGAGTGAGTGAGTGAGTTTTGCAGGAGGGATATTGTGTGCTATTTTTTTGAGACATGGATAATTGTCATCGACTTCCACAGAGTTTTCAACACACTCAGTTATATTGTGCTCAAGAAAAAGACACCTGACTTTACTGACAAGTGAAAGCAATCAAAACAAAAGGCAACTTGAAACACATACTCCTCCATACTCCTCCTTTTCAACACCCATTGTGTCATATTAAGTACCTGATGAATATTGTGTAATTTCTTCAGCCTTGAAAACCCGACAGCACCAGCCTAACTGTCTCAGGCAGGGAGCACAAACAGACCTCTTACTAGTCAGAGTGATGCTGATGCTATGCTCCTTTTCTATGCAGTGGAAAAGTTATCACTTAATATATTGAGTTCAATGATCTTTGGTTCTATTTTAAAGAAAGAAATAATGGTTTGTCTTAACTGTTTTAGGAACATTCCACCTGAACTCTGCCTCTTCAATGCAGTGTTAGAATATGCACATGCAGAATGATGTAATACATGAAACAAAGGTTTGCCTCGACCCAGTTAGGTCACGGGGAATGACAAATAGTCGACAGCTTTCTTTAATATCTTAATTAATCTTTCATATAACTGCTTATTCATTCATGTAACCAGTGGCTCTTTGGGCTCTTTGTTTTTATTCATATAAAAATGCTTGTGGGGATTTCCTCACCATCCCTTCCTCCGACGTTGTCATCTCTCACCTCACTGTGACAGTAAGGCTGTCAGTGACAGCCTTGGTTCTGAATATAAGTCATTAGTGGACACGTTCAGCTTTTCCAAGTTTGTGAATGAACCTACTCACTGTTTCAATCACACCCTTGATCTGGCATTGACATATGGCATTGAAATTGACCAGTTAATCTTTCCCCATAATCCTCCTCTCTGTCTGACCACTACTGAATAACATCTGAGTTTACACTAAATGGCTGCAAAGCATCTGGGAATAAATTCAGCTATAGGGGATGTCTACCTGAAAATGCTGTGGTCAAAGTTAAGCAGAATATTAACTACACAGACTGATCAGCTTTTGAGTAGCACAATGGCCTCACTGTGTCCAAATTTTGATTCTGTGGCTCCTCTGAAAAAGAAAGTAATGAAACAGAGGAGGCTGCCACCTTGGTATAGCCCTCAAATCCGTTCAGTAATGCAGATGCATTTTACTTAGCCTGGAAAGAAAGCTTAAGAAAATATAAAAAAGCTATTTGCTGTACCAGAAGAATTATTCAGCATGGATAGAAGAAAACCAGAACAGTCCAAGGTTTCTCTTCAGTACTGCCAGGGTGACAGAATCATAGCTCAGTAGAACCATCGATTCCTTTAGCTCTTAGCAGCAATGATCTCATGGGCTTTTTTTTACTAATAAAATTGTATCAGTGCCAGAATTCAACAGCTAAAATTGGAAGTAGTCCATCTACATCAACTGTAAGATCTGTTTTGTATTTGGACTCTTTTCCCCATCTCTCTGAGCCAGTTTCTATAGTATCTTTTGGGCCCAATACTTACCGGGCTATTTTAAGATGTTTTTCCACAAATTAACATGTGTATTCTCGATCTGATCAACGTGAGTTTATTTGAGCCTTTCAAGATTGCTGTTATTAAACCTCCCCTCAAAAAAACCTACTCTTTATACAGATGTGTTGGCGAATTATATATCCATATCTGACCTCCCTTTAATTTCCAAAATTCTTGAAAAAGCAGTTACAAACCAATCATCTGAATAGGAATGGCATATTTGAAGAGTTTCAGTCAGGTTCTCGCGCTCTCCCCCTCCGTCACTTCCTCTCTACCTCTCTCTCTCCCATACATGTACATTACAACATTACATGTCTCTGACTTTGTCTCTTCCTGTCGTCTGTGTTTTGTCCCTCCTGTCCTTTCTCTTCCTGTCCCTGTCCTACCGTTGCTGAATCATCTCTGCTCCATGTTCCTGCTACTGCAAGACTCACCTTCAGCTATCATTACACACTACTGCTCACTACCCATTGTAACCTCTGCTTCTCCCCTACTGCTAATATTTACTTGTGAAAATTCAGTGCTACCAGGTTGCAGTCACTGGATGTTTCTCCTTCATGCTCGTTGTCATTGTGTATGTATGTATATGTATGTATATAAATTTGATTTGATTTATTGGTTTGAATTCTCTTTTGCTGAAATAAAGGGAAATTCTCCTTTCCCTCAAACGTTTCATTTCCACATCAGACTAGTTGTACTCCACATGCTGAATCCAGGTATCATAAACACCTGTCAGAACTATGCTTAGCTGTACTCTAAAAGGCATCACCCAACAGAGGGAGGGGATGGAGATGGTGATTCCAGCAAAACAAATGCCTCGTGTTTGTTGATTAGAACACAACAGAGTTGTTTGGACTCATTTCACAGCAAGCAACTTGTTTCCCAGAAGGTCATGGAAATTAGGTCTACTCATCTCACGGGAAGCTGGTGTTCAGCTCAGCCGCCCAGTCCGACTTGAAAAATTTCACACCCTGTTCTCATGAGGACACACACACACAGACACAGCTGTTTCTGGACGTGTCAAATTCTCCTAAGAAGGGGTTGCAGGGAGGTGATGAACGGCGTTGCAGACATGTATGATGATGTCCTGGCCAAGGTCAATTTTAGGACAGTCAAGTCATAGGACACCAGGATTGCTCTCAGTACAGGTACCAGTTTAGATTAGACTGGGGTACATAAAGTATTATATTGTGCGATTATGGGATGTGACACATTGTCAGGATTTGCTTGGAAGAGAAAGAAAATGACGTGTAAGACTGAGGGGGCCTTTCACAGAAATAACCAAGGCCTTAAACAGGCTCATGTAGATGTGACACACAGTCAGGGATTTTGGGCCCCAAGAAAAAAACCTTTACAATTGATAATTTATATATATTATAATTTTATGAGGCCCTGAGCTTCCTGTCTTGTTGGAGTTGGATGAAGGAAACAGCTGCTTACAACGTTTCACAATGTGGCTGTAAGAAAGATTTTAGTATGCGATACACATGCAAAATGGCTGCCCTCAAGTGCACTGACCTTTGCTTGTGCTCAGGAGGCTTCTCGGGTTAGAAAAAACGAATTATCATACTGACATACTACATAATGTCTGCATTGACTCTATTAAAAGATGCTGACACAACATTGCTCTGTCAAATAAACCCTTGAAATCTACCTGTTTTTCATAAATCAGCAGTTCAGTTCACAGCAGTACAGCAGTCTTGTCTAACACCTCTTTGCCTCACAAGGTTACAAGTACTAATATTAGCTTTCTAGTAATAGTAATTAGTAATAGGTCCCTATGTAATGTTCTTAAAGGACCCTCACGATTCTCGAGTTTAACCTTGTACACTGGTAGTGTTCCAGCTCGGCTTACCTCAACATGGACCGTTGCTTCCCACTT
Organism: Echeneis naucrates; assembly: GCF_900963305.1. Lineage (NCBI taxonomy): Eukaryota > Metazoa > Chordata > Actinopteri > Carangiformes > Echeneidae > Echeneis > Echeneis naucrates. The sequence continues at coordinate 3,092,734 of NC_042527.1, forward strand.
ATCACAAATTTTGTGCTTTCTGCGTAAGCGGACATTTCTGATGAGAACTTGGTCTCCAACGTCCAAATCCAAAGCTGTTACATGCCAGTCATATCTTGTTTTTTTTTGGCTTGCTGTTTTTGCAGCATTTGTTGTTGCCATTTTATAGCTTTCCTGAAGACGAGACTTAAGTGTCTGAACATACTGAAAGTGTGACGTGTGCTGACCACCCTGCACAGGCAAACCAAAAGCAAGGTTGACTGGTAAGCGAGGTTGGCGGCCGAGTAAGTTCGTATGGCGTGAACTCTGTCACCTCGTTCCTCGTACAATTGTATGTATGAACTAAGGATTTTACAAACTCACGCCACCGAGACTTGTCTTGATTCTCCAAGGTACCTAGCATGTTCAATAAGGTGCGATAGAAACGCTTGACAAATCAAAATTAAATCAAATCTGATTTATTTGTATAGCGCCAAATCATAACAAAGTTATAGAGCAGGTCTAGACCAAACTCTTTACAAAATTATTTAAAGAGAACCAACAGATCTCTCGGTGAGCAAGCACTTAGCAACAGTGGCAAAGAAAACCTTCCTTTAAGAGGCGGAAATCTTGGGCAGAACCAGACTCAGGGGGGGCGGCCATCTCCCTTGACCGGTTGGGTTGAGAGAGGAAGAGAGAGAGAGAAAGAGAGGGTGAGAGAGGCATGGGGGAGGGGGATTGTAGGCAGGAACATGTTGCTACACGAAGTTCATGGAGTTGAGCTGTAGTACAGAATTCATGAAATATGGGACCAGCAGACATTGCAGGAACATGGGATAGAGTCACCACCTGCAGGATGAGGACAGGGAGAGAGAGGAAGGGAGCTGGGAGAGACAGAGACTTTGGGAGAACGGTTAGTAAATGCAGTACAAATGCTTAGAACTGGGGAAAAAAAACAAACAAAAAAAAAACGTGATTTTTAAGAAGCATGGTTCTTATCAGCGCATGCAGGGGGAGAGGGAGGGAGAGAGATGCTCACTCCTTCCCCCAGTAGCCTAGGCCTATAGCAGCATAGCTAAAGAGTACAAGACTAACTTTTTAACTATAAGCTCTGTCCGCCCCCTGGACCGATACTGGTCCCGTAGAAAAGGAGCCTGATAACTGAAATATCTGCCTCCAGATTTACGCTTGGAGACTCTAGGAACCAAAATCAAACCTCCATCTAGAGAGCAGAGTGGCCTGCTAGGACAGTAAGGAACTATGAGCTCTCTGAGATATGATGGAGCTTGGCCATTAAGAGCTTTATACGTTAAAAGAAGGATTTTGAATTCTACTCTATATTTTACTGGCAGCCAATAAAGAGCAGCTAACATGGGAGAGATGTGATCTCTTTTCCTAATTCGTGCTGCAGTGAATCAACTGAAGGCCTTTCAGAAATTTGTTTGGACATCCAGATAGGAATGAGTTACAGTAGTCCAGCCTAGAAGTTACAAATGCGTGGACTAGTTTTTGTGCATTATCCTGAGAGAGCATGTTTCTGATTTTCCTAATGTTTCTTACTGACTTGTTTTATGTGAAGGACAAAGGACATGTCCTGGTCAAAGGTTACGCCAAGGTTTCTTACAGTGGAGCTGGAAGTCAAACTAATGTTGTCCAGACTGATGAGATGATTAGATAGCGTTTCTTTGAGGTGCTTCGGGCCAAGTACAATAGCTTCAGTTTTGTCGGAGTTGAGAAGTAAAACATTTTCGGTTATCCAGACTTTCATGTGGTCAAGACATGTTTGTAGTCTGACTATCTCACTGACTTCATTTGGCTTCATTGACTGCTGACTGTGTTTCCTGATAATGTTGCCTAGAAGAAACAGATACAGCGTAAAGAGGATTGGTCCAAGTACCAAACCCTGTGAGACTCCATAACTGACTACAACACATGAGGAGGAGCTGTTGTTTACATGAACAAACTGATGTCTATCTGATAAGTAGGATTTGAACCACCTTCGTGCAGTTCCTTTAATTCCAATTTCATGTTCCAGTCTCTGTAGTAAAATATTATGATCTATGGTGTCGAATGCAGCACTGAGATCTAGAAGGAGAAGTATGGAGGCTGATCCATTGTCTGAGGCCATTAGAATGTCATTGGAGACTTTAACCAGCGCTGTTTCTGTGCTATGATGGGCTCCAAATCCTGACTGAAACTGTTCAAACAAACCGTTCCCATCCAGGTGGTCGTGTAATTGTCTTGCTATGGCTTTCTCAATGATTTTAGAAATAAACGGAAGGTTCAATACGGGTCTATAGTTTGCCAAAATATCTGGATCAAGATTAAACTCTTTAAGCTGGGGTTTAATGACCGCGGTCTTAAGAGCCTGAGGTACATAACCCAAAGATAAAGTCAAATTAATCTGATCTAGAATGAACGGCTCAATTAAATAAAAGATCTCTTTAAAGAGGCTAGTTGGTACTGGGTCTAATAGACAGGTCTGGATGATGAAACTATAGAAGCTAGCTCTGAGAGATTCAGAGGTGAGAATGACTCCAGATCTTGTTGGGATGTCTGACCTTATGCTATATACATACTTTTGTAAGGTTGATAATCATGCTGTTTTAACCTAATGAATCACATATTGTTTTAATATCTGATTTTATACCTCTTACATGTTTTTATATGAAATGTTTATATACACTATATATAATCATGCCCTTTTTATTATTGAATGAAGGAGATACACTGGAGTTGTGGACTTTGTGGTCTGTGTCTGTTATCCTTTCTCACCCACAGAAAACAGGGACCTACAACAGCCACTAGGGGCTGATCGCGGGAATGGAGCAAGATAATATGAAGAGGAAGTGTGCAACCCGAAGAAGTCACACCCACATACCTCATTTCCTTTGTACAATCATAACATAAGCTGGACCAGGGAAAGATAGAGCATCAGACTTTGTGAACTGATGCTGGAGTTGTCTGCTGTTCAGAGAGACATAGTCTGGTCCAGAGCTCTGTAAACAATCTTTTCTTATAGTATATTTAACTGTTAGTGTTCAAATAAAATATATGAAATTGATTTGGACATCTCCTGCATCCTTCATCAAACGAATGCGCGAGTTCACTTTGCGAACTGAACAATGTAAAAGAGGTGTTGCAGTTGATTCAGGAGTTGATGTATTCAGTAGATGATTATTGTCTAATGTAAGTAAGAGCTGATGAATTCTTTCTCTGATTATAAGAATTTTATCTGTAAAAAAAGTCCATAAAATTGTTGGTGAGACTCTTCTGACTTAATTTCCTTGATATCTGCTTTAAGGCACGGATTTGGGAACTATACCAGGAGCCAGCCTCTTCTGTTTGATTACTTTCTTTTTGAGAGGGGCGGCATCGTAAAGATGCACCTGCTGGGGAAAGCCAATTGAGTCTAGCAGGGAAAGAAACCAAGAGCTAAGGCTGTCACTTTCTACATCTACATTTATATTGAAATCTCCCAGGATAATGACTTTATCTGTGCTGAATACTAACACTGATATAAACTCTGATAGGAATTCTGAGTACGCACCAGGTGGACGGTATACTGTAACTTACAGAACTGGTTTTTCATCTTTCCAGGCAAGACCGGCTGATAGGAAGTCTGAGAGCAGACTTACCATCTTCGGTAAAGCCCATTATTGAGGAGCTCAAGACGCTGTAGATCTTTCAACAAGAATGACATGTCTCAAACATTGGTCTCCCCTTTCTTTGCTCGCTAACTCAACCTTAGTTAAGTGAGGGATGAACGGTAATCCCCCAAGCTGACCCTCTTTCCTATAGCTGTCAGGTACAGCTCTTGTGGAGGTGGTAAGAGTTTCAAAAAGCACCACCATGAACATCAAGATTGTCACTGTAGACAAACTGCCTCTCACAAACAGCTTGAACAACAGCTTGGTTGACAGTGTTGATATTGTCTGGGTCAGAGAGATGGTCATGAGTGAACTGACAAATACGCTCCCTCTCCTTCTGCGACTTGGGGTCGTCCCATAGTTCACCATGGGGTCTGCACGACAATCCATCGTCATCTGAGTTTTGTTTTCTACGTCTGTGCACAAGTTTGAATGAAAAGGTAGACAATGTTGCAAGCCATCTATAACTTGTTGCAATATACGTCAATTGGTTACTGTCAGGCACCACGGTGAAGTGATTTCCATAAAGATAGTCATAGAACTTCTCAGTGACTGAACACTTAAGTGCCAAAAATTCCAGCTTATGGGCTGGTTACCAACTCGCACTCCGCGAGAGCCCCCCCCCATAAGCTATGACCCCGAGCTGACCTTCCTGTTCTTGATAAAGAACAACACCAAGGCTGCTGGTGCTGGCATCAGTGTGTAGTACATACAGCTTATACAGCCAATACAGGAGCGGTGGTAAGTGCTTCAATGACCTGCTCACATGCCTGCTGACAAGCAGGTGTCCAACGACCGCCAAAGGATTCCTTTGGGTCATGGTAAGTCTGATCAGTTGATGGTTTGAAGTTGGATTTCTTAGTGGAGGCGGGTACCCAGACGTTAGGCCGTGCAATGGGCTTCATGATTTTAGAGTATGCCTTCACAAACCTCCTGTAGGACCCAGCAAACCCCAACAATGACCTCAACTCTCGCAGGTTTGGGGCACTAGCCAGGTTTTAAGAGAAGTGATTTTATATGGGTCTCAACCCCATTTCTTGAAACAACATGTCTGAGATACCTGACTGATGTCTGGAAGAACCAACACTTCTCAGGTGAGAGTTTTAAACCAAACTCCTTAAGACGACCAAGACCATTCATAAGTCGGGCTGCATGCTCCTCCAAGGTCTTTGAGAAAACCAAGATTTCCTTCAAATGCATGTCACCCATGCATTTTTCCATTAACCTTTGAAAGGTACTTGGTGCATTTGTCACGCTGTGTGGCATCCTGTTAAACTCCCAAAACCCAAGAGGGCATACAAATGCTGTCTTGGATTTGTTTTTCTCTTCGACTTCAATCTGGTAATACCCAGACTTCAGATCAAGAACTGAAAACCACTGAAAATCTGAAAGTGCAGAGAAGACGTCTTCAAGCTTAGGAAGCGCATAAGCATCCTTTATCATCTGCAGGTTCAGCTTGAGGTAGTCAATGCACAGTCAGACATTACTGTTCTTTTTTCTGGCAACCACAATTGGGGATGAAAAAGGTGACTCAAACTCTCTTATTACCCCAGTATGCAAGAGCTCTTGGATATGCTTGTCAACAGCTTCAACATCAGCCGGATGCATTGGCCGAGGCCACTGCTTAAAAGGAGTCTCATCTGTGAGCTGATGGGCCACTTTATCCGTTCGCCCAAAATCCAATTCGTGTTGCGCTAACACTTCTGACGTGCTCTGAAGTTTCTGGACAATGCACTCTTTCCAATTATGTGGGATTGGGGAATCCCCAAAGTTGAAGTGCAAGTTTGACTTCTGAGATGACTTGGCATTGGCTGGTTGACTGACTTGTTGTTGAGACAAGACACACTGGTAAGTACTACCCTGCAGGGATGACAACGTCATGTTTAGATAAATTACTAACAATGACTGGTAGCTTAAAGGGTCACTGGTTGGGAAGGTCAACCAAGCAAGACTTCACTATTAACCTGCAGGGCAAGGAAGATGAAGATGAATGCTCAACAACAACAGTCTTCTCATTCTGCAAGTTGGCGTTAGCTGCAGCAATACCCTCGATGACAACGGTCTTTCCAGCCGGAACGACCTCAGGGTTTTCCCCTTGTAGCTTCACCATGCCATGGCTATCGCTATCTTGTCTGCGTCTGAGTTCAAGGACCTTGATCACAGCTTGATAGCCGTAATGGGCTGGCTGATAGCTGGTTGGCTCACTTTCAGAAAATATGTCATACATGATATCCATGGTGTTGGTACCTATAAGTGCAAGAGACTGTGAGGTGGCCTTGACATTAGGCACAACCAAAGCAAGGGTAGGTACCTCGATCGAAACACCAAGCAAAGCCCGTGGAAAGACAACAGTCATTTCAATGTAACCTAGGTAGGGCACGGATTGTCCATTTGCTCCCTCTACCTCTAGGAGATCATGCAAGGTTTTGATTTATTGTTCAGCTAAGTGCTGTTCATAAAACGAATGGTGAACGATGATGACCTGTGAACCTGTATCAAGTAGACAGTTAATTTGCTTATCATGGATAGTCACTTCCGCTGTACTTCGGGTACCAATAAGCCCAGAAGGAAGCTTAAAGGAGTGGCTTCTTTTAAAGTGTTCTGAAATGGTACACTTCTGAGCCTTGCATTTCTTTGAGGCGCATGGTTGTTTCTCTTCAGCCCCTGACTGCTCCACGACAGGGACTGAATCTAGTTTAAAGGTAAGTCAGGTTGGTTCAGTTGTTTCCACACATGCTGTCTTTCTGCTAGCTGTCTTTCTTTTTTTTCAGTCTGTAAAGTCGGGTTTGAGTCATTGGTGCAAAATGTTTATGTGTCCGTCCTCCCCACAATTAAAGCAATACCAAGGTCTGGGTCTGTTTGTGTAGTTCTTTCTTGGTTGCTTTGACATGTCTGGTTTTGTACTGTGTGATGCTAACACTGTTCTGTTTTCCCTGTAGCTCCTCTATCACTAAACCCCTTAGACTTCTTCTGAGCCATTAAGGTGGTTAGTTGACTCTGGAGTCTAGCTACCTGCTTCCTAAGATCATCAATAGCACTGGGCTGTGTCTCTGGGTTCTCTGTTGGCTCAAAAATACAGCTACTTTGTGACTGGAGCTGAACTTTCTGCTTTGTGGAACCTACATGCTTACTTATGCGACTAGTTTTGGCTGATTGTCTGTCCTCCTCAGTACATAGGATTAGCAGAAGCTCTGAGAACGAAGGTGGTTTTCTTTTGCTCAAGTTGTAAACTAGAGAGCAGAGCAGCGTCCCAGCGTCCTCTACCAAACTGTTTTAGGAGGTGTTTACCTAGTTCCCCTGGTGCAAACCCCCCTCTCTTAACGGCCTGGCTTCTCGCCTGGATCCTGGAGAGTACTCACGAATTGAGCAAACAGCTCTTCTGCATCCTCGACTGCCGCAGCTAACGCTACTATTATTCAACACTCTTTCCCTCATAATGCACAATAAACCCACCACCGAGCAGGTAACATCAACCGAGGACTCTGTGGTATCAGCTCGCGATGAATTCCAACTATTTCACTCTGTTTTAACCACTTTTTCCAGGTAGCGCGGTCCTCACACAGCCAAATGGTGTGGTCTCTCCTCCCGTTCCAACTATCTAGCGCAGGTGGCCCGTGACGTCATAACGCAATGCTCTCTCTGCTCTGTGCAGCACAGTTAATGCTATAAATACCGGCTATCTCTCACACACTCATTCAGACTAAATAACAGACTTTTACTCTTTTTCTTTTAACATTTATCAGCTTATGAAGCCTGGGCTTCTCTTGCGTAATGGAGGTAAAAGCAAAAATGGCTGCTCTACTCTTTTCTGCAAAGAAAAAGACTTAAGTGTCCAGGGTCCCTCTGGTCTTTATAGTTAGAGAATAAGATTTCATGTTGTGTCAAAAAATGCACATAAATGTCAGTGGCTTAGCCACACACATCTGGCAGGGCGCAGTGGTTTTGTTTCTGGTCTACTTCCTGCTTTATTTTCAAGAGTTTACCTTGTCGAGCTTTTTTCCCTCCCATTTATTGCCTCCCATACCTAATGCAGGTGTGGGCAATTATTTTCAATCAAGTGCACTTGCATCATGCAAGCATTTCAAATTAAAAGCTGATTTTGATTATTTTATTTGTATCTTTAGCCCAGAGGTGGGATTGTGTAGCCTGTGGACCGGATCAAGCCCACATGATCGTTAAAGGCTAAACCTTTTCCTTACGCGCCAAAGCTTTAGCTTCACAAGTAAAACAATGCGGTTTTTCCTTGGCCTCATGGGCTGAAAGAAGCAATCCGTTGGCTGCGCAATGCCCACGTCTGCCTTAATGCGATACTCCTGCGTCTTATTAACCCCAGTGTATACATGCGGTACCCTCTTTTCCTTCTGTGCCATATTGTCCTGTCAGTTTTCTGTCAGCATTCCAGTATCTATTGTCCTAGTGTTAGTTCTTGGTGTTGATTGACCAGTTCTCTTTCATCGTATCCTGAGTTCTACACAGTGATTTTGTACCACTGCCCTGTCGTTTGGGTTTTCTGGTTTTTCGACTCTTGGACTGATTAAAATGACTGAAGAACTCTTCTTTCCCGTGTTACTGTCTCTCCATTTTGAGTCCACCTAGTCTGTCCCTGATAACATCATGATATACTTTTTCTTAGTTTGTTGGGCAGCTAGGAAATTATGAAAATAAGCCTTAAGTCAAAAGATTTAAAAAGGTCGGAAGGTGGAGAGGCAAGATTTGAATATACTGTAGTAGAATAATTATTTCTGTAACTGCAATTGTTGTATTTGGTGCAGTGGGTTAACCACAATAATTCAGATTTTTTTTGATTCCCAGAAGTTATACTTAGAGCATGCCTTTATCCACCCCATATTTTATAATTTCTTTTACATGATTTATCAAATCAAATCAAATCAGATTTATTTGTATAATGCCAAATCATAACAAAATTACATCCAGGCACTTTACGTATAGAGCATATCTAGACCAAGCTCTTCATAAAATGCATTTATGTAAAATTCATGTATAAGGTATTGTTGGATTTGATTCTCAGGCTTGGGCCTGTCTGCCAGGAGTCTGTGTATTCTCCCCGTGCCTGTGTGGGTTCTTCAGTTCTTCAGCTTCCTTCCATATTCCTAATGTGATCCCCTGCAGCACTGATAAAGATTGTTTTTGCTTAATTTTATTTGAACGTAGGAGAGTGGAGGTGAGCTGCCAGGTGTGAAATAACATAACTCCAAGTTGTTCAGTACTTGTCCTCCCTCTTTTTTAGGTCTCCAACAGAACTAGAGATTTATTTATAGATGAATGTATGAGCTGAGCAGGGGACTGTGACGCTGTGCCTTCACCCATATAAAAACCACACTGGTAACAATGATCTGAAAAAAGCTACATCAGCATTAAATCTATTTAACATTAAAAAAAGCAAAGGAGTGTGACTACTTTCTCAAGCAATTATATGTGCCTTGTAAACCAGACACATGTGAAAATGCTGGCATTAATGTGTTCATGCATTGCAATGAGACTTCAACCCTTCGGCTGTCAGCTCGTTCTTTGGTCGTTGTACAACAATGGTGTTTCAGTTCAGGTTATATGTCAGTAAGAATGGCTGCTGAATGGCTAAGCCCTCCAGAGCAAGTCATGTTGGAGACTGAGATCACCTCTGACCAATCGAGTCTCTTAGAAAATGACATCACAGTATGAGGATGGCCGCATGGAGCTCAGAGTGGATCCCTCAATGAACAAGCATTTTCAGAGTCAGAAAACCCATTTTGTCCCTCAAGGGATTTTGTATATGAGAGCTATAGATTCATCATGTGGACTGAGATCCATCTGTCAACTTTTAGAGACTTACAATTCGAGACTCAGAAGTGTGTCAATGCTCCACAGGCTGTCGTTACACTACTATAGCTACAGAGTGAACTTGATCCAGAGACCTAAACAAGAACACTGCAGTCCATGCACAAAGTCCCACAGATAATGGATGGGTTTTTCTGTATTCCCAGGACATTTGACATCTCAGGCCATAACAGAGAGCTTTATGATGAACGTGTGGGACTACCTCATCTATAAATAATGTGGACTCCATTGATGTACACATTAATTTAAGGGAATTCACAGATGGGATTGTTGTCAAAAAGCAGCCTATAATGATGGGGCAGTCATATCTTAGAAGCTTCTACATTATATATTAGATATTATAACTTGTGCCTTTACACAGTTGGATTTTTTTCCCAGCAATCCTTCTGTTTAGAAGCTGCGGCCTGTAAAAGTTTTTATTTGGTCCTTAAAATTTTCAAACCTGTTGATCATATCTCAATTTTTGTTGAATAAGCTGCTTGAAAGTTCTTTTGTTGGAGACTTGACCATGTTGGCTATTGGTGATAGATGCTGATAAATCCACCATTTTCCCTGTGAAGCTGGATCACTGGAATATTTCATGGGTATGGGAATGCCACTTTGCAGAATGCAAGTCCTTGCTCTGTGCTTGATCCGGGTTGATTGGTACAGTCTGTCAATCACACAGTGGCCACACCTCTTAAATCCATTCTTTGCTTTATGGTCAACTTTCCTCTAAATGGGTTCATCGTAAAAAAAAAAAAAAAAAAAAAAAAAAAAAAAAAGAGCATTGCATCGCATTAAGGACTTGAAACTTGAGACAGAGACCATAAACTGGTTACCAAAACATTTATTTTGCTAATAAATCAAGTGAGACGTAAAGACATTTTGACATAGACTTCAATAAAATCGATCAATAATCAGTCATTATTTGATTGGTTTGAAGACTGACTCAGGTTCCTACATTTTAAAGTAAAACTAGCCATCCTCAAGCTCAAATTTGAAATAATGTCACTATAGCCCTAAGCTTCTGCTATATGAAATTAATGTAATTGGCTCATAAAATTCATATCATCGTTATGCATTTTGAACAACCTTCTAAAATGTCTTGAAAAAGTGCTCCAAGTATCATTAGATTTAAAAGTTTTTGAGGATTTTTGCCTCATGGTACAGAAGGGGTTTTATTTCATGGGAACATAGGTACTGAGGGAGACTTCCCCTCATCCTCTTTTACTGCAACTTTATCAAAGAAATTAAAAGTTTGCAGGCAGGAATGATTTGTCCCCATTGCAGCAGCTGTTCTCAACTCTGTCGACAGTTAGAGACAGAGTAAACAAAAACACCTCGCGCTACTTGCCGCCGAAACAGATTTAGATGTTGAAGCAGAGTGGAGACGTGGGGTTTGTGGGGAAAAGAAGATGAGAGGAAAGAAAGTCAAATAGGTAAACTTACGGTTTCTCTCTTCCATCTAACTGCAGTGAAAAGAAAACATAACTCATATGAAGGTGTGTCCTGCTGAATGGTGATAGAGGCTTAAATCTAGTTCGTGTGGGATATCTGGTATCCGGTGATTGCACCTTTTCTGCTTTGCTTGGGAAGGTGCTCTCATAGTGTGGCAATTCTACGCCACAGGCTCCATAAGCTATGATACTTTTATCCTCCGCTTTTACCCTTATCCTTTCAAAATGCCCTTACTAACAGCTTGACATGCTCATCATAAGCTCAGTGGTAAGAACAGCCATGATTTTTCTTCCTTTAAAGAAGAAAAAAAATCTTCTTGCACATTTTTCCACTCTTTTGGAACATAGATTCCCCCATGCTATCGTGACAGATGCTTGCATGATTATTTATTCAAATTTCATTTTACAACAATTTAATGCCCTTTTCAGTGTGACTCATGGAGGGATTTCTCAGGAATCAGGGGATGGATTATGACAGTATCTGTTGCTGAAGAAAGACCACATCAGTCAGAACCACAATATTGGAATCTGCGAGGGAGGAACATATTGTTTTATTGGTATGATAATTCAGCCATTTATTTCATTCAATAAATGGATACAAAACCCCAAGTGCTTGTTTAGCATCCCAATAATACATTAGCAACCGAGTCATTTGCTGACATCTGGGACAGATTTTGCCAGCGTTATGCAGAGGACTGTGCTCTGATCAGTTTAATGGGCTTGTAGTAAAATACATTTTTACAAGCTGGCACTATAGAAATGGAACGGTTGTTGACTCAGGAGCTGGCATGGTCGTTCAGCAAATAAAGACCAATGAATGCTAAAGTTTAACAGCAGTCATGTTAGAAAAAAAAAAAAACCCAAAGCTCCTCTTACACATTTAATCATTTACTCATTTACTCATTATATCATTTAATAATTTATCATAAATAATTCTTTCAAGATGAGTTCTGCATGACAAAATAAATATATAGCTGGGATTAATTAACATGGTTGTATGCCTGCGTCATTCAGACTAGTTTCAGATTACACCCTTGTTTTTTCAAAGTCATATAAAATATTAATCAACTGCGTGAAAATCTAATCAAGTCATCCCGAAGTCCAAATAAAAATAGATAGTAAATCTAAAAAAATTCCATCAAGCATTTGTGGCCAAAAGCCGTAACCAATTAATTTACATTACTAATCTGCCATGTGGCTTGTGTTTGCAGATCAGCAAAATTTCACCAAAAACAAAATATGCTTGCTTTAGTCTTATGTCCATTGTTGCAGTGAGGCAGGGAGCATTATCCCACTGAAAATGGCCACTGGCATCAGGGAATACTGCTTCTATGAAGACCTGGACTTGGTTTGAACCAGGCTAAGTTGGTGCTACGTGCTAAAATAATATCCATGTGAAGGGAGGACCCATGTTTGCCCAGCAGAACATTAATATTAAGTATTACATTGCCTCAACCAGCTTTTCCTTTTCCCATAATGCATCTTGGCATCATGTCTTTCCAGATAAGAGAGGTAGAGGCACTTTACCATCCACATGAACAAACCTGATCCATCAGACCAGACCACCTTCTTTCATGGATCTGTGGTCAGGTTCTGATGCCAATGTGTCAATTGAAAGAGCTTCTGGTGGTGGACAGGGGACAGCATGGATATATTGCACCCAGACAGGTGCGATGGTAACTATGTAATCAGCATTGATTACAGTCCCTGAGCCTAAAGTTGTGGCTGATTAGGGTCTTTGGCTCTGAATTAGCCATATGTGGCTATTTGAGACAATGTTTTCATTCTCACACTTACCTGCTTCAGTACATCAACTACAGGACTAGAAATTCACCTGCTTCTTATTATATCCCACCCACTGACAGGTGCCATGATAACAATGACAACAATATCATTAGTACTTCAGTTTTCCTTTCAGGACTATTAGTTCAGCCTTCACCAATCTTGATTTGAGCTCTGTGAGTTCAGGTAGAAAATTGATTGTCAGAATATCTATTTAATTCCTGCTTACTTGTCTCAGTGTTTCATTACAAATCATGTATTGGCTGGGGAAACATTTCATTCTGTTCAAACCTATTTACAGTTGCAGTGAGTATAGCATGTCATGACCATACTGGATTATACTGTAGAGAAGCCAAATTCAGAGAGATCAACTTAACCATGTGAGTATGAAAATGAACATTAATCTGGTAATTTGAAAAGATCTTTGGGTTATTAAAGATAAAACAAATGTTGGAAAAATCTTTTGTTATGTGTCAAAAGTTCTGAATTTGTGATAATTCTACTGCATTATAACATTTGAATTTATGGGGGTAGTTCACTCTTAGAGCCAACCTCCATTTCAACAACTAAATTATAGGACCTTGTTGCTTGAAGGCTGCTGTTTGGTAGAACTTGTAGAATACATTTTTATTTAACCGATAAGTAACACAGGATATTTTGCATGTGTGTGGCAGCGATCAAACTTATTTTGTTCCTGTGTTAGTGGACACCGCTGCATCATGTGATGATCATCGTCTTGCAGGAAAACTAGACAGAAAAGACTTGCTGAGTCATCCCGGCACACAAAACTGACAGTTTCCATGATAACCAGTGTCTGAATTAGGCTGAATCCGATGTATCCCAGGCATTTTTAACCAGCTCCATGTGGAGACAATGACATTTTAGAGACAAGTTCTGTCAAAAATATATCATAAATTAATTTACAAGGAAGAGACTACGAACTTTTATGTATCTCGCAAACTCATATGGACACAAATAGAGCTGACAGTAGTGATGTGTTGTTTGTGAACAACACATCACTACTCATTTGCTCATTTTGAAATAATCTTTTGTATGACTCCATAGTAAAAAGCCATCTCAATGAGTTGTTCTTTTGTCCCTTTCCACAGCTCATAACAATTGGTCTTCGGGTAACAAGCAGTAACATGACCAATGCTGTTATTACTGGTGAGGAGAGCTATCTGATGTTAGCACAAAAGTTAACGTTAGCTATGGGATGGATGTTTAATTTGCCTTTCCATTGGGACTGTCAGGTATGTGGGGGTGAGTACTCAGATGCAGGAGACGCAGACCCAGGGTGAAGCTGAAAAACGAATATCTTTAATGAAAAACCAGAAAACTTGAAAATATCTCTGTGAGGCTGTGACAAGGATCAGGCTGTGAACATGGATAAAGACAAATGACAAGGCGAAGACAGCGAGGCAAAAGACGACGACTGAAAACAGGACTTAAATACACAGTGACTAAACAAGACACAGGTGAACCACATTAGGGCAGGGAAGGCAATCACATGGGAGGGAGACACGACTTTCAAAATAAACCAGGACGTGAACAACACAAACAGAACACTCAATCCCTGACAGGAACAAATTCATTCACTATTGGTCATCAGTAACCAGGTAGGCTAAAGTGAGTAGCCATCATATCATCATCATCATATCATTTTTTAATAATAGGCGGCACGCTCTCCTACCGGCAAATGTAAGTAATCAGTAATTTCAACTCCAGTAGGCTACGGCACAAAAGGGTGCTCAATAACTAAAGAAAACTTGTGTATTATATGCTAAGTGAAGTAAACCATGCTGCTCCTCAGTGTTTGAAAGCTGTGCTTTTTCAGTCATTACTGAAATGACAGCTACAGCGCCACACTGGTTCCAATGAACGAAATGAACAAATGACTTAAAAATAGACTTTTTCATTTCATCAAAAAGATCTGAACTTCCCATCACTAGCTGACAGTGACAACCGTGGCAACAGACACATTGCCCGTGTGTCTCTGCAAGAGATGAGCAACAGCATGCTCCGCACATTCAATGAGCCTCCTGCATCATTGGTGTAACATACACAGTATCCAAAGCCAAGGTTAAAAACTATATATGGGATGTACCTGCTATAATTTGATGATCACAAAAGTGAGCAAAGGTAGAAAAAAAAAAAAGCATAACAAAATGAATTAAACATTGATTAAAGGTTTTCTGTGATTTTGGAGACGTTTCTAACTGTAACTTCACCACATAAAGCAGCCAAAGTATTATGTAAGACCAGCAGGATTAGCTGTTGACTTGCTCTGAGTGGGCAGGCACCGGACTGCTTGGATGGGTAGCAGCATCGGGTGAACATTCAGTCCTAAAGGTAATGTGTTGAAGCAGCAAAGTGTGAGGATGAGAGACGACCTTGGCAAGAACCAAACTGTGATGTGTAGACAACTCTGAGTCAGAGCATCTCCAACACTGCAGTTCTGTGGGATGATCCTGGTCTGCAGAGACCAGGACCCACTAAAAGTGGTCCAAGGAAGGAAAACCACAGATCCACAAGGTCATGGGTCGTTGATGTTTTGTGGGGAGTGAAGGCCGGACTGTATGGTCTGATCCTATGGTAGCTCAAACTGTTGAAAAAGTTCATGCTGGTTCTGAGGTATACCTTCTGAGAAAGGTATATGAACACAGTTTGTTTTGAATGGGGCTGTGTAGCTACAGACTAGCCTGGGTGTCCATGCTGTCCCCTGTTGACCACCAGTAGAGCCTACATGGATACAAGAGCATCAGAATTGATAGAAGGTGGTCTGGTCTGATGGATCAGCATTGCTGTACATCATATCAATGGTTGGGTGTGTGTAAGTGTTCTACCTGGAGACATGACAATAGGTTGCACTGTGGGAAGAATACAAACTGGTGGAGACAGCGTGATGGTTTGGATAATGTTCTGCTGGGAAACATTGGGTCCTTCAATTATGTGGATAGAACTTTGACACATGACACTGACCTAAACCTGGTTCAGATTAAGACCTGCTCTGCACGGACACAGCATTCTATAGAAACGGGACAGGAATTTACTAATCAAAGAGGCTGAGGAGGTGTCTACCTGTATTTTCTGGAGCTCCTGTTTCTGTAAAATGAACTGCTTTGACCAAGGGCATCATTCTGACAGGGCTGCCTGTGTTGTCCAGGTCAGTGAGAGCGTTTTGGACAATCTCACATCATTTTCAGTTACTTTTTATATTGCTGAAAGTCACATCAGGACACTGTGGCAAGACACTAGACGCATTTATTATATTTGTCATTATCGAACCACAACAAAAAAATTGACACAAACACGTCTTCAAGCACTTTAACAAAAGCTACAATAATCAGATTTAAAACTGGTTTGTTGTATCACCACTAATTGCCACGCAGGCGGTCAGATAGCTGTACATATGTTTATTTTTTTATTTTTATTCAGCCAACATTAGTTTGTGCGGTGGACAGGAGAATTTTCCAGTGCTTGCAATGTAATTACATCCAGCATCCATCCAGCATGGCATCTTCACTGCCTCTCTTTCAGATAAAATCTGTTGGTTGTTATAGTCACAGGCTTAGTGTATATTGGATGTTATTCTGTTCATTTTGAGGCATTAGTATAATTATCACTCACGACATGATTGTATAGCACTGCTAGCGCAGATGATAGAAACCATCAAAGTGTAAAGCCAATTTAAAGAAGACGGGTACATGTAGAGACGTATCAAAACAACAAGCATATATCAAGTCAAATGGACTGTGTACTAGCAGTCCCCTGTGTAAAGTGGGCCCTAATTTACACTCTATTTGTAGCGTACTGCTGTTATTTTTCCAGATGATGCACATAAGCCAAGCTTTCATTTTCTTATCTCTGTTTAGGACACACACACACACACACACTTGGATGTAATGTTTGGTTGAAAGTGACCCTAACTCATCCAGCAAGCTTCCGCTGTTCATTTTCACTTCCTTCTCCCAACTTACCACCAGCTTTCACCCACAGTGTCGCTGTCCTGTTGTGTTTTCCTGTTTCATCTGAACTCTCCAGCGCACTTGATGCTTGGCAATGTGCTCATTTTCCACCCTGTATTTATGGATCACAAATTATTAAAACATGTAGGATTTCAGAGTGATTTTTTTTTTTTTTTTAATTAAAAAATTAGCGATGTTGTAGGACGTGGGAGTTTCTTATTTTATGATGTGTGTATTTTGGCGGCATATGTAATCACAGAATAGAATTTAAACGTTGACAAGGATTTGGATGATGTAACATGTAATGTATTTTTTTTACATACCCAAATACAGAAAGAAGTATGACGCTATAAAATGTTGTCAAATGCTTACTATTGTGCAATCAAATGGGTGGATGGGGTGAAGTCCGTTCATCACTAATCAGTCAAAATTGCACCAGGAAGTGTTTGTCCATCCAGCCTTATTGTGCATGTACTCACACACAAACACCCTCTATGAACACACACATCATGCATACACATCCATGACACACACATTCACAGACTACACTATGAACTGCATTCATGTCTTCTAGTAGTGCCTAATCCTAACTGGAGCTGGGAGAAAGCACCATTGTGAAGAGAGAGAGGACCGAACTGCTGCGTTTACATGTGGCGCTGTCTTGGACATAGTTGAGCTGATTTGGTGTGAGAGAAAGCGTTTGGTTATGAAGTAATATCAAAGTGAAGAAAAAAACATCAAAGTGTGATTATATTGGAAAGTCCACGATTAAAACCAAAATGTGTGATGGACTGAACCAACTTAATCATGCGCTGACAAATGGTATCCTTTGGCTTTCCTGACAGCATACTTTACATCCTGAAAGAGCAGCCATGATTGGGCCCTCTGTCCATGCTGCACAAATCAAATAGATTGTGACTGATTACACTGCATCTGCAATTCTTCATAGAACCAGCAACAGTAAGAAGAAGGTCTAAGGCAGCAGGAGACTGGAGAGTGTCATCTGAGGCCTGGATGACAGTGTGGCAGAGGATGAGCAGCAGAGTGAAAGGTGTGAACCCGGAATTACAAAACAGAATAATTACTGAAAATAAAAGCATGAGGTGATTCATTAGAACAGGCCGCTACACACATTAAGAGCACATTAAGAGCAAAATTAGACCCAGGTATAACGAAAGGGATTGGTGAGGCATGGCAGGTGAGTGGATCAACACATCCATGGAGTGAGGCAACCAGGGTGTCTACACAACCAGGACGGCACAAACATGACAAAAAAAGGGGTGAATGTCTTGAAGGTATGCTACATAGAAATGAATGCTATTGAAGTCCATTTCTAGCAAAAAAATGTTAGGCTGATTAGGAATAAAATTGAAAATGTTTATTTGTCACTCCAAAGTGAAAAACACAAGTGAAAAACACATACATGTTGTTTCTCATGAGCAATGTGCATCAAAAAAAACATAATAAAAACATAAAACAGCCAATCAGTGAAGCATGTTAAAAAAAATAAATCAATGACACACTTAAAATGTCATTTTCACTTAGTACAGGACTCCTTATTGTAGCCTCCTAAGACCCTGCATCCTCATATGAGGACATTACAGTTTGGCTTCTTTTGGCCTCATTTATGGACATAGTGTAATGTCTGTCACTTTGTGGTCCCCAAAGCACATTACTATTATAATGAGTACAAACAAAATGAGCAACAATTCTCACCAACATACGCATACTAACTAAAAGCTCAGGTCTGAGGAGGGTGGACTATTTTTCTATTGCATCCTGTATGCATCTTGATCTGAGTAAAAATGTTGGTTCAATGCATGTGCAAACATGCAAAGATAAGGTCAAAAAGACACAGAGCTGAAGCTGATTCACATTCTGGCTGTTTTGAATCTTAGAGAGTGGATCTCCTTTCAGGTCAAATAGTCCCAGAGGCCCTCCAGGACAAAGAGAGGGAAACCCTGACGACTTTCCTCTACTTAGTCCTATCAACCTCCCCGCAGCTTCGGTATCAGGTGGTGAAACAGGGTGTCATGGCGCCAGTGTCCACTGATAGATAGAAGGCTGTGACAATGGGGCGAGGGATTCCTGCTCACTTCAGTCTGCAGGGTTCTCTTGATCATGTGACTTGCACTGAGGATCCAGGACAGGTTGTCAGTGAAGTGGACACTGAGGAGACTGGTGTTCCTGATGCTCTCCACCGTGGACCTGTTGATGTGTATTGGGGATTGTTAAACCTTTGACAAGTCAAAATCAAAACAATAATTTATTTCAGTTTCATGGACATTCAGAGAGCCTTTCTGTGTGGAGTTTGCATGTTCTCCCCGTGCCTCCAGGTACTCCTGTTTCCTCCCACCCACCAAAGACATCATATTTGGGTTAATTGGTGACTCTAAACTGAGTGTGAGTGTGAGTGGTTGTTGATTTCTGTCTGTCTCTGTGTGTTGGCCCTGTGATGGACTGGTGACCTGTCCAGGGTGTACCCCGCCCTCACCCAGAGTGAGCTGGGATTGGTTCCAGCAACCCCTGGACCTGGAAACGGATTAGCAGTAGAAGATGAATGGATGGATTGACATTCAGAGACAGATTGATCACATCTCACCAACAAACCAGCTGCTCCATCTCTGCTTTCAAGGATTTTTCTGAATCACTATTTCTGAAGAGTCCTACTACAGTTGTGTAATTAACAAATTTCACGAGCTGATTTTAACAGTGCTTTGTGAACAGTATACGATTGAGCACACAGTCCTGGACTCTCTGTGGTATCTCCATCCAATCTAACTTTAAAACAACCAAGTTCTGGACAGAGCAAATAAATTAAATGCATAAAATACACAAACTGGACTCAAATCTAATAAAGTCAACAACTTGCATAGTGTTAAAGGTCTGGGCTCAAAGTGCTAGTGCAGTAGCCACCTTCGCAGAAGAAAATACATACATGCATACATACATAACTCAATACCCCTAAAATAAACAGTGTGGTCAAATCATTTATGAATGAATATGAAAATTTTTTACAGCAAAAGATTTTCCACTGAGCTCAGGGCTCAACAATCTCAGTTGTTTGGCATGTTATGTTAAAACTTGGCCTGATAAAACCAAGCCATCCTCTCTACTTGTGGCCTTGTCATTTCATTTTTTCTCACCCTGAGCTTTTCCATCTATATCTACTTTTTTTTCTCTTTTGCTATTCATCCCAGTTCTCTCACCTGCTGCACTTGCTAGCTGTATTTGATTGCAATGATTTCATTTGCTCTTGGAGCTCCCAGATTGCTTCAGATATTTGTCAGTTTGGAGGCCAGGGACACTGATGGCTATAAGCAGCAACAGTCTTCCTATGGGGAGGTAGTTAACCTGCAGCGCCCCAGCATCCCATCCTGTTTAGTTTCAAGTCAACCTTTGTCTCCTTGGCTCTTAACCAGCCTCCTCAACTGTTTCTCAAAGACTCCACAAATGATAAAATACCAATGGTCAGCAAATATCAATTTACTTTCCTCATTCTGCACGTCTCAGAGGAAATTTAAACTTGAATAATGGACTTCAATTTATGGGTGCCTGAGCAGAGCTGTGGAAAATATATTAGTTGGAACTATGATAATAACAGCTAGACTGTGAGAAAAAAAGAATTGTCCTTTATAGCTCACATCTAAATAGCATAGCAACCTCAAGATATTAAAAGTAACAATTGCCGGCAAAGAACATTTTTAGCAGGTGGAAGAGGCTCATCTCAGACATTATTGGCTGCTAGTTAACTCATCTCTCCTATCTTTTATTATCATCTTCTGCTTTGTCTCCATATTTAGACATTTGTGGCTGCAGCACATTTTTAGCCAACGTACTGTAGGCACTTGACAGAAGGAAGAAATGCATATTTACTCATCCGACTCGCTGAAAGGCTGTGTTCTCATGAAATCTTTTAGTTGGCCTTTTGGGTTGGACCTGATTTCAGAGTTCACCTAAACCTATTCATACAGACTAAAATGCACTCCAGCAGTTATTTGTTATTTTTTCATAATTTCCTTTGACCGAGATGAAATTTATGTTGTTTATTTGTTTTTTTTTTTTTACCTGGACTTCGGTTCCTGAGGATGTTCTTACCATTTGCCAGCTGCCTACTTATCACTGAGTTGGAGTTTCAGATCCTAACAGGTTATATTAGCTCATACTGTTATATTCTTGTTTTGTTTTTTTCCCTTATAAACAAATGTTCTAAACCTGGTCAATGACTAGAAGTGAATGAACCCAGAGTGGAGGTAATATTTAGCTTTTTACTTCTATGTGTATGAGGTTTTCATTGTGATATGCAAATGGCTATTTTCAGACATTTATATGAACGGTAATTCTAGATAATATCCCTGATGGCAGCTCATTAATAGACATTAGCCATACACATACCATGCAGTGTGTCTGCAGGGTTACTCTTAGCAGTGCTTTCAGTAACCAGGCAATGCTGACACCTAGTTAAGCCATGTTTCTTAAAATGAGTTTAGGGGGTTAGGGTTAGGTGATATAATATGCAGCGGCTAGTTACTACAGTTTTTTTTTTTTTTTTTCAAAACTGTTCTCACTTGGATTATATAAAGTGACAAAGTAACAAAATAAACTTCATTCATTTCAAAATTAGAAACTTGACCCGACATGTTACATTTGAAATTTTAAAAGTTGTCAAAATGAAGTAGGAGATCTGACTCCAGTGAACTGGAGAAGAAAAAAAACACCAAACCAGAACATGAGCAAGCCACACTGACATCTTGACGAAAACGGAGGAACACACTTTCTGCTGAAAAAGACCACAATATGTCCCATCCATGTTTATCCATTGGTAACAGCCTGGTTCACTTGGTTAACACTTCAGAGATGGCAGTGTGGGAGTGTGCATGCATGTGTGTCCACAATAGGGAAGCACATTGGGTCAGATGTTGACACATTTAAAAATATTCATAGCAATTCATGTTTATTCAGGGAATGTGCAGTTCTGCAGCTCTGCAGTTCAGAGGATGTTTCAAGAAAATACATACAAAAGTGGAAAATAGAAAATCCCCCCCCCCCCCCCCCCCCACACACACACACACACACGTGCTTGCAAGAGTTCAGATTTCAGATGCGTTAGGGGTTTCCAAAAGTGTATTTATTCATACAGATCGGATAGACAAAACTATAAAATGCCTGGGGTCTTCTCATGAGTGGAACAATAGGTCAGCATTGTGTGTGATAGCCCTGAGGTCTAACCCAAACAGACTCAGCCCGTCAGATTTCACACTTCTCCCTGCTCTGTCTGCCATCCCAGCAGGATTTGACAGTTCAGTG
The DNA here is from genome assembly GCF_900963305.1 of Echeneis naucrates. Classification (NCBI taxonomy): domain Eukaryota; kingdom Metazoa; phylum Chordata; class Actinopteri; order Carangiformes; family Echeneidae; genus Echeneis; species Echeneis naucrates. The sequence continues at coordinate 3,114,673 of NC_042527.1, forward strand.
GACATGCTTGTGGAATTCTAATAGTTAGCCTGTATTTATATATTTTGTGAAACTCCCAGGATTTGGATGTAAACATGAGCATCGTGTAAAATATTTTATGTATGCTCTCTCAGGGTTGCAGATTTGTTAAAAATTATACAGTGCTGTATAATACGAAAGTGGGCCCAAACGTTTTTACAAATCATATTTTATTTATTTAGGACCTGGCGTCCACATTAGTGGACATTACATTTTTGTAATGTCCACTAACCCTAACCCTAACCCTGACCACAATACTACGGCATGATGTCCACATATGAGGCAATTACACTTCCACTTAGTGGTGGCAGAAGAGTATAATACATTTTAGAGGTTAGATTCAAAATGACCAACAACACACCTGAAAGAGAAATTAAAAATGCATAGCGTGCCAGAGTTTGGGTCTTAGCAGTTTAAATTATATTATTTGTTGCAATTGCTATGGCCAAAAAACTTGCAATCATAATAACAGTTCCAATATGTACACTTGTCTGGAAAATGCACAGATTACTGATCAATCTGAAACATATTCCTCAATCAAACTCAGCATTTATCAAATATATAAATAACAAAAATAAATGTGTCCAGTACACCAAACCAATTCCTCAATATAAAAAAAATAAGTAAAAGAAGAACAACAATCACTGCAATTTTTCATTATAATGAGACAGAATGAATGAACCAAACAAAAACATAGAGGCTGGGTGAGAAATAAAAGCTTGGGTTAAAATTTCTTTCAAAATGGAAACTATGCATAAAATAAATGGGGTTCTTTCAAATGATGCACTTAAAGCAGGTCATGGAAAACCTGCTCATAGCTTTTAATAAAACGTAAAGTAGATTCAAGTGGTTTATTGTCTCTGTGCAGTAAATTAGATGTAACTGTGTTGCCACATATTGTAACCTATTGTATATAGCCAAGGATATTCCATCCATCCTTCCATCTTCTACCGCTTTTCCGTTTCCGTTGCTGGAGCCAATCCCAGCCAACCGAGTCACTATGGACAGGTCACCAGTCCATCACAGGGCCAACACACAAAGACAAACAGAGACGAACAACCACTCATGCTCGCATTCAAACCTATGGAAAGTTAGCAGTCACCAGTTAACCCAAACATGGGGAGATGAATATAGTGGACTATGTCATGAACTCATTCACAAAATGAACAAAACGACAAGCTCACTACAAACTATATAGGGGGTGGTTTCAGACACAGCCATGATGTCTTTGGACGGGTGGGAGCAAACCAGAGTCCCTGAAGGAAACCCGTGCTGACACGGGAAGAACATGCGTGCACTTAAAGGACCAAGGCCGAGAACCGAATCCACAACCTATGAACCGCTGTACTGCCCAGCCAAATAATATCAAATAAAAATTTTATCAAAATTCAGGGTTGCATGAAAAACCAACAGAAGACTTAAGTGTCAAGTGACTTTCATTACACTTGTGTGACAGCAAGAAACGAGGACTTTCAAGGATCTGTGCACATTGTACATCAACCCTGTGCTGTTGACTCAAATCCAGTTGCAATAGGTTACGGCTCCACAGCAAGTTGTCACAAGACAGAATTTGAATCATACTCACATTCACAATACCCCCGTTGAGGTGCTTTACATAGCTATCTCTGCATCAACAAGTGATGTGTATCAAAGAGCAAATCAAACAGAAAATACATTCAAGCCTGTCTGTGCACCCATGGGTGTGTTGCTCTTAAAGCAGCGGAGAGCAATTGACCTGAAACAATCTGGTCTTAAGTCAAATTTAAGTTGTCCTTGCCAACCCGTGCTGAAGTAGATATGCACACAGAGCACATACAATCAAGTTATACACAGTCAGAGTGTTGTTGTTGTTTGTTGAAGCTGAGCAAGTAAAGCAGTGTTCATATGTGAGTTGCACTGTTTATTTAAGCATTAGCTCACGACGGGCCGTGGCATCCACTTATTATATCACAGATAAGTGAACAACCTTATCTGCGATTTAGTAAGCACACATCACAGACTGGAGTGAGATATTGCTTTCATAAACAGGTTAAAAAGTATGGCAAAAAGGTTCAAGTAATAGTTTTTATTTCATCTACATGCGTTTTTTAAAAAAATGCAAAAAGGAAGGTCCTCCTGTCAAACCCAGTCTCAGGGGAAATCGTGAAACTGTCAAGTTTTTTAATCTATTGTTTCGTGCTCACCAGCACGTTTTCTCCCTTTTTTCATGCTCCCCAGAACGTTTTTCAAACTAATGTATTTCAATCGGAAGTTAATTTCGTGTCTACAAGCACCATAGTCATGCCACAGTGCACAGAAGGGGGTGGATTTTATTTCATTTATGAACCTTGACAAAAACTGAATAATGAATTTTAATCATTGGATATTCCTCGTATATCACATTTCGTATGTATTGATTTGAAATCGTTATTTTTTCCGGATTTTAATGTAACGTCCAGCCAGTACATGTAAGAATCAAGTGCCTTATATTTCATCCCATATTTATGATCTAATGCTTTTACTCCTCTTCCTTGCTGCAGTATTCAGGCATTTAGTGATTAGAAAATTCTTTTATGCTCATTTTGGTTTTTCATTTACGGCAAATTAACATCATGTTGTTGTTTTTTTTGCCTTTGTTTTTGAAGGTACCACTGACAATGTCATCTGATTACATTTTAATGTAGTTTTTTCTTCCTTTTATTGTGGAAGGGTCCGATATTTCTCAGTCTTTTCCCCCCGCAGCTCCACCTCCTGTTGGGAAAGCTGATTCTACACTTTTCCCGCGAACCCTCCTCCAGGTAAGATGTTCATCTGCAGGGTGTTTTGTGAGCTGATGCCTTACTTTGCTATTATTCACATTGTTTATATATTGAAGGGATGATTAACAATGGTTTCATTTCTAAACACAAGACTATGAAAACAATCTTCTAACTTGCGAGGGAAGAAATAGCCATCTTGTAACTTTTTCTCTAGCTAGCTTAAGTGAACTATGTTTAAGCTAACAGTTACTGTACGAACGTGGAGCATCACCAAAGAGGAGTATGTGATCTGCAATAACATGAGGCATAATGTCTCATTAGGCACCCTGAAACGTGACCTTTGGTATTCATTCAAAAGATGGGGAAGTCATGGATCAACCACTTTTTAAACCTTTCTGTATAAATGGAAACACAGCTAGACTATAGCTAGCCTACAATACTATTTGTGAAGGTAAGATGTATGCATTTCATCTCTGTCACGACTGTTCCTTCCCTGTTTCCTCCTGGGAGAGGTTTGGCCGTCTGGCATTGCTCTCTCCCTCCTCCATGTCGAAATATAAAATGATAAAGTTGCAATGCGCCTTCACCGCACACTTTAGAGTGAACTAAATATTTTAGTTTAATCGCTTAGACTTGATGTAATTTTCAAGTTTATATTATGAGTACTGTATAAACAAAATTATAAATAAAATAAAATAAGATTTTTTTAATCCAAAAGGACATTTTTATGACAGACTATTATTTTATTATAGTGTGAACGGAGTAAAATGCCAATAATAGTGGGACTAATGTGCATGTGTGGGTGAGAAAAATTGTTCACGATGCTCAGAGTTTTCTCAGCATCCTCCTTTCTCACACCCAACTGGGAACAGGAACAGCTTTTCTGATGAGCTTATTGAGGCTGTTAGCATCAGCTTTCAGAACCGGATGCTGTCCAAAGAGTATGTAAGGGGTAGTGTGCAGGGAGCTGGTCATTATTGTGTAAAAAATCTCTCACACAAGAACCTGACGCAAAGTGGTCCTCTACAGCAGCCATAGCAATGGTCTGTTAGAGAGAAATGAAAGAAAATTTTAGTAGATCAAACCATGTGAGCTACAGGTACAGTCACAAAGAATTAAATAGATTACAGATGTGTAGAAATTTAATAGATCCAGGAGACTCAAAATGTTCTTGTAATATAGTGAACACAAATCTGGTTGAGATTTGACCACGTTTTACTACACAGGTTGGACCCAGGATCCAGATGTCAATGAGGAGGAGCTCATTACACTAATTACACTAAACCTCACACCCACTGCAAGAGCCAAGCAAGGCAAAGATTGAGGGCTACGTGGAGCAGACCAACATGGGGGGACAAGCCGAGCCCACAGACATGGTGAAAAAGTTGGGTATTCACTAATATTTGTTGGATATTTTCAGGTAATTAAATTACTAATCTAATGTCTCTGTTGATTAGCGATATCTCATTATATCTGTTTATTAATACATTACATAATTAACTTCTTCGTGCAGTCCCCCTAGTGGTTGGGACGCCGCCGTCCCAAACTAGTTAACATATGAAAGGCGTGCTTTATACAGTGACAGTAGGCGGGGTTTATTGAAAATTTTTAACACACTTTCAGCTACATGCACAAAAATGTAGACGTTTCTGGGTGCTCCGGTTTTATCATAGTTACTGAAAATTTGTTGGACAGTGGGAGACGACGGCAAGACAACTAGCGGCATCACATCAACAACAAAGGGACTGTAAACATATGTGTACTATCTTTACCCCATTTCTTTCAAAAATCGTATAGTCATAGAAACAACACCAAAGTGCAAAAATTTTGTTTATTTCCCGATAAAGGCTTCAACATGCCTGCTCACCAAAAACAAAAAAGTTACAAAAGTTATTTATCTCCGTGAAATACGAACATTCTTCGATCAAACCCCGACTAAAACATTGAATAAAACCACAAGCTTGGCTTCATTTTATAGCCGAAGATGTGCCCAACAATAATCCGCGGTTCAATTTTATCCATCGTGTCCCGTTAATCTGACATTTTGTCTTTGCTGCTGCAAATGTTGTACAGTAAGGATGAAAAGGACCGCAACATCGACGACGGCCGCCTGCAGCCAGCTGGTCCCTTTGTTTACTCTCCGCTCCGTGTCAACAAGTAAACAATGGACATTTTGACTAAAAGTGTGTTTTTACTGCCCCAAGTTTTAATGTAATTATGAAATTTATAATAAAAGACAGTACAGGAAATTTCATAAACTCATATTTCGAAGGTCTTTGTTAATTTCAGCCATCCCTGATAGTTGTAGGTTTGCGTCTGGAGTTATAAAGCTTCAAAATAACAACATAAAACAGGCAAAAATAGGTCAAATTCGTGTTTGGATATGTTTTGCACACCATATATTCAGCCCTATAAATGCAATTTTCAAATGAAATTTTACTTTTGAACTGGTGTTCCCAAAAGCAGTCATGTCTGTGATGGAGACAGTATACAAGAATTTGCTGCAGCCAGTCCTAAAAGTTACGCTCATCAGACCAGGAACAAAAAAAAAAAAGCTGTGCTCAAAGTCAAGGTTATTACGCAGACGCACGACAGCTGCCAAAGAGTCAACTTTGACAGTGTCAAACGACTGGTGGAGGGCTATGTGAGACAGCGTGCTGAGAGAGGGGAGGAGGAGAGGGAGGGGTTAAAGGGGATTTCTCTTAAAAGATTCTTCATTTCAGAAAAAGTTTTGCGTTGTGTTTGACAAGATAGGTTGCTGCCTACCGGTCATAATTTGCCTTTTGGTTTTTAAAAAATAAAAAAGAAACACCTTGTCACACCTGATTTTGATCCTAGATTGGTCCTGCCTTTTTCATGCCAGATTGTGGGACCCAGGGGTTGTGGAAAAACTTTTTTTGTAAAAAATGTATTGGAAAATTGTCAACATGTTATGAACAGTGTACCTGAGAATATTGTATGGATTTATACTTCTTATAAAATCATGTACGAAGAACTGCAAACGAAAAATAAAAATATTAAATTTGTCAAAGGACTGCCGGATTCTTTTGAACACGCTCAATTATTTCCCCCTCCACAAAACCATCTCATTATATTAGACGACGTGATATTACAAGCGGCGGATCATCCAGAAATGGTAAGAATTTGCACGCAATACAGACACCATAAAAATATGAGCGTGATGCTGCTGACCCAAAATGTAAATACAGTCGCACCATCAGCTTAAACAGTAATGACCTGGTGCTGTTTAAAACCCCACAGGATAAATTGCAAATCAAGATATTGTCTCAACAAATATGTCCCGGTCAAAAAGATTTTTTTTATTCAAAGTTTTGAAGATGCTACTCGAGATCCTTTCGGTTATTTATTGCTCATACCCGCCTGTCCAGAAAGATTTAGACGAAGGTCAGGAATACTACCTCGCCAGTGGCCGGTGGTTTATTTGCCTAAAACAAAGTGAAATTTGTTTGTTACATATTTGGAAAAACAGTATGTCGGCGTGTATAAAAAGGAACGCTCCTTTACTGAGGGCCTTGAGTCGAACCATGCCGTTGAAATGTAAAGACGTTCTCCAGCACTGTTCCACAGACTTTCTTCAGTGTCTCAGTCAGCTCTGTTTAAACATGTTGAAATCAAATCAAATCAAATCAAATCAGATTTATTTGTATAGCGCCAAATCATAACAAAGTTACATCAAGGCACTTTACATATAGAGCAGGTCTAGACCAAACTCTTTATAAATTTATTTAAAGAGACCCAACAGATCCCCCGATGAGCAAGCACTTGGCAACAGTGGCAAGGAAAAACTTCCTTTAAGAGGCAGAAACCTCGAGCAGAACCAGGCTCAGGGGGGGCGGCCATCTGCCTCGACCGGTTGGGTTGAGAGAGAGAGAGAGAGAGAGAGAGAGAGAGAGAGAGAGAGACAGGCAGGCAGGCATTGGAGGGGGGGGGGTGTAGGCAGGAACATGTTGTTGCATGAAGTTCATGGAGTTGAGCTGTAATACAGAATTCATGCTATATGGGACCAGCAGGTGTTGAAGGAACATGGGATGGAGATGAGTCACCACCTGCAGGATGAGGACAGGGAGAGAGAGGAGAGGAACTGGGAGAGACACAGACTTTGGCAGAACATGGTTAGTAAATGCAGTATAAATGCTTAGAACTGGGTGAAACTGTTTTTTTGTTTTGTTTTTTTTTTTTAAGAAGGATGGTTTTTATCAGCGCATGCAAGGAGGGAGTTAGAGAGAAAGAGGGAGAGAGGGTGACAGGGAGAGACAGAGAGCGAGAGAGAGAGAGAGAGAGAGAGAGAGAGAGAGAAGCTCAGTCCTTCCCCCAGCAGCCTAGGCCTATAGCAGCATACCTAAAGAGTAGAGGACTTTTTAACTGTACGCTCTGTCATACAGGAAAGTTTTAAGCCTGGTCTTGAAAGTTACTAAAGAGTCCGCCCCCCGGACCGATGCTGGGAGTTGGTTCCATAGAAGAGGAGCCTGATAACTGAAGGATCTGCCTCCAGATTTACTCTTGGAGACTCTAGGAACCACAAGTAAACCTCCATCTAGAGAGCGGAGTGGCCTGCTAGGACAGTAAGGAACTATGAGCTCTCTGAGATATGATGGAGCTTGGCCATTAAGAGCTTTATACGTTAAAAGAAGGATTTTGAATTCTACTCTATATTTTACTGGCAGCCAATGAAGAGCAGCTAACACGGGAGAGATGTGATCTCTTTTCCTAGTTCCTGTTAATATTCGTGCAGCAGCGTTCTGAATTAACTGAAGGCCTTTTAGAGATTTGTTTGGACATGCAGATAGTAATGAGTTACAGTAGTCCAGCCTAGAAGTTACAAATGCATGGACTAGTTTTTCTGCATCATCCTGAGAGAGGATGTTTCTGATTTTCCTAATGTTTCTCAGGTGGAAGAAAGCTGCCCGACTAACTTGTTTTATGTGAGGGACAAAGGACATGTCCTGGTCAAAAATTACTCCAAGGTTTCTTACAGTGGAGCTGGAGGCCAAAGTAATGCCGTCCAAACGGATGAGATGATTAGATAGTATTTTTCTGAGGTGCTTAGGACCGAGTACAATAACTTCTGTTTTGTCAGAGTTGAGAAGTAAAAAATTTCCAGTCATCCAGACTTTTATGTCTTCAAGACATGCCTGCAGTCTGACTATCTGACTGACTTCATTTGGCTTCATTGGCTTCATACAGCTGAGTATCGTCTGCGTAGCAGTGGAAATTGATGCTATGTTTCCTGATAATGTTGCCTAGAGGAAGCGTAAAGAGGATTGGTCCAAGTACCGAACCCTGCGGGACTCCATGACTGACTACAGTACATGAGGAGGAGCTGTTGTTTACATGAACAAACTGATGTCTATCTGATAAGTAGGATTTGAACCACTTTAGTGCAGTTCCTTTAATTCCAATTTCATGTTCCAGTCTCTGTAGTAAAATATTATGATCTATGGTGTCGAATGCAGCACTAAGATCTAGAAGGAGAAGTATGGAGGCTGACCCATTGTCTGAGGCCATTAGAATGTCATTGGAGACTTTAACCAGCGCTGTTTCTGTGCTATGATGGGCTCTAAATCCTGACTGAAACTCTTGAAACAAACTGTTCCCATCCAGATGCTCGTGTAGTTGTTTTGCTACAGCTTTCTCAATGATTTTAGAAATAAATGGAAGGTTCGATATGGGTCTATAGTTAGCCAAAACATCTGGATCAAGATTAGGCTTTTTAAGCTGGGGTTTGATGACCGCAGTCTTAAGTGCCTGAGGTACATAACCCAGAAATAAAGTCAGATTAACCAAATCTAGAATAAACGGCTCAATTACATAAAAGATCTCTTTAAAGAGGCAACGTGCCGTTGAACGCTTGTCAATATAAAAAACTGAAAAGCCGGAAGACTGCTGGCAGACAAAAAAACTACTCTGAAGAGAAAACGGGAGGTTTTCTTTTGCCTCTGCTCTCTGCCGTGGTACCCATGATCGGTCAGCTTCGTGGCGGTCTGATTCACAAAAACTAAATCATGAGTCAGAGAATGAGCCAAAAGATGTTTCTGCTGAACCCTCAACAGCTGAGCTGCCTGACGCAGACGTCAGGCCCGACGGTCATCCTGGGTACGGAAACTCTGGCTCAAACCATGTGCGTGCGGGCGAAAGTGATTTGGATGAAAAATTAGGGCTTTATTAAACAAGGCGGGACTAACCCCTTATGAGAAAATTAAAAAATACAACGCCCTGTTGCAAAGATATCTCACCCTCGTCAAACAAGATGACAGAGAGGGGTGGTGAAGAGACAACCTACAGCTGATGCCGCTACAGCAACAACAACAACAGGACAACACAGTCTCTGAAGTACTGCAAAACCTCGCTCCTCGCGATCGTAAAAATGCCTCCTATATCATGAAGAAATTAAACAAGAGCAACGGGGGATGGACTCCCAACGGTGAATTTGTGTATAAGGGAAAGACTTGTGAGAGGTTCTCATATAGTGGACCTGTTTAAACATTTGTCCTCGTCTTATAATAAAAAAATTCCTGAGACCGGCGCCGAAGGGTTGGATGGTTTTTTTAAATAATAAATAATGGAGGTCAACATTCTCCTATCCTCCGTGAATAACCCTCAAGCTCGCAAATAATACAGCAGACTCAGAATGGGAAGTGAGGAAGAGGAGGAAGAGGAAGAGAGCGGTGGTGGTGGTGGTGGTTTTGAAACTACTCAGAAGAAAATCATCCTATCCCATGATGGAGCACGCCCCCAAAAGAGAGAAGAGACGATGATGAAGAAGAAGAAACACCCCCGGTGGAGAAAAGATATAAAGATATAAAGAGATGAAGAAACCTCTGTGGATTGAATTTAAATTTTAGTTTTTAAGTTTATGGTTGAAAAAAAGAGAGGGGAGAGGTTGAGACCGTTTTCTTTTTTGTGTGTGCGTCTTTTATTTCTTATCCAGCTTGTGACAATCTTTAGACATTTGTAAAGAGCAAACGGTGTGGTGAGAATCTTTACGACTCCTCGTACAGCTTTGATATTTTTTCACAAAACAAGTCACCGTATCATTTTTTAATGCCTCGTCTTCACCGCTGTACAAAAATAAAACATTTTCAAAAGTTAAACCACAGGCTCTGTGACATAAATAATAAACACAATGCTGGCCGCAGGCTGTAGACAAGGTGTGTTGCAGCTGTCTGCTGTGATATGACAGGGTTTTGTAAAAAATATTAAAATGTCTCTAGGGTGGTATATAAAATCAGGAGGGAATCCAAAAGAGTCGAAAAAAGTCCCTGTTCCATCTTCTTCCAGAGTAAGGGCCAACCAGTGTTCTCCAGGCTTGTGTCCCGGATGTGTGTTCACAATCATGTCGGCGGGGAGTGTGAAAGATGACGTCAGTAAAGGCAACTGGTCCGAGGCCCAAACTCAGCAGAAAACATTTCCCAGTAAACGAAGCATGAGACTTTCCAGCTGAAGATTATTCATATTTGCGTCATATTTCCGTTTCACTTTTAGTAGTAATCCACCAACACTTGTCGCTTGGAGTTGATTTCCAAAATAGATTCGTAGCAAGTGTAAACGATCAGGGTGTTGGTATGAGGTAACGGTACCCTGAGTCTCATTTCCAACCTTAAATTTCCGTTGGAAACAAGGGATAAGGCGTCGGCATCTTTGGCGGCGTTGAGGTTAAAGACGAACAGAGAGTAACCCTGCTCAAATTCTACCATTGATGCTTAGAGGTAAATCTTTCAAGTGTCTCCCTGTGGCGGTAAACATGTTGTAAAACTCTCTGACGGACACAACTCGGTTAAATTGAGGTTGAAAAGTTTTGCCCGGAATTTGTCTCCCATCATGACACAGGGCCATGTATTCCACGTCGTTGTGGATAAAATTGAACGAAGACAAGTCTCTTCTACCTGTGAAAGCTCCGTGGTGCACCATAGCCAAAGCAACGTATTTGGGCATGGTCCCCAGAAATAGATTCTCTTGGTTACATATTCAAGAATTCTCCGGGATGGAATAAGTTTTCACGTTCACCTGGGCCAAAGGATAACGAGCGTTTCCCTTTGCTAAGGCCGCAGCGTGTCCTAAACGCACCGCGGGGGCCACTGTGGCTTTTTTCACAAACAGAGAGGCTCCCAGCACTTTTACACGGTAGGTGGCCTCACTGGCGCACATGAGGCTGAAGCCGTTGCTGGCTCTGGTTAGCTTGACTCTCAAATCCACCATGTTCAGAAGAAGCCTCTCGCTGAAAAATATGTCAGCGTGGAGAGGTCCCAGCAGGTGGACTTCTTTGGACTTGGAGGTGAAAGTGGCCCTCTTGCACAGGCCTTTGTTGGGCCCATTGGTGACAACCACAGAGTTCATAGCACCGGCCGTGTCTTTGTAGAACAACCCGGTGCTGAACTGACTTTTTAAGGCGTCTCCCGAATAGTTCAGTAATGTTTCTATCATGGCCCTGTACGGATGAGTGGCGCTGTCTCCCAGAATAATGTCGCATTGACTAAAAATTGTATTCAAGGGGTAATTGATCAGGCTCACGTGGGCGTCATTGGCCAAGTCCGTACCGTCCACGTTGGTGATTTTCACCCTCAGGTGCAGCGAGGTGTCGTTCAGATCCAGATATTTGTCACCGTCTCCCGGTATAAAAAACTCTATGGGGCCGCCGTCTGTAATTGCAGACAAAGGCAAAACCTTCATATAGAGTTTTTCCATTGATAGACAGCTGGGTCATGGGGGCTGAAAATAAATCCAGCGCCGCCATACTGCATTCGCTCGATTTGAGGTGTAATAAGGCCATCCTTTATATTTATTTATTTATTTTCCTAAAGAAATCTATCTCCGGAGTGCAAGTTCCTCCCTTTAGGACGGTTTCTTCCGAAGCCTCCTTTGCGTTTTTTTTAACCTCTGCCCTCCTAAAACAACACACTCACCAGGAGGTCTCTTCCTAGGTCTTCTAGGCAAAACCATGATACCTCCGGCGCCCTCTTGAGAGCCGAGGCTCTCTTGCCCACCACCGCCGGATAATTTACCCAAAGTAACACACACTCCGGAGGCTATGTTTTTGGCCACCATTTTGATGTGAGGTGTAGCAACCGCAAAGCCCTTTCTCACCAAAGGTGCTACAAAATGAAATAACTTGCTAAATACAGAGCCTATACCTCTCCCGTACATGACAGGGGACCCATAAAAGCCGGGAAGTGCTCCCCCTACTTGATTTTCATAATAACTCACAAAACGGTGAGGGTCTGTTTTGAGACTTAATAATTTTTTATACACCAGAAAGAGTTTTGATGGGTCTGAAATGTAATTTCAACACAGTCTTGCCAAAGGTGAAATTGACGGGTAGGTTTTGATCTGATTCAATCTCTATGCGAATGTTTTCAATGTGGTTCTTGGCCACGGCAGATAGTAAGCGGGGTTGAAATATTGTGTGATCACGTCCCCATACGTTCCCTGTACATCGACGATTCTCAAGAGAGGAGCGTAAGCATCACCCACCACCTGGTGTTGTACCATGTCTGTGTAACAGTAAAGGTGGTAAATCCCCACTTTTATATCTGCGGGATAAGGAGCCATCTTCGATTCAAATTTGATCCATTCTCCGGGCTTTACACCCAGGATGTAAGCCATGGGTGGAAAACAACGAAGATGAAACTGACCCCCGGCGTGATATTCAAATTTCTTGTAAATGTCGTTAATGACTAGTTTAATGTCCGAATCGATACGTCTAAGAAACGTGTTGAACTCGTCCGCAAATTGCTCAGTGCTTCTGTAAAAACCTTCCGTAAATCTTTGACGACAACCCCCTGTATCTTTCTTGGACGCGCCCGCAACCGCTGCTACCTGCACATCACCTTTTCTCTTTACAAGAAGAACGCCCTTCACCTCTTCTCCCGCTTCCTCATCCTCTTTAGGTTTCTTTTTCCAATCAAAGTACCCCCTGCCTTTTGGTGCCTTTTGGAGGGTGATGTAAAAGCCCTCGCTATCCGTTCCATTCATGATTTTTTGTGCAAACGCTACAAGGGATAAAATGAAATGCATACACGGGCGGCTCGCTGGATTTGTTTTATACATTTTCAGATCATCGGCTCTGATCCAACTGTTGAATTTTTCAGGCCAATTTTTCCATTGCACCAAGGCTTGCTTACCACCCTCCTGGCTAAAATTTTCTCCACTCTATAGAGCTTATCCGGAGCCGTCTTTACTTTTTGCAATTCGGCTTTGTAAAACGTACCCTCGATAGGTTCGCCGTCGTAGTCTTTGAGTTTGTTCACCAGCGGTAGACACGGTATGCATTCAGACACTGTAAATATAATTTAATCTCTCTGATCATTTCATCAAATGCTTCGGGTAATGACCGTTCGTCCGTGAATTGCAAGGCAACCACGATGAGTAAACCCTACAAGGGTCCTGCGTGACTTCGAACTTCGAGTCCAACCTCTTTCTCATTTCATTGACACGATTATCATTTGTTGTGTTTTCAATCACCCCTTGTAAAATAAAGACTGAACGACTGGAAGTCCAGTGTTCCTCCAAACGCACCATCAATTTTCCACAATTATCCCCCTTTTCTTCAACTCTTCTCCGCCGTTCCATAGGGTGAAGGCTTCTTCAATGCTTTTCAACTAGATGGCGTTTCCTTTTTCGACCAGTTTATGGTACAGGTCGGCGATTTTCTCCTTGACACATCTTTTTAATTTCAGATCGTCAAGAAAGGCTTCTGCCAGACCTTGGATCCTCTCAACCGACATGTGGATGGAGAGATTTTTCAAGGCCGCGGCGATGGCGGGAATACATTTTTCTGTCCAAAGTCTCTCGTTCACCTGCTCAAAGTACTTCAGGTAGAAGTAGTCCGGCGCATCCTCCAGACACTCATGCTCCCTCTGACTGGGGAGGCTGGTGATACAGCCGTAGCAGATTTCCGAATGATACAGCAGATGAGACACCATGGCTTTCACCGTATTCAAAAGAATGGCGGACAGCCGTCCGTTGGTCACATTCTCTCTCTCCGGTGCATTTTCCGTCAAAGATTGGCTCGCTTGCGGGGAAGGGGGTGTGTCAGGAGCAATCTGCGTAGCTGTCGGGGAGTTTGGCGGCGTTGCGAGATATCCGCTCAACAGATAAGGAGCGATCCGGGTCAGATGTCTTTTCCTGCGAGACCGCAAAGTCAGCGGCCTAGGAGGATGAGGACTCAGCGGGCAAACCGTTGTGGGTATGAAAGACAGGATTTTATCTTCTTGTTCTCGTTGTTCTTTTCTTTCTTTTTTAAAGTACAGCTGGGAGGAGGCGGAGGGACTTGCACGCCAATGGAATAGAGCTTTTTTCTTTAAGCGATTTGGAATTGGTTGGGAGGAGGAGGAGGCTGAGGAGTTGCACAGAATGGGTGGAGTCTAATACACCAGAATTTTTCTCACCAGCAGAATGTCTCTGAAACTCTGATTGCTCGCAAACAGAGTCTTAATTTTCTCTGCGAATTCCTCCATCACCGTCAACCAGTTCTTGAATGGAATGTGCAAACATCTCTGAAACACTCCGCACTCATTGTTGAAATACTCCAACACAAACTCGTCCTCACACCCTTCACTCACCCAATGGGCGGCTTTGTAGTACCATCGACCTGGCTGGGTGTCTCCCACCCAATGCTGGCTGCAATTCTTTTTTTCTGAACTCCTGATGATCCCTCTTCTTTGTCTTCTTTTTTCACACTATTCACTTTTAAATTTGTTACACCCAGCAACGTCAGTGCCGACCAGTCTGTTGAGGTGAGTGTCTCTCTCGATTCCGTCGGGCTGTAAACCTCATCTTTTTCCAACTGGTAAAAACACATCTCTTGAGAGGTATTGTTGAACACGTACCCCCAGGCACTGCCGTCTGTTTCCACTCTCCACTCTCTACTCCGGGTGGGAAATGAGTCTTTACCCCAAGTGAAGAAGTTTAAGTATCTTGGGGTCTTGTTCACAAGTGAGGGTAAGATGGAGCATGAAGCAATACAGTCATGAAAAGTCTGACTGTGGCCTCAATTCAATTTGGCCAATTGTCACCCACATGTGAAGTATGATGTAAATACTAAGCCTGGTTTCAGCGAGAGTGTGGTCAATCTTCATTGCAACAGCCATTCGCTTCCCCTCTTTGTAACGAGGATTCTGGGGGTCAAGGGTGTATGTGTTGTCCAATGCAACACAGACGGATCCAGACAAACAAATAAACAAACAAAACGATCCAGACAAACAGGTGGACAAACAGGCGGACGAATAAACACTTACCCAAATGGCTATCAAGCTAAGCTAAGCTAAGCTAAGAGCAATAGATAGATAGATAGATAGAAGATGACTCTTAAAAGTGCCTTTGGGTTTATATGTGGATTATATGCAGGGTCTGTGATTGGGGATGGGTTGAAAGAAACTACAAGGAGAACAGAGACAAATATTAGTATTGTAGGCTAGCTATAGTCCAACTGTGTTTCCATTTATACAGAAAGGTTTAAAAAGTGGTTGATCCATGACTTCCCCATCTTTTGAATGAATACCAAAGGTCACGTTTCAGGGTGCCTAATGAGACATTATGCCTCATGTTATTGCAGATCACATACTCCTCTTTGGTGATGCTCCACGTTCGTACAGTAACTGTTAGCTTAAACATAGTTCACTTAAGCTAGCTAGAGAAAAAGTTACAAGATGGCTATTTCTTCCCTCGCAAGTTAGAAGATTGTTTTCATAGTCTTGTGTTTAGAAATGAAACCATTGCTAATCATTCCTTCAATATATAAACAATGTGAATAATAGCAAAGTAAGGCATCAGCTCACAAAACACCCCGCAGATGAACATGGAGGAGGGTTCGCGGGAAAAGTGTAGAATCAGCTTTCCCGGCAGGAGGTGGAGCTGCAGGGGGAAGGACTGAGGAATATCGGACCCTTCCACAATAGTAGTATGAAAAAACAATATTAAAATAATGACATTGTCAGATGTACCTGCAAAAACAAAGACAAAAAAAACAAACAATCAAAAAAAAAAAACATACAAAAAAAAAAAACAACATGATGTTAACTTGCTGTAAATGAAAAAGCAAAATAACCATAAAAGAGTTTTCTAATCCCTAAATGCCTGAATCCTGCAGCAAGGAAGAGGAGTAAAAGTATTAGATCATAAATATGGGATCAAAAAAAAAAAAAAAACGATTTCAAATCAATACGATACAAAATGTGATATACGAGAAATATCCAATGAGATATTATTCAGTTGTTGTCAAGGTTCATAAATGAAATAAAATCCTGTTCGCCGTGGCATATGACTATCGTGCTTGTAGACACGAAATGAACTTCAATTGAAATACATTAGTTTGAAAAACGTTCTGGGGAGCACGAAAAAAGGGAGAAAACCGTGCTGATGTGCACGAAACAATAGATTAAAAAAACGTGACAGTTTCACGATTTCCTGTGAGACTGGGTTGGTCCTGACGGCCATTTTTTTTCTTTCATCTACTTTCTATTCCTCTAGCTCTGAATGTTGTTTCCACTGTCTTTTTGTACCTTAGGTTTCTAATCTTGCTAATTACCTAGCTACCCTGGTTGCTTTTCTACCATGTTGCTTGTCAGCGGTGGAGTGATACAGGTCTGTGAAAAGTAATTTGATGTCATAAACATTGTATATTACCATTATACAACAGCTATGAGCCAATAATATCACTTGGTTTGAAGTATCTGTAACGTACCCTTGTATGATTACATCCCCATCTAGCGTTCTCAAACACAGGTACAAGTTGAGTTATCTTGAGCTGAGACCTGCCGTTCATCCAAGGTTCCTGGTTGGTTCTGGTGGACGTCTGTCCTGACCCGGCTGCTATCCTGGGCCAGGGGCATGCTGTTCCGACCCCCCACATCAGCTACAGTCAGCTACCCACAGCATCTAATGACAAACTGTAGCATACGCATACACACACATGTATATACTTGCATACACATGAGGCGCACAACTCATATTGCATGGAAAATCCTGTGATCAATGCTCTCAAATCAAATCAAATCAAATCAGATTTATTTGTATAGCGCCAAATCATAACAAAGTTACATCAAGGCACTTTACATATAGAGCAGGTCTAGACCAAACTCTTTATAAATTTATTTAAAGAGACCCAACAGATCCCCCGATGAGCAAGCACTTGGCAACAGTGGCAAGGAAAAACTTCCTTTAAGAGGCAGAAACCTCGAGCAGAACCAGGCTCAGGGGGGGCGGCCATCTGCCTCGACCGGTTGGGTTGAGAGAGAGAGAGAGAGACAGGCAGGCAGGCATTGGAGGGTGGGGGTGTAGGCAGGAACATGTTGTTGCATGAAGTTCATGGAGTTGAGCTGTAATACAGAATTCATGCTATATGGGACCAGCAGGTGTTGCAGGAACATGGGATGGAGATGAGTCACCACCTGCAGGATGAGGACAGGGAGAGAGAGGAGAGGAACTGGGAGAGACAGAGACTTTGGCAGAACATGGTTAGTAAATGCAGTATAAATGCTTAGAACTGGGTGAAACTGTTTTTTTTTTTTTTTTTTAAGAAGGATGGTTTTTATCAGCGCATGCAAGGAGGGAGTTAGAGAGAAAGAGGGAGAGAGGGTGACAGGGAGAGACAGAGAGCGAGAGAGAGAGAGAGAGAGAGAGAGAGAGAAGCTCAGTCCTTCCCCCAGCAGCCTAGGCCTATAGCAGCATACCTAAAGAGTAGAGGACTTTTTAACTGTACGCTCTGTGATCCAGGCAAGTTTTAAGCCTGGTCTTGAAAGTTACTAAAGAGTCCGCCCCCCGGACCGATGCTGGGAGTTGGTTCCATAGAAGAGGAGCCTGATAACTGAAGGATCTGCCTCCAGATTTACTCTTGGAGACTCTAGGAACCACAAGTAAACCTCCATCTAGAGAGCGGAGTGGCCTGCTAGGACAGTAAGGAACTATGAGCTCTCTGAGATACGATGGAGCTTGGCCATTAAGAGCTTTATACGTTAAAAGAAGGATTTTGAATTCTACTCTATATTTTACTGGCAGCCAATGAAGAGCAGCTAACATGGGAGAGATGTGATCTCTTTTCCTAGTTCCTGTTAATATTCGTGCAGCAGCGTTCTGAATTAACTGAAGGCCTTTTAGAGATTTGTTTGGACATCCAGATAGTAGTGAGTTACAGTAGTCCAGCCTAGAAGTTACAAATGCATGGACTAGTTTTTCTGCATCATCCTGAGAGAGGATGTTTCTGATTTTCCTAATGTTTCTCAGGTGGAAGAAAGCTGCCCGACTAACTTGTTTTATGTGAGGGACAAAGGACATGTCCTGGTCAAAAATTACTCCAAGGTTTCTTACAGTGGAGCTGGAGGCCAAAGTAATGCCGTCCAAACTGATGAGATGATTAGATAGTATTTTTCTGAGGTGCTTAGGACCGAGTACAATAACTTCTGTTTTGTCAGAGTTGAAAAGTAAAAAATTTCCAGTCATCCAGACTTTTATGTCTTCAAGACATGCCTGCAGTCTGACTATCTGACTGACTTCATTTGGCTTCATTGATAGGTACAGCTGAGTATCGTCTGCGTAGCAGTGGAAATTGATGCTGTGTTTCCTGATAATGTTGCCTAGAGGAAGCAGATAAAGCGTAAAGAGGATTGGTCCAAGTACCGAACCCTGCGGGACTCCATGACTGACTACAGTACATGAGGAGGAGCTGTTGTTTACATGAACAAACTGATGTCTATCTGATAAGTAGGATTTGAACCACTTTAGTGCAGTTCCTTTAATTCCAAATTCATGTTCCAGTCTCTGTAGTAAAATATTATGATCTATGGTGTCGAATGCAGCACTGAGATCTAGAAGGAGAAGTATGGAGGCTGATCCATCGTCTGAGGCCATTAGAATGTCATTGGAGAGTTTAACCAGCGCTGTTTCTGTGCTATGATGGGCTCTAAATCCTGACTGAAACTCTTCAAACAAACTGTTCCCATCCAGATGCTCGTGTAGTTGTTTTGCTACAGCTTTCTCAATGATTTTAGAAATAAATGGAAGGTTCGATATGGGTCTATAGTTTGCCAAAACATCTGGATCAAGATTAGGCTTTTTAAGCTGGGGTTTGATGACCGCAGTCTTAAGTGCCTGATGTACATAACCCAGAAATAAAGTCAGATTAACCAAATCTAGAATGAACGGCTCAATTACATAAAAGATCTCTTTAAAGAGGCTAGTTGGTACTGGGTCTAATAGACAGGTTGACGGTCTGGATGATGAAACTATAGAAGCTAGCTCTGAGAGATTTAGAGGTGAGAATGATTCCAGATGTAAAAGAGGCGCCGCAGCTGATTCAGCAGTTGCCGTCTTCAGAAGGGGATTTTTATCTAACGTAGGCAAGAGCTGATAAATTCTTTCTCTGATCGTGAGAATTTTGTCTGAAAAAAACCTAATAAAATCATCACTGCTTAGAGCTAAGGGGATCACTGGTTCAACTGAGCTATGGCTCTCTGTCAGCCTGGCTACAGTGCTGAAGAGAAACCTGGGGTTGTTCTTGTTTTCTTCTATGAGTGCTGAGTAATATGAACTTCTAGCACTGCTGAGAGCTTTTTTATATGTTTTTAGGCTCTTTCCAGGCTCTGTGAGACTCTTCTGACTTACTGGAACGCCAGTTTCTTTCTAATTTCCTTGATGTCTGCTTCAAGGTACGGATTTGGTAACTATACCAGGGAGCCATCCTCCTCAGATTGAATACTTTCTTTTTGAGAGGGGCGGCATTATCAAGATTCGAACGCAGTGTGGCCATAGTGCTAGTCACAAGATCATCAACCTGCGTATGGGAGAAATCCTCATTTAAATTTAGATATGGCATTGTTGGGAATGATGACCAAATGTTCTCTTTAAATTTAGCCACAGCAGCTTCAGATAAACATCTTCTATAGCTGAATTTATTCCTCAATGCTGTGGAGCCCATTAAAGTAAACTCAAATGTAATAAGGTAATGGTCAGACAGGAGAGAATTTTGGGGAAGAATTGTAAGCTTGTCAATTTCAATGCCATAAGTTAGAACAAGATCAAGGATATGATTGTAAAAGTGAGTGGGTTCATTCACATGCTGGGAAAAGCCAATTGAGTCTAGTAGGGAAAGAAACCCAGAACTAAGGCTGTCGCTTTCTACATCAACATGTATATTGAAATCTCCCAGAATAATGATTTTATCTGTACTAAGTACTAACTCTGATATAAACTCAGAAAACTCTGATAGGAATTCTGAGTACGGACCAGGTGGACGGTATACTGTAACTAACAGAACTGGTTTTTCACCTTTCCAGTCCGAGTGGGAGAGACTAAGAGTGAGGCTTTCAAAAGGCCTGCAGCCAGATTTTGGTCTGGGGTTGATTAATAGGCTTGACTGAAATATTGCAGCCACCCCACCTCCTCGACCTGTGGTACGAGGGATATGAAAGTTAACATGAGTTGGGGGTGTAGCTTCATTAATGCTAACATACTCATCCTGCTGCAGCCACGTTTCAGTTATACAAAATAAATCAATATGGTGATCAGCTATGAGATCGTTAACTAGTAGAGATTTTGATGATAATGATCGAATGTTCAACAGTCCACATTTGATCGCAGTGTTATTTGAGACTAAATTTGTGGCTGTTTTAATTACAGTTAGGTTTTTGTTTTTAGCTCCTCTTTTGTTTAGTTTGGGTTTATTAACTTTTCTAAATTTAGGTGGTCGGGGGACAGACACGGTTTCTATAGACCTAAACATAGACAGAGACTCTATTCTATTCTTGGCAGATGACCGCTCTGACTGAGGCGCAGAGGAGCGTGTTAAACTGCGGCTCTGCCTCCTGGTCTCAACCCGGGATTGTCAGGGTTTTGGATTTCTAATAAAATCGGCCATATTTCTAGAAATGAGAGCGGCCCCGTCCACGGTGGGATGGACACCATCTCTCCTAATTAGACCAGGTCTCCCCCAGAAAGACTTCCTTTCTGTAGCCCACGTTGTTTTCGGGACACCACCTCGACAGCCAGCGGTTAAATGACGACATGCGGCTGTACATGTCATCACTGGTCCGATTGGGGAGGGGGCCGGAGAAAACTACAGTGTCCGACATCGTTTTAGCAAAAGTACACACCGATTCCACATTAATTTTTGTGACTTCCGACTGGCGAAGTCGGGTGTCGTTACTGCCGACGTGAATAACAATATTAGCATATTTACGTTTACCCTTAGCCAGCAGTTTCAGATAAGACTGGATGTCGCCTGCTCTGGCCCCCGGGATACACTTCACTATGGCCGCCGGTGTCGCTAACTTCACGTTCCTCAGAATAGAATCACCAATCACTAGAGTCGGCTTTTCAGCGGGTGTGTCGCTGAGAGGGGAGAACCTGTTGGAAACGTGAACTGGTCGGTGGTGAACCGGGGGCTGCTGCCTACGACTATGCCTCTTGTCTCGGACAGTCACCCAGCCGCCCTGACTAGATCCCGGCTGCTCGGGAGCCACTGGGGGGGAGGAAACTATCTTAGCTGCCGTATGAGCTCGTCTAGGTTGGTCCGCACCGGCTACAGGGGGGGGGCTAACTACACTAGCATAAGTTGGGCTAGCTAAAGTGCGGAGCCGGGATTCTAACTCATTAATCTTCGCCTCCATTTCTACCATCATCCTACATCTATGACAAGAGGTGCTATCATAAAAGGAGGCAGAAGAATAACTACACATGAGGCACAGAGAACAGGAGAGGAGAGGAGGAGGAGAAGGAGGAACAGAGAGTGGAGACAGAGAGCTAGAGGACATTGCTAATCGGGTAGTTTGATTAGCGGAGGAACAGAAACGGTTATAAACTATGGAGAAAGGGGAGATATTGACTTCTAAAACCTAGTGTTGGTGTGAAAATAATTTTCTGCCTGATTACTCGAGTGAATTAGGAAATAATAGCAGAAGAACAGTGGAAACAACACAAGCACAATAGAGAGCACAACCGCCAGTGACCGGAAATCACGCAACACGCTTACCCACAGCTCTCACTGTTTATGTTGATATTCTTGTTGCTGTTGCTGTCGTTTCTGTAGCCCTCCCCTGCCCGTAACCCCAATGTTAACCCTCCTGTCGTGTTTGGGTCAAATCTGACCGATTTACAACTTAAAACAAATTTTGTGTTTTACATCTGATTGCCTCAAGGCCTTATGATATCCTCCACACTATGCACTTGAACATATAAAAGTGATGATCACCTGTTTTTGATTTTTAATTTGAGTGTTTTAATCAACCTTGTTACAGACTATATTCATCCATTTGGGACAGGTGGGTGGAGCGCCTACCACTCATGCACATTCCAGGCCCTGATGTAACAGTTGATGAGCGCTTGGTTCCTTTCAGAGGTCGCTGTACATTCCAAGAATGGAATAAAGACCTGGGCAGCATGTGACGCCAGGAGCAGCTATGCCTGGAATATGCAGGTATACATGGGGAAACCCAGTACTGGAAGGGCCGAAAAACACCAGGGCATGCGTGTTGTGCTGGACATGACAACCGGTCTCCAAGGGCAAAATATCACATGTGACAACTTCTTCACATCATATACTCTTGGTCAGGAGCTGCTGAAAACAAAGCTTATCATGGTAGGGACAGTGAGGAAGAACAAGCCTGAACTTCCCCCTGCACTGGTATCGACCAGAGGAGGAGAGGCACTCTCATCAAAATTAGCTTTGACTGTCACACACACTCTTGTGTCATATGTTCCCAAGAAGAATAGAAATGTCATCCTGATGAGCTCACAAAGACGCCGCTGTCAGCACCACAGAGGCCCCTAATGATCCAGGACTACAACAAGAACAAAGTTTCATCCATCGTGCATTTTATTTTATTTTTATTTATATGAATCATAGTATTTTGTGTACAACAGATTCAATATTGTTCCCAATCTCTTATTTATTGTTCCTTTTATTGCAGCATACTGGTACATACACCTGCAAGCGAATGACAGCCCAGATGCTGCAAATGTGATGCCTATGTCTGCAAGGCCCACTCTGACCTGAGTGTCACATGAAACTCATGTGCATGAATTCACATGCGCACACACACACACGACTTCATGTTGGTTTTCCATTTAGTTTTTACATTACGTGTTCATTTTGTAACACATTTTCAGTGCCTATTTGCATTTTCAGGGCAATTATTTTATGTCTAATTCTATAAATTCATGCTAAACACTACTTTGGGACATTGTTCACAGCTAAAGAATGTTGAATAAAAATTTGGTGGTGAAAAATGGTTTTTGTGCTAATTTAAGAGCAGTTAAAACAGACCGGTCAATTTTGACAGAGAGTAAGTAGGGTAGTAAGGGGCGGGAGGTGAACATGACCGGAGGGTTAATATTGTAACTGCTGTTGTTGTTATTTTTGCACCCACTCCCCCATCCCATCTTCCCAATGCCATCTCTGTAATCTTTTTCTATCCACTCAAAGATTACAAGTTAAACGCAGAGGACGACAGGAGGAGTACTCCTTCTTCACAAAGTAAAACTGTTTCAGCACAACAAGGCACCAGGAGCATTCATGCTGCCTGTCCCAGCTGATGCATAGAGCAAGTAAAAAAAAGAGAATGCAGAATCAGGAGAATCATTGGCTGGAATCATAAGGCCAGCAGTGGTCTGGAAAGGGAGCAAAAGCTTCTTTCAGTGACGTGGATGCTGATCCCACTGAACACATGGTATCATTCCTTGTGAAAGCTTTCCATAGTGTCCAGTCGTTTTCAAGAATAGCAATTCGCACCTCAGAACTATTGCATACAAAACCTTGTTTCAACATTTACACTCAAGATCCAGAGCCAGTGCAACTGTAAAGAGGGTTTCTTCATCACAAATTACTGGCTGAACAGCGGTCACTTATATTTCCAGGAAACACAGGTATCTAACTTTCAACAGTATCATGTTGTGAAGAACTGAGTAAAGATGATCATCTATCCAAATTATTGGGTCTGAATACATGTGGCCAATTACCAGGTAATAAGGTAAGCGCGGGCCTGGGTCAGACTGGCAACCTGCACTGGATTAACCCCACCCTCGCACATATCAGTTGGGATTTAATGGGTGGATGGAGTGGTTTGTGTCACTGTTCTTCAAGGGTATATTTAAGGGTAGGGCGCGACCAACCTTGAAAAAGAACTTAATTGAGTTAGCACTTAGCTACCTAGCCATATCTGAACACCGGGTAAAAAGGACTGACAACGTAAGTAAAGAAAAATATAGAGAAATACTGAAAATTCATATCATATATTGTGTTTGTCCATATCAGGCTTTTGGATCTTACTGTACTAGTGGGTGCTAAAGTTTGCCAGGTCAGCAGATAAAAGTTCACACACAATGGCACCAAACAGGTAACAACCACATGAGGAATGAAGATGAAGTGAAAATCAGTTTTTTGCAGGACTGCACTCTTTGCAGGACTTTATTTCTCCCAAATATTGTCCTCACCACAAAATTGTCTACGCTTAAGTGGGTTTTGAATGATGTCTCTACTTATGTGAATAGACCAGGTACCTGTAAATAAAGAAGATCATTTGCTGTCTTATAAATAATCGTTTATCCTTTAAGACAAAAAAAACAAACAAAAAAACACCAAAACAAACAAAAAAAAAAGTATGTGAGTTTGTACATTCAAATGTGTGTACTCTCCATTCTGTTTTTGCACCGTTGATTACATTTCATAGAGCACAATATGGTACATATTGGTCATTGCCATGTATCCATGTTCACCTTTAACCCTCCTTTGAATTGTGTATTTTGAACAGGCGAGTGGACTGTTTGATGTTTCAAAGTTCAAGTTGACAAATATGGGTTAGGGTTAGGAAGCCGTCCTCTTCCCGCATACATGTCCAGGATGAACAGCAGACAACATTCAGCACGAACACTGAGTTCTATCATGGTGTGTGTTATTCGGGCAAGTTATTTAGTCGTCAAGCTTTCCACTGATGTTAACTTGAGTTAAGCCTCATGCCTTTCACCACTCTTTTGTTTCTTTCATTGAACTGTGATACATGTCATAGCACACCTATTGCCAAGACATGAAAGAATAACTTTAAAGAAGTTAGCCTTTACTGCAACAGCAGAAAGATGTGTCTGCCTAAGAGTAAAGGTCATCCCGATAGATAGTTGAGCAGGTATTGCGACCCCAAGCTCGTCTTTTGGAAACAACAACAACAAACTAGCAAAAGCATACATGAGGAGATCAAGCAACCATGATCCAAGGTGTCAGGGTTTTAAATGCCAAACCAGAAACACAGTGAAAACATCAGGGCGAGCCAAGGCCAAAGCTGAGATATAACTGCAGAACAAGAGGAAACAAAGCGCTAAAATAATGGGATTGAAACAAACAACAGGTTTCCCCCTACAGGGTTTCTTGCACTAACAATAACAGAAAATTGGGAAAGAAAAATACCACAGTGACTCAGCTTTCGTAACATACCTGTTGCCTGGCAATATAGGAGATGAACCTACGTGGTGCAGCTGACAGATTTTTAAGATATGCAATTTTGTTGCTATTCTATTCGTCTCATTTGTTCTTCATTCCGTTATCTGCTCTGAAATTTTGTTTCTCCCTTTTTTTCCCTACTAGAAGCATTTATGTGAGTTTACCTTGGAGGAAAAAAAAGACAGTGTGTCACAGGTGTCAATATTTTGATGGAATACTGACGGTTGAAGAGCAGAGCAGCAGATTGTGACACCAATACAGTAGGTAGGTTATAGAAGGAGGACCTGAGGGCAAAACCATCACACTGCAACCTTTGAAGTGACTGCAGGTGTGTGTTTGTGTTAGTCAGCACTGAGTCCAGTAAGTAAAAAAAAAAAAAACAACAACACCTGATCCCCTGTGCCTGGCAATGCCACACAGGATCAGAGGGCAAACAGAGGCACTGAACAAGCCTTTCACTTTTTTGTGGAGATGTACATGATCACATAAAGCAAGTTCAAAGATTACATGTTGATCCCTGCAATGTCACCACAAAAGCAACGCTTCATGAGATGTTACAGCCGAGTAGACCTCTGTCTGGAGGATATGAAGAAATCATTTAGAGGAAATTCTTACTGCTAAATATACAAGTAAAAAAAATAAATAAATAAAAATCCTGACGCTGAGTGGATGCATGAGTCATCTGAAGTGCAGAGAAAAGAGTGCTGTAAAGCTGAGTTGGATATTGCAGAAAACAGAACAGCTGCATTATTGTACTACCAAGGCCTGAACTGAACTACGGGTCTAAGATAAAAACTAGAGCAAGTAATGAAAACTCTACTTTTGCTCCGCTTTTGACAGGTGGATACCGTAATAGCTCTAACAAACATTTATTTCCACTTTGCCGCTTAAGGGTAAAACATACAGTGTTCTGTTGAACGTGCCCAGGCTCGGGCTACATGCTTATCTTCTCATGGACTAAATGGCATGAAAACCAGAACCCCCACACTCAATACATTTATATGCTATGGAGAAAACTGATTTGTTAGGTTAACGAAAAAATTATCTGACTATTGAAATGCATGTAAACATCCTTTGCGCAGAGGCCCTTTTTGGCAATTTTTGCCTGCTTTGGTATCACTGCAAATAAAGCTTTATAACTTCAGATGTACTAATCCCGGAACTATGGCTGATGGCTTAAATGAAAGAAGACATCTGTACCTTTACAGCCATTGAAATATTGAAATATTGACTGGAGTCATTCCCTAAAAAATAGGGCCATTGAAAAAACTATATTTTTTGAAAAATAAAAAACGGATTAGAAATGTTTTGTGAAAACAGTGATATCTCAAAGTTTTCATTATCAAACAGTTTGAATTTTACTTATATGGTTCACACACTCTCTGTCCACATGTGTACCAACTTTTAGGTTGATAGGTAAAACTACTGAGGAACTATAGAGTTTTTACCAAACAGTGCCCCTTGACGAGCTCCAGTGTGCCAAACCTATCCAAAATGGTTAATTTTGGCTAAAAATCACACTGCAAGATTTCAGTGATATATATATTTTTTTTAACAGATAACCTTTTGGGGCCAATCACAGACATGTCTGCTTTTAGGAACACCAGTTACAAAAGTAATATTTCATTTGAAAATTGCATTTATAGGGCTGAATATATGGTGTCCAAAACCTATCCAAACACGAATTTGACCTATTTTTGCCTGTTTTATGTTGTTATTTTGAAGCTTTATGACTCCAGACGTAAACACACGACTATCAGGGACGGCTGAAATAAACAAAGACCTTCGAAAAATGGAATTATGAAATTTACTGTACTGTCTTTTATTATAGTTTTCATAATTACATTAAAACTTGGGGCAGTAAAAACACACTTTTAGTCAAAATGTCCATTGTTTACTTGTTGACACGCAGCGGAGAGTAAACAAAGGGACCAGCTGGCTGCAGGCGGCCGTCGTCGATGTTGCGGTCCTTTTCGTTCTTACTGTACAACATTTGCAGCAGCTCCGTCGGTGTAAACACCGTATTCTCCATGTTGGTGCAAAAAAGAGTCAAACTTCTCCACAACAGTAACAAAAACGATGGTAGAATCCAATTAAACACTGCGTTAAAGGGACATCCAGGCCGTCTGGGTGTGTCACTGGGTGCGTCACAGCGTGAGTGCGTCACTGGGACATCTATCCATCGTGTCACACGGGACATGATGGATAAAATTGAACCGCGGATTCTTGTTGGGCACATCTTCGGCTTTAAAATGAGGCCAAGCTTGTGGTTTTATTCAGTGTTTTAGTCAGGGTTTGATCGAAGAATGTTTCACAGAGTCAGAGACGTGCGACTTTTTTTGTTTTTGGTGAGAAGGCTTGTTGAAACCTTTATCGGGAAATAAACTAAATTTCTGCACTTTGGTGTTGTTTCTGTGACTGTAAACGATTTTTTGTAGGTGAAAGAAACGGGGTACACATATGTTTACAGTCCCTTTGTTGTTGACGTGATGCCGCTTGTTGTCTTGCCGTTGTCTCCGACTGTCCGACACATTTTCAGTAACTATGATAAAACCGGAGCACCCAGAAACGTCAAAATTCTTGTGCATGCAGCTGAAAGTGTGTTAAAAACGTCTGCAGTGAAATTTTCACTAAACCCCGCCTGCTGTTGCTGTATGAAGCGCGCCTTTCATATGTTTATTAGTTTGGGACGCCGGCGTCCCAACCATTGCCATCTCATTGCGAAGTGAGGCATACCCTGCCCCCAGAAAATCGATTTTCTCCTAATCACGTATGACCTGACAAAGGCATGTTGTCTGTATGACTGACTATGGCTAGGGTAACACACGAACTAAGTCTCCTCCTCCTGCCCGACCACCATACAACCCTGCCAGAGCAGTAACCATCCTCCATCTTTCCTCCAAGTTCAATATCTCCGTAAAAACCATTCACTAAATGAATGTTACATCATTGTTGCGTGGTTCCTGCTGGCGAAGTGGAAGTATGTTGGACAGACTCATGGCGGAGATATTGGGCCAGAAGTTTAATCAGATTGCACTCAAAGTGCAAAGCTCTAAAGAACACATAGTCCCTGCATGTGGTACACAGGATGAGCAACTACATGGATACAGTTTTAGTTTTCAATCACACTGGGCAGTGTAGAGGGAGGCAGGTCTGATTGTTTCTCTTATTCGCTGTCGGGTGTATGTGAGTCTCCCTGATAATGAGACTGAACACCATTTCTCTGTGCTTCATTATTCACTGTGTTAACTGTTTTGATCTGACCTGTTATTAACTAGTGAACTGCTTTACCCAAAGACATAACTTAATTAGTAGTAGAAGTGACTGTGCAGTGGCAGCTGCTTGGAGTATTTTTCTCACTGATACAGTTGGAGAAATAATAATTCAAAGATTAGAAAGAAGAAAGTTACAAAACAATGTGTAACTTGGATGCCGATTGCTTTCAGCACAGTTTTCAAGGCACTGGTGACAAATAGGAACCAGTAACATGATTTTTGTCCTCCGCTGATTGTGCTTTTATAATATAATAATTCAACTGATAGAAGTAGGCGGGATTGGGGTTGATCTGTTTAAAATGCGCTGGAGTTTTTTGCATGAGACATGGTGACTCTCATGGTGACTCATGGTACCTGGTCTGTAGGTCTGAGTGTGAGTGTGACTGGTTGTTGGTCTCTGTCTGTTGGCCCTGTGATGGACTGATGACCTGTCCAGGGTGACCCCGCCCTCACCCAGAGTGAGCTGGGATTGGCTGCAGCACCCCCCGTGAACCAGAAGCAGATAAGCGATAGAAGATGAATGAATGAATGGATACTTTGTATAATTTTGCTCATGTAATTATTTTTACCTTCTCTTTTATGTTATACAATGTTTTCCCTTTTTAATGTCTGACAGCTTGCTGTTGTAACATAAGAATTTACCAGTTTAGGCTCAATTAAGTAAATCTATCTATCCATCTTTTAAATTTCACATTGTATTTGCATTTTGGGATCTGGATTTAGGCTCATCTAAGCGCTGTGGTTCATCTGTCTCCAAAGGCAGAAAGAAGCAGAAAAATATACTTTTATTATTTCTACTCTGTTTGACCGATTTGCTCACCAGGAAGCAGAAAGAAAGGTGGCAGAAAACCAGTCAACTATTTCAGCCCACACACCTCAAGCTGACATATTAAATATTGTGCCCAGCAGAGAGAGGGGTTTTGTGTTTGGACATGAGCCATCTCCTTGTAATTGAATGGTCAAAATCAACGAATGAGCAATTGTACTGATTATGTCCATGTCCAACTAGTTAGTGTGATTACGGAACGCTGGAATATAATCATCAGTCTTTCCCAGAGGAATGTAAACGTAATGTAGCATAAAACACAGAGTACTGCCAGGTTAAATACTGAGAATTAATAACTGCCCAATTTGTTATATGCTAATGAACACCGCTCAAATTGTCTTTTTATTTTTTTTAATAGCAAAGCTACCATTAGCAGACTAAAACCGTTCAGCAGATAATTACCAAGATTGCAGTAAAGGTCTTGTTTTGTATTTCCTGTCTAATTTCTGTAGTTTACCACTGAAGCACTGAAAATATGTTTATGACAATCCACAGTGTAATCTTCCCGACTTCACTGTCAAAGACATTATGAGCACAGTGCAGTAAGAACAAAAAAAGAAGGAAATCTTCAGATTTAAATCATAAGAAAGAAAATGTAGCATACCTGCAGGATTGCAGAGTGGAATTTCATTAAACTTTTAAGAAAAGGGCAAAGTCTTTGGAACTTCAACCATGCATTCACGTAGACCCATTGATATTTTATGCATGAATGGAAAATCAATATCTGCACTTAATGATACTGTACATTTGAATATTAGGGAAGAGAAAGGATAGACTATGCATGAGAAGAATAGTTAAAAGCCTGATGATACCAGGTCAAAATTGACAACAAAAGAAAAGAAAAAAATATATATGTTGAAGTTTAAACAGCTTAAAACACCTCAAAACATAAAGAAGAAGAACAATAACATTTATATTAATAAAAAATGTTTGAGTCTGCTGGCAGCTGATTAAATATTAGTAAAAACACATTAAAGTATGAGGCCAAAAAAAAAATAGGATAAAAAAAAAAGTGTCTTAACATTATTATAATTATTATATAATGATTATTATTTATTTATTTTTGCAGTCACCTCCACTTCAGGTGTCATTATGCAGTTTCGCAGTCTGTATCGGTGTAATACCTTAAAGTAAGGTGTCATGTTCGGGTCTGTGAAAATTCACCGGAATCTCGTTGTTAGATATTGGTAATGGTGCTGGTGATTTTTCCTACAACATCCATATTAGTGTCACATTAATCGTTGGTCGCATTTGTTTGAAGAAAATTGTCTTATTAAAAGTCAGGACTCCAAACTTCCCCTTCTTTGGGAGATCATAAAATTTTCCTCGACTCAATAAATATGTTTTTACAAAAAAGCTTGCGAGACACCAGAAACGTTCTAATCCGGTTTTCAGCTTACACCTTGTGCTCCCTCTTACGTATTCCAGGTACGTAAGAGGGAGCACATAACTCCCATTCTGGCCTCCCTCCACTGGCTGCCTGTGCACTTTAGAATGCGTTTCAAAGTTCTTTTATATTTTTTAAATCTTTTAATGATCTCACCCCGCCTTACCTCTCTGAGTTACTTTACCTCTCCTTTTGTGCTTGGTGCCTTAGGTCAGCCGATCTGCAGCTCCTGGAGGTACTGAGGTCAAAACGGAAACTCAAAGGTGATAGAGATTTCTCTGTTGCGGTTCCTAAATTATGGAATGAGCTACCGATACACACTGGAAAAGCCTACTCACTGTCCATTTTTAAAACTCATCTTAAAAGGCATTTTTATTCCTTCTCTTTCAACCCCACGAGTCTCTGCTCTTGTTTTAGAGTTTTATGGTTTGCTTTTTTTATTGTTTTTCATTGTTTCAAAAAACTATAAAACAATTATATTACTGTTAATTCCTGCTTCATTTTATTCATTTTATGGATTTTCTGTTGTTTTACCTATTTATGTGCAGCACTTTGCTGTTTTTAAAGTCTGGAATGCATCCAGGGCAACAAGGACACAAGGATTGATATAATAAAAAATTGGATATTCCGATCAAATAAGAGACGAACTGACTCCCCCTTG
Organism: Echeneis naucrates; assembly: GCF_900963305.1. Classification (NCBI taxonomy): domain Eukaryota; kingdom Metazoa; phylum Chordata; class Actinopteri; order Carangiformes; family Echeneidae; genus Echeneis; species Echeneis naucrates. The sequence continues at coordinate 3,146,013 of NC_042527.1, forward strand.
AGAAGAGGACTTCACAGCTGTTTGAACCATTTTTCTACAAGATAATTTGGCTGAGATAGAATTTACGATTATGTAACAACAGTGCCACCTGAATGGCGAACCACCGGAACCGATGGCATATTGCCTGAGCACCGTAATCTATGTGCTTGGTTGTTGCTTATAACTGTTCTTTAAAAATATAAAGAAACTTCATACGCAGTCCATAGTCATACATTTCAGATTTTCCACAGCCATTCAAAATATGCATGAAAATTTTCTTTTCTTGGTTCATTTGTTTGTGTGCTCTGTGATGTCATGATTAACTAATAACCGACAAATAAAAGTAGTCAAAATTAAATTTTATGGTGTCTGGGGAAGTTCAGAAGAAGAGGCCTTCCCCAGAAGACCTGATGAAGCAATACCAAAAACAACAACAAAGAAACTCTGGAGTCAGAACTTAGCTACAAACTAGCTAGCTAAACTACAAAGCAGACTTCCAACTTGAAGCCAAGACTGCTTGCGACCGTAACAAGTTTGGCTGCACGGCACTCACCCTCCAGCGTCTCGAGTTGCCGTGATAACCAAGGCCGCCTGTGCTGCGCCTGTGCAGCGCCAGCAACAGCAACAGCAACGTTGCCACGACCAGGCCTCACACCAAAGACAGTAGTCATTACTTATACCTGGCCTTATGGAGGCAGGAAGCTCTGCTTGGCTTGGAGAGCAGCAGACATCCTAACTGCTGGCCCTCCCATCTACCTGAGGGGGTGCGATTATCACCCAATTTACTGACCCTCATAATTAACTGTGTGTCCAGTGTATTGTTCCTATGACCACAACCAGCTGTGATGTAATTCCCAATTGTGCCGGAGGTACAACTGTTAATAATGCTGGACTCAGTCAAGATATCCTCGCTAACTTGTGTGGTTGTGAAATAACAAACAAAAACTGTGTACTTTTTTATCATCTGGATTTTAAACAGTTTCATGTGTGTGCAAAAAAAAAAAAAAAAAAAAAATATAATAATAATAATAATAAACAACTTAGCTACCGGGTGAATTGAACTTTGGAAGCTGTGGAAGCTGTGGGAGCCAAACACATATACATTGATCCATACATGTTGTAATCATTTATGTGTAAACTAAATAAGGGTGGTTATCTGGTTACCATGGCACCTGTCAGGCACATTTTGGTCAAAAGGGGGATCTGCACAATATGCACAGATCATAATGTTTTGGCTAATCCGCACATACACACAAGTCTGAGTTGTGTCGTGGAGTATCTTCTTTTGCAGTGTAGTTGAATTTGGTGGGAACCACAGCGGCAAACTCATTGACTGCCGAGGCTCTCCAGACCCCCACTGCTTTAAATCAGACGAGCAACAACATAAAAATAGAGAGAGATTGATGAGATTAGATAGTACAACTAAATATAATAGTAAAATGACACGCAGAAGCAATAAAGTCACACAACACTTGTAATCTCTCCTTACAATCACTAAAAAGCTCAAATGGAAGCTGAGTGGCTGTTTGTAATATTGTCTTAATGAAAAAGGCTCAAAATTCAATTCAATTCCAACCCTGCCTCACTGCTCTTCCTGACAAGTGGCACTAAAAGTGAATTACATTTCCAGACCCTCAACTGTAATCACACCAGACACTGCCAATAGACCCAAAGTTGGCCAATTGACCAGCGGGTAGTGGCCTTTTTCAACATCCATTTTAGGATCAATACTCGGGACAATAAACTCATCAATTCAATTCTGCCGAAGATAGGATAAAATAAAATGTAATAGACCTGGCTACATCAAAATGAAACCTGTTTTAGAGGCCCCCCCTAAAAAAAGACACATAATCATAATGTTTTTGTTTTTTGTTTTTTTTTCTTGGGTCAGGTACAAGCAGAAAATGGATTGCGGTGCTGCCAGACCACAGCAGGAAGCAAAGACTGGAGTTGGAAAGGGGGTAAAAAATGTGATGAAGAGAGAGTACTAACAAAATGCTGAATGCAGTCGAGCTCATGTAGGCATGATTGTTTGAAGCATTGGAACCTGTATTTTTCCTGTTGCAATTTTTTTGTTGTTGTTGTTCAAGGGCAATACATCAGTAGATCAACAAGTCTTGGCCAAATGTCATAAAATTAAATTATCTTGCGAAAAGCCCGGAGGGATTATATCTGGCATATAAATAGATGGATACATAAACTAAGTCCTATGTATCAATAAGAAAGGTAACATTGTGGTAACTATTTGTTGGTTGCAAAATACTAAATAAAATATAATTAATAATCTCTGACTGACAGCAAATTCAGAGATAATCTTGTTTGTGGTATTCAATTGTTGAAACTAAATAAAAGGCAAGAAAAGTGATATATTATTAACAGAAGTTTGGTTTGTAGTCTGTTATTTTTTTAGCCTTCAGGTTGCAATTCGGTTGTTGCCAAATTGTTTTTTTTAATCCAGAAGAAACTATATTTGGTGGAGAAGGTGTAGCTGAGGAGGAGTGAGTTCAGGATCCGACCTCTTCTGTACTCCTGATTGTGTGGTACAGTCTGCCAATCATACAGTAGCCACACCCTAAACCGTGCCCTGCTTTATGGTTTATTTTTTCTAAATGGGATCATCGTCGTTGCAATTAGTGATATTTTGTACGTGAGCTATTCGTACATTTTGAACTACTCTTTTATATGACTCGGGAGTGAGGGTTAGGGTTAAATCATCTCAGTGGATTAGGTTAATTCACAAGCTGGCCTTTCTGCTCCATATTCGCAGTGCAGGAATGACTGTTTCGTTCATGTCTCATAAAATAGGGAATTTGGGTCTGAGAATTTTTTAAAAATGGGCGCTCTCATACTGGAAAATGAAGTAATGAAGTAAAATGAAGTAGTTTAACAAAAGCAAACTTGTGTATTATATGCCAAGTGAAGCAAACCATTTTATTCTTATTCTTTCTTTTCTTTCTTTATTCTTTTATTCTTCAGTGTTTGAAAGCCGTGCTTTTTCAGTCATTACTCAAATGACAGCATACACTGGTTCCAATGAACAAAATGAACGAATGGCTTCATTTTACTGAATGACATTAAAAAACCAGTCAGTAGTCAGTAAAAAGATCCGAACTTCCCATCACTAGATGAAATGAACATCATGTTGTATTGAATATAGACTTGAAACACATTAGAAAAATGTTCACCGAGCTGATAAATTTAGTAAGAAGTAGGGTAATTTCTCATAGACTTCAATGCAATCCAATGTTATAGAACCAGCAGAGTCGCCCTCTGATGGTCATTGATAGACTGCAGGTTTAATGCTCTTCATGGGTTCAGGCTTCACCTTTTCCACCCAGGAGTGTACTTCCTCTTTTATATGCACTCTACACATCTATAACATTACTGCTGAGATATAAAAGAACGGCTTTTTGGAATTGTTGTAATCTTTATTCTATTTGCAGGGATTAATATTTTTCTGAGCTTATTGACTGAGAGGAAGAGAAAAAAAGGTAAATAAGAAGGTGTTAGGTAGAGATTAGTTTTCTTTTTCCTCCTTTCTTCTATTCTTCTCCAGGCAGAAAACAGCTACATAAAGGTAAGGGGATTTGGGGAATTGGTTCCATCTATCAGTAGCACTTGGGAGGTGAAGGTGGTTTACTTTGTTTGTCTCTCAGTAACAGTTATTTTAAACCCAAATACTCACATACAAAGGGATCATTACACTGGGTTCCGCAAGCTATGTGTTATTTCTGCACCAAGTAAATGTTTAGTTGTTTTTTCGGTTCCTTTATCTTTACAGCTCAGGAACATTAACCACATTCAAACTTTAACTTCTCTGTTGGACTTAGTCAGCATTGGTCACAACTCAGGATTCAGTTTGAAATCCCAACTGCAGCTTGACTGGTGAAGAACTCCGAAAAGTAGACACCATTTCACTCTTGACTTTTTCCTACTGCCACTGGTCAAGTTCACAAACAAGTTTTTTTTTTATTGATTATTTTCTAAATCCGACATGCTACGCCAAAAGGCTGAGTTGACTTTCTCTGTGGGATGTTTAGAAAAACACATCTGCTCCACGATTATCTAGATATATCCATTTGAATGAATAGATGCATGACCTCATTTTTGCACCATACAATTAGAAGCTAAATATCATAACTCCAAATAAATATTCATAGCCATTTTCCACCATGAAGCTTCACTACTCAACTCTCAGTAAAACCACAGCATTTGTTAGTGTACGGGTCACGCATATAGGATACACAGAGTCAATTAATGAGAGCCAAGCAAGCTGTTTTCTAGTATTCTAAGGTCTTTATGCTGAGCTAGGCTAATCAAGTCCCAGCTCCCCCTCCATATGGTTAAGAAAACACATGAATATTAAAGTCTATCTATAAAGTTGTGAGGGTTTTTTGTTTGTTTGTTTTTATTTATTTCATAGTTTTATTCATGCAGTTGTGAGAAGTTTACTTTAAGTTAAAAGGTTATTCCAGTGAACTTATGACAATTTCCTCCTTGACCTCCACTGTTATCTAGTCATGCAGACAAATTCAATTATTGTTTAGTTGTAACTGCTCTTTACAGAACAAATCATCCCTATGAGAATTACCTATGGTGTTTGTTCTTTTGATTATCCTGTGTAGTGCAGCTGTTTCATATGATGCACGTTTTTTTTTTCTTTCAAACCCATTAGCACAGCAAGGCAAACAAACCACATGGAACCAAAACTTTATGCATGGCTTGACACAAATACGTGGGTGTCAGGCAATATAATTTTAGCACTTTGGGCGAACCAGCCATTTAGACTGGGTCTTGTTAAGATACCGTGAAAATATTTGGGGGTTGCAGCACGAAAAAGAAAAAAAAAAAAAAAAGTTTTTGGAAAAGTGTAAATTTCAAAGTTTTGGATGTGCATGTATTCATCTCAGGAAGCCTTTTGTTCTGGATTTATATGTTCTGGAAGTATATGAACAGATGTTTTATATTGATTTAGGACAAAATGTCCTCACTCAAAAACAAAACACTGAAAACAGAAACTCATCCCTTCATGGATGATACAAAAGTTTCAGGTTAGAAAGAAAAACTGCTCCCTCTCCTCTCTCTCCCTTGGTCTACATGGAGATTAATGTCAGCTCCACATCAGGTAGTGAACAAATTCCATCTTCTCATTATCATGTTTCTACAGACGCCATTTTTTTTTCTTGCACTTTGTCAGGATTAAAATATTTTCACACGAAAGAAAGAAATATATGTAAAATATACCTTTGGATAATGAATACCAGAGAGCCCTGCATAGGTGTTTGTGCTCATATGTTGAGGAGATATTGAAAAGGGATCTAACCCAATGAAAGCCCTTTATCTTCAGGCATGACCGCTGGAGGTGCTGCTCTGTTCAAACAACCACAGATGAAGGCGAAATGAATGAAATGAGAGAAACAATCACTTTGCCAAGTTGTTTTAAGTGAGTAAACTTTTTTTTTTTTTTTTTTTAATCATGATCAAAGTCTGCGTGAATATTCAACTTTAAACATTGATCATGAATTTTGTCTCTTGGGGAGCAACATGTTGTGGATACAACACTTTTGAATGAATTGTTTATAAAAGTGACACCTGTTTTTGTTGGATTCCTGTCTCCTTCTCATATCTTGGCATTTTTATGGTGTGTGTGTCCTCAATCAGCTGAAGGTATAAGGTAGATTTCAATCTTGAGATAAATTTCAAGAGACACAACAAGCTGGCAATTTAGTTTGCAAATGTTTCTAGCTCTTTTACCCTCTGGAGTCTATGGTCATGATCCATGGCATCTTCAAAGCACTGCCAAGAAAAAACTAGGCCACCGGGAGCGCTGGCGTCAACTTCCACCAAAAGTGGAAGGAGAAAGGATTGGAGAGACGACTGTTTTAATTTTACGAAAATATGAATCCGATCATAGCAGTATGATGTCATGGGGGGGCCACCATTGCCTTTTGTTCCTATATCCTATATCAAAAGTATTCAAAAACGGCTAAATAGGCTCACACCTCTAAGGGGAAATATTTGCAGTTGAGTTTTAGCGAAGGTGTTGACCTCCTCACTGCATTGCACTAGTTGGTGTTACAGACAATAAGTGAAATAACAAAACAAAAATAAAACAACAAACTGTCAAGGTGTGGGGGTGAGGACTCAGATGCACAGACACAGAGCGGGGTGAATGGGAAAAAATTTTATGTTTTTAATGAAAAAACAAGAAAACTAGAAAACGTCACTGTGGCTGTGGGCATGGAACAAGGCGAAGACAACAACGACAACACCCACAAACGACGAACCGTCAAGGACTAGAAAGAAAACAAGACTTAAATACACACTAGACTGACTAGACACGTCACAGGTGAACCACATTAGGGCAGGGAAGGCAATCAACATGAGGGAAACAGAACAAGAATAAGAACAAGACTTTCAAAATAAAACAGGCTGAAAGCTCGGGCAGAACCAGGCTTTGGGGGGGGCGGCCATCTGCCTTGATCGGTTGGGGGGGAAGGGAGAAGTAGCATTGGGAAAGAATGAGAGCAGGAGAAGGGGATATTCAAAATAAGTTTAGGCAGGACCATGATGCTGTATGGAGTTCATGAAGATATGGGAGCAGCAAGCGTTTCTTTGTGTGATGCTGCTTACAAAATAAACATTTCCTCCAGAGCCACCACCCACAAAATGATTAGCTCTCTCACGGAGTACATGGGTGCTTCTGATTTTCTACTAAGGTACAGGTGATCATTTACTGGGAGAGAAAGTGTGTGTCAGTTTCAGTGAGAGAATGAATCAACGTGTCTCGACATTGAGGTCAGACGAAGATGTTTGTGTCTGACATGTCCCATGGTGCAGCATGTTCATCCTCCAGATGGAAGAATAATGGAAAACTGATCAATACACAGGATGACCCGGAAATGCTCCCTCTTATTGGAGCAAAAGGTTGAAGCATCTTGGAGGCATTCTAGATACTCATTACGTGTGTTTCTAGTGATTGCTTATTTATCTCAAACAGAGTTGCTTTTACTAATTTGACCATATCTGTCAATGTATTTTATTTCCATAAAATAAAAGAGCATTTCTTCATTTCATCATCATTGGTTAGCATAATAGTTTAATCTTTCTTTGTTCATGAGTCATTGTTCAAGGAATGGTGAAAAATAGACTTGTAAATCCCTCCTGTATTCTCCACTGCTGCCATGCTTTTGAGCAATACTCCTATTAATCTAATAGCTATGTTAATGTAGTTTAATTCCTCACTTTGTGTTGATCAGTTGAAATACTGAGAATGCTTGAAGTGTTTGTATGCACTAAAGATAATTTTCTTATTTACCCGTACCTGTTCTATGTAAATGCTTTTATTACTTTTCTTTTTTAAATTAGGTGGTAAGCGGGTCAGTCATGAAACAGACAGAAACGGAGAGAGGGGAATGCCCTGCAGCACGGGTGCCAGGCTGGAATCGAACCTTGGGCATTGTGCTGAAATGGCTTGCACGCTAACCACTCCACCACCTGTACTGCCCTCCTGGTGAGTGTTTAATCCTGTCAGGAATTCATTGTAATCAATTGGAATTTTTAGAAGTCCGAGACAACTCTTAAAACTCTTAAAATACAATGTTCTGATACATGATGGGGGCACAGACTGCACCGTCTCATTGTCTCTGCATCGGCCTTCGTGCTAAATATAAGGGTACATATAGAGGGTCAAACTATCACTTCCCACTCGCACCTTGCACTATGAGGGCAGAATGTGGGTTTCTCCTCCTTCAGCCATGGTTTGATGAACTAGTCTGAGTAGCCATGAGTATCTTCTCCATGTCAAGTTGAGCAGCATAATACCATCATAACTGCAGTCCAACCCTCCAGCCTCGCTACACATACAAAACCCAAGATCAAATCTACACAGATGAAATATGCCAGCCAGGACAGTCCAAGAAAGCCCAGCACCATTAGTGTCTAAGAGCAAAGCTCCTTAGCAACACTGAGTATCTTGCTGCCAAGGAGCTTCTTGAATACCTCAGTGACCTCTGCCAGTACCCTTTGACAAGTCAATACTAACCCTAACCCTCCCCAGGCTTGCTCAAGCCAATCATTCTTTCCCTTCTGCTCCCCAAATGCAACGGCCAATCCACTGCAAGCACATAAATCCAATAAGAGCACACCACACAGGTTCAGGACTGGGAACCTGTTCCTTCAGATTTCTCACCATCAAAGTCCCCCAGAGGAACCATGGGGATGTCAAGTGGAAAACTACAGTTACACACGATAGTCAGAAAACCCCATTCTCAGCATCATGCAGCAGCATAGAAGCATATCTCACCTTGCCTGGGGAAACTCCAAGACAGCAACTCTCAACTGGGGGGCTTTATCCCAGAACCTGTTATCTTTGGCACTTCTGGAAAGGGTAACAGCTTTGCCTTTCTCCAAGAGTTTGGTTTGCGCAAAGGTGAGCACAATTATAACTATAGCATAACTATGGCTTCACTTTCCATACCAGCTCGGGCACCTTTGCAACAGAGGGGAGACATTTGGCATCTTTAGGACATGTCTGCAACGCCATGCCTCACTCACTGCTCCTCTCTCAGGTTCAGCTACACGAGGGGGCCCCCAGTGCTTTGTGCACACTCATCCAAAGCCAACTTCATCTTTTTACAGAATAGAAAATTGATATTGATCTATTCTTTTCTTAACTTTTAACACATAATACACATAATATAAAGCAGGCTTAAAACAAAGTTGTTTGCAAAAACTGTTTTGAAACCAAAGAGGAGAACAGGCAGGAGGAACAAGGTGATTTTTCACTTCAGGTTCAAAGTGAAATTGACAATTGACCGAGCAGACTCTGACCTGTTCTGACCACATTAATACACAATGACAAAACTATGGTATTAACTGTAGGTTTTACGGTTTTCAGTTAGGTGACTTTGTTGGCAGCACTTTTCTCCATTCAGCAATGGCATCTATTTGTTACTGCCTGCTTGAGGTCCCTTCTCAAAGGCCATAGACATCAGTCAGCTGCATGCCTGCCACTGACTCTGACCTCTGCACATACACAGAAAGGAGCGTGTCTGCGAGTAAGCGACTGAGTGCATATGTGAGTGAAGGGAACATGAAAAATGCAAATGAGTAGTCTTCTATGATGGGTTGAGTGTGGCTACCTCACTGGCAAGTGAATAATAGCCTAATAGTGCCACACTCTACCCACCCCCATATTTACGAGCAGACAGTACAAGTGTGGCGGCTGAGGCTCGCTTTGTGAGTCAGTGTTTGTGTCATCATGGAAAAATGTGTTACTGGAGATATCCACTTTAGCAAGAGCTAGCACAGAGGTGGCTCTGAGTATTTTGGCAGTCTGTGTGTCTGTGGAATGATTTTGTCAATGTGATAACACACCCTGAAATAAACAATCCCAAGTATGCAGTTGAGAATATAAAATGAAGGGGTGAGTTTGAAGATGGCTATGAGTACTCAGCCACTGTGCCATTTATTTGAGCTACAAGTTAATATGAGATTTGTGAGAAAATATTTGAACATGTGCAAAGTTACGTACCTGACTTCACATTTTTGGACACGTACAAGTGTATATAATGAAAAAAAAAAGATACACAGCTGATTTCCTTTCTTAAATATGCAGTCATGGTAGAAAGACATGGTGTCACTACCCCACTGGGAGAGCAACATCCCCAACATCTTACCAGCAGTGGAGCAGCCCAGCTGATTTTACTTTAAATGTGACATGGTGGCGCACACACACACACACACACACACACACACATATGTACATCTGAAATGCTATGGCAGTGTCAAGGCTAAGAAAGGCTGCCAACCCTCTTGGCGATGGCCTCACTTATTTATGGTAATTATGCTAATACCTCAAAACTAATGTAGTGATAATGATTGATTTTTAAAATGTCGCATGCTGTACCATTAAAATGAAAATTATCAAAAAATAGCTGCAGAGGCCAGGATTTTCTCTGACCTTTTCCATAATTACTTCACCCCAAGTCTGCCAAATGACCCCCCGACAAACATATACCCACACTTATCCACATTCACACCACCACCCAGATACACTGTTAATGTGCTCACCATGCAGACTGCTGGCATGTTAGCAGGAACTCTCCTGTGCTCTGCATATGCACAGCGCAAACATCAGGCTGGGAAAGCAAAAGGATTTCAGATCTCGTGGAGGAGACACCTCATGTGTTGTGTCTTCATTCAGACTGCAGTCTGATGCCATCATCTCTGCCATCACTTGAGTGAATATTCTCCCCCTCTTAAGTCACTGGAAAGGAATATTTTGCAATGACTGCTGAGGTACAACTATGTCAGGAGATTACACTTAAACTTGATTTTTTTTGTACTTTCTTCTTTATGTAATCTGAAGAAAACTACTTTGTGCAGTATAGAAGACTGAAACATTCACCCGACTATAAACAGTTTTGCTTGTTCTTTTTTCCCCCTCATTTTATCACAGCAAAGGCATGGAGGAGCTGTGTCAGGGTTTGCTTTGTTTATTGGATTAGATCAGACCAGTTAAAGAGGGGAATTCTTGAGAGTAAAAGGACTTCAGAGATGCAGCAGAGACAGAGCAGAAGAGGTTTGACACTCGCATTCCCTTTATCTGGCTGCCATCCATTGTAAGGATGAGCTGAAAGAGACATAATCATCATTTCAAGTTTTTGTGTGTGGGGAGGGGTGGCGGCTGAAGGAAGAAATTCTATAGTTTCTTCTGCAGCTCACCATTTAAAGAAATTGTAAAATAATATATATTTATATTTGACTGCATTATGTTACAGTAAAGACATCCTATTAATAAAAACTTACTTAAGTTAGTCTATACGAAAAATAAAGTGAGGATGCGATTAAGGTGAACATTTATAAAGTAAAAAAAATAAAAAATTCAACACTGAAATGAAGCTGAGCACAACATGTGCAACGATTTGAAGACGTGCAGCTAATATGAATGATTAATTGAGTAATGATTTAGTTAAAAGCATGAGTTTGTTATTGCAATTCATCAAGTGGTTAGCATTGACAAAGTCTGTACCAGAGTTGCCTGTAAGTTTAATTGTTGCTGAAGCGTTTCAGCTGAAAGTGCAAATCCCACCCCCTGCGGAGGAAAAGTCAGAAGAATTACCAAAGGATTCATCCTCTGAACAGAGCATAGACAAACACAGCCATGTACTGATGTTTCTAATTTCAGGATAAGTTTTTTTTATACAAGATAAGACAAGACTTTAGAATGAATTGAGAAGATTTGTTTTCAGCTTTTTGGTCATCTATCCCATCATAACATATGATTTTTTTCTTTAAAATTGATCAGTACTCTAGTTTGGCAATGTGTTTGAACTGCATCGCTGTTTATTTATGGGAAGCTTTATAAGTGCTTTGATTAAAAGTTCAAATCCTAACTCCACCATCTTGGACTGCAGCAGGTCACGTTGGTTCTGGTTCTGCTCAGTTGAAGAACCTGTGGAGGCTGCGGAGGCTATGGAGCAGAACAAGGACAGCTGTTGGTGGCGACAGTTAATGTGTTAGCTTTTTTTGTTTGTTTGTTTGTTTGTTTTTTATTAATATTTGAGGTGAAGTACAAATAAAAGGCAGACATTTAACGAGAACATTTATCAGGACCGATGAAAAGAATAAACGAATGTGATATGTATGGTGTGTGTTTGTTTTCTTTTAATTTTGTGCACAGTGAACTGTAATTATAACATATTAGGTCATTGTAATATATTGCTGATACACAACTTTATTTAATTATTTAATGCATTACATCAAATTGAAATTTAACAATGTGATGTGAGATAGTATTCAAATATGAGTTGAAGATTTGAAGAGTTGGGTCAGCTGAACAGTTGACTTGGCTGGCTAGCAGCAACTGAACTCACATGAAAAGTAGATCATTCAGCAAAATTAGATGAGAAACTGCCTCCTTTGTGTGTGACACTTCTTCTGCTGGTCACGTGTCCAATGCACCTTCACAGTGAACTTCAGCTGTCACCTCCCAGTGTAATTCTTTTGCTGTCAGCATTTCCCAAGCCTCGCCTCCTCTCTGGCATCTGTCTGAAAGCTCTGAATCCAGCAGCTTACGCCCACCCCCGGGGAGAAGTCTGTGTCGATACTCTCAAGCCCATGCTGGGTTGAATTTCACGCTTTTTTGTTGTGAACAATGAGGTCAGAAACGCAGAACATTAATTCTGCACATGCTCCACATGAACATGAGAATCTTTTCACCTATATGTAGATATCTGCAGTCTCAAACAATGCTCCTGCTTCTTACATATGTTACAAATTTATTATTTATTATTGAATTTTACTCACAGTGGCTTTATACTGGTCACATCAGGCCATACACAAGGGAGAAAGGCACTTGCAGTTTCGAAACGCTGGAGAGGAGGTGACAACCTTCACACTGTTGAAGATGAAAACGACAATGTCCAGAATTCGTGAATGAACTCATTCATGCACAGAAGCCTTCATCTGGAATGTGCTATGTGTAATAATGCACAGGTGAGGTGATTTTTAAAGGAGGTTAAATGACTGTATTAATGACTGAATGTCATATACCTCCTCTGTGGCCAAACCAGAGGAGAAAAATGCAGGTCAGACAGCAGGTGTAACTTCCTGCAGCCAAGCATTTTCAGATTACAACACTGAATTCTAACCCTAACCCTGACCCAGATGTTTGGAATATGCACTTTTCTCTTACTCTCCTGCAGCTACACTGTGAAATCTAACTGGTTTATCGCACGTGTAGTACAAACCTGGTTTATCATCCTGCCAGTGGAGATATTTGTTTAAAACATGAAGGCAAACACGTTGGGAAATCCTCATTCAACCAATGAGCAGGTGCCTCTGTCATTTTTGCCCAGGTATGGGTCCAAACAAACTCTAATGGGTGGTACAGACTGGGGAAAAGAATCCCAAAACTTGCAATAATAAACAATATGTTTACTCTAGTACACACACACACACACACACACACCACAAAAGTCAGTTTAACTTTCAGTGCCTTTGCTTGCAAAATTCAGGTGATCCACAACTACAGATGAATAAATGAAACATAAATACTTTCTCTAAAAGCGTTTTCCAGCAGCATCCCAAGTTGGTCCCAAGGAAGACAATCTCAACAGTTTGCCCAGGCTCTGGGCCCTACTGCCAGCTGAACATCCCAGGAAACCTTCCTAACGGAGGTGAACAGGAGGCATCCTTATTTGATGCCAGAACCTCATATTAAAAACAGCTGTTTATCGTTTCCAATGACTGTTCAAACTTGTAAAAGAGGAAACAAGATGTGCCCTGAAACAGCCACAGTTAACAAGACAGTTTCCTTATGTTGGCTTTCAACAGATTTGAGTTGCTTCCATGTAGCAGCACTACAAATTGCTCTGGAGTAGCTTCAAGATCTTTCATTTTTCATTTTCACATTTTGTACAGTCTGCATTCTGTGATCCAAATATAGATTATTTTATGAAACTGAATGTGGACACTGGGGCTGTAAAGTGAAAACAATGCCAAAGAGCCTTCATACTGCATTTTTCCATTTCTGCTACTTGCAGTCAACAGCTTCTCTTTGATTCAGTAATGTAATGATTTTTCTGTGGTGCACTTCCCTCTTTTTTATACTGGGAACATTGGCATCAAAGGTTATGGCTGACCAGCTATTCAGTGGATTTACAAGATTGAGAATGTTGAATGATGTTGAGTTCCAGAAATACATTCCAGAAAGACTGAGGTCAAGTCAGGAGAACAACAGTATTTTTAAAGAGTTTTCTCTGCAAGAACAGTGTAAATCCAGGTTATTAGGGTAACACTAGAGAATTGCTTATACTAAGTTTATGGGAAATTATTAGGTCAAAAGCCTGATTAGGTCACTGACATGTTCTTTAAAATCCACAATAATTTTCCTGAGGCAGCTGGCTAATTATCAAAATGTATATTAAAATCCCTCGCTGAAGTAGACCTATGAAATTTCATATGAATGTGAAACTCACTTTTATTCATTAAAAAAAAAAAAAAATGAGACCAAGTTTTATAAATTGTTACTGCTAAATGTGACAGCTGACATTTCAAAGTTAATGCACTGATGGCGAAAGCAAAAAAAACTCTACAAGGTCAACATGTCCTCTCTTGGGAGCTTCAGGATATATTACAGCTGTTACCTAACCTGTTCTTCCCATCTTTGCTGGAATGAGAGACAGTAAAGTGGAGAGGAAGATTTGTTCACATTTCACATTAGAAAATAGCCACATTAACTCTGCTGGCAAAAGATGCAAACAACGTTTTTTTTAGATAATCCTATGATGTCTTGATGCTTTGATGCATTTGGCCCATTAGCACCTACATTTATATTGGTGTTCAATCAGCAGGGAATGAGGTCATTCATTAAGATGAAAAACATTCCTGTGTTAACAAAAATTTGTGGAATGGCTGCAGACAATTATCCCAGTCCTGAGACACAGAGGAAACAGCAAGTTTCAGTGTCTTCATTTGCATTTACACACCAAATCTATAACCAACAAGAGGCAAAAGTTCATAAAAGGGTCTTAATATGACATTAAAACCCTGGCAAAGTCAACATGCAGATGAACTGTCTCAAGTTATTAGCTATTCGCATCAACCACTTTTTTGGTAGGAACTGGAAACCAAATCAACATCTGAATAAGCGAAAGCCATTTCACTAATATGTGCAGGCAGATTTAGTTAAGTTGAAATTGAGCTCATTTTCCACAATCACTGAGCAGTATTTGGGATATGTGTTGAAGATTTGAAATGAGAGACTGAGCCAATCTGATTTCTTTTTAGAACCTAGAGTGTTTCCCCCTGATAGTCATTACTGCCACTACTCTACTTACGAACATTCAGAGACCGAGCTGCAATTTTTTTTCTTTTTTATCAGACATCTAGTTTTAGGTTGGCGAGGGGCTTTCTGCAGACATTGGCCTTCTCAGGAAGCAGAGCCACACAGCTCTGCCCTTTCCTATACAGGGCATCTGTGTTTGCTGACCATCCCACTTTACTGTCTTACAGGTGAAACCCCAGGTATTTGTATGTTGTGACCATCATGTTGAGTCACCTGAGTCACCTCTTGAAGTCCATCACCATCTTCTTCCAGTTGTTTTCCTAGGGTGTAGCTTCCTCAGCTCACCTCTCACTTAATCCTCTGTGATGATGGTGGGGAGGGGGGTTAAGATGTCCTCACTCTTGACCTGGGGTCGCTGGCAACTTCTGTCTGATGTGAGTGTGACTGGGGTCAAACTGTCTGTGGCGAAGCAGAAGTTAATAGTGAAGGTGATGGTTTTGGGTAAGGTGTGAGGTGAGGCAGGGCAGTCAAACCTGCTGAAAAAGTGGCTGAGCTTCTATGCTCTCACCACATCCCCCTCTGCCATGCTGCTGCTTTTCCTGCAGCCTGTGGTGGCTTTCAAGCCTTACCAGAGATCCCTCAAATCGCTCTGCTCCTCTTCCCTCCTTCTGTATTCCTTTTTTACCTTCAAGAGTCTGGGCTTGTGCTCCCATTGTACGCTCTTCAGCTTTGTCTGGTCCCCTCTTCTTGTTGAGGAAATACTTGACATTACTGGTAATCCAAGGCTTGGTGTTTGGATAGCAGCATACAGCTCTTGTGGGAACATGAAGTCCATACAGGAGTTGAAGCAGTCAGCTGGGCAGTATGAGCCCCTAAATGTCCTCCTCATGTGCATTCTGCAGCACACTGCAGTCTCAGGAAACCATTTTCTAAAGAAACATGTGGTGGTTAATTGTAGGCAGACAAGTGGTATGTAGTGTGGTTGAAGGAAAACCAGGTTGTGATCTGATTTCCTCAGAGGTGGCAGAGTATGCATCCCTTACATTAGCATGCGGTAGATTAATTGTCCTCGTCTTTTTGGGGAAATCAACAAACGGGTTGCAACGCCAGGGTTGAGCCCAGTGAAACATTGCTTAAGTTTTCCAGATTGTAATGAAGGCCTCAGGGTGTTGCGCCTGAAAGAGTTTCAGCCAGAGCACAGGGAGGGACATAAACAATGACAACAATGACGATGGAGAACTCCACAGGCATGTAGTATGGAAGGAGTTCGATGTCAACAGTTCGATGTCCAGGCAAATAGTCTCCTTCACCGCCACATGTCCAAGGTTGCACCACCGCCTTTCCATTTCCACTGGGTTTTGGGTCCCTGTCTGTCCTCACCATTGGAAATCCAGGTAGCTCCACGTTAGTATCAGGGATGTTACCAGTCAGCCATGTCTCCGTGAAGCCTTGAGTCTTTATCCATTGTATATAAAGTCTGTGGTTGAGACCAAAATCAGAAACTAGCAGATACGCAAAAAGGGTTAGCATCTTAAGATGCTAACTTAAGATGGACAGGTCCATCGCAGACAGAGATGAACAAGCGCTCACACTCACACCTTTCAAACTATTTAAAGTCATGCAAACTCCACACAGAAAGGCCCCAGGCCGGGAACCAAACCCATGATGTTCTTGTTGTGGGGCAACAGCGCTAACCACTATGCCACCATTCTTCCTGCGTTTTGCTGCCTTCTGCCTTCTCATGCTAGCCAGTAGGCCACTGGACATCTTCACTGCCACAGGATCAGCATTGGCAAGAAGCTGGCTGATAACAAAGGTTCTATCATCCTGTTTGATCATTGTCTCACACACACACACACACACACACACACCCAGCCAACCAAGCTGACTTCAGATAAAACCAATTGAGTACTTCTTCACGTTTTAATCTTCCTCCCACCCACCTGTGATTCCTGACCCAAGCTGTGAACAGTAGTACACATGCATATTAGTGGGCCTAGGGCTCAGTTGTGACCCATATACTCCCTACCAATATGAGCTGAATGGTAATTACACATGCTCAGGCATGCTGTCTGCCAACTGGGGGCTGGAAGGCTGTAATTGAGGTATTATCAATTGCTTCATTTGGAATGAATCCCTGGGTCAAAACAAACTATTTAGTCATAGTATTAATGAAAGTTTTCTGAATGAAGTGGGCAAAGGTGTTCGTGTTTTTCCAGCAGCAGCTGACGATTTGGTGCTTTTGACTTTTTGTAAGCTTTCAGACACAGGGATGGAGGTGGAAGAAAGCTACAGGGGAGAGAAGTGAACGCTGCTTCAAAGTGCAGGAAATAAATCCTCCTCTTGGGTTTTTATCAAGTTTATTTGATGACTTGAAAGAACGTGATTAACAAAAGCTTTAATAAGATGTGGCATATTAATCATTCTCATCAAATTGTTCAAGAGGTTGGAGTTTTATGACAAATTTTGAAAACTCACGGCTCTTACAGATCACTTTAGCATTGAGAACCACTTCTAATATTTTACATCCAAAGCATCTGTGCAGGATAGTAGCCTCATCTTTTACTGTTCTGATGTTTTGTTTGAGTGTCGAAAGTGTTGATGACCATAAGAGGGTATAATTGTGGTGTGTCCCATCAAAAACTGTCTCAAAATATTTCATATCTCCTTTTGGATTTCTGATTAAAGTTCAGTGAACCAATCAGAATCAGAGAGACACTGACACTTGTTTTCTTGTTTTTCTGGTTTTATATATATATATATATATATATATATATATATATATATACAAACATATAGCATATTTGTATAAAATAATCAAGCCAACTTTTGCATAGTTGGATAGTGGTTGCAGGTTGACTGTTGAGTTGTGACATCACAAAGTCCAGGAAGTCCTAATGGCTGGTTTATTGCTAAGTTGGTGAATACAGACTTCAATCATTGCTCTGTTGACTGAACAATTTGATAATTTCACAGTAATAACATGGACCCTAGACCTGATTTATTTTCAAAGAAATTGCATTTCATACAAAATGGGCCCTTTAAGGCATACCTTTTCTTTCGAGTATAACTAGAATTGTCGGTTCAGCTGGAACTACTCTGCTGTGTGGCACACATGTTTTGTATTTGATGCTTCTTGAAGCGTTAACCTTGTTTCTAAAAGCTACTTTTCGTTTTCATCATCTCCCCTGTGGGGAGCAGGCAGCAGAAGGAGAATGCAATTAACCAAATGTGTATATTCACCACCTCACAGCAGTAGAATATATTACTCAAATACGCAGGTAAAGGATTACTTCTGTAGAAAATGGATGAGCTGCAAGCATCAAATGTGCCTCTTGAGATATGTAAGTTATACCATTGTTATTCTGCACCGATCGTTGTGCTCCCAACATGGATTACACCTGTCCCCTGTGTGTCTGTATTGCCCGGCCACTGAGTGTATCAACAGAGCCTGTCCCACTGTGACTTCAAAACATGACCTCCGAATGACATGCGTTTGGTGCGTTTCTGCAATGTGACTATGGCAATTCCCAAAGATTACATCAAACATGCATCCCTCAGAGGTGCACAGTCAGCTGTGCACACACACGCAGCACAGGAAAAAAAAAGAAATTCAGTTCTATGCTGTATAAGGCTTACACTACTAACACATAATGGAGCAAGGCAAATAATCTGGCTCATAATTAACTCTGGACAACCAGGGTTCTTGCCTTTTTTTTTTTTTTTTAATTCCATATAGCTTTCTTCATTGCCAAAGCCCAGCAGCTCGATGACCCAACCGAAGTTGGAGTCCAACTCCAACATGTACCATTCAAGTAACATCAACTGAGTTATGTCAACAGAAATAGTTATGTCAACAGCTCTCTGTTCATGTTTACATGTAAATGTGTTTTTTTCTGATGGTATTCCATTTGAGTCTGATCCCTCATGGTTGTCTGTTGAGCGTTCTTTTATCATATTCTTTTTTTTTTCTCCATTTGTTGCTCCTCCTTTTCTCATGGCAACATCGCAATGCTATGAACTGTGGGAAATTCCCTGAGGTAATGCAGACTTGGACACTGGGATTGGTCCTGTACCTTTTAAAGGGTTCAAGTCCTGTCAGGTGGGAAGAAATAAGAAGCGGAGTGGAACTGAATAATATAATTTTATATGACAGATCTTCAGATCACAGACATGTACAGATATGCCTCTGGTTGGATATGATTGTCATCCACGCACACACAAACACACACTGACTTAATCATACCACTTTTCAACACATGGATTATCTGCCTCACAAGTAAGAGTGTTAGTAGGAGGGCAGAATCAATCAACAATGGAGCTCCACCATTGTTTGGGAGATGAAAAGGGATGGGGAATCATTTCTGAGTTCAAAAGAAAGTGACAATGGTAGGCTGATAGAAAGAGTAGAATAAAAATATAAAAAAATGAGAACAGAAAAGGGTGAAGAATAACAAGGGTGTGATGAGGTGGCAGGAATGAACACAAGAAAGTAAAGGTTGATAATGCAGTCTCTCGAGAGATTATCTGAGCGACATGGCTGAAAGAACATGGCAGATATGAATAGTGAAAGAATAGTTATGCTGATAGCATGAGCTAGGAAAAGTGGCTCGAAAAAACGCAAAAGACAGAAAAACTGTTAAATGTAAACTTTTTGGAAAGGAACGCAAAAGCGAAGGAGGAAAGATGCTGAGAGTTGAAAGGTTGAGAGGGCAAACTCAAAAAGGTTAGACAGTAACACAGACAGAAGCAACGAAAAGAAGGAACGCTAATGAGGGCTTAGGTGAATGTGAGATCCCAGGATTCCACTGAAAAACCTCTCTAAGCAACTATTCAGTTGATATTTGTCTTAGATCTTCTCAAAACAGATAAAATGGAAACTAAAGTAACAAACTCAAAATACTACTGAAGACATGGATGGAATATACAAAAAAAAAAAAAAACAGTTAAATGCAAATGATAATTATCAGTCAGTTTGGAAATTGGCCCAATTCTATCAAACATAGGCAATTTTAGATTGTAAAAAGTCCCCGATAAAAGAAATTCTCTCAAGGTTGTGCAATAATGGCTTTCTGTCCTGTTGATGTTGCGCATTGTCTTCTTGAAAATTCACAAAACAAGCAAAAAAATATGGTCGGTCTGGAAAAGATTGGCTATCTGGTCGGCATGGCTAAGGTTGGTAACTTTATAGTTATGGTACAACAAAGAATTAAAGCATTCTCTTATAATTGGGGACTGAACCAATGCGTGATAGAGTATAGAGGAGGTGTGATCTTTTTTTGGACTATAAGACGCAGTAACACCATTTCGCGACTGGTCCTGTCAGGTTTGTCTCTAGATTGCTGTGTATGGAACCTTTAACCCTTTAATGAAGTGTCAATTCAACATTTTGGTAGAGGCCTATATTTTAAAAACAAACAAATAAATTAATAAAAATAACAATAATGAAGAAAATTAAAATAAATATTTTTATGTTATAATTATTTAGTAAGGAAATAAAAAAATGCTAAGAAATAATTTTCCATAGATTTTTTTCTTAGTGAGGACATTAAAGGGTTAATGAACGACATTTCAGATCACGGATATTGTGACATTTCACTGGCAGATTTCTGTGCTGACACACTTGAGTGCTTGACTGGCAGATGAAGGGCGTCTTTTCAGTGTGGGCACGAGGCGGAAAGCTTTCTGTGTAGTGTCTATGTTATGCCATACAAGGAAACAGCATTAAAAGCTTAGAAGGGCGGGTGGTTATTGCATCAGGTGAAGGAACGGGAGGGCAAGCTAATGATATTTCTTCTCTGGCTCGTCACTGCGCTCACACACTAACACGCACATACACACTAGCACTCCCTTTCCCATCGTTTTAGCTGCTATCATTTCTCCCCTCTGGGATCTCGCTGTCAATTCCTCCCAAGACTCATAATTGCTCTGCTGGCCTCTCCATGTAATGGCCCCATACTGAGTAATTGTGAGCGCTGGGCCTGTGCTCTGCCTATGACCAAAGATTACTTTATTGATCCCTCCTTCTTCTCCCTTCTCCCGACAGTCTCTCTGTCTAAGCTCTACACCTTTTTTATGCCAAGAAGTAATTTCCTCACAGTTATCCATTGCTGTTTCCTATCACTGGATTCACATGACCCCACAGGGTGCAAATCCGCGCCCCTATGTTTATTCCCCTACTTCTTGGTGGTCAATTCTTTGTCTTCCCTTCATTCAACCAGCTTAGTTCACTAAGGATTTTTGCTCTTGTGAAGTCATATCATCAACGCATCCAAGCAGCGTCAAATCCTATACTCAATTCACTATTGTCTTTTTAGGCAAAGAGGTTGAGATAAAAAATATGTTTACACGCAGAAACTCATGTACTTAAGCGTAAGAAAGAGGAAGGACAAGGGCAGTGGTGGATTGACAACTAGACTGCAGCAGAGCTGAGGACCTTTGACTAGAGCTAGTGTTAAGATCGTAGGTGGCTTTCAGATGTTCTTTTCACACAGAATATGCTGGACACTGCACTATTCAGAAAGCCATTTCACAGTCAGTTTAACAACCTAGCAAACTCTGGATAGGTATTTTCATACACATATTCATTCTCACCACAATCTCTTCTGTGGAAAATTAAGCTCCGATACTCTGGTAATGAAAGCCATACTTCTTTTGTTTATTGTAGAGAAACACAGAGAGAGAAGTCATAAAAATGACAATCTCATGTTCTCAGAGCGAGCAAGTGTGGAACAATATCTGTTTTCTGTTCTGGGCCAGCAGTAATCCAACCGACTATTCTTTCATTTTCTATTTTGCTATGCAGCCGTAAACAGCACAGAATATTACATGCATTGCTGAGCAGGGGGCCACAAATGACACACGTTATGAATATGAAAACGTGAGACCAAAGAAAATTCCTCACAAGGATAACAAAGTAGACAGAGAAAGCTTGTGAGTGAGAATGTGGTGTCATGGGGGGACCGTTAAATATGATAAAAATGAAGTTTATCAAAATGAAAAGAGATTACGGCAGCTGACATATGCAACAGTTTCTTTCGTTTGGGCTGTGGACCATCTGTCGCGGTATGAACTGGCAAGGTTGTTAGCAGAAGTTTTCTTCTTATCCTTCTGACTAGGAATAAAATAAATCCATATTTCAAACAGAAATCCCTCACGCTCATCTATGGCATTGTATTGACTGTCTAACTTGAAATCTTTTCATTATTTTCTATTCAGACTTCACAGAATAAAATTAAATAATAATAATTATTATAATAAAACTTATTTCCAATTCAGGTTTGGCTGCTGTCTGTTGTAAAAGTGACCTTAATTTGAGAAGAGCAAATTAATCTTTTTACATATACAATGAATCAGTTTTGTTTTGTATAGCATTAACGTAAGTAAATGAAAGTACTGAGGCAACCAATCACTTAAACACTTGATGATACCAGACTAGAGGACATTTATGTTCATCATTCCTTTACTGCCAAGTGCTTCTTCCAGAGGGGCAAAGCAACGCAAATGTTAACTCTTGTTTTGCAACTATTTCTATTTTAGTTCTTGTCTCCTGATGTTAACATGCTGACATGATTTCAGCTATGCATCTTCATTTTCCCTGTGCCCACTCAAAACAAGCAGAGAAACAGGTGTATGTCCAGTTGCAGAAATCATCTTACACAAGGTTTCACGTGATTCACTAAACATGTGCTATTATGGCCAATTACTGCTTGCAAACGATCAGGTGTTGATAAATGTGGTGGCTGAAAACATTTAAATAGCCATTTCAATGTCACACCCATAAATATGCCTAGCTTAGATGCCTCATCCTGGCATTTTACGATACTTGATGAAGAAAAGAAGAAAAACATTTCCGAAGCAGGAACTTAAATAATGACATTGGAGGCCCAACAAAACAAGATATTTTTATTTTGCAGCTTGAAAAGGCGCACTGAAGGCAGCAGGAATTGCTGCTGAGGACGACAGCATTGATGTGGACGATAGCATTGATATGGACAGAGGAACTCCACTTGACATTTGAATATTTAATTTACTCGTAAATGTGACCATGTTAATGTCATTAAAAAAGGCGATTTTACATTACATTTTGGTGAAGATAAAATAGTCTGATTTGAAAATTGCCACTAAAAAGAGGACAGCGAGTCACCTTTAGGTAGGCGTGCTATCTTAAATTGAAGCAGACACAAATCTTAATAATAGTGAATGATATTTATTAATAAATAATATTTTTATGAAAACATAATTATCATAACAATTCTGTTAACCTGATCTATCTCTTCTTGTCTAATTATCTGATGCACAATTTACAAAGCTGAACTGCAAGTCCACACACACAAAAAAAAAAAAAAATTAGGCAAAGGCAAAGACCTAGTATGAGATTTGAGCATACACTACAATCCCGTCCAAAGAAAACAGGCACATTCAAGTTAATCTCTGCCAGATTGTTCAGTCCACTGTGTGGTAAAAAACATCATGTCCAATTTGTTAGTTTGTTGTTTGCATATCATTAGCTCTTCTAACTTTGTGCTTAACCTTCCCAAGGTTCGCTTCTCCTGCATTCCTGGGAATACCAGTCACGACCAGCCCTGTCCTTGTCTGCAGCTTTCAGTTTTAGATCACAGCCTGCTCTACCCTGCCATCTGTTCCCCTGCCTGCTCCGCTCCACTGCCATGCTCTACCAAACTCTGCCCCCTAAGCCATATCCCCTCCTAAAAAGCCCCAGCCCTGCCTTCATTCTATCAAAAACTTTATTGCACTAAACTACTCGTAAACATTCCACAGTCTCCCATTTGGGAAACTGAACAATTATTGAACGTGCCAACCATGTACGCCTGTAATTAACCTTCACCGTCAGGACAGCCACTAGCTATATTGGGACTTTTCAGGCCCAATATAAGCTTGAACCGAACTTCCATATTCAGAATGTAATGGCTCTTTGTAGTGTAGCTGCCCCACAAAGGACATATTTTATTTTTTTAAATCTAAATATTCCATTTTCCATGAGTACATTTTCATTCTACTGACTGCATTGTACATGCTCATAACTTCTAACAAGTCCTCTAAACTTCTGTAAACAACAAAACAGGTCATTTGTCACTGCTTTCTAAAATAGCTCGTGGGTGTTATCTGATGCCCCTGTCAGCAAGACGTCATTTATCTTTGTCTTCAAAAGCGCACTCCAACGTTTTCCTATGTGATACAATGTTCTTTTTAAAAACTGTCGAACTTGTATTGGAAAAAACAAAAGAAGAGGATTAAAATGAATGCAAAAGAATCAAAGATAATGACTTTTTTGTCCCCTGCATTATTCTTCCTGGTTAAAACCATCAAAACAAAAGGGAAATCCTAATGGACAATTTTATTTTTTTTTAAATACACAAGACTATGACCCTAATTAAAATTAAAATTTGGTGATTTAAAATGAACCCAAACAAACAAAATGAGCTGAACAGAAGGGAAATTACCAGACCAGCCAACAGATCGTAGGATATGGGTGTCTTCACTTCAAACAGTCAAAAGAAAGCCAAAATGGACAAAATCCAGAACGGAGCTTCTGAAGCAGTGACTAAAAGGAGATGAATGGCAGGGATATATATATATATAGAGAGAGAGAGTTGGGGACTACTCCCCATGGTCTTAAAGATTCCTTCCCCTAATCTGACTAGAGCATCGCCATCTGGACAGGATCAGTAGAAGGGGGAAAGAGAGTAACAACAGGGAAACACTCAGCCTACTTTGGTTGGACATTCGTTGTTTCATTTATCATTGCAAGGTTAAATGCAGATGCAGCTGGTCATTCCGCAAGGAAATGGTCCAAAAGGATACAAATTTGTGATTAAATGTTATGATATATCAGAAGCAAACAAAGCTTTAGCCACTGGCCTATAATATTACCATCCTTGGGAACACTGTGCAATCATATTTTGGCTTTCTGTCATGGACTGCCACTTGGTGTTGTTAGGGCAGTGACTACACAGTTGGGACATCACAAAGTTACAGAGGTCCCAGGGCCAGGCAATAAATAGATTTTTTTGATTCATTTGTATTTTTATTTCATGGCTATTTTTTTGTGTAATTCAGGTAACCCTAACCCTAACTCATCAATTGTTATTGATGAGAAATGAGAGAAAACAAACTGACACTTTTGGCACTTGAATCCAAATGGGAAATTCTGTCCAAGAAGGAAATATTGAAACAAAATAACTGCAAAACTTTCTAAAAGTTAATTCATCTTCTTATCATTCTTATCATTCAGCTGCTTGTCCGTGTTCATCCGGGTTGCAGGGTGCTGAAGCCAATCCCAGCTCACACTGATTGAGGGTGGGGTACACCCTGGATAGGTCACCAGGGCATGACAGGGCCAACACACAGAGACAGACAGAGACCAACAACCGCTCACACTCAGACCTATGAACAATTTAGAGTCACCAGTTAAGCCAAACATGATGTCTTTGGACGGAGAACCTGGAGGAAACCCACGCAGACATGGAGAGAACATGCAAACTCCGGGCCTGGTAACCGAACCCGTAACAATTTCCTTTTACATTTGTAATTTGTTGAAGGGGGGAAAAAAATCCATTAAAAACATAAATCAAGTTTTTTATGAAAAAATTCGACTTATTTTTTAAGCCACATTGCCCAAACCTAAAAGGTCCTGATGGCTATTCTGTAAATGGAGCAATTTACATATTTAGCAGAATTTATAAACCATCAAGACCTTAAATATGAAAATGGCCCCATTGTAGGAAAGAATCCAATCGTTATGCCTGTCCATAAAGCCATAGTCTGTGCAGGCTCTGAGTGCAGGCTTTCTTGAATCCAAGAGAGATTTTGTTTGTTTGGATTTTTTTATATGGAATACAACAAGCATGTATAATCCATGTATAGCTAGACTGAATGCGGCTGTCACTAACGCTTTCTCCAGCAGTGTTTATATCTGAATGGAATGTGGGAGTGGCTGTCAAGCTGTGCTTGTATACTATATGTGCTTGTCTGTAATTTTGGTGGTAGGAGACAGCAGAATAGAGGGCAGCTGTTTTCATCTCAGCTGGACAGGTGCTCACATAACTGCATGAATTCAGGCGAGAAAGTCAACACAACAGAGAAAACTGCTCATGTGCACTCACTGTCTGGATGGAAACTACTATCCCCCTTTACAAGGGGCTTTACAGTGTTTACGATCATCATCAGGTGAATGATATTTCTATTCATTATGATTACAGTAATCATGACACTTATACATGAACACAAAAGGTACTTTGGAACCTGCTGCCCTTTCAAATTTGACTCGGAAATAAACAACAACCTCTCGTCTTCAATGAAAACTAGTTTTCAGACATTAACTTGGTTTACTGCTTTGCGCACCTTTGCCTTGGGCCAATCAAAATAATTCCAAATTCTTAATCTGCCTTTGCAGATAAATCACTCCATCTGATACAGAAGTGACAACAGAACAAAACAAAACAAACCTCGAAGGAGTCATTAAAGACAGTTAATGAATTAATCAAAGGGGCAAGTGGAGCATATTTCTCTGATTTAATCATTAATAACAAATATAACCCTGAGCTTTTATTTAAAGCTGTTAACTTGCTTTTGGATTCTCCTCCTTCTGGATTTAAAACTTTGCTAAATTAATTTGTTGACAAGATAGGCTTAAAATCAAATCTGAAAGTTGAATCTTTTTTTATATAGTTTCCATCCACTCCTCTGTTGTCTGAGTAAAGCCCCTTTTCCACGCATGAACTCGGGATAACTGCGGTTCTGCCAGTCCTATTTCTACTATCAATTGCTCACTCTCCTCTGGTTGCATGCACACCTGCCTATTTCAAGAAAGCCAGTCTCTTTCCTCTCCTCAAAAACAACCCCTAGATATCAATGACAGGCTATTTTATTTCTAAGCTTCTCCAAAAGTTGCCACTCACCAGCCACCATATAACTGGCCTCTTTCTAAAATGCAGCACTGCTACTGCACAATTCAGTGAACAGATCCAATTGAGCATTCAATGTGTGACAGTTTTTTTGTTGTTGTTGTTGTTTTTTTTTTTTTATTATCTTTCACTGGCCTGTGCCATTTAAAATGATAGACTATTGGACTTGTTGTTTGTGAAAGATTTGTTACTCTTCAAATATGTTAATTGTTATTTACCCTGCAATATGCTCATTATTATTTTAACCCCTGAGTGGAATGTGACCTCACGAGGGAAGTGTGCTCTACACTTTATCATGGCCTTTAAAACAGGTATCTGCAGAGACTCCAAATAGCAACCCTCTTTGTACAGCGTATATATATCTTTAAGATGGAGTCACTCCTCACTCTTTGCTACAGAGGTCTGAGCTCGGTGTGACTGAGTGCCCCTTGCTTCAAGATATGTATTAAAAAAAGACCAAGACGCCAAAGTCTACTAGTGTTATACTCACCGGTAGAGTTTTGTGCTTTTGCCTCTATCACACGGTATCACTGGTGCTGGCTCTGTTATGGTTCTCTTCCCCAGATTCATCAGTGTCCAAATTAATAATAGCGTGTCATACCCTAACCCTCAAGGGTTAATTCTGGGTCCTATTCTATTTTCAGTTATCAGTATACCCTCACATGATAAACTGCTCATTAGACTATGTTTTAAAAACTGCTATTTAATTAATTATTATCAATCATACATGTGTGATATGTTTCACAATTTCATAGTTTTCCTGTAACAGGTCAGATGTCTCTTTTTCATCTGTACTGAATATGACTGAGATAGGAACTGAGGCAAACAGAAGATGAATGAAAGGGAGCTGAGAAAAAGTGTGGCTGAGAGACAATTTAGCTATTTCACATCAAAGCAGTGAAACCACGTTCAGGGCTGTGATAAGGTAGAGTTTTAGATGCACATAAACAGATACTCGAGACTGACAACAAAACAACTAATAGTGACTGTTATACAATAAAATATATCCTCAGTACACAATGCACTGCATGCGATATGTTTCTACAAACAGAATGAACTATATCTGAGTGTGTTCAAATCTTATCAGATGATTTTTTATTTATTCTTTTAACTTTGAAGCGAAATAATAGGACAAAGAGTCTGTAATTAGATTCTAGCCACACACATCAGTGTTCATATCATATCATGTCATTTTTCTGGTTTCTGGTGATGGGTGATATTAAAATGCTCCTACTGACTTTTTTTGGCTTCTTGTCACTGTCCAAGCTTTTCACAAAACCATACTCTGAGTGATTATATGGCCAATGAGCCCACATCACATCACACAGATAACTGGCCCCTACTTCTCTGTAGCATGTGCTATTCTGGGAACCTGTGGTTATATCATTGTGCATGAGTGGGTGAAAAAGAAAACAAGCAGAAAGTGAAAGTGAATGTCCTCAAACTGTCCACCTATTGCGTCCTCATAAGATGCAAAGACAAGCAGGCTAAGGATATGAAAATTCAATTGTGTGTAAGAGTGTGAGTGTTTCTTGAAGTTATCTTGACGATTAAAAGCAACGACATAATAGACTAAATATTTCATATTCTATTGAAAGAAACATTATCTAGATCAACATTTGCCTTCAAAGAAAAAGAGTATTATAGCGTGCATCTGTGCAGTAGCGCTTTGTCAAACTCATGAGTGCGCTGCTTATACTGTCTTCAAACTGACACCAAAGATTTCTCAGCCTTGACGATTAGATATAGCTGAAGTTCCACAATGATAAAGCTGAAGCTTTTACAATGAAACAGATGGCATCATAAGGGAGGACATTTAAGATATAGAGGAAGTTAAAGATTGGGTAAAAAATACTTTTAAGAAGCATACAAAATTGTGGCAAAACAGTTTAAGGACAGGTTTCAAAAGGAGTGAACACCATGAAGCCATGACTTCCAAATCTTTTTGAATTTCAATACAGAACTACAACAATGTTTGCTCACAAGGCAGCACAACCCTAACTGACTGACATCTGCTCTGTCTGGTGGAATCCACTGAAGTTAGTCAACTTAATTTCAGAATTTAAAACCTCACCTAAGTCGTGGGGCCATTTAAAGTTTTGAGCTTGGATATTGTATTTTATTTTATGTTATTTGATATTTTAGATATCCGGTCGTGTTCACCTGCCGCCCCTTACTTTAGTGTTCCTGGTGAAAATTGACCGGTCTGCTTTAACTGCTCTTAAATTAGTACAAAGACCATTTTTCACCACCAAATTTTTATTCAACATTCTTTAGCTGTGAACAATGTCTCAAAGTAGTGTTTCACATGAATTTATAGAATTAGACATAAAATAACTGCAGTGAAAATACAAATGGGCACTGAAAATGTATTACAAAATGAACATGTAATGTAAAAACTAAATGGAAAACCAAAGACCAAACTCAACATGAAGTGGTGTGTGTGTGTGTGTGCGCGCGCGCATGTGAATTCATGCACGAGTGGCATGTGACGCTCAGGTCAGAGTGGGCCTTGCAGACATAGGCATCACATTTGCAGCGTCTCAGGCTTGTTTTGTTGTCTCTAGGGGCACAGAGCTCACAGCGCTTCCTTTTCTGCCCATGTCCTTGTTGGGGGAGAGCAGCCAGGGCAGTGGCTGGGGCTGGGGCTTGCACACTTGCACACACACAATATAGGCCTCCCAGACTCTGCATCCCACAGACTTTTTGTAGCCTCATTGTTTGAACGATATACTCCAGCTAAAATCAACAGACCTGTGTAGGCTTGGAGGTCTACCAGGTCGATTTCTCTCCAGGTGTCCCCAAACACACGCTTCCCCTCCAGGTTTGTCATCTCGAGTATAATTCCCTCAATGGACTCTGGTAAAAAGAGTTGGAAGCTGGACTTGATGTCATCCTCACGAGATGTCGCATACCGTGTTGGCCCTGGAGTCATCTTTATGATGTTTTCCACTCTTGCTCTACTTCCTCTGTCCTGGGGGGATGAAGACCAGAGCAAGTGTCCACTCTTGGACTGGAATGTCTCCTTAGGTGCCTGTTCTTCAGGTGCCTCTCTCTCTCCATCTGTTGACTGGTCAGTCTCCTCAAAGTCTGGATCAAAATCTAGGTTGTCTTCCACTTCCGA
The DNA here is from genome assembly GCF_900963305.1 of Echeneis naucrates. NCBI lineage: Eukaryota > Metazoa > Chordata > Actinopteri > Carangiformes > Echeneidae > Echeneis > Echeneis naucrates. Next base: position 3,175,837 of record NC_042527.1, read on the forward strand.
GACATCCTCCTCTATCTCTGGTTCAATTTCATTGCCCTCTTCATCATGTCCAAAAAGCTGGACCAGAACTTTTTCAACAGAGAACCACTTGGTCAGTGGCCTACTCATTGTGCTCAGAGTAAAAGGAGTGCAAGGCAAACATCATGCTATATATATGGGGTCTGTGTGAAGATGATACATTGATTAGTCTGGAAGGTGTGGTTCACGTGGGGGATAGGCACATAAGCGTGGGAAAGAGATGGGTTCACATAACAGACACCTGTCTAGTCTATGTGAAGATATGATACGTTGTTTCATTGGGAAGTTGGTTCACATGGCAGGATCGGCACATAAGCAAGTGAGTTGGGGTGGTGTGTATGGGGATGTTTTCTGTCTGAGGGATGAATATAGTCTGGATACCCATTCATTTCCTATGGCGGTCACTTTTGACCAGGAAAACCAGAGGTGTAACAAGGTTGATTAAAAAACTCAAAACTCAATGAAAGAGGTGATCATCCCTTTTATATGTTAAAGTGCATAGTGTGGAGGATATCATGAGGCCTGGAGGCAATCAGATGTAAAACACAATATTTATGAGTGTTTTTGAGTCAGATTTGACTAGAACATGACAGTAGGGTTAATCAAGTTAAAATTTATTTTCTTATGTTGAAAAAGGATATGCTGTCTCTGCCAAATAATTATTATGTTCCGTCTACTTTTGTCATTCAGTATACACGGTATGCCAATGAGTAAATACACCCACAGCCTGACGAAGGCACGTAAAAACCTTACGCAGAAAGAAGATGGTGTAGTAGAAAGTGGATGTGCAATGCATTTCAAACCCTTACCCTTTTCCCCCATTGCGCCTAATTGTTCTTGTGACTACGACTAAATAAAGTCATCTGAAGTCAGATGACCAGAACATTTGTTGCCAAGTTCAGCAGAGTAAAAATGTTGTAAGTAACATTGTAGCAATAGGAAGATGCAAACGAGACCAAGTTTCCCTACAAACCTCCTCCTTTATGTTAACATCAGTCGCTGTTTCATGTTTCACTTCAGGGAAAGAGAATAATTCAAAGTAAAATGCTTCTGCTGCAGTGTCCAATCAACCCATTCATGCATTATGTCAGTAAACAATACTAGCAGACTAAGGTAGCCTTGAGTACTTCTAGCTGAACAGGAACTATTCAAACACAGACCTTAGCTCAGCCATAGCAACCTTGGGACACCTTGGCTTGATTTGTAGTTGGATAGTTGTTATCGGTTCGACATGTAACCTGTTGCAACTGGAGTCACTGCCAAAAATATTGGAACTGTTTAAATTCTGTTAGATTATGTCTGCCAGAAAATCATTGTAATAAATTATTTCATATTCACATATTTATTTCTTCTGTTTGCACTGCAGCAGCAACAACAACTACAAAAAGAAGCCAAATTTTATCTCATTCCACACAAAGCTCCAAAAATGGACCAGACCAAATTACTAGCACCCTTTCAAAACTGTGCACTTGTATTTCAAGCATTTGATGGAGCTGGAATTAGTCATTAAACACACCTCTGCCAAGTAACAGGTGCTGGAAAGACAGAACTCACAACTGGAACTCAGAAAAATGGGGAAGAGTTCACTAAATTCTGGTGTTATGTGTCTGTGTGAACAGCGTTGAACATAGAGAAGAGAAAGAGGAGCAAAGAGCTTTCTGACAATTTCAGAAAATAAGTTGCAGAAAAGCAGAGACTGTTTCAAGGCCACAAGCCCACCTCCCTGAATGTTGATGTCCCCTGATGTTTATATTCCATAGAACTGGAGTGAGCCTCACTGGACCTGGATGCCAGAGAAAAAGGGATTGTTCAAGTCGTAGATAAAGAACCTTGATCAACTTCTAAACAAATTCAAGCTGACCTAGGGACACGTAGTGTCATAATGTCAGCTCGCACTGTCCGTTGTCATCTGAATGAAATGGCACATGACAGTAGGAGACCCAAGGGTGATATTTTATGACTGTAAGGGGGTAATCATGGCAATGCTCAGGGTTCTTTGGAGGTAGGTAAAGACAGGAGGAATTATACTGCATAAATGTACTATACAATCTTGCAAAACTAAATCAGTGGCATAAGTGTGTGTGCGCAAATATGAATAAATAAAGGTAAATCAATTTCCAGCCAGGCAGCAGATGGTAGGGGCTATAAAGTCAAATTATCACTGCTAAGTCGATTTTATTCTTCTGGCTTTTCAAATTTTGACAGGGTTTGAGTAAAAACAATAGTGTGTTTTACAGGCAGCAGAATGTAGAGTCTCTTTGAGTACAACACTTTGACACCCCAGATCAGATTGTTTTAGAGCTTTTTGCCACTGCTGCCCAACAGCAACAGCAATACAAGTTTGAAGATTGATTCAACACATGCTACAGCCAAACAACATCCAATATTCCCCGCAGCAAAAGTCAGCGCCTCCAATACAGTGAAAAGACAGATCATCAGACCATCAGCAGTCATCATTAGATGGGCAGTTGAATTTCCTACATCTCATAACTTTAAATTAAATTAAATTAAATTGACAGAGCTGAAAATAATCTACAGATTGATTATAGTGTTTCATTTTATAATCTTTCCCCAACCAGAAAAAATCTGTCATTTGTCAGTATTGTCAAGTATACTTTACAAGAATTATTTGCAAGCCACAGCAAGCCATTAATTCATTCATCTTCTACAGCATATCCCATTTCTGGGTTGCTGGAGCCAATCCCAGCTCAGATTGGGTGAGAGTGGGGTACGGGTCAACAGTCCATTATAGAGCCACACAGAGACAGACAGAGACCAATGACCACTCACACTCATAGTCAGACCTACAGACAGGTCACCAGTTAACCCAAACATGATGTCTTTGGACGGTGGGAGGAAACCCACGCAGGCACAGGGAGAACATGCAAACTCTGCATAGAAAGGAACCGAACCCACAACTTTAGTATTGTGGGGTAAAGGCACTAACCAATATGCCACCGTGCTGCCACATGGTGCTCCATGAACCAGAGCATTCAAATGGATCCACAGTTCTCAAAGTATTGGGCCAACAAACTGGTGGGGGGAGAAGACATAACAGGTAGGGTGCAACAAACTTGAGGAAATTTTCCTTTTCATGGCTATATTTATTAATGCCTTTCTCTATTGACCACAAAGATCCTACATTCAAAACAAAACACCCATACACATTAACAGCCCATATGTAGAAGACTGGGATAGAAATTGTAACCTGGAACCAAAGTGCAAAAAATAATGACTAATGTTAGCATGTTAGCATGTTAATTGCAGCTGAAATTAATGACCTTTGACACAGTAGGGGTGGCAGGCCAGTGTATTCTCACAAAATGGATACAATTTTGACAGACCACAAAAGTTGGCGATAGATAGAACACAATGTTTTTTGATGTTACTTCTCTTCCTCTTAGTTCTATAAAGGTATAAGAGTCGGATTGTCCTGGATTTGGCATGTATTGATCTGACTATTCATATTTTTGCAGTTTTTTGCAAGCATACTTTTGTTTCTCCACCTTATCTACATATGCCATATGCCAACTCCACTAGTTGGATAGGAGATTGTTCTGTTCAGTAATGCATCGGTTATTCCTGTGTGGTATGGCCCTGCAGTCTTGTTGCTAGTTGGAGTTGAGTCACAAAATTACCACTTAGTGACTCACTGCACCTTTACAGAGTTTTTGAATCCAATCCTCATTTGAGCAAAATACAAAAAAAAAAAAAAAGTCTGTCCTGGTCAGCTGACTATTTATAATTGTTTCCAATAATCTTGCTGAACATGTAAAATATCTCAACCTGAAAGATATTTCCTGTTACCCTAAATGAGCTATTGTGTTATTACAGAAATGTCTCTTCACCTTTTTATTTTTGACAGAAATCAATAACATAGATGAATTGCCAATCACTACAGTCTTATTCTATATATCATGATGTATTTTTAAATTATGGTCCCATTTAGAGAAAAATAGATCAATAAGCCAGATACTAATTTGGGTTAGGCTATTGTGTGACGGACACACATATATAACAGTTAAGTTATAGACTAGAGGCCTGAAAATGTGTGTCTCTGTGTGTAAGTGTCTGCTTATTGCAGGATTGGCCTCACCTGGACCCGTAAGGATAAGAGGAGCAGAGGGAAAGTGGCTCTCTCTTTCTCCCCTCTCGCCAGTGAGGCAGCAGCACCAGTGAAGTGGCAAACGGCAAGCTGACCGTGTGTTAGACAGTGAGCTTTGAAGCGTAGACAGCAACTGACGTGTTGTCAGAGCTTTGTGTGTTTTAGAATCATTTGATCGTTCTTACTTAACCGTCCTGTTTTTTAGAGGATTGTTTTCTGTTCTTATATCACCCTTAGGTGTGTGAGGCTTTATTTTTGGTGTGCCGCTGACCTGAGCTACCTTATTAATTATTACCTAGATGCTTATACCTACCAGTCTTTCTTTTTTATCCATCTCTACTCGTTCTTTTTTGTTTAAAAATACTACCTTTGTTTGTCCTGAGATACTCCTAGCCATCAGGACATAACAACTGGAGGCTCGTCCCGGATCTTCCTAGAGTTTTTGGTAGGTGTTGCAGCTAATTGACTCTTTTTGTTTGCTGTTTGTGTAGGTATTTGTAGTGTAGACTTGTACTCTACTCGTGAAACTGCTTCTTGACTTAGACAGGGGAGTATCCAGCTGAGCTGCATTAGCTCCTCCTTCGGGCTTTGTGCTTTGGGGATCGTTAGCATGTCATCAGGGGATTTTGCGGAAAGTGATGCATTGACATCAGCAGGGGAGGGCCCCTCAGACCTGTTGCCTGTGGCTGTACCCTCTGCTCTGTTGGGCACAGAGGCTGGTGGGCCAGGGTGGGAGGATGCTACCACTCAGGAGCAGGTTGGTCATCGGGAGGATAAACCTCCACTCACATTTCCTCGTTTTGACCCCACCTCTGCTGAGTCCTCAGCAAGCTCCAGGTTGAATACACGGTTGAAACTACGGATGACTCGACTGAAGATGGAACAAGAAGATAGAAGGGAAGAGTTCCAGTTAAGGAGGGAGATAGAACTAAAGAGACTTGAAATAGAGTTACTTCGGCTAAACTAGAAGGAACCTCAGAGAGCCGCAGATAGTCTTCCCTCTAGTGTGGTAATTCTTGACAATATTGTTGCATTTGATGCCAGTAGACATATTGCGTTAGTCCCTGCATTCCGTGAGGCTGAGGTTGAGGCCTATTTTGGAGCATTTGAGCAGATTACAGCTGCATTGAACTGGCCTGTGAATGTGTGGGCTATATTGTTACAATGTAAACTGGTAGGGAAAGCTCTGGAAGCTTGTGCAGCTCTGTCGGTGGAAGATGGCCTTGACTATGTGAAAGTTAAAAATGCCATTCTGCGTGCCTATGAGCTGGTTCCTGAGGCGTATCGTCAGCGTTTTGTGGCCTTAAAAAATTGCCTGGCCAATCATATATTGATTTTGCCAGGAAAAAAGGTACGCTTTTTGATCGGTGGTGTATAGCCTGTAAGGCTAATGATTGGGCATCGGTACGTGAGCTGATATTGCTGGAGGAATTCAAAAATTGCATCCCTGAGCGCACAGTAGTTTATTTAAATGAACAGAAGGTGTCCACCCTGCAGTAGGCAGCCATACTTAGGAGACACTAACTCATAAAACTTTGTTCATGAAAAATAACCTCTGTGAGAACCCTCCAAAATCAAACTACCAGGTGCGAAATAACAATTGGTCAGGTCCTCCTCGGCGGGACAGACAAGACAGACCATGTTTCTTCTGCCATACAACTGGCCATCTTATTGCTGTGTGTGAAGCATGGAAGCAAAAACAGCAGAGGTCTTTTGCTCACAGTCACTTGTCCTTTCTCGTGTCCTGCATTCAGACCTCAAGTCTGACGTAAGTGCTATGGTAAGGAGTATCAAAATTGGTTTCGCACCTGCTCCCCTAGACTGTATTCATGTCACCTCTGCCATAGTGACTGGGTTCTTCACTGTGTGCATACAGAATTCCCCATTAATGGTGTTGACTTTATCATGGGAAATTATATTGCAGGGGGAAAGGTTCATCCTGTTCCTCAAGTGGTCAACATTCCCCTCTGTGATTATCTCATGATAATGTGCTTCCAGGTCAGACAAAGGTGTTGACTGCCTGTGCACGTTTCTGCAGAACTTGCCCAACTTGTCAGATTGTGGGGAAACCAAACAAGCCTGTCCCTCCAGCTCCCCTGCAGCCTATCCCTGCCATGGGAGAACCCTCTGAGCATGTGTAAGTTGACTGTGTGGGTCCACTCCCTTGAACTAAGTCTGGAAATCAGTTTCTGCTGACTAAAATATGTGTCAACACCAGATTTCCTGAAGGTTGAAGGGGTGCCATTTGTCCTGTTTGCAATCCCCGATGTTAAGCAAGAGTCTCTAGGGCTTCGCCCAGGAGAGTTGGTTTTTGGACATAATGTTCGAGGCCCACTTAAGGTGTTGCAGGAGCAGCTAGTATGCAGCTCTCCTCTAAAGACTGATGTGTCATCATTTGCTTCTGCCCAAGTGACCATGAAAACCAGGTTTGACATGAAAGAGAAGGCACTTCAGTTTCAGCCTGGTGATAAAAGTGTTGATGTTGTTGCCCATAGCCAGGTGCTGCCTTTTCTGGCCAGTTCTCAGGCCCTTAGGTAGTGGACAGAAAGGTCTGTGACGCAGATTATGCCATCCGTACACCTGAGCGCCGATGGAAAACCTGTGTGTGTCACATTAACATGCTCAAACTATTTCATTTCATAAATGCCGCCAACAGGGAGCCACAACCCTCAGACGCCACTGTGGTGGGGGTTTTCTCCCTGGTGGAGGTGCATCCAGAGTAGGAGACAGATCTGTTGGGTTAGGCTTGCTTCACACCTGTAATGCAGTATTGGGTGATATACCAACTCGCACCACTGTGTTGGAGCATGACATTGATATGGGGACTGCAACCCCAATAAAGCAGCATGCATACCGCTGTCCATTGGCTAAAAGGAAGGTCATGGAAGGGGAAGTAAATTACCTGGTTGCTAATGGCTTTGCTAAACCCAGCTGTAGTCCGTGGAGTTCACCTTGCTTATTAGTGCCCAGGTCTGATGGAACCCATGGATTCTGTACAGATTTTCAAAAAGTGAATGCAATCACAGTGACTGATTCTTTTCCTCTTCCCAGGATGGATGACCTGATAGAAAGGGTCGGGCCCATCACATTCATCTCCAGGTTAGATCTGCTGAAAGGTTACTGGTAAGTTCCTTTGACTCCCGGTGCATCCAACATTTCTGCATTTGTAACCCCTGACACTTTTGTGCAGCATACAGTAATGTGCTTTAGCCTGAAAAATGCACCCGCCACTTCCCAGTGCCTGATGCAGCGTGTGCTTGGTGGTATACCAGATTGCAGTGTGTACTTGGATGATGTGGTAGTTTACTCTAACAATTGGCACAGTGACATGGCCAGTCTGAGGGCGTTTTTTTTTAGAGCCTCTCTCACCCTAAACCTTGCCAAGTGCGAGTTTGGTAGGGCTATGGTTACATACCTTTGCCATACATACATTTGTGCTAACATGTCCTTTCCTGTCCCAATCACTCGGGGAGAGGTTGGGCGTTTCCTTTGGATGGTGACCACAACCTGCTTGTCCTTCTTCACCAAATGTATAACGCTGGGTCCTTCTGGCTTTCTTTCTTTTTATTTTTTTTTGTTTACCATCTTTACATTCTCATAATTGTTAAAAATAAAAAGATGAACCCCCCCCCCCATATGGGTGGTTTGGGGGTGGGGTTGGTATGGGAGAGGGTGTTACAGACCTCTATGTAGGGATGCCTGTGTGCGAGTGTCTGTCTGTGAAGTGTCTCTATGAACTGTCTGTGTGGGTGTATCTGCTAATTGTACGATTGCCCTCACCTGAACCCGTAAGGATAAGAGGAGCAGAGGGAAAGTGGCTCTCTCTTTCTCCCCTCTCGCCAGTGAGGCAGCAGCACCAGTGAAGTGGCAAATGGCAGGCTGACCGTGTGTTAGACAGTGAGCTTTGAAGCGTAGACAGCAACTGACATTGTGTTGTCAGAGTTTTGTGTGTTTTCGAATCAGTTAATTGTTCTTACTTAACCGTCCTGTTTTTCTGTTTTTACATCATGTTTAGGTGTGTGAGGATTTCTTTTCGGTGTGCCGTTGACCTGAGCTACCTTATTATACCTTATACCGTTTTTTTGTTTTGTTGTTGTTTAAAAATACTACCTTTGTTTGTCCTGAGATACCCCTAGCCATCAGGATATAATAAATCCATCAAGACGTAGTGAATAAGATCAATAAATTTGATGACAAAAAAAAAAAAAAAAAGAATGTCATATCAACTGAACCAGCCTTTTTTGTTGGAGAGTGGAATTCTTTCTCAGATTTGAAAATGGGAGGGAAATGATTGAGGTTTCTCTAAGGTGACTGGAAACATTACAGTGTCCCTGAAGGTGTGAGAGGAGCAACGGTGGCTCTAACCCTGACAGTGAAGTCGGCAAACAACTTCTCGGAGTTCTCCCCATTTGAGTTGGATCACAAGGCGGAGTTGGGTTTCCCAGCTGATCCACTGACTTGAATGAAAATCATCTGGACTCATTCTGAGGGGCAGTGACAAACAAGTATTTTATTCCAGCATTTTTAACCATATAAATGTAGTATCCTCGTAACTGCTTCATGTTTTTTTTTTCCATTTAAATTAAATCTACAACACAACAAAGTGTGTAGGTGAGATGATCTAAATATCTTGTGAAGCCTGTGCATAGACTGACTATCATGACCACGGGACCCCTGCCAATGCCTACATGCAAACAGTGTGTGCTCGCAAAGGTGCTCTTCCCATTAGGCACAAAACAAAAGTAGGCAACACACAACCATACACACGCACAACAGCGCTGGCGCTGTCCATGGTGCTGTGACACTCGAACCCTGAGGTGTAATACTGGCACTGCTGTGAGGAGTACCATCATTTTCTGTTTTTAGGTGAAACATGTTGAGATGTTTGGCTTGTTTTTCTTTCTTTAGTTTTCATTTAGCTGATCCACAGAGTACCAGCTTCTCCATTTTGAAAACGCACTGTACGTTTGACCCCGGCTGGCGTAAGTATGTCATTATGTCATCCGACATTACTGGGTTAGTCTTATTATTTTTTTAATTGTACAAAAACAAAAAAACTAACAAAAAAACTCTGAAGGCCAAGGGCCCTTATTGGCTCTGCGGCCCTGGGCACATGCACACTTTGCCCATGCGGTAATCCGTCTGTGAGTCTGTCAGATCTGTAGGATTATGAATTATGAGTTTTCTTCCCATACAATGTATCCATAGGATTCTCCTGATCCTAGAAGAGTCATATCAATATCTGAGAGCACAAACACATCTCATGCAAGGGGACAGACCTTTCAAATGGAGCCGATTGTGTCTGCCTGTGTTTAGTTCTGCTGGGTTGTAGAGAATACTCAACATGCACAGACATTGATCGGGCTATAAAAATCGAACAGCATTGGCATCTTGCTTTATATATGATGCAGTATGTGAGCTATACTTTAAAATTGCTAAAATTGCTGTTTTGTGGATTGTGGGCAGGCAGATTTTTTATTTTGCTTCATCGATTGTTCTACATGCTTTGGCAGAAGAATTTAACAAAAGAATGTGTACATATTAAATAATTAACCTTTGTCTCATGCCAAACTCTCAAATTCAAGTAGACTACAGAGAAGAACTTTGAGAATATCAAATTAAAGCAATGCCCAGGAAAATGCATTTTATCTTATGCCTGCTTGAGATTTTGTTTCAATGTACGTTCAAACTATAGGTCATTAAAAGTCACAGACCAATTTGGACTGTTACTAAAATATTTCACAAAATATTTCAGGCTTTTAATGGCTAATGGCTCAGAAACGGTACCTACAGGGCTATTTGCACACATACAAATGCGTATCAATTGTACCTGAAAAAAGGCAAAAAGGCCGGCTGAAATTTAAACTATAAACTAAAATCAAACTAGATTTAACACCTCATGGTTGCATGTGCCACAACCAGCCAGCCAAGATGAGGAAATATGGTCCCAATCTCCCCCTCCTGGGTTACATCACCAAATAAAGGCCAGAAGTGTTTTTGCAGAGCATTATTGGATCACAATGAAATAACCTTTGACTGTTTGAATGGGAAATGTCGTCATTTCTGTAACCCTTCCTTTTAATGCATAAATTTGAGAGACAGAAAGTGAAGAAATAGAAATAGTTGCTAAATTTATAACTAGTTGATTTTTGTCTGTGGAAGAAAAATCCAACAATGAGCTCACTCATGTAGTTTTTATTCATGTTAACACCACATAGGGGTTACGTTATCAATAACTGGACAAACAGTTTCAATAAGAAGGAATTGATGGAAAGGCCATTAGAGGTTGAAAGATCACACATAGTGGTTATTATAATCTTAAAAGTGATCTTGAATGGGAGATGTATTGAGAACAAATACCTTGTATATTCTAACAGTCTTTTCTACTTTTCTTTACACAACACTGGCAGGAAATATTCTTTGAGCTCAAAGATTACCCGTTGCAGGAAGCAGTGTAACAGACACAGTGTAGTGTATAATCCTTTACCTTTATGGCTCCCCTTCTTCTTTCTTTGACCTTTTATTTCATTGACCGAGGTATTTCCATTTCTCAGTCATTCTTTATTGGAGAAACTCTGATAAATGAATATGTGCTGTAAGTATTTGGGTAAACAAACTTTGAACGCCTTCTGAGACATGCTGAGTTTTGAAGCAACCGTCAAAAGATGAAGTTTGGAATTCAGTTTGTCACTACAGCTTTTTTTCTTCCTTGAGGAGTATTCCTAGAATTTTTTATTGTATGCCAGTTTTTTTTCCTCTGTTCTGTTTTTTTGCACCTGCAGAGTACTTACAGCAGTCTGTGCCAGTTTTTGTTTTAATAAATTCTTTCAGAAACACATAACAGTCATTTAAGTTATTTCCATTAGCTGCAACAAGAGAAAAAGGCAGTAATATAATCATATTCTTGGACTATTCTTTACAATTGAATCTGTGTCAAGGGATAAAATATATTTAAAATCATAAAATAACAAAGAAATAAAATAAAAACTCAAACCTTGAATGTCTGAGTTTGGTAAGGGGAGACCAGGGACAGTTGTATAACAATATGATTTAAAAAAAAAAAAAAGCTGAAATGATAACACTCATTGTACAAATGCTCAGTTAGACTGTGTTGTTGCTGGAAGCTGGAATTCCCGGAGAAAGTTATCTACAAATATGTTTCATTGGCGTAAACTAAATATTTAACCTTCTATTAGATGTATTTAATCAATCATTACATTTTTCACATACTTTGTTTGATCTCAAAATATCACCCCATTGCTTTAAGGGGTCATTGTTTACCCTATCAACTGCTTAATAACATCTTCACAGCACTTTTATTTCAGACTGTGCTGCACAATAAGTCTGTCACATCACACAAGCGAGGCAGTAACTTAGATAAATGTTCAGCACAGTTACCTCTCATGTCAGCTCTTGATCTCATGATTTTAAAAAGGACAAAGAATAAGGGAAAACGTAGATGAAGCAAAGGATACATAGCAGATTAGTTTACATGTTAAGTTCATGGTAATTAGTTGCATGCTAATAATCAGTGGAAACAGGTTTATTTACAGCAGATATCAGAAAGAGGAAGACAGGCAGGGAAGTCCTAATTCTTTTGCTGGAGTGGGATTCAAATGTAATAAAACCAGATAAATCAGTCAGGGGCGTTGCAAAGGCATCTGGCACTAGTCACAATAACGTGAATGATTAAAATGCTTGATTTTGGATTAGTTGATTGAATAATCATGTACATTTATATGTTATAACCATCCTTAACATGTGCTGCAACTATCCCTGTACAACGACTGTTTTTACATCCATTTTGCATCCTTTACATATTTCATAAAATCAAATAAATACATTGTTTTAGCAGTTGACACATTTAGGTTTTTAATACAGGAAATTGGCTATTCCAGTGTAAACACTTTTTGTTTTATTGGAAAAATAATGAAGGTGTTACAACTGTCCCTGGTCTCCCCTACTAAATAAACTAAATATTTAATTTCCATGTTATTGGTATTCTTTCAGTGTAGCTGGAGAGTAGCTGCAGAACAATTCCTGTAAATGAATCATAGATTTCACCACAGCCCCCTTTATTACACACAGGCACACACACACAGTGTCATTCAGCAAGAAATGACGAAAGATTTTGATCTACACACACACACATATACACAAACAGCTCACAGGACTTTACCACTAGTGGTGGAAATAAGAACATGAACCCATCATTTTTCTCTTGAATGCATCAGTAAGTGAACGCATCACGGTGCACATTGCCATCAGACAGGGAAGTGCGCCGACATTTTGAGGGGCTACTGCCCTCCAAACTTTAAGTATCACCAGTCAACATGTATCTGAATGGAGTAAACCACAGTAATTTGGCTAACCATGAATTGATTTTAAATTTCTAAAAATGATAGAATTCTAAAGATTACATATTACCTGGCTCAAAGTTCCATATCTAAAATGAGGAAGCACACAGGTTTAAAAGGTTTACAAATTAAAACATGAAATTTATTTTAATCCTCAAATTAACAGAATGTTTAACAAAGCAAAAAATATGAGGTATGGCAATCAGTTGTCAGTGGTATTGCGAGTGGAAAATGTGCTTCAAGGGTGTTGTATGATGCGAAACATCAGAACAAAGGAGTAACGCCAACAACCAAAATGTGCTGCTGTCCTCAGGGAGCCAGACACCAAAGGCGAGAGAGACAGAGCTTTAATCACCACCCCACAGGACACAGGCCAGGTGTACTGAGTTGCACTAATCGAGAGCCTTGTGCTCTTATCAGCTCAGGATCTGAAGGGAGAGGGACAGAGGAATGCCGAACATGGGCCCTGAGAGACACCTAAAGGGGCTGTGACAACTGAAATAATACAAACTGTTTTCACAAGCTATCATATTACAGCTCTTAAAGTTTCTTGGAACAAGTTTTTTCCAGCAACATGATCTGCTTCTTCAGCTTAACATTACCTATGTCCTAACATGGGCCTTCATTTCACGAGATATACAGTAGATGGCACACACCTGTGTAAAGCAAGCAGACTTTGTATGTAACTTTACACATACTGTGTAATGTGCCTCTTGATGCTCAGCATCATCCCCCTCACTCTCCGGTCTTGGGTCTTGTGGTTATGCCTCATCTATAATGAAATCAGAATCAAGACTAACAGCATCCAAAAATTTTTCCGTTCAAAATGGCTTTGACATGATCTGACTAGGGCAGCACAGCGGCATGTTGCCCCACAATAAGAAGTTGGGGTTCGGTTCCCGGGGTCTTTCTGTGAGGAGTTTGTATGTTCTCCCTGTGCCTGCGTGGGTTTCCTCCCACCGCCAAGACATCATGTTTGGGTTAACTGGTGACTCTAAATTGTCCATAGGTCTGAGTGTGAGTGTGAGTGGCTGTTGGTCTCTGTCTGTCTCTTTGTGTTGGCCCTGTGATGGACTGGTAACCTGTCCAGGGTGTACCCCGCCCAGCACTTTATGAGCCGGAAATGGAAAATCTGTAGAAGATGGCTGGATGGATGATCTAACATCCAGCATAGCATGCACTTTGTTTTGAATAGATTTTGCCAGTTCAGCAGTTCTAATCATTTCTGTTCTTAACGTCTGACTGAATAATCCCAAATGTAAATAAGACACTAAGACCACTGAACACCTTAGTGTAGACGGTTTAATTTTCATGAACACTGAATAGAATAGAGAAATTACATAAGTTAATTAAAGGATTCCATGACTATATATATATATATATATATATATATATATATATATACTAGCTGTCCATCTCTTTCAGAGAGCATTGTATAAAGACCACTTGCTACCCTCACGGTGCCTGTGCGTCGGAGTAAGTGTATGTGCTCTCTGATAGGAGTGCTCGGATTTTCAAAATTTTTATACTGGTATTCATTTATGCAATATATTTTTTTTTACCCCGAAAAGGACAACAATAGCCTGTAGCTTATAGTACAGGCCAAAAGTTTGGACGCACTTTCCTATTCATTTGAATGAGAAGGTATGTCCAAACTTTTGGCCTGTACTGTACATAGACGATGCATTAACTGCTGAATTGTATGTTGATGTTTCCGCCATACTGGATGTGGCGAACTGTCGAGATTGGGGAGGATGCCTTGTGTTTAAAACTCAGGGTTTGTCATTGACTGATGATTCCTTCTCGGGGTTCAGGGACGGATGTCAGATCAGTTGAGCATTTCAATCACCAGTCACCGTCACAGCGAGCTGTCGAAGGGGCCTTTATCGGTTAGTTTGTCCAGGCTGAGATTGGCTCAGAGCAGTGATTCTCTAACTTTTTGGGTCATTCCTCACTTTGGCAAGGGGGGAATTTTCAAGCCCCACCTCCTCCTCACCACAACAAAATTCGAATGCTAATGCATTACACCAAGCTTCAAATTTTCCAATGAAGTAAGATCAAGTACTATAATGTTCTATCTATCACCAGCTTGTGTGGTTCATGTGACAAATGATTCCCAAATAAACAACTACCACAGTAGCCTGTCACCCCTCTGTGTGAAGACCTGTTTATTGTTCATCTTCAGTTAACTTACTGTTAATCATTATTCTCATACTTGGTTCTGGATGGCATTTTTCTCTGGGTCTTCTATCTATGCTCTTTTCATTTAGGCTCCATGGAGGTTATTAATAATTAATAATTAATGAGGAGGAAGGGCACATTACAGAAACAGTTTTGAATTGACAACCACCATTTTGTGCTGATGTGACGTGTTGTGTTTTTCTTCCACAAACTGACGCCGCACTGTATTGTTAAGCTGAACAGTTTTCAGTTACAGAGTGGCAACATGTGGAAGCTGTGCAAAACGATTCTTTTGGGAGGTTTATAGTTTACACACAGACCATAGCTGTATGTTTCCTTGTACATTCAGCTGTACAGATATATGTGTATATGTTCTTCAATGTCATTCCTTGTAGAATGGTATATATACGTTCTTAAATCCTACAGATGTCCCACCTACATGTCAGGATCTGATTATTACAGGCACAGGTTCATTTACCTGTCATTTATTATCACAGTAACAGCATTACATACATTGGTAGCTGTAAAACACTCAAAAGCATCAGAATAATACGTACCTCAGTTTGGTGCCTTCTCTTATACACAACATAAGGAATAGATAGCATTTATGATGATGAAAGAACATTACATTATTACATTATTTTCAGTGCCTATCTGTTTCCCAGATATATCCGTACATGTGTGAAGGGGTAAACGAGAGGCATTAACTTATAGCCATTTATAGAAAAACCCTTTTACTAAGTTCAGTCCATTAACTTGTAATAGCACACCGGGCAGATTTGCCACATCCAATATGGCAGTTGTGCTGCTGTATCACAGAATGGGCAAACCTACTCAGTGACGCGTCTATGTGTGTCTGTCGGAGTAACTGTCCAGAAACTCTCACAGATGTAAAGCTGAGCTGGATATTACATTTTTAAAGTTTTGCTGCATCAACCAGCCATAGTGATGCTACACAATCTTAAATGCTTTACCAAGTACACTGTTCCATTTCCTTTATTTCACCCTCCATGCTTACAGACGATCTGTGGTGGACACTGCATTACTTCTAGCATCAAGGGAAAATTGCTAGGCTTTGTACACAATACCAGAATCTTCCAGGCATCATCACTGGCACAGACATTTGCAAAAGGCAAGGATAGCTATTTCTACCCAAGGGTTTTCAGTTGTAAGTAACATGTACATTGCATGGCCATTTTTTGTTTTCAGGGTCAATGCTGAAATCAGTCATCAAGGGAGCCTTGCAGGCAGCATAAAGCATAAAGCTCAGCAGAAAGCTGAGAAGTTACGCTTCACAGCAAATATTAGGTCATTACAGTAATTCCATTCACGCTGTTGCTGGAAGTCATGGACTCTGTTCCTTTGCTTTCAACCTTTAATACATTCTTTGTACAAACTGTAAACTGCCAGATATCGAAGCTTCTACCTGTAGTTACCTGTAGTAGTATTCTGTAAAAAAGGCTAAAAGCACTTTCTCACAAGAGACTTGCTGGCCCATTTATGGTAAAAATAACCAAAAAGTTCAGGTGGACAATGGGAATCTTCCTTGTGTATGGGTTAAAGAGGATATGGAGGACATTGGTTCTATTGAGTCTCAGTTCTGGTCTAATCCTGGAGAGTGTATAGCTATTGTATCAGATATCTACAGTGGTGAGTTCTGTTGGCATGAACCTTTGGGGCTTGTGACTCTGTAGACCACTTCCACAATAAGTTATATAACACACAGAAGGGAAACTCAAAAGCATAATAAGTCCCCTTTAAGGTCACTGTATTAGTGGCTTGTGTGTGTGTGTGTGTGTGTGTGTGTGTCAGTAACAGTCAGTCAGTGTCCTCTGTGTTTGCTCTGGCTCTGTTCCACCATTGGCTCAGTCAAGTAAGCTGGATAGAAGCGTTCTCTGCTCCTGCGACCTCAGAAGTTACCAGTGCAATCTAAATGCACAGGAAATTTATTGGTACTTTTTTTTTTTCTTTTAATAAACAATTACAAAAATGTCATTTTTATTCTGGTAGAGAGTGCAGTTTGTCTCACCTGATACATGTCGGAGCAATAGATCTGCAGATGGGTGCCTGTGATGGAAAGAAATGGTACTCATTTGTTTCTCATTCAGTCTGAACTATACTAAAACGTTTACTCAGTGTTATTAATTTATATTTCCTTCTCCTCTTCACTGGAAGCTGACTGAGGAGTGACTGCAAAGCAACCATGAATTCATTATTTTGAAAATGAACAACAGTATCTCCCCTTTGCAGCCTTGAGGGGGGGGGTGGGCGTGAAGGTTGAAAATGACAAACGCTTAAAGGACTCATGGTGCTACTCCCATTACAGCCTCATGCTCTAAGACAGCTGTTGGCTCAAAGGATGCAAGCACAGTGTTGCCTGAAGTGACATGCATCAATTTAGCATTGATGAGCCAAACATTTTTATTGATCAATGCATAAAAAAATAAATCAGTTCTATCTGTCTTGTACTTGGGTGGTGCTGACAGGCTATTCCGGGATGTTCAGATGCCATGTGTTTGTTAGGTTTGTCCTCTCTGAAGAACTGGGATGGAAACTTTAAACTTTAAATGGCCAAGTCTGGTTTCCTCTCTGCCTGTTCATGCTGTCTACTTATTTAACAGGGTTAGCAACCACCCCCCAATATAATGTGGAAACACTGAGCAAGAAGGACAATCAGTTTTGAGAAACCAATAGACCTGAAGGGCAGCAGCTGTGGCTGTGGCAGAGGCAAAGCAGCAGCTGTGGTAAGAGTCCGGTGAGGCAATGAAGAACGGCTTTTGGTTGGCCCCAGGAGGAGGAAATGGGAGAGCAATTCAAGCTGTGTACAGCAAGGATGGAACACTGATGACCTTAACTGAGGAGGTGATAAGAAAGTGGAAAGATCACTTAAACAACTCAACACTGGCAAGGCCCCAGGGGTTGATGAGATACCCCTTGAAATGCTGAATGCTCTGGGTGTTGAGGAGCTGTTTTGGTTGACCAGGCTTCTTAACACTGCATGGAAGTTGGGAATGATGCAGAAGGAGTGGCAGACCGGGCAAAGCGTGTGTGCCATGGCCACAGCGCTGGAATCCCCAATCACAGGAAGCAAAGCAAGTTTCAACTGGTTGCTGCAGCTGTGAACACCGTCAGTGGGACGGAGGGCATGGTGCCAAAAAAATTAAAAGGAGTGGCCTTACATAAAGGTACATCTTTTATGCATAGCACATGTTTGTAATTTATAGCTTAAGTGATAGGAGGCTATGTCTGAAATGATGGTCATTCATTACAGGTGGATGCAAAGCAGAGGCGGTCCTCCCATCACCAGAGCGTGGCTGCAACTGGGGGGAACCCAGTAATCCTGACCTGACGCCGATGATCTCCAAAATCGCGCTCATAATTGGTACAGCGAGTGTGAGTGGCATCATCTCTGAGAGGGAAGGAGACACTGACATTACAGGGGAACAAGGTGAAGCTGATTTTTTTGTTATATACGGATAATGAATGTGCAAATGAAAGAAATTGCTTTTACTCCATCCACAGTCAGCGGTGGGTGCAGGAGAGGATGTTGACCCTGGTGAGGGGTCCTCAGCTGCAGGCCTGCGGGTGGTCGGTGTCAGGCCGGGACTCAGAGAGGACTCAGATGCAGAGGCTTTGTAAGACACAGGCTTTATTCTTGACAGCAAAGATCTAAAAATTGAGTGAAAAAAGGAAACAGGGCTATGAAACATTAACTAAAAAGGGATGTCACTAGGTTCTAAGTCACGAGAAAACAAAATCACTCCCGAAGGAGGTAAAAACTCTACACTAGAGGAACTAAAAAGGGGGAAAACAAAAAACACTCCGTAAGGAAGAAAAACCTGACTAAGAAAACAAGAGAAACTCACTCACGCTACTAAGGATTAAAAGGTAATACTATGAAAACGCTACTAGAACTCAAAATCACTCTAAACGAGGAAAACACAAAAGCTATGATCATTAAGAATCTACAAACAAAAAGTCACTCATGCAGAGGAAACACAAAAGGCTATGGAAAAAAGGGCTAACTCAGGTATAGAAATTACAAACAAAAATCCACTCAATTTGAGGACCAAACGCTTACACAAGGAAACGAGGACTGTGGCATGGACGTAACGCTGGTGTGGGACATGAATCAACGACACACTGACACAAGACAAGGGGAAGTCAGACTATTTAAGATGTGGAGGGGAAATAGGGAACAGGTGGAAACAATGGTAAATACATGAGGAAGGGCAAGTGTTCTGAAACGAGAGGAGAGTTAGGACTTTCAAAATAAAACAGGAAATGACAAGACAATAAAACCAAGACGAGACAACCTCACCACGGTGTGACAGTCGGGTGCTAACCAATATAGTCCTGCAGCTACAAAGAGAGACAATACAGGCAATAAACAACCTGACAGAGGAGTTAAGACAAATGACAAATGTGATGATTGAAATAGCAGAAATATTAAAAGGCAAGCTGCAAAAATGAACGTTTAGTTGTCTTTATTAATGCCGCATGACATCCTGACGGAGTCTTGCAGCCTGTTGATATCCCGCTTGTCTTGAAGGGGGCTTTGCTTCCAGGTCGTAATGCTGCTGGGGGAGGTACCATTCCACTGTGCCACATCGTGTAACACACCACATGCTCTTATGATGCACTTTGGCAGGATGGCTGAGAAGCCTCCCCCAATGCATCTAAAGAGCACCATCGGCATTTCAGGAGGCTGATGGCATGCCACCACTGACTTCTATTTCTCTCTTTCTCTTTTTTTTTTAATTCACGCTGCTGGAGCCAATCCCAGCTCACATCGGGCGAGGGGCGGGGTACACTCTGGACAGGTCGGCAGTCCATCCCGGGGCCAACACACAAGGACAAACAATGACTCACCCTTCACACCCAGGGTCAATTTAGAGTCTCCAGTTAACCTATACATGCATGTCTTTGCCCATATATATATATATATATATATATATATATATATATATAGTAGTGCTGTCAAAAAAAAAAAAATTGTCTCAAATTTATCTCATGGCCGCTGTGGATTAATTTAAATTAATCTGGACTAATAGTCATTATTCATTCATTATTAATTGTGTTTCATTTCGTGGGGGCAAAAACAACTGATGACAAAAGGTATCTATATAAATACTTAACATGCGTTCATTTAAACTAAAGAGCAGATGTGGTGTCCAGATTGCAATGTATAAAAAAAACAAACAAACAAACCATTGCATTTAGAAACTTTTTTTTTTTCATTCTTTTTTTATCAACAATTTAATATTGCTTAACTTAATGCTTGACTTAATCATGCAAATGAATTAATCTGGATTAACACGTTCATTTTGAGCGCCCTTCGTTTATGGTAGCATCTGTTGCTAAGGTGTATGTTTGACAATTTCTGTCATGACCCTGACCAAGGAGGCACCAGGGACACTACATAATGCACCCCCCCATTCTCACAGTTCCCAAAGAAGCCAGCCAAAACAGGTTTTTAGATTTGCACAGGAGCCGTTCATTTATTTCCGTTGGATTTTGTGGAGTGGATCAGCATTGACACCTTGTCTGACATTGTTGCTGAACGCGCATCTGTTCAGTGTCATGGTGTCCTGGGACACACACACGTTCATTCCACACAGTATGTTATTATACTGACTGAATCCTGATCTCCTCTTTCCCAAACCTGATTCTGGGATCCACTCTTCCTCACTGTCACTCTCCTCAAGCTCCGTGTCCTCACTGCCCGAAGGAATGAGCCTAACTGCTCGATGATGTTCCTTCGATCCATAAAATATTGGTGCATCTATATCATGTCAGTAATCATAGATAATACAGCAAAAAAAATATTATGGTGATAACTATGCATCCCTGCACATTTCCATTAATTAGCGTGTTATAGTGCACGCAAAAGAATTCTAACTTCACAATGTTGCCCTGAGGCAAAGGATGGAAAATTACCATTTTATCATATGAATAAGGACAAAAAGTGTCTTTTACTCAATTACATATGCTTTTTTTTTTACGTTTGCTCACATCACAGATGTTTTTTATACAAAATTTAAGGGATGTTGAAAAGCAAAAATTTTTCTTACCTTCTGCTAGCAGTCTGGCTATGGTCCAAAAAAGGGCTGTTTCACTCCCAGAGCAAAAATCAAGCCGATGCCCACCCAAAATTTAATTTATCACAGACTTGTCATCAGACTTTTAATGTAATATTTTACTTGAAATTATTTGAAGGGGTAGTGTGTGGGCCAAAATAGTGGTTTGTTCATTGAGGGCAAGACCATGCCTGCTTCACGTTGCATGGCCAATGAAACAGGCATCTGAGAATTTTCAGAGCTTATTTTCATAAAAAATAAATGAAAAAGTAAAAATTGAACATTGAATAGCTACTTGGTAGCCAAGCTTGGTAGCTGATGCTAAATTTACTAGGAATTTCACATTGAATGAACAAACTTGGTAACTCTGTAATTTTATCGGAAATTCATGTTGCACATCCAAACTTAGTAGCTCATGTTAATTTAACAGGAAATTCATGCTTCATGGCCAAACCTGCCAGCTAATACTGGAAACATTCATATTACTACGTAGGAAATTCAAATCGCACAACCACACTTTGCAACTAATGTTGCGAAAAGGTCATTTTAATAGGCAAATTGTTTTGCACAGCTAAACCAAAGAGCTTAGGGAGGACGTAATTTTAGTAAGAAATACTAAACTTCTTGACTTAAAGTATTCATTGTACAGTGTCATGCTTTCATTTTTAAATAAAACATGCTGTCACGTTGTACATGTTGATAAAGTAGCTGTTAGCTTCCTCAATTTATGTAAAACTGTATGTTATGTATGTCTTGGCCAAATTTAGCAGCCAATCTAGGAAATGTTAATAGGAAATCCATTTTGCATGGTCACACTTAGTAACTAATGTTGGAAGTCCTAATTTTAAGAGGCAAATCATGTTAAATGGCTATACTTGGCAGCAAATATTACAAACCTTCTCAATGCGTTCTTTACAGTCACATGCTTTCATCATTAAATAAAACATTTTAATTTTTTTCAGCTACAAATCTGGAAGATGAAGTAAATGTTAGTTTTCTCAGTTTACTATAATCTGTATTTTTCATAGCCAAACCTAGCAGCAAATTTGGAAGTATTCATTTAAAGAGGAATTCTTGTTGCACAGCCAAAGTTAACAGCAAATGTCAATTTTTATATGGAATTCATGTTGCATCGCCAAACGTAGCCAAATATAACAGCTTTAAAAAAAAAAAAATATTCATTTTAAATTCACCGTTCCTTCATTTTTAAACAAAATATGTTTCATTAAAAAAAGAAAAAGAGTCATCACTAAACACTCGACTTCTGAAGACACCAATGTGTCAATGCTGAATCACACTCAATGTGCCACTTACTGGACACATGGTGTCGGTCTGACAACATAAACATTGCCTTTACATGACAAAGGTTTAATTTTTCACTTGGTTTGACGTTTAGTCCTGAGCCGGGATTGCTTCTTCATCCCTGCAGTAGAACCTGCTGCTAAATCCAGATATGAAAAGCAGAATGCGCACTCAGACAAGTTGGATAGAAGAGCTGTATTATGCAGTTGAATTGTGAAGAGCTGTTTGGTCAATTTAAAGTGGATGAAGACTGTGGGGCAGCCGAAGAAGGTTAGAGCGGAGGTTTTTTGATGCAGGCTGCTGGGCTGATAAAGTGCTGGGAGGGCAGAGAGGTGGTGAGCGGCTGAATGTTCTATAATTCCTGGTACATTTCATGCTTACAAAAAATAAATAAATAAATAAAATGCATAAACCTTAATCTTTCTTGGAGAAATAATCAATTAAACAAATTAGTGTAATTTCCCAATGACACATGTAATAGCAGCTGAGTTTTTATTTTTTATTTTTTATATATTATATTATAATACTTAAATTGTGCTTTTTACCCCTGAATTGTCAACTAAGTTATCGACAACAAAGGGTGCTATTAGTATGATTAAATTACTTCTTACACTAAGAATAATATGTTGGTTTGATCCCTCTTGAGTCTATTCTGTTAAATACTGATTGTCTTAAATTATAATAAATTTAATTTACCATTTTTTTCCTGATTAGTACAGTATGTAGTATGCCTACTATCAGTAAGGTAGGGTTAGGGTTAGGGTTGGGGTTGGTTGAGCATAGGTTATATACTGTTAACCATTTTATTCCCAACTTGGAATTGAAACATTTTAAGTCAGAACTTCACTTACAAACTAGGATGCTCTGACACCTATGAACATACATCCTTTCATCAAATAGAACACATCCAAATGAAGATTTGAAGTCAGATTATGCACTTATGGGATGCTCCAACAAATGAACATGCATCATTTCACGAACATATCAAAGTGAACTTTTAAAGTAAAACTATTCACTAACAGGCTATTAGGCTGCTCTGACACAAACATACTTTCATCACAAAGACCATTATCTTTCAAAAAATAAACTTGCCCGAATTAATGGATTACATTGGATAGGGTTTACTGTGTGAGCTCAAAGTCCTTCTTGTCAAAGAGACCAGTCCAACATATGTAACTCATGCGAGTGAGAGAAAAGCCTTCTGTCAGGCAAACTTGACCAGATATCTGGATCTATCTCTACATGATGTGACATCACAGGCTTGGGAGGGGATGACTCTCCAGACATCTTCTCTCTCTCTCCCTGATATCCCCCCAGGATCAGCATCTCAACGAGCCCTGTATCTCTGCTGTTTTTCAACGGCTGACGACTATTTTAACAGTCAGATTTAAAAGAAAGTAAAATACATAAATGTGTATTCAGGGAGAAGGGTAAACTATGTTCATACTTTGTGTTGAAACAAATGGATACTGTTAACATCAAATAGTAAGGTGATAACCTCTGATAACACAGAACACTGGGGTCACTTATATGACAGGTAACATAGCTGAAAATTTTCTTGTTTCCCCCTCTAAATAAAATGGTGGACATTGGTCAGATCAGTTCAAGAACAGAATATTAATGGTAATAGTTTGGATCGAAAACTCTGAAAAACTGTTATGTACCGAACATAGCTGATGCGTAATTTATCCACTTATGGCTGTCTTACATAAAATATTTCAAAAACTGAAAGGAGACTCACCATGCTCTCTGAAATTGCCACCGTAGAGGATAGTCATGTCACCACATGGTACAGGTCACATCGTTTTGGGCCAAACAATTTTTGAGATATTGCAATTTAGTTTAGCTGATAACCTAGTTGACAGGCTTTTTGTGGACACAAATTAAATAATCATCAAATTATTTTTCTAAGTAAAAAAAAAAAAACAACTTTCTTTTCCATTTGGAATATGACTCATGAAATGAATAACAATAAGGCTTTTTTGTTTTTTGTTTTAATGGGTTTTCCTTCATATTTTGTTACATCCGTTTCCAAAACTAAAAATCAGACAAAATTCTGAGTAAATTCTGTAAATAAAGGAGCATTAAGACATATATTATTCAATAACTGTTTGCATAGAATTATTAGATGGAGCAAGTTAATGTAGAAAATGTATTTGGTATTTAGACATTTTATGGCGTGATCACCATTAACATCAGTAGACATGAAATTAAAATTATAGAATTATAATTAAATAATTAATTGTATATTATAGAATCATCCATATGTGGAAGAGGAAGGGCAAATATGGAGCTGAATAATCCTAAAGCAGAGGGTCACCCTAAATACTTTATCTTTCTCAAGACCCATACGTGATGTGGATCAGGACTCTTCAGAGCTAGTTATGAAGTCAACCTAGGAGAGAGAGCAAAGTACACAGCAGAATGCAATCAGGAAGCAAATGAAGAGTGGGGTTTGTGAGGAGTTGAAGGAGATGCAACACCGTGCTGGGAGAGAGAGAGAAGAGGACAAGAATGAAAACATGAGGGCGACAAAATCTAAGACATTACCTGGAGCCTTACCCATATTCATACTATTGTGGTTCAGGTAGCATTTGATTCTGTATGAAACTAGTTACTGCATATAGGTTTAGTAACACATGCTAAATGAAGTATTGGGTAATTTCTTGGGACTTTGAAATTCAAATGCGTGATTGTGAATTAGGTCATAAAGATACGTGTAAACTGAATTTTGATTGAGTTCTATGCAGGATGAATACAATTATTACAATTACAATTATGTTTGATGTTTAGCCTTTAATACAGACGATTATTTTCTGGTGATGCACTTTCATTTGTCCTGAGGTTCAGAGATCAGCTGATGACTTCCTGCCTGCTCCCCATTTGCATCATCATTTCAAAGTAAGAGGTTGTTTATATAGATAAAAGGAAATGAAATGGATGAAAAGTCCTTTCAAATGAATGGTGTAATGGGATAATATGGCTAATTTTGAACATTTTGGCAGCAGCTCGGGGTCCATAGACAGTATGTCATTAATATTATTGGTGAAGCACTACTGTGACGTAACTTCGAAGGCTGGTGGTCTCCTAATATTGAGTTGCTACAGAGTTGCTAAGGTTCCTGAATCTAATTTTAAAAATAACCTACAGGAAAAATATTTTCTCCTACATTTTTCTATTGACGTTTATTTGGTTTATACTTGTGGATGACCTTACCGTACACAGGTACAGAAAGTGGAAAATTTCCAATGGTGAAAAAAAAAAAAAATTAAAGAAATAAACTCTCCAAGGCTCATGTCATGAGTTCACAGCATGAATGTATTCTTCAGCAACAGAAGTAAGTTAAACACTGAAAGCTGATCCCTGCAAATATACCCTTTTGTATTGATTACTCGCACACCCTCTGTCTGTGTAAAGACAGCACTCGACCAGATAAACCTCTAAAGTATTATTCGGACAATATTGCACTGCAGGAAATAAAACTGTGCAAAGAATGAAAAACAAAAGGCAATTAAAAGGAAAGACAGCTCGGTTGGTCACAGTATCATCCTCCGGCAAAATAATGACCTCGAAGTTGAAAACAGAATTTTAGTCTTTTATTGCCTTCGCAAAGTACTATTGATGTAGTGGAGCATTGTTCAAAGAATCCTTCTGAGGCTGACTCTTCCAACGCCATCACAAGGTAGGACGCTGCGTTACTACTTTATGTTAAGTTAGTTTGTCTACAGACCTGTTTTAAACAATGAAAACAATTATTGTGCCATGATTAATATTTTGTTTAACGTGGTGGTCTTTGCATAGAACAAATAAATAGAAATGGGCAGTAATGATCATCAAGTGGCAACTCTGATGGTTGTAAATGGAAGTCAGATAGTATTGAAATCTATGTGAAAATGGCCCAACTTCTCACTTGATTTTTTTGCTCAGCAAATGTTTTCCTTAAGGGTTTATGGTCATCATAAATGTTTGCAAGGAGAACATAAGCCAGAAAACCAAACAGGGTGATAATTAGAGAAGAAATTCCCTTCTTCTCTTTTGACTTAAACTATGTCATTTCTAAGTCAGGGAGGATGGATCAGAGGATTATTAACAATAATGGTAAAAAATCAGGACATTTAGAAGAAGCAGAAGAACTAGTCCACGTTTCGACTTTGTTATAGTCTGACAGCAGTGGCCCAAAAGAAAAACTGTGTTTTGATATGTTGTTCTGTCACTTTATTCCTCTACCCATGCTGCCAATAATGCCAATAATGAAAGCACTAGGCTTGGGTTGCATGGATTAGGACACTGTTGAATAGTTGCCTGGAGCACAGTGTCATAGTGGTTAGTGCTGTTGCCCCAGGTTTGGTTCCCGGCCTGAGGCCTTTCTGTGTGGTAGTTCTGCCTGTGTGGGTTTCGTCCAGTTTTCTCCCACCATCTAAACCCTAACCTCACCTGAAATGTTGGCTGAAATTGGCTGGATTTGGCTGCATTATTTCTTCCTCTTACTCACTCACTCGTCTTCATCCACTTTTATCCGTATCCAGGTAGCGGGGCTGTTGGAGCCAGCTAATATCGGGCGAGGGGCGGGGTGCACCCTGAACAGGTTGCCAGTCCATCGCAGGGCCAACACACAAGGACAAACAAAGATAAACAACCAATCACGCTCGCATTCACACCTACGGCCAATTTAGAGTCTCCAGTTAACCTATACATGTCTTTGGATGGTGGGAGGAGTACCGGAGTACCCAGAGGAAACCCACGCAAAAGCAGGGAGAATATGCAAACTCAGCACAGAAAGGACCCAGGCCAGGAACCGAACCCGCGACCTTCTTGCTGTGGGGCTAACCACTACGCCGCCGCGCTGCCCTCTTCGTCTCAAGACTATATCGTCCTGGATAATGAATGCAAAAAATATTTGAGTTACGACTGTATCATTCTCCTCTTGAGACAGCATTTACCTATTTATATAACAGTCCCATTATGTAGTCTGGAGCTGTACCTTGACAGAGCTCCCTCTATACTTGGAGGTCACTTCAGCTGAGGAGGGGAGGCCTTGGATTGACCCCTCAAAATCTTGTTATTCTTGCTTTCTTCTACTTTTTACAAGCATCATCATTGCAGCTCATCTTTATCAGCCATTAAGGGCCATTCAAAGTCAATCATCAAACTCACACAGTTCATTCTCAAACTTATTTGCAAACCCACACAGCCCACATCAGTTATCAATCTGTGTAGCTCCGGGCTACAAGATTTCTGTGATCTTCTCCCTGTCCAGTTTCTTCTTTCATCAAATCTAATTCTTGGTGCCAGAGTCACATCCTCATCCGACACTGGTCCTGCAATATGAAACCATCCTTTATGCGCTTTCCTCTGAAGCTCCGCCATAGCGTCCAATAGCCTTTTAACCATCGACCTCTCTCAACATCATACATATTCAGCCAGTTTTAATATTTCAGAACCGTCACGACTAAATCTCCCAGGGCTCTTCATCAAACTGCCAGTCATTTCAACATACTCTTTCTCTATAGGACTCACTCTTCACTGCAAATAAGGCAATTCCCTCTTACAGAGACCAGACCAGGTGTTTCATTGGAAGTCTAACAACCTCTATCAGCACAGAGAATATCCAAAGGGTGTAATTGCAGAATATGAATCTTACTTTGCACACATGATGATCCCCCTCATTCCACTCATCAACTGTCATGCATTGCTCTGTTCCTGACCCACCATGTCCTACACACTATCTCCTGTCTGACCTATTGTGGAGTTGAGATAGCTTGCCTGCTAATGAAAAGCCTTCACTGTGTCTGTAGTTACCAAGGAGCAAAACAAGCAACATAGCAAGGTCACTTCCTGTAAAACTTTATTGTAGAGCTCTAGTGCATCCTCAAACCTGCGCATCAATAGCTTTGTACTTTTTAAATAATGTTTGGGGATTCAGCCTGGTTTCCTATACTGTTGTAATGTCATTAGATAATTGCACAGCCACATTTATAGTGTCTCTATTTGTTGTATTTTAAATTCTTTCATGTCTGTGTATTGCCTAAGGGGTGTGTGTTTTGTCCTCAGGGACCACCTCATTACACACTAACACGTGACCCAGCTCCACAATATGTATGCAAACACACACACAGGCGCATGCAGCAAGCCCCTGCTTGTCAGAAGGCAAGTGGCAGTACAAAGAACCTTCTGAAACATCAATCAGTTACTTCCACCATAGCTCTGGGGTAACATATCTGACCTTGGAAGAGCTCTCAGATGCTTTTCCTGCTTTCAGAAAATCACTCTCACAGTCTGCTCTATTCTTCTCCCCCTCTGCTGTCTCCTCACTCTTTGAATCACAAAGCGCAGCCATGATAGTAGAATATG
The DNA here is from genome assembly GCF_900963305.1 of Echeneis naucrates. Taxonomy (NCBI): domain Eukaryota; kingdom Metazoa; phylum Chordata; class Actinopteri; order Carangiformes; family Echeneidae; genus Echeneis; species Echeneis naucrates. The sequence goes on from NC_042527.1 coordinate 3,204,231, forward strand.
CTTTCACACATCACTGATTTCAGTTTCAACTCTGTCACGTCCCCGGCCTCTCTTTTTGTTACCTTTGCATCTGTTTTTCTTTTACTATCCTCCCTTTCTGAGTATCTCTTGACTGTTATGAAAAGTGATTAGTTTCAATGCACGGAATCTAAGCATGCAAATCAGAAATTGTTCACTTCGAAATGGATCATAGCATACATTAAAATAAGCCTGATTGACTTCCTCTGTTGCCGTTAAGAGACTTTTGGCTGATTCTTATGTAATACAAGGTAGAAGTTCTAAAAGGAATGTGACATTTATATTCGTTCTGAGCACTGTGCCTCAGCACTGTTCTGCTCTGCTGCAACACCAAAAGTGTGCAACATTAGCTAACATTTGAAATAGAGTCAGTTAATATCATTGGTGAGATGGACCATTGAGGAACAAACACATCAGAAAACCACAAAGTTTTTCCATCCCCATTTTTTTGGGTGCCGTGTGGGTCCAGGGTGTCACTCCACTGCCAGGAGACATTTAATGCACATGCTGTTCCGTCACTGCCAGTCTCTGGTCTGCAGTCCATATTTATCATATTCAAAATGATGGGTAGAGCAGCCTGCTCCTTCACTTTGTAAGTAAATTCAGTCAACACTATTCGAGTGCTACACAAGGCTGAATTAACTTTCCCAGTCTGACCCTCTGTATCATTGACGATTGATTGATGATCACCAATGGTGTTCATAACGCAGGTTTGCTGAACATAACATATTGATGGTGAAGAAAAGGAAGACATGAAATGCACATCATGTGGATCCAATAAAATGTTGCGTTGGGTAGCGCTTATCCTTCAGAATCAAGTGGTAACTCAGTACAAGGTCGCCCACTGGTTTCTGAGCTGCTGTTTGAAGCCTTGAGTTTGTGAGTTGGCCATCTCGTTTTTTGAAACCAGAAGAAACCATATTTGCAGAAGAAGGTGCAGCTGAGGAACAGTGAGGGAAGGATAAATCACACAATAGTCACACCCTAATTCATACTCTGTGTCATGATCTATTTTCCTCTAAATGGGACCATCATTTAAAAAACATCATTACATGTCGCTTGAGATAGAATTGAAATTAGAGACTGAGACCATAAACCCATTAGGAAAACCCTATGATAATACATTATTGTGCATTTAATTTAGTAATTAAAAAACACATAGAAGGGTAGTGCAGACATGCATTCTAAATGTGATTATACATGATTATATTTCTTTTTGCGTTGACAATAAACTCCTCTCCATACATCAACCGACCCACCAGCAAAATGCATATAGAGACAGATGGGTGACACAGTTTGAACTTGCTGGAGGTTTTTTTTTTTTCATCAACAGCAGGACTTTGGCCACAGGGCTGATTGCTGACCAGAAATGTTGGTGGTGGACCAGTCAGCCATATGCTAGCCAATTCCCTGCTGGTAACCTTCAGCATGATGCTGACGCACTCTTCTCTGTGGTGTCTTTTTAGAAAGTCTCCAGGGTAAGTTTTGTGATTGACATGTAGGCAGTTATTTTCACATTTTGTAGTGATAGCAACAGAGATGTCAGATGATACAGTGTCCTTATGTGCGAGAGTATTCACTGATGTAAGACTGGGATGGTACAAAGAACAGTAATGTTGAAACAAAAAAAAATATAAATTTTATATTGCCAGTTTCATCGACAATAAAAGTACAAGTTGGATCAAAGAAAAGAAGCTAGATGTCACTGCTCCTACATTGACCTTAATGATCCATCCATGGCACATATATACAACAGTAAATAATCAGTTTGCAGGTCAGTGGCTTGGACTACGTTGCAGTCCTAAATCACAGACCTATAATAAATGTGTTCTTTTCTGGAACCTTTTTAAATAAGGAGATATTTCATTTGATTGCATTACATATATACATTTCCCTTGATCATCTCTCTTGACCTTGACTTGAGCTCACCTGTTATGAATTCAATAAGTTGGACATGATGTGGAAAAATCACAGCCTTGGTCTTTGTAAAGTCTAATAACTGCAATCAGAGAAAAGATCAAGCCGTAAGGTGGAAAGAGCTGCCTGCAGAGCTCAGAGATAGGAAAGTGTTGAGGTATAGATATGGGGAAGGATACAAGAAATTCTGCAGCAGTTGAAGGTTCCCAACAGCACAGTGGCCTATCTGATTCTTAAATAGAACAGGAATAACTCACAGTCTAAGAGAACTGAGCAATTGGGGAAGAGGAGACTTGCGAAGAGATCTGGCCAAGAACCTGACGGTCACTCTGGCAGAGCTCCAGAGATCCTGTGTGGAGATTGAAGAAACATCCAGGAGGACAAGCATCGATGCATAGTGTCTGCAGTGCAGACGGAGGCCTCTCCTCAAAAAACAACTCTCAGACTGCAAGAAGCAAGATTCTCTCATCTGCAACCAAGACTGAACGGCCTCAATCCTAAGTGCTGTGTCAGGAATAAATCAAACATGATGTTCAGAAATTGTTTTCCTTGTCACCTGCAACATAACAAAATATAGAACATTGTATATATTCAGGTGAGACATACTCATGGGGCAGAAGTAGAAATTGTTCTCAATCGTGCACCGATGTTATTTATTTTGGCCAATATCCGTCTCAGACATTGTTTCTGCACGGATCTCAGATGTAGTTTCTGCTCTGTGAGTGCGGTCGCAAATTCCTCTATTGAATTTATTGCAGAATAGGTCTAGACACAAAACTATTCATTTATACATTCATCTTCTACTGCTTATTATATTATTATAATCCCAGCTCACTCTGGGCGAGGATGGGATACACCCTGGATAGGTTGCCAGTCCATCAGGCCAACAGACAGAGACAAACAACCACTCACTCACACTAAATTGTGCTACAGACAATTTAGAGTCACCAGTTGACCTAAACATGATGTTTTTGGATGGTGGGAGGAAACCCACGCAAGAACATGCAGAACATGCAAACTCTACACAGAAAAGCACCAGGCCAGGGAATAGAGCCCACGGCCTTCTTGTGAAGAAACAGCGCTAACCACTATGCGGCCGTGCTGCCACTTACAGAAAACTAGTGGTATAACCAAAACTTCTTCTGTATTTGACTTATAAATGGGAGAGATGACTAAGTACTGAACTAACACTGAAGCTAAATTTAGGCCACACTATAATTACCATATTATTATCTGCTATGGACCGGCTCAGGTGCCACTGACCCAGCCACAAGTCTGGTCAGGTACTGTCACAGTCTGACCTTCAGCCCTTCGTGCTGATATTTTATTCATCTCATCCACAGCCTATTCTGACACCTGCAAATACTAATCAGCCCTGCACTCACTTCAGCTCTCTACACCTGCACCTCAAGTACCAGACAAACCTACATCTAAATACAGAACGCATCAGTTCATTTCCTTTTGTTTCCAGTTTCTGTGACTTTCCTTTTATATCTACCACCTGTATTTGTAGCAGCTGCATAGGCTTGTGGTCCTCCCTGTTTTTCAGCTCACCCACCTGTTATTGCATTATTATTTATTGGTTGTTTATTGTCACTAAATTGTCTGACTTTCTTTTGCTCTTTTATGTGCTGTTTTTATTGCCAAGTCAAATTCCTGTGTGTTTTGCACAAATTAAAGCCATTCTGATTCTGATTCTGAAGCCTTCTTTTCATATTTATTATTATGTCAAATTTATCAGTGGGGGAGTTCTGATAATGATCCACCTTCTACGCCTCACCAGATCTCTATTAGGTGATGATGGAAGATGGCTCTGGGGATTATAGTGATATACAGATTGTATCCACTGACAGTGTGGTTAACTGGTGGACTGGGCTGGCCAGATCATAGAAGTGAACATTATGATTAACAGTGAATTTGTTGGGGAAGGGTAAAATAATCTTTAATGCATGAAGAAAATATTAATTACATTGTCTGAAATGGGACAAGATTTTAAGATTTGTTTTTTTTTTTTGTCAGGCACAGATTCAGACTGCAAGTCAAAGTATATTTATTGTCAATTTGACAATATGTAGACATAATAAAATATATAGTAAACAAACATAACACAACACAATAAATAAATAAAAAAAGGAAAAAGGCACAATCGCAGTGACACAATGCATTTGACAGGCATTTGAATTGAAAAAGCTTACAGACTGGGTAAAGTGAGTGTGTGCATTGTAGTTCAGAGTTCAGCCTTGGGGGGTCAGAGTCCAGAGATTGTGTGGGCAGGGTGCGGAATGGGGAGGGCAGGCGGGGCAGGGAGAGCGTTTAACATCCTGACAGCCTGATGGAAGAAGCTGTCTCCTCCCTGATGGTAGCAGGTTCCGGAGGTTGTGTGACGGCAATGCTTTGCAGATGAGGAGAGTGCTGTAAATGTCACGGAAGGAGGGGAGAGAGGCACCGACGATCTTCTCTGTTGCTCTCACGATGGGGTCTAGTGGCAGTACACAGATCTGGAGCCATACCCCACCGTATTTGAGCTGGACGGGATGCTCTCGATCGTGCATCTGTAGAAAGTCTGCATGGCTGGGGCTCTAGCTCTTCTCAGCTTGCAGAGAAAGTAGAAGATTTGATGGGCTTTCTTGGCCAGTGATGTGGCTTTGTTGGTCCATGAGAGGTCCTATGTGATGTTCACACACAGAAACTTGGTGCCGCCCGCTCTCTCCACAGCAGCACCATTTATGGTCGGAGAAGTATGTTGGTTGCACACTCTCAGACATTCAGAGGGAGAGTTTTGGTGTCTACACCACAAGGCCAGTCGATTCATCTCGCTCCTGTAGTTTGTCTCATTGCTCATTGCTCATCGCATTGCTGATGAGACCCACCACAGTCCACAAACTTGAGTAAAATATTTGAGCTGTGCAGCAGTGTACAGTCATGGATCAGGAGAGTCAAGAGGAGGGGGCTCAGCACAGATCCTTGAGGAGCTCCCATGTTCCCAGTCAGGAAGTCTAACAACCAGTTGCACAGCAATGTGTTCAGTACCAGCCAGTCCAGTTTGAGGCTGTTGAGGCTCTTGATGATTGTACTGAACACTGAGTTGAAGTCAATGAACAGCATTCTAACATTGGAGTTAGAAAGAACGAAAGAAATTCAACTATATGCATATTTGAAACTAGTTGACTTTAGCACAAGACACTATCATATCATAAGGTATAAAATTCCAATTTGCCATACATTATAATATGACACATTTTACAAGAGAGTACGCACCAATTTTTTAATATATATGGGCGTGGGTAGATTTACTAAGGCACCATAGCACTCATAGCCAATCACAGCTATTGGGTCTCCATGTCATGTACCTGCAACAAGTGTTTGTCTTTTCGAGAAGTATTCAGCTTAATGTATCATTCCAGTGTTAGATGGTATCTCATACTGATCCTACTCAAAAAGTAGTAATTTCCCCTTTTTCTGTCTACACGAGGAAGACAGTTTAATAATTTCTTTGAAGGTATGCAATCTCCTAGTGGTACATCCAGTCACCAGGCTGTGATTAAAAACTCAGATCGTATGACCGTGCACCATCAAACGATAAGAAAAATCTTGTGAGAGGGCTAAATCTTACATCTCGACATCCGTAAAGTTCCTCAGACACACTTCAAAGGTTTCCGTCTTTTTTTCTGAGCTTCCAAATGAACCCATCCCTGGTCCTCTTCTTTTTGTGCAATACCCTTGAGCACATTGTAAAGATCGAGTCAGGTCAGCTCCAACTTCTCTGCTTTTTATTTCATTATTTTTTACAGCCAGTGGAAGCATCCTCTCGAATCCCTGTCCTCGGGATATGATGATAGTGAGTCAATTCCCCCTGCTCTCTCACTCTCTACTTTCCCCCTCATATCTGACAGTAGCTCAAAGTGTTGCTGTACACTGTCATTGATTATCTCTGTTCTTTTTTCCCCCTCTTAGTTTGATTTTAGTTCCCCCTCTAATGCTTCCAAGGCTGTTTACTTGCAGTTTTTTTTTTTTTTTTTCTGTCTCGCCGCCTTGCTCTTTTGTTTGCTATATTACTTTTCTGGTGTTTCTGCATTGTTTCCTGTGCTATCATCCACCTAGCAAGAAAGTATGTGATTACCTGGATCACCTGCGATGGTCCTGATTTATTGAACAAGGTGTAAATGACTACTATGTTGGGTGAATTGCATTGTACTGTGGGCAAACCTATCTTATAAGTACATTGCATTGCAAAATGCAGTGCATGCAGGAATGACTGAGACTGTTGTCTCAAGGCCGAGGATTTGCATCAGCTGCATACAATTGGAGCTGCAGACTATTTATGTATGTCTTTCTGGATTTTAGCATGTGGTGATTGGGCCTTGTTATTCTTGCTGCTGTTGCACAGTATTGCTTTTTTTTGGAGGGGGGGATTGGCTTTGTCCCTCAATCATCAGTATTGGGTGTGGTGAAGGTAAGTGGAAGCCTTACAAAAGAATGATAAAAGCGTAAACGGGTAAGTGTTACAAAAGATAAAAGCAGGATGTACCGGGAGCCCAGCTATTTGAATTATCCAGCTGCTCAAATGAGAAATTCAACTGTTTGTCAGGATTTTTCAATTATTAAAGCTATGACCTCCCCAACAGTGCTGTTGATGCTTTTCAATGCATTTTTCCCCAAGCTGTCATATTTTGTTGATGCTAGATCCATGACCTTATCAAGATAGCAAGGTGAAACTGGTCCACTGTGGTCCATATACTTCCAAGTCTAAATCTCCACATACCAGCTGTGACCCGCTGCTGTTGGCTGACGTCGGGAAGCTATTCTGTGTACAAGCATCAGAATTTGTCCAGATGTGGAATCATTGGCCTTGGAAAAAGATGTACGGTAGGCGAGAGAAAAGAAAAGCTTGTGGCCCAAACATAGGCAGGATTTTCTGTCTTTGATGCCCACGTGTGTTTAGATTGTCCAAGTTGTTCTCTTGTGCAGTAAACAGGTTAAGGTAATCTGAAACCAAATGGCCAGGCTTAACTTGCTGATCCTAGAGGGACTGGGTGATTTGATTATTTATGACACTCCTGATCTCTGGATTTTCCCATGTCAACAGTCCGGGCACTAAATCAAAGAAAAGCCTTACTGATGAGAAAGTACAAAGAATGCAAGTCACTAATGACAGGCTCGGGTAATTCAGATAACCACTCATCTAAACAGTTTAATGAACACGGGGTCTGAATCCCGTTGAACGCCTTTGGGATGTGGGAGAACAGTAGAGTGGTGGCGTGAATTTGTGGCCAACAACGCTGCAGAAATGATGTGATACTGTCATGTCAACACAGTGGGGAGTCTCGAAGGAAAGTTTCCTAGATCTTGTGGAGGATGTTGTGAAGATAAAGGCAGGCCAGCATTTGCCCAGTCTTCCTAATAATGTGCTAAATGAATGTATACTGTACAACAGTAAGCTCGGATGGAATAAGGAGCGACATTAACAAGTGAAGTACAAAGCATAGGAAGTTCTTGTGGTAGATAGTATTCATTAATTTCATTGTATGTGTGAAAAATACAGTTTAGACACATTTACAGTGAGGGATCTATTCACTGCAAAGGTTCATCTTAAAAAAAATATATGTTTTTGAAAACAATAGTTTAATTGAAGGTTAAAGGTTAAGGTTAAGGTTAAAACAAAATGATTTTCACATCTAGGAATAACATCTTAAGTCCAAAACCACCTGCACCCTAAATTATTTGTTCGGTAAAATTGGAAATTTAGCATGTGAATGCATGTTTGGTTTGAAAGTTGACCAAATCGTCGAACTCCAGTCCAAATATAACATAGAGCAAACAATCTGATGTGTATTTTTTCTTTATCTACCCAAACATGTGACACCTGAAACAACTAAAGCAAAAATATTTACTGAGCAATTAAGTCAAATGAGAAGTAGGGCAATCTTCTCATAGAAGTCAATACAATTTGACCTCTTTTTTCAAAGAGTGGTCCATTTTTCGATACAGATAATGGAAATAATTATTGAATGAAATGGACAGCTTTATCCAATGACATCATGTGACATAAGCCAGAGTTCAAGAACTCCAGAGGAATCTTTCTTCATGGTCGGATTTCTGTCAGAGAATTAAAAAAGAGATAAAAAAACGGAAATAAATAAATAAAAGCACCACTTCTGTGACCTGCTTACAACACGCAATGCCCCAGTCAATAAGCATGTTGGTGTAATGACAGGCGTGTTGTTGTTGTGTTAGATGGGGGCTGAACCTTTGCCTCCGCATACTGAGCATGTCCACTTGGTGAACAATTATCATTCATTACTGCTGGCTGTCAGCCTCTCTCGTGCTCCTCCATCTTTACGATGTTGAACTCTCTCTCTCCGACTCGGCCTTTTCCTCATCTTCTCTCAGTGATGGGTATGGAGCTGTCATCCTGTCAGCCCTCCATCACCCTATCGACTCACTGATCTTTGCATGACCATGCACAAATGCCTGCATGCCAATTTCTTTCTGTTTTCTCCTCCACTTTCTTTCTCCCCAGGCGCGTCTCTGCCTCTGTTCTTTAGCTCTAAGTTGTTTTGGCAGAGGGGAAAAATAATCCATTCTAAACTTTATTTTACAATGACAAGAAATATTGCTTTTCAGAATGAGGTAACAAGTGATACGCCATTGGTGTTTAGAGAGCGTGGAAAGTGGCTTCTCATGTCCAAGGCAACAACAGCCTGAGATTCAGAGTTCCCGCTCATTATTAAACTTCCCTTTGTGTCTGCCACTTTCTCTGGGGCAGGATTGGACTTTACCCAGACCAATCACCAGCAATCAACCACCCTTTCTTGACGCCTAAAGTGAACTAACCCGTGATCAGGTGAGCTAAAAGTAAGGAAAATAACATTTAATACATTGTGTGATCTGAAATGAAACACCATGAGTTAAGTTCTGTGAGACCAAACAAAGTGGCTCCTTGTGCATGCCAATATGCTACTACTGACAAAGATGAATTAAAATATTGGACCGCTTTTGACCCAATTGATTTGACTGAAGTGATGTCTTTGGATGTATGTTACCGCCGACCAGAAGTTGAGATGCATTTTCCTTTTTGTGCCACGGAACACAATATATTAGATAGAAAGATATTTCCCTCATCCCCTCTGGGTATTAAAACTGTCTAAAAGCTTGCATATATATGCATTTTGGATTTAGTCCAGGTCACAAGCCACTCCCTTTGGCTAAAATGTTATCCAGTATAATGGGAGAGGGAATAAAGGATCTGCTGAACTGCTCAGTCCTGTGGTGCAGTGAGATGGGGTGCTGGCTGCAGCTCTAATTGTTTCTAAATTCTCTCTCCGTACCATAATGATACCATAATACCAAGGCATTCTGCATCTGACAATCCTGAGTAAGTCCAGACTCCTGCCAAGCACAGAAGCAACCATGAACCATCTTGACAGTCAGCTTGTGTTGTTGTCTGACCTGCTGCCATTCCAGCATGAAAAAGGATGCCGCTGGATTTGATGAATTTGGGCATGACAGGCTAAAAGTAAGGCTTTCAAATGAGTTCTAACTAGGTTTAAGTCTCAGGGTTGATTGATAAACTCCAGTGAAAAATAGCTGCAGCCCCTCCTCCTCTGCCGCTCTTTTGTCCAATGTGAGAATTAATGAGTGGGTGGGTGTTGATTCATTTATCACACTGCAACCAGGTTTCAGTGACACTGAATAAATCAATATGATGATAAGTCGTCAAATTATTAACTAATAGAGATTTAGAGGACAGCTGTCTATATCAAAGTTGCTTCTGTTCTACTACTTGCATTATTTTCTTGTGTCTCTTCTGTTTACTTTTGATTGAATTACTCTAAGAGCTCAGACTGCAGATGATGTGACTGACACCTCTAATGCAAGCAGATTTTACATCATATTCATGAAATGAATGACGTCTCTCAATATTGAAACTTAGATTTTGGCGACTTTAAGTTTGTTTACCACTGACATGAAAACTTATTATATTCAAGTTCATCCAGAAGTTTTCATTAGGACTCAACAGAACAGAGTTCTAGAAGTTAGAGTTTCATAAGTCAATGTTGAGAGGAATTGAGCAAAAGTAGGTTGAGTGAGAAAACCTACCTATCTATAAGAGAAATTCCAGATTCATTCATTCATTCATCTATATACTGCTTATTCGTTTCCAGGTAACTGGGGATTCTAGATCCAATCTGAGCTCACAGAGGGCGAGGGTGGGGTACACACTAGACAAGGCCCCAGGCCTTCACGGGGCCAACACTCAGAGACAGACAAAGACCAATAACCACCCCCATTCAGACCTACAGACAGAGTCACCAACCATCCCAAATATGGATGTCTTTGGATGGTGGGAGGAAACCCATGCAGGCACAGGGAGGACATGCAAACTCCACACAGAAAGGACCCAGGCCTGGGAACTGAACCTGTGACCTTCTTGTTGAGGGGCAACAACGCTAACCACTATGTGCTGCCAGAAATCCCAGATGCTAGAAGCAAAACACAGATTCATTGTGTGTTGTTAACAGTAATAGATTCTAATAGCTAATAGGTTTATATATCCTAAGATGAGACCTGTTCTTTTATGTTATGTTGTGAGATGAGAGTACAGTGTTTGAATACTAGCAGCATGTGTGCGATACAGGGCAGCATTGAAGCCAAAGTACTCAGGTTTTACTGATGTTGGGTGGCACCCGCTAGGTTAACCGCGATACTGCTTCCCCACGATTTGAACAAAGCACTAAAGACACAACTGCCACAATTGCTCAGTGAATTGAAAAACTGTTCTGTGAGGTCACGGCCCTGTAACCACTAAAATCTCCTTCGTTCATCCTTGAGTCGCTGTGAGTGGTTGTGTTTTAAGAGGTTTCATCAGGGTTGCTGAGATATAGCATTCAAGACTGTGTTTTTTGAGCTCACTGTGATCTCAACCTTTCACCACCAAAATCGAATGAGTTTCTCTCAAATTGTTATAAATTCCATTGAAGCATGACTGAATCGGATGGACAACCGAAAACCAATATGCCCCCAACTCGCCGACAAATATAGGATACATTCAATAAATGCTGGGACTTCGTTCCTAGAGTGTTAAATGGAATATTTTGATTAGAACTTTTACTGAGCCAGTGAAGAACACCAGTATATATACAAGAAGAAGAAAGATCAGATGTACCAAACTGGAGTATATTGAAAAGAAGTGTTTCTTTTGGTTTCGTTTAAGACTTTCCCTTTTTTGGTCATTGATGATATACATTTCTTTTATTCAACACACAGTGAAAGAAAAAAGTGACAGAATGTAATGTTGTGTCGAGCAGAATAAAGGGGTAATAAAAATAACATAATAAAATTATGACAAATTGATAGAGGGATAGAGGCAGACAAGGCTGGGTGAGATGGAAATTTTCCCCAGTGGAAGTAGCTGTCCTTAGCGATGGTGATCCCTTTCATTTTAGCAGGAGGCTGAGCAGGAGTGGACGGTATACAATAGAGGAGGACGGTTTTTCCTTTTGGGCAGACTTATCAAACTGATCTACTAATGCGTGGTTCCAGTCACAGCAATTAATGCCTTTGAGAAAAGTGTTCTCTTTTATGCCAACAACATATGAAGTGTCCTGCTGAGAGAAAATATCCTTGACAAAAGTTGTGTTTATTGAAGTTTTGTATTTTTTTCAACCACAGATATGGTTGCTCAACACTTCACTAACATGTGACCCTTTGTGAGGCCTCTTTTTTTTTCCTTATTACTATTGCAAACTTATGCGGCTGTGTAGTGCAACACTACGCTTCCGTACAAACTAAAGATTTTTTTAAAGCCAGCATTTTGAAGGCATTCTGGGGAGCGGGAATAAGCAGGCTTCTCAACCCTGCATTCCTTTTTTATTACACTAATTTCAATTTTGCTTTGGAGAAGTCTGAGCACAACAGTTTAGCGTACTCTTGCTGAGCAGACAGCTTCAGAACATTGGTCAAATAAATTCCTCTTTCTTTACGTTTTTAAATGAAATTATTCATCAGTTTTCTGAATGCAGCCACCCATCATAGACACACATGAATTTCAAAACTCCGGAAGTGGTGAGTAATTTCTCCATTATGTATATGTATTTTTTTGTTTGCTCTTGTTTTTTTTTCTTTTTTATTGGGCAGTTTTTATTTTTTATTTCCATCTGTCTGTCCCCTTTTTAAATTCTTAAAAATGAACTTTATTCTATAGCTAAGTCGATGTTAACAGTAAAACTGATTCAAGAAGTCAAGCCTCCACAGGCTAATGGTTCTGGTCCACTGCATGGAACTACCGAAATATGAGGTGTCATTTTGTTTTGAGGCTAATTGTTGGAAAATGAGAGCTTCTCATTTAAAATGAAGAAGGGTGCAGTGAAAATGTGTAATATTCCATGAGCACTGGTATATGTCTGGTACAAGAAACAACAGAGCTTCAAGCAAGGACTGATGCAAGTTATTCATGTTTTGGAAAGGCTTAAAATGAAATACTGATTGTCACTATTGCAATGGCTTGAAAATAACATTTGAGCTAAAGCGGTGAAACTTTGTTGCATGCAACACCTGCAGCAGTTTGGAGCGTCTCCTGGCAAAACAAAAAAACGTTATACTTTAGCACAGAATGTGTCAAAACCCAGCTGACTGTTGCTCCCCTTTGTCCTGATGTCATCTTCCTCTAACAACTCCCACAAGCAGCACAACAAAGCAGCAAGCGTGGAAATGTGAAATGCAAAGCTTATCTGAAAAATCCCTGAGGTTTAGCTTCCAAAATCTGCCAAAACCAAGACACTTCTAACATTTTCTTCCCCCTCCTTCTCAAGCACATTAAATAAATACAAAGGTCTGCGCTTTAATGCTGTAAAAACCTCATTGTTCGGAAAACAGCTTGCTCTGAATACAATCATCATCAAAAGAGATGTGGGAGACAGGCAAGCTATTGCTCGATTCACATGATGAGACGTAATATATTTGTGTCTGGTTGAAATGTTTAAGAACCTCTAACCTACCAAGTGTAGCAGTGGAGCAATAAATCTTACAAATGCCTCAGTCAGTACTATTGATCTCTCAGGTGACCCTGCCAACAGGGTCATAACAATGAAAACAAACTGAAAAGTTAGATCAATTCAAACAAATCAGAAAGTACAGCTGTTCTTCGACTCATTGTCAGTTCAAACGTATTTGCCAACTGCTGAATTTTACACTTGTACTAAACCACATATTCAGGAAACTCAAGATACAACTGAGTGGATGATGACAGGTCAGAGTCTTAGGTTCAATTGCAGGCAGGCAAACAAACCAGTGACAGTCACAGTTAGATAAGCAATGTGAAAACTGGCGAGTGGTGACAGGGTGGCTATGTGGGTGGGGGCGGGTCTTTGTAGTGGGCGAATCAGCTAGAAGGTGGAAAAACTGGGCAGAGAGAGTCTGAAATGACCTCAGAGCTGCAGACAGGAAAATGTCATTGGAGGATTGTAAAAAACGGACGTGTTGTTCAGCCACAAAGCAACAGAGCCCTCAATATAAAGAGCTGCAGTTCACATCCTGGAAATGTCAACACACACACACACACACCATATGCCATATATATGTTTTATATATTCACTACTTTGGACACACTTTCCTGTTCCATTTAATTGGAAAGTGTGTCCAAACCTTTGACTGCTAGTGTAATTACAGAGTTATTAAATTATTTACATCTATGACATATATTCAAAGCAATAGCTCATGATAGTAATTCAACATCATAGCTGTTGTATGTACGTCCATTATGACAGCTATGAACTGAGCAGATCACTTGATTTGAGCTACTTGTTTTATGAATGTATATAATAAAGGGATACGTAAATCTTAAATTACACATCAAAGTTTGGTGAATGAATCACTCTTTTTGAAAATCTTGGGAAAACCTGTCAGCACAGGTCCCATAAAGGACTTCAGACCTTTTTCCCCTTGTGGCGTGCGTTTCCGACAGCTCGGTCAGAAATATCACTTGTTATTGGATCTTATTTTGTAGGACTCTGCCAGGGCCCCTTCTGATACTCTTCACACAAAGCGGCAGGTACTGGTCGTGCTGCTGGGATGATGACTTTCTATGGTCAGCTTTACTTGGATTGCAAACCTTTGTGACCACACGTTTGGATAAGCTCATCTAGAGGAGCTAGACTGCCTGTGCAGCCTGACTGGGGCTGTAGGTACCACTTCGAGCTGTTAGTAGTGGAAAATACACAAGCAGAGAGAAAAATTAGTCAGGTAGGAGTAGGAGAGAGGAGGAGTCTTTGGCCAACACTTTTTTTTGGGGTCTGTCTTGCATTGCAGGTACACCTGTTGTCACTTTCATATGCAGGTGAAACCGAAGCAAATTCACTTGTGCTTCCTAAATGGAAAGATTTGTATAGGATAGATGTGTAATATTGCAAAAATTAGAAACATTCTGTCTCAAAGGGAAGCCAAAGCAAATAGTCAGTTCATAAATTGCTGTAATTCATCATCAGGATGTCTCTATCAGTGTGATTTGAAATGCTGCAGCATGTGTACTGCCAGAGAACGCAACTGCCTCGCTCCTGTGTTTTTTGTTTTTTTTCCCAAGGTCTGCCTGTAAATTCAAATCCTTATGTATAAAGCTCTTTATCACCAAGGTCCCTCATATCTTACAGTCCTCAAAGAACTGTATTATCCCAACAGGACATAAAGCTCTCCATATGTAGGTCCCCTTGCACCTCCTGGATGCTGGAAGATCAGAATGGGAGAAATGGCCTTCAGCTGTCTGGCCTCCATCTTGTGGAACCGGCTCCCAGTGTGAGATACCATCTCTACTTGTAAGATCTTCTTCTTCTTTCATAAACTTCATAGTTAGGGCAGGTTTAGATGAGCTCTGAGTCATCCCTCATGATGCTCTCTGGGGCTAAGTCTGTATTATAACTCCCATGATGAAATCTCTCAAAACTATGCGTTGATGTCACACTAATGTGTTTTCTCCGCCTTCCCTGTCCTGTAATATTGAATTGAAATTAAATTAAAATGAATTGAATCAAGTAACAAGGTAGGTGTTGTTTATTGGTCCAGAACAAGCAGCAGCCCACAATGACGTCATCCGTTGGTATACAGTACAGGCCAAAAGTTTGGACACACTTTCCTATGAGTGAAGTTTTGCACACTGCTTATCCGTAAGGGTCATGGGGGATGTTGGAGCAAATTGTGCCGGGCAAGAGTGGGGTACAACCTGGACAGGTCCCCATTCTATCAACCCTCACACAATTTAGAGTCAGTAATCAACCTAGACATGCATGTCTTTGGATGGTGGGAAGAAACCCACGCAGGCACGGGGAGAACATGCAAACTCTGCACAGAAAGGCCCCAGGCCGGGAACATAACCAACCTTTGTGCTGTGAGGCAACAGCGCTAACTATGCTGCCACACTGCCATCGAGTTTTGCATATATATATATCTGACTTGCTCTGAGCTCCAACCTCGTTGTCAGACAGGTTATTTTAGTACTCTTCAACATTGCCTTTGTTTTATTGTTCACTTTTATATTTAGTTCATGGTCTGGAGGAGAAAAATTCTGTTTCGCCTCTGTGAGATATTTTCTTCAATGCTGTTAAAGAGGTCTACAAAGAAACACAGAAAAATAATTCTATGTAATTTTCCCCTCTGTGTTGTTTCCATATTTACCCAGTCAGAAAAGGTGAACTGTTATCAATAAAGGGTGGCCATTATTGACCATTATGAGTGGTCACCCTCTCCCTTAGAATGAAAACAAAACAGTTGATGTCAGCAAACACTTGCTTTTTCATAGATTATGAAGAGTTAACCCTTTAATGTCCTCACTGAGAAAAAAGGCAATGGAAAAATTATTTCTTTGCATTTTTATTTCTTTGGGACAGGAATAAAAACAAAAAAAAAAAAATAAAGAAATAAAACTTTTTAAAATATAGGCCTCTACCAACCGGTTGAGCAGGACATTCAAGTGTCCTAGCCAAAGTCATGGTAATAACCAAGCCACATGAGTACTTCCGGTTTAGGTGACAATGATAAGCAGAGGCATTTTACCTGTGTAGGCAGTTTGCTGCACCCAAGTTTCTTCACCAATAGTGAAGGTCAGTGTGTTGACACCTGGAGCCTGGCCAGGGGGCTCGCATCTGAGGGACGGGTGGCTTCTTCTAAGAAGGGTCCATATCAGCTTCTCAGAGACCAGCTGAAACCTGTCCTGAAGTGGCTGTACAACATAATCCACATCAACACCTTCTTTACAACAAGTATCCACGTTGCTAATGGGTGAAGACAGTTTCATTCTCTTAACTCTCCTACTTAAAAAAAAAAAAAAAAAAAAAAAAACTACCTTTCTTACCTTATTTTACCTTCTACTGCAAATCGCTGGTCTTTCGTGTCCTCGAAGACCACAAATATCTCGACACACAGACAACAATGTACGCAATGTCCTCCAAATCCTCAGCATCTTAGATTCTGGTACCAGCTGAGAGGTTTAGGGCTCGATTATAGCTTTTCTGGAGCTTTTCCTACCGTTGACTTAAGGAGTAAAAATCTCAATTTCCCACTTTCCTCCCTGCGCTCGGAGGAAAACTTCTAATTGTTAGAATTTTTTATTTTTTTTTTGGCAAAAATCCATGTCGTGCGTCAGTTCAATGTTAAACTGGCAATAACACCTTTGAGGATTTTACTATTACAGATATATATAAGATGCTTACAGAAAGGTGATAATCTTTAAAACCAACAGGACATTGATATAGAACCACCTACTATGTGAAAACCTAAAGTAATAAGCTTTAGATCCTGTGTAGCCTTTGTCTACTGATGCTATTCCTTGCTGTCCTAACTTGGCCCTGCCGCATTTGCATGTGAGTTCCTAACCCTCCTGCTAAATCTGCAGCTAATCCTAACAGAATGGTGTGTGAATCTACACTTTCAGGCAACTTTTGTGAACTTACTCCTGATTTGCAGCATACACAGTTCAGTAGAAGAAAATGATATACAAACTCTTAATTTGTGCTTTGCCTAATGCATGGGACTTTCTGAATACCAGAAGGGATGGAGATTTCTGGACTCTGTGGTCCCAGAAGAAGATGCTTCTTACACTAGACAGCTCACTTTACTTATTTGTTTCAGAAAACTCCAACTGGTTTTTCTTGCTTGAACTCTGAAATGACAAATTTTCTTTTTTTGTTTTTGCCCTGTTCCATTGGATATGAGATGAGCCAACCAAACAATTTAAGAAAACTAAAACAAACATTTTCATGCCTCTTTACTTTTATGAGATAAGGCTAACATGCTGGCCTGCCTATTCTCATCCTTACATGATCCCCTCATCTGTTTCATCATATCAATAACTTTGTTCAAAGTGAACTCTACATTTATTTTGGTCACTTTCTCAGATATTTTCTGTCGTACTCTCGGGTGATAATATCAATACCGATGGTGTTAGCAATTTGCACTTTGAAAGTTTGTTTCCAGGTTATGTGCTGAAGCACAACCTCTAAAAATATTCCACATACATGGGAAGACAAAGTGCTGATATAATTCTTTTTAACATCTCCTCTTAAATAGAAGCAGGGTGTTTTGACACACTGTAACGCTGCCAGGACTAGCAAGCAGTTAGTTCATATGTTCAAAATGCTGACAAAGAAAAAATCTCTACTGCAATACCAGTGAATTTGTAATGTGACCTTGTCTCTTCTTGGTCAAATTTAATGAATGAGTTTGCCTCATGAGTCCTGAAAAGAAATATGGGCAATATATATATACACACACATGTGTGTGTGTGTGTGTATTATACACATATGTAATACTCTGCATTAACATATCATATGCTCATAGATGTTCAGATTTGCCCGCCATGCTGATAAAGTTATAGTCAACCAAGTTAATGCAAGAATGAATTTTCTTCAGCCTCATTCAGCCAAGGTCGTACAATCTCTAAGTTTGCATTTAAACGTCTGTCTCCCTCTCACACTGTCTCCAAACATGAATCACTCCTTTGGATACATTTGTAATAGTGTAATTTGAAAGTAATTTCAAACCCTGAAATCTGCACTGTTATTGATGACTGTGTCAAATGACCTGCAGGTACACATGCACCAAGTACTTGCGCGTGCATGCACACGTGCTCGTGTGCCAGTCGATTTCACCAATTCTACCTCATTAATTCAAGCAGACTTACTTTCTAAACATCATAAATCACTCCACGACTAGCAGCCCAACCCTTCTAACCTTTTCTCTCCTTTCCACTTTCTCTCAACCTTATCATCCCTCCATCTCTCCTACTATGTCATTTATTCCCTCCTCAATCACTCTCATTTTCTCTCCCTCCCCCTTCGTTTCTTTGGGAGGTCCAGAAAGTTTTGTAGAATGCACTCTGAATGTTGCTCTGATGAATTGGTTGTCTTCCATTGGCCTGAAGATTAGCCCAAGGGCAATCCCGCTCCTGTTTAATGGGTTCCATGCTGAAGATGAATAATTGTTTATTAACCCAATGCAGAGTGACTCCTTCCCCACCTCATTATGGGCGGGAGAAAAAAAAAAAAAAAAACTGCTGGCAGCTCAAGCTGGCCAATGTAACGCTCTCCCCTCCTGTCTTCCTGCCAATCTTCCTGTCTTACGCTCCGTTTCTCCCTTGCTTTCCCCAGCCGATAAACCAGCAGCCTGATGCAAAGTGACAGTGTGCGTTTGGTTCTTGTTTGCTCCCTGACAACCCAGGAAATTGGCTTTTCATCTTACAAAAAAACACTGCACTTCATATATTAGAGGACATTCATTTTATTATGAGGGGCAAAGGGTAATTGGAAGTTTATGCATCCATTTTATGGCGCTGAAGCGAAGCTCAAATTTACTAAAGCTTTGCAGTGTTTTTTTCTTTAAAATTTTAACAAGCGTTATAAAGTGTATTTTGCTTCTGCTCCCACAAATATTCTACACAGCTGGAAAAGACATCAAGTTCTATCTATTTTATGGTATTCTGGAAAATATAAGTAAAATATCTTCTCTCTTTAAAGCTCTATTTTTGAACTGAACAAAAAAAAAAACATTGATCGTCAGATAATGCTTATTCAGTCAATAACCATTTTTCTCTCTAGGTTCTTTGTCAATATTGTCTCATAACTATTTGTCCTATTGTTTTGTGACAAGACTCTGTCAAGGCTGGCTTTAGCATAGTTTTCCTTTGAAATGTTAGCATAAAATAGTGCAAATGTCAGGGGGGGCTTTCAGTAAGAAAAGAAAAATGCTAAATTGTTTAAATTTGTAAATTAGTATCTAAATTATGTTTTGTTTTGTTTTTTTTGCAGAAAATTGATTCAAGAAAAAAGACAGTGCTTATTATTTTTAACTACTGGTCTGTTTTCACTATAAAAAATTTGTTGCTCAGAGATGACAGGAAGAAGCAAGATGATGCCATTTAAAGAACATTAATCGAAGTGCAAACAGCCGAAAATGTGGAAAAATTATGAAAATGTGACAGTAATGCATTAATTTGGAATTAGGAGGGTTATTAGCAAAAGCATGAATGAACATTTAAAACTTAATGTACATGGCCATTAATTTACAGAGTCATTGGAAACAGATTCTTCCATAGTCCATATGAGGCTGTCATGGGACATGGAGGCTGTGTCAGCAGACTGTGGGTTTTGTATGCTTCTGCATTTTGTCATTACTCCAGGGAGTGGCTTATAGGGACAGGGACGACACCCTGGAGGTGGGGGGGGGGGGGAGATGGGTGAGCACCCGACAAGTCATTGTGAAGCTCTGGTTTTCCTGGCAGGAGGGGACTGCCAGTGTAAGTTGAGTGTCAGGCCAACATGCTGAGGCAAAATTCACAATGGATACAAAATATATTTATAGTTTTTTCAGTTCTTATAGTATTTTTCTTTTTATTTAGAAATTGAAAATGGACATAAATAACAGGTCCATGGACACCCATGTCAGACTTTTTTTTTCCCCAAAGCCAACTGTGTGCCTGTAGTTTGCAGTCAAACATGCACAGTTTAGCGTGCTGGCTCGAAACGTTTCAGTTATTGTTATTTGTGTGACCATGTCTGGTGCAGCGATGACATATTTAGAAAAGATGTGGGATCAGGAAGAAGAGCTCATGCATAATAGGTGGGCGTGTTTGAGAATATAACAATTGCCGACTAACCATATTCATTACTGTCAGCGCCATCCCCTTTGAACACTGGATGATCTTCATTATCGCACACTTTTTCATCACGGGGCCCATTTTTAGAACATAATGCTCCCAAAAAAGCTGACCAAGAAAATGCGACATAAGATCTATCACACATTTCTGCAACTCAAATGAGGAGACCTGGTTGTGACATTACCTGTGCTTTTATTGAGTGCAGGATCAGTGTAAATCCATCCTCAGGCCAAACCCAAAATCAATAATTACTACCCAGGGAACATTTAGTTGCCTAATTAAAATTATGGGTCTATAAATATGAACTAATGGCTTAACAGTTAATATTAATTACCACCAAATTGCATTGCGTGGAGTTTTTTGTGACTTTCTACTCATTAAACTTGAATTTGAATTTGACGTGTCATAAACTGTGATGTCACTTACCTATGATTAGAGCTTCTTCCTCAGTCAGTGCCATCAGCACCATCCTCCTCCTCCACCCAGACACATTTACATTTTTCGGTAAATCTTCTCACATAGCAAGAGCATTGGAGGGAATACAGGTTTGTGTCATGACATGTACTTTCATTGTAGAGGTTAGAAGAGGGTGAGGGTCAAAACAAGGAAAAGGATACCCTGGTAATTAAACCACTTTGTTTTTACTTAAGCAAGCTGAGCACAGAAGAAATGCTGAAAATGACATACAAGGTTTACTGACTGTCAATGAGAAATAAGTGAATAAAATTTTAAATATGATCAAGTATAATCCTGCTAAGTCCTCAAGCTCTCATGAGTACCGTTGCTGTCAAGTAAAAATCTTGTAAATCCAGTCTCCGTGGTAACTTGCAATTGACACTGGACACCCGCGTAAAAACCAAAACAGAAAGAAAAAAAAAAATTCTTTGACCTGAGACTAAACTGAAACATTAAAAACCTTTTCTTTAAAAGCATGATAAAATCAACCAAGTTTGGTTACTTAGATTTTGTCTGATTGGAGATAGAAAGATTTTGCAGAAAGATTACAGTATGCAAGTACTGGTGTGCACCGTGAATAGTGGCTCAAAGTTTCACAACATCAAATCAAAACAAGTAACTGCAGGAGGTGTGACTGGAAATTACATGGAAAAGCTACATTACCACGTATTCTGGAGAATTTGACCGTTGTTCTGTTTTGGTAGGAATAATGAAATATAAAAAGCAACACAGCCTTCGCTTGGAAGTAAAACACAAGAACAAAATGTGCTTCTTATCTTAACATTGACTCTCCATATAAGGCATGAGTTTGTTTTGTTATAAACATTTTTTTGGTCTTTGCACTCAGTTATCTAAAAAGCAATGTGCACTTGTCCACGCTGGGGGTTAGATGGAGCAGTATTTACAGCTTTGTATCTGCATACCTTTTTGTTACCACATCAGAAGATTTCTTTATGATTTTCAGCTCAAAAAAAACAAAACAAAACAAAACAAAACAAAAAAAAAAAAACTCAACATTGAAGATATTTTGCCATTCAGTTTGCTGATGTGCTTGCCTTCTTTTGGTATAGACACACCACCAAGAACAGAACATCACGAACAGGCTTCTCACTCAAATGTTCAGCATAGATACTTACAAGTGTTCAAATGCCAGATAAAATGGAAAGCAGGGGATTAAAAAGAAATATTCAAAGACAGCAACAGGGTTCAGGATTATCAAATTTTAAACTGTTAAGCATAACATCTCATTAACCACATATATAATATTATCCCATTTTCTCTGCTCCAGAGAGGCGAAGGAAATTGTTGTAGAAAAGGGGAAATCCTTTTCCATTGACTCGTTTTTGAAGACGCCTTAAGAGTTCCTCTTTACATATCAAAATCAGCCTCATTTTTGCAAGGTTGAGATCTCAGGTTTACTTAATGACATCGTTTCTCCAAGGTTCCAATTCACAAAAGCTGTCAGTGCCAGAGAGCCACTTGCTGTAAACCATTCATACAGTTTGCCAAAAGCAGGGACAGTAACAGCAAACGTAGGCCTCCAGGCTGGGACAGGAATGCCTCTGAAAAGAGTCCAAGTACTGGTTGGTCTTCCACATAATGACTTTTCATCACAGGGATCTGGTAAATATTCGAGATAAAAATGTGACACCAGAAAATCAGCCGAGAGCGATCATAAGAAAAGCCCAGCCAGCTATCAGAATTGGATGTTCTGTTAATCTGGATGATTTGGGTCCAAAAATCCCCAAAATCCCACACATTAGAATCCCCCCACCACCCCAATCCCTCCCACTCAGTCTAGGGTCTGAAGCAGCGACTCCATTTCCCAGGTCCTGGACCTGACTTGTGTGTCGAGTCAGATAGCTAGCTGCACAGCTGAGCCAGGTCAGGCTCAGGAGAAGCATTGGGAAGCTTGGAGTTGAAGATCTGCAGAGAATCCTTGACACGGGCCACCTCTCCGGCCGACATCTTGAGCCGGTGGCGCAGCAGACAAGAAAACAGGTCTAGCTGCTGCGGTGCAGGAGGAGACAGCCGGTTAATCCGGTCTCTCATCTCCAACAACATGAGGAATGCAGCCTCCTGTGTACCCTGCGTGTAGGGGTAGTCCAGCTGGAGAATCAGATCCTTGATGCCCTCAGGGTCAAAGTGCATGCTGTACCCAAACACTTTGAGTGTGTTGATCTTCATGTACCCCAAGTTGGATGTCTGGTCATCCAAATCCAATGGCTCATAGAAGAGAGTCTCATTCACCGTGGGATCATCTGTGACAATACGGCTTCGCAGGTAGATGTGCACTGTTTCAAAGAAGGACTTCCATTTGCTGCCCAGAGATAATGTCCAGTTGTAGCACTGTGCCGTGACAACGGCGTCCAGTCGAGTTCTCTCCCAGTCAGGGAAGTCAGGCTGTGTCACAGGCATGAACCAGCTCTCTGAGTGACTCCCACCAAAAGGATTCACGTAAATTGCAGGTACGGGTTCCAGTGTCGAATTCTTAGTTGAGCATATCTGGAAGGAAATGCCCATGAGCATGTGGATGAGGTTGGACTTATTTTTGTTACTCTTGAGTGTCAACAACATCCTCTTCCTCCAGGCAGGATTGAACCAGCTCCCCAGACGAACATCATTGCTTATGTAGATGGCATGGACCTCTATTCTGCTGTCCAGTCTCTGAAGGAGATACTTCACCTGAGGGGAGATAAATACAGGTACACAGATAAAATTAGACCACACCATATGAAGAGCAAAATTTGTTTTATTGGCAGTCAAACATCTGAGCTTTTATCAAAAGAAAATTAATCATAAAAACCTGAAAAAACAAAATGAGGAGGATGAAATATCATCCAGCATGCGAGGAATCACACGCAGTTGTGATGCCCGTTGTGATCAGACGTTATTACTACACTTTTACTTTCACACTAAGTACTGCAGTAGAGTCATCCTCAAACTCAGTTACGCTCCAACTCAATAAAGTGACAGTTTATCACAATAACAACCACCTGTGTGCTAGATCCTTTGTGAGATCATCTCCAACAGGCTGCAGACACAGATCTCAGTCAGTGTTGCACAGTTTACAGTATCTTGATTGAACTTCACATACTTTAGTATTTCGCCAAAGCACTTACTGTTGCGCTTTAAGTATTTTTTCAGTCTGACACGTACATAAGCAATCAATGAGAGAAATATGGTTGACTTAAAGGCCTTACCAGAGACCTGTTATTTCATATTTCTCTTTATTTGAAATTCTCGCACTTAGGGCAGCTACAATAACAGGGCAATACAATATAAACCTTTTAATGGATCAATTTGTTCATGTGCTATTATTTTCAGAGATGTGTTTGTGTCTAAATAGAGAGAAGCCATTATCAAAGAAAATAAATAAATGACAAGCTCAGACAACCTCAGCATCCGGCATGTCCAAGTCAAAGTTCACATAGTGGTCCAGGGATGCAGCGATGCTCGGCTGGCAGGAACCAAGATGGAGGAGGTTGCCGTGGTGACAGGTTCCACAGCGAGTTGTATTGTCGATTGCGCAGGAGGAGCAGGAGGTGGAGGACGTGCCCACGATGCAGGGAATGACTCCCTGGCAGGTGGGCTGCTCCACAGGGCAGCTGCAGCTTTTCACCTCCTCTGAGAAGGAGCCCAACACCCCATGCTCATTGCAGTACAGCAGCGACTGGGCCCTTCTCAACCAAAACCCCACTGACCTGGGGGACAGGGAAAGAGAAAACAATGTGGTGTGAGGAAACAGTGCAACATATTAAAACAAAGAAGACAGAGAGGGTTGGCGCTTAAATCTGTCAAAATTGTCACGTCAAACAAGCTGTTCAATTGGTCTTTAACTTCTACATTTGCTCAACTTGTAGCTCTCCTCCTACTACTACTATTTTTCCTAATTTTAATCCGTCACCAAAATGGGACTTTATGGCGGCCCCAGTGGTCCACTAAAGTGGATGAGGCACAAACAAGCCTGGTTTGACTTGTGTAATCCATCACAGCTACCTTTCACATACTGCTGTCAGGTACATTTTCTGTAAGCAGAGATCAGACTAACTAAACTTTGGATTTTTGGATTTTTGGAGATTTTCACACAGACAGTAACGGACAGTAAAACACAATCATCTAACTGCCAAGACCTATTTTGGGGGGGGGATTGAGCTGTAAAGAGCCAATCCCAGTTGACACTGAACAAGAGTGGGCTCCAGCCTGGACAGGGGGCTGCACCAACAGGCTATTTACATAAGGAAACGTTCCTGTCTTTGGACTACGGAAGCATGTGGGAGGGACTTTACACAGTCACAGATGACAAATGGGTCACTTGTGACTCAGCTATGACTGGCTACACAGAGAGCTGCTGCATGTAGCTAAAGTAGCTCTCTGTATTTTGTTATGACAATGTATGAGGCCAATTTTAGCCATGGATGAGAGCTGTCAATGTGCTGCTGCGCTGATTGTATCTGACACCCATGACACATTAGTTTATGACAGAAAATGAACTTTATGTAGGTTTTGTGTGTCTGTGGTGAACTGACACGGTTGTGCAGTCTAAGTGTCAAAGCACTGAAGTTAATGTATTCCTGAACCCCTGAGGTGTGCTGGTATTTGCACAGCAAATTCAGATCCCATGTGGCTTGATGGTGATTGCCTTTGCTATTGCTATTAAAACCAGAACAATATAGCTACAGTCCACCTTCCAAAGCCTTACCCAAAGCATAGAAAATTCAACCAGAAACGCAGTTGCAGTCTAATAACAACTGTAGGAGGAGCTGCAGATAATTTCAGAGTCAGTAACCAAATCCTTTTGGAGGTCAGCTGTTTCAGAGAAGAAGTGAGCTGTAAATGCTTCATCCTTTCTCCATGTAACTCTGAAACCAGACCATTGTAGTGAATAATATTTTGTTCTTTATCTGTTAACGAAGCCTGCATTAGCCAGTGATAAAAACAGATCTGTTCGCACCTGGTATGGACATGCATCTCCATTGATCACCTTTGACTGGATCTCACTTATCCACATCGGATGCAAATAAACTTGCACATGCAGTTGCTTTTAGCCAGCCTGACTGACGGGTCTGTCGTCAAGGCACACAGCTGTTCAGTCAAATGAGTCGGACACTATTAGAAGTAATGAGATATCTCCTGGTCGAACTGTGACAGAGGAAGTCATTGAATGAAATGGCCAGGGGTGTTTCACGGACCACTTCCAAATTTGTGGTCTTGCTGATCAGATCCTAAAATGCGTCATCGATCGCTCTCAGGTGTGATCACACCTGAAATTAGTCCTGTTCACTTGTGAGTGGATCACCTGAGACGGATGTTGAAATGGGGCTTATTAATGGATATAGTTCCATGTCTTCATGAGTCAGTCCTGATTAAATCACCTGCCTTGTGACTCAAAATGAATAACTACTACCATCTAAATAATGTATTAAGACCAGATGTGACAGATGTGTCTTTCTCCATTTTCTCCAACAGCGAGGAGAGTGATGAGTGACACAGATGACAGCCAATGCCTGAATGAAAACAACAGCGACAACATCTTACAAGACGGAGACACTGATGTCCACCTGCTTACGTGCTAAAGCTGCCAGTTAAGGCTCAGGGTGAGAAAAAGATGCTACCCCATCACTAAAACCTTTATTTCTGAGCCTCTGCAGACAGGCACATGAACAAAACCATTTAAGACCTTAAGCCTGGCTTTTATTGCATAGCATTGTGTACACCCTAATGTACATTAAAAAACTATTAGACTAGCAATGTACCAAAAAAATTAACTCAACTGTGAATGTTTAAAAATGTACATGTTTTTTAAGTTCCACAGGCAGAGTCAATGATGTATGATAAAAGTCTGAGCTGCGTCAGAGGCTGAAATATTAAAGCTATAGTATTTTTGTGTGCATAATGTATTCTGGCCCAAACACCAATCAGCAGTATCATTATGATGACCTGCCTAATATTGTGTAGGTTCCCTTTTCCAGCCCAAAAAATAAAAAAAAGCCCTGATTGATGGAGGCCTGGACTCCTCGAGACCTTTGATGGTTACTGTTAGTATCTTTTCCAAGACGTTAAGAGATCTGGGGAACTTTTGCACTTCAGGGTTAGGGTCAGTGCTCATGTGATTTAAAGTTTGACTGGTTTATGTTAGTAATTCCCAAAACATGGCACATACAGTATCAATTAATATAAGAAAAGATTATGTTTATTCACAGCAGATTGCAAATTATAAATGCTCCCACTGAGTAAACTTGAGGTATGGATGTTGATCATTACATTAATTACTTTTTAAAAATATGTGCAAGAAGGCTTTCTTGGTGATACCAAAGTAATGGAGAGCAGATCATGCAATGAAATGCAATGAAATGACTAATTGTTTTTGAGCATGATGCTAAACTTGACTTGTGGTGCGAAGCAAAAATAATGTCTCAGGTAACATTTCAGTAAGTGGAAATTAATGAGTTGTTATTGTTTTTGCGCCACTCAGCAGCTGATTCAGCGTTAATCAGGTTACACTCGTAAATAAATTACTTTAGTGTGTCAATTGACAGGAATCCATGAAGTTACACATAACATTCAATTAATCATTTCATTCAATCTTAGTTGCGTGAATGTAAAACGAATAACAAAGTAATGAAGTGCATTACAAAATTATAAACACATTTTAATTATATAGCTGGTAATGTTATTTATCAACAGAGGAGGCCCAAATGAAAATAAATCAATTATCCAGACACAGCTTAGGGTTGGATCCACGGCAGGAGCTCATCATCGGCACTATATACTGTCTATGGAAGATGATGCACTGCAAGCACAGCCGAGAGTATGAAATGGCATACACCTGTCTCACAGGTCGGAGGAGATGGTGGAGCTAAGGAGGAGTCTGGATCTGACCTGCTCAAATTTGATTCTTATGATTCTGATTTTGACCAAAAAAAAAAAAAAGAAATACACAAATACGTAAATACAGATCACTTTATGGTTTACTCATATCTGAGTGCTTTGTTTGAACCTAAATAAAAGACATATTATGGTTTGCTAAAATCCGATTGGTTGATTTGGCCCTATAAAAAGTGAAGACCCAGAGAGTGGAGTCAGATTCATTGATCTGTGGGCTCAGACACTGAGAAGCTGTCTGTCTGAGTCTTTCCCTTTCTAAGAGAATAGATTGTTGACAGTAGAATTATTAATATGCATTTGCCAGTTGCATCCAATAGCAGTTGAATTATTCAAAGAGAGCACTTTAGCTGGCTGTATGTTGGTTTTAGCTAATGATAGCTTTAGTGTGCTCTGAAGCTGCGTGCTTCTTTCTCTCTGTCAGAATCTGTATTTCAATTTGTGCGCATTTCTTGTTTTATTTTATTTTGCTTCTGTGTGCTGTGCTGCCTGTGCTTCTCCTTTTTCTGTATCCACCCTGACGTGAATCATCTGTGTCGTTCCCTGATGTATTTTGACCCAGTCTCATTCCCCTTCCTTTACCAGATTGTCTCTGTTGCTCATATGTATGAGCATTCCTGTGCTCTTTGCTCTGGTTGCCTCTTGTGTGAGAGCGGTCTGGGTATATTTTCACCTCAGAATTTTTGGCCTTTCCCTTTCTGCCTGATTCTGCCCGCCTTCCTGTGTTTTGACCATTTTCCCACGTTCTGGATTAAAGAGCTTGTTTTTGTGGACTTTGTGCAGCTGCCTTGCTTCTCCACGCTGTATTTGGGTCCTTGCACACCAGCCTTTCACACTCTGTTTCAATATTTTCTTTAGTTTTGGTTGTGTTTTTTTTTTTTTCTTTGTTTAATCATTACACACTCTTTGAGAAATTTGTGCCCCAACTCAGAGCGTGCATAGATTTAAGGCTAATGTTATCTGCAAGTTGCATACAGAAAGTGCTGGTTGGTGTCAAGCCTCGTACTGGATGAGTCATGTTTTTGTGTTTTCTTGTATGTCCTGTTTTATTTTGTGGTACTTACCTTCTCCTCTCATTTCAGGTATCTTAACTTCCTGCCCTCGTGTTCTCCCATGTGCTGATTGTAGCAGCCCCCGTTCTGATTGTTTCCACCTGTGTCGTTGTCCTTCCCCTTGTGTATTTAAGTCTTGTGCTCTGTGTTCGTCTTTGCCTGTTCGTCAAGCCTGTTCAAGTCTTGTATTCTAAGCCTTGCTTTATTTTTGCCTCAGTACCAATAAACCTGATTCTGTTGCTACCTACCTGAGTTGAGCTCTTGAGTCCTGCAGCCACTGAGCCTTGTCAGTTGGTAGCTCTTGTGCTATTGTTACCATCAAAAATCAAACTCATATTAGCACTAGTCCAACCATTTGAACAGGTCTAGAACCAGGCCTGCATCACAGTTACTCCTTCCAATGGAAGAAGTAGACTTAGATGTGCTGCTGGTGCAGTGGAGAGGTGGAGTGAAAGGAGTGTCATTACGCTGCTCTCAGTTGTCTCTGATGGCAGCCATGACAGAAAGTCTCCTGCATTAACGCAGTTTCCCATGGCTTCCACCATTAATTCACATGTGTGACTGACTGTCTGCATTTTGAAATGTTAGACTGTGCTTCAGGTGTCTGCACAATCACACATATTGGGTCAGAGTGTGGGTTATCTTCTTCGCAGAGTCCTTGGTGTTGACAGACCCCAAGGTTGTCTCCGAGTTGTAATCGGAGAGTCATTTATGTTCCATTTTGGCTGGGAACAGCGCAGCTCTATTTCAACTAACCGTAGTTTACGTCTAGTGTTGGTAGATCTGTGCTGTCGACTGCTGAAATACAAAAGACCTCTTCATATTTTTGTTTTGATTTGATTTTGATATGGTGTGGACACTTTCTCTCCTCCTAACATATATTTTTCATTTAATATTGGCACAGCAAACACATGCATAGCCTGCAACTATAAACAACATATGCAATCTGTATTTGAATTTCCTCCTTTCTTTGAGTTACTTTCATCTCGGCATTTTCAATCTTCCACAGATTTCATACATTGGTTTCTGTACTATACTGTATGGTATTGATGTTTTGTTTTGTAGTTTTTTTTTTTTTTTTTTCTTATTTTATTTTATGTCTTATATGCTACTTTGGTTATTTCCCAGCCCTCTCTAACTTAAAGAAGTGGGAAAATCTCTCCTTTTAACAAATTCTCAAAGGTAAAAAGTTAAGTTTTACGGCAGGTATTCAAAGACAAATTTTTAAGATAAGTGCATCAGACAAAAAGCAAGCCTGTTTATTCCTTATGCATCCCATTTTCACAAGTAAAGATGGAATTCACAGTCTGCCTCGTATTATTCATAAATGAGATTACTTATCTCTAGCAATTTGACACCCTTTTCATTGAAGGTGGTGGTTCGGTACAAAAATAAAAGCTGAAATACATCAATTACCATCTACTTTGGTGTGGTAACAGTCGCAACAAGCGAAGATAGAAAATTGGCTCTGCAGAGATACTATCTTCAGGAGAAGTTCAGGGTATTTCACTCAACATTGGCCAAATGCTCCAACAATTCCTCCTCCCCAGAACGATGTTCACAGACAGTAATAAATGATGATAAAACAAATGGATTTGTGCAGAAGCACTTTAACAGTGGAAAAGCACCTGGTAACATGCCATAGGCGGTACAAAGGGGTTGAGACTCTGAGTGACGAGACGAAGGTAAATGAGGAAGAGAAGCACTACAAGGCAGAGTGTATAGACATCGAGTGATGGGAGGGGAAGAGGACTGTCGAGGAAAGTCCTCTGTAAACAAGCGTCAAGCTGTCAGTCTTGGAAAGGACTTGATTACACCATGCCACAGTACCACTTGGCTAACCCCTCAACTGTGCCCGAAACAGGTAACAAAACCCTCCATCTCTCTTTCCCTATCTTTCTCTCTCAGTTACCATCCTGTCAACTCATCTATCTTCTGTTCACCACTATCACCATCTTTCTCCTTCACCTGTCTCTTCAGGTTTGCAGCTTTTCCTCTTTTGGCTTTTATGTGTCATCCCTCACACCTTTAAACCTGCTTTTCAGCGTGAGGTTGGCATGGGCGACCGAGGGATGATATGAGTTGAGAACAACGGATGAGATTAGCTAGACTCAAGTGAGCGCACAAAAAATCCCTCGCTGCTGAAAGTAAGTGGAATGATGTGTTCAATTTGTTATTATGATAGATATTTATGATGAAGGGGACGTAATCGCTTTACTGTTGGCAACAGTTTTACCGTCTAAGTAAGTTTGATGAAGGTGGATGTTGTTTTTCGAGTCTATATCATCTAACTGCTTGTTTTATTTGTCCAGTCCTATTTTTCATGGAATATCTTTAAACAAAATGGCTTCATAATAAAGACAAGCGAGGAAATTCTAAGAAATGTTCCATTATGCAAGGAGACACTCAGTCCAGGAAAATATGACATGTTTTTGTTTCAAAATACAAAATGTACATTTGGACTGAAATGCAGTTTCATAAATTCCCCCACCTGATACACTTTTAACTTTTTAAGCCTAACATCAACCTTGCAATCATAAGCATGCTACTCTAACCTCACTGCCACTGGTGCTCCGCTCCCACATTCATCTTCACCTCGAAGGAAACAGTCAATAGACAGCAGATCTCTTAGGCAACAGTAGTGCAGCACAACAAGTGCATTGACAAACTCTTGGGTACAGACAACATGGACACACTGAAGCCAAAAAGGCTGGATGTGCAAGGTCTTATAGCTATAGTGGATCTGCACATAGCAGCAGACTAAACTTTACTCGTTCACGCTATTCTCTGTCAGTGTATCCCAGCAGGTTACCTCTCACGGGGCAGACTGATGCGAGGCTGGTTGGGGCAGCGTTTAGTCAGGGTGAACAGTTTCCTAACAATCTTCTGGGATTTTCCCAGGACCAGGGCTGTGCTGGACTCCAGCTGGGCGTAGCGCTTCTGGAGGGACAAGTCAGCTGACCAGAACTTGGCGATCATGGACACATTCAGGAACCGGTCAGTGGGAAGGCGCTTCATGAAGGCTTTAAATTCATCTGTGGGGTGTTTAACAAGAGGGGTAGAAAAAGAGAAAGGAAGAAAAATTAGATGCTTTGAATACATTTATGTGGTAACAATGGGCTTTTTAGTGCATCACAAACCTATTCCCCACATATTATTTTATCCCTTGTGGCATTCTTAGATAATGACTGAAGAACTGGGGGAGTTTCATGTGTAATTAGAAAACAGAAAAAGCTGTTATGTTCTAATGAATTGCCACTACAAAGTAAACACCTGTGCTTCAATCTGCAGTTGTACTCATTCACCTCACCCCATCACCAGCTCATCATATTCACAGTAGCATCATTTGGAAACACTGTTATTCCGAAAACCCAGTCATCTGACAATTCACAATATGGTGTCACATAAAGATGGGCCTTCTCATTTGTGCCGTAATTCTCCCATTAGAAGCCCTAACAAATTTTATAAAACCCACAATCACAATCTAAACAGACCAATAGAGGCATGTGATAAAATAGTCCGAGGCAATGGATGCGGTTGACTCTAAATCCTGCAGCTGTCACAGCACATTTGCGTCAACACCAAACAAAGGGGAAGGTTAAATACATTTAGGATTTCATCATTTCATTACATTTTCACCTTTAGAAGGAATGACTGCATTTATTTTAATTTTATCTACAAGAGGAAAGCAATCATGTTACATTGACGAAGAGACAAACCTAGCAATTAAACTCAGCTAAGAAAGCACTATGCTATACTGTGTAATGGAAATAAATCAAATGAGGAGTAGGGTTTTCAAAATCTGGCTTCTTTTTTATAGCCAGTGGAGTCAGCTACTGATGGCAATTAGATAGAATGAAGGTCGAAGGCTCTTCAACGCAAAGAATAAGGGTCTACATCTTTTTTTATAGACAGTGTATGGTTCTGCTACAATGATGCAATGATTACAGTCAATCCATTTATGTATAGCATTTTAGTGTAAGTATAGAGATGGTGAAACTGCACAAAGTGTTGTGTTGTGTTGTCAGACTGGGTTCAAGCAGAGGCTGTTGCGACAAAACATCTGTGTCGAAAGCAGCATTTTCATTCATTTCTGAACTAATTCCCCTATTCCATTTGTAAGAGGAAGGTTGTTGCGGTTGCATTGTGCTGACAGCACCAATGAACATCAACAAGAAAAAAGGCATTTAAGGACAATTTCAAATAAATAAATAGAAGCACATTTATTGCTTTTGCACTTAGCGGTTTTAGCTTTTACTATGGATCAAAACTCTTTGAAAATTTAATGCAACAGTCTCAGGCTGCAATTTAAAGAAAACGTGCCTCATGCTGTTCTGAATAAAATTTTAGATACAGCCAATATTATCCCTGACGGGTATTTTCAGTAGAACGGCTTGTACTCTGTGCTAGACACTTGGACATTGTGTGTGTGTGTGTGTGAGAGAGAGAGAGAGAGAGAGAGAGAGAGAGAGAGAATATTCAACAAAAATAAGACCAGGAACTATTGGACTAAATTACTCTGAGAATAATGTCAGCACAGAGGACTCAGCTCGTACACTTTGTTGGCTTTGCCAGAAGCGTTATGTTGTTAAGATCATTTTGGTACCATTATGTACCACTGGGCAAATATTATGCCAGTTTGAAGCCTCTGGGAAATCTGAACCTATTATTTATTTTTCTCCCAGACCCAGTTAAGTGAGACCTTCTAGGATTGCTGGTCTGTTGCAGAATCATATTCCCATGTGCTGTTGTTGGCTGAGAGACGGTGAGGAAATCTGCAGCCAAGCAAACCTGAGCTGAGACCAAGTGATGAGACTGAAGCCTATTACAGTGTGCAGTGATCCCAGATGACACAATGGTCTGACCATCTCTAGCCTTCTGTTTGTATGTCTGATCTCTCTCTTCTGGACTAGTAGAGTCTTGTAAGTTTTCTGTCTCTTTCTGTTCCTGTGTGTATCCACATCTCTTGTTACTCCCAGCTCTTTTGGCGGCCTCTCCCCTGCACTGCACCGACAAGAGGCTAAATTAGTAGAGCAACATTAATTTCGTTATTACTCTGTTTACTGGGCTCATTCTTCAGCTGGTCTGTTTTTAGTGCTTGTTTCATTTCACCTCTACTGATCTTCACAAAGCATTAAAAAGCTACATCAAGCTGATTTTACAAAGTTCATGGTTTCAAGGGCGAGGCAAGAAAGAGCACCTCCATACAAATGGATTTTGAAACTTTTATTTATTTATTTTTTTTCCACATACGCATTGTTCACAACTTGTGTTTTCTGGACTGGTTATTAAAGAGATTTTTTGACTTACATCATGTTGGATTGTGTATTGTATCATGTCACAGTTTTGAAGTCTCTGCCAAGTTCAACAACCAGAACATCTACCAGAACAAATACTGCTAATAATAAATGGTTGTTGCTTGCTTGGGCTCAAAAAACTACGTAATTTGGTTCAGGAGAAGTGAATTAGTGGGTTTCTACATCATTAGACTATTTTTAAATTACAGTAATCACAATGTGGCTAAGTTTGTTGCGTGGTCAAGGACAAAAGAAAGTGCTGCTATCACAAAGGAACCAGACAACTGCCTCGCTTTATATACTGTACTACATCACCAGACTTCTTTTGCCACGGTCATAATTGCTACTTATTGTCACTGAACAACTACATGCAACCACAGGCCATAATAAGCTGCTGCAATGACACCTGTGGGCTTCATTGTCTTATTGGCTCCATGACCTGTATCACTGCCTCTACAGCCATTTCAACTGCAAGCTGCATTTGATAAGTGCTCCTTCAATTGGAAAGGACCGCAATAACTCACTCTGTTGTTTTTTGGAACAACTTTACGCGTCTGTCCCTTTCCCCTCACACACCATCTTCACCTCATTTCACTCTTTCTGCAGCTTTCCTCTGCCTGCCAGAGAGGCGCAACTCGCAACAGCCTGCAAAGCTCGGACTCGCAGCGGAACGTCCCAGTTTTATTGAGATTAACACGACACAGGTTTGGATGGTTGGCACACACTTGTTGATCACTTTAAAAGGCTAAATACGATATCAATCAGTAACAAACTGATGAGCTTGAAGTCAAAAAGTGAAATTCAGCTGGTGATCCCAAAATACTGCGGTTGATGGCTCCAGCCTTCCACTAACACAAAGCACATTACAGAAACCAGATGATTTATCTTTTGAAGGTAATTTTTTTATTCCCTCCATCTGTCCATAACCTTTCTATATCGCTTGTAACACATTTTCATTTTTATTCCCCATCCATCCCTCCCTTTGTACTTCTTGATCTTTGTTTTCATGTTTTCCTCTGGTCTTGCTCTTTGAGTCTGCTTCTGTGCTGCTCAAGCATCACCTCATCACAGCCCTTGTCTCTCTCTGTCTTTCTCTTGCTCCCTTCTCTCACACTCACAGCAGTAATCATTAGTGCTACCATCATGCTGGAGGAATTTGTCTGTCTGTTTTCCTCCCTTTTCCTGACATTTACGACTCCATCTCCCAAATTTATGGTCAATTTGGCTCACTCAAAATCTCTCCGATAAAGAGGTTAGCGAAGGAGGGGAGGGGGGGGGTCGTTTCCATGATGGCTGACCATGCGGCCCTGAAATCTCCATCTCTGGACTGAGTTAGTGATTCATGTCAACATCAAGTAAAGACGACAGATAAGTAGCTGGCTGACTGAAGCCTGCTCATTTAACACCCCGAAAGGACCTGGGTTATGAAAAAGCAGAAGCCCTGTGGAGAGTGAAGTCGTTGCTTTGTGCTTTCAGCCAAACTAGTGGTTGGGCTGTGCAGAGCCATTCATATCCATCTATTGGATGGAATTGCTATTAAATTTCGTTCAAACATTCATGAACCCCAAAGGATGACTCCCACTGACCTTTGTGTTTGCTCTGACTTTTCCTTTCTTGACATTTGCAATTTTGGGCACACGACTTGATGACTAATTTATGGATTCACATAAAATTCCGAATGGAGAAGTCCTGTATATAATGAACTATCTTTATAATATTATAATATTATAATGAAGTATCCAACTTGGTTAAACTTTGTTGACCCAACTTGCAATCTATAAGCGTAATTTCTGAACAAATACATGAAAAACCAATGACATTCCTGCTGCATCAACTGAACCATGCAGGAGGATAATGATCAGATTGTACAGCATATTTATCATTGGTGGGATTCTTTAAGCAAAAAGACACGTCTTAAACTGAATTAATAACATTTCAGCGTAACAGTTGGAGTTTGGGTTGACTATAAATCCTGCTGTCGAAACTGTCCTCCCAAGGAGAATAACAGCATTAGTCATTTCAGCAAGTGCTTCAACACTATATGTGTGGATGACAACAATTGTTATAGAGTGAGTCCACATGAGGATAAGAGGGGTGGTTGGATGGGTCAACCAAACAACACGGTCGACTGCTGTTTGTATCCTGCTTCCAACCTACAATCAGCAACTGTGTTTTTTGTTCTTGTTTTCTTTTATTTTTTTTATTTTGTTAACTACAACTGTGATCCTCTATAACACATCTCGCATAGAGAACAAAGGCCTTAATCAAACCAAACCTTAATCAGACTGTTGACATATCTTAAAATTAGTTTTAGAACATGAAAATACTTGTGTCCTTTTTATTTCCTCTTACATTAACTTAATGGAATGTAGCTTGTTTATTCTTGTACTATATGCAAATAGGACAATGGGAGGTGGGAGGTGTGGGGTCATAAACACTATTTCCTTCCTTCCTACCTGTTTACTTCTTTTGCTGTTTCACTTCTACACAGTCTGATTCTGTTATACATCCGCCAGCATACATGTGTATTCATTTTATTATTCTGCCAAAGGCATGAATATAAATCAATTTTAACCGTTGTATATACATTCTTTGTCAACGCATCTGTCACAACTGGAATTAGAATTGGTGGGTTTACAACTACCTGTCATATAAAGAAGTGAACACTGGATTAACAGTGATGTCTGGAACATTTCCTTCCTCTCAAGATGCTTTGTTTTGTCTGTGGATTGCCCCTGTCTGCTACTTCCATCTTGGCAAAGATCCTCTTATTAAATCCCACATGATTTCCTGCAGCAACAGCTTCGATAATCATTCCTCTTCCTCTGTACCTAAAATCGTGTCACTATCATGACAGACAGTAACGTTGGAGTAAGGATGTCTGCTGGCAGGATATATTCTGCAGTGATGCTGGCTGGGAGAGATGGAGTGGAAAACAGAATGTCCAGAGCTGTCGAAGAAGCTGCTATCTCCATCACTTCAAAGTGTCTGTGCCACATTAAAGCTGCCATCGAACACACATCACTGAAACTGCTCTCACAACAGTTAGCAGGGAGGATTTTATGGTTCGCAGTATTTGTATTAGACTGAACTTGCCATACATGAGTTAACGTATATATTGTAGTCATTCATTCATTCATTCATCTTCTACCGCTTATCTGTTTCTGGGTTGCAGGGGATTCTGGAGACAATACCAGCTCACATTCTATGAGGGCGGGATGTGCCCTGGACAGACCAAAAACCACTCACACTCACACTGTGGGCAATTCAGAGTGACCAATTAATCTAAATAATAAAAATAATACATTTTATTTGTAAGTGCTGTTCAAAAACACTCAAGGACACACAAATGTTGAAACAAATAGTAAAAACACAGGAAAAAAAAAAAAAGAAGTTTTGAGTCTACATTTGAACAAAGGAAAGGAGTCAGTGTTTCGCAAACAGCGTTACCCACCATGCTGCCTGTTATATATAGTAATAGAAATTAAAAGTCCTATGTTATACATTACATTACAGTATTTAACTGTAAGGGTTGACCATCTCAAGGTTGTTTTAAATCTAGCATCAGGTTTCCCATTGTCTCACACTGATTCTCTCTTCTGATTGGCTGCCTGTTTTCCAAGTGATCTGTTAAAAAAATACGGTAGATTTCAGTGCAAAAAACTAATATGAACAAAAACCCTCGAGATTGCATTGTGGGTCCTGGTTGGACAGGGGATGCGACCTGGCCCTAACTGCTTTTTTACAACATAACAAAGTACAAGAAGTCCTGACAGCTGGTTTCTGAATACAGGCGGTGAGCATTTTTTTTTTTTTTTTTTTTTTTTGGACATTGATACTTTCATAGTATTAATATTAAACCTAAACCTGATTTATACTTAAAGAAGGCATTGAAATCTCACTTTAATCAACGAGGAACCTTTAAGCACTGATACAAATGAAACAGCAGAAGTCTCATTTAATTCAGGCAGAGAGAAAGCCTTAATCATAATCTTCTTTAATGCCGACTTGCAAAAACTAAAGCTTCTCTTAACTGCGCGTGATGTTCTGGTTTCCACATATATAAACCCCTGACCAGCAATAAAATTCTTATGTGTCTTCTAACATTTTTAGCCGTAAATTATGCGAGAAAGGGCATTGGGTAGGGAAGAAAAGGGTAGAAAATTGGTTTTAGAGAGTGATTCATTGCGATACACTCGAATTACATTTCCTTCTTAACGTGAGCCTTTTGTTTTTCGATTAGCCTATAATCCCCAAAAGACTTACAGTTGCTCCAGACAAATCCGCTATAAGCAATTTGAAAATTCTTCACCAGGACACGTCTGCATTTCCATACTTAACTTTGCCTGAACTCACAAATGCAAGAGCAACTTTGTACTCAACTATCTATAATTAACAGATTAATTAAAGTTAAATTTATCTCTGCATAGGCTCAGAAAACAAATTACAGCTATATTTTATCACGTACAATAAAAAAATAAATAAACAAAAATTACTATTCAGTCAAAATTCAGTGACTAATAATAAAGGATGTGACTCTAATTGAATAATAAAATCCCAGGATCTGTTCTTTTGATGTTCTAATCTTACCGTT
Source organism: Echeneis naucrates (assembly GCF_900963305.1). Classification (NCBI taxonomy): domain Eukaryota; kingdom Metazoa; phylum Chordata; class Actinopteri; order Carangiformes; family Echeneidae; genus Echeneis; species Echeneis naucrates. The sequence continues at coordinate 3,242,586 of NC_042527.1, forward strand.
GAACTAATTTCTCTTTTGTTTTATGCCATTTGATGTTAAATACAATTAAAGATCACAGCCTGATCTGAGTCTCGCATTTTCAAAATAACTGTGAATGCAAAATACAGCCCAACCATTGTAAACAGATTTCCTTAATGATAATTGATAGAACTGTTGAATCTCCAGAACAGTAAAATATGTGTAACTTGTAGTATTATTGATGCATACATTAGTAACTTGTTGTTTTTATAAAAAAAAAAAAAAACATTTTATTTTTTCTGCTTCTCCATCTGTTTTACATCTACCAGCCCATTTGAAGTAATTCATTTTCTGCAATTTGTGTTACATTCTTTTCCAGGTTTTTCCCTTATGATCTAGGAAAGCTTTGGTTTCAGCTGCATATTGTTACACTGAAAAACATCCTACGAGAATAGTGGAGCCAATTTACCTTTTTTTTATCAATTCAATATAATTTGGCAAGTTTTGTTAATTTCTCAGACTGCTTTCGAAATTAGAACAGAGACAAAAAAAGGTAAGACAGGAAGCACACTACATTGGTCTGAGTAATCAAATTGGTAGTCCTGCTAGACCTAGTAGCCACCAATCACCCTAATGAGGGGACAGGGCACCATGAATTAACAGTTCTCATTCACATTCTTCACCTGAATCACTGAGTAACACTAACTTCCAGCCTTCAGTGAAGACAAATGCAGCAAATGACAGATATACTTCCCTCCATGCCAGACATAGGGGAGGTATTGCTTTCTAACCTGAAATATTCTGACTTTGTACTACTAAAACCCAAAAAGGACACAGCAGAACACCGCACCAGCCTGACGTGAGCCGAATGAAACCGAAGTGTGTTTCTGTAAAGGCTGACACTCCTACAAATCCAAACAAACTGACAGATTTACATTCAACATTGCAAACACATTCGCTGACGCTCCCTTTCAAACCCATTGTTTAAGTGAGAAATGGGTGGCATTTGTGTTTGGGAAGCCAATATAAGCAAAGGAATAACCCGTCAGGGAAGAAATACAGTCACGGGCTGCACTTACTGGACTCTTGTGGGTGTTTGTAATGTGAAAATAAAAATGCTTCAGTGGTGTAGTTTCAGCATCCACTCCAAGTCATAAAGAAGATCAATCTCAATTAGAAAAACCATTTTCCTTGTAGTGGTGAGAAGCCTACATCTCCTTTAAGTTTTGTTATATAGTGCTGAGAGACTGAGCACTATAAAAAAAGTCATAGAGAAGTGATTTTAAAGCTGCAGGGAGAATAAGACCCGTCAGCAGGATGTCTCATCTTTGTGGGTTTGGATTCAGCTAAAAGGCTCAATGTGGATACCCTTTGTTGGAGAATGATTTGTTTACATGTTAGGACAAATGTTACTTGCATAATGTAGGTTTCAAAGACTGAGTCAGTCCATCTTATGCAAGATTGCGTTCCCTCTAAAATGTCATGCGGTTAATACTGCCAAGAATACTGAATGTGAAGCTTGATCGTGGAGTCAGAATATAACAAAGACCCTGATCTCCCTTCATAATCATAAATGTATCTGGTGCCTGAAGCAGTTGCTGTCAGTCAGTGACAGTGTGAATGTGAATCTGTTTAACATCTGTATGCTGGAGGTTGCAAATAGTGCTGAAATGTTTGATGCCATATTTTGTTGAGTGCTAAGGACTTAAGGAAGAAATGGGCAAGTTTACAGGTATGATATAAAAATGTCTTGAAATTTATCAATTTCCATGGGTTTAATATTTTGGGTGTAATGCAAAGAGACACTGGATGTTGCAACATCTCTGCTTTCACTTCGGGCAGCCATGTTAACAGATTAGAGCAATTGCACATCTCTTGTGTCTCACGCAGGCAGCGTTAATGTCACATGGGTCATGCAATGTGGCTCGCTTTAATTGGCTTTGACATAAATACGTAACAGGGTTGAATTCATTAATGTTTCTTTGCTCTCTTGTGTGTCAGAACGTCTGTCTACCACGGTGCTGTAACACAAGAAACACTACAGCTACACTGCTTAGGCGATGAAAGTGAGTCGCGATCCCAAAATGAGTTTCTAAAACAGTAATTTGCTGGTCAAAGTGTCACGCCTAGATGTTGCAGAGAACAGGATCACCTCCTCAGGATGCGCAGCAGCTAGGAATGAAGATGGCACCTGCTCTTTTGGCAACTGGTAACCTGGAAGAGTTTGTTTCAGTGTATCTTTGTAAACAGATGCAGGAGTGAATGGCTCCCTCTTTCCTGATGCTGCAAATCAGAGATTTAGGAGGTCCTTTGGTCCTGTGGCATTTATTTATTTTAATGAGAGCACGTCTTATCAAAGCAAACTCCAAAATGGGCCATGTGCTTATGGAAAATTTTCAGGGCACTTGAATATTTACACCATTTGTTGCTGCAATCTTGTTTTTAAACCTATAACCTGATAGTGAGTAAAAGAAGAGTGTCACTTTTTTTTTTTTTTAATTTTCGGCAAATTTATGAAATTATGATGAGTATTCAGATCCTTTATCATGAAACTTGTTTCTCTTGATAATCTTTCTCACTGTCCACATAACAGGAAGATGTCTGGAGAGGGACCTTGCCTGAACACCAACACCATGACTCCATTGAGTGACCAAATGAAAACTTGCCACATTGAAACAAGATCATATGCTGTAATAAAACCTCTGGAAACCTGGCACAGTTAATCACTTGGCCAACACCATCCAATAAGTGAGGCCTGGGTGGTTGCGGCATCATCCTGAGAGGTTATTTTTATTAGCAGACATGGGGAGACTGGTCCAGGTGAGGAAAAGCTGAATGGGAGAAAGTACAGCTGTGTCCCGAGTGAAAACCTGGTGTGTGTCAGTCAGGGGGAGCTCTGTGAAAGTAATTGTGTGGCAGAGCCCTGACAATGAAACATCACTGCAGACCTGAATATGTCTCGGAAAACGGCCATCAAATCTGACAGGGCTTGGGAGGATCAACACAGATATTGAATCCAACATGTACAAAGCTTGCCATACCCAAGACGCTCCAGCTGAGTAAAGCTCTGTGATCATTTTTAAATGCATTCACAGAAGAAAATCTAAAATAGTTTTTGCTATGTAATTACAGGGAAAAAGTCAATATTAACATAAGTCTGCAACAATGTAAAAACTGTGCAGCTAAATAATTGACAGAAGAGCACAGCGAGGTATTGATGCTAACTCTACAAAGGGGTCCCTGTACAGTACTATATTCTGAAACTGTGAAATGCTGCAGATCTTTGTAATGTAGATGTAAATCACTGTTTAAAATCCACCTCTCCAGAAAGGATCTTCATTTAAATTTCACCAGGAAGCCAAAAGGGAGAGCTAAGGTCCATTGACTTTGCTCTGCAAAACACTTACTCCAATGCACAGCACATTCTTTTTGCCTTGTTTTCCACAAAATTAAGTCCGATCTGGCCATAACTCCCTCTTTTTAGTTGCGGATTCAAATACTGTGTAAAACACTCTTCTTGTACCATTGATCAGCATTATATTTAGAATTTCAGAATTTACCATTTTGGAAAACACATTATGAGCCAGCGTCTGTAACCACTAACACTGTGTTGCTCTTTTTTCCAAAGGCGGTGAAGTTGCTCATTAGCTCTCGTTCAGCCCTTGTTATTTTAGGGCCATGGTCATCCTGAGCTCGGTTAGATGAACAAAACACGGGTAGGTTTAGGGAAACAACCTTTGTTGCCGTGGTTACAACAATATCAGGTTCAAATCTACCAAACGATGATGGATGACAGAAACATGACAGCTAGCTTCACTTAGGATCAAACCCTGCTCTCCTGTCATCCACTCCCCTTCCTTTTTATTTTCTCCTATCTTTCCCTTTACTCCTGTTATAGATACTACACTCACCAGATTTTTGTTGCCAAGCAACAAAACCAAGCTATGGGTTCATTATTAGTGTCTGACAGACGGCCAAGAGGCTCATGTTTTTACAAGAGGACAGTCTCCTAATATTACCCAGAGCACTTCAAAGTTGTTGGAGTATCCTAATCAATACTGTGGTTCATGACTGTAGTCTATTATGATGTTATGATGTATGACCCAGTCTTCCTCTCCGTGGAATCAGACGACAGGAATGCTGTAGCCTTTTCCTATCTGCATGATTAAAATCACCACCCTTTTTCCTCACCGCGGAGCTCTTTTATCCTCCGGATCCAATTGCCTTTCCTAGCTGAAAAAAATCCACTTAAGGTCAGTGTTCCTTTAACATAGCTGTTTGAAGATGAACTACCTTCCTGACTCCTGCTGAGAGATCAAAACTGTATAATGGACCTGGGTGAAGACAAGAAGGCGGGTGTTGAGGGGGGCAGTCATTTGTAACCAGCAAAGATATTTTCCAACCTCATAATTATTTTTCCACCTTTCTTTCGCCTGTTTATCTACAGAGGGACTGACAGAACACATATGTTGTTGTCAGTTTTACACTGGCACAGTTGCACACATCTTGGGGCTGTCCAGGAAACCCCGGCCTTGCATAGTAGGCTGCTGGAAGCTGCCCAGTAGAATAGTAAAAGATAGCTTTCTGTCAGCAGGTGACAGCTGCTCAAGGACTTTTTGACTGCAGCCACCAAAGAACAGGAAAACATCACTGGTTCATATCCTTTGCCATCTGCCACGATTGAGATATTGCCTGAAAATGTGACACCGCAGGGTATTACTCTGTGGATTGCATGGTGTCACTGAGGGGAATGCATTGGAGATGTATTTGAATGAAGGCGGTGGAAATTTCACTTTCAGGCAGTTGTGTGTGTATGTGCGTCTTTGTACTAGAGGGTGAGAGAAAAGCCACCTATATTTGACACTGATGTTTCTAAAAGAGATTCATTTTGTGTATGCAAGGTTCACATCTTTGATCTTTAACTTTATTAGTAGCTTTAAAACACAATTATTCTGCTTCTCAAGGGCATTGTAAGCTCTGCTGTTCTCAGAAGTACGCAGAACAAACAAACTTTCTCAATATGATGCATCTAGTCTTTTCCAGATGGTGATGGAGAAAGTTCAATCTGCCATCCTTAGCAATACAATACAGCATTCAATAAGCCCACTGCAATCAGTTATATTAATATCAGTTTAAATTGTAATCCTTTTTTTTTTTTTATTATTATTTTGTGCTATTTCTCCAGGGAAATCCGGTCTATTTATTTTTGTGCAGGTTAAAAGAAAAGCACTGATGAGTATTACAGAAAGTCTCCAGCTGCCCCACCTGTTATAAATATATCCTTGTAAGCTATCAAAGATAAATTTAGAATGTCTGAAGCGTAAGACATGCTAAACATCTACTTAACCTATGTCAGGCATCCCTCAGCATTCAGACCTCATACAAATGGGAAGCCATTTCGGTTTTGATGACTGTGCTCAATGTGGCTGCATCGTCCTTAAATACTCCCAAGATCTCGGATAGAAAAGGGAGCCCAGATGGGCCCCGAGCTGCATTAGTCTTTGGACAGATGGGTTTTAATGGGGCACCCATTCAAGCTGTAAACGATCCAAACTTACATCATCATGCTCTTTATGGTTTTGCACCTATGCATTGTCAGATTTCTTTTATACGCGAAGGTTAAGAAGCCAAATGGGTTTGTTGGTTGCTCTGTGAAGTCGAAAGAGCAACAATTTGAAGTGGTTTTGCAAGTACTTATCAACATCTGAATTTAGAAGCACTCAAATGAGAATTATGGTCTGTCTGAAATTCGTGTTGGGTCGTCGGATAGTGTTACATCCCCCCACTGCTAGCTGATGTTGGACATTCAAACCACTTCACCCTGTGATTGGCAGTGTGGGCACAGGTGAGGTACTGAAAGAGGCAAGAGGTGTGTTCAACATCCCTGTTATGTGATATAATAAATGCAAATCATGTTTCTATCTTACTATGTGCTGCTTTCCAGTCACGTAGTGATACGGTCGGTGAAAACTAATTAAAAGTCATAGCTCTTGCATGTTCTGATTATAAAAACACAGATAGACCATTTACACCATGTGATCTGAGGTATTTGTTTCATAATTAACATAAAAACATTTATGGAATTTTTAATGTGAGCATCCAACACTATGAATTCTTTCACTCAGAGAGAAATGGAAAACTCTCCAGGCACATTTTTTTCCAGACACTTCTGAGAGACAATACAACACAGCTTAAAATGGTTAATGTGATACAGTCATGTTAACGTCGATCAGAATCTCAGGTGTTACCTTACAATTTCAATGCTATGAACGGAAGCTGTGGTGAGACTGAAGCAAGAAATCGACCGCTAAACACACAACAAAAAGTCCTAGTCAATAATGCCGTATGTATGGTCAATAAAAAACTCCAACAACCACCTCTAGTCCAGCTGGAGATGGCAATATTTGCTATATGTAATAACCGCAACAGCAAATACTCTTTCACCCTGTCCGCAGTCACTACAGACATGCAAACTATTTAGCCCTTAAATTACTTCTAACTTTTAACAGCTCATAGGGTTTTCGTATCTGTAAAACTAAGACCAATTGGCTAAATTGAAGATGGGGTTGAAGTAAAATTTTGGAATAATTCACTAGGACCAAGCCACATTAAGGATACTGAATTAAGGATACTGATACTGAAGGGGTCTTTTTTAATCAGAAAGGTTGTTGCTGCAGAGGAGGAAAGTGCACATTATAATGCATACAAAGAGGTGGGTGTTACTTTCTTGCTCAGGACACCATCACTACAATACAGTGTATGTATCTTTAAATCAAAAAATAGACAGCTGTTTGCTACTTTCTTGTTGTTTAAAATCTCTTTCAATTTTGTATAAATCATCCAACATTTAAATATTTCCATCCTCTGAAGATTGGATGGTTCAAAACCTACAGTAGTACACACATTCATAACACAGATTATATCATAATGAGCCAGGCTGTACCTCCACATTCATGTATTTGCTCCAGAGAAAAAAGGTCTCAGCTGCGGGAGGGATTAAATCTACATCATTCAGGTATTTTCTACTATGACTCTTTTGCCTTGGTCCAGCACATCAGGTCCAGATTTCAGCTCACACAATATTTGTTGGTCTGACCATATCCTTACAAAAGGAGGATAGTATAAGACACCATCTCATATCTGACACATCAAACAGGCCTTACTTTCTATTTCATACACATCTCCACAGCACTAAGTCTGTTAGTATAATAGTCATGTCATGCTGTCTTTTTCGCCACACAATGCTGTACTATGATGAATAAAGATCAACACTTCCCCCTAGAAATGCTCCCTTTGGTGTTTCTTTTGTCAGCTTTTACTGCCACATCTAAAATCTGCCAAACTCATTCATTCATTCTCTGACCCTGAGGTCCATCAGTTAGTCACATTTCCTTTGCTTTCATTTGTAATTCAAGTATTCCCTGAAGCACTGTCTTCTTGAGCTGACTCAGTGAAGAGTAAGCTGGAGGATATGATTTTCTCCTTTCAGACTAAAGCCATTTGTTTTCAATCCGTGGGAGCATTCACCTGGTGATTCTTACAAGCTGTGCTTTTAAATTAAATTATTCCTTCGAACACATGGCCATGCTTCCCATGCTCATAACCTTTCCGTTTTATATTTGGTGTTTTTTTTTTTTTGTTTTTTTTTATTATTAACCTCTAAATGTGGGTTGATGATTAGGCTTTTAATAAATGCAATACTCTCCAACCCCCCACCGAAAAAAAGAACAATTAGAAAATGAACCCATCAATAAAAAGCTTCATTCCTGATTCATTCTGAGCTTCAATTGTTGGGACAACAGGTGTCTTTACCAGGCAACAGAAACTGTTTAGTGAATATTAAAATAGCATTTAAACGGTTTGCAGAATGACTCACAATGAATGTTGAAGACACATAACCCTATAAAGAAATATTACATTTAATTTTCACTTCACTACATCTAATTTAACCTGCTCAAAAACATGACATGTTTTTATGGGCAATGGAATGATGAGGGGATCCCATTTTCTGTTCATAAATACTGATTTATAGGCGGGAAGAGGCAAAGAGAACATTTATTCATCTGCCACGCTGCTGATATAGATTTTTGTCATGGCAGATACAGTTACTCACAGAATCCCTGATTCTCTGCTGGATTTTCCCACAGAATAAAAACATGGAGATTTTTTTTTTTTTTTTAAATCAATGCATTATTTTGAGCTATGGAGCGTTCATATTCCACTAAGTTCAGAGAAAAGAGATTCTGTTGTTTGCTTGACAAAAAAAAAAAAAAGAAAACCGCTGAAATTGTGATATATGAACTGAAGCAAACAGCAGCAGCTCACTAAATCTTTTAAACTTTCTGAGCATCACGCATGCAAATACAAAATAAATGACACAAATTCCAGGTATGTCTTTGTTTATTAATCAATTTGTTGAATTTGCATTTGATTATGTTCTTGTCAGACTCTGTTTTGGTTGTCTTGTACACTTCCTGTTTTAGTTTGAAAATCTTGTGTTCCATGTTGTTGTTTGCTACTTACTTGCCCTCTTTGTTCTTTTTCCAGCCATGAGTTGATTCCTAATTTGTTTCACCTGTGTCAGTTCCTGTGTATTTAAACCCCGCCTCATTCCCCATGTCTCTGCCAGATTGTCTTTGTTACCTCCTGTGTGCTAAGCTCTCTCGCGTACCTTGTTGTTTGCTCCCAGTGTATGACTGGACTGTTGTTTTTTTTTTTTTTTTTTTTGGATGTTTGGTTCTTCTGCCTACTCCTTGCCTGTTTTGTCTGCCTGATCCTACCAGCCTTTTTGTGTACGACCACTGCCTCCATTTGGGTTAAAAGCTCTTGCCCTACTGGACTCTCTACCTCTGCCTTGCTTCACCTTTTTGCACCTGGGTTCACTCTCATCAGCCCTGACAGTACAATCTGGCCATGATAGACCCAGCAGAAGGAGATGCTATCCACCGTGCCCTCGGAGCTCAGGGAGTTCGCCTTACAGCGTTGGAACAGTCTCTCTCCAGTCTGGGGTCCAGTGTTCAGTCACTCTTGGAGCACCTGCAAGCCTTGGCTGCCCAGACTAACCAAATTATGGCCCACCTTGATTCAATGACCCCAGCAGCACATGATCCTGTTGACTCTTCCCAACCTCGAGCATCTCCAGCACCACCAATTCCTACAGCTCCACATTTGGAGCCTAAAGCACCACCCATTGAGAGGTACATTGGCTCTCCCAAGACATGCTGCTCCTTTTTGACCCTATGCTCACTGACCTGCGAACTGCAACCTATTACCTTTGCCACAGAACGCTCAAGGGTGGCATATATGATAACGAACCTCACTGGCAGAGCTTGTGAATGGGCTACTGCTGAGTGGGCCAAGTAGTCACCCACCTGTGACTCTGACAGCTTTTTCTGCTGCTTTGGCCAATCTACCACAGGCCGAGAGGCAGCCCGAGCCCTTGGTAACCTGAGGCAAGGCAGGAGCCGTGTCATCAACCACGCCAGTCGTTTTCGCAGAATAGCAACTGCTATGCCCCCTGTGGCCAGCACCCCAGCACGACTCAATCCGCCTAACCCAGGGGCTGGTCCTGCTACATCCCGACAGGAGCCCATGCAGCTCGGTCGGACGCGACTAAGTCCTGAGGGACGGCTACGACGTCAACACGATGGATTATGCCTCTATTGTGGGAGTTCTAGTCACTTCCTCACCCAGTAAAAAGCCCAGGCTCACCAGTAACTGGAGGCCTGCTGGTAAGCCACTCTGTTGGCCCCAACCCAGCACAGTCACTGACAACAGTCTAGCTATCTATTCACTCTGTCTCTCTTGGATGGATCTGCTCTCATCGATTCAGGAGCTGATGAAAGTTTGATGGAGAGAAACCTGGATCGCCGGCTTTATCTCCAGCTACAGCCGTTGGCCAAGCCCCGCCTGGCCAGTGCACTTGATGGCCACCTGATGAGCAGGGTCACTCACCAGACTCTTCCTGTCATTGTGCTTGTCAGGTAACCATAAGGAGACTATTTTTCCTTTTTCTCATTGGTTCTCCTGTGTACCCTCTCATTGTGGGGTATCATTGGCTGTGCAAACATAACCCCCACATAAACTGGGCTACGGGGGAAGTTTTGGGGTGGAGTCAAGCCTGTCACTCATCCTGTCTGCTTCCTCTCTCTGTGTCTTCCAAGCCTGAAGTTGCCTCTGAATTTCCAGATTTGTCCAGAAGAAGGGTCAAGCCATGTCCTTACCACCCCATCAGCCATGTGACTGTTCCATCGAAGTCCTCCCTGGAGCAGTTTTGCCTAAGGGTCGCCTCTACTCCCTCTCTGGTCCAAAAAGAAAAGAAAAGCTATGGATGAAAACATCCAGGGGGGCACTGTCTGCAGGGATCATTTGTCCGTCCTCCTCTGGATTTTTCTTCACAGAGAAAAAAAGATAAGACGCTGCAGCCTCTCACTGATTCATGAAATTACGGTGAAGAATCGCGACCCCTTACCACTCATCTCCTCTGCCTTTGAACTTCTTCAAGGGGCTAAAATCTTCACTAAGTTGGACCTCCGTAATGCCTACCACCTGGTCTGTATGCGATGAGTGGAATACTGCATTCAATACCCCAAGTGGCCATTATGAGTATCTTGTAATGCCATTTGGACTCACTAATGCCCTCGGTGTCTTCCAGTCCCTGAGCAACGACGTCCTCTGTGACATGTTGAACAGGTTTGTGTACCGTATGATATCCTGATATTTTCTCCGTCTGAAGAGGAACATGTCCGCCAGGTGCTGCAACAGTTGCTCCTGCACCAATTGTTTGTAAAAGCGGAAAAATGTGAATTTCACAGGTCCACTGTGTCCTTTGTGGGGTCTATCATCTCAGGTATATCATCTCTGATCTCCAGGATCATCAGCCCAGCTGCTGTTCGTCTTTGCCTCTCTCGCGCTATGAAGATCAATCCCACGTTTCACGTATCCATGGTGAAACCGGTCAGGTCCAGCCCTTTGGTCCAACCCTCCTCCTCCACCCCGGTTCGTCGCTGGTGGCCCCGTCTACACAGTGAAGAGACTGATGGCCATTCGCCGGCAGGGGTCGGCAGTATCTTGTTGATTGGGAGGGGTATGACCCTGAGGACATCCTGGGTTCCTGCTACGAACATTGTTGACAAGACTCTTATTTTGGACTTTCATAGACTCAATCCAGGCCTCTTTGTTCTTTTTCCCGCTATGAGTTGATTCCTGATTTGTTTGCAAGATGCTTAAACTGCACTGAGCTCTCTGTACTGAAGCATTGGGAATTACTTTATTCCCCCTTGGGAGCTGCAGGAGGAGGAGGAGAAACAGACTAAAAGAGATGAGTCTATGAGAAAGATATAGATCGCTGTAAGGGATGTAGCGAGCACAAGTGATGGTCACTTTGTGCTGAAAAACTGAAATAGACTTTTCTTTCCTCCTCCCACGCTTAACCTTTTACACAGAAGGAAATAATTAAAAAGTCCATTGAGGAGCCCATTGTGAATTTATGAATTGCAAATTTGGATCCAATTATCTTCAACCAATGAAATGCCAATGAGGTAAGTAATGAGGGACTATAAATATCCAAAGTCTTCTGGGATTAAATAAAAGTGATCAAATTATTGTAATGATGAGTTAGTGACTCTTGTAAACAGTTATAAAGTTTCATTAGTAAAACATACGAGTTGATTGAGATATTAACCACTCAAGCTGTCTTCATAATGACTTGTGAATGTTGGTGTGTTGTTGAAGAGTCTGCCTCATATGTTCAGGTGCACACACACAGTTTTGGTGCCTCTGAAGTAAGTTCGGTACAGTGACAAGCACTGGGTGTTAGTTTAGTTTATTTTAGCCTGATGCTCATCACCTGAACTGAGTCGCACGCAGCTATGCATCAACTAAATAGACCCTTGGACAGCACTGTCATAAGAGAAGATGAGAGAGAGAAGAGAGACAAAATGCTGAGAAATAACGTGATCAAAACAGCACACTTTATATATGATCCCTTTGACTCTGAAACACTTACATGAAGATTAAGTCGTGCTGTAGAAGGAGAAGGAGATGATATACAGTATATGCGTAAATACGTCCAAAACAACCAAAACTCAAACTTCATGTTTGTGGTCACATCTGACTTCTCTTTTAATTATCCAATAAACACTTGGTGAAAATAATGCAGTTATCAAGTACCATCCAGTAAATGCTGGTTAAGGTCTGGACTCTGAAGTGGCTATTCCATGTGTGAAAATGATGTCTCGTGCTTGCAAAACCACTCTTTCCCAATTTGAGCCTGGTGAATCCTGGCATTGTCATCTTATAATATGCTTGTACCATCAGGGAAGTAAAATTTCATTGACAAAATAACCTGGTCATTCAGCATTTTCAGGTAGTCAGCTGACGTTATTCTTTGGGCAAGTAACGTCCCGGAATTTAGGCTTGACCAACTGCAGCAACCCCAGATCGTAGCACTGCCCCCACAGGCTTGTGCGGGAGGTATTGGCCTCCCTGTGATGCGCCCATTACTCTGGAACAGGATAAATCTGGGCTCAAGAGACCACATGACCTTCTTCCATTGCTCCAGAGTCCAATCGTTATGCTCCCTAACAAATTGAAGCCTTTTTTTCCCGATTAGCCTCACTGATAATTGGTCATGCTGTTTAATCCCAATCCCTTGAGTTCCCTTCATATTGTGTGTTTTGAAATGCTCTTACTTTGACTATTAAACACAGCAGTGAGTGGTACTGTTGTTTTTTTAGAATTTGATATCACCAAACGACCAAGCGATCGCGATTCTTCCTCGAAGATGATGGCTCCCCACTAGCCTTCCTTTTTTTTTTTTTTTATTAATGTGTTGAACAGTCCTTAACCCGATTTTAGTAGTTTCAGTAATCTCATTAGATGTTTTCTTTGCTTGATACATGCCAATAATTTGACCCTTTTTAAACAGATTAACATCTTTTCCACGACCACAGGATGTGCCTTTCGACACAGTCGTGATGATTAAATAACCTGTTTCCAGCGGAAATATAATTGTCCATGCATTAATCTTCCAATGGGAGGCTCTTACCTATTTAATGAGTTTAATCCAGGTGGTAACTTTTATTTTCGGACGGGCCGTGCAAGTTATTATTCATCCATAGCTATAACATACCTGTGTGATTTGATATTTTCAATTTACAATGTGAACAAAAAATATTGTAATATATATTGTTTAGATTTTTTGGGGGGACCTTTTATTTGGACAGCAAGAGAGAGGCAGAAGAGTCAGAAAAAAGGAAGGGGGGATAACATGACAAATGGCTAGGGGTCATATGCAAACCCATGCCTTTTGGAAGGCTAGTGAAATGCTCTCAACCAGGCAAGACTCCGGGCAGCCCAATATATGTATCGTTCTTTGCATCATAAGCTGCCCAGATCAAGTCGACAGCAGTGTCTGGAAAAACCACAGTGTCTGTTGAGCATTATTGCTCCATGATGGTTTGAGCTGAGGCATGCTGTTGAATGAATTTGAGAGAAACTTGCAGTGATTAACAGCGTTAAAGGATACCTGGATCCTTTGACTGGAGCACCACTGCTTTACCTCTCCGTGATTAAACATTAATTCTCATCCTCCATCTTTGTTTGTGTCCTCTAACATCCTCTGGTGCATAGCGGTCACTGCAGTGGACAGCTATTAAAAAGTCATTTTCTCTTTACTCTGCAAGTAAATGTCCTCTGAATCCAAGATGGCTGCAAGACAGCCACCCTTGCTGACCACTGCTAGCCACTGCTGGCATATCCTGTCAGTCCTTCAGTACCAAAAGGAAAAAAAAATGTGATAATATACAGTAACATTTAAGGAAGAATATTATTCATTTGGAATATGAATTTTTCATTTCCAATATGTAGAAAATTATGATTAACCATGAGTCCAATGAAGTGGACATCATCCATCACCCAATATATTTTTAACACAAGTCATGTAATTGTTTAACTGTTTCCTGGTGACTTTTTTGGTTATAAGTCAGTGTATAATTGTTATATTTATAAGCTATTAATTTAAAATATACACTTCTGTGCAGGTTAGCTTTAGTTTGTGTTACTATGGTAGTTATTTTATCATATTTTGTACACTTCAAAGACAGCAAAGAATAGGGAAGGCTACAGAAATTCCGTCCAACTCCAGTGATGATGGGTATAGTGACAACAGTGGCCATGAGTGGCTGCCGGAGAACAACAGAGACATAAGAGCTGAGGATGATGGAGATGCTGTCAGGACAGGTGAAGGTGAATATTTTGGAAAAAAAAAGTGAAACTTTTTTTCATGTCCTGAGAAGAATAAAAATACTTGAGATAAAAATCTTGACCAAGGAGTCATTTATCTATACCCGAAAATAAATAATTTTGGGGCTGAGCTCCCGGGGACAAGGGAGAAGGAAAGCCAAAAGAACATGAGCATGAACCTGTGAAGAATTATGTTTTGAAAACCCCGAAAAGAGAAACACAGTATGTTACAATGTACACTTAATATTGCCATAGTTGCACCTTAAAGGGCACTTTGATTCCCCTTTGTGTCATAAAATGAACATATAATAAAGCATCATTTCTCTTGACCAGAAAGGTCAGCACTTAAATCCTACAATTTACTAATGTGGGCTATGCTCCCATCTCACCTTTTAATGGACCTTTTGAACTCTATTAAGAAAAGGAGGATTGTGCTATTAATATACTCCAAACTAGAAGTACCTACAGTGTCTGTGCTCACAGCAACATTAATTTATAAATATAAGCAGAAAAAATGATCTGTTACTCCTCTAAAAATTTCCCAGGTGACAAATGCAGTAACTAAACTTTAATATGTTTCTGTTTTATTAACTGGGCAGCTATAAATGCAAAGGGTGAGGGTTCCTTTATTCAAGTTCAAGTTTTGTTAGGTTGGACAACAAACATAATCCAACCTATCTTATTTTAAACTCTCCACTCTCCTCTGCAGCAACATATTCCAGCTGGCTCTTGAGGATCCAAAGTCATGACCAGATCAGATGACCTATATAACCTCTCCACCCTTTTTGGTCCCAGGGGCTTCATACCAGTTGAATGTGCATGGAAGGCATCCAATGGAAAGTGCACCTGAATTGGCAAAAAAGCGTCAAAGGGCGCTTTACTCCAAGCTCCCAAATAATGTCAGCTCTCCCCGGCCTATCGGGAAAATGGTGCCCAACAACCTTGCAGTGAAAGCACATTTTAGTTTCCTGTATCAGGACTCTTGTTGTTTTTGTCGTTAACTGATGACCACAGGTGAGGTTTACAACTAAGAGTGACGAGTAGAATGTTTATTTTATACCTCATCTCCCCCCGTTCCTGCTGTCATGCTATGTCAGTAACAAGAGCCCGACACACTACTCATTCACCTGGGTACAAAAGCTCCATCCCAAACTAAATGGAGCCATCCACCCTGTTCTGGCAATGAGCCACTCCTGCAGACATTGTTTGCTGACCCTCATCCCAATGGTGCTGCATTAGCTGTCACTTGTGACACTCTGGCATTTACAAATGAAAAAGGATTGGTGATGAAGTTGATTTTTGAATCCAACTCAATTTTGTGGGTTGTGGCAGAAACTAAGGCTTCCTGCAGAAATAAAGTAAAAATCATCTGGCTCAGGTGTAAATCTATATGTCAGGCTTGTGATGGACTGGTGACCTGTGCATGGTAAGAAAGAAAGAAATGTCAATTGTACCTGAGCAAAAATTATTTATCTGTTAAATACACATGGGATTTATTCCTGAGACGGAACAAAAACATATGTAAATCCTTTGCCAAAGTGCAAAACAAAGATATGGTCCAAAGCTGATGTCTTGTGCATTTCCCTTACATATTCCAGTGTATGTTTTTCCATCTGTATTATCAAATTTGGAATGTAACACATCGAGTCATGACAGACAGACTAATGGTTCGGTTGAGCCGAGGATAGACTAGAAAATCATACAATTCCTTGAGAACAGTGATTTCAACAATATGGGGAACATAAAAAAAACGAAACACAAAAAAAACAAACAATTAGTCCCGTTTTTACATTGGTATAGGTGAGGAAGGGGAGGTAATTTAAAAACATTTCTCCTGACTAGATTAACAATATAATAATAATCGGTATGATCATGAATTTAGAGAGTACAAGCTCACAGGTGTGTTATCCAAAGGATACTTTGAACCTATTTTCTTAAGGAGATGACAACATGAACAACTGATCGTAATTTATTTTTCCCACTTGGATCTGGCTAATGGGCAGCAGTGCATTATAACATATAACTGCTAATATATATATATATATATATATAATTAAGAATGTTTAAATTATGACTACTGGTGTATGACTGCAAGTGTGGCTGTCAACCTTATTCCAGAGACCATGAACTATAAAAGAACCTGCGAAGAAAAAAGAAAAAAAAAAGCTAAACAGTTTTTGGCTGTAGAAGCTCATTAATGAGCACCTCATTAGCTGGATGCTCTGTCTGCCTGGTCACATCCAGCTGTGAAACACACAGACGCAAAAACAGTTGCTAGATTATACAAGGATGCACACACACACACACACACACTGTGATGACATTTGATATGCTGTGTCTGTGGTCTAATTGAGTCTCTAGAGAGTCACGTTGGCACATGGCACCAACAGAGCCTCGGTCCAGACACTCAGGCCAGCAGCTGTAAACACACCACACCAACAGAGGCTCACATGTCACACAATGCCAGCTTTCCAATACAATTAACCGATTTCAGCTGTTTTTTGGGGTAGTTTTTTTTTTTTTTTCAATTGTAAACATTGATTACACAAGAAAGTAGACATTTAGTCCCCAGTTAAAATCATCAAAACATTTGAAAGTCGTATTACACACTGTCCTGGATTACACACGTAGTGGAAATTTTGTTTGTGCAGTGTTTGAAGTGGTATGTAGAGCTTTTACTTAGCATGTTAGATTCTCCTCAAACAGAAGAAAACCACATACACATCAATTTAATTCTTTTTTTTTTCACTCCATACTCATCCCCAAATATGTCCCACCCACTGACAGCCCCCATGGTAACTAGATAATCAATGCTACGCAATTCACCTCTCAGCGGCTGTAAAGAAATATGGCTGGATGATGTGAAACTCCCTTGTTGGGTCCGAAGTGCACGTTTACCTGTTGACACCCTCATGCTAACCTCCCCTGGTGTTTACCTCTGTCTGACTGCCTGGTTTGGTGCGGTGTTGATAGATTTCAACAAACGCAGTCTCCATCTGCTGTGATTACCTGCTAAATGGTGTATCCTCATAGCACCTGCCTGCCACCACCTTCGTCACAGGGTTGGGAGGGTTGAATCCATGTCCGAGGAAGTGGAGCGAGAAAACTGTTAATTGCACTGACCCCGGAGGGGAAGAATGGCATTTCCCTCATTTCCTCTTATCTCTATGCTTAAGAGATGTCCTTATGACTTGGGGAGGAGGAGAAGTTATGGATGAAGAGTGTGTGCATTTTTGTGTTTGTGAGTGCTCGTCCTATCCAGTAGCAGACAATATCCTCTCATCCCATGCTGTGAAGGGAAACTTTCTCGAGCGGGTTTGTAAGAGCTGGTGCTTGATTTAAGCGGCAGCTCTGTCTCCAAATCTCAAACAAGGAAAATCGGAGATGCTGGGGATTATAGCAATTCCCTGACTCGACTCTTTCCTCTTTCCTGTCAGTCCAACCTCATCTACCTTTCCTCTTTAATCACTGTTTTATATCCATATCCTCTCCTGACTTTTTACATTTCTCGCTTTCCTTAAGATGAATAACTTGCTTACTTCCTGTGTCATCCTTTCTAGTTTTTCATCTACTCCCCTTTGCATCATCCTATAGTCTCCTTTCTCCTCGTCAGTTTTTCCCTCTTTCTCTATAATCTCATCTCTTTTACTCTGCTTTCATGTCCTCTCCTCCCCTCTCATATTCACCGCTTTCCTCTCGCTCAGCCTTGATGTAGTCTCCCTCCCTCTTCCGTCTAATCTTTTTCTCTCCATTACACATGTTGAAGTTTTTATTGCTTGCAGGTTATGCCTTGTGGAGCCATGGTGTCACCTCCTTTCACCCAGTACAACATTCTCAGATGAACTGCTGTGCCCTGCCTTTTTGTCAGCGTGAGGCTCATTTCCTTGGGCTATTTATAGGCTTGAAGGCAGCAGAAGTATGGAAGACAAAGAGCATATTGAGCAGCTACTCTTTTGTCTTGCTGTCGCCGCATCACTCCACCTCACACTCCTCTGTTTGGTCAAAAATGGAACTGCATCCTTCTATCCTTGTTGCTTTGTCTCTCCAGAGTTTGCCTCTGTCTTTTTGCATAATCCTCAGATTCACCAACCTCTCTTTTCCCTGCTGCCAAAACCTCCCCCAGAGACATCTGCGCTGGTTTGCGGATGCCAGTGGTCAAGTCTTTCTGGAGATCATGCTTCCCCAGCACGTTGCACGGATAAAGAAAGTGACTGTTCGCTGTGCCCTCCTCATCCTCCCCCCTCTCCTTCGATGAACACATTTGTAGTGCTATAATGAAGACTTGATAAGAATCAAGAAAGCTGGTGTGGCAAGATGAATAGGTGCAGATTGACTGCAGATACTGTGAACACAACCCCCAAATGCTCAAGTCAGGGAGAAAGAAAAACATTAAATGAAGATGGAGAGAGATGAGCCAAGTATAAAAACTGCCTAACCGTCTGACAATCAGTGGATAATGTGGCATAAACATGTTCTGATTTTATCAAAGTTCAACGCCACCAAAATAATTCACTTCTCTCCATAAGGCTTTTGGCAGATGTGTTCTGAATATAAAAATATCTTAATGATGTCCACCTGAAATGGTAGTTTCATTTATCCATCACGGCTGAAAAGCCTTAAACTTGCACTCTACCCAATAATTAATGGGTGAGTCACATTGTATTGAAGTCTATTGGAAAATGTCACTACTTTTCGCTTGATTTACTAACTCAGTATGTTTTCCTAATGACTGGTCGGATCTCTAGTTTCTCTTCAATTCATCATGGCATGTTTTTTTTTTTTTTTTTTTTTTTTTTTAATACAGTCACATCTAAAGGCAAAACAGATGGTAAAGTAGGCTCAGCATCAGGCCATGGCTACCCAATGGTTTACACTGTACCACATACTACACAGCAGGTCCAGCCGTCATTCCTCCTCAGCTCCACCTTCTCCTGCAAATATGGTTTTTACTGGTTTCATAGAACAAAGATGCCTATGCCCGAATTACAAACCACAGGCTTCAAAATTACAGTTCACAAATCAGTAAGTGGGTTAGGGTTGCTAATACTTGAATCACACCAAAATCTCCTGGCTACTATCCCTCCTAATATCCTTTTTGTTTTTTTCTTCCTTTTTTTCAGTTTTCTTCCTGTGTTTTGTTACGCGCACTGTTGTATTTAGGTTTCTGTTTGTATCAGAGGGTGCGGAGCCTCTCAAACCTTCAACCCTCAGCATTTCACACCGACCAATGATAAAAGAACTGCCTTATAATCAGTGTTGGGTGTAACTAATTACTTAGTAACGCATAACTGTCACGCCACTATGTTTTACAGTAGCTAGTAATGTATCAATTACTTTATCAAAATGAGTAACACCGTTACAATTACAGAAATTTAGATGGGCTTGTTACTTGTTACTTCAACAACTTCAGTGAATTAATTTTTATCATCTGATTATGTGCTCAATATCTGAGTGAGCTGTAGTCTGTCCAGGAAGGAAAACTTTGTCCACATCCAAAACTTCAGTAGGCAATCTGTCCAACTGACGAATGGAATTCAATTAATTTGACTTTGTTTGTGTTAATGTGACAAAGTAACAATGCGTAACTCTGTGCTTAGGTTTTTGTTGAAAGGGTTTACCATTTATATAATTTTTACACTGCCAAGAGTGCAATCCTTTAATTTTTACACTGCCAAAAGAGTGTAGTTGTTTTAATTTGTAAATTTATAAAGAGTTTGGTCTAGACCTGCTCTATATGGAAAGTGCCTTGATGTAACTTTGTTATGATTTGGCGTTATACAAATAAATCTGATTTGATTTGATTTGATTTGAAATTGCCAAAATAAAAACGTGATAATGGCTATAATGATAGATGAAATTGGAGTTGTCTTGTTTGACACTGTTAATCCAGCAAGTACTTTTACTTTTAATATTTCTATATTTAAAAGCAAGTTCTTAGCTACTTTTACTCAAGTAAAAGCATTGATATTGTACTTTTACTAAAGTACATTTTTGTCTGTTTATTTGTACTTTTACTTAAGTATGGAGTTTGAGTACTTCCTCCACCACTGCATACAGGAGAGGGTCTTTGTTTATGTACGAAGGAGAAAGTGCTAACATGGAATGTTTGCTCTTGGAAGAAATGAGGATGAGGAGGATGCCCCTGGTCAAAGGGATTCTTGAGCTTGTTTAACCACCTGGAAACCTCAGACAAGAACAATCTGGAATATGATTGTCTTGTTTGCTGGGGTGACCTGGCTTGGGGGCAATTCAGTGGTTGAGAGTGAGAATAGGGCCAAAATGATGAACTGCTAAACGTTATCAAATATTGCTGAGAAAAGACAGACAGGAAAAGATCATTGGTTATAGTGATGGTTGAATATTCACAGCTGTTAAATACTGCTTTCCTCTTCATTTGTCTGGACTAACGAGTCTTTCATCAGATACTGTTTGGGACATTGGAATAATAATAAAACGGTCTTCAGACGATTCTCAATAATACCATGTTAAACTACTTTTAAGGAAACACCAAGAACTATATGTGTGTGTGTGTGTGTGTGTGCACTCAAATTTAATTAATTTGCCTTTAATTTAACTGGTGTTGATTTGTTTTATTATTGGGAAGAACTTTTTTTTTTTGGCAATGTCATGGTGGTCTTTTCCCAATACCTAGATAAGCTCTAGTAGTTTAGACTAAATCCACCTCATTTTATCATATCCTTTCTCATACCATCACATATTTTGAAGTTTTGTAGATGAAAATTGTAACAGAATACGTCTTTTCAACAGATTATACACAAATTCAACAAATAAAATATTTGTTTGATGTAATTCATCAGATTTTTTAACCTCAGTGTGTTAGTGGGTTTTTATGTGTGTGCCTCGGGAAACAGGGATACACTGAAACTCTTTAATCCTCCCAGCTCTGCAATGCTTAATCCCCTGCTGATTCTTATTGTAACCCTCCAACAGTGACCGGTAGTTGTTCTCTTTGCAGGGTTTTAACGAGAAAAACAAGAGAAGTTGAAGTAAATGATCCAGGAAGGAGAAATAGAGCAGCAAGAGCCAAGACATTACTCTCTGCCGACAGTTTTGGACCAAGATCACACTCATCAGTAATAAATATGAATCTAAAGAAATTCAATCAAAAGGGAACACAGGCCAAAGGAAACAAAACAAAAAAAGTGAAAAAAAAAACTAACAAATAAACAAACCCAAACATAAATAACACACAGCCATTTAAATGAAATATCTCATGGGGTGTATGTGTTACACCAATGAATAGTAAAAAATAAAAGGACAGCATATGGCAGTTATTTTCTCCTCAAATACACTAGTTTATGCTTGCAGGCCTAATTAGCTGTGGCAGATAAACAGCAGAGCATCTGGCTTTAGAGGCTTAAAGAGACAGTGGAGCAGCTGCACATGAACAGTGTTGATAAACTTCAGTCCTGGATTCAAACTTGAACACTGATTACTCTGACTTGGACTCATGCATTGACTGAACTTGGACTCAGGATTTAAATGCCAGCTCTTCGTATTCAGTGTACTGCTGTGGATGGAAATATAGACCAGAAACACAACACTCAACTGACAATAAAACAGCAATGCAAAAACCCGGCAGCAATGCATGGACTGATCGATGTGAAAACAATGCTACAAAACCCTGAATATTCTGGTTCAAAGTCCTTGTCCTCAGTGTCATTCATGCATGCGCTGAAAGAGAATAGCTTTAACACAATGTAAACTGCATGCTTAGAGCCAAGGCAGCAGAAACACATAGCATGTCAGTGTGTGCAGTATTTGGACTTAAAATGCATCTGCTTCAGTATTGGTTCTGCCTTTCTTCTCTATAGGTCCTCTCCATTTGCCACAGTCAGCCTCTGGTGTTTCTATGATGGTGATGGACAGGGATCTGATCTCAGTTTGCTCATCACCACCACCCACAAAATACAGATTTTTTTGTTGTTTACTGAGACGTCAACAGCAGAGTGTGTGGGGGGCTGTGCAGCAGAGCATTTGATTCACGTCACAGTAGGGCGCATGCCAATCTCAACCTCAACACCCTCTGATATTGACCACTTCTTATTCATTCAATGGATTTTTATGGCCATGAGGATCGTACTGAGTTAAAGAACTGATAGCATTGCCTCCATAGGCCTGATTGTGGAGGAGACAACATTCTCCAAACACATGACATACAGCAAAGAATAGTGTTTACTATAGAAACTCAGCTGTATCACTACACTGTTGCCTTTTTTCTCGATGAAAATAAATAAAATTATATATACTGAAGCAGTGAGAGTGATCTTCACTGGAAGCTTTATGAAATTAGTTTGCAGTACACTCATGTTCGGTGTGTATATTTTGCTGTGGTGTGTGTTAACTGAGCATTCAAATGTTAGACTGGCCTTGTCAAAATTAGATTTCTTTTTTTTTTTTTTTTTTTTTTTTTTGGTTTAGGAGAAACACAACATCCAACTTCTCACAAAATGTTGAAATCACAAAACAAAAACAGTCCAATCTCTTTGAGGCCAACTTCCATCTTCACCAGCTGCTATTTTCGTCTGCTGAGTTTTCCAACCAGTTCCCTGTTTGCGTAATTTTTGGATGTCAGAAACTCTAATCACTATTTGTCCTGTCCTCAGCGTTTCCTTGTTGATGCTAAACCCAAGACCCTGTGGAACAAATGTGTCAAAACTTTGAAAGGTGATGATCATTTTTACATTTCAGAGTCCTGAGCTGCAACCCTCTTCTTGACCATCTCAAATAGGTCTTCATGCAGATGACTTTATATTCTATGTATTTCTTTGCTGAATACATATTAGAGGACGGACTTGTAGCTTGCCTTTCTTCAAATGTTATTAGAAGCCAGTGATAACAGCAGCTTTGACAAACTGATACTGAAAAAACTCCCCGGAGAACCATCACCTTATCGTGGTGGGGAGGTTTGTGTGCCCCTATGAACCTGGGGGCTGTGTTGTCTACGGCCTAATGCTCCTGGGAAGGTCTCCCAGGGCAAATTGGTCCCAGGTGAGGGGCCAGACAAAGAGTGGTTCAAAAGATCCCATGAAACAACAAGGGAAGAAAATAGTAACCCTGCCTGGAGGAAACCCCGGGCTTCCTTCTGGAGCCAGGCCTGGAAGGAGGGCCCGTCAGTGAGTGCCTGGTGGTCGGGCACGCCGTGGAGCCCGGCTGGGCATAGCCCAAAAAAGCAACGTGGCACTTTCTTCACGCCATGGGATAACAGATGGGGTTGGGTGCGCCCCCCAGACCTGGGGTCAGAGGCTGGCTTTGGGGACATGGAATGTCACCTCGCTGGGGGGGAAGGAGCCGCAGCTTGTGCGGGAGGTGGAGTGCTACCAGTTGGACCTGATGGGGATTACTTTGAAGCACAGCCTTGGTTCTGGATCCCTACTCCTGGAGAGGGGACATTCTTCTCTGGAATTGCTCATTGGTTGAGCTGCTGGGCGGGTGTGGGGATACTCACAAGCCCCTGGCTGCGCACCACTATGTTGGAGTTTTCCCCGGTGGACGAGATAGTCGCCTCCCTACGCCTCAGGGTTGTGGGGGGGGAAACTCTGCTGTTTGTGCGTATGCACCAACAGCCTCAGCGGTGAGGGAGGCAAAGCAGCGGGTGTGGGAGGAGCTTGGAGAATGCATGGAGAAGGACTTTCTGGAGGAACCAAGGTTTTTCTGGAAAACCAGTCGGCAACTCAGGAGGGGAACATCCAAGCCATCTATGGCAAGGATGGTTCACTGTTGACCTCAACTGAGGAGGTAGTTGGAAGGTGGAAAGAGCCCTTTGAGGATCTCCTGAATCCAACTTGCACATCCTCTGGGGTGGAGGCAGAGATGGAGGATGATAGAGGATCCGTGTCGATTTCCCGGGAGGAGGTCACCGAGGTGGTTCAACAACTCCACAGTGGCAAAGCCCCAGGGATTGATTAGATCCATCTGGAAATGTTGAATGCTTTGGAAGTCTGGAACAGTACCAAAGAAGTGGCAGACTGGGGTGGTTCCCTTGAGACCAGAGGATGTGTGCCAATTACCGGGGCATCACACTCCTCAGCCACCCTGGGAAAGTCTACTCCGAGGTGCTGGAAAGGAGGGTCCGGCCGACTGTCGAACCTCAGATTGAAGAGGAGCAATGTGGTTTCTGTCCTGGTCGTGGAACAATGGACCAGATCTTTACTCTTGCACGTATCCTGGAGGGTGCCTGGGAGCCTATCCAGTCCACATGTGTTTTGTCGACTTGGAGAATAGCGCTATAAAAATAACTCTGATTTGATTTGATTTAATTTGATTTATGTGAAGGTAAAACAATCTGTGACTGATGGAACACAAAGAAAGTGCTCATTAATTGTATTTACACACTGAAATGGACAGGGTATTGAGGAATCTAGTCTTAAACTTTGAAGCTGCATTTTCCAACCCCACAAAGCCAAAGGTGTGATATCTGACATTTTCAACTTATTCTCCCCTTCCCTGGATGCATTGCTCCCAAACTGTCGTGAAATCTTCCAAAAGTACCTCAGAGCAGAGAGCTCTTTTGATTTGTGCAATGTGTGTAAGATAGCCTGGGGATTTTAAGTAAGGAAATAATGAATGGTTTAAGTCCAAGGCGATTCTCCTCTTTTCTATTGGACACAAAATGACTCAGTCTCTTATGCCCTGTTTCTTATAAACACACATGCATAATCTCTCTCTCTCTTAAACACACACACAATTTTTTTTCCTCCCAGTTGTTTTCCTCCCACCACAATAAATTTATTGGCTCATCCCAGCAGATGCAAGTCAGCTTCCCAACTTCCTAGGCACACCCAGGAGAACAAAATCACTGTGTACCTGTGTGTTGATCTAGAAAAGAGGGGAACAAGAAAGAAATAAGGAAGAGCACAGGGAGAGACAATAAATACTAATGCAAAGCTCACACAGAGCACAAGACAGAGTCAAACATTATTTGACTACCCTCTTGGCATCTCTGCATTCATTTTTTACTTCAACATGTCCTGTGTGAGACGAGTGCATTTTCCAGCGTGGAAGTTCCCCAGAATTAGATAAAAATTTGATGATCCCCTGGAAACATGCCTGTGGGTGTACAGTATATGCCTGTCTGGGCCGTCTGTCCTTGTGTGTGCAGCTGATCGTGAAGTCTTAGCTCCCTACTCAAACACAGTGTCTAAAAGTACATAAAGGCCTAATTTTTCAAGACAAACACCACAAAGTTGCATTCCTGACAGAAAAAAAAAAACATATATTCAGCAGAGCAAGAGAATCTTGAGAAATACTTATGTTATTCTTCTGGTTTAAATACTGTTTGTGCGTCTTTAGAAAGCTTTAGTATGCAGTACAAAAATGAAAAACAAAGAAACAAAAAAAAAAAAAACCTGCAAAGTTAAGTGCTGTCAAAAGGAGAAATGTAGAGAGAAATGCTGCTTGCCTTCATAATGTCACTCTCAGAGCAATTTTCCGTGTAAAGAGCAGCGCATACAAATACACGTAATCACTCTCCAGGGATACACAACACACTCACGCAAAGTTAAGGAAAGATGCCAGAAAGGTGCCAGAAACCTGTCTCTAATTAAATCCTGCCTACATATTCCAAGTCATTAAAAAATGAGCTGGTGATGTGCTGAGATTTATCAAAAAAAAAAAAAGAGGGGTGGGCTAATTTAGAAAGTGACACCCGACTTGTTCTTCATCATTGCTGCCATTACATCACACACCTGTGTCTCACTGTCTGTGATGAATAGTTCTGATAAGGCACCTCTGCGTGCTGAAAATCGATTTAACCAGAATGAGATTATACACCTGAAGCACGCCGAGCACACAGCTTTCACACTGCAGGCTATAAACTTTGCTACACATTGCCATATTATATTTAATAATGCAGCAGTTTCAAGAAGTGAGTCAAAAACATCACACACTGAGCTCCGCTGAGTAATATAGCAACTCCCAAGTTCTGCATTTTTACAGAATGAAAACGTTGAGACGATATTGAATTCGTATTCAACTTTTCTTTAATTATCAACTTTCATAAAACAGCTTAGTTCAGTAGAAATGAGTCCTGCTGCTGTGAAATGATCTTTTTAATTTCATATTAAGAGGGGAATAAACCTCCAAACCCATTTGTCATAAATTCTTATAATTTCAGCATTCAGTATTAAAATAAGGTCCTTGCAGCTTCTTATCTCTCTTCAGCTGGAATAGATTACAATTACAACTGCGTGCATTCCCACTCCTACTACTGTTCTTTTCAATGCCACGACTGCAGACAGCAAAGACGTGGACAAAAACCTAACGGTGGTGATGACATTTTAATGTAGCCAATAGTTCTAACATTAGTTTTCTGTGCATTGTTTGGGCCATTATTGCTTAGGTACTGTATAGATGTAATTGCCAGTAAAGAATCAATGTTTTGAGACACGGCTCGTACACTTTTCAACACATTAGGTAATTATGTTTCCATGATATTGTACTTTAAAGGTGGTCATTACCCAACAAGTCTACAGTTTACAGTATTAACTGACAAAGAGCCCAGTAGTTTTTAGGGTTTTTTTTTTTTTTTTGCCTTGAACAGAGGAGTATTGGGGTTCCTGGAGTCTGGGGGGCCATTTGGCTGAAATTTCAGGGCAGGTTAAGTGAGCACACCACACACTGAGGTAATGACTATTATCTTTTTTATCAGCTAAAAAAATGTGTGTTCACACAGCTTTACAGAAAAACACCAGAGGTCAAAATCGATCCAAGAAGAAATTCTGAAATATGACAAAATATAAGAAAAGAGCATGAGATTAGTTTTACCTGTGATCTTCTTTTTTCTCCAAAACAACTGGCTACCAAGGAAGTTTGTCTAACTCTGTCTCTTCCCTACTTTCATTAATATAAAGCCCTGCCTATATCTTAGCATTTAATAAAGCGAGGAACATGTTATTACAAGTCATTAGAGTTTTAGAGATAATAAGACTCAAGTTGAAATAAAACAGAATCACCCTTTAAAGCAACATGAAGTTAACTGTAAAATAAATAACATAATTGCACATTCATAAGCCATTAAATGTACCTTCGCTACATTCAGTTTGCGACGTGTACTTCTGTATGGTGGAGGCCTCGAGCTGTTGGGAGAGGTTTGTTTTGAGGGCTTCGTGTCAGAAATTCCTGCTGGATGAGTTATTTTCTGCCTCAGTTTGCAGTCACAGATTTGTTTAGTTTAGGCTCCAAGGTTAACAATATCTGTTAAAATAGTAAAATACTGTATAATTTCAACCCTGTTATAAAAGTTTCTTGCAAAAAGCCGTGAAACTAAACCTCTCTCATGTGCAAGCCTCAGCAGCACAACTGAAGTCCTGCCCTTGATGGTCCATAATGAATGAAGAAGCGGACGTGGTTTCACCGAAGAAGGGTGAAATTTTAATTCAAACTGGAATCATTGCATCCTTGTTTGGTCTAACATGGCATCTGGATGGTCACTGCACTCTTATTGTACAATACTGAGCCACTTCACTAACTCATGTCTCTACTTTCGATATTATTATGCTTTATTAAGTTTTTCATCCATGTCCTTAAAGTTTAATTCCTGGCTAAAGACTAAAATTCTTCATGTTAGCTAAGTCCTGTAACTTGCTTTGTCAAAGTATCCCAGTTTGACAATTGCCCTCACGAAAGAATGGTAAAGTTATTAGGATGACCTATGCAACCTGCATATGGAGATGAAAAAGCAAAACACTGTGTGTGGTTCTCTGCGTGAGGATGCAAACAAGAAGAGGTCAGGAATAGCAGCCATGTAGAGGACAGATGTTAATGTTACAATTTAACTGACCACCTCCATTGCCGTTGTCTGTCGTGTGTGTTTTTGTTTTGTGATCCCCACCTGTGCGCAGTTATGACGACTGCTGATTTAGGGTTAGAGTTAAATTTGAACTAAATTCTAATAGGGGTCATATGGCTATACCGGTTGAAGTCACATTAAAAAAAATCTGATCTGTATTTCTTTGAACGTCAGATATAGAAGTGGCTCAAATCTGATTTGATAAGATCCGATTCCATGTGATCTGGTTTACACAGGGGGGACACGTTAGTTTTGAGCTGCTTGGGCCCCCCCAGGTTTGTATAGTGAGGCCAGATTGGGGTACCCTTTGAATTTTTTTATCCACGGGGGTAAGATTGCTGCCTATGCCACAAAGCATTGGCTTGATGCCTCCTTTGTACATGTGCTCTTGAAGGCTTCTTTTTGTTTTTTTTTCTTTTTCCTTTCTAAGACAGAGCTGAGGCCTCGTTTTTTCATTTATTCAATGAATCCCCACAGTCATGAACCATTGCTTGTTCGGTTACTTAAGGTTGCTTATTGACTGATTCTTATATATGTCCACAGTACACACACACACACACACTGGAATTAAGCAAGCTTTTAATGGGTTAGGTCAAAGAAATTTTGATCAAGCAGCCTTTTCTTCAGTAGAAATATTGACTGCTTCATTTGTTTATCCTCCCATCCTTATTCACATGCTAAAATCTGTACATCATAAACGAGCTCTCCAAGCCTCATAATAATAACTAAAAGGTTTTCATTTCTGATTATGATGGATAAATCAGTGCACTGATGTTCGTGGAGTAATGAAGTGCCTGGACGGACAAAAAAGAAATGCCATATTTCCATCTTTTCTTTTTTATTTTCACGATTCAAGGTTTGACTGCTTCTCTTGAAATGACATTTTTTCACTGGGCTCTCTTCTTTTCCAACGGTTTAATGACAGTGACTGGAAAATTAGCACCAGCTCCTGATAGTCACACAGTGATGGATGGAAACGCATGCTTTCTTTTGTCAACTGTCTCAAAATTCCATTAAAATTTGTGTTACTTTTGAAAAGAGACTATGGACTGGATTTTTAAATTAAATGCTACAATCACATATCAATTCCACACATAGTGGCTTTAATATGATTAATTGAATTTATTATGTGTTAAAAATGTGTGAAGTCAAGCATAACAATGATTAAACTAAAATAAAATCTCCTTCAAAACAACTGCATCATGAGTAGTTTGCCCAGCTAAAGAGAGTTTCATGTGAAGCATTTGAGTCCATACCTGATTCCATGAAGTCTTGGTTGAAGCTGCTCCAGGCCTCTTTGCTCTTCTCAAGGTTATCTTCCATGACCTTGATGTCAGCAAATGGACAGTTGCATTCTGGGAAGCGGGAAGAGCACCGGCACCAGCAATCATTGTTGCGGCAGAGCAACTCGCCTTCGGAGTTGCATGCCACATAGCTAAGGGCTGCCTCCACAAAACGCCCACGCAGGAACTCTGGCAGGACATCTTGCAAGCCTGAAAAATAAACAAATAAATAAACAAACAAACAACAACAAACAATAAACACAATAAAAACAATATGCGTGTGTGTGTATATTTTTTGCTGTTTCAGAATAGTTTGGAAACTGGCTTTGTGTGATCGCCCATTAAAAGAACATAGTTAAAGGAAGCCAAAGAAAAGAATGTGCACCTGCCTTGTTTCTTGAAAGCGACAGTTTTAGTTGTTGCAATTATTGCATTTCTTTTATCCCTTTCCATTAGGGATCACTGCTGCTACACAAGTCTTGTGTCTAAAACGCAAACAGTTATTCCCCCAAATTGCAAACGAACATTTATTTAACAGACATATATTTTTTTAATCACATAACATAATTTTCAATCGTGCTATTCATTCAGTCCATGACAGCTAAATGACAGCTCTAATTCAAGCTCCAGTATACACATTAGCACCAGCTATTTAAATGCCCACTTGCCATACCACCACTGAGACACTGAGAGAAATAATATGTCTTATCATGGCTGAGGCCAACAGAAACGATATGTGCAAAGACAACAGCTCAGGCAAGCTGTGTCTATTGTGCACTTCTCTGAGAGAAGCAGACACTCAACCACATTTCACACTGCCACTGTTCTGTGGCTGATTGTCGAAGAGATTTTCCCTCATTCCAGTTGCCTTGGCATTATCACAGGGACAAGAAAAAGGCTCTTTTCTCCAAAGCAGCTTTTTTCATATCGCTTTCAGTGGCAGCACTTGCTCCAGGTACTGTAGGTGCATATACAATGAGTTAAGAAACTTGCTCAGGGGCATATTTTAGCGCTTTTTAGTGCTATCACAAGAAACTGTCAGCTATTCTGCAGTCACCATAAACAACCTGCTGTTCCCACCTGCCATGTACAGGTTGTTACCCATTATTTTTTCTTATTGCTGTGTGATGGAAACATTCAAAGCATTTTTTTTTTTTTCAAAAGCGATGCCATTTAACTTAGTCTATCTGTCTTTGTTTAGAAGTGGTTGAACCTTGTTTTTATGATCAATGTGACAAAATGCATATTCACAGAGCATTCTGCTCAGCATGTTTGTTTATTATTCAGCAAATTATATGCCCTAAGCCTTGTGTTTTTTTATTTTGGATTTTACAACATACAGTTGACTGTAACAAGCTGGTTAGGAAACAACTGGAATCAAAGTGCAGGGTCGGAGACAGGCTGGAATTAAAGGCAAAGTCAAAACCAGAAATCCACAGAACACAGACAGAGGTCCACAATCACTAGACTTGCTCAGGGAATCACCCCCACCCCCGGAAAAAAAAAAAAAAAAAAAAAAAAAAAAAAACACGGTTTGCTGTGTGTGGTCAGAACAAGAGGGAAACTGACAGAAAAGAATGCTGGAACATTCACTAAAAACCGACAAGACGATCTGGCACAGAATGGAAAGAGGGCACAACTTATATATGCCAAAGGTCAGGTAAACACACAGGTTAAACACAAGGGGAATCTTGTGAGGGAGTGGGGAATGATGAAGAAAGACTACCAAAATAAAAAGGAAGTGCACGGGTAACTAAACAAAGCAGGACGAAACGGACAATAAGCAACTGAACAGGGCCTGACACCGACTAATTTTGCTTTGTACTGTGTTATGAGGTGTGTTCAGACTGCGTGATTGTACAGAAAGTCTTCAAGAGGGCCAAACAAACTAAGGAGGAATTTCCTAATGTTTTCAAATGAACACAGGTTAAATTGCATTACATACAGCCTCCACACCACACAGAAAATGATGCAGTGAGGCAGCCATTCACATATATATATATATATATGTGCCAGGCAGTAACCCCTAGAAAACCAGTGATGTGATCTGAAGTTTTTTGCGTTACTCACTGCCAGAAGTGCTATTACAGATAAAGGTTGAAGATAAGGAACCAGTGGATCCATCATCACTTCTGCGTTGAACCTACTTTTTAATATGGCTGTTGGCCACCTTGAAGAAGTCGAAGCTTAAAAAAGAATGGGGGTATGGATCTGACCTGGTCTGTACTATATCCTGATTGTGAGATACAGTCATTCAAGTCATACTGTAACCACACCTCTCAGTAACAGACTTTAAACTAGAGATTGAGATAATAAATTGAGAAGTGAGAGTAGGGACATCCTCATATAGACTTATACAAACTGACTTCTTTTCACAATGGTGTCCCATGTGATGGCCATTGGATAAAATGGTGGTTGATGGCTCATCTGCATGAGCTTAATTTTACAAAATGAGAGTTGACGTCCGTTTTTGTAAGCAATCAATGAGAAGGAAACGATGATCTCAAAACAATTATAAGCTTAACACACAAGAGCAAACATCATCATGCCAACCTAGTGAAGCTCGCTACACTGGCCACTATTATTAATACAAACAGCATTACAACAGACAAAGTTCATAGACAAAGGTTACCAAAGACTCCAGTCACACAACAGGAACCAAGAAAGTGAAAACATTATTGATCAATACCGCAGGACAACACGCAGAACACCTCCACAGCCACATCCGTCAACTGTATAGCACTATATCCACTGTCACAGCAAGTTTAAAAATCTCACTGGAGTGCCTTAACCTGATGGGTTAATGATCCACTAACCAAAAGCACACTTTAAAGCAAAATAAACAATGGAGTTACAATTACCAAGTGTCCATGAGAGCGTTTCACAGAGACTCGGGAAATACGCTACACAAAAGGGGATGGTTGTATTATTTCAAGTGTTTTCTTTTCTGGTTAAATTGAAAGTGAAAATGAGATATGCGAAGTATTACTGTGAAGTAACTCCTACTCTTCCCTACTCGCTTTAGAATGATGTTCATTGCTGCCCTTAATTATCCAAGGTCAGTAATGTATGTGGTCATTACATACACTACACAATATCAAACCTAGTACTTTATATGGTTACAATAAAAGATTTGTGATTTACTAACTAAGGAGCAAACCAACCAAGTCCACCATAACTAAATGCTGTGGATTTCAGAAACCTAGCCTCCATATCCCTTAACAGCAGGATGATGTGACTGTTTCAATTTAATTGCTTCCATTATTCAAATTTTTATTAAAATTCAGTTCAGTTCAGCTCAAACTTTACTTCAGAATCACAATAGCGATGCGCAGTGGTGGGCTAATTATAGAGCCAAAGTTTCCTGGCTATCCAGCATGTTAAACTGAGTCAAAAGCTGCTGTGTGATTTTAAAAGTGCGTAACCGTTTGTTTAAACCCAGCAGGAGGCTTTCATAAGACTTGCAGCGTGGCGTTAATGTTGCCTGTCTGAAAGTATCTGTTGGTCCATGTCTGGCTCCCCGTCTGTCGGGCTAATAATTGTCAATTTGTTGTGTCAAAAGCTTCCTCTTTCCACTTCACAGTTTCACTTTGGATGATTTTCAACATTCAAGGTAATCCCGCTGTGCCCTGCTATGAATATGCATGTGTCTTCTTTGGTATTTACTCTTTCAATGGCTTGGAAAGTGATGTAATTAGTCATATTTTTCCCCTTCTGTGCTTTGGCAGGCACACTCAGTTTCTTGCGTGTGTGTGGGGGGTTATGTGTATATGTACAACTTCAGTTTGGAAACACCGATCACCCACTTTAGCCGCCTTCTCCTGCTGACCGTTTGTTCCTCTCTTACATTTGCAATGATACAGCTCCTTCAAAGTTCAACAATTCACAGATCCACTATTTTCTCTCCTCCTGTTTATTTGGAAATCCTGGCCTGGTTGACCTAACATTTAGATTGAAATTAAAGAAAGAAGGATGGCAGAAAAGTTACTCGAGAGAAAGATGGTTTGGCTCTAAACCTAAAGGAGTAGTTTTAGGTGGAATGAACTCAATTGTTCTTCCCGATCACAATCTTTCCAGTAAGTGGAGCATGTGCTGAGTGCACACACACACACACACACACACACAGCAATATATATATATATATATATATATATATATATACACCCATTGCTGTTGTTTGATCCATAAACACATCACAACTTAAATATGTTTATTATTGTTGCTATAAAGAGCATAGTTCTCCAGTCTAATGAATTAGGTCAGCCCATAGCACAGTTTCTTCTGAACCATACGGCTCTCTGCTTATAAAACTAAAAAAACCTTGACCATTACATGATCTTAACAACAGATTCATTACTGTTACCATGACAACAGAGACAGAGGTGCTTGAAGCTTAAATTACCATCTCTTCTTAACCAAATAGTGTTTGTGTAGGTTCCAAAAATGAATCAAACTAATTACTGTTTTATAGCCTTAATAACAGATTTCATATTGCAGCCATGACAACATAGGTCCGGAGCGTTTGGTGCAAAGGTCATGCTATTTTTGGAGAGGCTTACATAGATCGTGTCAAAGGAAGAAATAAAAACATTAGTCATTATTGCGCAACTTTTCACAATTTCATGTACCTGAAGACAGAACAAGATGGCATCATTCTAGTTGAAAGAGGCCCTCAACATGATGCTTCTGAACTGTCAGGATACATATAAACCCTGAGAGGGGGATTAGTTAAAAAGCACTACCATCCTTAGCTTCCATTTGGATTGAAGGTAAAATGTGCTCAAAAGTGTACTCTCAAGTTCACAAGAGTTTTATGGAGCTGATGTTCATTATTTTATGTCAATTAGAAATATAATATTGATTATTGAATTGGATTTGGAAAGAGAGTTGAAAATGAAAAATAATATTAATGAAGAATTAAAAATAATGAGGGTATCATTTAAAATTTTGATAATGGTCACTTTTTTAATGGAAGTAGATTATATAAAAATCTATATTTATCAATGACTAGAGAGAAAGAAGTTCAACCCAGGTGAGATAGCAGCACACTCTCATGTACCCACTTTCTCATTTCAGTTTATTTAGGTAGAAGGTATTGTGAAGTTTTTGTGATCACTGCAGAAGCAGATCAACCCCAAAGTTTAAAGGCAAACACACTCAATTTTGAATACCCTTCCAAAAATTACATAATCTTCACAACAATGTTTCTCTGCTCTGAGAGATGCATTTTCACTCATTTTTCCTCTAACTGTGGAATCAGCTCTTTCTAAGAACCCCTTTTTGGCCTGTTTGTAGACAGGGGTGATTCTATTATCAGGTTGCTGAGCACTCAATGAGTCCGAATACCAAAACTTAATAGTCCACTCACCAGTTTTTCTTACAAAAGCAAAAAAAAAAAAAAGTATGTTTTCTATAGACCAAAACGACATCAGGTTCTTTCTTTCAAATTCAAACAGTGCACGCAGTGCAGTGCTTGGTTGAATATAAAAAAAAATAATAATAATATGCCAACTGGCTAACTGTCTCCTTC
This sequence comes from Echeneis naucrates, assembly GCF_900963305.1. Lineage (NCBI taxonomy): Eukaryota > Metazoa > Chordata > Actinopteri > Carangiformes > Echeneidae > Echeneis > Echeneis naucrates. The sequence continues at coordinate 3,277,411 of NC_042527.1, forward strand.
TTAACAATATTAAAAGTAATATGTGGGTTTGTTAGGCAAAAGGGGGAAAGTGTGAGACACTTTCTTTGAGCTACTTACTGGATCCACAGCCTGACGACTGAACGACTCTCGCTGCCTGTGCGTGAGTCGAGCTAACTGACTGGCTTCAGAGTTTGTGATGGACGAATTAAAAGTGTTAAACAATAACTTTTCAACACAACTTTTGGCGTTGCTGTAGCACCCGCAAAATAGGGCTATTGTTGCCCACGCTTCAAGTCGTGTGAATAATTTAAGTAAGATTTGGATCAGTCTGACCCTTTGACTTGGAGCATTGCTGCTGTACCTCTGTTCTTAATGCCGTCTGGACACACACTATTGGATCCAGCGGGTGATGTTACAACCCATCACCGTCCTTATCAACAGCCTAACTGTCGGCTGCTTGTACAGAAAAACTAAAAGGGATCAATTCAGCATCTTTATGATCTCAGACTGAGAAGTTGGTTTCCTCATTGCTACTTAAAAGGATGAGCAGAAGATATTAAGATAAGATAAGATATTTATTTATTCGTCCCACAGTGGGGAAATTTTCAGTATTACAGCAGCATCAGTAAAAAAGAGGAAATAGAATTATACAATAGATAATGTACAGTATAAAAAATATAAACAAGTATTATAGATAATATAAAAAAGTATGTACAGTAGTACATACTGTATGATCAGAATGCATGATCACATTTAGATAGAAACTGCGGGAACACCAGAAATGCATGTAACTTTTTGTGTTGAAGCTTTATTTGGTTATATTGGCTTACAGTGTTCTTATTTAGAAAATATGAAAATAAAAATGTTTTTCATTATGCTATTCCCTATCACAGTGGTCAGGGTGTTTATTAAGTGAAATTTATTTATAAGAGGTTGTGATGATCACAGTTTTAAAATATCTTTCAAGCAAGATTCGAGTATCTGCTTACAGAGTGGCAATTTTCCAAGCTGTAGTTTACTCAGAGAGCAACAGTGAACTTTATTAAAATGACAAAGGCTTTAATCATGTGTGATACGCGTTCACTGCATCACATCATTCACTGGTAAACATTAAGTGGTGGCGATGCACCAAGAACTGCATCAAGGTGCCAACAGCAAACTACTAATTAACAAACACTAGGATTGAATTTGAGGGATTGTTGGTCTCCTTATATCTCCAAGCACATCTGATTTGTTTGGTGCTATTTTGCTTGTTTCCTTGCTGTATTTTGTTTTGTATGGAAATAGATGGATGGAAGCAGTAAGTTACATAGTATCTGAATTGCTTTGGTTTGTATGGCTACACATGAAAAATGGACATGGCAATCATCACGTACACACCAGTCAGCTCAGCCATTAGTCATAAGTTTCCAGTCTGAGTATCAGAAGACATGCTGATAGAATGAGGTAGATAGTGTGCTGATCAAGAAGGAAACAATTTTTCAAGTTGCTTGCGTCTCAAGTCCTTTGGATTCGAACTTCAAAAAACTGAAAACAATCTCACACTCGTATAACTGTATTAGTTATGCACTGCTCTGTGGATGTGTGATTTGGCCCATCACTGAGTAGTTATGAGTCTTGTTCTGCAAATTGCAGAAAGTTCAATTAGATGCACACATAGCGCCTTGTGCTGGACTTCCCTCTGATGATGAAAAAATTATGTAAGATATTGTGCATGAAAAGCTCGGTGTGATCTCACCCTTATGATTTCTCTCTTTTTGTGGGCAGAGCTTTGGCACTCAAAGCTTTGCTTGCTGCATCCAACTACAGATTTAGATCACCCCAGAATACTAGAAATAGCAGACCCATGATTTCCTCGCTATCTCTCAATCTCCAGCAGGGAGCACACAATCCATTTTGGGCAATTTGAAGCTCTTAAGCCTCCCTCAATATCACCACCCCTCTGTCACCAGTGTGTGTCTGACTGTGTATGTATGTGTGTGTGTGTGTGTGTGTGTGTGTGTGTGTGTGCATGTTCTCAGTAAGCTTTCTCTTTGTTGAGTGCTTGGTCCACTGTGCTGGAATGCCCTCTAGGCTGGTGCAGAGATAGTGCTGGTACCCTTGGACTGTGCTCCTGCTCTTAGAGCCTCAGGCTCTGCCGGTAACCCAACTTCAACATACAGTACACTACATGCAGGCTGCCACGGACACTGCAGTATCACACACTCTGTCCCTCTTTATGCCCGCCTGTCTTTTCCTCTCTCATTCGTGACGTTTCGTACTGTCAGTGGAATTATATAGTCTTGTTGAAAAGACTGAAAGACACATTTTTCTCAGCTGGAATCCTGGGTTGTTTTGTGCTCTATTGTGGAAGTTGTGTGCCTTTTCACAAGGTGTCTGCCACAAAATTCTGAGAATAAGTTTGAGAAACGATGAGACCTGCTTGGTATCACGTAAGTAACAGCCAAGGACACTGGATCCAAATTAATGAGGTGTAAATATTGACAATTATTAAATTTTGACAGAGCATTACTATTTTAACTGGCAAGGCTTTTTTAGCCTTCAGCACTTGATTTGCTGTGAATAATTTCATGTGGTGATGCATTGAAACATTCAGAAAAAAAAAAAAAAATATATATACGTATATAACGGTAAGCTAAAGTCATGATTTGGTTTTGAATTATTGTTCGGTAAATTTTTGGTCCAATGAAATGTAAAAACCAACCAATAAAAAAAAAATAATGGTGATCTTGTTTTTCATTTATTGTTCCGTAAATATGGAGTTGCAATTTAGGCCGCAGTGCTGCCCTACTGGACCTATACTTGAGGACATTTCTTTCTAACTAAATGGTGAATGGACTGTACTTATCGCAACTTTGTAGCGTTATTGAACACGTAAAAGCACTTGAAGCCACATTCACCCATTCATTCCCACATCCATACATTTTCCATACATATACTGCTTATCTGTCTCACTGCAGACTAAAGCGGGAGCACAACATCTTTTGAATCTTAATTGCATTCTACTGCTATAGGAGTTTCGGTTACAAGGACAAAATGCCCCTAGAGTCACAAGCACCAAAGGAGGAAGCCTCATCTGGCACTTTTTGTGCACCTTCCTTGAGCTCTCTTTGAAACATCCTTCGCATTTGAAACCACTTAGCCACTTAGGGCTGGGGTGTCGAAGGCAGCACAGATAGGACATGTGGCAAATAATTTAGATGTTGCCTTTTACAATGACAGGTGGTGTGTTGACTTTATTTCAGAGACTGGCCCAGGCATAGGCTTGAACTGAGAAGGGGGCACTTGACAGATTTCTCACCCTACAGGAAGTCACAAGTGTCGCACAGCATCTGTCCCCAGGCCCTGTTCCTGCTGTTGATAGAAATACAACAGAGTGCGAAAGTCGTGTTTTGGGGGAGGATGTGCTGGAGATTTTTCCTTCCCTCTGTGAAGGTTAGTATGCCAAGAAACCACTTTGACTACTTTGTTTGATACATCAGGGAGCAAGCCCTTACTGTGTTCTAATGACATCTATTATTGATTTGTATTTTCATCACCTGGTCTCTGGAAAGAGTGACAGAATGAAAGGTCTAAGTCAATACAGAAAAACCTTTAAAGTGCTTTACGACTACAGGAACATTCTCTGGGGAGCAGGAACCTTTAGAGAAAGTGTTCCCACCAGAAAATTCTCAGTCTAAATTACCCCACTCAGGTCTTAGAAAAACCACGGATCCACTGAAACACTAGACATTAACTAAAACCTATATGGCTAAAAACATGAAGTGAAAAGCCGTATGAGAAATTTTTCCCTTTGTGTGGATGTCACTGACTCAGATGTGGCCTGGAAAAAGAAGCAGTGACCCATTCATTGAGTTTTTAGAAAATGTTGAAAACATTACGCTAAAGGTTATTTGTGTAATAAAATTTTGAAATAAAAAATGCTTTTATTTTAATGTTTCTGATCTCATTCACAAGTTTCAAATCTTCTTTTCCAAACGGTGGCCCAGTTTAGAGAAAAAAGTAGTACTACAAAGCCTGGAGTATGCATGAAGGGGTGCGGTTAATGTCTGATCGACAGCCTGTACCCCCCAATCAGTATCAGCAAATTAAAAGCTGAAGACTTTAAAACAGAAGCTAACAAACCAGTGGCTGATGTCTCGGTGGTTTGACACTTAGCAGCATGTCATCATCTCTCTCTCACACAACAACAAAGGAATAAAACATTAAAACCCTCAGCATGGCACAGCACGTTTTTTCTCTCTCTCAGGTAGTGTTAAGGGTGAGAGTAGGATTCTAGTTTACTGTCATAGTTCTGGCCATTACTGCCATCACTGAAGCTGTTTTCTGTGTTCTTGCCTCCTTCTGTCTAACTTTGAGAAGCTGAGGGGGATGATCAAGCAAGAAGCCTCAGACGCGACTGCCATTGAATCTTAGCCTGGGGATCGATGATGTGTGTCATCAGAGACATAACAACAAGGACACTTAGTCTGTCCAAATATAAGTTATTGAAGGGCAGCTTGGGTAACATATATATTAGGGATTTACCCAACTCGTACTGTAATTTTGCCAGTTAAACTGTATTTAGCTGTTCAATGTGAAGATTCAACTATTCTTTCCCTTTTTTTAAATAAAAATCTACCTGTCAATCAAAAAGCATTAGAGATGAATTTAACCATTTCAAATAGTCAAATACAACAGTCAAAGAGTCATTGGAACGTATTTTTTATCTGATTTAAAAGTCAATAAAAGACGTGATGCATGTGATGCAAAATTTGTACTGCAGCCTTTTTGGATTTCTCATACATAAAGCTGGGCTGCGATATGGATTTATTGGAAAAATTAGACAGGTGTCACACATTTATTTCTTTTTAAATCAGCTTTTAAATGAAATTATCTATTTATTTTACCTTTAACGTTAAAAACAATATGTACATGTCTGTCTAAAATGAATTTAGGGTATTTCCAGAACATGCTGTCATGTGGATTTTTTTATAAACAAATCTATAAAAATCTATCTGTTATTCCCGAGATTTATAATTCCTCATTGAAATGTTACCCCTTTGCCTTTTTTGTCAGCTCCTATTTGTTTACTCTAACTGAAATTAAAAAAAAAAAAAAGCTTCTCAATTTATGAAGAATTTCAGCCAACTGATGGATCTCAGACAGATTCCTTCAGGGTGAATACACACACGCACACACACACACATATGTATATAATTTTAGCAATCCTGGATAGTTCTGTCTCTCTGATGCTTTTAGTGATATTGCTGCATTTACACGTTTCAAAAATTGATTGAATTATGTCTTTCTCATTCTGTAGTCTCATTAAGGTCCACAAAAACGGAACACAAGAGCTTGAGTCTTTTTTCTAAGGCCCTGTTTTGAAATTACAGCAATAATTCACAAACAAAAAAAGACCAGTTTCAGGAACACCAACTGAGCAGGTCATGTTAAACCTTTTGTGCGGTGTAACCACGCAGCTAATTGGAGATTTGCGCTTCATGGACCCTTGTGCTATCGACACAGTCATACTCAAGTATAACACCCACACACACGCGCATTCAGATACACAATGCAGCTAACCAACAAATAACTGAACAGGATTAATTTTTAAGACAGGAGAAGCCTCAGTTGAAGGCTGAGGTCAAGCATCCTTCGGGTCTAGATTTAGATGATCAAATTCTTGTCATAGATCATGAGAACATGCCTTTTTTCTCTTTCTTAGAGTTAAGATATACTATTTCCTGAAAAACTGATAAAATTCTCATTTGCCCCTTCAACCAGATTGGCACCAAACCAGTTCAGCTGATTGACTCAACAGATATTCCTATTGACAAACACACCATGAAGACATTGCAGAGACAACATAACCATCTTAGTCGATGCAGGAAAATGTTGTTTAATGCAGCTTTGCATTTGTTCTGATCTGTATTAACTTGGGAATGGGCACTGAAACCTGCAGCTGATACCGCCCTGGTGGTTTTTTATTTATTTATTTATTTTTTAAGACAGGAGTATTGATAAATATAAAAATTATTGGCGCAACTTTTAGTACAAGAGATATTAAAAAAAGATGTTGACTCGTTGCTGTTCCTTCATAAAAAAAAAAAAAAGTCTCGGCAGCTCTTTTTCTTAAGAGGACATTTTTGCCTTTTGATGTTTCCAATCTTTCTGTCAGTCTGTGTGTGAGGGCAGAAATAAAACTATCCAAACATCACGCCCATGACATACACAATGTCCTAATTCAGCTTTTCTTGTTCAAAAAAAGCTTTTGAACTTTACAACTTTAGTACGTGTGAGAAAAAGCAATTGAAACTTAGATTTTTATTTCTGCTTAAAAATGGAATCTGCTGTTCAGGCAGCATCCGTATTATTTGGTGGTCTGTTGATGGTCTTAAAATGTAGACAATGTAGACCGCACAGCTTTTTGTGCACTTTGAATTGAGTAGCCCATGTAGTGTTCACAATCGTCCACAGATGGAGTCTGCAATAAAATAACATATCTAAAATGATAGAGAGCTCCTTGTGGAGGCATGTCTGAGCAAAGGTCACCAGGTCACACTTTCTGAGTCTCCTCATGTTTATTACTCAATAATCTGACATTTGGCAAAGTGATAACTGGGAGCTGCATCAGAGGAAACACAAACAAGCTCAACCAGCAGTTATACAAGCACAAAGTGAAATTCCAAATATTGCAATTATATATTTGTCCCTAAATTGGCCCGTTAGCAATATCAATCCCTAATATAAATACACCAGGCACAAATGAGCTGACACACCTCACCCTTGGGCCACCTGCACCTGTGACCTTCCCTCAATGTCTCACATCAGACACCAGGCATCTGCTAAAACACTCCTGTTCCCAAAGACTGTCTGCTGCACGCTCTAATTGCTACCTCTGTCTGTTTACAGAGTTTTTCAGATACCTGAATATTCAATCACTTTTTATTTTAAATCAGTTGAAATTGTTTTGTGTTTATACTGAGATGTGTGTATATATATATATTTTTTTACATATTTATATTTTATTTAAATATTATATATATATATATATATATATATATATATATATATATATATATATATATATGTGTAAAAATCATTAATCATCGGAAAAATTAGCAGTTACGAACATGAAAAAACACACAATTTATGTTTAAAGTTATTTGGAGCAACAGTCAGAGAGAGAGAGAGAGAGTGAGAGAGAGAAAACCTCTGTCCTTCACCTGCCATTCTTATTAACATGTGAATGTGTTTGAATGGCAGCTATGAAGCTCCTTGGTTTTAATTTCAGCGAACATACTAACGGGCTAGAGCAGACACACAGGCTGTGACACACATCATGTGATACGGAGCTTTGACCTATTGCCTATTATCAACAACTTTTTCCAAGACCTGCAGATCAAACCAGAATGTTATCTAAACTCAATGCCTTCAAGCATAATCCATCTGTACCATCTGTAACCAGCTGCCGTGGGAGACCGACATTAATTTTACTAAATACAAAAATTGCATTTGATAACACAGTAAATATAAAGTATAAAGCACAAAAAAATGGATAAAGAGGAATTTGACACTCAGGTAGACTGCAAATTCAATTTCATGATAGAACAGTGTGTTTTTCTGCAGCAGGTCAGCAACAGCAGCTCCTATATATTTTACATGTGCACGCATGTAGGCTCGGGTCTCACTTTTAAAACACATGATAGTAGATAAAATTATATTTATTGGCTTGTTTGGACAAGTTATTTTCATATTTCTTGTTTCATCCCAATTTCTGTATCTGTAATGAGTCCAAACAAGTCTTCTTTCAGCTTATCCATTGGCAGCTCACATATAATTGTATTATCATTATGCAGGGTGTAAAGTACAACCTGCAGTTATGTGACGGTAATATCTGAAATTTATTCACACCGTTGTATAAGACTATGCAAGGTTTTATATAAAGTTACTGCTGTGAAAACAAGCTTTTTCAGCTGCCAAACTGTAGCCAGATCCCTGCTGATAATACTTATCATTTCAGAAGCACAGGGCATACAGACTGCATTCCAACAACACTGTTGCCTTCAGCCTCACAAATAGAAGAGCAAATTATAATTCCGCTCCGGAGAAAGCTCAAGTACCTGCTGTGTAGCAGTGGCTCAATGAAATGTGTGACTCCTCACACTTGGGATTAAGTAGTGTCTCAAGAACAATCTCATGAGCAGAAAAGTTTTCTCCTCTGCATCTTCTCCTTGGAGGAGGTTGTGAATCAATACTAGTGATTATTCCTCATCGTTGTGAAAAAGAAAGGACACGGCTGTGTTGCCAAGGTGGACAATGATGTTTTGATATTCACATTTCTTTATGTGCTTTTAATCTTTTTGTCTGTTAGAAATTGCCCACGTTGTGTTTTTCCTCCAGAAAGCTGTGATCATCATTTCAGTTGTAATTGTAGAGATGGGAACTGTGATGGAGTTCATTTCGCCTAAACTCATACAGTACAAAGAACATCACCTTGGAGGTAATGAGCTGCATTTTTTACTCACAATTAAAAATAGGAAACAAGGCACTTCATATATAAAACATCATCAGTATCATGAGGAACTTTATATCAAGAACAATCTTTCATGTAACAAGATGCTTTGGAGAAAATTGAAAAGGCAGAGTCCTTCTTCTTAAATCCATCTTTGTGGGCTTGTCTTGACTTGACCCTGCTTTATCTAATTGAGGCGTTGCCGCGGCAACATACAACACTCATCTGGACACGTGAAATCTATTACATGAAAATGACTTGCTTGCACGGAGAGGTAAATGTTAGGTGCTGCTGGTTATGTCACAGTATACATAGCTTCTTTTTTAAAAAATATGTTTTCTCATTGTGTCAATTTCAAGCAATAAATAGCTACACAACATTTTTTTTAGGAAAATTGAGGGACATTGCAACATACATGTACGTTACATGAAAACAAAGTTAAGAAGAAGAAACAACTGTGCCTAAACATCACCCACTGGTGGTTGTAATGTTCAGCCTTAGTCCTTCGCTCCATGTCATCTCTTTCTCTCCTTAACCATCCCATCCTGTCTCTCACTACAGCTATAAAAGCCCCTAAAATTACTTTAAATTTAAGTGTACTCTCTCATTAGTAAAATCATGATGATGATGAACAGGTCATCAATTTCCAGACATCACGTGCATAAACTGATTAATGGAAACAACTACTCATCTACTACTTAAATACAATTGACTCAAACTGAAGTTAAACCTATAAATAATGGTATAAAAGAAACAAGTAGTGACATTATCTTAGTCACGGCACCAAGACAGAAAAGAACGTATGAGCTGCTTATATCCAGGAGCCGGTCGAGATTATTACTGAGATGCTTCAGCTTCCGCTCAGACAAGTCATATTTACTTGAGGTGGTATGAGGAGAAACATTTGTTCTGGCTTAATGAAAACCAGAGAATGAGCGTCCATCTTAACATATAAAGTGTCCTTATGCCCAGTTCCCAACCAATGTAATTTCCGTCTGCACACATGCACCAACAACCACAAATAAATTGGGGTGGTTCTACTGTGGCGACTTGTTCTTGCTCCGTCTCTGTAGGAATGCACTGCACCTTACACCTTGCACAATTGAATGTGGAAGAGAGGTTTCTCCTTCCACCAACATGTTTCTACAAACACAAAGGCTGGTGTGAGGTTTAACATTTCAGCTTTTTTCGTGCACTGAGTGCAGCAGGTGTGGTTGCAAGGGTTACGTTAGGGGCAGCTTGGCCAGACATGGCCCATCTGCAGCCAGATAAGATAACAGATTCCCCAGGAGACTGAGATTCAGTCAGGCAGAGCAGACATATAAACTACTGCAGCGTAAAATAAAGGGTCATCGGGCCCAGGAGGTTAGGGGCTCAGTAGTGTGGTGAATGAACGAGCTGTTCAAGTGTGTGTGAGGGAAATTCCTAAATTCTCAGTGGAGCTGTATTTCTGCTGTGAATTGTATGTGTATGTCTACATTAACTGAAGATAAATATAAATAAAATAATTTATGTGTGTGTGTGCGTGTTTTCCAGCCTTACCCTTCAGGTGGATCTTATTTTCTGGGCTGTGCACCAACACAGAGCTAACTGAATCCAAGCTGTCGTAGTTACTGCAGCCGAGAGGGCCCGTCCTTGTTTCAGTTACCTGGAAAAAGAGAGTAAGGACAGACCCATTTACTGCATTTACTCACTTCATATGATGCATCCTATTTAAAATAATCCCACATTGTGGCAACGGATGCCTCCTGACCGTGCTGAACATTCGCCATCTTTAGCTTCACTTCCACACCTGCAGCCACAGCTGCCTGCAGTGCGCCGGCTGTCTTGTGGAGAACAGTGGAGGTGGAGAGATGACATAATGCGGAGGAGAGAACAAGTGCAGGTGTTTGTAAAACAGTTAAACTCTGAAGTTAAAAGAAAACTCACAGATAGAAAGAGAGGGCCTCTGTGCGCTGAAGCCTTGAAGGATTGTTCTGTATGCTTAGATATGCAGCTTTATTAGATATTAGACGACTTGCAGCAAGGATTCAGGACCTTTAATGCTTGCACTACGATGATTAGCAGATTTATTTCCTCTGATCAATAATGTAGGGAAGAACCACCTCAGAGCAATTACTGTTTTTGTTTAAATCATGGAATCAGGGCGGTGACACATCATCTTTGGTGCTGATTTGGTGACCTCATTAGCAACCGTTGTTCATTCGTTGGTCAGTCATGTCTCCGGATCTAAGTACAATATTTCCTATTTCAGTTCAGTTCCTAGTTGTTACAAGCTGCTGGAAGACATGTCTGGCCTTTTAGCACCCCTCATGCCTGTGTAATACTATGCAAGATACCATGCTGATGAAAATTGACGAAACCACCCCATCCGTTGCTTGAACTTTGCAGAAAACTTTCATCAGCATCACTCTGTGAAAACATGCTCAGTCTTCAGGAAACAATGTTGTATTGTTAATTACAGCATTCTTAAGATGATGAAAGATCCATGTCCACCAACATAGTCTATAATGATGTGAGTTAGAGTCGTGCTGTGGACACAAACTGTCTCTCTGCACCTGAAAGTGTCTCTACACCATCAATAAGATCAGATGAGAGGCAGGCAGATACAACACTCATAAGGAATGTCATTTTGCTTTTAAGTCTTATTCCCATTCATTTAAAAAAGAAAATGTCGACAAGTATCTGCCGCTGTGAAGCACAGATGCAGTGCAGTTTGTCTCAGCACCATGGTGCTGAAGAAAGAGTGAAAGAGGCTACATGACAGAAAATATGTTCAAAGACCATTTTACTCAGCCTCTATCTGGCTAGCAGGAAATATATTTTCATATTCCCAAATGCTGCAGTCAGTACATGAGTATATCAGTTTACTCTCTCAACATGAGATGTTGAAGATGTAGCTTCATAAATTCATGTAGCTTTTGACTGTCAGTGTTTCTTCATCACGTGTCATTGTCACTTGCTCAGACTTGCAGATGATGTGTGTGTCCCTCACTCGATCACAACTAGGACTACGGTGATGGGGGGTTGGGGGAAGCTTGCAGGTTGACTGACATGGCATGTCAGTGACCATACACTCATACATATATAAATATAATGCAAAGTTTCTGTCATTGCACCTTCTTCCGGCATACAACAATACAACAATATTAACAGGCCTTAATATGCAGAGGAAAAACCACTTAATCTGGAAACTCATACCTGCCGCACTAACAAATAGGCCTAAATCATCAAAAAGAAAAGAAAACTAAAAGAAACCGAAAACGGAGTGTACTTTGAGGGCTGTTGCCGCACATTTGACATAATAGATCGCAGCAACCGAACATATTGAACTTCAACATGAAATGTTGACTTATAAACTATGATCTGAACTAGTTCATTTTAAATTCTGTAAACTGAACTACTACCTCTTTAGAAAGTGAACTTTTCCAACACTGACTGACTGCACTGCAACGTCCCATCACTCCTTCCCTTCCCTCTCACTTACTCATCGGAGAGAGCTGGCTGCAGGACGACTCAACCGCCATGATCAGTTTTTAAGCTTTTATCAGGAAATAACTCCAGACCCTACTCTCGTGTGATTTTTGGGACAATTGGGGCAGGATTCGGGACAACTGCTTTAATTTCAGGACGTCTGGTCACCCTAAGTAAGATCCATGTTGGTCCCATTATGATGCTTTCATGCTTTCATATTGCAGCATAATGCAGCTGCCTGTCAAAATCACATTCAGAAGGCATGAAAAACAGATGAAGTCAAATGTATTCTTCCTCAAACTGCATGACTGCTCTTTTTTAAGAAAGTGTCCTTAGCAAAAAACAAAAAAACAAAACAAAACACAAGAACAACAACAACAACAAAAAACAGCAGAACTGAAGCTGTTCGGAAAACAAACGACTCTTAATGAGCTACTTGATATCATAAATCAACTTTACTCATTTTAATTCGGTCGCACTTTATAATCATCTGTATTTCTCTATGGGGACAACAAAAAGTAGAAACTCAGAGCTGTGCATATCACTATAGGAACCAACATCAATATACAAAGAAATTAATTTCCACTCGCGAAAGAAATTTCTACTATCACAGCCAATGTAATATTAATTGTAAGCAAACATCTGACCTGATTTAAGAGCTACTCAGATACATGTCATGGAAAATAATGCATTAACCATATCTGCCTTGATTCTCTGAAGGAGAAAAGAAAGAGCAGACAGAATGAAGAGAAGCTGAATAAAAAAGAGAGTGAAAAGTCAAGTATATGAACAGACAAAGGATGAAACAAGGGAGAGACAAATGTTCAAAGATCAAACGCAAGACAGAAATAACTCGAAAGATGCATTTTTAAGACAGCAAAAGAACGTGGCTATGGCCTCTGGTAAAGCAATTCTCTTGCTAAATCCCTCCATTTGGTAAATGATACAGTTAGTGTGAATCTGTCATTCTTAAAACAACCTTAGGTCTTCACACCCTCCTCTGCGTTAAGATTGCAACGATAATCAAATGGAAGTTAACCTTTAAGGCTGGACAAATAGATACACATCTGAAAACATCTCTCAAATATCAAAACTCTGAGACAGCATTTAAGGTTAGTATGAGATAAAGGCAGGAAGCAAAGGAAAATTAGTGGAGGGCAGAGGGGCATTTCTTCAGCAACAAGGGTTGGTGCCATTGACTTGACAATATCAGAGGTTATAATACGCCTTTACTAGCTGTATAGGCTATTGATGTATTTATGGCAAAATGTACTTGACAGAGACAAGATTACGAATCACCTCATAATCGCTCAATTAAGCTGAAACATGACATGGTTTGGTCTTTCTTTTTCACTCACTCATCTTCAGCTGCTTTATCCGTTTCGCGGGGTTGCTGGAGCCAATCACAGCTCACGGGCGAGGGGCGGGGTACACCCTGGACAGGTCCCCAGTCCATCGCAGGGGAACACACAAGGAACAACAGGGACAAACATCCACTCACGCTTGCATTCACACCTACGGTCAATTTAGTCTCCAGTTAACCTATACATGCATGTCTTTGGACGGTGGGAGGAAACCGGAGTACCCGGGGGAAACCCACGCAGGGGAGAATGGGGAGAACGGGGAGAACATGCAAACTCCACACAGAAAGGACCCAGGCCGGGACCGAACACGCAAACTTCTTATTCTGGGGCGACAGCGCTAACCACTACTTTTTCATTCATCATATTTTTTCTTTCAGTGGTGAGAGTTGGATTTTAAAAGGCCAAACAATAGACAAAAATAGGGCCAAAATATGGGTACCTTTGGGCCAGGCTGGACTCAGATCCAGACTTCTGAAGCTCTCTAAAGCACCAGGTTAATGACAGTCATTTGAGTCTAATTTGATTAACTAAAAAAAGTTACAGAGCAGTGAGGTCTCTCACTGCGGCTTCTTGGATGAGTTTGGCTCTTGACAAGTGTGGCACAGTGGCAAAAATACTCTGCCTACTTCTGTGTCACATGGAGCCAGTTTCCTTTCTCACTTCCAAACTGTGGATTTCACAGATATGTTTCAGATGGGGCTTTTTTTGGTCCCACAGAACTGTAGCTCTGAACTGGCTTGTGTGATGGAGGTTTCTCCACCTCGCTGCTGGAGATAAAGATAACACATTTCGCTCCCACCTCCCACTCAGTGCTGCGGAGACACGGAGCCCAGAGGCGTACATGGACACAGGTCAAGTATATCCCACTCAGCGTCGCTTCCTCCTGGGGGATGAGCTGATCTAGCAGAACATGGCACAGCAGGTGGCTTGCATACCAGAGAACTTCATTTCGCAGAAACATACGAAGGCTGCATGACTCCAAGTTGGAGCAGTCTGCGTAGCATTTGTTGCGTGTTCGTGCTGGTAAATGTGTGTGCATATAGGTGGCCATGTAAAATGTCTGGGGGTTGGCAGCCACTAATGAAAGGAACCATTTACATACTTGTCAGTCTTGGAGGAGAAAAGCAGCACTTTTTTTATTATCTTTGACAGGTGAATCAATTTATATGTGCAATGTTTTGTCTTATATATATATAAAAAAGAAATTATTCAGTTCATGCTGATGAGAATTAATAAAACAGTAAATGCACATATGTTGCATATTTCTTCTACATGCACATAATAAATGGATGGTATGAGTAGTAATGAGTGGTAATGAGTTGAGCACATTCTGGAAAATATGTTTTGACATCACATAATTTATATCCAAATATATGCAGTAACAGTAGTTATTGTACAATCTAACTATATGAATGCGTCATTAGGAGAAACGACTGTAGGTCTCTGGGTTTATCAATGAATTTATAATGAAAAATTCCAAGGTGTAAAACTTTTGTGTGTGAGGATTAAATATATCAAAAATGCATTTTCAGCACACGTTTGTAACCTTGGTGGATGGCATAACATTGCGTAAACTGCTGTGGCAGTTCTAGGCGGGGGGCCAACAGGGGCCACTGCCCCTGTAACTCTGAGTATACAGTAATTATTAAAATTGTGATATTGCACCGATGCAAAAGGCGGAATAAATGTGTGTGGCTCAACTTTCTAGTCGGATCCTTTAGTGTGTTGCACTCCTGAAAACGGCGGTCAGTTTTCTCGATATCCAGTGAAAAATAAATAAATAAATAAATAAATAACTAAATCAAGTAAGATTTAAAATATTTGCCTTTTTTGCCCCAGGTTGAATGTGCCCCTCTGACAAAACCCCTGGCCCCAGCCAGGCCCCCTCAGTAAAACTGACCTAGAACCACCACTGGTAACCTGATACAGATAGAGAAGTTGTTTTGGTTTGAACATCTGATCACAATGTTGCGACACCGTATTTTGAATGTCCTGCAGGCATGTCCAGATGGTTAGGGGCCCTAGGGTAGATCCACATCCAACATGCTGGAGGGGATTGTAATGTATATTTGATGGAGCTTGGAAATGCTGTGAGAACGTTCAAGAAAAGGCTGAGGCTGCCAGTATATAAGAATTCAAACCAAGACAAGCAGAAAGTGGATGAGCAGGTGAACATAGAGCATAGCTCTAACAGTATTTAACAGCCCCCTATAACATGGGTGTTTTTACAAAATTTGTGATAAAAACTCAAATGACAGAAAGAGCATATCCCCCAGGATTATATAACTATTGTTTGATGACAACATAGCAACTATCTTGATACAACAGTGAATTCTTTCAACTGCAACTTAGTCATTAGGCTTGAAAAGCAACTATTTTTTCATATGTAAAATTGCATTAGACTGACACATGATAATCCAGTTCTTATATTTACTAGAAATTATTCTGGTTAAGTGGAAGAAACTTGGAACTTAGAACTTGGTTCTAACTCCAGCAACTCTGAGACGTACTCATATACGTCAACAGACAACCTCTCGCTGGAAGCGATGACCACATCTGCTTTTCTGTCGTTTCATTACCACAAATGTTTTCAGGGAAAAGACACTTCTTGAATGTGATGTAAACTATCAAACTGTGGATTACTGCAAAATATCTTCCCTCAGGAAGATGTTTTAACCTTCTTTTAGGTTTGACACCAAGCGTTCATTGCTGCATGGAAAAGCATTTCAAGAGGCTGACTCTGATGAAAGCCAAAAGCAACAATGCATGCGTATCAAATCTGAATTATTTTTTGTTGACATTTATTGCAACAGCTCAGCTATTCTCAGTGCACCATGGATGTAGTTTGCCAGAAAACTCATCAACAACAAAACTCAATAATACCTTCCATTTTTTAAATAATAATAATACTACTACTAATAATAATAATAATGATAATAATAATAAAAATTATTATTATTATTACATAAGATGCTTTGTGTTGAATTTGCCAGATGAAGTGAAGGTCACAGTCATATCATTGGATAGATTTAATAGCTAAAAATGAGTAACTTGGAGAAGGAGTAATTTGGAGAAAAAGATTCTAACGACTCTTGTTCATCTTTTTTTTCCAGTGCCCAGGCCTCTCCCCACAGACACAAGTGTATCAGACTGAGCAGAATTTCACTTCATAATTAATTCAGGCTTAGCAGATAATGCATTCTGACGGCACAGCAGCATTCAGACACAGCAAACTTCAGTAAGCTGGGAACATTCTGGTTTGTTATTTTTACTCACTTATTAAAGTGTTGGTTTGCTGTGATAAAACTTGTCAATAAACATAAAAGCTGCATTACTCCAAGTATGGGGAATGTTTGTTTTGCAATTTTTTCCCCCAACTGCATGTTTGTTGACATGCTGTTTTCACATACCCTTTAGCTAAAAGTTGTGAATTTTTTATTACTTTTTCCCCCCACATCAGTAGAATTCTTTTTGATGTTATAATAGTATTTTTTTTTTTTCTTGGTAAATTGCACCCAGTCAATAAGGTGCTTCTCATGGCCAACTTATTCATGGCTTCATGGGAAAACACATTTTGGAGAGAGCAAATGCCTTGGTGTCCACTTTAAAGTGACCTGGAAATGGAAATGGTCTAAAAACTGGTGTCAACTCTGCATGCTGGGAGCTCGCCGCACGCCAGATTTTCAGCAACAGCAAGCACCTGGAATAGGCCACCTTTTTCCTTATTCAAGGCGTACATACAGTCTGCACTTAGCAATTACTCATTTCAATCAAATTTTCTATTTAAACTTGAAAGCACGGTCCACCCACCCACACACCTGCTGTCATCACTTGAAAGGCAGATCTGTTCTGATGGAGGAAACAAAAAAATATTGCTTGGTTATGCTTTGCTTCCTGTCATCAGGATGACAAAACAAAACAAAACAAAACAAAAAAAAAAAAACATTTTACAAGGTAAAACAGGGCTAGGACAAAAGTAGATTGGATGAAAAGTTGAGCGGATTTTCAACAGAACTATTTTGTTTGTTATTAGGGTTAGAGCTGGCAAAAGCCTGGTGTTAGATTTCGGTTGAATGACGATTTACGATTTACCACATCAAGGCCACTTGAGCATTACAGGTAAATAAAGTGAAGCAGCCTGCTCAAGTGACTAGAAAAGGTGTTGCGTTTAAAGGCAGAGCTACATTGCACTGTAATCAAATAAGTTTTCTTGTTTTCTCTAGATGTTGTGATAGATCCATATGACCTACAGAAAAACACTTAAATCGCCTGTAACCTAACCCAGTTGACTAACAGCACGGTATGGTCAAATAAATGCTTCCCGCTGGGACTTTGAAGAATCATGACATTTGCTCTGCTTAATTCCTCTCAGCTTTACAGCGCACACTATACTTTATATTCAGGCTGCCATTGAAGAAAAAAATCTCATGCCCTCACACACTCTTTTGTCTCTCCCACAGCTTTTGAGCAATGACACAGTTTGAAAATAATCTTTAAAAAGGATCGTTTGTGTGCATACCTTCAGAATAAGTAGAGCTATTTGTTCTTGGTGCAGCGCCCAGGAATGTATCCCAAAGGGACATTTTTATAGGAGCATTAATGTTTGCTTGTCTATCTTGATGGGTGGTTGTTTGTGGATCTGAAGAAGTGCATGAGTCTACATATCACAAATAGTACATCTGCATGCTGTTTCTTGAAATAGATGTTTTTCCAGGGATGCTGAAAGCAGGGGATATGGATGTGTACTGTAACCAGTCTCAGTGACTTGCTGTTGTATGTATATAGTACCTTGATTGCAGAGGTGGCGATCTGGAGGTGGTGAAGTCGCCTCAGGGTGCTTTCTCGATCGGTGAAGTATGAAGCTGCCAACTGGTGGAGCAGCTCCAGGGACACCACTGAGCTGTTGCTGTTGCCCTCCGACTTCTTGTTCAGCTTCTGCTTGTCCAGGAAAATGGTTAATGATTCCTCCCCTATGGATCAACAATCAAATAAGTGAAGTTAAAATTTCTTTCTATTTAATAGCACAGTGTAACAAATGCTTATATTTAAATCAAACTGATAAACTGATGACATGTTAGTGCAATAAGCTGGCATTTTCCAGACTGACTTTGGATGCATTACTGTGTACATAAAAAATTAACTCAAGTACCTCAAATTTTGTATAAAAATTTGAAACAAACCAATGATTTGAAATAGCAATGATTAAAACATTGTGTTAAAAGTAACTATTTGCCTAAATTGCTGGAAACATTTCAAATTTTCTATAAAGTCAGCCTTGGCACTGCTCCGTCTAATTATTGGCCAGGCTCCAAACTTCCTCTCCTTGTATTAGCCACCATGCATGGGCAGTTTAGTTTCATAGCAGTATTTGAAAGCTATCTGATGGACCAATCTTGTACTTTAGCCAGCATTAGCAACTATAGCAAGCAAAAAACAATCCAAATCACAATTTCAAAATCAGACAGTGATTTAAATACCAATGACTGTAATCTTATGGTTTCAAATTGTCGCTGTTCAGTGGCAGACCCTTGTTTGCTGAAATTGCTGGAGACATTCCAAACCTTCTAAAATAGTCTGGCTCTGTGTAACTACTAGAAATGATCTAGGCTTTCCTCCTTGTAGTAGCCAACATGTACTCCTCAGTTTTGTTTCACAGTAACATTCAAAAAAAGTGAAGAAAGCAACATTGAAAAGGTCTAATTTTTAAACTGACTCAAGGGCAAGATACTGTGCTTTAGCCCACAATAGCAATTAATGTCATTTAGCCACAGTGTTAGTTATTGACATTTTTAAAATACCTAACAATGCTTTCATTGTGTGGTATTTGTCACCAGCAGAAAAAAAACGTCAACATTCAAAAATATGGAATTATTCAGCATAGAAATTGGTAAAATATTAAGTTCTAGGTATGTAGTGCTTATCAAGGCCACCGGTGTTGTTGCCTAAATAGTTGGAGAAATGTTTGACGTCGTTTGGCTGAGAAACTCACATGTGAAAGTCTGATTTTTAAGAAATGCTGAGCCCTGGTTCAGCAGATGTGAGTATCATATCCACTAATATTTTTGAAATGTCAATGCCGTTAGCTAACCAGGAACTGACCACACACAGCAGCCGCTGAGCACGGAGGTCCTCTGACCTTCTCTCCTGCCCCAAGCTGTGTTTGTGTTGCAATGGGAGTGCAAAAGATAGTAATTTGATAGTATTCAAGACACACTTACAAAAATTGGCAAACTGCAAAACTGAAAAACATAGAAACAACAACAACAACAAAAAAAAAAAAAAAAAAGGTGAAAACAGACATAGAAGACACAGCAGGGAATCACAAAGAGGCAACAGATTAGGGCCACGCAGGAAGACAGGAATGAAACAGGCACACATGGTGAGGATTTCAAAATTAAACAAGATTAAAACAATCTCCAAACTAAAAGAATCTAAAAGTGTCATTAACAAAGAAGAGGCAGGTTTTGTTTATACCTGGGATAATCTTCATGTAATCTGTTTTATCTCTCAACTAAGAACTCCTGAAAGTACTGAAAAACTGAATGTGAAGCAGGCAGCGTTGGATAATAACCAAACAACAGTACATTTGCCATATGTGGGTAATAATAGCAATAGTACGTATAATCATTTTCATTATTTTAGCACTTTCACTTTTTCTCTTTCAGGTTCTGTATATTTTTTTGGGTCACCACAGAAAGTCAGCTCTATGACTTGCATGATTGATTTGGCCTCAGTTTTTATACTGGATGCCCTTCCTGCCACAAGCCTCCCCATTTATCCAGGCTTAGTACCGACACAAGCCTAATACTTGTTTGCCTTGTGGCTGGGGTTTGAACCCTCTGCATGCAAGGCATACACTGTACAACTGAGCTATGCCCCTGAGCCATCACTTTCATTCACTTAAAAGACAAATATTAACATAATACATATATATATTACAAATGATCATGTTGTGTGCTTTGCGTAGTTTTGAAATACCAATGGCAAAAGTCCAACTCAATGACGTGGGTTTTGACAATAATCCCTCAGCCAACAACATTAATTGAATTATTGATTCACACACACACACACACACGAACAAACAAAAAAAATGTTGGAAGAAGTAGAGCAATTGAGAAACAAAACAGAAATGTGGGATGTGTACAATTGCTTAGCCACAGTCTAAGCAGTATGCAGGCGGGCTCAGTCCATTTAGTTGAAGCTGTTCATTACATATAGCGACTAACTATAAGTCCGTCAGTGTGTTCATCTGCGCTTTGTCTCCCATGCTGATGTTCCACTGCATATACCAAGCAATAAGTGGCCCCAAAGCTAGGTGTCTGTGGATGCTAACCTAACATAAAATATCAGAGTCGGAAGGAGACTGAGGGAGTCAAAAACAGGATTTGTCTTGTTTCCAATAGCTGATCGCGCAACCTGATAGATAGCAGTTAACAGCTGACTCTTTTAATGTATTTATAGTCACCCTCTATTTTCTGCATTATAAAACACAGATCGTGGTAAATACGTCATATATCTGCGGCTATGTGATGGCCAAGATCAGCAGTGTTTTAAAAATCATGGGGATGTTGGTCTGTAACAGAGGTCTTGTTTTATGGGGTCCACGTGATCGATGCTGCTGACAATTCCGTTTTGTGAGTTTCTCTCCTTTGAGATCCAGGATAAAAAGAAATCCAATAAATAAGGACATATCCTCAGAAAATAGTCCATTCTGATCCCCCTGTTCCACCCTGCAAGATATGTACAATGTTCATCAGAGGGAACAATGCTGCAGAAGTTAGGTGTGCTATTATTGCAAAAATGATTAATCCTAGTAATTCTGCAGCACTCACCCCTCTTCAGTGACTCTTTATTTCTCCTGCATCCCGACACCTCCCGACCTGAGAATGAAGGCGATGTAACCTGCAGTCTTTTCTTACCTCCCAAGGTAGCAGACACAAGAAAGTGGGTCCCATATTTCTTGATGACGTTTTCGTTAATTTGCTGCAGGGTTGGTCGTCGCCCCAGTAACCGGAGGTTGCGCAGGAACTCTGGCGCAAGGGGCAATGGAGCTTTGAGGAAATCTCTCTTCTCTGTGGCTAGGCTGTTCACCTTCCAGTGGCTGAACTCCCTGAAATGGTGAACACAGTAAAAGGTGAATGGATGCTTGATTCAACATTGTTTTTGGAGGGACACACAAACTCACATAAAAGAGGTTTAGAAAAAGGAGGCACCTCGAGTGATTACTTCCTAGGAGCAGTTTTTATCGAACTTGATGAAGTTCTTCCGCTATTACTGGCAAGAGATTACATTACTTCCACAGAGCAGAGCATATAGTGATTCTGTAGCAGAATGTGTTCAGTTGGGCAAGGGCTATCTGGTGATCGGCTAACTTTTGTGGAAGACAAAATTTAAAAAAGACAAGAGATAGCATTAGGGAAATTTGATGCAACTTCCCTTGATGCAATTTTCTCTTGATTGGTTAGTAAACTGCTGTAAATTTGTTTGCCTTGGCATTGTAGCATTACCAAAACTTGCAAACACCTCCTTTAAAACTGCTGATACTATACTGCACTGCTGCCAAAATCTATGTGACTGACTAATCACTGAGAAAAAACGGTGTAACAGCGGATCAGCAATTGGCAGTTTTGGTCTGACGCAAATAGAAAAGTCTTTTTTTCAATTGACAAATAAATCTTACACCCTCTGGCATCAGATCCAGTTCTGTTCAGACCATGAGCTTAAATTCCAGAAGACTAAATGAGAAAAGATCCAATAACCAAGATCGACACTTGTTGGCTGCATTTCCTCCAAGCTTTTATGATGACTGACAGCTATCCAAAGCACGAGGCAAGTGACTGTAATTGGAGTCAGTGTCATTTTTTGTCTTCCTTTCTTGGCATTGGTTGCTTGCAATGTACTCTTTTAGTTTATTATAGAGGACCAACTTCAATGTGGATATTTAACTGGCCCTTCACTCCCCTTTAACCTTCTGGTATTACCAAAAAGTCTCAACACTCCAAGTCCTGCTTCCATTTTATGCTGTTCTTATTGCTTGTTCCTATCTGCTTCGATGCTTCTGAAAAGTGTATGAAGTGATTATTATTATTTGATGTTAAACTTGTCTTTGGGACTTCATCTAGGCACTCAAAATAAGAGCTCTTTGTATTTTTTTGGATTGCTTTTGGCTGCGGGAGGTATAATTTGCATCAATATATAGGATCCTTAACTTGGCTCGAGCCATGTTGTGAAATTATAGAAATGCTACGCGCAACTCAATTTGGGGAATGGCTTTTAAAAGATGTGTTGAAAAGGTAAGGTATGCACTAGCAAACCCACAGAGAATAAATCACATGACTTTACAGCTCCTATATGAAAAAGAATTTAAATCTTCCAGCGTTTTTGATTACCTGAAACTTTACTGCTTTGATTGTAATATCACAGCTCTTTGATTGTTTCCAGCAGCGGAAAGCTGCTCTTTTCAGCAAAACGCACATTGAGCGCTACCTGTCCAGCACTTAACACATACACACAGAAGCCGTTATCAGGTAAAGAGCCACACATTTCTCTTAGCAATTGGTGGCAGCCAAAATAAAAGACTTCAAACTCAAAGTAGAATGAATAGCAGACTTGAATTTGACAGGTGGCCAAGAAAAACAATGCCCAAAATGTTAACATTGCTCTGTGAATACAATGAATGTTAATGTAGATATGTCTGCCAAGAAAACCTGACCTGATTTTATTAGATGATGATATATAAGCACCTAAACAGCATAATGACAGACTAAAAAAAAACAAAAAACAAAAAAAAACTTCATGAATATTACACAAGTGGTGGGCAAAAGCAATGTTTAGATGATCCTTTTGCTGCCCCTGGTGATTATATGTGTGAGACATTAGGGCTGAGTGACCCATGAAGTCCAGTTCATCCCGTTCTTAAACTGTCTACATGGCTGCCAGGTAGTAAAGCAAAGCCATTATTTCTGCTCAGCTGGCCAATCGAATGGAAAGACAGAGGAGAAAACTAGTCCTGGAAAATGAATCCATACCAAGAGCCTGATAATCATTTCATCAAGTCGTTCCTGTGGAACCCAAAGGTATTTGAAGATTATGCAAACACAAGCACAAATTTACAACGACACAACATCTGCATAAATCTGCTGCAATATAAGAGGCGCTGAATATTAGCACATTATGTATGCATTTTCTCCAAACAAAACACTAGCAGTGTTTTCCCACGAGGAAACTCTCTGTAGCGCACTCGTTCTATACACAAAGGGAGGCACATTTATTGTATCAGTCTCACTTTTCTACTGATTGGTCTTACAGTGCCTGTTTGTGGTCAAGAGTTTAATATTACAGACAACACAATACTCTAATTATACTGCTGACAGCTTTGTGATTGTACTGGAATATGTAGATTAGGGCAATTCCCTTAATAATACAAAATTAATATGCATGGGGTCATTCAGATGGTACCACAGAAAAGACAGCAAGAGGCTATAATTAGTATTTAGTTGCTGTGATGCACATTAGTCCTTAGAAGAGAGCTCAGATTTGTAACCATTTTGCACAAACCATGACAAAGCTTCTCTAAGAAGGAATGGCCTAGGGAGCATATGGTCAAACTAGTGTTTCATTAGGTGGTTCATTCTCATGTAATGCACCAATTAATGTTTCGAGCCTGGCCACAGTCACAGTGCAATTTATACAAGACATCATTAACTTAGGTCACGTTGTGCTTTCATGAAAACACAGTGGCTGGGTGAAGTAGAGTGTGTGAGGGGACAAGAAATATCTGGGCAAAAAAGGCACCATTAAACCATAAACAGACCTAAAAAAGAAACGAAGAAAAGAAGATTTATTATTAAGGTATAAGTATATAATGTACTTGTTGTTGTTTCTAAAAAAAAATGTTCAAGTAAATAGTGTGATGCTATTGTATTAGTTCTGAACGGCTTTTTCTTACACAACAACACGCAGGCTTGAGTGAGCAGCAGTTAGCAGTTGGGGTTATTTGCACTACTTTTCATACTACTACTGTACTGGCAAACTACTGTTTGTATTTGTGTAAAAATGAACTTGCATTATTGTAGTAGAAGTTGGGTTGTTACATTTATATGAAATTAAATTTTTGCGTTATGTCAATAATCCCATATGTTTTTTTTGTTAGATTTTTTGAAATAAAAATACCAAAGGGACAACCGTAGTGAAGTGTGTGACCCCCAACTCCTTTATGGGGATTACTGTCGGAAGAGCACAGGACAGGAGCCAACATCTTTTAACCAAAATAAGTGAGGCCACCCTATTTCTATCTGAGCCTTAAAGCTCCCAACTTCTGAGTGAAGGTGTTTGTGAGGGATTCAAATCAAAGTGAAAAATGTGAGTACCTGCTCTGTTCCCCACTAGTTTTATCTTGTTCCAGAAATCTCCACGTTTGCGACCTCTGACCCAGATTATAGCTTTATAGGCCTGCCTAGTGAGTGATATTTCAAAAACACGACTACCAAACCCCTAATCCCCCGTCTGTTCCAAAGAAGTCCTGCGCTGAATAAGTGACCTCTATAAAGGTATGGAAAGAGAAAATATACAAGGACAGAAGGAACGTCATTATCAGGAAAACTGATCAGACCTGGCACTAACGTATTGCTGTTTTTGAACCCTTCAGCAGACAGGTCTGTTGTCAATGTGGGTGACAGATAGCATGCCGGGGAGGGTGGAGCAAATCAAGGAGGCAGGCCCTCAATGTGTGTCCTGCATCTTGGGGATCAGTCATTTTGATGGCCTTTTTTTTTTGTGCGTGTTTTATTTCATGATGTAGGGCCTATGGGTGGCAAATGCCAGGTGTGTATATGTGTTTGAATGACCGACCCGATGTTAAGGATCAAGGCTTTTTTTTTCACAGATCTCCCTCACAGAGCTGTGTATTCAGTTTCTTGTGTGAACAGCTCTTTGTCATTCCATGGTATCTCTGTGAAGAGCCTTAAGGTCTAGGTCCTGACTTGGCCACTCTCAGAGGTGGACTTGCTTTGTTTTAAGTCATCCCGTAGCAGATTTTCCTTTGATGTTTACCGTCATGGTCCTCATGGATCACTCAACTTCACCTTGACATTTTATGTCTTGAAATCAAAGAGGAAAAACTTCCAGCAGGGACAAGGAAACACTTCAACTATTTCCACTGAAGCACGAACAAGCTAATACTGGTAATATCAGAGTGGTGCACTGCTGACATTTTCCATCACCCTCAAGAAGTGAATAAGTTACATCAAGCAGTCTTAAGTTGCTGTCTGCCATATCTTGCAAATACAATGCGTATTGATGTGAGATCCAGGAAAAAAGCATATATCAAAAAAGTTCAACTGGAGTTTAAACATAAAAAAAAAAAAGATGTAAACAGTAAAGTTCACTGCAGCAATGATGATGTGCTTTCAATCTGCATTTCATAGATGTATATATGCCTATGGTTGTGGTGTTTCATCAGTGTGAGGAAGTATAAAAGTCAAAGTACTGGTTTGGTCATTCTGACTAATATGTAATGTAATTTCTGCTACAGTACGAGTTTTCAGTCTCCTCACTCACTAGACTTCTTCCTCTCTAGTTCGTCACGTCTTTTACATATGCTTTCACGTTGTGTCGTCATCTGTGGAGGTTTGAAAAAAAAGAGTAACAAGCCTGTTTTTACAACGTAAGGAGTAGAAGGTATACATTTTTGTGTACAAATGTAGGGAGTAAAAGTCATCAGAAAAATAAATATTAAGTACAGATACCTGAAAAATCTACTTAAGTACAGTAACAAAGTATTTGTACTTTGTACATTGTATTTGTATTTGTACTTTGTGTATATATATATATATATATATATAACTCAAACAATTTCAGAATCCTCTCTAATACATCAAGAATGAAGTCCAAAGCTCCAAAACAAACCATTTTCACCACCTTTCTGTTAGTAAGAATTTCAAGTGATTATAAAAGCATCAGTATTTATCATCATACTGACTCAACATCTCAACCTACACTAGCTGCCCTCGTTCTCTCCCTGAATTCTCGAGGAATGGGTGGTGGACAATCATATAATGGCAGGTTCATGGCACTGTGTCAGTACTGTGTAGGTTATGATGCAAGAATTAGCAGAATTTCATTTCGAAAATAAAAAGGCTAAAAATGGACAAGTCTCGAGGCGATGTTAAGAAGGTTTAACAACCAAGTGAAAAAGATATGACAATGGCAATAAAAACTGCCTAGAACAAATATAGCTTTTCTAATTCCAGCGGTAGTCGCGTGACAAATATCCTAAACCAAAGGTCAATTTCATTTGAAGGCGGCAAACTATACCAATTAGTCTGCAGCTATCACATGCATCAGCGGGCATTAGTTTTAGCTTAAAATTTAGTCCAGTGACTCACAGGATTGTGGCCAGCAGTTGCACACTAATTAACTAGGCCTGATTTAGACTGATGTGTCTTTTGAACTGCTTTACAGTGACTGAGCACAGGGAAGCAGGGCTGACGGCAACAGGGCCAGAACGCAGAGAGGAGCAGTGCATCATTGACTGTTTTTTTTTTGCCCACACTTCACTCTCTAAGACTTAACAGTGAGACCGTTCCCTGACTGTTTGGCTAATGATGATAGATGGTGTTAATTAAAATAATTTAGCACAACGCTGATTGCACCTGCAGCTTTTGCAACTTGGTTTCGCTGAAGCAGAAAGTTTATTTTCTGCTCTTTTTTTTTTTCCGAAGAGGCAAAAACCTCTTCCTATGCAGAAATTTCCCCTGACTATTCTTCCTGACAGCAGGTTATAAAATAACACCTGGATGTTATTACCTGTCAGACAGACAGAGATTTAAAGTGGCCGCGGATTACTTGGTGAAAATAATGGAGATATGCATGTTTTACCCTTTAATATTACTGGAATATGAGGGTGACACTAGGTTATATTCAGCCACATGAATCGTGCGCAAAAACATTATAGATCCTTGTTTAGTTCTGTCTTAATTTACTGTTTCCCAAAAAGTCATACTTGAGAGAGATGTGTGTCACAAGTGGCGTGTGAGGTGAGCTCTAGAAGGCTCTAGGGAAAGCTCGGTCCTTTGAACCATGCCCAGTCTCTCTGACTTTCCATCTGGCGCCAGCAGCAGTTGAAAATTTTGATTTATCCGGCATTTTATTTCTGAGCTGATTCATGGAAAATTGCCCTTGAGCAGTGCTTTTTTGTTAATTGTTAACCTCCATTATTGGAAAATATTTGCATGCTAACATGCAAACACCAGTATGGTAAATATGTTTGTGAAACTGCGGCAACTCGCTCACTTTCAGCACATTTGTGTTGACAGCTGTGGTTTTCAGTACTTTGGGATGGATTGCTTTGAAATTCATGTCCTGCAAGATTCATCGATCCCTTAACTTTCCACTGAGTGCTGCGATGGCTGAAAATTTCAGTCCGTCCAATATTTTTCTTGAGTTAATCATACTCCATTAACCGTGGCTGTGCTTTGTGTTTAATCTCTTGCTGATTTGCAACTGTTGCAAACATACCAAACCCAAGTGACGAACATTTACATGCTGTAGGACAGCACAGATGGCATGGCTGTTTACTCACTGTTTACATTTCATTCAAATTTTCATTTCTCAAAATGCCTTGCCTTTGTACAAAATAACTATTTTTACTAGTGTGTAGATATGCGTGATGTGAAATCATTTTTATTTTCAGCCTTGTACCAAACCTTGATGTCTGATAGCTATATTGGGATGTTCCCAGCTTGGTGGGTGTCTGTGCAGAAACACCTCAGACAACATTTCCCAACATTCTCCATAAGTTTTTCACTTCCCTGCATTTATTAATAGTATTTCAGCGCTATCGTGCCCATACCTCTTACATGATTGAGAGAGACACTGTTTAAAGTTTCAATTTTTATTTCTCACCCAATAATCATGAAAAACAAAAGCATTAATTAGAATGTGACATCAGCTTCAGACAGTGGGATGCTACAACAATGATATTAAAACATGTGATATCATCTGAGTTGTCCCAACAATGTTAACAGTAATGCCAGTGCTCAACAGCTTAACTTCGCCATATTGCAAAGACAAAGTTGACATTGGGGTAAATTTAAAATCCCGTTCATCAATAACGAGTATCAACGAGTCAGTATTTGAGATTGGTATTAATCATGGCTATGGCCCACAGAGATCTGCTGTTATTCATATTATTAATGTTGAATTGAAAAAATGACCAACCATTTGTGAGGAAGGGCCCTTGTCGTTAAGTTTCCAGGCAGATAGAGTAAAAATAAGAAAAAAACCATCAGAGAATCAGAGAGAGGATGAGCGAAAGACTCAAAAGGGACAAAAAAAACATCAACTTGATTTTCAGCACTTCCGAATTGTGTGCCGTTCATAGTTCACCCCAGTTCAGACCTGAAGCTTTATAATGAGCAGTGTCACCTGATTTGGCCATGGTCTCACCGAAATCTCTTTTTAACGGGAAGTGACCCACACACACTTTCTGGTGATTTCTGGAGTTGGTGGTTGGCAGAGCCTCTCAGCCATGTAGCTTCTCTGCAAAAGACGTATTTTGCTGCCCGCAACCAATGATCCGTGGAAATGATCCTTGATCCATGAGAATGGGAATTGATATTTTATATCAATTTCATTGAACAACTTCTTCTCTTTTTTTTTTTTTTTTTTAAACCATATTCAGATTTTTGCAAGTCATGGCGCCTTATGTAATCAGAACCCATGGCACCAGTTCCAATCGAGAATCTGCACAGAGCATATGCAATTGAGTTTTTGTTTGTTTTTTCAGAAGAAAAAATGACATTATTACTTGTATATATATATATTTACTTATTTACCTTAGTGATGTTATCTTTTGGCTCATGTCATATAACTCCTGTATACATTCATTTATAATGTATACAAAGGGTTATGTATTATTTCACTCAAAAGTTAGTGAGTTTGCCAACCATTCTACTCCATGTTTTTGAACATGGAGCTGTTTCAGGAAGCAACATGGTACAAGAAACACAAAATGTTCTGCGTATTTAAAAAAAGGATGGACTTTTATGCTGCAGCGGATGATCTGCTTTACTGGTTGATTAGGGACTCTCATTATAAAAATCCATTCACTTTGCATCCAGTCATACTATCAGTTGTTAACAGAAATAATCAATTCCAGCCACTTCCAAAAAGGAAATATTTGCAAGCCTGCATGTGCATGTGGCTATTCATGGCTGAAATAATATAAGGAGCCACAGGGTCTTCAATCCAGTGTCACCCAGCTGGGACATGAAAACTGTGAAAGTGCAGCACCTGAAGAACAGAAGAATGAGGAGTTCAGCCTGGGCTCTATGTGGTCTTACTTAACTTATTATTGAATTTCCTTTTCTTAAAGGTATTTATTTTCAGCATTTTATTCTTTACTATGCTGACAGTGAGAAAGAGAGATGAGGAGGTTTGGGAAAGAGGAAATGTTATGCATTAAAAGGCTGCAGCGTAGGATCCGAACTCAGGTGGCCTGCAGCCAGGACCAGGAGTTCTAAAAGGTGCACTATCGGGTTGCTTTGTGTGTTTAACACCAACTACGGACATTATAGGGACCAGGGACTGTATGGCAGACTTCCTCACTCAACACACTGTACATCACGATGCAAATGACTTGTAAATTACTTTAAGTGAAAAAATTAGAATTGACATGCCCGTTACTTTTAAAGGGTTCTCTCAAATCAGCCAGTCGGAAGCTAATCTGTTCTTGAGAGTGGCCCATGAACCTTTAAGTTGCTACCTAACATTTATTGGAACGTCTTATCAAGCACTCAAGGAAAAGTCATTATTTTCAAATGGTATAAACAAATGGAGCTTTTCTATGGAACAGGGGCTGTTTTACTTCTAATAGACTAAATACTAAATCCTATAGCTCCTAGTGCGTGGATCCGAGTTCATTAAAACTCACTTCTGCCATATGGGAACCCACTAGTAATAGGCCCTCTACCCGTTGTGGCGAGTGGAAGCCTGTGCATGATTTTTTAATGATATCTGAGTGCCTCCCGCTAGAGTCATTATACATCTCCTGAAAGGAATTAAACTGGAAGTTCACAGCAAGAGACCAGAAGCAACGATCTCATTATGACAGTTAGTTAGAGCTGTGACATGAAAGGAAAGTAAAAGATTATTTATAGTTAAAATTTGATTTTCCTTCAATAGATTTATGCCTGGTTGGGTGATCACAGTGAAGTTTGTCCGGTAAGTTTTGAGCCTGTAGCTGTTCAGCTGTAGATTTGGCATCACGAAGGGGAAGTCAAATCAATTTAATGAGCAATGTTAAATTGTGTGTCGCCTGAATCCTCGCGAGGCATCACCTGCCTACTTATGAGGCTGGCATATCTGGGTTGGGTTTCTCTGTCAGTTATTTTTATTTATAAATCGTCAAGTTCCTGCTGAATCTTGCTGGCTTAAAAGGCAAACAAATATATACAGTAAAATCAACGACACAACTGTGATTTGACATGATTGCAGTAAATTTGAGGAGCCACTTTGTACGCAGGTGTTTGATTCCAACAACAAACAACAACAAATAAAAAAGACTCTAGATCCACATTTTCATAATTCAATCACTATCCAAAACACAACACCACCACTCACATGTTTTTGGAACTTTTCCACTTTTCAAATCCTTCCTTTAAATTAACATAATACAATGTTTATGTGTTTCAGATATTAAAACAGTTTTCAGTTGTCTTGTTGAACTAAATTCAAATTGAAACGTTTGGCTTGTGCAGCATCTGAACACACTGGTGACATCCTGTCAACAATGAAATATTTGGAAAGTTTTTCCCAACACTATCTCAGGAGTTCTCATGTAGGCCCTCCACATAGTCTGATTTGCTTTCACCTTCTGTCCAGCTCAACCAGCTCCACGGGCCTGATGACTGTGCTGCTCTTTCATTATTTAAAGCCTAATATCTGGATCTTTTCTTCCAGTGCTTTGGTTCATTGTATTGCACAAAGATGAACGCCTGACCGTCCAGCCTTTGCACCTCTGACAGGGGCTTTGTGTATCTCCGATAAAAGTGGAGGATCTTCGGCTAAAATTCTATATATTCCAAAACCAAAGAATGTCAGCTCAAAAACCCATTAATTTTGGGATGGCAGTAGAATTAATGCTACTGTAAAAGGTAAAATGACAGCAAGAGACTCATTCCTGTAACATTGTGTTATAGATAGTGCTGGGTTGAATGATGCAGGGGGTAGGGTAAGGACTTATGATACGTTTCTGTTAGATATATGTTTGTTTGCCTAAAAAGAAAAGGTGTCAATCTCACATTTGTTAATTCTAAAAACACAGATGTATTTTTTTCAGATTTCATTTCATTTTATTTTTACTGTACCCTTGTTAACTTTAATGCTTCTTCACTGTACTTGAACAACTTAAATGTCTGCAATCAAGGTAAAAAAAAAAAAACAAAAAAACATTATACTGTTGTTTTATTAGAAAGAAAAACTAACATTTCCCACAAAATAAATACTGTGAGCTGACAATATTTCACACTTTAAAATTAAGAATTAAGAATTAAGAAACAACCAAAAGGACCAAGCAAGAATCTAAAGAGGTGCTGAAATAACATCACCTGAAAAAGCAGTTAATTTTTGCCTACGACTGGAATCACAAATGCTAACACAGTGCGCCTATTAGAAGTGTTAATTACACTGTTACAGGTAAAAAGTCTATTTAAAAAGAAATCCAGTAATGTTTCTTTAAAAGTGAGCTCCATCTTAACCAGCCAAGAAGGAAATTCTTCCCTTTGCTGTCATATCGCGTGACCCACACCTGTGGCTGGCAGATTGATCCTTCATCACCATCATTAAAAGAGAAAGAGAGGTATAAGATCAACGGATAAGTGATTATAGGTCTATATAGGTATAGGAAATGATCTGCTTTCTCCTGTCTGTTTGAAAATCCTTTTTTTTTCTGAAAAGCATGGGACTTATGTCTTTCTATTGAAGACTTTACAACTCAACGTTAGATAACTCTGCATCATCCGACTTCTTCCTTTGCTTCCTTGTCACTGCCGCCATAATGAGCCGTTTTGCCCATAATAGTGATAATGATAATACATTTTATTCATGGAAAGCGTTTAACAATGCTCAAAGATGCTTTAATAGTTCTGGTATTCTGGTATTGCTAATTTTCCTAACACAAACAATGCTTCTGCCACCTTGAAGAAATATAATAAATATATCCTATAATTTGAAAGTCATGCACTAACCTCTTTACGTGATCACAATTAGAAATGTTGCATATAATATAAATATTAAGTACCTATACATTTTTCCATATCTGCTCCTTGTAGTATGCAAAACACATGTAAGTTTTAGAATATTCACAAGCAAGTCCAGTCATGTGCAAATGGGATCTCATGGTACAACCTCGTGTATAATTCTACGAATGACGGATAGATAACAAAAGCAAGGCACCATGTCCACAGCATGTCCAGAATATTTACAGGAATACGATGATCCGCTGGAAATATATACCTCCAGAGAAACACATCTCTTTAAGAATGAAGTAAAATGCTTTTTTCCTCAAAACGCTTTGAACCGAAAGAGAGTAGCAGTGTGACAAACCTTAAACGTTCACATCTTTCCCTGTACTCATTTGCTAATTTATGTTGAACCATCACAGCCTCCACAGCATCAAGCCCATTTCTGTGTTTCTTTCAGAGCAGCTCTCTGCACACATTTTGCACAAACAAAAAACAACAAAAACTGAAAACAAGTCAACCCCCTGGATGCGTGACGTGCTCTGAATTTGTTCGCCAAGGTACCTGCCTACCTCTATTTGCATCTTGCTGGAGAAATGAAGAAGCTGAACGCCTCACTTTCCCTGTTAAATTTCTCGAAGCTATTTCGAGAAACGTGGTGTCGGCAACGCTCCCTTCACCTTTGCACGTGTGTGTGTGTGTGAGAGTGTGTGACAGAGGGTTGATGCGTCCCATTTCCCATAAAAAAAAAAAAAATAGCTTATTAATATTTGCATTCACTCCTAGTTTCTCAAAGAGAAACAAGGTCTACCACTTCAGCATGACTTCCCCCTTTCTGCATTAAAATGAATTAATTTCAAATGGGATGGCATCAATTTGATTGTTTCCCAGGCTGAATAATTGTTCTGAAAGAAACTGAGATTAAATTTCTCAGGTGACATAGAAGGTACCCTGTGGTGAGATATGCCTTTTTGTCTCTGTGTGGTTCTTTGACTTTCCAGTGATACGTTTTGGAGCTGCATTATTCTTAACTGAGATAGTTTCCAAACTTCGCTTCGATCTCATGGTAAAATGAATGCACTTCAGCTGCGTCGTATAGATTTCGACCTCAAGTACATGCACATCTTTAATGAAAAGAGTAAGGGGGAAGACATGGGCAATTAGCGCCTCTTTCCTTCTCCCATGTGGGTCTTTTGTGTTGCTATAGCTTCTACAATGAACTGGTTCTCAGATTTATCTGAGAACAGGCTCTCGGCTCTTCTCTCTGTTAGCTCATCATCACTGCTTTTGTATCTCTCATTGCTCTCGAGATAGTGAAAAATAAATGCTGCTTTATTTTTTTAAATGCCATTGTATTTGTTCCTACTCTATAGTGCGTGCATTGGTTTAAGTGTCCAGAAAATGTAGTATGTATTAACACCTCACTGAAACAAAAAAAAAAAAAAGAAGAAGACGAAAGTCTCAGCTGGGTGTTACTGTTAATGGTAAAGGTAAGTGAGAGAATCGTTTATTTGATATATGTGGATGTGATTTGTTTTTTCTGTCCACATCGCCACCGAACTCTACAGCCCTGATTTTAAAAGCTGCATGTTGCAAGTGAGATTCCCATATTTTCTTTGTTAAGTCAGGTCTTGATTGTACGTAACTACTGTCAATGCATCAAAGTGCTTATTCCACAGAGAAATCGCACAGCCGATCTAATCACACACAGAAAATGAATTCACCAACTAGAGCGGTCTGGCCAGGAGTCAGCAACACACAAATAGCTAATATCACAAAGTTTCTCTTGTGTTACTGCTCTCAGCCGTGCCCATTCGGAACCAGCATCTGTCTTGTTTTTGAGTGTTTACCTGAAATCTGAGTGTACTATTTCAGCATAAGGAGAGGGGCTGAGATCCTCCCCTGACTAGCTCACTTATATGCTGTTATAGGAGCTCCACAGAGAAGCACGAAGAGATGAGACCATATTGACTTTTATGAGTTTGGGTGATACCTTTATATTGACTTGATGTCAGCATCCATGCAAATGCACTGAGTTGCTGGATTTTTCTGTACATCTATACAGATACATTTTTTTCCTAGGCTCATAAATTAAATGTTAAAATCAGAAAGATTGAAATTTTGCCTTATCTGAACAGAGCACTGAAGTGTAGCCAATTTGTTTTACAGCCCTGAAAGTAAACCCCACAGGAGGGGCCTCTCATTTTCCCCAGAAACACTGATGAAAGAAAGTGGAAAGGAGGTTGGTCCAGACACGTACTTTCTGCTCTCTGTGGGTGGCCTAGATCAAAGATAGTCTGAAGTGCATTCATTCATTCATTCATTCATTCAACTTTTACCATGAATCAGAAGCCAATCTCAGCTCAGATTGGGTGAGGGCGGGGTACACCCTGGACAGGTCGCCAGTCCATCACAGAGACAGACAGAGACCAACAGCCATTCACACTCACACTCAGACCTACGGACAATTTAGAGTCACAGATTAACCTAAACATGATGTCTTTGGACGGTGGGAGAAACCCATGCAGACAGGGAGAACATGCAAACTACACACAGAAAGGACCCAGGCCCAGGTATTGAACCTATGACCGTCTCTGAATGAGGAAACAGGACTAACTATTATTCAGAGAAGTTGTTCATGCAAGGAGAAGAGGTCTGGATTGGGATAAAATGTATTTAAAATGCTCCCCGGAAAAAAGTAGACAATTTGCATGCACCTTTGACTGCAGATGGTGAGTTTAATTTCTGTACTGTCAAGCTGTCCAGTCTTCAGCATTTGACCATGACCTGAAAATAACACCTGTAGAGCATCAGCCAAACCGCTCTGCACAACTAATGTAGTGAAAATAGATTTAAAGTCATTCAGGAAGTTAAAATTTAACAATATTCACTGAGTCATGCTGTCTGAGTCACACTGCGCCAATATTAATTTGATTATGTGTCAAGAAAGCTTTTTTTTTTTTTCTCCATGACTCATTGTACCACTGTAGAGATAGGTTGTAACTAGGGCAGTGCTGTAGCAGCCACTTCCTCTGAAAACCTCTGTTGAAGACAGGACAGGAGTTCCACTGAGAGCCAGGGCATATAAGGTGAAGAGGAAATGTGAGAGGAACGTCTCCTGCCTGCAGGTACGGGAAGTAGTCAGGTAGTCCGTGATCTAGGCTGATGTGGAGGCGTCTTCTGGTGCCTCTCTCTCAGTGAGGTCTCAGCTACATCCAGGGATCACTGAAACAGGTGGGTGATGTTCCCTCCTACTGCAACTTATGGCTTACTGTATATTACTGAAATTACTGAAATGAATGTAAATAAAATGTTAGTCTAATGTTATGGAAAGGCTGTCCATTTATTTATTTACTTATTTAAAAGGTTATTTTTATTTATTTTATTATTATTTTATTTTTTTTTTTATAATAGGCTATGTATTTCTCATTGAATAAAACTGCTTTAAATTGACTGTGTATTCCTCTTCAGTATTGACATTATTGTCAGACAAGCAACTATGTTTCCATGACAACAACCGTTACAGTAGGTAGCAAACTTAGCAGCAGTGTTTTGACAAAATTAACAAATAGACTGAATTAGATGAATTCACATGTTTAAGGTTAACTTTCACGCCATGCAGGGCTTATGTCAGGAGAGGTGGGAGTATTTTTTTCACAGTGGGGCTATTTTTATTGGATAATATGTATTTCTGATTAAATAAAAACTACATGAAATAGATTGTGTATTCCTCTTTCATATTTCCATTATTGGTAACTGTTTTATAAAAATAACACATCACTTCAGGCGATGGTATACACTCATTATACCATGCTGAGGGGGTTGCCGTCCCTCCACTTCAGAATCTTAAGTAGACTCTGGCTATGCAAAACGAAGCCAGTGCTGAAGAGCCACTACCATGCTACCATGCAGTTGACTTCATTTATTTATTTTTATTTAATTTGTATTTAGCTGGGTCAGTCACATTTGGATCAAAGGGAGACCTGGCCACAAATGGCAGCAATACTCAATTACGGGGACAAGAATCAAACTCACACAGAGGATTTTGAAAAATGCAATGGGTGAGCAGTGTAATGTCCTCCTTCCCATCTTGATTCCCACTTGATATATGACAAACTGTGCAAAGTTCAGCAGGCGAAGAGTGTTTGTTTCTTCCTTGAAGATTAAAAGAGAGGAGCGCTAGACTGGAAGTTTTCCAAGAATGGCTTTATTGATGGACTGTGCCACATACAGTGACCTGACTGACAATCAGGATGGGTCCAAAGCAGCCCATATTCCACAGCTCGCTCCTCCTGAGCTCCACCTTCACTTCCAAATCGTTTCACCAAACCAAGATGGCAGATCACAAATCAATGGCCTCGAAGCAGTTCACGAACCTGTGTGTGCCATCATGGTAGGGTCAGTTAGACTGGACAAAGTTTATTGAGCCATGCAACTATTCACACTCTCCATCACACCTGTGGACAATTTGGAGTCAGCAATAAACCCAACATGCAGGCTTTTGGATTGAAGGACTTGCAGAGAAGATCAGCACAGGGAGAGAGTGACAAAAGTAACAATTACAGTCATTGCACTAATACGGTCGTCTCTCAGCAGATTTGTTCATCTCCAAATACTATAAAATGTTATAAAAATGTTTCATCTGTCATTCCTCTGTAATTGTGGCAGTGTATATTTAGTTTGCTATGCTTTCATTCATCCGATTCTTGCTTGTCCAATTTAAAAATACACTACCAGAAAGTTAAATTGCTTTTTAAATTGACTTTATCAGAAAGTATAATTCTTTAGCCTGCAGACAAAAACGAAACAGTGAGATGTCCGCTTTGCTCATTTTATAATGCGTCCAATTTCAACAAAAAGACACTGAATAGAAATAGAAACACACAAGTGGATCATTTCCACACAACTTATTGCTGCCACCCTACTCTTGCTGAATACAAACTAAATCTCAAAGATCTAATTCAAAGTGGCTTCTGCTAAGTGAAAAGGGAGAGAACAGAAGCATCACGTAATACATCTGCAAGGTTCCGTCTCTTACTGTAAGCAAATTAACCCAGAGAAAACCTGCAGAATCGAGATGACTGTGTTTGTGGTTATTTCTCCAGTCACAATAAAATAATTGATCCAGAACGTGTTGATGCACAGATCCAGTGACACTTATTATTGCACTGAGCTGTCAAGTGTGTCCCAGTGTGATGCCATCTCGCTGGCATCTTTGGATGTTACTTGCAAAGAATTTGCACACATGTGGGAACAAGGAACAATTACCAAACCAATTTGCCGAAGTGAAGTGAAGCTCGTATGCTGCCCCTGTGCTGCCAAGGAACAGGCAATACGACAGTTACTAGAAACTTATGCAGGCAGCGCTGCCAAATACAATGCTCTTCTATTAGGAGGAGGCAACTACTTTTATAGTAATTCCAGTTTGATGCGAGTATATTTTGCATCAACCAGTCATGTTAAATGCCAGATCAGTGGATAATGAAGAAAAATGAAAACACATGATGTGAATGCATTCTCAGAAGTAGTCAGATGGAGCTGAGGTAGCCAAAATGAAACATAAGCTCCCCCAGAGGCAACACAATTTCCTGCTGGTGTTGATGTGTTCTGTCATTTTGAAAGCCACAACGAATGATAAAAAATAAAGGATAATTATCTTCCTTCCTTCCTCTCTTTTTACTAACCATGGCTCCTGGCCTGCCTTGATACGTCGGGCATTCTTATGTTGAAGTACAGTGCGTCGATTTGCTCTCAGATCATCAGTTTGCAAACTGCAAGTCACCAGTGTGCACTTATGCACGATCCATTAGGTTCCTCAGCTGTGTTTCTCTCATCTCGTCAATATCCTCTCTGGGCAATTTTCCCGTGCGTTGACAAATGAATGATGGAATAAATTTGTTATGAAACCACCAATGGGACCAGATTACTCACAATGTAACAACCCTTTATTGCTCCTTGGGATAAGCTATTTGTTGCCACACACCACAATTAAGTCTTTTTCTCTTACTGAAATGACCTGACCAGTGTTGGGCAAGTTACTTTAAAAAAACAATAAGTGACAGTTACTTGTTACTTCTCCCAAATAGTATAAAAAAAGTAAGAAATGAACTGGTTACTGTGGAACTGTTTCATTCCTTTCAAATACATTTTTAAATGCTCAAATGTGTCGGAATGTAACGGAACTTAAAATACATGTTCAATAATAAGATGTTTAAGTAAGTGTGAATTACTTGACGCTGATGGGAAGAGGAACTTTTGTTCGGGGCGTTGTGTATTTCACGATTCCATTCGTTCTTTTAATTTCTTAGAGGGAAAAGTAATGGTTATACTTCCATTTAGAGAAGGATACTTTTGGGTTATTTGGGCTCGTCATTCCCGTTTCTTGTTGACTGACAGTTCTGTTGCTGCTCTCTTACAAAACCCAAACACACTTTGGTCCAGTAGAACAAACTTTAATTTCACCTGCAGAAGTGGTTGACAAAGTGCTGACAACAAATGATGTCTCCACATGGAAGCTGTGCGGTCACTCAATATTCAGTTTGGTCTCCTTCACCTATTGAGTTACATATTGGATGAATGCTCCACTATACTTAGCAGCTACTTGCTAAATGTGTCTGTCTGCCTCTCAGCGCAGAGCAGGTGGTGTTGAAGCCAGCTGCCTGCTGTGGCAGAAAATGAGGTTTATTCCACTTGAGGCTACTGGAACTAAAAAAATAACAAACAAACAAACAAACAAAAAAAAAAAAAGAAGCAAAACACGAGTTGAAAGACAATAAAAAGCACTTTTGTGTTGAGTGGAATTCCATTGATGGGTGATAATTTAGGGTTAGAACTCACTGACTCATTATTGATCTAAATATATTCATAGTGTGGTTTGCATTAATCTAAAATGGTAGTTTGCATCACTAAAGACGGAAGTATGGTATTAGGGTAAATATGTGTTACACATTTAAATAAATACACACATTTCCAACATGTGTAGTTAAGTGAAGTTTCTTCAAAAGCTATTTCAGAAGAAGAGTTGAGGAGGAGTGAGGGGTGGATATGACCTGTTTGATACTTTTCTCTGAGGTAGCTATGTTATGTACAGTCTGTCAATCACACAGTAGCCACACACCTTAATCCGTCCTCTGCTTTATAGTCTATTGTCCTATAAGCAGGAAAAAAAAAAAAAAATATATATATATATATGTTCTGTATATTCTGAAGAATCTTATTTGTTTTTAAGCTTGACTCTGTTGCCTCCCTTCTCTCTGTTGTCCAACCTTTTGTCCATGCTAACATGTTTTTTAATATAATTTCTAAATATCTATCAACAAAAAGATGCAAATAAATAAATAAATTCATGAATAAAATAAGAGGCTTCAATGGGTTGGTGGCATTTTACACTGAAAGAGTAGCTAGTTTTAAAAATAATAGTTGCAAAAATAGTGCTTTTATTTCTCTCCCTTTTCCATTAACAAGCTGTAATTAAAATGTAAATACACATCATACAGAGAACCATTTAGAATGATTTGGTTGAAATCAATATAACATTTGTTTAGGATAAAGTGTTGTGTCCTTACAAGTATTGATCCAAAAGCTACTTTTCTATTTAGTTTTGGATTATTATCAATTGCAGGTTTAATTCTATTGAATTTATGAAAATATGAATTAAGCCCATTAGATAGCCTCAAACCAAAATGCATCATATTTTAAGAGAACATACGTTTTGGGGGGTGGTTAAGCAGCCACATTGCATTAAGAATTACATTGTCATAAACCATTTGCATGCAGTGGTTGATCAAGCTGTGCCAAAATGCACCTTGCAGTGTCCTGGTAGCCTTGAAAAGTTTGACACTGTGGTGGTTTGCCAGTTCCCAGTGTGCTAAACATTAGGCTTACTGCCAAACAACACAATGTGGTAGAACTAACTGGTTTTTAGCACAACCTGGCCACCGTCTGCTCTTATCCATATGGTCAATTTGTCTTCTATTCTCACTCTGAAGGGAAAAGAAATGAGCACACAGACACACACAGAGGCATGCAGAGCACACACTTCCTCCTCTGCTTCCAGAAACAGCTCTGCCCTCCTCCTTTCTTTAGCCTTTCCATTTCATCTTGTTCTCACCTGCTTTTCCTTTTCTTCCTAATTTGCTGCCTCCCTGTCTTTTCCCCCTCTCTTTATATCCCCACTCCCCTGCCTGGCTCAGTCATCTCTTTCTCTCGTTCCCAAGTAATATTTAGGCACATCCACCTCTTCAGCTGTGTTTTTGTTTTGATGTGTGGAAACTCTTCTGTATGTTGCCTTACAATCACTTGCTAAATAAGCTGTTTTGTTTCTGTTATCTTCAACAGGGAATTTATTGTCCCCAGAGATTTGCCTGCTGATTGTGGGGAGCGAAGGATAATCCGTCGCTTGTAAAATGTAGATAAAATATCATCAGATGCCATAAGTATGGCAACATTGAGAAATACCCATGTTGGGTTTCAGACTGCTGTTTCCAGAGCTGACAAGGATCATAGCTCTATGTTACCAAAGACTGAGACTTAATTTTTTTCATAGAAAAGAGAAATAATAAATGTATAATCCTGCCAAGATAAACAGTCTAATAATTTGTTTGGTAAAGGCCCACGTCGACTCGTTACATTCAAATATGTGCTGCGGGTTTTCCACACTACAGTACAAGTGAGTGAAGAATTTCAGGAAACCGTTCCTGGACTACAGACAAAAATAAGAGTTGGGTGACAGGCAGCCAAAGTGAAACTGGCAACCAACCACTTAAAAAGATAAATTTAGTGGTGATATGCGCAGACACACCATGTACTCTTCCTCCACCTCCAACGAAGAAGTAGCAAACTGAACAGATATTCGATATTGACTGTTCCTGGAACTAGATCAACACTGGCTGTCTCAGATGGACAGCCCAGAAAACCTGGACTGGCTTCTTAGAGCAGTGATGAGGAGCCACTTATACTCCTATATTTAATTTGTCAAAATGTTAGTTTAAAGTTGATCAAAAACATCAACTGCTTACATGGGCACCTGTTACTGCAGCAGCCTTTCAGCAAGCTGGGACATTTGTTTGGGGTCGATATCATTAAGATGTTATTTATAACCCAGCTAATATGCCGTCAACAGTCTCAGCCCCATCGCACACAACATATGTTAAACCTTTATGACTTGCCATAGAAAATCTGCCAGAGCACATCTTTACATTTTATACCTGCTGCAGTGCATCTTTTTGGAACATTCTATCCTACGCTTAACACCCAAAATTTTAAGAAGATATATAGACTTATGTTCAACAAATAGCTTGAAAGTGCACTATATAAATAAGAAAGTTTATTTTTTTGAAACATTTCTAAATGTCACAGCTGTATTCCTCAAAATAGTCCATACTCCAAACGTGTTGACATGTATTCCAACAGAGGGGACCCTGTGAACACCACAGTTTGTTTTTGTTCTATTTATTTATTTTTTTATTTACTTATTTATTTTTTATTTTTTGGTGCACTTTGGATTTCTGCAAACACATTAGAGAGACCGTGCAACTCAACCCTTGATAAGTGGATGAAGCTGGAGGAATGGATGGACATTAGTTAGTGGAAACAGCACTCTGAGACATGAAAGTGTAACTCCTCAGGTTTTAAATGAAAAAAGAATAACTGCTCTCTTAATTGGTTGGAATTCTACCAGCACAGAAAAATAAATATTCAAGATTCCAAGTGTTTATCGTCATATTATAGTAAAGAAACACATTTCCCTGTACAGTGAAATTCCTTTTTACTGTCCACAATTGAATGTGCACATATATAGAACATTGATAAATAGAATAAAAGCAGGGCAATCAATAAATATGCAAGTGGGATCGCAGAGACACTCCCGCTGGCATTTAAAGGCTATTTCCTTTACTAGAGAAAGCAGAAGTTATACACAGAGATCTTGTTTTTTGTGCACAACAGCAACAAAAGACAATCTGACAGTGAGTGTGGTGAAGCTGCAGGGGTACATGGGGAACTGGGACTGGAAGTAGACAATAAAAACTGAAGGACAATGAGCAAAATAAACCAAAAAAAAACAATGAACAATGAAAACAATTCTAGATTTAGATTTCACATACTCTCGGAATACATCCATGCCACTATGAACAATCCAAAATGGAGTCGCGATGTGTGGTAGCTGTGTATCTGAAATGACTGGTGTGCTAATTTCAGAAATAAAAACAAAACAAAGGTTAACGTTTGTTCACACCTACAGTACGGTGCAACTTGTAGCAGGTTGAGAAATGACATTTGATGCTGAACTCAATGTTTTTGCTCTGAGTTTAACAGCTGTTAATGCTAATACTGGCTATTTAGTGGTGGCAGGGTCCTGACTGATACCTACAAAAGACCAATCTTCAGTTGTATCCCTGTCTTACAAGTGTTTCTGCTTGTTACCGAAGGCCACACTTGAAAATGTGGGGATGAACCTGGCAGCAAACCTGGTTTCATCAGATGGCCGCCCTTATCACTCCTGTCTCATGCAGGTCTTTTTGGACTCACACTGTCCTGAACAATGCACCGGCATTTTGTTTGAGACATAACTGTGCCTTTACTCCTCATCTGGCCTTATTCTGGACTTTTTTTGTAGCCGGTGGATGTTGTGTGATCGATCGTTTGAGCTTCTTCCCAATTTCCTCTCACACAAAATAAACACCACTCATTTATTTGCATTTCAGGACAGTGCTATGGATGGCATTTACTTAAGGCCCATTTCACGCCTGTGATTTGACTGCTTGGCTGAGAAAAATACAGCTTCATGAATTATCAGGTCACAATCCTGGGATATTCCATAACACTATTATATCCACCGGCAAGAGGTTGGAATTTATAAATCTGATAAACGTTTATTAAATCAGGAAGACTCATTACACCATCTCAGTTCTGCCTCTTGGCTTCCATCCATCTACATATTTTCTCACTTCCTTTGATTTAAAATTCATAATAAATCTCTTCTCTGTCACAGTCTACCTTCCCAAATCCTTATGTTCACTGTATGGTGCCAATCGCTGATCAGCAGGTTCCTTATTAATCCAATTAGCTGTGACTCTACAGACTCTACTGTCTTCAGCTTTTGTGCTGCCAACACTTCACCACTGTTTAGTTTTAAAATTTGAAGCAATTCCTAAGCATCTATCGGTGTGAAAGCTGATGCCAAAGTGATCAAACACAATGTTCTCTGTATCATCTCAACACAGCAGTCAGAGGCTTTCTCCAGTTCAAACCAGAAAATGAAAATGAAATGGCCCAAAACTGGCCGACATGCATTATGACTTTTGGATGCTACTGCCACATCATCTCACACACACACACACACACACACACACACACACATCTTCCAGCTGTCAGTCAACAGTGGATGATTACAGCAGTGGATC
Source organism: Echeneis naucrates (assembly GCF_900963305.1). NCBI lineage: Eukaryota > Metazoa > Chordata > Actinopteri > Carangiformes > Echeneidae > Echeneis > Echeneis naucrates. The sequence goes on from NC_042527.1 coordinate 3,321,350, forward strand.
TATCCAGGTGTGGGCCAGAGGTGTATGTGCAATTTTGCCATAAGAGAACAGCCTGCAGTCATATGCTTAGTTCCAGTGTTCATATTTCCAAAGTCACACCTGCTTTTTTGACTCCAAAACTGTGTAGACATCAACACTGAACACTGAAAGATTTTCTCAGACTTCAATCAAAGGAGGACACCAATGGCTCTGGAAGAGCACAAGCACATCAAAATTCAGGAACTAAAGAAGTGAGTGTACTGTGTGAGTAAACTGCGTATTCAGTGTCAAACTTGTTGCCACAGTGTTGTGAGGTCCGAAGAAAGGGGGGGGGGGGGGGGGCGGTGGAGATTCCATTCCCCCACACCCTTCAAACTTCTAAGAGACGATTGCCTCCAACAGAGATTTCCCAGGTCTCTGCTAAGTGCCATCCTGGACCCTTATCTGAACCTGGCATCTGGATACCCTGCTTTCCCAAGACAACAGATTGCAGTCAGCACCACGAATCAGCATAAACTTGCCTCGTCCCGCAGAGGTCAAATAATCAAGTAAGAGATTGCAAAGACGCCAAACCGACTTCTCTTCTCTCCAGAAAGAGGACTTTGTAGCTGTAGCTTTCTACGGGCTAATTTGGCAGAGATAGGACTTACGCCGAATAATGACCTATTCCAATCACGCAGCCACAACGCCACCTGATGGTGAGCCACCGGAACCAATATCGTGTTGCCACCACACCATAGCCTACGTACTTGAATCATAAATGTCTGAGAAAGAGAAAAAGAAAGACACTTTATACACAGTCCATACCCACGTCTCTGATTTTCGGCAGCCAGTGAACGTATGCATGAAAATCATCTTTTCATAGTTCATTTGTTTGTGTGCTCTGTGATGTTGTGGTTGCCTAATAACCGTTTAATTGTGTTTTACAGTGAATCAGATAAAACCATGTCCACCGAAGTAACCACAACAAGTAGTGAAAACTGTACTTACCAAACAATACATTTATCCTTGTTTTACATATAGCTTCAAACTTGGGTGAATGAAAGGCATAGTTAAAATCCAAAAACCGCCCTTGCTATGCCCTGAAGCTTCAGGGACTCAACTCAATTGGACCAAATTCGCGCCGACAACCAGACCAAACCCATGGTTCGGCCTCCAAATAAAAGTAGTCAAAATTAAATTTTTTCGGAGTCTTGGCGGTGTTCTGGGGAAGTTTTGAAGAGGAGAGCTTCCCCAGGACACCTGACGAAGTAATAACAACCAGAACAGAAAAAGAAACTCAGAGGTCAGAATTTAGCTACAGGGGTGTTCCAAGTTGAACACTGCCGGTCAAGAGGGACGAGCCAGACCGACGGCCACTTCAGCTGAGGACCAGTCTAGCTCAGGAGGCCACAACGAAGGACCTCGATGCGGCCACTCTCATCAGACATCTGCTCTTTGCGTGAGCAGTTGAGTGGTCTACCGAGTAAGGTGGCGTTTATCTGCTTCCCCAGCGGGTTGTTCTGAGTGGTGCGAGGCATGGCTAACAGACAACAGTGAATCAAATTTTAGCTTTAGAGCTCTCCTTCCTCAGACAGACTCCCCCTTGTATTTTGATAAACGATCTGCCATTCATTCGTCAAGAATAATCAACCGCTTAATTATCATCATTATATCATGCCATTCCATTTACATATCCAAGATCACCTGTTTCACTTAGTTTATGTTTTGACTTGCACCTGTATATAATGAGCAAGTTTTATTTCCCCTTTTTTTAATTAATAAAAACCCCCATATATTAAGCCATTGATACACTCCTTCCTTCAGTAATTGTTCTTAAGTCAATCCACAGTAAGGAACATTCCTTCTCGAATGAAATTTAATAAGAAGGCACTATACACAATCGAAGGCACATCAACAGTGTTGTGAGACAACTTTCACAGAGTGCCATTTTGTTGTGGCCTGGTAGTTTAATGGTTATTAGCTATCAAAAATTGTGTGAACTATTTATATTAAAAATATTCATGTTAAATGATAAGTTTAATTAATCTCAAGGTTAACCTCGAGGCACCACCCTAAAAAGGGGAATGATAGCCCATCTACTCAACATCTTAAAATACTATTAATTTGGCCCTCTGACTATAATTAACTGGAAAACTACAGCCCAATCACCATATTTAAGTTCAGAGTTCTGCAGAGAAGAGGTTGGCAATATTCCTTCTTGTGCAACATCAAAATAGACCAGCATCTGTGTTTAAGAACATTTATTATAACAAACAAACACACAGGTACTATTTTAATATGGGCTGTATACATGCATGTGTGTGACAGTGGCCAAATGGCAGACAATGAAACTACAAACAAGATGGCTGTTGGGGCAACATGTCTTGTGCAGTCGTTAAAGCCAGCTTAAATAGTATGCAAATGAGACTGTACTGTAGCCAAGCACCCAAAATGGGTATCTTCGAAATGATTTAGCATGTCCACTTGTTGGGTTAATGTAGCAGTTGGCAAGAAGGTTCTGGCTTTGAATCCCGAGACTTTGCATGTTCTCCTTTTGCCTGTTGATTTGCTGGTGATTGAAAAAGTACCTGCATGAGTGGTTATTTGTTTAATGTCAGGACTTGATAACCTATTGACCTATCCAGGGTGTTTGGGTGCACTCCCCTTTGGCCCAGTGTTGGCTTGAACTATCCCTGTGACCCTGCACGAATACGTCATATAGACAACAGATGGCTGGATCTGCTGTGATACCATTAAGGAGAAGTATCTTGCAGTTAGTAGTATCATATATTTGTTATTTATCATAACCGATGTCACTGGTTCTTGGAAGAAACCAGATTTATGGACTAAATTAATCTCCATGCGCATTATTAATTAGCCTCATCCTGCCTTTCCCTTGTATGCTGTCATGGCCTTAGGGCAACGCTGTGACAAGGTTGTGCGTCCATAATTTATGTCAAATAATAAGACAAATACAAGAAAATGATACAACTAACTCTGAAAAGTAAGACAAAATCCTCAGCTATGCTCCTTACTGTTGGTGAGTGCATTTGTGCGAAGAGGCGTTGAGCACATGAAAACAAAACTAAAAAATGCATAACAGAGCCCTCCAGGTAGCTGCTGCACAGTTGAGAAAAAGAGAAGAATAAGCTGTCAAGAAAATAAAGCTCAAGAAACTAGAGATGGGCCAGGGGACGGTCTCAAAGATAATCAAGTGCTACACATGTGGATGTTGCATCTTTATCATGTTGCTCTCAGAGGAGATATGAGGCTCTCAGGCAATTGGTCACGTGTTGGATACCATCCCTTTTATGTGATTCTTTAAACAGCTGATATTCAAAATATGAATCCTCCAGTTTGTAATTTGGCCGTGACCATTTTGTATTTTTGAAGACAGAAGGAACCTTATTTGGAAGAGAAGGTGCTCTGTAGTGGCAGGACACCATGTGCATTCAATCACTGCAACTACGCTCTAATTCATATTACGTTTTATGGTCTATTTTCCTCTAAATGGGATCATCCTTTAAAAAATTACTGTTGTCCTGAAGACTTGAAATTACAGACTGAGACCATAAACTCATTAGTAAAATAAAAGGTAATAAATCAAGTCAGAAGTAGGGCCTTTTTTTCATAGACGTCAATACAATCTGATTTTTAATGTATAACCAATGCCATTTCATTGGCTTTACTTTCTACCGCCTGAGTCTGCATCCACCTCAATATACAGCCTGTGGATTCATGCCAGGAAAGAGTTGTTGCACAGATGCAACAACTGTACTCAGTGTGTGATAACAGCAGTCTGTCCACATTATTTCATGCATCCTGGACAAAAAAAGGGCAAATTAGAACATTTTCAGAAAACTTATTTTCATCATGTACTCCCAAAGCCTTTCTCTTCTCTGTGAGATATCTCTGGCTCAGCTGAGGCAGGAGTGATTTCCTAAGTTAATAAAGTTAATGAAACCTTTGCGTTGGAGTGAATTCCAATTCTCAAGCGCTTGAAAAATATAATTCATAAATTGTGTTGGATTTTTTTTTTCTCTCTGGAGCAAACACAACTTATTTGGTGTGTGGTTGGACAATTATCACAGAAGCTCAGTTTAAAATTTGACCTCTGATTTTAAACAGGTATAAAAATCACCTTCCAGAGAGAAGTAAGAACATACACGAACTTCAAGCTGTTTCCACCCTGCTGTGAATACATGAAAACGCCTTCACAACAGCTGAAAACCTGACTGAGCTGTGTCTGGTTGCTGTCAGTTACCAGCTGGCATTGAATGATGGGATTTCGTTGAAGTGATCATCTTCCAGTCAGAGTAAGATGCAGAAAGGCCATACAGAAAGAAGCAGACTCAATGCAGCATAATTTGTATGTATGTACGTGGGGGTTGGAAGGGACGGAAGGATGGGTGAGGGTGGAGAGGCGGCTGTTTTTATTCAGAAAACATAATCTGGGAAATGTTGCCCAGATTTCCATCCCATCAGCGTTGCATTTAGCGTAATCTTTTTTGATGGAAAGCTCTGTTTGATGTTCCATTGCACCCGCGTAGCTCCGAATTCTTTTTCTCCCCACCTCTCCCTCTGTACCCTCTTACTCTTTGTCTCTCCTGGGCACACGAACACACACATGCACACAGCGAGAGGCTTGGGGTGTTAATGTGAAATCAAAATTTGTGTGAGTATGTGTGCACATATTGTTGTCAGAGTGACGCAGTAAAGTAAGCGTCCACATTTCGCACCAGGTTCTTCTGGGAGTCTATAAATCCCAACCGATAAATGCATTTTCTTCACTCCTCATTCGCTCCCTGTCTGTCATCGTCTCGCTCACTTTCACTGTTTGCCTTATTCCTGTTGAGTGTTCAGTGTTCAGTTTGGTGTGGGTGCAGCACTTTTTTTTTTTTTTTTTTTTTTTTTTTCAAATACATCAAAATGTTCTTTTTTTCCTGTTTTGGCTGAAACACCTCAAGATGACATGGGGCAGGGACCAGGGAAAGTTTAACAAAAAAAAGCATTTATAGGGAATAGTTGTACTTTTAAAGATAGTGTAAAATGTTTTATGGAGAAGAGGAAGCTAAAATGTGGTTTATAATAAATCCAACGACTATAACACCCTCCAGCTCTTTTCATGTTCAGCCAGACATACACAAACATAACCAGCTCCAGTTTTACAGTTCACAACTTCACTGTTCCTGCTCATTGTTGCCATTTGAAGATGCATCAGGCGGCTGTTTTGAGAAAGGAGCACATCCAGTTAGGCAGAATTAGCCCTGGGCAGTTAATAGCTCAAGAGATACTGCTTTCAGGAAATCAGTTAAAAGAAGAATGAATATTCAAAAATCACCTCATGCAGGTTTAAAGATGTTTGCAGAGCTACAGACCTGATTGGAAAAAACTTAAAACATGATGTAATGATTTCTACCTGTCACTGCTTTCATCATTTGTGCGTTTTGTTTTTTTTGTTTGTTTGTTTGTTGTTTTTTTTTTCTTTTCCAAGTATATCAAAGCTTTCAGATGAACTTTGAGGATAGTTAAACATAAACTCAGTTTGAAAAGATGAAAAAAAACAAAAAGTGCCATAATGTCATTAGATTTCCTTTCAGAATTGCCACCTATCTAAGGCCTGATGCAATTATTACTCAATTGTAAATTACACAGTTGTTTAAGGCTCCTGCACATATATATGTGAATTTAATTGCTCTGGCTGATTAGATCTTTTTCTGATGACTGTACAGGCGTGGACAGACATGAGCTCGCTCTCCTCTTTGCCTCATTGCGCACCTGGTAGTGCGGGAACACTCTTATCATCCATCCTCATGTGTACACGTAGTTTGGTGACCTCACGGGTGAAGGTTTGATCAGCAGTAACTGACGACACTTGTGTGTAGGTATGTAAAAATGCTGCGCATGTCTTGTATTTCGATTATAAAGTCATTTTCTATATTCATTACCAAATAACTGTCTCTGATGAATCATTATGGAAAAGGAATACAGGAATATATGATATTTATACTCCTATAAAAAGAATGATACAGCCACATATATCATATATGCGTGAATATCTAATCACCAAAATTATAATTTAATGTGTTTGTGTATGTATTAAATTATATTATAAATAATAAAAGACGTGGACATCTCCAACCACATGATGGAAAAGAAAACCTGATCCATCAGACTAGAGCGCCTTCTTCCACTCCTCTGTGGTCCACTTCTGATACTCATGTGTCTTTTTAAGGAACTTCTGGTGGTGGACGGGGGACAGCATGGACTCTGTGACTGGTCTGCAGATCTGTAGGTGTTTGTGACATTGGAAACTTCTATGCATTTTAATGTAGATTCCTCCTGTCAGTCTTTCGCGCTTTCTCTGTCTATCTGGAAGATTTAGTTTTGACAGATTCAGCTTTGCTTTGCATCCTCAGTAGCTACTCCTCTGGCTAATGGTGAACAGCTCATATCAAAGGTTAATTTGATCCGTCAATTTGTCCTGATTCACTTTCTAAAGATGAGGTCTCTTGTAGATTCAGCTGCTGCTCTGCAGACACTTTATTTCCCACGGCAACTGCGGGCTTCTCTTTAAACAGGTAATTCATCACTTATTATGGCATCCGCCTTGAGTGCAATAGGTTAATTCATTACATTGGTCCCTGATGTAGTGTTGATTTTTTTTGTGTAATTCTGCAGAATGTTCAAAAGCTGGCGAAACCGAGCTGCCCTTCAGGGATGTTAGTTATTAAACGTACAGGTGAACTTTGCTATGCTCATTCAGTAAATAAAATCATGAAAATCATGTAGTGTTTTTTTTTTTTTGTACAAATCAGACGACGATAATTACATACAGTGACAGATATATACAGATATATTACAGATATATCAGGGAAAAAAAAAAAATATATATATATATATTTGGCTGTCATCATGGCTCTTTAGTTTATCATGATACAATGACAAATGTCATTCAGCGGATGGCTGCCCAAACTTCATTCAATTGATGGAGTGTGAAGTGAGGAAAAAGAAAAAGATTAATAACTATTGAGTCTCCTCTGTTTATCTTGACCAAACAAAGGTGCGTGTTGCCACTTGTGCTGCTTTGAGTGTTAGAAGTGAAATAACCCCACACCTACAGCGGTGTGCTCAATCCAGCTCACTCTTCACATAATATCTAATTTGTTGTTTCGATGTCTGGAAATAATCAGTGAGGAATGTGTCTAACCCCCCCCCCCCCCACACACACACACAAGATGAAGCTGAAGACAGTTTCATCCAATGCGACCTGTTTCACCACAACCTTAACAGTGCAAGTACCAATTTCAAATATTTTATATTTTCCTGGGGTTCATAACAACAGGTTACTCAGATTCAAAGAAATCACATCCTGCACTGTGGTCGGATGGGGGGGGTCCATGGTGGCGAGAGTGGTTCGTTGTGATATCACAAGGTTACAGCTTATCAACTTCTGTGCAAAACGGGACATGTCCCCATAACAATCAACAATCCACCACTGAGGATAGAAAAACAAAAACAAACAAACAGAAAACACCACATCTCTATGAAAGAAAATTTTCATCCTTAACGAAGACAAATGTACACAGGTCAGATCATCAGGAAAATCTGACAGATTTCAATGGTTTTAGTTATATTGTGGGATGCGTTGACACTTCAAACGCACACACACAAAAAAAGAGCGAAACAAAATGACACCCATCTCGCTACAAACTAACTTTTATATATCCTGCATTAGCGCAAGCAGAGAAATGTAATATAAATTTGATAAAATAAATTATTGAATGGACATCCACAAAGGTAATCAGATATGCCTTCCTGGGCATTAATACAAAGACTATGTATAGATTATTTTTCTTGTATTATGTAATTGTTGAAGTAATTCACCATGTCTCAGCTCCAGATTTCTACTTAAATCAGCAGTTCAATTTCACAGCTCTCATTTAGGCTTTTGCTTTCAATTTGTCTCACTAAATGAAACCAAGCTACAGCTCGATGAGCTAGACCTCACCAAAAAAATTCAGGAGTCTGTTCCAATCAGACGACGTGAGGAAATGCAGATGGAGAGAGATGGTGATGGTTATTTAAAATTATTATTTTAAAATTATTTTTAAAATTATTTAAACATTTTCAGCAGCCAAACTAAAACTGAGCTTACCCTTCTTCCCCCATTAGAAGGACACACCAATCAGCAGCGAGTGTGTTTCTGTGTGAGTCAGATGTTGGCCATGCTCTAGCACGAGGCATGTGAAGCATGCCGTTTCAAAGATACAGTCTTTCCCTCTGCTCTGTTCTTTCACTTGTGTGCATGCATATCTCTCTCAGGTTCTTGTTGTTTATGTTTCTCTCAAAGCTATCTTCACCTCCCCCATTTTCTCTCTGCCTCTGTGTGTTTGAACCCATTTGGTGTTTGAGACCAGTGGTAATGTGCGCAGCAGTTGGTGCTCCTTTGGTTTCATCCCTTTATGAAACAGAAGTTAACAAATCAAACAGACTGCAAAGGCCCTTTGTGTTTGTGTGTGTGTCTGACTCACATTAGTGCTACGGCCTATTGTTGATCAACACACAGAAGGCGCGCACACGCGCACACACACAGACGCTGTGTGGCCTGCCGGCAAATGTTTCCTGCTGGGCAAACTGTTGCCTTCTGACTGTTTCCATCACAGAACCACAGGCCTGTTTCTGTCCCACTGCTTCATCCACACTAAGCTCACAACATGTTGTGGCCCACAGAGGAGTGTGTGTTGCGGTCAGACAGTAGTGGGAGAATGTGGGGGCATTGCTGGTGTTGACCAGCAAAAACCCTCATTCAGAGTCAGCAAGCTTAATAGATCTAGATTAAAATTTTGAAAGTAAAGTAAAGTAAAGGTCTCCATGCCTGTAACTTTGATGAGATAAATCAGATGAGGAAGGCCATTATAGACCCCCCACTCTTCCCCCACGTACACACTATGCTAGAATCTACAGATAGCCTTTGAATACCGTATGAGCTCCACTGGTGCACTTTATAGGAGTAGGAGTGGTAGTGGAACATTGTTTCATGTTTTATACGTTATTTGATTCACTATTTGCATCTGACAAAAATGGAAGTCAATTTGACTTTGACTTTTGAAACAACAACTGATTAGAATTGTTTTGGCCATAAGAGAGAAGATGAAAGGAGGCTGACAAATACAGTGCGTCACATCACATCACAACACATCACATCTTCCAACATCCACTTATGGTTTTTGAGCTTGTTTAAGGCTTTAGCAGCTGATGTAACTTGTGCCATGATGAGATAAAAGGATTTAACGGATTAGGGTTAGCTCAGGAAAATGTAGCTAACATGTATTCCATCTCCATTACCCCTTATTAAAAGCTAATGAGAGCAGCCAATTTTGCTCTTGCATAGTAGAATGTTAATGCAGAGAGAAGGCTGCTGGCGCCCCACATGATAATCAGATATTAGCATTAGTGAAGGTCACAGGATTACCAAAGGAAATACAAAAGAAGTAGTTTTCACATGCTTTGGTCATACAGTAGTCCAACTCCACACTGGCTTCCTGTTCTGTAAAAGATATTCAAAGCAGCAAGTTACCAGTGCACATAACTAAAAATGATCATCATTATTTTATCATGTACTTTATCTCCATCGTCATTGTTCACACTCGAAAAGCTTCATGGAACAATCTTCCACATTATTTCATTCAGAATTACACTGATTAGCATTCCCATTACTGCACTGCAAATTATTAATTTTTCATGTGATAAGTCACAAGCAAGGTTATTTTTGTGGAGGACAATAATACGAATACAATAAGCTTAAAAACATATAAAATTTTCTGCATTTTAACTTTTGGCTTGGAGCCCATGTTATCAGGTCTTCTTTCACCGCCACTGCCATTGTTTTCATACAAGATGTGCGGGATGGTGACAGTGATCTTGAGAAATACTTGGAATAGGACACTGTGCATTTGGCTGAAGGTGCTTTGTTATTTTGGGCAATCTAATCAAACACAAAACCAAGATGCAAAGCAAGGCTATCCCAGAAATGTTCAATTGTGGATTTAAAGTCCATACACAAAGATGAAGGCAAGGAATCTCTCATAGCGAGGAGGGGAGATGAGAGGCAACGGTTCGTAGCCTGACACAAGTGAGTCACAACCGGATGATGGCTCATCTTACCTTTACAGCAAACGATTGAATTCATTCCGAATGAGCTGCTGAGAGTCTCTTGGACTGGTAACTATGTTACTAAGACCAACTTCATATCAAACGGTAGAACGCTGCTAACAGAGAGAGAGGTGCATGTCGACAAGTCATTAAAGAAACCTCTCAGTGTTTACATGGTGACAGCTGCCAGAGTGAGTCAGAATCAACCCTGGCACTGGGAAACAGGTGTATGTGCAACTAACTTTGAAAAGCAAATCCCTTTTTTCACTTGATTGCTACCTACTAGAATATGTTTTCTATTATTGCTATAAGACATCTGCTTGTAGTGACTAATTGATCAGCTTTTTAAGAGTGGACACCTCTGACCATTCCATATCCCCAGTAATGAAAGTAGCAAACTGGGATAATCTCACTTAGCCGCCCAAGACTCTATGAAAGCACTTGGAAACCCTTTGTAACACCAGAGTAGTCTATTAACTATCATTAATAAAGAAAAACAACAGCAACGGGATTCCTTTCAGCATTGGCACCAGAGTGACAAAGAATCATGGCTGTATTGATCCATGTGTTCCTCGCCCTCTCAGTAGTAATAACTTTGTCTACTTTAATCATTCAATTCAAACTATAACTGCTCCAGCTATTGCCCTCCATTGACACCAATTTATCTTAAAACTGAGGCTCCTTAGAAACACCTGTAAAAAAACATTTCTATGTGTGGACTCTTTTCTCCCATCAACGTTCACCGAGTAAGTTCATTGATTTCTTGATTCAAACCATCGACTTGTCGTTAAGACCCCATTCTCAACTGCACTGCTTATAGAACTTTCAGGCTTGGTTACCAAGTCTTTTCTAGACATCATCAATCTGTCTTTGTTAACATTTAAGTGACACTAAATGAACTGTGCTAAGCTGTGATAAGCACTATTTATCAGTTTGTGCACATTCATAACAAGTTCATGCAGAAGTTAGACAAGGCGTTCAACCATTGTTTGGCTCTGGTGATGGAAATGCCCCTACTGCTGCAGGATGGAGTATCAATGAGACGCCATGTTACGTGTTATAGCTGATTTTGAGGGTTTAGACTTTAGTGCCTGACTTTTATCCTTGTTACTCTCACTTTCACTTGATTGGAGTGTTTGACTCCAGTTAGTCCATTCTGTGTGTGAGTCTTCAATGTGTCTCCTCTGGACGTGCCCAACCTACTTTTTCCTGCACCTGCACATCTGTCTCCCATGAGCACTAATTGCCACAAGCAGCCTCCATAAGATCCCCGTCGCTCAAGTCATCACCAGTCCCTTGTCTCACTGCATGTGCTAACAGCCCAGCTCCTGTTTAATCTATCTATGATATCTGCTGGCCTCACTCAGGCAGGCTCTGGTCCCGTTTCCCAGACTTACCGGTCTGTTCCAATCACGTTCGGTCTCCGTCTGTTCCATTCTCCTGTTAGTCAGGCTTTTCATCTGTTACAGCTTTCACCCACCACCTTGGACACTCGATGTAACATAAACCTTCTGTTACCCCCCCCCACGCGTGTCTCTGCTCTACCGTCAACACTCCCCATGCCTGTCCAGATGGATCCAGATTGCCACCTTTATCCCAAACCCCAATCAGACCTTTTTGCCCCAACAATTTTTACTTTGAATTAACAAAACACACACGAAAAAAAAAACTGACAGGACTCCTTCTCAAGTCCTGTTTCTGCATTGTGGGCTCAGTGTTTTTTTTTTTCCAGCATTCTTAACACTGACATTTTGCTGACAACTTAATTTTACTGAATAATTTTACTTACTACAATTCAAATCAGTACTTCTTCACCACTTTAAAAATGACGGCAGCAGCAAACACTGCTGGAAACTGTCTCCCAACACAAAAAAACTAACAACCCATATTTCTTTTTCTTTTTTTTTTATTATAGCAATTAAATATTCTTTGATTTATTTAGTGTTCAATTTTCCGTTACTCTGCTGCTTTATGCTTATTGCTGTACTAGTTAAAAATGTTCATGCTGCATTTCATTGAATTGTAGCTGCACCGTGTCTCTTTTAAAGGAATGGTTATTTATTTTCAGATTTATATTTAGGGCTGAACAGTCAAAATTGATTCGACAGCATGACGTGAAGAATCCAAGCTATGCCATGTCAAACAACAATATCTATCACATCACATGCATTTTTAATCCGGAATGCCTGAAAAATGTCTGTGTTAATTGCACCTATCTATGGAGCCAGATGAAACAAATCAGTTGGCCAAACTTCACATTCCTTCAGGACACAAAAACCTGGGCGACCTGTAATTTAACTCAAGTCAAGTTACTAGATGCCCAACATCTCAGATATAGATATTTTAGATGTCATTTCCCTGGCACTCCAGCTCTGCTCTAAGGAGTGTTACCTTTAATGAGGATATGTCCTTAAAATAAACTTCAGATTTTTTTTCCATCTACATAATGTCATACAACTCATACAATTGCCATACAATTTAATATGACGTTGGTCCCCCCTTTGGAGCTCTAACAGCTTCAGCTCTTCTGGGAAGGCTTTCCTTCACTGATGTTGGACGGGAAGGCCTGGCTCTCAGTCTACGCTCTAATGCATCCCAAAGGTGTTCGATTGGATTGAGGTCAGGACTCTGTGCAGGCCACTCATGTTCATCCACACCAAACTCTCTCATCCATGTCTTTATGGACTTTGTGCACTGGTGCACAGTAATGTTGGAACAGGAAGGGGCCATCCCCAAACTGTTCCCACAAAGTTGGGAGGATGGCGTTATCCAAAATCTCTTGGTATGCTGAAGCATTCAGAGTTCCTTTCACTTCCTATAAAAGTACCACGCTGGAATTCACTTGGCTCTTGAGAGCGACCCATTCTTTCACAAATGTTTGTAGAAACAGTCTGCATGCTAAGGTGCTTGAGTTTATACACCTGTGGCCTTTAAAGTGATTAGAACATGTGATTTTAATTATTTGTATACGTGACTGAATACGTTTGGCAATATAATGTATCTCATAGTATCAATTAGGCCAACTGTGCTTGCTTCAGTTCAATTCAGGTTTGATAAAGTTCCTGAAATCCCTAAAAGTGAAGTGGGAGGGAGACGCTTCAGTTATCAGCTTCCTCTCCTGTGGATCCACCTTACGGTTTGTACTTGGGAGGAAGCACCACCTCGAGCTTGCTTTGACCCATCTCCCAGTTAGGCTGCAACAAACCTGGACAGCTGGAGAACTCCCCATGATTAATGCATGTTATGAACTTAGCGTCTTCTCGCTTGTGCTTCCTTGCCTCTCTCCTCCTGTCTCTTTCTGCCTCCAGAGCTCTACAGTCAGAATCTGACATCCACTGCTATAAAGTAAAAGTGCTTGATTAACCTAAGAATAGCAAAAATAAAAGTAATTAGAAGTTTGGACTTCCGTGCCTGAGAAAGAAAAACATATCAGGAGGAGTTGGCCATGTTGTATTTTCAGTGATCACTGGAAGTATCTTGGAGCTAAAAGCAGAGTCACATGACAGTCTGCCCTACTTATGTCAACGTATGTCAAACTTTACCTGTCATTTCACACTGCACTTTCACCTTATTTGTAAGTGATGCTGTCATTTCCATTTGATTCAAATTGATGTAAAAGGAGCTAGAGATGAATTTATAGCATAGAAGGCGGAGAAAGGAGGGAGACAGGAAAATACTGTCTCTTTGTATTTCTAATAGAAAAAATCCTTCAGTTTGAGACGCCATATAGCAAAACGTGGTCAGCTAAAAGGTCCAATTTGGTATGAGGAACTGCTGAAAGTGCCTTTGATGGAGACATTTCTTTTATCCCCTGCTTCCAAAGTGACCAGAAGAACGGCAAAGAACTGAAAGCGGCACCTGCTAAAAATGAATGAGCGACTGGATGACTTTGAAACAGCCCATCACATATCTTCACATCTTCAGAGGACTTTTGCTGAATGGATAATAGTTGAAAAATCCAGGCAGCAAGGCAGAGAGAGCGACAAAGGCTATACGTCGGGATATTCTGTCTTTTGAAACAGCCAAGGAAACAGGAAACAGTCAAGAAAGGGCCACAGATAATTAAGAGAGAGCAAGAGAGAGAGAGAGAGAGAGAAAGAAATTCAAACTGCAGCCTCATTTGGAATAACGATCATGGATATAGAGGCCAGCATGAATTCTGATCCTTGTGCAGGACTCCACTGCATCATTTATAGACCGCACAGCTAAAAGCCTTAACGCACATACACACACACACATATATTTTCAAATGTGAAAAGTGAAAAACAATGTATTCATTTTTAGTGGCAGTCTCTGAATGTTTTAAACATTGTTATATTGTGCTAAATGTGCACATTCGAAGAAACAACCACACACTTGTAACAGAGTGTGTTGTAAGAAAAAGAGTGTTTGGGCTTTCTGGGCAGGATGGTGATGGTGATGGACAGAAGTTGAATAAATCCTCATTGTGTCTGAGGAGTGTATTCATGAAAAACACAGGAATTGAGCGGAGTGTCTGTTCAGTATCTTTGTTGTGATAGCTAGAGCAACGAAAGAAGCCGGTCTGGTCTGATGGATCAGCTTTTATTTTTGATCATGTGGATGGCTGAATTTGTGTGTGCAAAAACCAGCTGCAAAACATAAAGCAGTTGGATCTGTGTCTGTTGTGCTGTCTGACATAAGAGAATGGATGTGGATTTAACAGTGTGACTAAAATCAGACATAGAAGAAGACACTGACCTGGTTTCCTGCTGTTAAGTTACAGGTTATGCCCAAAATTAAATATTTCAAAGCAGTCCAGTCACAGAATACTTAGTGGGATCTTTTGTCGAACGCTAATAATAGTTAATCAACAGTAATGTTATTGTATTTTTTTAAAGCATATAAACAAATCTATTAATATATATATTTAATTATACTGTATATCGTTATACTTTAAATTACGGCCTAAGCCTGTAGACACATTTCAACATATCACATATAAGCAGGAAGAACTCAGAGGATTTGCACCAAAAAACATGACATGGTATAACGCAGCAATGCCTCTCTGTTCTCTGTCTGCCACTCAAAATGAACAAGAGCTCTTCTTTTATTGATTGACAGACTACATAGTGAGCATATTTCGTGGTTTGGCTTTAATCTGCAAAATACAACACATTTACCATTCGCTTCTGATCCCTGTTTAGTTCTTTAAAGAGTCCAACTTACAACACAGTTTTATTTAGATAAATGAGAAAGCACAGCAGTGGTATAAACTTCCTGTAAAATCAATTCACACTCAAAACAAAGACCCAAAATATTGTCCAGAGCAATTCATTTCTAATTAATGAGGTTGATAAAGGACAAATACACAAAGGTGCTTGATTTCACATTTAGCAAGGAAAGGTTGGAGGTCTTTGTTCCGCTTTTTTTTCCTCAAGCAGAAAACACAAAGCCAACATTGGATCGCATCCACAGATTTTGCTCTGACAACATCAAATCACAAGCTACTTTTCATCCATCCTTCATCTTTCCTTTGCATGATCTCAAACACACAGCTCTTGAGCTGGAGCCATTGGTTTTACACTTCATGCTTCATTGTTAAAATATTATGTTTGTTTCTTTAACTAGGGAAATTTTCCTTAATCCTTGAATTCCATTTTTTGACAGGTCAATATCAGAAATGCTCTGAAACCAAGCTACAGTATCCCAATACACCAGAATGTAGGCCTGCTTGATGCTCTTTTTAAATATTTTAAAGTCCACTGGTGTGATTTGATGAACATTACAGCTGAACATTTGACAAAACGAATGTAAACGAATTTGCTCTTGTTTCCTGAGCAATAATAGAAAAATATTATGATGGAACACCAATGCACTAACTTTTTCAGCATGTGTTACGCAGCCAAATCCTTACTTATTCACTTAAACGTAAATAAAATATTAACTATGGATTATCAATAGAAATCCTGTAAAACTGTTCCAAAACAGTAATTTATGTCTAAAATCCCAAGGAATCAAAGAATTTCCCTGATTAGTAAAGGAACCTTTATTTAATTTGGTTAATTAAATATAAAATTTTCTAAACTTGTAAACAATAAGTTGAATTAATGTACTACTGAAAGTTTAATCAAGTAATTAAGTTGATTACATTTTGAAAAATCTAACAAAAGTGATCACTCGTAACAATTTCATTTGTATGTTAATCAACTTACAGTCTTAGAAAAAAAAAAGCAAAAAGCTCTTTGACTGTATGTTGAGACTCAAAAGATTTGTTGTATTATGTTGTCGCTGTGGTTTTTCCTCTTTGGTGTGAATGAACATTAAGGTGCAGAAGTCTCTCACCTGTAAATCTTGTATCTGGTAGAATATCCCTGCTGGAACCGCTCTCTGAACTCTGTGTACTCTGGACATTTGTGGAACGGCCCCTTCTCCGACAGCAGCCAGTCCAGTTGCCCCCCACTCTGCCTCGTGCTGAAGCCCCACGATGAGGAGCTGGAGGATGATGAGGAGGAGGACGAGGAAGAGGGAAAAGTTAAGGAACTGTGGAGGGCCTTTCCCCCATGTCCCCCGCCGCCAACTTGTTCAGCGCGGGTGGGCCACGGCTGCCATAGAAACACCCACGGCAACCATAGGAGCATCAAGGAAGATGCCGACCATCTAGCAAGGCAGGCAGAGCCATAGGAGCACCTCTCTCTTCTCATTGGCCAAGGAGTTGCCATGGTCCCGGTGGTGATGTACTAGGGCACCTGGGACCGGCATTTCTTCTGACAGTCACCTCCCACTGGCCTGAAAACCCAAACAGAAAATTTTGCTTCAATCACAAAATGAGGTGATGGATGGCTGAATTGCTTTTAGGCATTCAGGACTTATTCTACACCCGGTTTTGCTTTCATTGATGGACACCGCTGTCCGCATATTGCAATGAAAGCCCCAATTTTTAAAGATAGCATAATGCTACTTTAAAAGTTATATTTACCACCTTGGCAAAGCAGCATGAATGTTTTCATGTCTGCCTTGAATGTGAGCATGAAAGGTACTGTCTGCATGTCACAGACAAGTGTAATTACTCCAACAAAACCATGAACAGGAATCAAAGGCAGAAATTGGAAGGACATTCATTTTATTGTGCTGTCATTAAAATCACATTCTACTGACAAGGACCCAGCTCTTGGTTGATATTTACGTGAAAGTGAATGTAACCTCTTGAGACCTGGAAATTCTTTTTTGTCCTCTGTAGTGGACATTAGTTTTTGCTTGATTCCGCTAATAATTTCAGACACACCTGACACTGACCTAAAACATTTAAACATGCAGAGATTTCCTCTCTGTTTTATTGTAATAAAGTTACATTTAAACATTAAGAAAAGTAAAAAGTTTAAGACAGCGTGTGCTACTGTTAATGTTGGCCAAAAAGCAAATTTCAGCAGCTGGCACGGCTCCCCAGTCGTCTGTGCGGACATTTAATTGTGGTAATTTGACTTTTTGCAAATGTGTGTGCATTTGTGTAATATTTTGATCTGAGTGCTAATGCCTTATTATGTATAAAAGCAGCCCTAGATGTGTAAGTTTCTTTAGGACCAGGGTGTTATTATACCACAACCCTTGATTATGTTGGGTTAGGGTTAGGGTTAGGGTTAGGGTTATGTCTAGGTGTCTTTGTGTTGTATGGTTGTTCAGAAGCCTTTTATTCTGACCCAAATGTCAACCAACTGTGGTAAAGACTGCTGTTTTTAATTTTCTGTCACAATCCAAGTTTTCTGAAACCACTAGAAATCATATTTGGAAGATAAGGTGAGGCTGAGGAGGACTGAGATGTGATGTGAGCTGCTTTGGAATCGATCCTGATTGTTGGGCAGGTCATCTTGTGGTACAGTCTGTCCATTTTCTACTGAACCGGACCATTGTTTAAAAAGAATAATAATAATAATATCAAGTTAATATTGAAGGAGACGATAAACAATTAATACTTTATTAGCAAATCAAGTAGTTAAAGAAAATGAAGCAGGGTCATTTTCACATGGACTTCAATATTATCTATTATCTTGCCATTAGAGTCACTTTTGGGTTTATTATCACATCACGCCTTTGGTCAGATATTATCTTATTTCACAAAACCTTCATTCGGAGAACAGTGACAGAGTCTACACAATGTCATAGCTTAAGTTTGATTTGATTTACCTTTGTCATACCAATATATTTGCAGTCATTTAAGACAAAGCCAGAGAACAGAAATGCACATGGGCGGTGTGAATTGTCCTTCTGATTTATGTTATATGCAATTGATTTACCGTGTATGTTCACACCCTCACTTCTCAAATAAATTATTTAAAATATGCTTGGTCATAAAAACAGTAATAGTTGTTCACTTTAGAATCCATTTCCTAATAAGCCAAGAACCTCTCTTTATTCTACTCTTACGTCTGTTAAAACAGCTCTTACATTTCCAACAATGCCTTTAAATGAACTCTACAAAATAAGTTTGGGCAGTAAAGCTACTGAGCTTTAACAGCCTTTCCCTCTCACGATGCCCTGAGCTGCGGTGGCTGGGTCATTAATATCTGCCAGGTGAACCGTCAGTGGTTGTCCAAACACTCACACGCATGCAAACCAGCCTCCTCATCAGTTTGATCACCCGTTCTTATGCAAATAAAGGTCAAATGGAATCCAGTTAGTCTCCCTCCTCGGCCACGGCGCAAGACGCCATTCACCTTGACACGGAATGAATGAGACTCTTCTGAAAACTGTGGTAGCAGCATGGATTCATGTCTGTCGCTGTTACAGATGCCAGAAGAGTGACTTTTATATTTTGATAACAAAATCAATCTGTTAATGTGCCCTAATTTCCCTCTAAATTGGACCACATTTCAACATGAACATCATGTTATATTGAAGAAAATTTGAAACTAAAAACTGAAACGACAAACTCATTGGGAAAATGTTTACAGAGCTAATAAACCAAGTGACAAAACGGGCCATTTTCACATAGACTTCAATATATTTGGACTTCTTTACACAACCACAGTTAGCTGATGGCTGTTACGTGTTGATTGCAGGTTTAAGGCTCTACAGGAGGGGTGTCAAACTCAATCATGTAAGGGGCCAAAACTCATAGCACACATTAGGTTACAGGGAAAAAAAAAATGTGTTGAACAGATTAAAACTAACCAGATTTTGAATAAAAATATAAATTGAAACAGACAGAATAAAATATTTTGCCCCTAAAAATAAACAGTTCTCCATGAAAATGTATAGTGAAAACATAAATACATCCATCTTCTACTGCTTTTTCCGTTTCGTGGGGCTGCCAATTCCAGGTCACATTGGGCAAGGGACGGGGTACACTCTGGACAGGTCACCACTCAATCCCAGGGCCAATACACAAAGACAAACAGAGACGAACAACTACTCATGCTCACATTCACACCTACTGTGAATTTAGAGTCACCAGTTAAACTAGACATGCATGTCTTCGGAAGGTGGGAGGAAACCAGAGTACCCGGAGGAAGCCTATACAGGCACAGTGAGTAAATGCAAACTCCACACAGAAAGTCCCCAGGCCCAGGAACCGAACCTGTAATCTTATTGTGGGGCGACCACTATGCCGGCATAGCATACATACACATTTTTATTTTTTTATTCTCAAATTACAGCCACCTTAGCTCCACAAATAAGACACTGTTTTGTACACAGTTGGAAACATCCACAGATGCCTGATTGGTGTGTCATCAGGGAAGCTGAAATTAGGGTTCTTGCGGAGAGCCTTTTGTTCAGCACGGCAACTGTTTTGCTGCATTATGGAATTGGTAGTATGAATGTTACAGGCACCTCGACGAGCCATTAAAAATTAGACAATTGAAATGATCTTGTTGGCCGACTATGATTGTATCCTGGGCTAGATGTGGCCCTCGGGCCTTGAGTTTGACACGTGCTCTACAGGAAGCACTTCACTTCAGAGATCTTGAGTCCATGCCTGTTTTATGGACAGCTCATAGTCTGTCCACTTAAAGCAGAGCATCAGGATGCTGAACATTGGTGAGTATTGATCTTGGAGTCTGCTATGTTTTGGAAGAGGGAAAAAGACTTGGAGTATTAAAATCAGAGTCAGGTTGTAGTTACAGTTGGACAGTGTACATGTTTACTTAAGGTAACAAGAATTAATAATTGACAAGCATATCACGGTGAAGACTGGGAGCAGTTTGCTGTCTGCAAAGCCAAGGCACTTACAACAATGAGTGGAGACAGGTCAAAGGTCAGGCGTTAAGGAAGCCATTCATATCAACATGAAAGATTAATCATCATTAAGTTTATATTGGTCTTTCTGTAAGCTCCAGAGAAAGAAAAAAAATAACAGCAAATATAAATAACAAAACGCACCAAATATGGTGAATCTAAAAAAGTTTGCTCTTCATTAAAGAACAAAGCACAACCCCAAAAAACAAAATAGTATTGCTGTGATAATTAAAGTAATTGAGGGATGGAGCTAAACAGCACATTTCTTGGAGTTTTGCTTGAGGATGAAAAAACGCTTATTACTATTAATAAAGCAAGAGAAAGTGATTAATCTACAATGAAGCCTCCCTTTTGTGCCATTGAAAGCGCATTTAGTCATTTATCAGTATATGAATAATATACAAGGAAATAATATAACTGACCCAGAAACATAAAAAGCTGCTACATAAGGCAGAGTAATTTTTATTCTACATTGTGCATTTCTTCTTCTTTTCTTTTTTCCCCCTATATTTGCAACACTAAACAACAAAAACTTTTACTGTATATACAACGTGTATATTTTGAGAGTGTAATATAGCTGTGCGTGTATGCACGTGTTTATAGCGTGAGCTGGGATCGTCTCCATCACCCCCCGTGACCCGGCCATGAACAAGCAGTTGAAGATGAAAGAATGAATGTATATTCTGACCCTGAGAGTCGGGGCCACAGCATGAAAAGTGGGACTTACTCATGTAATCTCAATATCTTGCCATTATTATGGTATATAAATACAAATTATAATAATAATAATGAATCATATTGTGCCAATGTATTTGTGATATGATGTCCTGCAACAGAAAATCCTCAGAATGGGGTTATAGTTAGAATAGTATATATTATATTTTAGTGGTACTTGTCTTTTTTGTAGCATTAACAATTGACCTACCCTAAGCTTTACTGATGATTTAGATTTTTTTAATTGTTTAAATTACTTAAATTGCTCATGCATTAAATAACTTATAAGTAAACAATCATAAAAATTTTCTAAAGGTTGCCATTCATGTCAACATTTGGAATAAATGCTTATATTTTTTTGCTGGCTGTAATTAACATTAACTAATAAATATGAATATGGGAGGAGCCCAGAAACATGGAGATAGAACATGTCACCTCAGTGAGCACGAGATCTCTGAACAGAGAGATGAAGAAGAAGAAGGAGAAGATGGTATCAAGAAGATACCAGCCAGAATAAGCTTCTCTCTATCTCTCCCACTCTAAACCCGAGGTAGTTGGCTGCCCCCCCGAGCCTGGTTCTGCCTCTTAAAGAGAGTTTTTCCTTGCCGCTGTGCCAAGGGTTAGGGTTAGGGTTGGGGGGGATCTGTTGGGTCTCTTTAAATAATTTTATGAAGAGTTTGGTCTGGACCTGCTCTATATGTAAAGTGCCTTGATGTAACTTTATTATGATTTGGTGCTATACAAATAAATCTGATTTGATTTGATTTGATTGTCCACCTTAATGTCTCACTGTCATGCAACCACATGATGGCAAACCTCAGTTATCACGAGGAATGCTTCAGAAAAACAAAGTCAAGGTCATCAACGTTGCCGAGGCCTCAGAGAGTTAGTGATTTAACAAATATCTGATGGAGCAGACAGCTACTGATGCTGATGATGGCCAAAACAAAAACTGCTCAGTCACTAATCAGATGGGAGGCAGAACAGAACAGAGAAATCACTATGGCAAGAACTACGTCACTGTCAATAAGCCAGCTAATAACCGTGTTGCTTGATATACTAAATATAACAGGGTTATTATTGTTATCAGTATTAAAAAATTGAACTTTGTGTTCTCATGATCGGACATGTCAGGATTCTATACAGTTTTTGAACTTACCAAAAAGCTGATCATTTTTTCTTTTTTTTTTACTTCATGATAAAAAAAAAAGTACTTTCGTCAATGCATTTTAAATTGTTGTTGAGATTGTTGGGTATATGTGATGAAGTGCTGGGACAGAGACAAGTACGTGCACAATGTCATCATACAAGGATACACAAGATGAATCACTCTAAGGTCAAAAACTGGAAATGGGTTTTATTAAATGTGGAAAGTTCTGGTTTGTTTGAAAGTCAGGCGTTAAGTGCAAATGTGCAAAGTGGCCTCACAGTGTCAATGCTCGTGTTTGCTCGTGTGTTTGGACAAGCACATCAACACCCGCCTACATATTTCATCACACAACAGCTCAGGTGTGAACTCGATGCATCCAACACCAAACTCCCTCGAATGTTCGTTCTATTTAGTCAAAGCAGCCAAACTGGGTAGTTTTTTTTTTTTTTTTCTTTTCAGGTAACACTTGAAAAAGAATTTGCTGTGTCCTTCAGGAAAGTACACTCTCACTCCTCAATCCACTGTTAATGTCTTGCCACACTGCCAAATCAGCATATCAGAATGGATATGTAGAGCAGTGGAAGATGCTTTAAGTGGATTGGGAAGCTAAGTATTCCCTGTTTATCCTACAAACAAATTAGAGAATTAATTTCAGGTGGATAAATGCAGGCTTAGACATGAAAAAAAAAAAAAAAAAACAATACTCAGGGCGCTGCATTTTTAATTTTCGCTCCCTGCGCCAGGAGATTACTGCAGTCTGAAAAGGCAATTAGTAAAGTCATCTGTCAAGCGAATGTATTTATGCAGCTAAAAGCAGGACTGATGCTTAATCAATGGGACAATAGGTTGTTGTCGTTGCATGTACTTTATGGCCCTGAGGTAAAGCCGGTGCAAATTAAAAATAAGCCACTTTCTGGAAATATAATTTCTCTATTTGTTGTCTTGGAAAAAAAACAAAGATAATATAGCATCAAAATGTGTTCATTTGTTTCTGTTTTAACATAGTGACTTATTTCGGGGTGATGACATCAACACGTATCCTGCTGTACGCTTCTTCAGCTTCTGGTTATTATTTACTCTGCTGATTTTGTAAAGCAAAAGTGAGAGGGAAAGCTAAGCGCAGGGAAATACAGGACAGCCAAATGAATGTTTGGCTTGATGACCATGAGTTTATGCCTTATGCAGCACATTCACTGCTGTAACACTCCTTATTCTCTCTCTCCTCTTAAGTTCTTTCTCAGATGAACTTCCTTTGTGCAACATATTTTATTTCTATCTGACGTACTTCTCATCTTCAAGTATCATCTTTTGCCAATCATTTCGCAGATAAATGTCTAAAAGGGAGGTTAAAAAAATATATATGTTAAAAGACGGGAAAAACTGCTCTCAGTGACTTTTGACCATGAAATGATTGTTGGTGAGCCCTCTTGGGCTTTTCAGTGGCAACAGTCAGAAACAAAAACATCCTGTGAGCAGCAAACTCTTTGTAAGCGAGAAAGGTCACAGGAAAATTGTGAGACCGGTGGGAGGTGACAAAATATGCCGATGCACTGCTATATGTGCACGGTGGGTGCGGTATCGATCAAACTACGATCATCTGGGCCTTCTGCCTCTTGATGCAATTATTCATTCATTCATCTTCTACCGCTTATACATTTCCGGTTTGCAGGGGCTGCTGGAGCCAATCCCAGCTCACATTGGGTGAGGGCAGGGTGCACCCTGGACAGGTCGCCAGTCCATTACAGACAGACAACCAGTCATACCCAGACCCAAAACGAATCTGCCACCTTCTTGTTGTGAGACAACAGCGCTAACCACTATGCCGCTGTGCTGCCCTCGATGCAACATTTTTTTTCATGATAAAAATTCATCAAATGATCAATCAGTTAACATGCCCTGATCCATCCTCTACTTTATGATCCATTTTGCTCTAAATGGAACCATCATTTTAAAATGAGCATCATGTTGTATTTAATAACATTTGAAATATTGGAGACTGAGACTATGGAATGATTAGAAAAATGATTACTGACATATTTCTGACCAGTGGAGTTGCTGGTGACCATTATATAGAATGCAGGTTTAAGGCTGCGTAGTGCTGGCTTTAAAATGTCAACCCTGTGCTCAACACCATTCAAATCCTTTACAGTACACACATTACATACAACACCATTCAAATCCTTTACAGTACACACATATATGCCCTCTGATACCAATAGTTATTATTTGATGTGTCCATTGACACCATATGTGTAGTTGCTTCATTGTGATGGTCCCTCTTCAGGCCTGCAGGCGATGAGTAGCTCAATCGGCAGCATGAAGAACACCAGGACCTAGTGTGGAGAGAGGACGGTTTCTTTCATCTTTTTTTTTTTTTTTTTTTTTTTTTTGAAAGAGTCCTCTGAGTTATTTCTCCTGCAGATTCTACATTTTGGTTGAGAATGAATTCATTTTTAGAATATACATGACTGCCATATTTTAATTGCAGTCTAAAAATACATATAGCAGAGTATATGTGTTGAAAATTCCTAGAATACTTTGTGGGATTTGCCTTTTAAATTATTTTCTGTAACATCTTAAAACATCAGCTCACAGAGAAGTAAGGAATCCCCATAATTGCCAGGCCTCTTTTCCTCTGAGACTCCTTTATTAATTATAAGATGCATAAAACATGCCACAAATGCCAGTGAGACAATAGAAGGAAAGTGTGAATTTTTAGCCCTGACATTTAATGTTCATTTTGCATTATTCACACACCCTTTGTGTACTTGGCCTTTTCTCTGCCCCAACTCGGGGGAGCAGGGGAGAGGTGAAATAAAATGGCACGGAAATCCGTATTGGAGGTGGAGGAGGAAGAAGACACCGACAAGGAGGAGCAAGGCAGTGAGGTCTTCAAGGTGGAATGGAAAAATCGACCACATGTCGACATGCTTAAATAGCATCTCAGAGATGAAAGCAAGTCAAGGGTCGCTTATGTTTATTGGATTTTTTTTCCCCATTGCCTTCACTGGGCTGAGCAAGTAAGGAGTGAGCTGTTGTATTATGTTTGCGCAAAGGTGACGGGGGCCACGGAGAAACGGCGCAAATAAGAAAGTGGGAATGAAATGGGGATGGGCGGGCGGAGGAAGACAAACATGGAACCAGCAAGAAAAAAAGGAAAAAAAAAAAAGCTCTTTGAAAGCTGAAGCTTGTTCC
The DNA here is from genome assembly GCF_900963305.1 of Echeneis naucrates. Classification (NCBI taxonomy): domain Eukaryota; kingdom Metazoa; phylum Chordata; class Actinopteri; order Carangiformes; family Echeneidae; genus Echeneis; species Echeneis naucrates. Next base: position 3,346,716 of record NC_042527.1, read on the forward strand.
CCCATGATTATGCTCCTTACGCCTCCCACCCAGACACCGAGTGACCAAGCCAAAGGCTGAGGCTTTGACCTCCTGACTCATCTGAGTGATTCCTGCTTTAGTTGGTCGAGGCAAAGAATTCTGTTGGGAGGCTGGTGTCCTATTTTAAAATTACATCTTGGCCTTTTTTTTTTTTTCGCTGTGGAGAAATAAACCTAGTCCGGAAATCATCAGTGTACTGTGTGTGTACTGCAATTACTGCAGCTGGATGCCCTTATTGGATCTGACACACATATGTGTTTCATGCTCACTTTTAGCTCCAGACCTGTGCATCTCAATGTGTGTGTGTGTGTGTGCATATGCTGCCCAGCACCTGTCTGGGCCTTTGGCAAACGGTAGAACAGGTGGAGGTCCATCAACATTAGAGGCAAGCTGTACTCCTCAACCCCAGCAGCTTACTACTCACCTCTCAGCGTTTATGCGAGTCAGCAGCAATAGCCAAGCCAGATGCACACCTGCTCCCACCAGCCCACCCTCCCTCCTTCATTCTGTAATTCAGACTCACCACAAACTGAAGTTGGGAAGCGGCAGAGGAAAGAGGAGAGGTGGATGAAAGCTGAAGATGGAGGGTGGATGCTGACAGGAAGGGATGATGGTTGAAGAGAGACAAACAGGGAGGTTAAAGGAGAGCAACAGGAGGCTCCACAGATGAATGTGAGGGGACAAGGAAAAGAGAAAGGAAGAGAATGAGGGAGATGGAGACTGCCTCAGATCCACATTCACATGTGGACTTGGGCTGAGGATTTGAATAGCAAAGACCGGCTGGCTGGATGGGTGAAAGTGGATGCCAGATTTTTCTGCATGGACCTTTTGATGAAAGGTTGGACTTTGTGAAAAGGACAAGGAAATAGGAGGTTCTCTATGCGCTTGGCTTGATCATCAGCTTGGTGAAACCCTGCATAACTTCTAAAATTCAGCTGCTTCTTTTATTTGGTTAAAATTTGAATATTTCATTCATTTCTACTTCCTACATGAGGTGAACATGAGATGGTTCAACTGGACATGTGCTTAAAGTACGACCCCTCTCTCCCCCAATAAGACACGTGGCCAGTGAGGTGGCTTTGGCGTAGTGGACACACAAATTATTCATAAAACATATATATATATATATATATTTTTTTTTTTTTACTGTTTGCGCCACTACCTTAAATAAACATTAGCGGAGTACAGACTGTGGGGTGTACAGTACCATGTTGAAGGCCTGCGCACTACCAGACCACAGACACAGGTTAAAGGCATCATGGAGGTTTGTTTTTTTTTTTTTGTTTTCTTTTAACATTACCTTTTAAAAACATTTAACTTTAGTTTTAATCACCCAAATCCACCGTTTGTGAGAAACACGCTAAATGAATGTATTTCCTCTTAAAACACATGCTGGCAAATGAAAACTACCTTTGATTTTATTTTTTGTCTTCTTCTTCAGTCTTTTTTGGACCTATTAGATACATAGTTAAGAATTCATCGCAATAAAAATGATACAGGGTATTTTGAGGGGGTATTAAATGGAGAAATCATTACTCGCATCCCTGATGAAAAGGCTTGAGTGCTCAGACTTGCAGCATCCATCCAATGACCAATTCATCAAACAGGGAGGTGGCCTGTGTGTGTGTGTCTCTAACCTGCAAGAGTGTTAGTCTGTCATGTGATGTGGTTCTTTGCAGAAGGTAATATTTGCCAAGTGACTCAATCAGGCTTCTTTCTAGGAATTGCATTTGTGGAATTCCAATCTGATTTTCAAGATGTCATCATCTGAATGAACAGAATAATCAAGAAAAACTAGTCAAGTAAATCACTAAAACCAGTCACATTAACCGTCAGCATTGGGAAATGATTTATAAATATTCTGAAAATAAACTTGACGGGTTTGGATGAAATGCCAGCTCTTGCCACTCACTGTAGGCAAACAGAAGCACTCCAGGCCTAATGTAACAGACTCTAGTGTCTCTTAGCAGACCTCCACAATCTGTCTGCAACCAATTAAGCCACTTCAACTCATGTCCATCTTTCTTTCCTTAATTTTTGTGTGCTTTTTTTTTTTTTTTTTTCTAAGGCTGACACAGGTTCTCAAAGCAGCTTGTTGACAAACCCAAGGAACGAGAGCTATTTCTTCATTAAAACAGGAAAAATGTTGATCGTGGTACGAGAGCAAACTCCTACATGTAGCTGTCACTATTTTATGAGGCCTTCTCAAAAGATAACTACGAAGCCTTCACATCCTGATATTGCCTAATTTTTAATTTGTTGCTGTCACTGAAAATAAGCAGAAAACTGGATAAGCATAACAGAAAAGCTTTCAATTAAAAGGTGCGACAGGATAAATCAGCTGAGGACAAAAAAAAGGGGCTGTGGAGGTGATTTTGTGTGGGAACATTATTTTCCTGAAAGACTATAATTATTTTTTTTTACGGAGTCACTGAGCCTACAGACTGAATCCAGTTTTGAACAAGCAGGGAACACCCCCCCATCAGTTACACATCCACACATAATACACGGATAAGCACTGCTGGGTTAAGAAGCAGCAGAGCAAGCAATAATGTCAGTGCAGAGCATAATGCCAATAAAGTTGGAGGACAGTGTGGTTAGTTAGTAGAACCGCTACAAATTATATGCTGCGCTTGCTCCCTCTTTGTCCATACGTGTGTGCATGTGTATGTGTGTATTGAGAGGCGGGGGTGTCTTATCAGTGCATTCCCTGGCAAAACTCCAGCTAAACAAACAAACAGCCATATGGTCAATTAAGGCCCATCAATACCTCTGTTAACATCTTTACCGGCTGATAATTAAGAAAATAGCAGCGTGTCAGCAGCGGACGCCAAAGAAAGTCACACAACCCCACCTCACATATTCAACCAGCTGATCAGTATCACAAAGTCAGGAAACAGCATCAGTGTTACTTTTCACACAATGCACCAAGTCTTTCAATTGCACTTCTATTACATTTTCAAGAATAAAAGCAGTATTTCTAAAATTTTGATAAAGTACAATACCGAATTGCAATTGTTTCCATTGAATGTTGTTTTGCAAAAAATTCTTGTAAAGTCTAGTCTTGTGATATCCCGTAACTTTCGTAAAATCTCTTCCTGTGAGACTCCACTTCAAGCAAGATTGACAAAACAATTTTCTAATTCCTATGACTGAACTGGTCACATGAACTCCTACATCATGTCCGGGCTGTAAATGCAAAAATAAATGTTTCCATTACACTTTTGCAATAGTTGAGGGGTTTTTCGAAATTTAGATGTTTCCATTACCAGTTTTTTATTTTGATATTTGGGTTTTGCGCATTCCCAGGGATAATGGAAATGCACCAAGTGTTATTAAATCATAAGAATATTATTGAAAACATTACAATGAATGTGAGTTCAGTGCTACAGAAAAATAGAAACTGCACGGATAATGTATACAGATTTTTAGAGGTAGGTGTCTGAATTTTGGACACAAAACAACATTTGAGGTTTTACTGGCATATGTGACAGTGCAGAGACTTCATCATGGCAGTAGAAGCACATGTCCTCAGCACCAGATCCATTGGGGCAGGGTTCATCCAAGGCAGACAGGCCACAAGGTGCAGGCTCCTGACACAGTTCTGCAGATAGTAACCGGGTGCACGGCGCAAGGTGGATACTGAAAGGCATAACTGACGGGCTGGGTTAGTGTATGTGTGCATGCATGTGCGCATGGTATTGATTACAAGTCCCTAAACCAAGATGGGGCACACCACCAGAAATGGTTGAACAACAGCTCTATGGTCTGGTGGGAATTTAACTTCCAGACCGAGGAAAGAGCTGACAGGGAGCAGAAGAGGGCAGGTGTGATAGATGTAGCAATCCCAGCTGACAATAAGAAGGAGCCAAAGAGGAGAAAGAGTGACTGGAACAGATGTGAAAATCCAAATACGTCCCAGTGGTAACTCACGGCCTCTAGCCCTCTTAAATTCCGCATTTAGGCCTTTCCATTCTTTCACGCCTTTGTGTTTTTTATCATAAAGTTGTAAATTTCAAAATTTATGAAATGGTGATAACATCTTCTCATCCATGTCTCTCTCCATCTTTATTCTGTCTCTACATTAAACCCAGTCAACCTTCTCCTCACTATGAGATCAGAAAAATACAGGATTGATCCCAGAGACTTTGGCTACAGCAGCAGCTGACAGTGATGACTCTGAATGAGACACCGATTGGCCGTAACACCATCCTCTGCAGCCAACGGGAGTGTCCAATGTAAAGACGTCATTAGCAAAGATGGAGGGTGAGCACGAATGCTCCAGTCAAAAAGTCAGACTGATCTAAATCTTAGCTGACTTGACACTGACAACTGTGTTAATGAAAGTAAATGTCTCAAATTGGACCGGGGCTTGTTAGAAAGATGTGATTCTCTAGTTTAAGGGGGAAAGCAACAGCATGTCTTTAGCTGAAGCTATCAGAGAAATAATTCACAATAACTCTACAGACAACTTGATTTTTGAAGCCTATATGTTCATCAGGGAGCATTAGAGGCTGTGACTCCCAGAGAAGCAAATACCCAGAGGAGTGCAGTCTGGGGAACAACTGGGAGACCAAGCATGAGAATGACACTCACCACCCCCACATGGGGATATGAAATGTAAAATTTTTCATTAACTTGGTTCTGCTAATGCTTTACAGAAGCCAGTCCAGTTACTGTATATCTGCCAGTGCCAACATGCTGGAGATGTATAATGTCCTTTTGTTAGATGTCATCCCTATTAAATTAGAATTGAATTGCATCATTAGCAGAGCACCTCCGGACTATATGTCTGAGAAATAAATAGAAAGCGAGAGAGGCACAAACACCTACTCGCATCACCCGCTAATTTGAACGTCTGGGTAGCTGTCATGTTACAGTCTCATTCATTAGGCCCCCTGCAACATTGTCGTCAGATGCTGGAGCAGAGACTTTATAAATAATAACGTAAAACGAGTCACCAGGGAGCTTTAAAACGCAATAAGTCTTAAGTTTATGATGACCTGCCTAAAACTGTTTAGAATCGGGGAAGCCATCTCATTTCCGTCCACAGTAATTGGTTTCAGGATGTATTGATAATGGTATTAAAAGGTACGGTGTGAAGTACGTATAGGACCCTGGCGCACAGAACAGCCAAAAAATAGCACACTGATGAGCTTTTCTGCTCATATTAAGAGGGGTAGAGATGTTTATTACAAAGGTGGTATTAATTACACAATGTGCTTCAGCATCAGAATGACTAATTGCCAGACCAATTTTACATGAAATATGAGCAAGACACCTTTCATCAAAGGTTTGATTACTGGTTGGTGTTATACTCAGTGTTAGCAGCGTCACAGTCCCATGATTCTTAAGGAGAAACAAATAAATCACCTTTTCATCAAAACTATTCTGAATCTATTAATTCAGACTGAAAGACTAGAAAAATCCATGAGTTGAATTTAAAGGGTGTGAAGGGGGGAGGACTGAACCATATTGTTAGTAATTTCTTATTTCTAAAAAGAATCGTTTAGAGGTCTTCAGTAGATGTAAACCTTCTTTATATAAACCCACATTAGACCTTGCTGTCTTTCTTAGTCGCCCGTCTGTTATTTCCCCCCCTCCCTCATTAGTTCCCATCTCCACCCCCCGCTGTCATTTTTCTCCGTCTATGGCTGCTCAATTACGCAAGCTGCTCACCACTGACTCAACCCCATAAAGTCCCTATATGCATACTGCAACATCTCCTTTATTAGTTGCTAGCTAGTTTAATCCTTTCCAAATAGGTCCACACAGAGTCAATTGGCCCTCATCTGACATTCTGCCAGCAACAGTAGAAAAGCAAATTCTGGTAATTGAAAGGTCCGTGAGGGGATGTGGATCTGAAATTACACCATGCTGCACAGAAATGTAGAAGTACCTGAGGCTATGCTTAGAATATCCAGTGGGCTCCAAATGACTGAGACTTCTTTCCTTTGAATATGAATATGAAGATTCATCAAAAATGGGATTCATATTAATCCAATGTTCTTGTAGCTGAACAATCAGCTTCCTGTGTATTCTGATAGATTTTGACATTTGTTCTGAAAAGTGAAGCCAAGGCTTCTCTATAGAGCACAGAGCAGGTTAGATCCAGCCCTCGCTTTTCCATAACTCCACCTTCTCCTCCAAATATTGGTTTCTTCTCCTGGTTTGAAAAGCCAAAATGGATGCTGTCCAAATTACAAAGGTCAGCAAACAGTGCGCAATGTAACATGGATGTTATGAACATAACAAACCCAAACAAAAGCATGACTTTGCAGCTGTAAATCCGTTAAAGAGCCTTTAAATATATATCAGCGCATTGTTTTAGTTTGACAAACTTTGCTTTTTGAGGTTCTTTTCACTTAGTAAATTGCTTTGAACATTAGCGTATGCCAAAAGAGCATAATGTCATATAATGACTGCAGGCAGTCTGCCCAGCACCAATTGACAGACAGACTTGTTGGTGGCCTGCTGGTAAACGTAGTATAGTATTGGCAAGGTGAAGCAGCAGACACTTTTTCAAGAGTTGCTTGAAAGGCAGAACTAAAAGAGTGTGAATCATTGTCAGCTACAGCCAGAAGCACATAATGACACGAGTGCTATGCTGCTACATATCTAGTCCATGTGGGAGAGTTTTAAGTTGTTTTTTTTTTTTTTTTGAGCATTATGTAACTGAAGAAAAACAATAACACAATGATATGATGCCAGCACGTCAGGAGGGAGGGATTGAATTTCAGAAAAAAAAAAAAAAAAAAAAAATCAAACCTACGTTCTATACAGGCAAGCGAGACCTGACTGGAAGGAGGTGGGACATCATAAAGTTCCTGACGGCTGGTCTTAAGGCTCAGTTTCTGAATACAGGCTATGAGCATTTCTCTGTGAACTGAGACCTTTGCTACTTTCATTTTAATTTTTCTTTTTCTGTCTGGGAGGAGGTATTCATTCTCCAGGAGGGCCACAGCAGATATTTCAGGTTATTTGTTCTATCTGCTGTTGGCTTTCTGAACAATTTGTAGAACATATGCACGTCTAAACTGAATTATCATGGCATGCACTGTATTTGAGGCTCAGTATTTATGCAGTTTATTTGGCTGGATGATTTGAGTCAATTGCTCACTACTGCTGCAAACCAAATAAAGACTCTCTTTATCTACACTACTCATACAGCATGACCTTTAAAATATAAATTTTTTCGATACTTCTGTATCTCAAGTAACTATTCAATAGTAGCCCATCTTCCCCTTTGCTCTTGTTTTTAAAACTCATTTAAAATCGTTTTACAGCCAAATGTAAGTGAGGTCTGTTTGGTGCCTTGAAGTTGACATAATAAAAACAAGCAACTTGTGTGATGTACAGGAATTTTATTCGAGCACACAAGCATTTGTGGGGCCGTTGGAGGTAATACAACAGAATTAAAGGTCACACATGGCAGTATCATAGTTAGTAATTACCAAGTCACCCCAAGCTGATGCTAAATATAATCAATGTTGCATTGCAGCCACAGAACACTGTTGAGTGCACAAAAATTGTTCACAACCTCTTAGCTGAACTGTTCTCAGTGGAGCAAAATCTTTACATATAAAAATGGTTGGCGGATAATTGAATGAGCATCCAGCCCCTTGTGGGCCATCATATGCTTATCAGTCTGACCACATAGGGTAATAGGGCAGGGATGCAATTAGTAGTGGTCCAAATGTAGCTGTAATGATTACTCCCACTATTACACAGACAAAAGGTCTTTGACTGAAAACACTAACTAGGCACAAAGTAATTGTGATAATAGCTGGAATGACACACATTGTCCCGGACAAGCAGATTTCTAATGCATTCAGTGCAATGAAGCCACATTGTCAAATAAACACATCCATTAAAGAGCTTACAGTAGCTTTTCTGGCTACGCAGCTGCTTGAGTGAGTAAATGTAAAGAGGAGAAACATAAACATGGGCCGTTTAACCAAACACCACTGCAGTATAGGATTACGATGATATTGGATATTGAAGTCAAGAGGTTAGCGTTTCATCCGTAGATTAATATGCTGATTCATTTTGTGCAATTATTTGCTTTTGTTTTTGTGCTGCAATAGATAATGCCATATTTCATGTTAGCTTGAAGGTTGATTTGGGGTTGATTGATTCTGCCGCTGCCTCAGATTCTTGTTATTCTTTGTATTGCTGAAGAGCCTTGGTGCTGGTGTCACTCTAATACCATTTGGAACGGTCTGATGCCGTTTGTGGCCACGCTGCTGACTGGCAGCATCCATTAAATCAGCTGTGTAGTCACTTCTGCCATTTGCCAATACCGCTAAGTTGACAATAACAACTAATAATGAGTAGAATTAGCCATAGCTGCAGGGAGAGGGCCTTTTAAAGAAATCCATAGATAAACACGCAGCAGATCATTTGCTCAGCATCACTGCCTCCAGTCGCATACAGCCATCAAAAGCTTCCGGGGAGTCTGATACACATTGAGGACAAAGCAAAGCCATGACAAATAGACAGTGTGCCGAATATCCCACTACTTAAACAGAACATCTCAGCTTCAGTTACACTTGTACTCATTCCGTGCTACAAAAACAGAATAAAGCTTCCTCAGGCATTCATTTTTCATCTATCGTCTACCGCTTTTCCATTTCTGGGTTGCGGGAGGCAATTCCAGCCAATTCCACCCTGGACAGGTCACCAGTCCGTAACAGGGCCAACACACAGAGACAGACAGAGGCCAACATCCATCCACGCTCACATTCGCACCTATGGTCAATTTAGTGTCACCAGTTAACCTAAACATGATGTCTTTGGATGGTGAGAGGAAACCCATGCAGACACGGGGAGAACAGAAAGGACCCCTGCCAGGAATAAAACCAATGACCTTCTTATTGTGGGGAGACAGCGCTAACCACTATGCCGTCGTGTTGCCCAGTATTTTTCATATGCAGATGCAATATAACTGGACTTTTTGCTTTACGTTCTTCAGTGCAGTAAAAGCCTGCCAATGCACTCTTCCTTGACATCTTCATTAACTTCTTAGTGTCTTCTTACCACTTTCAATTAATGAGGCAGTTGCAATTAGTATGCCTATTTTGAGTTTCTAAACAAACATTAGGCTGTTCACAGACCTCATGTAGGTTGTAGGCTGTATCGGGGCTAATGGGCCAAACATGATGTCAGATTGAGGCCAGTTACAGTATATAGAGTTGAGAGCTCCCAGTTTGTGAATTGCTTGGGTCCGCGTAGGCAAACACTTTTCTGGAAACAGGTGGATACTAATTCCAATTCCACACACACTGCCCTAGTGCTCCACAACCTTAGGCAATTTTTTATGGAGAGCAGTCAGTTTACTGCAGCCAGATGCTGGACAACATGTGCCCGCTACCTGAGGTGAATTTAGAAGGAGGGGCTAATTAAGTGTGGGAGATTGGCAAGGTTCAAGGGAATGTGCTTTCCTGTGTAAGTTGGGCTTCCATGAAATGTCTGTTTTCAGAAATCTGAAAAGATCCATCCAACTCAAACTGTATCCAACAGTGGATTGTGAGTACATGTACTTAGAAACTGTGCTTAAGCACAAGTTTAATATACTCATGGGGTATGCTTTACTGTCTTTCATTAATCTGATGACTTGTCCCTGCTTATGTTGGAGTTTTCACACATAGATAAAAATAGAAAAATGCTTTTCGATTGAATCATCACAGGGCTGCAATACAGTTCAGCTAACATGTTATTAGCATCTGAAGAAATAAACTATTATGATAGAAATGTTTTTTAGCTGTGTTGCAGTCTTCTGTCTTCTCTGCATGCTCGTATTAATGTGATACAATTTATTCTGTATGGTTTTATTTATTTTTTAATTGACTTGCTTCCTGTAGAGCATCTTAACAGAGCTGCTAGCTAAGCTGTAGATTTTATTAATGTCCTAATTTTGATAACTTTGTCACTCCAAATCTAAAAAACTCTACTTTCAAACACAACGTAAGCATATTGTAAAATTAAAGTATCATCCTCAACCATAAACATCTTTCTTCTGATACCATTAAGTTGTAAGTGTTGCTGAAAATACTTTTGCTTAACTATACTGGAGAAGAATCTTTTTATGGACTAATTTTATATGAAGACAAGACCAGAAAATTGCAAATAGCCTTATTATGTGTGTTCATGCAAACGGAAGTCCAGGCCTGAAAATTTTTAATTGATACATTTAGTAAATAAATTTTTTGATTTGATATGATTGGCATTGGATTTTGACCTTGAAGTCACCAAACTGCATATTATGATCTGGTTTTGAATTTGACACTGGATCAAAAGTGCATTTTCATCTTACATTTTGTCCAATATGATGGATCCGTCGTTCAAGCATGAAACCCATCTTCATGGTTTTTCGTCAAATTTGCATGTGCAAGGGCTACGCTGTCCAATTTAAGGGCATTTCACTAAGTAATGGCCGCTTAGAAGTAATTTATCCTCAGTAAGCGGTGAGAGTGGGCAGGTGGAGAGACAAGGGCTATCTAGCAGTCATGGAGGCAAGTGAATTTGTTCTAAAACTGTCATGTTTATGCTCATTCAGCGCTCACCCACACAGCTGTTCAGCCGGGGTTTAATCATACACAAGTTTCTTGACTCGACCTATAAAGTGACACTCGAGCACAGAGAAGGTTGATAACATATAATGACAACATTTACCTGTGCTGTGTCTTTTCATTAGATTACATAAGCTTAATTGTCCTTTATGGCGAGTTAATGTCTGCTGCCAAGCACGTATTATCCCAACTTTGTCACACAACCCAATTAAGTAGTTTTGGCCAAAATGGTTAAGAAATGACAAGAGCTGAGATGCCACAAACTCACCTTGGTTGCATAAATTAAATATCAGTGTACAATATCACCACTGACACGAGCCGCAGTATGCAGGATGTGTAACGTACAGAAAAAAAGTGTATCCTTTACCAAAATAAGTATTGCTGAGCCTCTTTATGTCCTGGTTACATCACCAACTCTGAGGAGCAGTGAGGGAAGGATCTGATGTGTTGTGAAGTGGACAAGTAGTCTGAATAGCCAAAAAAAGAGGAGTCCCAGGGCGGACATCAACATCAAAATGAGAGAGAGCCCAAAATGAATGTATCCTCTGCTGTGTGCCTATCTAGAAGGAACCTTGTTATTAATGCACCATACCACTAAACTAATCCTGCAGCATCAACACTTAGACAACATCACAATACCTGCATGACAAATGAGGTTTAAAAGGTATATCAAGCTTCGGCGGGAAAGAATGTGCTCTAAGAACAGCACCCTAAGCAGGACTGGCAGGTGTGTCTACACGAATGACACGTTTCTTGCTTGTAAGTGGTGGAGGGTAGTAATTGATAGCTCCACCATTAGCCTGAGGCCCTGCACAGTCCAACTGAAGATTAAGAGTCAAATGAAAAGTACTTGCATTTTCCAGTTGAGTATTCCATTTCTAATGTTGCAAAAGAGAAGACTCAAAGAATGATTGTTTACCAGTGCACTTGACAAACGTCCACCTTACTACAGCAAAAGAGTTTCTGTAGTGTTGGCCTGCTATTAGCTAATAACACCTCAAACTTTGACTCCACTCAATAGGAAAATCCACAATGCGTGCTTTTTTAAGTGTAATGTGTTTTCCTTAAAGACCCCCTACCCCCAAAATTTTGTTTTTCAAATTATTAACGTCTATGTAGTGTTTGGGTTCTGCTACAAGACATTTCAGCTGTGAAGTCTGAGTGCGCGCCATAACTGAGCATTTTAAATTTGAAAATGCTGTTTCAAAACCAGATCTGAAAAAGTTGGATTCAGTTTTTCAGCTCCTCGGTTGTATTTCGTACATCACAAATTCTAGCAGCCAATTTTCTTCCCCAGTTTATTTACATATATATGCAAAGGCTGGAATGCGGGAGCAACGTAAAACAGACAACAATGGCGAATGCTTGCTCTGTGTTTGGGTGTGGAGAGGCTAATCGTGATATCAGCATCCGTCTTCTCAAAAACAGATGGGTTTCGCCACAAAGCTCCTTTTGAAGTATGATGCTTTTCCAAGCGTTTTTCCTGGGGTTGCGACAGCGGTTGAAAGCTGCTGTTACTGAACAACCCAGATCAGGCAGCGGCGGTGGGCGGGCGCAAGTCTGATGCATTTGCATACTCATGAATATTCATAAAACCTGGATTTTTTTTTTTTATGAGGGAGAAATAGTCAATGTGTTTTTAGCTTTTTTAAACATTTTTTTTGTGGGAAAGCCATCTCAATCAAAACATTGTCATAGCAGAGCATTTTTACACATTTGAAATTTTTGGGTTAGGGGGTCTTTAACAAAATACAGTCAGTCACTTAGCTACGGATGCTAACACTGCCTAGATGATGGCCTTGTTTCAGGCTCGCACAAGGGCACACCCTTTCTGGAGTCTAGAGCTATAGAGGAATCCTTTGCCTAGTTAGAGTGATTAAGCTGTGATTAGACAAACGCTATTCAAGGGTAGGTCTTGCAAACAGTCAACTTGTGACAAATATGTATTTTCCCTTTTCGCTGTAGAGGCTGCATAAAACCACAGATGGCATATTGCTTACCATCTTTATCCCTTCTTGCTTTGAACTCATAACAGAAGGATAAATCCTAGCTTTCTTTTTAATCAAAGCCTTCTATATCAAATAGTTGCTGGGCCCAGACAGTGCCTGATGCATTCTTACTACTCATATAGGACAAGACAAGTTGCCTATGGTAAACATCACATTCTGCTTTCATTTCACAGATTTTTTTTATGAAGGCATTTCTTATTTGCTCCATTCTAGATTCATGTGGACAGATAAATAGCTGCTCTTTTCATTTCCATTCCTGTAGGCCAGATAACATTTGTTCTCCTCTTCTTCATTCTTTTATCATTAGGAAAAAAGGGTTACATGTCGACTCTCTATACATCTCTTTGTTCCCAACACTTCATCCTTTCAAATAACCTCTGCTTCTGAGAGGCTTTTGATAAACAGTGTAACATGTACTGTGCAATTCACAAGTCCTAAAACTTATATCTGCTGTGAACCAAAATGAAAAATGTAATCCCATCCCCTGGGTCCCATGCAGCCTCATTACTCATCGCCAACTGGTGTCATGTGGGAGCTCTGGCAGAGGTAGGGCCTTGAAATATTGTAGTTCCAACGAATAGTTGAAGAAAGAATAGGACACGATCGAGAGCACGTGTGGGCAGCGTGCTCTATTTGTTTTAATTCTGTGTGGGCCATGTCAGTCACCAAGGGCGAGCACTGTGGTTTTTACTCCATTACCATTGGGGATGAGTATGACAGGGGGGAGAGCCTTATGACCCTGTATCACAGAAATATGTGATTAGGCATCACTTCTGGTAGCGATACCTAATCAAGGCCAATTGCAAGGCCATTGTCTCATCTCTGCATCAGACGCATCAGGCGCATGTTGACATGTGTCAACACCTGTGCTGTAATGAAATCAGATGACGCTTGCATAATGAAGCTATATTATAAATAAATAAATAAAAATGACAACCTTCGACCATTTTCAAAGAATGATCAGCAGGACGTTCCCAGGGGAGCGTATGTTCCCTTTGAACCTTATTAAACCTGCACCTCCTGCACCTGTTGCCCGCTAGCCGCAGCATTACAATTTGTGAGATTAGCGAAAGAGGCTCAATTGAGGATCTATTTCCCCTTCCAACATCATCAGCAGCAACCTGCCTCCAATACCGTACATTAGCAGCTGAGAGTCAGTTCACTGAAATGTGTTTAAGACGTCCGCTCATCTGTAACAGATGTAGTACAGTCTCGTGGGTCACAGCCGACCTGTATACCTCATGCACATGCACATACACACACACGTACACACACCTGCGGGGAATATATTTCCCACTGCTTCACTGACAGATTAAGAGCTATTTCTTAATGATCTTTTCCCAATTGGATTCTGATAGAAACCCATTCAACTGGCAGTGCGCCTCCAAAATAAGGCCAGAAGATGTCTTGTAATTGCTTCACTGGGCCACAGCCGTACGGCTTCAATTTGCTGAGGAAAAACTGCAGCTGTAGCATCATAGAAATGTACCATCATGCCCCAGTGTTGTATTTAACCCTCCCCGTGAATGACTCCAACCACTTTAACCTTTCTCGGTCTAAAATCTCATAAATCTAATTAGCTTGATTGAGACACTAAAGTGTCACTCAAGTGTTACCCCAGCCATTACCATCCACAGCAGAAATGAGAAGTACATGTGTTATGTAATTATTAACAATATGATGAAGATGGGATGTAAGTACTTCCATAGTCATACCTCATTCTTCAACCTAGCGATCCACTCCGGGTCTAATTCGTCACAACTCATTATCGGTTATTGCAGACAATCATTTGGCTTGGCCCTCATTAATATGGAAGATTATCTCCTTATCACCTTCAGGAGAATCCACAATAAAACCTTTTAGCGGCACCCCTCTGCTCTTCAAGCATGGTTAGATCAACACCGGGCCCAGCTGACGGCGGGCGCCAAGGAGACCTCACTTATCAGTGGAGGAGAAACACACAAACAAAAGTAGCACCGAGTTAAAATGGTCTATGTGGCAAATACAGAAGATCTCCCCTTAAATGGAGACAACGTTTTGCTTTGATGACCACAGTGCGTGCTAACCTTCAGACAGTAGCCTGTTCTTTTGGTTTTTGTTTTTGTTTTTTTTTTTTTATAATGACTGCATGTGTCTTAAAGCTGGTGCAGAACAAAGCTCAGGAGAAAGCTGAACATACTGAAACTACAAATCGACAAGAAGACAAAAAAGCATAAAACACAATGCTAAAACATATATTTATTTAATACTGAATGTTTTGTTATCTCACTGTAATTGTGAACCATCGCTTCCTGGAAGCTTTCTTTTCTAATTTCATTCAAAACCTTCTGTGTACTGTGCATGCTAGCCTTGCTTAATATCAAGCTTATTAGTGTGTTACATGATTTATGAATTTGTCTCTTTTATGCAATATGTGCTTTAGAAAAATAGCATTACCCAGGAGAATAGTCTGTTGTTTAGCGTTTATTGTGATTACAGGTTGAGGACAGCTGCTATAAAAAAAAGTGCTTGTAATGACAAGTACAGAATATTCTCCAGGGTATAATGGGATTTAAGGAGAGGCTGTTCGTGCACATGTAGGCTACTGAAGGACACATGTCTACATGCAGCTCCCAGGCGTCCATCAGAAATAGAAAAGGGCCAGATGAAGGTAGGTTGAGTTACTTTATGAGAATTATAAGCATGTAAAGATGATTTGGCTGCTTGGCAGACGTTAAATGTTGTGAGGGTCTGTCTCTCTGTTCTAAAATAAAGTGCATGCACTCAAAAAAGATCCTTTTATTGTGATATACTCCTCAAGTGGTTTCAATAGCAAATAAATACCCTTGTGAGTCCCAGTAATCTTCCCCTTTTTGCAATGACAAAAATAAATAAATAAATAAAATAAAATCCACGAACTGATGTAATGCGGGTTGGGTTTTAGCCCCAAGCTAAACAAGCAATATTTCTGACACCAAAAGATGCGGCCATTGAATGCATTTTATAACAGTTCTTCTTTTATGAGCTCTTCTACATGACTGGGAAAGGGAATGCATATTCATTAAAAACCAGGTGGATGTCGAGAGAATTAATTGAGAAAACACACATTTATCGTCTTTCTTGACACAATCTCGCTACTTAGGGCGAAAAATCATGTGCCCATATTTAATAGGTAATATTCAGTTGTTGTTGTTGGTTTTTTTTTAATTCTTCAACCATCAACACCAGACCTAGCTAAATCAACAACTTCAAGAGCCAAGGAATCCAGAAACCAGTCTAGAACGAGGCTTTTGTCCAGCAAAAGGAATAACTCATCAACATTAATGGATAGGACATGACAGGTCATGGCAACCATGCTTACCTTTGAATGAGAAATGATTAATTTAATATTAATTAAATTCAAATATTAATTTAATTATGAATTAATTATTAGTTGATATATCTAGAAAAAAAAATCAAAAACAAAAAAATAAACATCTCAAGTACTGTCACCAAAGCTTTTGGGATATAGTGTCACAGTTGTATAGACTGATATTAGTTAATAGACAATGAAGTGGCCAAAATCATGTGTTCGGCCTGTTTTTTAAAGTATGAAGTAACTGTACTGGTTTGAACACCCTTCTGAGTTGACAGCTTTCACAGCTCTCCCTGAATGATTGCACACAAACAAAAAAAGACTAAATGCACCCTGATATATGGAAACCATAAAATTTGGTTATAAACACCACCTTCCAGTTAAATGATTAATGGGATTTCCAAACAACCTTTTCCTGTCTACGTGATTTTTCTCTCATAATTTCTGCAGTCTGGTGCACCACGCTGTCACTGTCATGGAGCTTTTACTGTGACGGCCCCCAAGAGATCTGACACCCGCCGTGTTCTCTACCATGATTACAGGTGTGACAGCGACAAGGACAGACATGAAAACACCAAATCGTGTCATCAAAAAAAAAAAATAAATAAATAAATAAGTAAAAACCTCAAGACTTTCTTTTTACCCACGCGTGTGTTGTGTTACACACTTTAAAATTTGTTTGGCGCAGAAGACTCATGCTTGTTACTAACAATCACAGACACTCACTTGTTGTCATTATGTGAAGTGCACTCTTTTGTCCTCACAGTGGGACAGTAGAAATGCACCCGCTGGCAAATTTCCAAAATCACTCCGCCCACTATTTTAAAGCCCACTCACTACGCACTGAAGGGCCAGCACTGTGACTTTTTCCACTTGTACGAGTGTGCGTGTCTGTGCGTGTGTGTGCAGTTTTAATTGGTGCAGTCAGTCCATGGAGACATTCCCCACCACTTCTCAAACAGTTTAATGGAGCATTACTCCAGGATCTGGGTTAGTAAAGTCAATAGATTGATATCCCACAGACATAAAGTGTCAGTGTAGCTGCCCATAAGGTCTTTCAAACGCTCCCTTTCACACTGTAGATTATGCACAACCTCAGTGCACCCTGGTTAAGCAAAATGCAATATGAGATGGGGACTTCAGAGTCAGGTGTTTATTCTAGAGCACCCGAGGATAATCCCAAGATGGCACACTGAGTAC
Source organism: Echeneis naucrates (assembly GCF_900963305.1). Taxonomy (NCBI): domain Eukaryota; kingdom Metazoa; phylum Chordata; class Actinopteri; order Carangiformes; family Echeneidae; genus Echeneis; species Echeneis naucrates. The sequence goes on from NC_042527.1 coordinate 3,363,851, forward strand.
CAAACCTGCATGGGCTGCAAAGCCAAGAAATAAAATTTTAATTGTTTTTTTGTTTTGTTTTGTATTGTTTTTTGCACCACTGAAGCAACTAAAACTCATGAAACATTAAATTACAACTGTGTCATTAATCTCATTCATCTTCCAACGAGTGCTACTGTAACAATTTTGAATAACTTCCTCCAATACAACTCTCCCTCCTCTTTTAATTCATTTTGCGCCAAAATGAATTCAAATCAGTCAATAACAGTGGCGATATGATTGCAATTAACCAATTCATGTTCAGATTTTTTTCCTTTTGTATATTTGCAACCAATATATTTCAATGAATTTGTTAAATACAGTTTTGAACGTCCCCCAAAGCAACTGATTAGCCAGTTTCTCTTCTTAAAGCCGTTTGTTCAGTCAGTAAAAACAAAATGAAACAACAAGCTCACAGACAACATGCTTTTAATTATAAGAGGTTTACCTGCTCACTGTTTCATTTCTACAACACAAAGTCATTGCAAGCCCTGAACTAAACTAATACTGAACTAATCTTCTTCTCATTTAAAACATTCATTCATTCATTCATCTTCTGCCGCTTATCTGTTCCTGGGTTGTGGAGGTTGCTGGAGCCAATCCCAGCTCACACTAGGTGGGGGCGGGGTCGCCCTTGACAGGTCACCAGTCCATTACAGGGCCAACACACAAAGACAGACAGTGACCAGAAACCACTCACACTCACACTCAGACCCACGGACAATTTAGAGTCACCTGTTAACCCAAACATGATGTCTTTGGACAGTGGGATGAAACCGGAGTGAAAGTCTCAACGCAGGACCTCAACAGTCTTTTATAATGACAGAAATGAGGCCAGACCAGAGGCTTTCAATATATACGCTAGAAACAAGGAACATTGAAGGGATTTACAAGAGAAAGAAAAACTCTACAGTTGCAACCTTGCATTTAAATCTCGAGAGGCAGCTGTGTCTGGCAACCGTTATCAGGGCCAGAAATTTAAGCTGTCGCATGGACACAAGGATATTAGTTATAGAAGCTACTATAGAAGTCATCTGTGGTAAAAAAAAAAAAAATAATAATAATAATAAAAAAAAATAAACATGTATCTCTGTTAAAATAATTTATATACTCATATTTCTTTCCTCCCTGCTACATACAACAGCAATTTTATGATACATCAAAGTCATTTTTGCTCAAAAGTATGCCTGGCAAATATGTCTCCACTTGAATGCTCAGCAGTTTTCAAGCTTAAAGAAATTAGCCGCAAGCAACCTAAGATGCTGTCAACAAATGACATTGGTGAAAAAAGAAAAAAAAAAAAAAACCCTTATCTAACCTTTTTTTCATTTCACTTGACACCAGAAATTGAAGCCTACTGTGATTCTGTGTCATAGCATTCATGTCACGTCTCAATGCCAACACAAGCGGAGTCTGCAAAAGCATTTGGTCCCCCTCTTTTTGCCCCCTCCGCATCTCAAAGCTAATGGTGAAAAGAGAGGGAAAAGGGAATATTTTGATTTGCTTTAATCTTGCCACTCAAATGTGAGCTCCTATGCCTACAAGCACTTTCAAAACTGACATGCAAGCAAGCTCTTCTTTATCCATTCAGCATGGCTGCTTTGCTTCTTTGCTGTGTGTGTGAAGCCAGGTTCAAATGGGTGTGTAGACTAGCTTTTGTTGTGGTCGTTTTTGTTTTGGCCCTCAGGTTACAATGTGCATCTACTCAGTCCTGCTACTACTGCTGCAAGATAATGTTTCTGTGGTCTTTAGATTTTTTTTTTTCATATCCTTTTTCTTCTTTTCCCTGCCTCTCTCAACATTAACAAACTTAGGGGCAACATGAGTCATTCACAAAGGAACTGTTGCAATGCCAGACAACCAGGCTTACCATGGCTAAGCACTTTGACCTCAGACTGCAACTCAACTCATATAACTTAAAGAATCAATCCTGCAACTTTGTGGGGATAAGGGGTGGGGTTAAATGTGTTCCAAACCTTATCTGTAGGATTAGCATTAGCACATCCACTGTCACTGTGTCAGCCACTTCCAGTTACAAGTTAACAAAACAAACTAAGCAAATGAAAGAAGCTAACTGTTGCGGTACATCTGTCTCCACAGACTCTCCATCCGAGTCCTGGTTTGACTGAGGACCTAATGTGGCTGAGTCTCTGATGTTACCTCATCTAACCCACCTCACCTTTTCTGTCGTTTCACCTGGCAACAGCAGTGGTGGTGGGCAAGCTATGAGGCTGATCCAGTCTTGAAATCAGGAAGTAATGGCAGATGTGCTTGTTTTGTTTGTGCTTTTCCAGGACATCCAAAAGTGAAACAAAATATCATAGCAAAAGGATGTTTGCAGAGTTTAAAACATGACATGGAAGGGAATTAAGGTATTCAGCTGAACTGCACAATAACACTGAAATCCATCAAACTGTTTCTCAAATTACATTCTGTAATATGAAAATTGTCATTTGAAGTAATGAGCACTGCAGACATTTTTCACCCAGTCCAGTTTCCCTTCAGTTCTTTGGTCATTGTTGTGATGCTGCAGTGAGCAAATTATTGCAGTTGCAGTTTTTTAAGTCGCTCTCCTTGGTTCCGTGATCCTCATTTCCAGCAGCAGCAGGAGGCTCTTCTCAGCAAAAACTAAAAAGCTCTGAGAAACTTGAACAAAAAGGTTTGTAGCCTTAATTTGGCTAAAAACTACTACCAGAGAACGACTTACTGGTTAGGGTTAGATCGCCTAGATCCTAGACGGGCAGGCAAGAGACAGGAAAAGCATCAAAGTCACAGTTGGGATGAGTAAGATAGATAGGGCAAGAATAAAAGAAAAGTTTACTTATTATTCAAAATCCACAAAGTTAAATATTAAAACCGATCAACAATATTGTTTAAATATTGCTGAAATGGCCTTAATTTAATTTGAAAGTAAGCTGCTGATCGCACAGTTGAAGGGAATGAGCACACTCAACTTCACGTGAAGATGACAGTAACACAGTAAAGGCAATTATTTGATAGGGATATGTAAGGAAAACCATATCTATGAAACTGAAACACACCCGCATCACCATGGAACCTCTGCTTGAGGTTTATCGTACTGGGCCTTGTTGAATTTTAATTGAATGCCTATGATTTTGACTATGCTTGGAGCAAGAGCCCACAAGGCACTTAACATGGACATAAGATCAGAGGGACGTTTGCCTGCAGCACCATTTACTTGACAAGTTTCCACTACAACAGGGACATCTTCAAAGTGTGGCGAGAAAGGGAAGTAACCAGAGTAGAGCATCATGGTTGCTGATATAGATTGATTTCACCAGCATTTCATACAGCACTTCAAATTAATTCCTGAGAAATGAGTGTCAAACGTGTGAACAAAAAGAAAGGTTAGGTCATTTCCCAAAATAGCCAAAAATCTACTTTTTCGCTAAGACCAAGACACACAAAAGCTAAACAAGTTAAACATCCTATAGGATTATAACCAGGTGGATGTCAAGATCCAGTGTTTGACTCATTGACATGTGATATGTAGCAGATGCTTGCTTTTGCTTGAAACCAGAATTTTATTTACTTTATGGGTCATAGAGTCATCACATTTGTGATCTGGAAGACTTTGCATCCTGGTTACGCAAGTATCGGCTGCCATCAGTATCCGATGTCAGGAATAACACTGGCATTAGATGTCCTTCACCAGTGTTACCCCAACTGCATACTCCACATACGTGATTTTGGGTTGAAGAAGACTTGAAACAAGAGACTGAGACCCATAGCCTTCAGAGCTATTTTACTTCTATTTGCAACCAGAGGAGTCGCCCTGCGATGGTCAATACATCGAATACAGGTTTAAGGCTTTTCAGCAATGGCTTCACACTTCAGTGTCTTGGTCCACTTATTTGAACGGTCATTAAATTTTGGTCAACTGCCACTGCAATCTATATTTGCCCCAAATATCAGCATCAAGATTAGAGGCCGGCTGTGTGCCTCCACAGCGAAAGTTATAGAGCACAATCCTAATTTTATATAAGAGGCAGTAAATAGGAAAGTTTTCCATGTCATCCTGCTACTATACTCTTGTTCTCTATTTAATGTGGACAGTTGTGAGGTTTCTGCTTTAATGTAGCTTTATGATTCCTGAATGTGTAAACAGGCAACGGTTTACAGACATTCGGACTGTAGTAATTTTACAGCGTGATAATATGTCAGTGTCATGTTGACTGTGAGTTTTACTGCCCATTTAGGGCAGTAAACAGTTTTGAGTGGCCTCCCAACAGAAGGAGAGCATCTGGTCGATGTTTACAGCTCTGTGTTTATTTGAGGAAGACGGACTTTGGACTCAAGGAAACGGTGAACAGTTTTGTGCACCAGTCTAGTCATACCAAGCATAGTTGTGTTTTGATGAGAGTTGTGTAAGGTGTCCCCTCGTGTGTTAGGGGAAAGCTGTGCAAGCAAGAAAACTATACCCTATGCAAATCTGAAAATCTATTTCAAATTAAGCAGTCACAGACTCTGGATTTTGATTTTGATTTTAATCCTAATGCCGTCAGTCTCTCTGGCTCACTCTCAGTCCGTTCTCTTCTCTCCCATATGTTCAAATACAACGTATCATTTCAGACTTTTAAAGTTTACAGATACATTTAATTGACTTCTTTGCAAAAAAAAGAAACGTAATTAGATTTCACATTTAATTTCACAAACTTACCAAAAGTTGTAAGGTAGTTCAGCCTGAGGGCCTAGGAAGGTGATAGGTAAACAGTCTCAGCAGACACTGGTTCCCAAAATAATAACAATAATAATTAAAAAAACTTGCAAGAAAATAAATATAAACTTAAACTAATTACCAACTCAAACTAACGGCACATGTTCACCACAGCATGGCCCACCTTCCCTCCCCAGCCTCTGAACACCACAGAGCTTTTATACAACCCTCAGTTAGTCCCTTTCAACCTGCACCAAACAACACAGGTTACCTCTGTCCTACATTAAAAAAACAGAACATTATAACATTTGTATTATTTGCTCCATTGCATACCTCCTGTAAATAAAGTTAATAAGCACATTACTCAGCCTACAACTAGCATACTAAAATACTAAAACAAAAGAAAAGCCCCTCCACATGGTTCAGCCCTGACATCAGTCCTATAAAACCCAGGAAGTGCTGTGCAGCCCTCTCCCAAATAAACTGGGCCTGAACACAGGGCGCTAACCAGGTAAGCACAGACACAGAAAACAATTTACTAACTTTCAACCTGTTACCAATAAAGACAACCCAACCAAAGACTATGTGTTTGTTTGAATTTACCCCTTTCTTTGATATAACCTGCAACTTAAACAAACCTAGAATTGTAAGTAGTGCAATGTTATGGCAGCTAAATGAAAATAATATAGCCCACTAATCATAGGGACAAGTGGTGGCTATACAAAGTCTGCACCCGCTTTGCTACAAAAGTCATCTAGCAGTTCTCTAGCAAGTCATTGTGACCCATATTTAGTTTTGGTGAGTAGCAGTTTATCTCATGTTGTGATTCTTTTCACCTAATCTCGTTTTCATCCCTAAAGCCAACACTGCAGAGATGGAAATGAATGATAATAACATATATCTTATTTTTGCTATTTGTTATTTGAGTTAAATTAAGAAGATCTGTCTTACTTCCATGTCTGTACGGTACATTTAAAACAAGGACCAATTAGTTTAGCTTAGCTTAGTTTTACTTATTGTGACAATGTAATCTAAGGGAAACTGGCAGCTTTTAACGGCTGAGAGTTTAGAAATTAGCTCAAAACTAAGCCTGTCACCTCCTGGTGGTAGCTTTACTGATGTTGATCTTCTGCTCTTCTCATGTAAAGCCCACCAAGAAAACAACATTTCACAGTGTTTCAATTAGCTTGGACTACACGTTGCTTCATCAATGTTAATTTGTGATTTAGCCTATGTTAAGCTCATCACCTATCCATGTGTTTGTATCACGCTGAGCAAAATAGTGTTGTCTTTACTTGATACAAACTTCCGGGGAGAACAAAGCACTAATTTATTTCTGACATAATGACATTTGATATTTCCCTTGGTAGAGTTCAAAGGCAGCAAGATTTGGCTCGTTTTTTAAAACACTGAGTTCAGTCTCTGTTCCCTCTTTTTGTTGTACTTTTAGTATTGCTACCGGTCTACCGGTCTATGTGGACTATTTTTGTTGGACTTTGCTAACTGTAAATAAACACTTGGTTTTACCTGATCTGTTTCTGCATCAGAGTCCCTTTTTGTGACTCATGACAGTGACTTCCCAAACCAATGACATTTTCTACCAAAGCACATTTACACCAGATGACTTTTGTGTCTCTTCAATATGTGTTAGCCTCGATGATGAAGCCCATTTGTCAAACACATTACTTACACATTACTGTAGCATATTTTTAGTCCTGTAAGGACAAAGAGAAAGAGCAGAAATTTATTTAATGGTTCACATTATACTAATTTACTAATGCTAATAAAATACAAATTTAGCCTGAGTCCATTTGTACCCTGGAAGAAGATGGCAGTTTCTCTGTGGGTAGGAAGAAAACCATTTCTATATTGGAGGTAAAACCACATCATCACAGTGTGTCCCAGCATGAGTGTAGTGTGTTGGGTTATATATGGCTATAATCCAGCCAGCTTCAAGACAGTCTCCTTAAAATTTGAAATACAACAATTCCATACAACTGAGCTGCAATGGCAGATTATTGCAATGGCAATATTTTTGGTGGGAAATGCAATGCTATTGGTTTGATGCTCAAAAGCCACGTTACAGCTGGAGGTTGGTGGCAGGTGTACACTGTACATGACTGTCACATCAGACACTCGAGCTTCCATCCACAATCCCATCTTTGGTTCAAGCTAGGCAATAAAAGCACTTTGGCATGGGTTAGCGTTACACGCACTTTGTTTGGAAACACTGTAGTATTGAAGACAGTTTTTCTGAAAACTTAACCAAACTTAACCAAGTCTTAACTGAGCTATAAAAAATGGGATGCCAAAGTCATTACAAATCAATGCTCTACTGCAAGATCAGACATTGTTATGAAACACTATTGTGTCGTCATTATACTTATGAAAATCCTAATTTCCTCCCCATGGAATTTATTTGATGCTGCATACAAGTATTAGTAAACAATGGTGGAAATTATTATCAGTCCCAGTGATCACTTCTTTTTTTAATGAAAAGATTTGAAGCTTTCGGTAACATATGATGTTAGACTCGTCGTCATAGTTTTTTTCTTTTTACCAATGACCGTCTTTAAATGTAAAAATTCACATTACAGTAATTTGTAGTGGAAATATGACAAAAAAATTAAAGAAAAAGAAAAAAGGCAGAGTTTGCAGTTCTTCCAATGTTCACTAGATTGCTCATTTTGAAACAAATGACTTCAAGGCAAGAAGGAATATATTTACTGATACTGTTTTCACATTGTAGTTAATTTCCCCTCTTATGACAACAGTATGGGTGCATTTTGTATAACTCATACATTTAAATTTTACTCTGACTTAAAGTTAAACATAACTGAACACCTGATTGTATTCACACCTAACTCTTGGCTTCACTTTTCTTCTCATTTTTGGTTTGGCTGAAGTCTGGTGCTGCTAAAACCGCTACAGTCAAACAACCCACTCTGAGCTTCAAAATTGGGAATGGATGACATGATCACGATGATAATGCTGCCATTGCTGCTGTTGACAATCTGCTGGATTAAGACGAAATAGAAACAACATTTCAATTAAAGCAAAACATTAGAAGAAAAGGTACAACAACTGCCAACAGCTTCGCTATTAAAAAATAATTTGCCAGACACTTTTTGAAGACAAATAGCAATGTAACCATTATAGGTGTGGAGTGATTGTTTCTTCTGCACTCATTATAATGGCTAAAATTGAAATAAACATGTTCATGCAAATCTTCATGGACTGAATAATAAATAATTTCATTTTGACTGCAAGAGACTTTATCCAAGGTCTTATTTAATTAACATTAGTAAAATTGTTTTCCTTCAGTCTTGTCAATGACAGTTTCTGAGAGTAAGTTTTTTGAATTAATTTTACTAAGGAGAGAAATAATTGCCACAACAGATTAAACCAAAGAAACTGCTGGAATATTAACGACAGAAAAGGAGAATTTATCAATCTGGGATATCTAATTGTGAAGTTATGTCTTAACCAGGGTGTCCTCTGTTAGCATCGTCACCAGCTCCCAATGTGGCATACATCAGGGGTCCTCCAATCTCTAATAGCATCACTGGTGTGGTTAAAATTAACAGTACAAATTTGGAGTCACTCCCTTGCATTAAGAAAACATGGACAGTCAGTAATAGAGTAGTCTCACACTCTGCTTGTCTTTATAAGTATGTAGCCGGTTTAGGGTGTCCCACTGCCATTTTTAAGATCAATAACATGTATATTGGCTTTTCTAAAGGGGTTGCACTTTGTGGATCGATATAACAATAGCTCTGCACGGTGTTCTGAATTAATTACTCACAATCTGGCATGCATGACGCGCCCGATTCCTACAATAAAGATCAGAGGCAGGGAGTGTTGCTGTAGGGAAGCCATTTATTTCTGTGGACTGCAGGTTCTTTGGCAGTTTTTGTATCTGTGGGGAGTGCATGGGCTGTGCTCCCTGCTCTCTCAGTGCAGCACAAAGTTTTGAAAAATGCCTTTTTCCTCTCAGCATCTTTTGAGGAGAAAGTAAAACTATAGCATGGCTGCTCATGGAGCCTCTCAGATAGCAGTGAATAGCTGTTTTTCTGCATTGTAGACAAGATGAAGGGAGACATTGATCACCTAACCTATTCCCAGGCCCCAGATTTAAGCATCTTTAAAAGCTGTGTGGTTCTGCAAAGGGGAGGGGGTTGTTATAGTTGCTTATTTCCCACTATGCAAACATTGGAACATCTCCCCAGGCTCTTTAGAAATGCTGAAGCCATTTGACAAATCATTTTCTCCAAAGTGATATGGTTTTAAAGTGGCTGTGTGCATGGGATTTCATTCCACTCTAATAACACCGAGCTGAGCAGAGATGAGATGAGAAAATAGATTGAGCCACACTGAGCTTTGTCATGTCCTCACACACAAAATGGATGCAATACGGAGTGGTGGGTGGGCTGGGATGGTGGGGGGCAACTAACTAAAATCAGGTTGGTTGTACTATAATGGACAAAAAACAACAGTGTTGCAGCTCACTTATGGAGCAGGTAACTGGATCTAGGGTTAGATCAAAATGCTCAAAATGATCCGTGTGCACAAAGCACTGACATTCATACCTCATGAATTTCCAGAACCACCACGAGAGCTTTACAAATCTAATACAAGAGTCAGCCTAATGCACCAACATTTTCAGACCCTTAACCTAAACCTCTCCTGTGCTTTTTTCAGTGAGCAGTCAAAGTCTGATTCAATAATTCCTCTTTGCTTCACAAATTTGCCATGAATCTCATGTTTTTGTTTGATCAGTGTGAGCTGTGCAATTGCAGGATCTCAGAATATAATGCCACGAGCTGTTTCTAAAGAAGTAGAAATGCTGAGAAAATGGGTTTAAAGATGGTGCTTAACAGAATTTACAAAAAAAAAAAAAAAAAAAATGGCCCAAATGGCTTTAAGCCCCAAGAGTCAATCCCAGAGAATGCACTTCACTGTTGGCTAGTCCCAGAAGGAATGCTGAGCAACTACCAAATGGTTTTTCTCCATTTTTAAGGGATTTTTTTTTTATTTTATTATTTTGTAGAAATACGTTCAGAAACCAAAACCAGTCTGGTCCATTTTCTTGCAGAGCCGTGCAGAGCTCTTGGTCTTGGTCTTGGTCGTGCTCTCATGCTTATGAGATTATCTGTCTCAGTCAGACTGTCACATGCATACAGAAAAGGAAGCAAGCAAGTTAGGGTTAGGGTTTGTCAGTGTTCTATAAAGCATAGTACCTTCTTAACTTATTTTGGATTCATACAAGCACACATGCATTTTAGATGTTTGCAAGCTTTTTGTGTGTACCATTTCCAGTTTTGTCACACTGTGGTGTTAAATAATTATGAACAGTTGTTGAACCTCAGAGTACCTTCATGCCAACTCCTACTCCTCAGGGTATGAGGGAGGTGGGGGGCATGAAGCAGGACATGGGCTAAAGGGAACAGTGTGCCGCCTTAGAAAGTGAGTCACCTTTCGGAACTTGGTATTGAGAATCAACACGATTTTTGCACAGACTAAAAAGATGGAAAATAGGAGGAAGACTGGAAAAGAGATATTTTTTTAAATTACAGCCAGGGAGGATGTGAAGGTGAAAATGTAGCGCTTTTGTGACCACTGCTTCTTCCCTCAGTGTAGGGACAGGGCTGCAATGCTGGGAGTACCGTGCCCATGGCAACGCCGCCATGCCAACTCCAATCATGTGTCCTGCATCACTACAAAACAGCCATGTCCCCCGGGGAGGATGCAGCCAACAGCTAACGAGAAACAAACACCTCCCTGTTCTTGATGCTCAATGAGAGACAGCCTTGGAGAGGGAGAAAGCATCACAGAGAGACAGAGAGAGAGAGAGAGTGAGAGAGCTAGAGGTGGCTGAGATGAAGGCACAGGGCTGTAGAGAGAGCAAACAGAAATGGAAAGTTTTATTTGCTGGCTGCTGCCTCTGAAAAGCAGTACGCTGCGGAAACAGCTGGCCCACTGTAGCTTGAGTTGTTAGCTGCAATTGTATTTTATTCTGGCACAGGCTGTGTCTGATGTGCTCTGTTTGAATGATGACTGTGTGTGAACTAGACTGAAAACAAGCTACTCCTCCAGACAGTCTCTTTGAAAGCAGGAGAAGAGCTTTGGGAAGCTGCCGACAGACAGTTTGATGAAACACTCTCAAGAAATAAATGCTTTTCTATGAGATAGAAAAAGTCTGGTCAGTAATAACCAGCAATACTTTTGTATAAATCTGCTCTAATATTTATCTCATGTTAAAGGGGGGTGGAAGAACTGTAATGTTAACCAGTTGCTCACAAACTACAAAGCAAATTGCCAATAAACTGTAAAGCTGCTAAACTCTTTAGCTCATTAGTTACTTGGTGCATCCTTAGCAGCATATCATTAGGCTCTTTTCTCTGGAGCTGGTGAGGACCAAAGAAGAGCTCAAAAGACTTATTCTCCTTTGAGGACCAGTTTCAATGTGTCCTTTTGGGTTTGCCAACATACACATACATACACACCACCACACCTGCACATAACCCCACATAGGTGCACTTGTATCGGTGCAGTAGCTGATGATTCACAACCTGTAGTTCTTGTTACTGATTCTAAATGGTGCTTTCTTTTCAAATTAAATATTTTCTTTTGTTTCCACTCCAGCACACTGTAGAATCTCTCCCAGTGAGCTATTTGCTGCTTTTTCTCCATAGATGTGCTATCCCAATAAACCTGAGTTATAAGCAATATCAGTCATTGCCTTTAACTGCCAACAGGATTATGATTCAATGATCCACAAAGCTTATTTATCCCAAAATGAAATGGAAATGCACTAACAAACCTGAAATGCTTTTTGATTGACATGCCTCTAAAAATTTTCACAGCGTGTCATAAGCTGCAAGCAAGGTCAATATTACGATATACAAGGTCAATGCGATGTCGTCTTAGCATCGCGCAGATTGGACTCATAGGTGGGGTCTGCAGGAAAGAATAATGCTTGTGCGCTGAATAGGCATCATCAAACATAACTTAAAGTACACGAGTGCTGTGCAAAAACACCAGCATTAGTACTTGGCTCTATAACTGTGCAGAAAGGGGTTTAAAAATCGTATTTTTCCTTCAGCACTCGCTCCCTCACACACAAAAATTCATTCATTTTACTCATCTTCTACTGCCTATCCGTTTCCGGGTCGTGGAGGGTGCTGCAGCCAATCCCAGCGCACATTGGGAGACATACAGAGTCTCAACAGACAGAGAAAAACAACCACTCACACTCACACTCAGACCTATGTACGATTTAGAGTCACCAGTTAACTCAAAAGTGATGTCTTCGACGTCACACCAAAATATTAATTGATTTGTTTGTATGCTGTGTAAAAAAATTAAGCTGAGAAAAGAATGGTAGAAAACTGTACTTGACAAATAAAATATGGTGGCTAACTGATCATTAATGGCTGCAGTGATTACTGAAGGGTTCCTTTAATGAAAGCCCGGCACGATTGCTTTCCTCCACAGTCAGATATGGATGTGAGGGAAGAGTAATCACCTCGCTCCCTCTTCTGTGGCCGAGGCACCGTTTAGCACGACCCCTGTGGGCTGGAAGTTTGAAATTAATTCCCTAATTTCCAAAAGTTTATAAAAAATGTATCAGAAGATAATGGAGGTCTCATCGCGTCTTTGCTGTATCTGTCGGCTGCTGCACCCGCACTGACTGCCTTTTTAGTCCTCTTCTCCTGTTCAGCTCTCTATTCTCTCTGTCTCCAGACTCTCATTCCCCTCTTTCTCACAAAGCTCGCTTGCCTCTCGCTGTCTGAATCTATATTCACAGGTTTTTTCAGAGGAGCAGAATTATTCTCAGGCTCTTTTTCAGCCTCATAGCTTCATCTGGCTGCCTTTCTTATCACCATGAATTGAAAAAATAAATTAAAAAATAGAGGAGAGTAAGGGAAAAGCTTTGCCGAGGACATTTAAAAATGCCACCTACATGTTCAAATGGGCTAAACATCAATGTAAGGCTTCAGTCTTTATGCAGCGAAATCTAATGATTGGTTTGCTTATACAGTCTTAACCTTCCCACCTTACTTACAGGCATATGTGCATTCAGATTTGCCAATAGGAAGTAGAGGTTAATACAGCAGATCAAGTAAGGAGAATTATTCTGTGTGTTGTGTACAGCAGTGGAGCCTGGCACCTTCTATCGTAGTCTCCTCCTGGTAGAGTTGCAGTCGGTCAGCGGATGCCTTTGTAACATTTCTAATTCCGGCATCAGTGACCACAGCTCGTGGTTTTATTGACCACAACCAAATTTGTAGCTTCAGTTGCTTAAGATGAATCAGACCTCTGTCTTGTTTGAGTCATTCTCAGAACAGAGACATGGCTTCTTTTCCAAAGCAATATTAGAATGGAGAAAGCAGTTTACCTGTGCACTGCTAACAGAAACTTTAAAATGTTTAAATGTAACACTTTATGGTTTGATTACAGAATTGCATAGTTGATTAATGTGGTTAAATTATGTCATGATCGCACAATTAGTGACCATGTTAAAAGAAAGATGTGTGTGTGTGTGTGTGGTGCAATTCGTCTTTGACTGAATGAATCATGAAGTGGTTGCAGAACTTCGACACTCCTATCTAATGGCAATGCCCTGACCCTGTCTGTAGAACAGACTTCATGCAGTCTGTTTAGATCCTTGACCTGCTGCAAACCACTGACCAGCAGAGACTCAGAAAAAAAACGCTCAAGCAGATGTTGATGGCTCTTCACCTCCCAGGATGTCTTTACCATCTGGGGATCATTAGTTTCTCGGAAGGAAGTTACAAGGTTACCAAATATGTAAATTAACCGTAGGTTTTTGATTATATCAGTAAAGATCCAAAACTTGGATTGTGTCACAATTTCATTTCAACACAAATGTCAGTATTTCTGCAACTTGCAGCAGAGCTCAACTGAAATTTAAATGCATCTTGGATGGGACTCCAATTGACTTTGATAATTCCCTTACTTTTCCTCTCATACCAGTGTAATGTTGATGTATGTTTCTTGTTATCATTATAAAAAGCATTCATCAATAATACCCAATGAATCTTACTGAGTTTGAGGATTTGCCTTTTAATCCAAGGCTACCAAGAGGTTGTGTTATTGAGTGCAATGTTGAGTAAAAAAAAAACTATAGGATGAATGCTTTGTTGTTATATATGTCATTAAATTTGAAAACTTTGTATATCCAACTATCCTTTTCCAAGGTCCAGTGACTGCTATTTTAGCTTTTTGTAAAAGGTAGAATAACTCATTATTATTGTATTTTTTATTGTACTCAATTTTTATATCGTATGATGGCACATATGAAGAGAAAAATTGACTTTATGCACCATTTAACAAAATAAAATCATGAAAATGGTTAATTAGGAAGAACAATTACTTTAAGTGAAACATTTAAAAAGGCCCAATTACAAATAAGGTACTTACAAGAATGAGATTTAATGAAATTTAAACCTCAAAATTCATCATACATGAAATTAACTAAAATAACCTTCAGTAGCAAAACTAGGAAGAAATCAGTGGAAAACATGAATACGACCAAAGCAATATTGGCGTTGTGTTGGTGTTACAAGAACAGGAAATGTGGAAAAACCAGTTAGCCACAAAACTATTTCATTATCACAGCCCTCGTGGTGTAACATGAATGCTGACAAATAAGATAATAAGCCTTGGATTAGGACCACCTGATTTTTGGATGATCACTGTGCCTCCTGCAACAGGTGAAGACAAGTAACTTTTTACTCTCTCACGCCACTCATATCAGTTTCCATTCTCCAATCTAGTCTTGGTGATGTGTTTTACCATCAAACAGTATTTAATTATTATTATATATTTCTCTATTTGTTAATTTACTTTTGACCTTTGTTGAAAATTAAAAAGAACATTTTAGACAAGAACCCGATATAATAAGAGAACTGCTTCTCTCATAGACTCAGGTGACTGGTCATTTGAGTTTTATCAAATGTTATGTTATCAAATGTTCGGTTTAGGGTAAAATACCCTGAATTGGCAATAGTGCTGTTGGGCATCACACATACTCAAAAATTACATTATATCATGTAAATTCTACGGTATATGCTATGCTATGCTATTTTTGATATATTATTATTCCGTTTTTGTTTTTTTTGTTTTTTTTAGTTCATACACGGAGACAGAGTACAGCAAGAACTAAAAAGGTCTGAACTTTTGTGGCACCACTCAGGTCTGTATCCCACTCCCATAAAATTCCACCCCATTTCACTGTGGCCACGTAACCACATCACATTTCCATGCTATTTAAGATGATAGACAAATATGTTTCAAAGAGGATGTTGAATATTTTAGGTGGCCTTTAGTGAAGCAGTGTAATGATCATATTGGATAGTCATTTCCAGTGGAGATGGGTGTCAGCAGTATAACCTGGCTCATCAGGGAGCATTTCCATGACAGGATTGCTGACAAAGCTTCCTGCAGAAATAGCTCATGAGTTGCAATTTCGCCCAGACAAGAGTGGAGATCATTTTGTACGCCACGTGACACTTGGTTGGTTTAACTGAGAAATGTGGACCTGGTTAGACATTGTACAGGATATAAGAAATTGCCCCAACAATCCTGCAATCGGTGATTTGACACCGTGAGTCTACTTTGTATTTGTTTGCCACTACTAAATGTTTTGTTTTCTGGCATGATGCTTTTGGGGTGTCCACAGTGGTTGCTGCCACCATTGACAGGGACAGCAAAGTGGAACGGAGTCTACAGCAGCATAGTGGAGAAAGACAGGTGTTAAAAACTGGTTATCTGGATATTAATATTAACACCAGGCTTTGCCAGAATCTGTTAATTTGTCATGGTGTTTAGTATGAAGCTGAGCGTGTCATTGCTGCCTTATCTTAATAGTCTGCTACAGTGTCAGGGCAAAGGAATTAAAATGTTTGGGATACTTTTTATCTGTCTCCTCTGCCGAATTTGTCCAAAACAACATGAATTCCTCACATTTGTGAAATCACACTTTTGTGAAATGGAGAAATTATTTTCCGATAACACAGGAATCATTGGGGAGTGATATATATATAGCAAACACAGCTGGTGTTCTTACAGTTCTTACAGTAATAGATTATATATATATATATATATGTAAATACATATATAATCTATTACTGTAAGAACACCAGCTGTGTTTGCTTGTCATTCCCCTTTTGCAGGAGGGTCAAGCCGGATTGGATGTGACGGTGAAACAAACATAAGAAGGAGATCTGAGGAAGTTTATTCAAGCTGTCACATGTGCTCAGGGTAGTACTCAGAAATGTCAGGGTTGACAGGTCCCCTGTTATCCACCCGTCCTGCACTACAGCAGCGGCCACCACTGTATGTATCCTTCCCAAGTGTCCTCTCTGACAAGTTTAACTACTATGGTTTCTTTTGCTTCAGGCAGCACTGCATTGATACAGAGTCAGTACTTGTTTGGATCTGTGAGATGTCATAACTAAGTGTTTTTTTGTTTTGTTTTTTTTTTCTGTGAAATGGAAAATGCACAAGTGGGAACAACAGATCATATTCTTTACCAGATGACTAATTTTTGTTACACTTTCAACACATGCATTAGGCTATAGTCATAGATTTCCTGTAGATAAACTTAGACAGCTAAAATAGACCCCCTCTTCAGCCTTGAAGGTGTCTTATTTTATAAATGTTTGTTGTACATGAATTTGCCTTCTTGAAAATATTTGAACCTTTGACTCGAGGCTAAAGACATTATTTACTAATATAGTGCATATAATTTTGGATGGAAGGATGGAGGAGGAAGAAGGATGAAATTTTACCAAAAACACTATAAAGAAAACAAGACAGCACAGCAAACATGAAACCAAAGTGTGCTTGAGACACACACTCTCAGGTCGCCACTTACATGTATTGACCATCTTTGTGCTATTTTAATATTATGCACAGAGTATAGATGTAGAGAAAAGTATAGGGAAATCATAGAAGTTGATGCTATGTAACATTAGACATATTGATCGGGATGTGTAGCTTCGGCTTCTATGTCCCTGGTGTGCTTACTGGGCAGTGCAGTACAGTGAGCTAAGTGCTTGAAGATTAAAAAAACAAACAAAAAAACAAGAGAAAGAGAGAAAATTGTGATTATGCATCAATGTGTTTCTTGCTTTTTACAGTAATAGCCTCTCCACTTCTAAGAAACACATTTTCCTTGATATTTGCAACAAATAAACACAGTTCAGTGTGATGGGTTTGATCAAAGTCATCTAAAGATTGCATTGTTTGTGCCGTTGCTTTCCCTATTCGCTATCTGATCCGACATGTAAGAAAACTGCCTTTATCCAACCCTGTGTAATGCATAATGTGTTTATATAGTCTACTAATTAGCATTGCCACATGTGCTTTGGAGCAAATTTAATACAGAGTGGAAATGAGAATGAGATTCATAAATCAAAACTGCACTACATTAAGTATGGTCTTCCTCAGCAGTTTGTTGTGTGACTCACTGCATGTATTTATAAAAATCACAGTTTTTTTTTTGTTCTTCTTTCTTTTCTTTTTCTTTTGATTAATATCACTTTGTATTTAAGATTATCACATTATTTCTTTTTTTTTTTTTTTTTAGAAAAGTTTCCAAAAGCTCTGCAGGAACTCAATGTCAGTCTCAACATACATTTCTGTCATAACAACAGAACCTTATAATCCTAACTTTATATGGATATCTACAAATAGTGTGCTACTGAATTTTTTCATGCGTGCTATACTTTCTCTGATGAAGGAATAGACCTGTGGTTAGCTTAATAATAGCTTCCAGTACCACATAGCCCATATTTCCCAGAATAAGGAAAAGTTAACCGCACAGGAAAAGCCCTGTTTGTTTCCATGACACTTTTGGAAAGTTGGAAAGTTTCCCAGCTTTGTTGAAATACTGAGAAGATAATGCGAGTTGTAAATTTATCATTAATCCACAGCTAATGTAAGCATCAACAGCTGTTTACCAAGAGCCAGCCTGGATGTTACAGAGACTGATTCATTCATTCATATTCAACTGCTTATCCATTTCCAGGTCGCAGAGACCAACAACCACTCACACTCACACTCAGACCTACGGACAATTTAGAGACACCAGTTAACCCAAACATGATGTCTTTGGATGGTGGGAGGAACTTGGAATACCCGGAGGAAACCCATGCACACTCAGCACAGAAAGGCCCCAAGCCCGAGAGCCAAACCCACAACCTAGCCTAACCTAACCTGTTGTGAGGCAACAACCACTAACCACTATGTGCCTCTGTGTCACAGAAATTACCAAAATAAATGAAATAAATTTATTAAAGCTAACTGGGTGGTAGCTTGCTGCTTGGCATGTTAACCTCAATGAAGCAAAGGAGTGACAGAAATAAAAGCAAAGTGAAAGTATAAGTTTCCACGTCTTTTCACAGCAAGAGACAGATCTTAAAGCCTGAAATAACAAAACTGCCCCTGAACTCACAATGTTTCTTGTTAATGCCAACATTGACTGTGTAGCATTAGAAACTCTTAATGGAAATAATCTTTTTTTATGTCAATCCTGATATCTTCAATAGATGACTGTAACTACAATCTTTCTACAACCTGAACAGATTATTTCAGTTGCCTGAAAATGAAATTTAAAATGTGTACTCCTTGGCAGCAGTGAATTGAATTATAAAGGAAAAAAATAATTCCCACATGGGGTTTTTGTCATAAAAACTAGCCCAAAAAACCTTGAAAGACCAAAAATTCTTGCAACGTTCATCTCCACTATCAAAGTTCTAAGCTTTATATTAAACATCTGCCTTTCATAATGTACAGAAATAAAACAACATTTGTGAAATGGGTCTGAAAAGCCACGTGTATACATCTGTAGTGCAGATTAATTTGTCCTTTATGAAACTTTTTTTTTTTACCTGAGACATGAACCATGAATGGTTTCGCATGTAATAATTTATGCAAATGCAAAGTTTCTGTTTCCCCACGTGATATCTTCTACATCCTAACTGTAACCAGGTGGTAAACATGCTGCTGCAGTTGATACTATGCATAATACCATGTTGGTTTGGAATTAGTCAGCAATATGTTGGTTAAATGTGTTTTGATATACATTTAGCGTAATTGCAGTTTGAGATTGCAAATGCATGAAATGAAAATGCTCATTACCTATAAGCTAAGGGAAAACTGTTTCTATTGTGTGGTCTGATTTGCCGTTTTTTTACTCTTATTTGTGTCGTGTATTTTTCCACAATGAACAAGATTTGGTTTCTCTTTTAAGACATAACCCGGTCCATTTTTTTTACCTTTTAGCTCTCCACTGTGTTCCTTTCTTTGATGTGTCCGTTCTCACCCGTGTGTGTCTGCGTGTGTGTGTCCGTGCATCAGTGCAGCTGTCCTCCACACCTGATAGTCATCTTCCCGTCAGCTCCAC
The DNA here is from genome assembly GCF_900963305.1 of Echeneis naucrates. NCBI lineage: Eukaryota > Metazoa > Chordata > Actinopteri > Carangiformes > Echeneidae > Echeneis > Echeneis naucrates. The sequence continues at coordinate 3,382,984 of NC_042527.1, forward strand.
ATCCTGCTGCAGTAAAAGGGGACTGATTCTTTGCCAGATCTTACTGTGGCATTGTGTGCTACTGACGCTTCAGCCGCTCTTTGCTCTAAAACTGTCTTGCGCTGATTCTTTTTTTGGACGTCTTTGTTAGCTCTGTATTTCCTAAGCCTCAGGTCAATACCTCTGCAACCCTCCTGCCTGCTATGCTCAGCTCTGGTCTCATCTTGCTGGCTTGGATTTTGCCTTTCCTGCCCCGCTCCATTGATTCCTGTCTGGATGCCAATCTCTGGTATTATTCTTCCAACCTGTTTCCAGTCCTTTCCCTCTATGCCCCTCATCCTGCACAATTTAAAATAAAAGACCACAGCTAGAGAATACAATTGTATAGAAGTAGCTTGTAAGCTCATTTGATTAGCATAAATGTTTGTGCTGTAGCATATCCTGTGCTGTGTTTATTGGAATCTGCCTTTTTTTTTTTTTTTTTTTTTTTTTTTTCCATTTTTGTTATATACATAACAGTGAAAAAAAATATGCCATAAATAACAGATAGGTAAAAGGAACAGATGTGCGTTTGTGGTTTTATCGCATCCTCATTTACAAAATAATTCCACATGCTTTCATCATGTGAATTCTACTTATAGATGCCTTAGATCCACACTACTAAGTACTATCTGTTTGTACATCACCACCGTATTTTTGTGTTCACTTCATATGCTGGAGATAAAGATGCATTCCAGAAAATAGATGTGCTACTGTACTTATAAATCAGGCTATTATGTTTGCTTTTGCATTTCCACAGTGTAGGATATTTTTCATCAGCTCTGTCGCTGGATGGTTGATTAAATTTAATGATGATTCTTTATGTTTCAAGTGACTTAAATGGTACCAGATAAATCCAGCTTCGGACTGTTGAAGGCATCACCTTTGTACAGTGAATAATGTTTTCTGTCTTATCATAAGAGCTAAGTTTATCACCAGTCTTCTAGTTATATACTATGTATGGCGCAAAGTGTGATACAACCAATTGTACTGTTGGATAAGTGGTAATTTTTCCTTCACTACAGTATTTTGGTTTTGATTTATTCTGGCTTTTGTCAGGAACAGTAAATTATCCATAAATATGGCCAGGCTTGGCATTGTTTGAATAAAAGATAGTATACTGGGAGACTGTTTTGGCCTCCACACTACCTCGAGGCAACTACAGAATATGTTAGGGAAGATATCAAGCTATTCTTCCTCTCATCTTGGCTTACAAGGTTTCAGGCAGTGGTTCTATGCCACTAATAATGCAGTGCTGCGCAAAAAATGCAACTGTGGATTTTAAAGAGGTGTGGGTGTGTGTGTGTGTGTGGGTGCACAAAAGCTGTCTCATTCTTTCCTTATCTTAAAGGCAGTTCTAAAAGGTGCTTTTTACAAATCACCCACAGGTGTTATCTTACATATCTGTCTGATCTTAAAGGAAGATATCTGTGCACATTTATTCACACGCAAAATCTCACACATCCCCCACTGAATACATCTCACTTTAAAACAGGCGACACATGCACGTCTTATATGTGACAGACCACCATACATATTTATATATTTGGAATCTCAGGGAGCATTGTGGGAAATATGATAGATGGCAGCCGTCACAGTGTATGATGAGAAATGTGATCGATGACCGTAGTGACACAGACCACACCTTTTTGGTTTTGCAATAACGGCACAAAAAACAAAATGATGAATGATTTTTACCTCATGAAAGTTGATGTGGTCCAACATTCAAAATGCATCGCAGCAAGAATCCACTCACTTACACGATGCATAGAGTACTGATGTATGGCAAATTTAGGAATCACCATACAGTATCTTCTCTGTTTGGATTTCTATGAATGGAAATTTTTGCATGGTATTTTTGCTTTGTTAATGCTAATGGGTTCCTTCTAATCTGCATCGGGGAGACTTAAGAATGCGTACATGATTTTGTTCATAAGTGTGTATCAGAATGTCTTTATCCTTTTAGAAATGTGTTTTTGCAAATATTAAAGGTCCCATATCGGACACTTTTCCTGTGTTGATATCAGTAGGAGGATATATTCGTGGTTTTAAGCATAATAAAACCATCTTGTTGGTTTTAATAGTTCTCTTCTCTTTAGAGCTCGTGTTTCAATAGGCCTCTTGTCTGATGGGTTAATTCTTTTCCAAATTCTTGAATAAAAGAATAGCATGTATCTGGTATCAGAGAATCAGAGAAACAAAATCCTGCAGGCTGTGAACATTTCACTGTCGGCTGAGACCTTGGATACTTTCACTTTGTTAAAATAGGACAATAAACCTGATTTATAAATAAGGGCCATAAATCTACCTTTAAACATATATATATATATATATATATATATATATATATATATCTCCATCCATCTTCTACCACTTAAACGTTTTTGGGTCACGGGGGGTGATGGAACCAATCCCAGCTAACATACCAACACACAGAGACAGACAGAGACCAACAACCACTCACACTCACACTCAGACCTACGGGCAATTTTGAGTCACCAATTAACACAAACATGACGTCTTTGGACGGTGGGAGGAAACCGGAGCACCCTCAGGAAACCCACGCAGGCACAGGGAGAACATGCAAACTCGCAGAAAGGAATATATATATATATATATATATGTGTGTGTAAAAGGCACAATTAATCTGTTTGTCGATATGCTAACCTAAATGTAACATTGAAGTATGTTTTGGATGTACCTATTGTATTTTTTCATTCTTTTCTTTATCTCATGCTGAGTGTTAATGCTTTTTTGACTTCTCATTGAAAACATGTATATAAACAGGATTGAAAAAAGTCAGAAGAAAATAACAGCAAAGCTGGTAAGAGCTGAGAGCAGAGGCATTGTCTGAAAAGTGAAACACCACTACAATGTTCTGCATCTTGAGCACAGCGAGTTCACTCATGGCTGCCCATCTCTCCTCCTGAAGCAAATTGTTATCCATCCTGGCCGGTCTTTGGTAAGCATACCATCTAATACAATGCACATAGCGTAGTTTGCTGAAAACTGCCATTATAAAATGAAAAAAAAAAAAAAAAAAACTAGCAAAAGAAAAGTTCTTGCATGTTTGATGGTTTCTGTTCACACTCCCCTTTTCTCCATCTGTTCAGCCTGAGGTGGTGCAATGAACACACCCCCATGTCTATGTTACCTGAAATGTATACCCTAATCAAATAGACAGCCCTGAAAACAAACCATAAAACTAAATGTCAGCACATCCCAGTGTCCACATTCACACACATGCTTACACATTAAAACCATTCCTCCTTCTTCTTCCCACCTCCTGATTTATTCATGCAGGCTGATTAGGCTGCAAGCCCAATGTAAGCCAGTTGCATCATTGTGTGGATAAATTGCTGTTAGTCAGAGCCGCTTGCAAGATTTACAGCTCCTTAATGGGGTAAAATTGGAGGAACGGTGGTTGGTTTAATTAAGGCTAAAAGAGCGAAAGAGCAGCTTCCACAGCAGATGTGTAGGTGAAGAGTAACTGATGTTAAGGAGATAGATATGGGGTTACCTTTATTTATTCAAGAAAAGTGCTGAGTGCTTTTTCACCACCAAATTACCATCACAGTTAAAAACAGTTATATATAACAGTCATGCCAGAATCTGCTAGAGAAAATTAAAGCGCCAGTTTATTAAAACTCCATGCCTGAAAGGGTTATTCTAGCTCTTGATAACATTATAAGGGTTTGGGAAGCTATTCTATCAGCCTTTAACAAATTAATATAATTAGATCTCAACTTGACACAACATGGATTAGCTCAGATGAGGAACAGGGCAGTAAAGCAATCATACAGGCATTACACAGACCTCCATGTTAGACACAACACAGCTCACAAACTGGTTTCTTTCTGGTTTAACTTTGATCTACTGCATTTACAATAGCGGGGTTTGCAGTTTTTCCATCCAACTTGGGATCATTATCAACAATTTAAAATGAAAAAAGGAAGGGTGGGATGTGTGTGGGGGGGGGGGGGTTGGATAATCCTCAGCAACTGTCAGAGCTGTACTCTCTTTTTGGTATATGCAATTATTTTGGCAGAGGGTAGTCTGTCTGGTTCAGAAGAGCTCCAAACTGCAGTGAAAACTGACAGAACAACAAAACCATAGGAACTATGAAAGAGCCAAGAATATTTAAATGAGGGTTAACTTTATTTTTACTTTTACTGTACAGGTAACTAATCTTGCTAATTTAGCTAGACCTCAAGTACAGTTCAAAAGACGCTACGCTTCCTGAAGTGATGCAATTAATGAACAATAAATGCAAGCCATATTTAAACTGAGAAGCACTCCAAAGTAAGTGATTGCAACAATTACATGAGAAAAAAAAAGACCCAGGTGTCTAAACTACAAGTTGAAACATGGATTCAAAATAAAATTAATAATTGGAGACATTAAGCAGACAGAAATATAGCCTTAATCCTGACTTTTCAGCTAGTCCATAGAGGGATTCTGTCTGGTTTGGTAATTTTGGGCCCCCTAGTTGTCAGAAGTACCTTAACGCTGAAATGAAAATGTTCAGAACCAGAAAGTTTATACTATAACTCTGGAGCTGATGAGGACTTGAATACATCCCTGATTGCTCCTGATTGAATGAATTAAATTGAACAATCAAAACCCAACTAATCAAGACTTATCATTTGTGTTGTCTGTGTCTGTATTTGCTGCAATCCACTATTCATCTATCATGCATTTAAATCCAAACTGACATGTGCGTGTGTCTCTTATTTTAACCAGGCCATTACATAATTCTCTGCAGGCGAACAACCTGGCTTTTAATTTTCTAGGAAGTTTTCCTGGTCCCTCCTGCAGTGAGTCTTGCGTGAAACACAGAAGGCCAAAGCCCCCCTACCCCCACCCCCAGATTAGCAGCTCAGCTGCTTTCTATAAAAGAAATGCATGCTGGGACACTGGTGGCATATAGGTGATGCAGAGTTCAGTACTCAACGTTCAGTCATTTTGTGTCCCATTGAAACAGTAGCTCATGACAGGCAGTGGAATGGGCTTATTATATTACAGAAAAGGGGTGTTGTTCAACTGGCAACCCTCTTATGCCATAGAATAAATGCGTTTCACGGACTCAAGTGAGCTACTGCCTTGATAAAACGGTACGAAAAAATCTAAAAAAAGTTATTGTGATTGGTTTTTGTTCAATATAATTTTTTGGTAATTACAATATAGAAGGTCCTCCTGCCTGCCTGCTTGGCTGCCTGCACATACTACACAGTGGTTACTATGAAAGACAGTCCTCAGGAGCCGCGACACTGCCTAAGGTCAGGGGACACCAGCATGTGCATCACTGCCGACCTGAAGAGAGCCATCAAAATATAACTGACTCTCCTCCATGAGCAATATTCTTTCTTTTATTGATTGATTGAGGTTGTATTTACTTTAATTTTATTTATTTTACTATTGAGTAGAGCGATTGTTGTGATGAGTTTATTCATTCATTAATCTCCAACCATTTCAAGGTCGCAGGGTGCTGGAGCCAATCCCAGCTCACACTGGGTGAGGGCGGGGTACACCCTGGACAGGTCACCAGTCCATCACAGGGCCAACACACAGAAAGAGACAGAGACCAACAACCACTCACACTCACACTACCTACAGATAATTTAGAGTCACCAGTGAAGCCGAACATGATGTCTTTGGACGGTGGGAGCAAAAATTGGAGTACCTGGAGGAAACCCATGCAGGCACAGGGAGAACATACAAACTCTGTGTAGAAAGGCCCCAGGCCTGGAACCAAACCTTGGCCTTCTAACTGTGGGGCAATAGCACTAACCACTACGTGCCGCCGGTTGTGATGAATGAATCTGTTATTTGTGGCACCTAACAGAGCAGCACTTTTAATTTTGTTGCCTTGTTCATATTGTGAATATGTTTTGTTTACTGCTGAAATGTGAATACATATATTTTGTTCACTGCTGTTGCGGGATAGTGTAGACTCGTGAACAACGAAGGTTTAATCCTCCAGACATCAGTTTGACCTTGACGGTTCTCTATGTTTGTACAAGGAGCATGATCTACCGGAAGGGATACAGCTTGATATGAAACTGCTTATACTCAGACATTACTGTACTTGCTCTTGATGACGGCTCTCAAGAAGCAGATGCTGCCTAGCCAGTGGCAGATAATAACTACTGTCCACAGCTGATTCAGGTGGCCCAGCCCATGCACTTGTCTCAGTGACGAATAACTACTCCTGATGAAGAAGTAGAAGTAGGAACCGCCCTAAGAAAATAAATGTAAATCATCCCGGAAGTCGGAGCTCTTCTCTGTGATACAGGGATACAGTCAGCAGCTTTGTTGCTGCTTGAATGTTTTATGTTTGACATCAATGATGTCCTGTTGTCCACTGCAGCGCATGTGTTATAAGATATAAGAACCTGCATGTCTTTGGAATGTGACATGTAAATGCCTCACAAAAAAAACTATTTCTACATAATTCTACATGCCACTGTCAAACAAGTGTTAGTAAGTCAAAGTCAAAGGTTCTGGTGTTTTAAGGCACAAGAAATAATTTCATCAAAGTGGTAATATATCATTATTAGTCATTTACTTGACCAAAGAAATCAAACAAAGTGAATTGTTATTCTAAACCTACACAGTCCTAAGGCCTTGGGTCATCATGACACCCCCGATAATAATTTGAAATGTTATATCCCATCCCCCCTTCAATTTAAGTCTGTTTTAATATTGTTTGCTGAGTACATCACAATGATAGTTTGACATTTTTTTTGTCTGACTATTTTATACAGTCCTTTTGTTAAGTATCTCTGGAGACCATCCATATTCCTCGCAAAGTAACTCCAAAAGTCAACAATCTCTTCTTCCTATTAAAATTCTGTAGCAAAACCAATTAAAACTTTGGACAATTTCTTCTGCATTGTTCTGTCGGAAATAACTTTTATTCAATAGACAAAATAACCACAAGTACAGTCAGCAGGAGAACAGATAGTGCCAGTGAACTGGGGAAGGTAATACAAGAGAAGTTTTTTTTTTTTTTTAAGCAACTGCTGCAAACACCTTAAGACAAGTCCACAAAACCATCCTTTAAAATCTGAGAGCGCTTTCGGCTTCTGGTCGACATGACCTGAAAAAAGCTGTCCTATCCTCTTCCTCATTTCTGTCTTGATGAAAAGTGAATGTGCAGTTACTTTGTGTCTCTTTGTGAGGTTACAAAAGACGTAATTTAAAAGTCTGACGTGCACTCAGGCTGCCTTAGAAATTTGCATGGCTTCCTGAACACACCCCCTTTATCATTCCCTACTTAAAGCCCTGAAATTGCAATCAGAGATACACAGACACCCCCACAGTGTTAAAAGCAGAAGCGCAGAGCATTGTGCCATAATTTATACTTCATCTCTTATTCATTAACTCGCTCTACCTCATACTGAAAATCTCATCACTGCAGTTTTACATGCTTTATGTGTGGTTGTTTTTCCTTCTGTCTGAATCTGTGATTAAGTGTGTTTGTGTGTGCACGCATAAGTCCATTCGAAACAAAAGGGCTGGCTCATGTGCTTTATACTTCCTCAAAAAAAAAAAAAAAAAAAAAAGAGAAAACATGAACCCATTAAGGCCTCTGGGCTTATCTATTAGCCAGGAACAATCTCAATGACCTTTCTGTCTTTGCTAATTTCACACAATGGCCTGACCTTTAAGCAAGTCTGTCACAGACATGAGGCTAGTTAAGGATCTTTGCAGCAACAATGGCGCTTTATCCAGCTTGCAGACGATAAAGAGGACTTTAATTATCTCCTATTATTACTGAGCCTCTTGGTCATCCTCTTCTCCCGCTGTGCAAAGTTGGCATTAAAATGAGCCATTTTCCACTTATTGTGACTTGAAATCCATGTCTGTTTGTAAATATTCCATATGAAGCCTTCTTCTGATGAATCATCTGGCATCACGATCAATTATTGGTCTATTGTGCCGTAGCATTTGAAAAAGACAGAAGATGTAATATATCCCTGAGGATTCAACACACTGCGAATTTAGAGGTGGACAAAACATGAGCATTCATTCATTGTCTACCATGTATCGGTTTCCAGGTCACAGGAGGGTGTTGCAGCCATTTCCAGCTCACACTGGGTGAGGACGGGGTACACCCTGGACAGGTCACCAGTCCATCACAGAGCCAACACACAGAGACAGACAGAGATCAACAACCACTCACACTCACACTCAGACCTGCGGACAATTTAGAGTCACCGGAGTACCCGGAGGAAATCCACACAGGCATGGGGAGAACATATAGACTCCACACAGAAAGGCCCTGCTAACCACTATGCCGCCATGCTGCCCGCGAGAACATGAGCAAATCTAATGAAAAAAAAAACAAAACAAAACAAAACAAAACATCTATCTTCACCAACAGAAGTTCCAGAAATAATCAAACTCAGAAACACACTGCAGGCGGCACAGATGGCAACAGGTAGCGGCCTGTAAGTTATCACTAGTGTTCTTAGGAGTACTGATATATGTATTTCATATCTTAAAATCTAAGAAAATGTACATAAATCACACAGCCTCTATTCATTGTTGTATAGGTTACAACTCGAGAGAAGAGAAAACAAAATTGTGTTTAAGAAATAACTATAAATAATTTTGCCTTCTTCAGCCTTGAAACAATCAGGGAAGAGGATTGGTCTAATTTTCAACAATGCACATTTTAAAGGAGCGAAAAAGCTTTTATGTTTAGTTTATATTCAATCCTAAACTGTAAGTGGGCACTATAACTGTCAGAGAAATACAGCGGAGGATCTCAGGATTGTCCTTAAGTGCACATCTTCAGCAAACGGACTCTCACTGCTTTCCACCAGTGATGCTTTTGCACTTTCTTTAGTACATGGAGCAAGTTCCTATCTTTCAATTTGTGGCATTAGGGAAAGCTTCTTCAAGCATGTCTGCACTGCATTTGTCTTCTCCGCTTTTGCCAACAATCTGGTCATTCGATTTCCCTGAGTGGCTTCTTTAGAGAAACAGAATACAGGCTTAAGGATGAGCATAAACTGAGCCCCATTTCCTCCACAGCTTCATTTAATTGACTAATCTGCTCTACCCTGCCCATGAGTGCGGTAAGAGAGTTATCGACTCAAAGATACCCCTCACTTCACATAAAAGAAATGGGGGGGGACAAAACTGGGGCTGGATTTCACCCGAAACAGAGAGAGACTTCCAAATTCTATTAAGATGTATGAGAAGACAGTTGCCAAAGCCATTTAATCGTGCTTCTGTTTTGCTTAATCCCAGCCTGGCAGATGCGTGCCTGTAGGTGAAGCAGGACAAGGAAATGATGAGTCATGTAGCCAGCCAGTAGAGGGAAAAAAAGAAGCAAAAAACAAAAAACGAACGGCAACCGAAAACACACAAAAAAAAAATCAACACTTTTTTACAAACACTTTTTTGTAAAAAGTGTGAAAAGAAAGGTTGCACCGTCAGGGTTAGGATTAGGGTTGCTGATCCCTTCTGTCACCTCTCTCTCACACCCTGCATTTTCCACAGGCTTATGAGTCTTCTCTGCCTCCACGCGCCATCAACATTAAACAGGAGGCATAAATCGTGTTACAGACTAGCAGGAGAGGCAACACATGTAGCCATAAATTAGCATGATGGACAAGGCAGGGAGGGGGGAAGTAGCCAGGGGGGTGAACAAAGGGAGTGGGTAAAGGTCGTGACGTGTGTTTAACGTTTTGATGTAGTGCAAATGGGACATATTTCATGCGGACCATGCTGATGGCTATGTTATTTGTGACACCTTTGTGGTCCTGTTTCCTGTAACTGTATTAATCAATAATGATTTTGATTGAGCTTGCTTGCATTCCCTGCTGAAAGCCATAAAGACCAGGCTCAAACTACATAAAGACCTGCTTGCGAGTGCTGTGAGAGGAAATATTTACTCCTATATTTATGATGGTCCGCATAAGGCAGGATTTTTTTAAATGTTGGTCTCATTTACACAAAAATAGACCCTAAAACAGAATATGTATTTGGGTGTGGCTATTGTGTGATTGACAGGTGTGTGCCACACAAATGGGATAGATAGATAACAGGTCAGATCCAGCCCTCACTCCTCCTCACCTCCTAATATGATTTTTTTTCTGGTTTGAAAAACAGGAGGCTTCAAAGCAAAGAGGGTCGACACGTGTTCGGTGGTGTGGCTGCGATGTTGGCTCTTCTCAGCCTGACCATGCAGAATGTCTTATCTGTCACATGTATATCATCTATAAACATCTATAAACAGGTTTTTCTACTGGGTATACTGGTGATCTGTTGGTGTAATGCCCTATTCAGACAGACCAAGAGCAGATTTAGTTTTAAGAGGTCATGAAAGCAAAACCTGCCGAATCTCATGCTGCCGCTACTGTGGCAGGTTTGTTTATCTTTATTTCATTATCATTATTTTGCATTTATGACATTTTATACTCAATTGTAGGTTGTTAATATCGGTTGCCCTACCTTTTTCAAAAAGATGAGAAAAATTATTTTAAAAACTCAAACCATTAACACATATTGTTTTGTTATTTTGCTGGAAACTAGAGAAGCTGCTGCAACCCAGTGTCTCTGATGTGATGAGTGTCCATTCTATACTCACCCACCCACCCACCCATTATTACCACCACTTGTCACTGAACACTGACAAACATTGTGCCGAGGTTAATGGAGATCCAAATGAAGAAATGAAAAAAGTATAATTATTTAATGTCAACAGCACAGACCTTTACCTTAAGGTTCAACACTTGGAACGAGTGTTGCTGCTGATTTATGACTAGCTTGCGTGCTGCTGTCCTCAGATGGTTGCAGGGATTTACTCTCTGGCACTCTGCGGTACGATGCCATAGAGTATCTGCCTTTTTTCTTTTTTTTTTTTTTTTTCAATAATAAAATCCCCGTCAGTTCTACCCCAACGTATCCCATGCACACTACACTGGGCAGGAAAGCACCAAAAAGTAAGGCAATGCAAATTTCAAGGTCAGGAAAATAGAAAGGTCTTTGCACTTACAAAGTTTGAAAGTGCAAAGGATCCCAAACTTCTGACTTAAATACTATGCACCTATCAATCACTTGCCTTTGGCACCTCAGACTTAAATCCGATAAAATTCATTAAAAACGCGTATCTTGGGAAAAGCTACTGAAGCAGTCTTGATAAGACATTATTTTCACTGAGGTCAGGGAAATAGCAAATAAGTATCAGTGCCCAGAAAAGAGCACCTCAGGCCTTATGTATATTGTTTTTATTGAGAGATTAATAATTCAATGTTGTTGTTTTGTTTTTTTAAATCCAATCACAATTTCCCAGAGGCCACAGAAATGTTTTTAAGGGTTTTGGCTGATAATCAATCCAGTAGCCAAATGTACACAATGACCAGTGATTCAACATTGAAAAGCCAATTTTTTATTATTATCAATAATTTATTTGTTTGTTTGTTTTCATCATCACTTTTATTATTATAATGGCATTTTCTCTGTGTATTTCAAAATAGAGAATAATATCAACAACAGACTTCAAAACATGACTTGAACTTGTCAAACCCAGTTCCATTAGACCATACTATATTTTCTGGACTCATCCCCAAAGATGTCAACATTGAAAAGTTAGAGGTCACAGTATGAGTTGAATTTTAAAATGCAGGTATTGTTATATTGACCTCAAGATATGAAGCCTCCTTCCTTATCCAGCCTATCAGATGGGTCACTGTCCAATGGTGGAAGGCCAGGAAGCCACTGTGGTGTTTAAACTGTCAGTGAGCAGGTCACAGCCTTTTAGCCTTCACACTGGGCTGTAAATTGAACTGACCCAACCTTGCCTCAATGTGACTGTGTTCACTTCACAAAGACATTTATTTTGTCTGTTTGTTCCTTTGGTAGTGCAGATCTTCAGGACTTTCTGTGCATTTCAAAACAAACCAAACCGAAGAACACTGATTCTGTCTCCACCCCCCCCCCCCCCCCCAAAAAAAAAAAAAAAAAAAAATTAAAAAAATTAAAAAGTTTCCCCAGCAGGTCCTGTCGCTCCCTATGTTCTGAATCTCTGAATCTTTCATATCAAATTCTCTTTTCCATGTAAAGGTCATGGATTATTTTTCCTGGGAAGATTTTTTTTTTATCCTTAACAGTAATGTTTTCCCACCAGGAGAAAACAAAATGTATATGTTATTAATACTATATCTACTAGTCATTTTAAATGCAGGAATCTTGTCTGTTGAGTACAATCATTAAACTCATTAAAGGGAACTCACATTCTCAGATCATCTCAAAGCTGCTTTATTAACGTTTACATTGTTTTCTTTTTGGCCTCTTGTGGTCAGTGCCTCTCAAACAAGCTCAAGATCATGCACAGCATTACCATTTACAACTGATGTGTCAAGAAATGACAGGGTCGGAATATTACAAGTTCCATTTCTTTCCACCTGTCCCGTCGTCAGTTTAACCAAAACTCTTAGAAATATCAGGCACTTTAGCCACTCTGTGCTTAACCGTGCTATTGAGCCAGTCGCTGCCTTTGGTTATTGTCTTTGAAAAGGTGTATTACTTGAGCTTTTTTATAGGAAAACAGCTCTCAACTGGAAAATAGATGAACCAGTGACTAAATCAACGGAACTATGCTGGGCTGCAACTCAGTAAAAAAACTTTCACATTCCCCAAAATTCCCCTTTTTCCAGCATAATTATGAAATCTTTTTCTGCAGCTAGATTTAATGCAAGTTCTAAAACAAGATGTTGCAAGAGATACAAAAATTTTATGTAGAGTACTAGGCTTTGTTATTTCCTTCTTTCTAGTGGTGTGAAATTTTTCTTACCAAGTAAAAGAAGTTAACGTATCATATCATTCAGTGATTAATATTTGTAGCTCCTGGATTTGAAACTGTACAATTTCTATTGAAGGTAATAAATCTGATAGGACGAACAAATTTTCCTTTTTCAGTTTTTGGACTTTGATATTCAATGAGAGTTTATTTATTTATTTATATTTTTGTTTCTTTAGTTTTTTTTATTATTATTATTATTTTTATTATTATTTCATGAAGCCATGAACAAGTCAGAGCCATGCATATACAGGAGTTAGGAGTCACTTTGTGAAAGACAGCGAGGACACATTGTGCTATTTTCACATGGACTGGATTTACTGGCCTGCACAGTAACAGGCGGCAAATGGCTGCCACGACTTAAAGGCCACCTCTAACTATCTACCAAAACAAGAAAATAAGACAAGATAGTGCCTCTGATGTGTCATTACAAGAGATGTCTTTGGAAAGAGATTTGCAGAAAAGTACAGAAATTATAAAAGTAATTAACATTTGTGACCAAGCCAGTTAGTGAGCAGGGATTCGACTTGGAGTACACTCTGTCTATGTGATGTGTACAGAACTTGTTGTACTTTCCCAGCAGGAATCAAACAAACCCACTGGTTTGTTTTCAAACATCAGCAGCAACAGATCAGTCAGAAAGATGTCTGCTAACTGAAACTGTGATGGTCAGCAGATGCTGGATTTTGCACTTGAAAAGAACATCGTTATTTTATGCCAAAATGGTGTTGGCATGATGCAGTTGGTGTGTTTTTTGAAGCGGGCCATTTCACCACAGCTTCATTAGATTTTATGTTCGAACTTAGGTTTTGCTGTCAGGTGATCAGATGTTAGGACTGGTAACAGCTGATGCTGATGTTGATTTTAAGTTGTGTATGGAATCAAAAACTGACTTTATTCATTATTTTCACCAACATCCATCCACCAGTGACTGATTTTCATGTTACACTGACTTCAGCTGAATGTTGGTTTGCTTGATTCCAGATGCATCAAATTTACTTACCTAACATTTTTTGTAATTTTCTTTAATTTACTTGGTTTAATTGATTGAGGACATTCAAGATTAACTGACTTTATTATTTATGCAGGAGCAACAATATTTTTCCAGCTCATGGTTCTATGGCATTTTCTTGTCATTGGAAGTTTTGAAACAATAATCCACTAATAACCATCCACCAATTGATGTAGTTTTTGCTTGTGGATTTATTTCATTTGTGAATGTCTCTGCGATCAAAATGATGATTGTGAGTTTTGTTGTAGACAGCAGCGGAGAAAATAAAGAAGCCAAACTTTTTAATATTCAACTATGTAGAGAATTGGTGCTGTTTCATATACGACGGGGGAAAAATTGAAAAAAAAAAAACAAACAAATCTTATTTTCACCTTCTCAGGACTTTGGGTTTAGAGTGTGTCAGTGTATAAGTGTTTGGGTGCAGTCTGAGCACATCTACCTCAGACTGAGTAAGGGCATCTAATCGGAGGAGGTTTTCCATACCTTCTTCCCACCTCCAGTAATCTGAAGTACATCACACGTCTGGCCGAGCTTAATTTCAAGAGTCTGGAAAATAGATAAGCAAGTGACACAGATGGAGATAATGCTAATCCCAGATGGGCATCAGGTTGAAAGGAGAGGCCACTGCACAGCGAAGACATAATGAAGGGCCTGGGGGCCACAGCAGAGCCACACTGAATAGCGGTAAGGAGGGGGGAGGATTGCAGAGAGAGCGATAAGGGATGGAGAATGAAAAGATGATAGATGACGAGAGAAAGCTGGGAAATAGGGAGAAAAAGAGGGGAGAGCAGGGAGGGTGAAGGGGACACAGACAAAAAGGCTGTGGGTATGTTCACTGGTGGGGTTTGTTCTATTATTACCGTCATATAATGCACTGTACTATCGGGTTAAGACCACTCATCCAATCCCTTCTCCAAATGTCTCCAGAATTGTAGCTGCTATAAAATAGCTTTTACAACAAACCGTCCAAATTGGTAATTTGTAATTGGCTTCCAAAGTTGTTTCTGAAAATCTTCTGATCCTGGATCCTGACTGACAGGACATTTTCTGTCTGGGCTTTTTGCAACCCATACACTGCACAGTTAAGTTTAGAATAACACTGTCAGGATCAATGGGACCTTCATTAGAGAACAACTGCTGTTTTGGTAAAAAAAAAAAAAAAAAAAACACTTCACAAAACAAGTGTACATGAGGACTCAGTCCCCTTTACCTGAATATCTGAATCCAGCGTCAGCCAGTTGCCAAGATGGCCACTAAGGAGCAGCCCCTTACACAAAAACCACCAGTCCAATCTGTAATATCACTGAAGCTCCTCCCATCTTCAGATAAAGTCTATGCAGCCAAAAAGACCGCTTCAATTAGTTGAAAGTCATGAAACACCACAAAGAAGCTGAACAAAGCAATGCCACAATCTGAGTCACTGGGTTTATGACCAAAACCAGCTGGTGATCACTGGAGCTGGTCACTGCTGAAGTGATAAATGAGAAATGCTGATTAGTGCAGCTTTAGGTTGACGGAAAGGTCAACACCTTTTGTTAGATGACTAGATGAGAACAGCGTTCTCCTCTGTCAGAATTTCATGCTCTGTTGATCCAGTTACTGACCCGTGCTGACCACCACGCTGAGACTCTAGAACAAAAACACTATTTCAGCTTTTGCTTGAGAGGCTACTTCCTGTTTTGCATGACCACACAGGAGCTCGTCATGTAGGTGTAAACATGGGAGGAATTCTCATTTCAACATCAAATCTTATCAGTTTTTAAATAAACCTCATTGTTTCCGTACTTTGTTGAATTAGACAATAAAAAAAACCCTGATGTTTCCTTATATAATTTATATATATATATATATATATATATATATATATATATATATATATTGTTACAGTCATTTCCAAAGCCATTCGACAATGGTCCTCATCTTCAGCAAAAGCATCCAGGCTGATAAACAAACCCAATAAGCTCATCACATTACATCAGATAATTTTTGCCTAAGACGATAATACGCACAAACAAAAGAAAACAATGTAACATTGCTTTAAGCGCAATCATAGCAGTGAGATGATCGCTCTATTACATTCTGTCTTTTACATTTTAATATTACAGCCTAGCATGTCGGCATAATAAAATGCACTTGCGCTTTATTACAATTTCATACTAGGTGATAACATTTTAGTTTCCAATTACAAGAACATCACAGATAAGCAGGAATTATAAAGAGACTGTTTTCCTGCGGGAATGGGAGGTGGGGTGGGGGGAGGGTTGCTGCTGCTAAATGATGTAGAAAGTACTTTTCAGAAGTTTATTGTGTTGCAGCAACAGCACCACTCTTCTCCCCACCTGGCATATTGTGTGTGCATCACATGCCGGTGCCTGGCTGTTATAACACGGACAAAAAAAAAAAAAAAAAAAAAAAGACAAGTCTCTGCAGAGAATCATCTCTGTGCCAGACCTGAATTAAATGTTTGACTAACATGTCAAATATTTGAACTCCTTGAACCCCCACCGATGTGTTCTTGATCTATCTCACCAGACAGTCCCAAAAGTGAACATGACGCTCCAGTAGAAAAGATAATAGAATTCACGCACTGGGTCCCAGGTGTGTTTCCTGTCCTACTATGAACTGGAAGTGACTTTGAAATATTTAAAACACAATTGGACAGCAATCAAAAGTGTTTTAATTCCCCAGTATTTTAAGTGCATAAAGGTAAATATAATTCTCAAAAAGCATATTGCCATTTGGTTATGGCCACGTTATTTTTGGTGGTTCTAGTTCTGTGGTGTTCATAACATTTCCAAACTGCGTGCAGGAGATTTAAGACGCCAGAAAAAAAAAAAAAAAAAAAAAAAAATCAAAAGGTAGCAGTCCTCTCAGAAAGTGTTCTCCTAAATTAGGTCTTTGGCTGTTGGTGCAACAAACCAGCTGTCAAACTGCAAGTGCTGCAAGTCAGCACCTAGGAAAGTTTCCATTTTGTCTTTTTGACAAAATCATTAGTTTATTTTCTGTTGTTGTAACATCATATGCAGTGGGCTATTAGGGTGAAAGTGTTTCTAAATGCTTACAGATATATTTGTCTTTTATTTACTTCATGCAATCTTGGTACTGATTGACTGTATATGGGCAATTTATTCATTAGTAATTACCTAATCACAGCTGAATACATTAGCATACCAATTTATTAGACAGTCTATCCTTCAGATTAGATATTTGACTGATGATAACATTATAACTGATGGCTTTTAATTTTTTGTTAATGTCAAGTAGAGAGATGACAAAATGAAGTGAGAACATTGCCATTAATGGTCGCTGCATTTATTCTTTAGCCCACAGGATCGCCATTAAAAAAGTCTTGACCTTTCTTCATGGTGTCTCCATCAGGATTGTCACTGAATACTAAACATGGTGCGAAAATTAATTATAGCTCTATCTATATGTATGGAAGTCAATAATTATATAAATTGTCTGCCATTAAAGCTGAAAAAAGCTCTGCCTATACCTCTTTCTTTGACATTTTGTAAATAATGAACCTATCAGTTATCACCAGTTATTAGTGATACCTCAACAGTATCACCTAACTGCATATATCACAATTATTAATATTATTTATTTTTTTATTTTTTTTTGTAATTAGGGCTGAAAGGCTCATCTCAGCAATGATGGAAAACAGGCGAAGTTGGGAATGTTAATGTGTGGTAGAAGCCATTGAGCTGTCACCCATCATGCATCAAATCCTTATCCACACTCCCTCAGAGCTGCCGCCACTCCAGACCTCCTCACACTTGCAAACACGCAGACGTGAATGTGTCACAGTGAACTTATGTCTCTCCTCTCTCTCATCCCAGGCACATAGGGACTGTGCATAACAAAGAAAAACACATTTTTCATTATTTCCCCTTTAAAAAAAAAAAAGCTGCAGAGCTGTGATACAGTGGTAACAATCTGTTTAATTGAGGTTGTGGGGCTATTGCACTGCTACATCTATCAGTGTGTAAATGACTGTTCGTATTAGATGAACACTTGATTTCTCCACAGCTGCCATGATCCTACACAAACCTTGTAAAATCCTTACATTCATTATTTTTTCCACGCTCACTCTGTTTAACAGTTGACAGCCTGCCCCCCTTGGGTATCACTTTATGACCTTGGGACCAAGCCAAACTGCTGAATATGCATCACTCATCTGTCGAAAACGCTACAAACTGCTTTTGCGAATAGCTGAAAAGTCCACTTTTTCTCAATTTTTGGAAAATGCAAGGAGCTGGCTGGATAGTCATGTAATATTTACAAGTGAAAGCACAAAATGAGGGAAAGACTTACTGCGGTGTCAACAGCTAAGCTTCCTGTTGCATAAGCCTGTATGTATGCACATCAAAGCACAACTTGATAGCTCAATTATAAAGCCCTGTTCGCTCCGAGCTACTTCTCCATCAGTGAGGAATCTGGACGAGAAAAGGAAATGAAGCCCCATCTTTTTCTTTCAACCTGTCAAATGGGTAATGTATGAAAAAACAACAATTCATTAAAAGCAGTTTATGGATGATGCTCAGTAGTCGCCGTCTGCCTGAAATGTGTCATATCTGCTGCATCCGCTCGATTCCAAGCTCGATTCTCTCTCCTGCCCTCTCATTTTTCCAAAAACATCAGAATGCTAATCTCATTAACCTTTGGGTATGCATGTGTAAACATGCAATGTGTGTCCCTGCATTTGAGAGCATTTTTTTGTGTGTGCATGTGTGTGTCTGTGTGTGTGAGAGAGAGAGAGAACAGAGTGATGCCTGCTTCCATGTGTATATGCATGTGTCAAAGCCAGAATGCTTTAATACAATATTCAAATGCTCCCATGGTGCTTTCACATCAGGGAAATATTTAAAGCTACGCTATATCCACTTCTCCCTGCCTCATCCACTGCTCAGGCTTACATACAGTGAGAGCCGGGCTTAATCATCAGACAGGGGGGAAATAGATTCCCCTTCAGACCTGCTTTAGCTAAGTGAACTCAAACCCCAGCATGACATTCTGCAACTCTTCCATGGAGGTTGATATTTAATGCATAGGTGCAGCAGCGGGTGGTGATAGACGGAGGGGAAAGGCAAAGCTGACATCTCATTGACAGAATGCAAAGCCGTCAAAACAGACCCACCATCTGTGAGACAGTGTCCGTATGGACAGAGAGAGTGACAGAGGGAGAGAGGTGAGAGGGCTGAGTAAGTGTGTCAAAAGTGTGAAGGTGACTGAAAGAAAGAGAGAGGAAGGGGAAAGGTATTATGGGAACTGCTTCTATGTGAGTGTTAAGGATAAGCATATCTCTTAACTCTTCCACCCCACCACTCAAAGAGCCACAGTTCAATTTGAAATGACCAGAAGTAATACCAATTACCTAAATTCATGATCATATAAAATGAGGAATTCTAAAGACTTGGGAAAAGAATTTTAAATGTAGAGCAACCGACGGCTGTTTGCAAGATCTCCATATTAGGTGGGCACAAAGTCACTTTTCCGTGATCTGCCTCTCCACATTGTCGTGTAAAATGTTAAAAGAATACATGTTTAATGATTTACAGTAATGTCATTATTTGCAAAATTCGATTCCTATAAGATCTGCCATCATGTCCTTGAGAGCTTTTTCTTCCTTGAAATTCAAAATCATAACTTGATATAATGTTACTAACTCAACATTATAGCTGTCCCAGTTTGACCTACACTGACTAAAATCATTTTCCTTCTTATCCTTTTGAACTTGCCTCCCTCTTTAATGCAGTCCTTACACCAAAAGAATTCCACTGAGGCACCACCCCAGAGTTGTTCCTGCGCACTGGGTGAGAGTTTAAGTTGCTGTTTCATGTTTGGTGTTAGAGAATCTATCATTGAAGGTCGCTATTTCCATGAGCCAAGACTAATAGCTCGCCTTATGTCAGACCGAGACCGATACGATGCTGCAGCATTCAGTTTTGTATTTTCTCCATTGATCAGTGTGACAGTTTTTATCTACAAACTGAAGGATTGGCTCTTAATCTATATCCAAACTGGCATTGTTGGGTTGGCTTGTCGCAGGCGGCTCTGATAAGCCACAGCCTGTAAGTAGGAGCTGCCTAAGAGGCTGACTGCAGGGCGTGGAAGTTCATGCATAATACTTGACTTTGATTAAATTTCGAAAGCAGGTAAGACACAAAGGGAAAAGATAAATGACCCAAATTGATTATGTGAAATTGTGTACCAACAGGTTAAAAGCAAGTGCGGTTGCAAATATCATGACTCTTAGTGCGTCACTAATTAAATATGTTTCATTAATTACTTCAGCGTATGAATTGAAAAGCGATTAATTAAAGCAAGGTTCTAATAAAAACCCATGAGAAATATCAGTGTTCATTTCCTTTACCTTATCTTCTGGAGTTTGCAGCTGTGCCATTGTTACATCACACATTATCCTGTATTCGTTGATACCTAAACAATTAATAAAATGCAAAAAGTGTGCTGTTACGGTTAAGAACTATTAGTTATCTTGCGGTCATCATATTTTGGACAAAGCATCGAGTGGATGAGGACACAATGCCATGCTGCTGTTTCAAGCCATGGGGTTACTTGTTATCTTTCTGCCGGAAAAAAAACAACATGGTGCTGACAAGGGAACAGGAAGACGTGAGAGCTGCTCGTGAGTGCATGGAATCCAGGTCAGAGGTAACAAATGCTCAATGATTCCACCACCAGCACTCGGCAGACTTGTTGAGTTGTCAGAAAGTGGCGAGATGCCTCAATGTTGTTCCAGCTGAGGAAGAGAAAATCACAAAGCTCAAAGCTGTGAACAGGAGATTAGCCTTTAACTGGTGCAAGGTGTGAAAAAGGTTCACTTTCAGTCCCATCTTATGCGCCGGCTGAGATTACCCTTCTCAGCTACTTTTAAATATTTGCATTCTGGAGCAAGCTGACTTCTCAAATTGGTTGGTTTGAAGTTGGTTCAGCTTGGTGAGCCTTTCTACTCAAACTTAACTGTTCTATACGTTTTATGTATTTAGAGATAATAATAATAATAGTAATAATATATTAACAGAACCTTTCAGAAAATTAAAAGAACCTGTTTTGTTGTACAAGACGGTTTCAGTGAAGAATTATTTCCATTGCTTCAGTATGTATATATATATGACAACCTTCCAGGAAAAACCAGAAAAAAAAAACAAAAAAAGCTTTGCATTTCCAAATATCCAAACCCTCAGGAAAAAGTCAACCACAAAAAAAAATTATCTGTGTATCAATGTGTGCTGAAGTGCCTCCAGCATGTTGAGTTTGTAACTAGGTGGGTTTCTGTCCATCTGTCTTCATGAACATTTTCAATTTCCATGTACAACAAAAAAAATGAGGGTGGGGGTGAGCGAGGGGCTGGGGGGGGGTCTGTGAAGCAAAGAGTGGAATCACAGACCTCACTGTTGTCTTCACAAGTATAACTCCATCCATCTTCCCATTTTCAAATGATTAATCCAGGGTCGAGTCACGGTGGCAACAGGCCAAGGAAGGTAGTCCAGACATCCCTGTGCCCCGCAATGTTTCCCAGCTGCACCTGAGGTGATCCTATGAGAGGAAAGGATGCATAATCCATCTGGGGAGCTCTAAGCCTGCAGTGCCTGTTGGATAAGCCCGCAAGACCTCAGAGGTGCCGAGAAGGCATCCTACTCAGGTGCTAGAACCACCTCACCTGGCTCCTTTAGGCACGATGGAGCAGTGCCTCTACTCCGAAATCCCTCCAGACATCAGAGTTCAACGTTCTGTCTCCTCCTCCTCTGTGCCCAGCCGCTGGGCGGAGGAAACCCACTTCGGTCACTCATGTCTCCATCCTCTTTCTCTCGGTCACTAGCTAAAGCTCACGACCGCAGGTGCAGATAGAAACACAGATTGTCTGGTAAATCGGAAGCAACGTCTTCCAGCCCAGCTCCTTCCTCACCACTTCTTCACTAACCTTAACCCCAAAACAACCCCGGCATTGATAATATCCTTACAGGACCCCGAGGGAAACATATCCAGACTATATTCTTTCTTAGGAACCCATGCCAGATTAGAATGGTCAGAACGGGCCACTGTGGGCGAAAAGACAATTTAAAGTGTGACCTCTTCTCTCTAAACTTCCTCCCAAGGTGGAGCTTGAATCACCTCCACCACAGGGGAGGGTTGCTTTTTCTGCTGAACACATGCTGAGTCCTACAACATCTGAGCAGGACACCGGTGACACCTTATTGTTAACTGTTATGGCAAAAATGCGAGTCAATATTTCATCTGAAGGGATGGAAAGATTCCCATTAAAGCAAGAAAGATCTTTGCATTAATGGGAATACTTGTAGAAGCTCCCATCTCCTCCACACCTTCAGCACTGTTGTTTAACTCCCTGATAAACAATACATAAAGCTCTTTGTTCATCATCCAGCATCGTGAGTCCTTGTAACGATCCTGCGGGATGGTAACCTGAGAGTGACCCGCAGATATAAAACTGCAGTTCAATATATAGCGAAGCCTAACAACCTGATTTAGTACATGAATCAGAGACAGGACATACATTCAAAGTTCTGTGTCCTCATTAAATCATACCTGTTCGTGTGTGCGTGAGGGAGAGAGAGCGTGTAGGTGTGTTTATTTGTGTCCTCAGAGGCCCATTGTTCAGTCCATTGGTCACATCGCTCACTTTAAATCACCTCATCAACTTTAACGCCCCTGTGTGAGCTGATACACCCATCACCAAGGTCAAGGAGATGCAACCATTCACATTCAGTCGTTTTGCTCAAGGAGAAGATGCAAACGGCTTTGCCACTTGCGTGCGTCCATCTCATCTGATCACCATTTTTAATGGTCTTCATGTTTGTCAAACACACGCACACACTTACTGTATGCACGTCTACACACCGTCAACACTTTGAGAAAGTCATTGCAGCACGTTGGCTTGATAGGTGAACCCCGATGGTAGCGGCTTCCAGAAAAGGTCAGTGGACCCCAGCCAAACACCTGGGGAGGGCAGATAATGACAAACATCTATCTTGACGTACGGGGGACATATGAGGGGACAGAAAAAAAAAAAAGAAAACCATGATGTGTTTCGGTGTGCTGTGTTATAGCTACTCTGAGTCTTATCAGCACTTCTGAGGTTGCCTTATTCGATTGAAATTGCAGCAGTGTTAAAGATTGTGTTTTAATGGCTCCGTATATCACTGATAGAGAACCGTAATAGTAATTCTGTGTCTTTTTCAAAGATATGTGGCAAATAAGGGGCACCATAACTGAGTGTCTTGCATATTCAAACTTCCTGTAAAGATATTTTTAGAATCACTTACTTTAAAATAAAATAATAAAATAAAACGGAAACATAAAATAAAATCTCCACCATCTGCTATTGCAAGAAACTAACTCATAACTGGGACCGAGATCAGATAGGGTCCAAATTTAATTGAGGCCAATTTGGTCCCATTCTACAGCAGAGGGTGTCAGATCTGCATGTTAGTATAGCTAATATTGAATCCAAGTGGACTCTCCCTCACAGGTCTGAACATGTGGTGCAAAAAATTGTTCTAGAAAATACATTTTGTTTTGGCTATGAGGGGAATGAGAATGGTGACCCCCCCCCCGCCCCCACTGGCCATGTTAACCTTAAATCCACTACCTGGGTTTGCCAGGGCAGACCCTGTATTTTAACACAGAAACACTGAGTCAAAAACAGATCACTCAAGAGTCTGACAACTTCTGGACAACTACCACTTTTCAATTGGATGCATGAAACTCTATTATATGAAGAGGAGATCCAGAGATGGTCACAGTCTGCTGAACTGCGCTATGAAAGTGGGCAATAGTGGGAAATTTAATCTATAAGGAACATTTCAATTTTCCCACTATTAGCCTCTGGAGATTTTAATTAAGCATAAGCCATAAATCTCCATTTTTCTCCCATTTCTCTGCTGTCCTTTTTGCACTCAGTCATTGCACTGCATAAAAACCAGTATGTGGAAGGTATTCAAACCAAATCTATTGGTGCATTAGTTTCACTACACATAGTAGTGTTAATATTATGATTGGTGTGGTTTCACTGCAGTAAATACCTCATTCCTCTCTGAGCTGTAAAATCCCACACATTGTACTGTAGTTGTGCAGTTTGTCTGTTTAATGTTGTTTATATTTCTAATCTTATGAAAAAATATCGGCCTATTTCAATTTACAGCTCTACCCAAGGAGTAAAAATGTCACTTGCTCTATGTACAGTTGCAATCTTTCAGTCCGTAAAAACCTTGATGTGATTTATTCATTTTGCTAAGTGCTTTCAACCGGATTCATGTGAAAATTCCCAAAATAAATGTGTGCTAAACATTTAATGATTTTGCATTTTGTGTTATGATGACAATTCACTCAAATGCCAGCGTTTATTTTTACTGTCCTGTTCTTCATCGTAACATTATCTGGACAACAGCTCATGAATAATGTGCACCCTTCCACTAACTGAACATTCGCATGCTGATGTTTTTCCAATTATCTCTCAAGCTGTAACTCTCCTGTGCTGCAGATCAGACTGGAAGTTATTAAAAAAAGCACAGGAGGGAAGGGTGATTCAAAGGCTTTATTTTCTCTTTCTGGGCCAGCAACACAGTTTAATATGATATTTCTCTCAATCTTGGGCGCAAATGTTCTGCCTTGTAAAAAAAATCTGCCTCTCTTCCTCTGCCACTACTCCTGCAGTTCCTCTCTCCACCCCATCCTGTCGCCCTCCTTCTGAAGGAGTGGACAGATGAGGGAAGTAATCTTCTTGGAAACCCCCTCAGAGGTTCAATCAGCACTCCACCGACCCACCGCCCAAGCTGACACTTTTCTGTCCCCTTCCCCTCCAGTGACCCTCCCTATCTGCTACTTGAGTAATGGACTCGGGCCTGAGCTCTCTGGTGACCTTGCAGGGCCATCCCCTTCTTTCTCCTCACACCTCTCTAACTCTCTTGCTCTCTCTGCGTCCAATTAAAAAGCAGCGGTGACAGTGACAGGGGCCCTGCTGGTGCGAGTGATTGGACAAGTCCCAGCCTGCTCCTGCCTCCCCCCCCCCCCCCGCGGTTGTGAGTCAGAGGTTCGTCCATCTGTTTTGAACTCCGCCGACTTCCAAGTGTCCAATAAATCATTTTCTCAGCAAGCGGGGCCCCTTTGACCGAAGCAATCAAGAAATTCCACTTTATCTGTTGCTGATATCAAATCCTGCTTTGCCCTTAAACATTAAACAGTGATTTTGAGATGAGAAGGGATAGACTGGGCAAGCAGAACCGGACCTGATTTATTGTATGTATCTGTGTATGTGCGTGAGAAAGAAAGAGAGACCAATGTCGCGGCGCAATCACAGAAAGGAAAACAGATTTCCTCATCCAACCACATGTGGGCAACCCAGGCCAAGTGTCGCTCGAAATCAGTTTCAGGGAATTCTCCATCATAGGTGTGTCATTATGAGTGTCCACTGCAGTACAGTGTATTAAAATCCAATAGAGGGAGCCCTCTACTCCTGGCACTCAGTCACCTCATTCTCCCTTGACAGCACCGAGAGGGAGTAAGACGATAATTAAAAAAGCTGCAAGATATAAATTATTCTACCAGATATAGAAGAGACAGACATGACATGACGGAAAAGAGAGGAAGGTGAACTCCCACTTGAATTCTCAACTTCACTATTAACTCCAGAGGTCCTCTCTCAAAGCAAAATTAAAATATGGTCCTTTCTCCTTTCAAAGGTTTATATGTGGTCATGTATAACAACTGAGCTGCTCAGTACAATGTCTTAGAGTCTGCGACGCTGTGATTAGATTCGCTGTTTTACCTGATTGCAGGTTTTAAAGCCAGAAAGTTGAATTTACCTGCTAATCAAAAACAGCTCACCTTAAAAACTGAACTTCTGAACCAGAGACTGCCTTTGTATTTTTATTGAAAGTGGTTGAGATGATCAATTGATTTGCTTTTTCTTGTAAATTTCTCTGAAACAATTTGCCAACGAATCATCACCTCAAGGGTGTGTACCTGCTATTTTATCTGTCCAAATGTTGAGAGGAAATCGTACGTACCGCTGATGTTGTTTTATGGATTATTCTTAAAGAATAGTTTCTGTGATATCCCTGGAAGCAGGTGTGTTTTCAGGAGATCCTGCTTTATCCTGTGAAACACTCGATGAGGGTAGCATTAAGTCTATAAAACAAACAAACAGTGACAGTTTGAGATATAAAAGTGGACATGATCTCTGAGTCTGTAAAGTGAAGCCAATGCTAAAAAAACTTGCGCCGACATTTTATCTAAAAGCCATCCGGGGCCGACTCCGCGGGTTGTAAATGCTAACCACTATGCCACCATGCTGGAACCAAATAAAAAATAATGATAGTTATAATTCTTAATACCATTGTTGGGAATTTGACTACTGTCATTGCATTGAAAAGAGAATTAAAAATTGAGCTTCTTCGAAATATTATCATGTGATGTTCATTTATGTTGTACAGAGAGGAATGAAGAAACACATTAACAAGTGACATTCTGCCACTCACCACATTGCCCACAGGCGGGAAGTCCCAAAACTCAATTTTCTCACTGTGAATTTGCTGAACTTCTTTTCCTATAAATAAAGATCTTTACATGAAGTGGCTTTATACTGCCCTATATCATTATATTTATGGCATCTGAAAGAGAGAGTTGTTGGTTACCACCAACAGGAGCTGAATAAAAGAGGACGAACACTAATAAGATCTTTGTCACTGTCTCTGTAGGATTAATGAATGGGATAAAGTGAAGCTTTTAAAGAGATATTAGAGCTGACTCACAGACAATAAATTGTTTCTCTAGTTTTGTGGTGTTTCAGTACTGTTTTGTCGTTTCTAATGAAATGTGTGTATCCGAAATAAGCACATCAAGGCACGGCAGTAGTGTGAGCACCTTTCAGTAAGAGAAAAAAATTACAGTTCATAAACTGGGAAGAATCCCCACATCAGGCCAAAAGTTAAAAATAACTTCTATTATAACAGCACTCAAATAGAAAAGCACATTGTGTCTCTCTGAAGGAAATCGAGCCACAAGCAACCTCACTGCAGAGCACTGCGCATGACTGCTAAATGCGACACAGCTCTTTGCTTTCAACGCCTAATGTAACAGGGAAACATGACCTCTCTGCCCATCACATTGAATTTACCCATGAACACATACACACAATGCTCACAGCAGACAAACACACAGTTCAATTTTTTTTATTTTGCTGTTCCTTACAGATGTACCCACATGCCCTCGTAGCAACATTTATGAGCTGAAAGTGCCACAGGTGGAAATGTTTGTTCACCTATAAGTGTAAATCAAACATTTACCCAACACCGAAACGTGTCCGCCACTTCCCACATGCCGGTGATGGCTTCATCTCCTACCATGCTTGGATCACTCCCAGTCAACAGCACCAAATCCCCTCACAGCTTTTAATCAGATGGGTGACTATTGGAGCTTAGCTAATGAATGCACTGGGATAACATAATCTCAGTAATCTCTATGAAGCCTTTAATTGAGCTATATGCTAAATGTAATGTATGAGTTTAAGAGCTGATGTCTTCTTTTATGTGGCGCGGTATGTGACCTTGAGTGACTTAATGCGTCACTGCCAAGACAAAGGTCCGATCCTGTTAGCTATTCAGCGGAGCTGGCACATCACGGCTGACTGCAGAATCATTGGAGACACAGAGCTGAAAGTGATTCAGAATGACCTCAGGTGCAGGACAAAGACATCCTATCTTTGACTGTTTCCACTATGTCTTTAAACCGGTAATAATGTGCAAATCTAGTTTGACTAACATGCATTTGCCCTTTCAGACCATGTTTTTCAATTATGAATTGAGATAAAATTAACTTATGACCTTAAAGTAAAGTTCATCTGAATTTGTGATCAAGTAAAATTGGCAAATTCTTTTATCTAAATTGTTTTTCAAATCCAAAGAGTGATTTTGTTTTCAGTGTCTTTTCCGACATGTAACTAAGCAAATATCTTTCAAACAAAAGGAGATGGCTTTTACAGGAAAAGCCTAATAAAAAAGCTAATTTTCTGTTTAATATTTGTAATTTTTGATAATTGATAGAAGTACTTATTTATCTTCCAAGATTAATTCATCAGTTGAAGAAGAAATTCAGTGTGGACTATTTCTTTGAACTGTTTTGAGCCAGAATGATTGGACATTTAGGACCTGGTTTACTGTCATAGCAATGTATCGCATGTCCCACAGTTGTCCTACTTCCTGTCTCCGTTCATTTCTCCTTCATTCTGATTTCCTACCCCATCCTAACCTGTCTGACCTTTGTCAGGAATCAAAAAAATAATAATAATAATAACTGAACAGAACTGAGACTGAACCCACAATGCAGATGTGGGCAATTATGTTTATTCCAACAAAGAAAAACTCAAAAGGAGAACCAAGGCCAGGCTGGAATAGATTGCTGGAGATGACTGGGCTGGTCGAGGCAATTTTAGTAGCAATCACTAGAGTTAGTGGCCGAGAGTGTTACCACATGTGTGGTGATGAGTGGAAGGTGAGGCCGTCTTGTAACTGCTGTGGGTGTGAAGAGTGGGGAATCAAGTTGATGAGCAGCAGGTGTGCAGAGGAGGAAGAATGCAGTACGTACCGAAAGGCCCCGCCCAGCCCAGGGAGAAAAGAAAACATGGACACAGCAGTACCTCACAGTACCTCCCCCTCAACAGGAGCCTCCCGGCGACACTCCAGGCTTACCAGGGTGTTCCCAGTAAAACTCCACGACCAGATCTGTCCAGATCCTTTTGCAATGGTCCATGAAATCCTGTACTGAGGGGACTGAGATGTCTTGCTCATGGGAGGGAAACAGATGTGGTTGATAGCCAAGAAAAGCCTCAAATGATGACCTACCAGTGGAAGAACTAGGGAGACTGTTGTGGGCATACTCAATCCAGGGGAGTAGGGTACTCCAGGAACCCAGTTCTCTCGACCATGCAACGGAGTGATGTTTCCAGAATCTGGTTGGCCCATTCAGACTGCCCGTTGGTTTGAGGGTGGTAACCTGAGGAAAAGACTGGCCGTGGCTCCCAAAGCTTTACAGAAGGCTTTCCACACCTGGGAGATGAACTGAGGACCCGTGTCAGAGATAATGTCAGTGGGAGTGCCATGAAGTCTGAAAACATGCTCGACTAGAAGTTCGGCTTTGGCGAATGCAGAGGGCAGTTTAGACAGAACAAAAAATTGAGCAGCCTTAGAAAATCTGTCCATTACGGTTAGTACCACGGTTTTACCTCTAGAGGGAAGCAAACCTGTAACAAAGTCTAGGGCAATGTGTGACCAAGGCCATCCAGGGACTGGGAGCGGCTGCAGTGGCCCAGCAGAAGCTTGATTCAAAGCCTTGCTACGGGTGCATATGGTGCAGGCTGCCACAAACTCCTTGGCATCTGAGTCCATGTTAGGCTACCAAAAATGCCTCTTCAGAACGGCAAGGGGGCCTTGTGCCTGGATGAAAGGCAAACCGGGAGACGTGGCCCCACTGCAGCACCTGGGAGCAGGTGCAGGGAACAAACAAGTGGTTAAATGGGCCCGTGTCTGGTTGGATCGCTTGAGCCTCCCACACAGTCTTCTCTATGCCACAAGTGAGCGCCGCCACTACTCGTTCAGGAGGGAGGATGGTAGCAGTTTTAAACTCAGGGTTGCTGGAGGCAAACTGGCGAGAGAGGTCATCTGGATTCACATTCCTAAACCCAGGACGGTAGATGAGTGAGAAGTCAAATTGGCCGAAGAAGAGAGCCAACCAGGCTTGGCAAGCATTCAACCTCTTAGCCATTTGGATGTAAGCGAAGATCTTGTGATCTTTCCAGACGATGAATGGCTTCTCTGGCCCCTCCAGCCAGTGCCTCCATTCCTTCAGGGCTAGCATGACGGCTATTAGCTCCCGGTTGCCGGCATCATAGTTCAGTTCTGCAGGTGACAAACGGCGAGACAGAAAGGCACATGGATGTAGACGATTATCGGGACCAACATACTGTGACGCACAGCCCCGACACCAGAAGCAGAAGAATCAACCTCCACAGTGAACTGTTTACTGGTGTCAGGCTGAATGAGAACTGGTGCAGATGGAAACAATTTCTTAAGCTTACGAAAAGCCATGTCGGCCCCCTCTGTACACCTAAACGTCACATTGACAGACATGAGTTTAGTCAGAGGCGAGGCAACCTTACTGTAGTCCCGAATGAAGCATCGGTAGAAATTGGCAAAGCCCAAAAACCACTGCAGTTCCTTCCTGGAAGCTGGAACCGGCCACTCCTCCACTGCCGGATGGATGGCTGGATCAGGCATGAGACGACCACTCTGAACAATGTAGCCAAGGAAAGAGAAAGTTTTAGTGTGGAACTCACATTTTTCAGCTTTAGCGAACTGCTTGTTTTCCAACAGGCGGGAGAGGACTTGTCTGACGTGGCTCACGTGTTCATCACCAGAGCAGGAAAAAATCAGGATGTCGTCAAGATAAACGAAAACAAATCTGTTGAGAAAATCTGAGGATGTCATTAATCAGATTTTGAAAGACTGCGGGAGCATTGGTTAGCCTAAATGGCAATACTAAATACTCAAAATGTCCTAGTGGAGTGTTGAATGCCGTTTTCCCACTTGTCCCCTTCTTTGATGTGAACGAGATGATACGCATTCCGAAGATCCAACTTAGTGAAGATCGTCACACCATGCAGGAGCTCGAAGGCAGAGTTGAGTAATGGGAGTGGGTACTTGTTCTTAATGGTGATGTTGTTCAAACCTCGAAAATCTATGCAGGGGTGGAGAGTACTGTTTTTTGTTCACAAAAAAAAAAACAGCACCTAAGGATGAGGATGAGGGCCGCATTATGCCTGCTGCGAAGGACTCAGATGTATTTCTCCATGGCAACGCACTCTGGCTTAGAGATTATACAAGTGGCTGGATGGGAGGGTGGCCCTGGGGACCAGCTCTATGGAACAACCATAGGGTCTGTGAGGCAGAAGAAATAAAGCCTTAGCTTTACTGAAGACTTCTTTGAGGTCGTGGTATTCACTGGATACAGAAGTGAAATCAGGGGAGTCAGATTCTGTGGGTTCAATCTGGATATTGGTAACAATGAGTGGTCGAGCTGAATGCAGGCAGAGTGAATGACGGTGGAGACTCCACCCCTTTATGGAGCCAGTGGACCAATTGATTTGTGGATTACGGAGCCTTAGCCACAGGTGCCCGAATACCAGTGGAGTACATAGAGCGGAGATTACCAGAAATGGTGAGGGTGACCAGGGAAGTTTGATGCCTGATCTGTGTAAACATGTTACCGTCCAAAGCCAAGGCCGGTATGGGTCTGTCCATCTCTTCCAACTCGCACACCAAAAGGGTGGCAAGCTTCAAATCAATGAGGTTGTCCTCGGCACCAGAGTTGATTAGCGTACAGGCGCTAATCAACTCTGGGGTAGCACAGTCTGTCCACACATAACCGGCAAGGACCGGCAAGGACCAGCTAACAAGACCAGTTAGGGGATTTAACTTTGAATGTAGGGGGGCTCATCAGGACCCCTTACTGATGAGCCTCCCCTTTTGACAGTTAGCCACCATGTGTTCCTGTCTACCACAGTAGAAGCACTCACCAGACCTCAGGTGGTGCTGGTGTTCTTCTGGTGACAGTTTAGCTCTGCCAAATAGCATGGGTTCGCCTTCAGGGGAGGCTGAGGCCGGTGAAGCCTGACTGGGCTGGTGAGGGGGATGTAACCATCTCCTAGGTCTCCCAGGTGTCAATTCGGGGAGGGGGGGTAGTGTGTCTCTGGCGTCGTCGCTCTTGTAGCCGGTTGTCCAGACGGATGGCTAAGGACACAAGAGAGGAAACATCAGCAGGATCATCTCTGGCAGCCAGCTCATCTTTAAGGTGCTCAGATTGACCATTCAAAAATACCTCTAAAGTGGCGCCATCCCAAATTCGCGTCACTGCTAGAGTCTAAAATTCAACTGCGTAAATAGCCACAGACCTGCTGCCTTGCTTCAGTCTTAACAGGCGAGCTGCTGCATCTCCCCCATAGTTAGGGTGATCAAAAACAGTACTTAGGCTGGAGATGACCCCAGAGCAGAGCTGCCCTGTAAGAATTGGAAGGAGGAAGCCAGGGAAGTAACCTGTCTGGAAACCTCAATTACACTAGCAGCCAGGGCCCGATTACTCTCAAACAGAGCGCGTATTATTTGGTCACGCTATCCGATCATCGTCCCCTGATAAATGAGAGGTCCGTGGGGTCCATGGTAAATGGCCAGTTCGTTCTGTCAGGAGTCAAAAAATAACTGAACAGAACTGAGACTGAACCCACAATGCAGATGTGGGCAATGATGTTTATTCCAGCAAAGAAAAACTCAAATGGAGAACCAAGGCCAAGCTGGAACAGGTTGCTGGAGACGACTGGGCTGGGCGAGGCAAGGCTGAGGGCAGGCTAAGGCAGAGCTGGAGGAAGGTGAGTCACAGAAAAAGTGCTGGTCTGAGCTGGAGTCAAAGGATTCTTAGTAGCAATCACTAGACTTAGAGGCCGAGGTGAAACAACGAACTGGCGATGAGTGGAGGGTGAGGCCGGCTTATAACTGCTGTTGGTGTGAAGAGCAGGGCCCATTTTCACATTTTACAGCCACAACAAGCTCCAGCAGTCAAAGAGTAACCTTAACTGAGGCTGAGAGCCCAAGGTGTTCCCACATGCTCTTCACTACTTTTAGATCTGTGGCATCATGAGACATCTGGATTTCAGCAACTGAACTGTAAACAACCAACCTAATTGTAATGAGACGTGTCCAGTCCATCTCATCTTCATTAAAATGTACACTGAATTCAAACTTGAGATTGGGACAAGAAGCAAATGTATCCTGGCTGGTGATCAATCGGCTATATTGCTGTGTTTGGTGGTATCGACATTTCCATGTTTCCTGTATGACTGATCACACTTGACATAAAAGATACTTGTATGTGGAATAACAGGAGGCCCCAAGATCCTTGGCACCTGTGTCTTTTTCTTTTTAAAGTCTCTCTCATTCCCATTTCCTGTTACTTTTCAAGCTTTCCTATTTAACAACCCCCCCCCAAAAAAAACAAACAGTCACTATCCTGTCTTTGACCTGTCTCTTATTCTGAGGCCGCTTTATTGCTAAAACCATCTCAAGTACCGGCCTCCATTTCTTCCCTCAACTATTTTATTATTTATAATTATTGATTGAGATCAAAAGCTCCTTACTTCTTTCACCCTTTATAGAAAGATGCACACACACACACACAAATCTCCCTCCCAACCATTTAATTTCATAACATTCACCCACTGGAATGAAAATCCATGTGTTCGCCTTCGGTGTTGTTAGATGTGAAGTCAGATTCGCATGGGCGCTTTCTCAAAACCACACACAAGTAAGTTCAAAGGCACTCACTGGGTTAGTCAGCCAAAATGCAGGGGGAGGACAGACACTGAGTGTGGGGGGGGTTATTCTGTATTTTGGAACATCTCCTCATGAATTAAATATGTAATCAGGCATGCAAACTGAGCCAGACAAATTTGGAGTTTTTACTTTGCTGAAACTGAGCCAATAAATGAAGAAAAATCCCTCTTCAACGAATAAATTTGCATTATTAGAGCCGCAGTTATTTTATTTAAATCATTTTCTTCCTTTCGTTTTGAAGATTTTCACTTTGTTAAGTATCACAATTCCCTGAAACGACAGGGAAGAAAGGGTTCCAAACTATAGCTGTTATTCAATTACACCAATGGTGATTATAACAAACACTATATCTCCTCTTGCCCATGGCCTGTTTCACTTTCAAATTGCAGTGATCCGGATGAAGTCAAACTTCAAAACTAAACAATCTAATATCATGCATGCAGAAAATCAGTAAGTGCCACAGGATAACAGTTAGACTTTAATATTGAAGTCAATGGGCCAGTGTATTGTGTGTGGCTGCATAATCTCATTTACCAAAATAAAATTTATTTTTTCACTGAATACAGATAAGAAAATTTGAAACTTAGAGAATCAAAGATAAATTTCCAGCTTTGGCTGGACAATAGAGCATTATACTATTATTTGGTTGCTTGAGGAAGAATAACAAACCAGGCCTTTCGTAGAAGGGAAAATATTTGGTGTTTTATTGTTAAGTACTACTGAAAATGGCTTTGAAGAAAGTTGTGTAAATGACCTGTACATGTGACAAGACTGGAGCTAATTGGTTAGCTTGCTCACTTTAGGAAGGAGGGAAAGTCATAGAAGTGGAGGCACAACGAACGGTCAACATGGGTGCTGCTTTTCACTCCAGATAGCTGTCACAGAGTATCAGAATCCGATTTGATGTTGAACTCACAATGTTTTGTCTAGACTGGTGAGTCAACAGCTATTAATGGTAATGTTGTTTGTGTAACAACAGAAAACTGTCCAGATTGTTCCTGAAAAGAAAATATAAATGTTCATTTTGCAAAATAAATCATGATTCCATTAGGCTGCATGTCCTCTTGCAAAGCTCAGCTTGTTGTGTGCTTCTTGACTTTCTATCGCCCCCCTTCTGGCATGTGTCTCCCACACTAAACAAAAAAATTTCAGATGCTGTCATCTGTATTCTTCTCCCGCCGGTTCCACATCTATACTCTGCACCTTCTCACATATGTAACTGGAGTGGCGCTCACTGTGCGTGGGAACTGCTGTAACACATCTGAATGAGCAGGAAGGCTATTATCACGTCCTCCCAGATGTTCCCGACAAAGTGTGCTGGGCCGATGCAAGTGCTTGATAAGTTTTTAATAAACCCACCCTGCCGTTCCACTTCATTCCACTTTTAGGCGACATGTTCGATCTGAAGGGAATAGAGACAATGCTTGGCCATAAAATGCAATCCAGTGCCAAACGAGTATCTTGCTGATGTGAGCAACAAGGTGAGGCCATGCTAGATTTTTTCATTCGCACGGTTGACAAATTTCTCACCCTCTGTGCATGAGGTAAAACACCATGAATATAAAGTGATGTTAATCTTGCTTCCCTCTGCTATCAAAAGTCGAAGAGCTGAGACTTGATGTTTGTGTAAGTCTGATAAACCAGGTCAGGAAAGTACAACTGGTACATTCCTGCAGCATAACCTTCCTGGCTTGATGCTGGTTATCTGTTGGTGAGGAGTTGTGGAGTGTGTGTGCGTGTGTGTTTGCGTTTGTGTGTGTGTGTGTGTGTGTGTGTGTGGAGGTAGGGAGGTTGGGTTAAAACCCTTTCAACAGCAAGAGTAAAAATCAATGGGAGGCGTTCGGATGTCAGGGTCAATGACTCAGAATGATATCGCTCAATACGCAGATCGATGCTTCCAACTTATAATCATTGTATCTCTCGCTACTAAACATCTTTCCTTATCATCGTCAGAAAGCAGTGGCAATAAAAAAATAAAGAAATAAAAAAAAGGAAGGTGGTTAAAGAGAAGGTGAGAGAAAGAACTTCACATCAGATGCTGTAGTGCTGGATAAGTCTTGAATAATTTACGGTGAGCCTACAAGCTGGGAGGGTTTGTTGTTCCTTTTCCTACCAGGGTTTGACAGGGACCCGGATGACAAGTTTCCGGCTCATCACTGATACAAAAATGTGAAGTAGCAACGTGCTACATTTTTATGCAAATATGGTGTACATTGTTCTCTATCAATGACAGATACAGCAAAACAGTAATGCAGTCCTTGGGGGTTGTTGCTTTAGTAATTATAGATGCTTGGCAGAGTGTGTCTTCTTTTTAAAAACCTTTAACCCTCCGAATCTAAAGTGCTTTCTGTTTAGCAACAACAGCAGTTTTTGTTTGTTGGGGATGAATTGAATAACTGAGTAAAATTAAAGAGCGCAGTGCCACCTAGCGAAGACGGAGGAATAAAAAACAAACAAACAAACAAACAACAACAACAACAAAAGCAGAAGTCCCATTTGGATTTTATCCAGATACATAACTCTTGAAAGTGTAAACTAGATTAAAGAAAATATGAGAAAATGTCACAAATCAAAGTTCTCCTTGTATTTTAATTTTTCAACTTTCCCGAGACATTGACTTTGAGCTTCTTTGTTCAGGGGACAAAGAAGTAATCATTTCGCAGACATTTTGTGATTCTTGACCTTCCTGAAACAAGTGCCTGCAATTTCCACAAGCCTTATGGGAAAGACGGACCAATCCCATGGCGTGATTTTCCAAAGAAAACTTATTAATGAGACTAGACACTTTTCTAAAAAAAAAGAAAAAAAAAACTCAACTGCTTAGTCCATAAAGCTATTTGGGGGCGGTTTATAAAAATCCTCAGTGGATTAAATAAAACAGAAAGCTCTGTGTGTGTGTGTGTGTGTGTGTGCGCTTTTTTTCCCACCATGCAGTTGTAAAAACAGCATTAACTACACCCTACCCACGTGTACAATATGCACAAACAAATGCACCATCACTCTCATCCATCCCCTGTGCAGACTGAAATGTCAGTGAGGCTTTGCATGCAACAGACCAGCTCAGGATTAATGTACATATGGGGGACAATGGAGCACTCACGCTGTTCACTCGGGCCAATTCTCCTCATCCCCTCCTACTACATTGGCTTGGGGCTCCATGTGGCTTTTCCTGAGCAGAGACAAGCACTTTGATGTATAAAGACGAGAGGAGAAGGGGCAAAGAGGAAAGAGAAAGAAAGAGTTTAACTGCCTTTCATGTCCCTCGCTCCCAACACTCCAACGCGCCCATGTTTTGCCTTAAATAAGCCACTGAAGCCCGGCACGTCTCCAAGGTTTGCCACAAGAGACTTGTCAGCGCCACAGATTGGATCGGCCGCGGTGGTGAGGGCTATTTTTTTTTTTTTTTTTAATGTTTTCCTCAAGGTACTGTTTCTAATGAATGACACAGAAACATAGATGGAGATGAAGGGTCTTCAGAATCTTAGATAGGAAGTTCAGATAGCGCAGTCTGCGGCTGCGGTAATTTATAGGTCACCAAAACTAAAAATAACGCACTTACAAAGGCTCTCTACTGTTCAGTCGGAGCGCGCACAAAGTTTCTATCAACGATTGATAGAATTAATCATTGAAAGAATTCATACGAGAATAAGAGACAACCTCGTGTCAGCATGGAAAGCATGATTGAATGCAAAAAAGTTGGTGATATTCAAATGAATGTCCTAGAAATAAACTCATCACCATCTCATGAACCATGCAGGAACTTCGGATGGACATTTCACATGTATATATTTAAATCTGGAAATATGTTGGGTGTCAGTTTACACAAATAAACATATTTCAGCCCCAGGCTTAAAACATTTTCAACAGTGTCAAATGGTCAAAACAACATTCCTGAAAGCAATAGATTTTACAATGAAAGGTCCAATTTTGTGCATTTTCTCTGCTGTCGGATGTGGTCTTTTTCATGAGAGCAGCACTTTATATTTTTTCTTAACTTATTCAGACTGCAGCATATCCTTTCAATCATTTTAATTGAATAATGATATGTGTTTTTATGTATTTTACTATGAATTTATGCACATCCTTTAATAATGTAAAGCACGTTTTAATTGCCTTTGTGTATGAAATTTGCTTTATACAGTAAATGAACGTGCCTTGCGTTGCCTAACTGGGAACAAGTACTGGCCGCTTGTTGTGTTTGCAATGCAAGAGGTTATGCCGCTTTTGAGTCACTGCTAATGTTCATGCTACCGCTGGCTATGTAGTACTCGCAAATCTTAGAAAATATCACCTTTAAAACCTTAAATGTTTTATAGGCTTTGATGAAAGGTTCTTGCTGAGTTCGGGTGTTTTTGGTGGGGTTGGGTGTTGGATCAATAATTTTCATAATCCGAGAAACAATATTGTCACAGGAAATGTTTATATTCAAGATAACAGTGTTCTTTTTTGTGGCAACAGTTTGTATTTGGCAGGTTTCCTGCCCTCTCTCAATATGATAATGTGCAAATAGTTAAAAAAAAAAAAAAAAAAAAACAGGCCTATAACTCTAATTATTAACTGGTTGTTAATTAACAGGAACTGGCTCTATCATCCATCTCAGTGTTCTTCACACACTGTACCTTTGGTGTTATAGTGTAGCAGAGACATTTATCATGAAATGATATATATGAGTGAATACAACAAAATCCTCCCACAGTTTCTGTCTGACAGCATCTCCATAGTTCACTCGGTCGTTTGTTTGCAGTTTTGAAATGTTGTGCAGGCAACTGCCGAGAATCATTATTCCCTAATGTATATATTTCACTCACAAAGCAAAATGAAAGGTAAGAGCTAAGGATTCTCTGCCATTGTTCATCCTACATGCTGTGTAATCATCCACTGAAATCTCTAAGAGTGGTGAGGATGATCATGCTTTGTTCAGCTAGGAGCAAAATGGCTCCACAGGTTTCACTGAGATGATTTGATCATTAAGTGACTGTTTAGAGTCAAAAGCGAAGCGAAAGTGTGACTCATACAGTGGTGCTAAGTTTTTCAAAAGTCATTTTTAAATTAAGTTCCATTCACCTCCACGAAAAAAATCTAAAAGATGGATATCTTTAAACCTGAACATGTGAAGTGCAAGTGTGTTTCCCACTGAGGCTTGATGAAAGGCTTTAGAATATGATGAACCTAATTAAATTTGCACGATAACGCAGTCCTATAAAGGAAGCTGGGTTAATTATTTTAATAAAATCATTAGATCTATCTTCAGATTGATGGTTGCACCTGGAAACTTTAGTTTGACAAACTTGTTATAGTTTTATTCCTGCATTGGCCGTCCTGCTCTCACTCACTGGGGGCGGGCACGGTGTGTCAGGACCTGAAGCCTTCAGTCAGTATCCGCCAGAACCGCTTGGACTCACGTCAGTTCAGTCGTTCACATCCTCATCAAACCGTATCAGCTCACAGAATCATGCTGTGCTTCCATCAGTCAATAATTAATGGCTCCAGAATTACAAGATTTACTGACATATTATTATTATTATTATTATTATTATTATTATATTTAGTTGAAATCTAAAATAAGCAGTAAACTGTTTTATTTCATCATCATTATTCATGTTCAGGTTTTTTTTGTTCTTTCGATTACATATAACATATTTTTTTCCATTATATTTTATTGACTTACTATTACTAAATCACATTAAAATTTCAGAAACTTGATAATGTAATGAATATTGCCATTAAACTGTTAGAATATGTATTTATTGTTGTTCGAGCTTTACGTCCCCTTTTGAGTTACCATGTTTGGGGCAGATAATATGAGAGCAGTCATGAGTGCTTGGCTTGGTCCTTTTGAAATGTGTTGTTTGCGGGCTGTCCTAACTAGTTCCCACAGTCTGATGTTTTCATAAACAGGAAATATGAAATGGAGCATGTACGTAGCAAACTTGGCAAACACTATTAATATATATTATATATTATATGTATAAATGATAATAACCATAATGTTATTGGTTGTCACTCCACTGTTCCAACCCTTATTCCAATCATGCATGGGTGCGCATGCATCCACATACCACTTTGAAACTGTGGGCTTTTATCATCAGTGTTCTGGTACTGTGTTGATGTGATGAGAGTAAAGACCCCCATCATAGACTTCTTACAATACAGCGCCTGTCTCCAGAGGGACTATTTCTCCTCAACACAAAAGAATTGAGAGGAGTTGCTTCATTCCAGGCTAGGAGGCAAAATAAGTATATTTCTCAAGTGCCACTGTTTTTAATAGAGCAACAATACTTCATACTATCATTAATATGTTATGGTGTATTTAAGAACAGCACCCAATTCTTTGAATTTTCATAAATAACTTTATTTATATTGAAATATTTTGCCCATATCCTGACTAAATACCAGTGTGGCACTTATCGCGAAAAGGACATCACACAATCCTGAGTGATGAGACCAGCAAGAAATCCCTCCTATTATGTATCCATTCCTGAAAAAGGCTGCATTTTCAAAATCTCCAATTGTCCTTGTAGTTTGAAGGACAGTGCTGTATGAACTCGTCAGTCTCCGAAGAGCAAACGCACTAAGTGCACACATTTACACGTATATACATGCATTTAGCTGATATGCTTTGACTGCGGAGGGAGTTGCAGCAAGAGCGACAGCTGATCAAGGCCCTGTTCTTAAATCTAATGTGTGGCAGAGCATCGGTTAGAGACAGACCCAGAGCACCCTGAAAGAAAAAAATGTAACCTTGGATGACAATGTAACAGGGAGAAAATAGAGCTAATAAGAGGCCTCGAATGGATTTTTCTCCCAGAGAAGGACAATAGGTGAGCAGAGATATTACTTCCCCTGTCACTGGCTGTGCTTCAACTAGAACTTTGCAATTCCACACCATCTTACCCCACAGTATATCATAAACCAAAGCGGCTTCCATGAGATGCAACCAAACACACATTTTCTTCATAAGTTTATTGGAATCATGTGAATTTAACCTGAAGCTTTGTCCAAAAGAGAGACAGAATATCCAGAGTGTCATACAGTAGAGTATAATCAAACAATATCTTTAAGTGAGCCAATCTGGAGTTGTTAGCCATGAAGGGTCTGTTGAGGTCTGTCTATTTCAGCTGCGGGACACCACAAGTACATATACTAATTTCCTCACAGAGGAATCTACTCCTGCACATCTGTATCAGTTCCAGAAGTACACACTGGGGACAGTCAGGGGACTCTAAATGTTTTCCACAGGGTCCTGATCAAAATGAGAAATGGTTTAATTTTGTTCTTAAGTCATTGCTTTACTGAGACATTACGACATTCAGGGAATGCATAATAAGAGCTGGTGAATCATAGCATTCTACCTACTGCAGTTATTTTGATTTTGAACCAAGAAACAAACAACGACACAAACACTGTGGTCTCGAGCAGGGATTAATTTCATGAACAGGACAGGGACAATATAAGAGCAGTGAGATCTGTTAGTTAGCACTTTGACGTTCTGCAATTCCTGTAATACGTTTTTTCCAGGCTCAATATTTATTGCAAGTCTGTCATGGTTTAAAAATATATGTAGAATTTTATGATGAAACTCTTTGGCCTGAAACTATTTCCATTTTAAGGAGTTGTTCCTGTGGCTAATATCTTCTTACAGAGGCATTTGTTGACTCACATTGTATGGCATGAAAACCATTAGCTTACGAAAATATATATTGAACATTTCTTAATATTTCATAAGCAATCGTTGTTTTGGAACTTTATTGCACATACTGTTGCCTATATTGCAAGCTTCTCAGAGATGTGAGAATAATATCTGAAAGTAGGCGCCTATATATGACTTACCTATGCTAGATGTATGCCAGTATTCATAATCCCATGTTTACTTTCACTGGAAATATATGATGATTATATTGTGATGTTTGACGAACTTCATTCATCTTTTCTATTCCAAGGACATTAACGATTAACAATGAGTCCATCATTCCATGTTTGCAAAGATTAGATGGATGTAATGCACAACAGTTGTTTGTTTTTTTTCCCCTGCAGACTTAAGAATTTAAAGAAATACTTTTCTAAAATAAATATATCATTGTCACAAAACAGCTTGTAGGGTTATAACAACAGTGGGTGGAACACTGTCTGAGAAGGTCTGGAGTTGAAGGTCACCAGAGTTCCACCTTTTGTCCTTTCTGAGCTCGCCATAACATGGACGACTCTCTCCACAGGCAATAAAGCTTCGCCAGTTCTCTTAATAACTTCATTTCGGCTTGTTCCATCTTAGCTAAGCAATAAAATAAGGACAAAATTAAACCACTTTTCATTTTGAACAGGACCCTGTTGAACCAAAAAAAAAAAAAAAAAAAAATTAGTCTGAATGGAAATAGTTGACAGCTAAAGCAGATGCATTTTCAAAATGCAACAATTCCATACTAGGGATATTAAACAAGTATAAAGAGACACAAAGCAACCAAATAGATATACAGAACAACAACGAACAGGTATAGAAAAAATGCAGAGACACAAAACGACAAAACAAAAAAAAAAAAAAAAAAACACAAAACAGCTACAAAGAGACACAAAACAATTTCTAAGAAACATAATGAATTCATACATACATTACATACAGAAGCATGAGGGCTCGCTGAATGGTTTTGTGAAAATGGTGCCTCAGAGTCACAGAATCTCAACCCATCTGAACAGTTACAATGTGGGAGATTTAAGAGCGTCACGTTCGACAGCACCTCCACTTTCGAAACACAGAATGAGGGCTACCCTTTGGAAGAATGTTGTTTATCCCTGCAGTGGAGCGCCAGGGAGAAGATTTATTGAATCTGCTTTAGAGGCCGGCGGTGGCAAAGAAACATATTGTGTTGGCTTTTCATTTGATTTTTCCTTTTTCCTTCCCATCTGAACAGATTCTCTACTGAACAATTTTCATCTGAAACCAGTCATCACTGACTCAGGCATTCAATGCTCCTTTTCACCATCGGTTCAGTCATGTTGGAGCAGATGTACATTCAGACCGCCATTAAAAAAACAGCTCATTAGATCTCAGTGTGTCACTCAGCCTCTCAATGCTGCTGCACAAAAATGGCCACTGTCTCGGAATCCATTATCTATACCAATTATCTGTGTGGGGTTGCGGAGCCAATCCTAGCTGACAGTGAGTGAGGGCGGGGTCCACCCTGGACAGACCTATCACAGAGCCAACAAACTCTGTCCACACTAGCGTCAAAAGGTACTGAATTGGCCCTGGAGTCTTTGGACTGGAGTACTGAAGGCCCATACTGCACATGGAAAGCACAGAAATCAAAACTTTAACCTTTTTTGCTGTGGCGAAACATCACAACTGAACAACCAAGCCACCCACGTTTAGAGTACCTGCACAGATATAGCATAGAAATACTCACATTTTCCTTATGCTCACAATAACCAGTAGTCCTTCATGTCAGTGACTCCAAAGGTTGTTGTAAACTTTCCTCTGAGACATCACATCATCCACTCTGCCAATGTCCTGTTTGAGCCCATCCCAAAAGTTCTAGTGGTTTCGGACCTGGAGCCTGGAGAGGAAGCTGAACCAGTCTAAGACACCCTTTGTCTGTCACATGGAGCATCAATCTCCATCAGGAGCTGGGTAACTGTGGCCATAAACAGATGACACAGTCAACAATATATTCACACATCATACACCATTATGCCAACAGCCACCTGGTGTGGTGACGCAAGGAAGGTCGGCTCCATGGATTCCACAGTTTATGCTAAACTCTGACCCAGAGGTCCAGGTTGATCAAACCAGACTTTGCTTTTTTAGCGTTCTTCTGTCCAGCTTCGGTGGGACTGCTCAAAACGCAGCCTCAGGATTCAAACCTGACCCGGTCTCCTGCTGCAGACCATTCACAACAGTGCTGGACGTGTTAATTCACTCAGCTGTTATCTGAATGACCGTGACCTTTCTGTTCGCTCCAAACAGTCCAACCTCTCCCATCAATAAGGCTTTTCGTTCAGCTGCAGGCATTTTTTGGCTCCATTTTGTATAAAACTTTGGAGAATAATGTGAAAGAAGGAGATCAGCATTTCTAGAACTCCTCTGGCACCAACGAGA
The DNA here is from genome assembly GCF_900963305.1 of Echeneis naucrates. Taxonomy (NCBI): domain Eukaryota; kingdom Metazoa; phylum Chordata; class Actinopteri; order Carangiformes; family Echeneidae; genus Echeneis; species Echeneis naucrates. Next base: position 3,426,336 of record NC_042527.1, read on the forward strand.
TCACAGAGATCGTTCAGATCACAGTTGGTGCTAAGATTCACTGACTCTCCTGATGGATTTTATGCATTGCAGAAGATCTGCTGATTAGCTGAAGAATGGCTAATCAGCTGAATGACTGTGGATTTCATGTCCATGTGGGTATATGTATTGATTTGGCTGGCTCAGTATTAAAAACAGATGTTTTTCCTCCCAGTCTTTCAAATTTCCAGCTTTAGGGTTTGGGCTTTTACTGTCTCCACCATTATTTGTTCAGCAAGACTTTCCCACCTCATGTCTCTGGCAGCAGGAGTAGGTGTTCAGTATACATCTGATGCAGCAGCGCCTCTTCTCCGAGGATTAAGGCCACATACAGTAGTCTCGACAAAGTAGCTGACAGGTAAATATTGTGCTTACATGGTTCAGAGAATTCGTGAGAAATTGCACAGTGCGTAGCAGGCATTCAGGGTGACTGATGGAGCAACAACATCACACACATACACACAAAGGCTGGCAGGTATTCACTGGTTAGGAAAGGCAGCAGAAGTACACACACAAACAAACATTAAACATTAAAATGCATTTTCAAACTGATTGTAAAGTTATAATAAGCAGTTAACACCCCCCCCCAAAAAACACACAAACACTCATTCCAACAAACTACCTCACTACCGGTCACCAACACACACCTACACAGGTTTTAACCGTGAAAAGCACATACAATCACACAAACAATATCTATTACGTGCGTGAAGGGGACGGGAGAGGGCGGGGGTGGTTGGGTCTCAAATCCCACGTGCAAACTGTGATATTTATCTAGTTGTTCACCATCTTTCCACAACGTCGTTATCACTTTATTGTTTCTTGTGTCGCTATGTAGAAACGTCAAGGACAGCGAGGCACTGATGTGGATCGAACCTCCCATCCGATCCATTCACACATCACATTCTTATCTGTGCCTCTTTCCTCGCCCTCTGCTGATCGATCATGCGTCACGACTTGTCTTGTCTCGCTGCAACTGACCATCCCGGGGCCGCCCGTGTGCCGTGCGTAAAAACGCGCTGGGTGGCACGCAAATGCGCACTTGGGTTCTCTTTTATAAGTATCTTGTGTATATATGTTTATATATATGACGCGCAGTGCAAACTCACCCAGTGTGTCAACGCAGGTCCGTCCCGTGCGTCTCCCGGAATGTGTGTGTCTGCGTATCCAGTTAAAAAAAATCAACAACTTAAAAAAACAAAAAAAAAAAAAAAAAAAAAAAAGAGGCAGTGGAGCCAAAAGCGACGAAGGAGAGAAGGTACTAGTGGATGGCAGCCATACCTCTCTCTCTCTCTCTCTCTCTCTCTCTATGTGCTTCCTTTTACTCCCCACCTCATCCCCGAGGCAGCCTGTGCAGCGGCTTTAATAATCCAGACATTGTCCTCTTCCTCAGCACATGGAAAATACAAAACACACAAGACGGGAAAGCGAAATGGCAAACGTCTCGGCTCCGCGTCACAAACGCACAAGTTTGCAGTTCAAATGGATTCTCCTCTCTCTGGCTGTCCTGAGTAATCCGCGTTGAGGAATAGTCTCACAGAGCCATTTTATTTCTCTACAACAAGTTACATTTCAAGGCGAGGGAAAAAAGAGATGGAGACAAGTTTGGTTCAAGCGAGACTGCTGAAGAAAAACATAAACTGTAAAAACAAACAAACAGATGAGAGCAGAGAATAATCCCAGGAAGATGTCTCGCAGTCTCCTCTCCGGGCCAGACGACAAACTCTTCGTTTAGAGGGATCGCAGCGTACCTGCTGCCTGAGCGGAGCCGCGCAGGTATCCACAAACTGAGCACCTTCTTCTCCCCCTTGTCTGTCTTTTAGTCCGCCTTCATATTTGTATTTATGGGTATAGATGTATATGTTAAATCCCGGTCGGACGAGTCTCTCTGCGCTACGATCATCACTCTGTGTCAGAGCCCGGCGTTGCTTTTCCAAGTAGCTCGGAAAAGCGTCTCATATCTCCAGTGTTGTCCTCCCCCGCAAACCCTCTCTCTCTCTCTCTCTCTCTCTCTCTCTCCCCCCCTCTCTCCTCAACACGCTCTATCTTCCTGTTGTGAAATCACGCCCCCGTCGGAAGCAATTGGTCGAAAGCCACTGGGGGGACGAAAGGGAGGTGAGGCTTGCGATGATGCGCACCGAAGAGGGGGGAAGGACGAAGGGTTGCGGGCAGTAGATGATGGAGGGGGGAAATCTTGATGAGAAGGAGGATGATGGAGAGGGAGATGAGAAAAGTGGGATGAAAGAGAGATGAAAGTGGAAAGAGGGACAGAGACCAGTTAATTGGGGGAGAGGGTGTCAAGTTGGACACAGAAGCTCTGCCCTCAATTGGGAAACTGAATACTGGGTCAGTGGTCAGGGTAAAGGTCAGCCATTTATTTGTGATGGTCAAAATGGGGGTCAGGAGCTCTGTATCGTCCTCACAACTAAAATTTAGTGAACAGGTGGGGAAGTCCATGTACCAAGCTCTATGTGTTTGAGCCCAAAGGGACAGGCTTGTTAATGAAAGTGAAACTGCTTTCATCCTCTTCTAAATTTGTCCATAATTGTGCTCTGACTGCTAGCAAAACAGAATTCATTGGCTGAGCAGAGTCAACCCTTTTGTCTGTCTGTCTTATTCTCTTTATGAAATCTGGTGTCTGTCGGCTAAGCAGCTTTCTTGTTGAGTCTGTGATAAATAAGTAAGGGGTTTGAAGGGGTGGCTGGAGAGTGAAGTGCATGTTGAATACACTGCCTAGGGGCGTCGAGAAGGAAATAAGTAACAGCCTGAGCTGCCTCTGTAATGGGAGCAAATGAGGTGCACCGGATATTGTTGTGGCACAATCATACATGGGAGCGCACAGAGGCAGACAAAATCACTTGACAGCTACTGGGAGAGGCTTTGATTGATGGCTGTGCTCTAGGGAGTGTTTCAATATGAACTTGGTTAACTCAGAGCCACGTGGAGCATTTATCACTGACTGCCATACAAGAGTGAGATGCTGAGCAGTGTGTAGAAGGGTAAAATCCAGGTCCAGGGATTAACAGATTACATTCCATTTGCAATCCATAACCTGAGTGATGAAAACATCAGATATCATAGTGATATTGCAGAATTTCTCAGTCGTGAGCAGAGAAACAAATAAAAATTTAAATTTTGTCAATGTGATGACTTACCAAAAAAAAAAAAAAAAGAAAGCAAAAACTTTTTTTTTTTTTTTTTTTATACACAAGATTTAGCCAAAAACATTTTATATTGTGCTTTTTGCCTCTTGTTATTAGTACTGTCAACGGTTTAGGCAGGTCAACAACAATAACAGGAGCATATATATAAAAAGTCTTAATTCAAATTCTTGCAGCAACTAAGAAGTAACAATCTACTAGAATTTTCATCAAAGTTCAGTGTTCAGTTAATGTCCCTGATGGGTTGGGAATCCAGTTCTCTGGAGTGACAGGCAGTGATAATACCACTCAGCCACAGGGCAGACACACTGAGGTGGCAGCAGGAATGCCCAGTTGAAAGAGATAGCAGGCCATTCCTCCCAGGAGAGCCAGAGTGACCAGAACCAGGACACACATGGGCAGAACTCACAGTCAGGGACGGAAGGCAGGTAAGGTTACCAGCGCAGAGTTGATGAAACGTTGTCAGGGGCAAAAGGCAAGTCGGGTACCAGGAGATCAGTCAGAAAAGAGTGCTGGAGAGTAGTGCATGACGCGACAATCTGATAAAGTGGAGAGGAGCTTCGGATGGGGAGATCAGGTGCAGGAGATTGTGACTGATAAGGTGGTGAGGCAGGAGGTGAGTGGCTGGACGACGGAAGTTGGTCCCAGTTAATGATGTGACAAACTGGCACCCAGGCTATGTCCTCAGGACTGCAGCCCTCCTAGTGAACTAGGTATTGGAGACCCCTCCCATGACGACAAAACCAGACTAAGCTCTGAAGGTTGTAGGCAGGAACAAGGAGGAGGAGGTGGGACCACCGGCACAAGAAGGCTCTCTTGGACTGGCTTGATCTTGGAGATGTGGAAGGTAGGGCAAATGCACATGGTCCAAGGGAGCTTTAGTCTACACTGCTGTCGGGCTGATGATCCTCTGGATGGGAAACAGGCTGACAAATCTGGGAGCCAAATTCTTAGACTCTATCTGGAGAGGCAGCCACACCCTCTGCCAAACCTGGTATTTAGGAGCTGGAGAATATTGCTGGATGGCTGAAACGGTGTAGTGCCCCATGGTTGGAGAGTGAATTGAATTTGGCCCCAAATTTGACAACAGCAGTGAAAAAAAAGGCTTGGGAAGCCAGGCAGGTCACCTCTCTATCTTGGGTCAGGAAAAGGCTGGTAACATGGTAACCGTAGGCACACCAGAATGGACAGAGGCCTGTGGTAGAAATGGTGAGGGAGCTGTGTACGTATTCAACCCACAGAAGCTGCTTGGACCAGTATGGAGTTTAGATTCTAGAATGCCAAGCAGTGCAAGCTCGTCTCCATGTCCTGGTTCTTGCGTTCGGTCTGCCCATTATACTGGGGATGATACCTGGAAGAAAGGCTGCAGAAGACAGAGGAAACTGGGGACCCTGGTAGGATACGACATTCACATGGAGGCCATGAAGATGGAAGACGTGGTGCAGGATCAGCTGGGCACTCTTTGGCCGATGGCAATTTGGGCAGGGTGACTGCATTGCCATTGGAAGAAGGAAGGCCACTAACAAAGTCAAGGGAGAACAGGGTTTGTGTGGAATTGGGAATGGCTGGAGAAATCCTGCATGTGCCTGACAGGAGGTCTTGTGTCGGTTGCAGAGGCAGCAGGCCTTGACAAAGTCATTTTCCAAGGTTGACCAAGGTGAAGGAGGAAGTAACCTGGGTGACAGGTAAATTTGGAGGAGTGAGCCCACTGCAAAACTTCCAACCTCAGGACTTGTGGAACATAGAGGCAGTTGGGAGGATACCCACTGGGCCCCGGCTGACCCTCAGTGATAGCTCTCACTCTTTCCTCAATGGCCCAGGTCAGGGTGGCAATGACACATGAAGAAGGAAGGATCGTGGTCGGCTCGTAAGCATGATCCTCCCCTTTCTGGAACTGCTGAAACAGGGCGTCTGAAGATTACGGACTTGCTCATCTCGGGACTTGGAGAAGCTGAGGATATCGTTGAGATAAACAAAATCGCAGCTGTTGAGTGTGTCTGAGAGTACATCGTTGACCATGGTGTGGAAGACAGCAGGGGCAGTGGACAGTCCAAAGGGCGTCACCATGTTGTCATAGTGCCCAGATGGTGTGTTGAAGGCCATCTTCCATTCGCCCCCCCCCCTCTCTAATGTGAACCAGATGGTAGGCATTACAAAGGTCTAGCTTGGTAAAGATGATGGTCCCCTGCAGCAGTTTGAAGACAGGGTTAGGGTTAGAGGAGAGGTAAGGGATACCGGTTCTTTACTGTGATATAGTTCTGGCCCCTGTAGTCAATGCAAGGTCTGAGAATGTTATCTTTCTCAACATAAAAGAAGCCTTCTCCTGCAGGTAGTTTGTCAGCTATGCCAAAAGGCTATATTTAGCATTGATATACAGGTCAAATGATTCTGCGGTAGGCACAGATATTTATTGGCTCTACTGTCAACTGGCACCAATGCAAACACTTCGAACTTCTAGTTCAAAGTGTTTTGAACGAATTTGTGAACTAATTTGTGCAAATTTTTTTAGCACACTTGTAAGTGTGTCACCAGCCCGCCGCGGTGATGTTAAACCAGAAATGCCGCAGCAACATTGAGCTTGGGGTTAACAGAGTGAGCTGCAGCCCTGAAGTAAGTTTTAAAAACATAAAATCACTCATCAAAGCATCTCACAAAGAGGCTCTCGACACTTTTACACGATCGCCAATCCCAGGAAGAGAAGGTGACAGATCTCTTTTTATCAGTCTGGCGGCTCCCTCTCTCTCAGTTGCATCTATGTGTGCACTCTGTAAGTGCATGTAATGACATTGCTCCTTGTGTCATCTACTCCACACCTGTGCTAATTTTAACAGAAATGTTGTACGAGATGCTCTTTAGTACACTATTAGTGTATTAGTACACTAATTTTTCTTCTAATTAATATTAATAATTAATATTCACACAGAAGGGTAATATAAAGAGGCCTTTAAATTATCATCCTGCAGAGTTCCCATAGAGTCACAATGGAATCAGGCCCTCCTCGCTATCACACCAACCACATATCTCACTGACAGGAGGAGCATTGTTGAAGCAAAAATCAAAACATTTGGCGTAATGAAAGCCAAGGGTGCTTTCCTACATGCTGTCACCAGGGTATTCAGAGTAGAGATCTCTCACTCCTGCTCTTGTCATAACCACCCCCAACCTCGCTAGCCCAGCCTGAAACAAATGAGGGGATTAAAGCCAGGAAATCCAAAACAGAGGACTGTGATGTGAGAGGAGTGAGTAGATGACAGCAGCTCACTGAAATCCATAGAATATGTTTTTATCTTCTTTCTTTATTTATTATTCTTTGTCTGGGTTGAGAAAGTACAACACCCACTCAGTAGCTTGGCTCGAGCTCCCTATTTTTGTTATTTACCTTTTTATTTTTACATACTGGGCAGCAGGGACATTTTTTTCCATTAATCAAATCATTATCACAGCCAAAGAATGAATAATTTATGTGTACATGTCCAGGAATCTTCGACGATTGTTGTTCAATGGGATTATGAAGACAAACAAAACTCCCAAAGTTTAGTTGAAATACAGCTCAAAGTAATAAAAGTTATCTAACCTAAGTGTCATTTTTAAAGGTCCCATATTGCAGCATGTACGATGTCCATGAGTGGAAGGCAGGTCAAGATTGTGAACACTATGAAAGTAATTGTAAGTGTAAACCACAGACAGTCTACTCTGTGTCTAAATACAAGCCATTTGGACTTCAATAACTCTAAGTCATCAGAAAACAGTTGCCACCCTCATTTTCATGCTGTCACTCAAAGGACCCAATCAGAAGAGAGGCTCCAAGTCGGTTGACTGACCTGTTCTCATGAAAGCTCCAGGGAGAAGCCTGAAAGAGGGAAAAACCACAATGAGATTGTTTCTGGTTCGTAAAGCCACAATTTTATGTTCTTACTGATATCAGCGCCTCTGAACACAGGAAAAGCGAGATGCCTTTGATGTGTTGGTTGGAAAACCGAGAAAAAGTACATTTTGACTGATGTGTTAGCTGGTAAATCCAAATGTTGCTTTAATAATATTTCCCTCAAGTATTGATGCAGAAATTTTACTATTTGATCAAAAATAAAATGTTCCTAGAGCTGCATGACATGCATATTTTTTTTGGCAGATTAAGAAGCACATTTTTTTAAGAACATATGAGGAAATCTAACTATGGCTGTGACCACCTTAAACCTATTATTTAGTTAGGGAAGTAAGAACTGTTTACTTTTTCACTGTGGCAGCTGTGACTCATTAAAAGTTGAGGCCACTGAATCTGCCCCTTCTTTCTGTTTAAATTGTTATTCCATTGTGTGAACATTTTGGCTGAGACCTTTAGCACTGGTTGCTTTTATTGGGCTATGCTTATGGTGAGTGGCTCAAGTGATTCTGATGATGAATTAATAGCTGATTGCTTTTGTGTACCAATCAAACACCATATTGCTCCACTGGGGTTTGGAGGTCACCCTGAGGTCTGGGAGGTTGTAATGAGTTGTAATTGTTCGTTTCAGACCCAAAAATAGGAAGCAAACGTTGGCATCACAATAGAACAAAGGGAAAAAAGAGACTTAAACGTGTGACACAAAGCAATTGTGTTGACACATTTTTCACAACAGAGAGAAGGTCAATTCTAGGGAATTTAAAAAGTTGTCAGTGAGTTTGTAAATCTTTCAGCCTCAGGCAAATCATCCCTCCACCACAGGTCTCTGATCGCCAACCCGCGAAGTCACCTTTACAGTCTGGGCCTGCGGGGGTGAAAGATATTCTCACTTTACTTCAAATGTGGAGGCTATGATACTGTCAAACAAATACCAAAGAAGGAGGGTGAAATTTACAAGCTGTAATAAGCCATGTAATAAATCAACTCAAGGAAAAAGTCAATGCATTGGTGTATTTACAACGGTGCTGTCACGGCCCTGGCCGTGTCATTTGTTCACTGTGTTTTTTCCCTGTCCTGTTTTCCCCTCCCCTGTCTGTCTCTGTCTCTGTCTGTGCTGTGGGCGGGGCAACTCCCTCTCTCCCCTGGGCTCCTAATTGCATCATTCAACTCACCTGTTCCCTGCTGCTCACCTGAGATCCATCCTGTATCAACCCCTGCAGTTTAAAACGGCGGCGCTCTTCTCCAGTCTTTGCCAGATTGTTGTATCTACCACTGTGGATCTCCTACCTACCCGCCTGCCTGCCTGCCTGCCTGCCTGCCTGCCTGCCTGCCTGCCTGCCTGCCACGCCTCCAGCCAGCTAAAAACTCCTCCACCCTCATCTCTGTACCTTGGCCATCAACCTACTCCCCTCAGCCTCCATCCCACGGACATCTTCTCCTCCTGCTACATTCATTATTCCTGCAATAAACTCCCATTCTTTCTTCCCCACAGTCCGGTTGTCTGTGTTCTGCATTCGGGTCCTCCTCATTGATTATATCAGGTGCATCATCCCAAATGTATCAAAGTACAAGTTCAAACACAGTGGACAATAGTGAAAGCAAAGCTCAAAATGCATACACTTAAGATTGCTATGTTGTACTTCACAGTGGAATGGCAGAAAATTCTGGTTTGGTGCGGTCTTAAAAAAAAGAACAAAAAAAGGTCACTTTCATCATCCATCAGTAATAAATCATGCGAAACAATATAACCATACACATGCATACGTGTGTTTACTCCTCTTTAATTTGTTCTGGTGCACCATTGTAAAGGACCATCATATCCTGGTTTTAGTTGGTGGCACCAACCTGTTACATATATTATTATTAAACTAACATATTGAAACATAAGATATTAAAATATTGACACAACTGTCTCCTCTGTCTGAGTCTGTCAATCTTGAAATTATGTTTCTACTTTAACTATTTCATTTGTTTTTGTTTTTTCATCCGATGCAAGGCATTTTATAAACCAAGTTTGTTGAAATAAACAGACCTAGTATTTTCAGATTTGTGTATATTAAAAGTTGAATTTCATGATGCTGTTGAAGGAAACGAAACATGCATTCTATCTACGGAAAACCAGGCTGCTCAAATGGTTGTCAAAAGAAGTTAGATTGTACTGAAGTCTATGGGGAGATAACCCTACATTTCACTTTGTTTATTGATCCCGATTTTCTGGTTTCAAGTGTTCTTCAAGACAACGCCCATCTGTCATCATTTATCTTTATATGGTCCTCATCCCAGAGGACACTGGACAAGGCAAGATACAGACAAGACACATCGCCAGTGTATAGACGCAAATTCACCTAATATGTCTGCTGTGGTAAAAAGCTCCACCTGCTCTCCCAATATGGTTCCTTCTGGTTTAAAAACAAGATGGTGACATTGGCCCTCTTCCACTTCTGAAAGCCATTACCGACTTGAAACTGTGTCAAGTGTCACCAAGCAAGGGCAGCGGTAAATCAGTCAGCACATTCTTGGCTTGGATACAGAACCAATGAATTGTCATTTAAATATTTTACATTGTGTAATGACAATCGCCAGAGGTATGTGTGCTTTGTATTACAACATAGAACGTGAAACCAGGAACAAATGTTGCATCCTTAGGCACAAAGAACCTCTGGAATCAGGACATGTTACAGAAGATAATTGTTCCTCTACAGCAGTGTCCTCAATGTTTTGTTTTGTTGTCTTTGTTTTTGTTTTTTTTTTCCAATTAATGAACCCAACCACAAATTACTTTTCCATTCATTCACAATGGTGATACTGACTAACTATATCAGTTCTGATTGGACTGTCTGCAGGCTAATTTTATTAATTCTGATTGGCAGACTGCGGTACACACTAGTGTTCCATTAATTTAGATTGGTTGAGCTGCCTAACGGCTGTTGCATCCCATTTTATCTGACAGGAAGGTGCTACAGTACACTGGGAGCTAAAGCACAGAAATAGAAGCAGCTATTGGGCCCCGGCCGAATGAGCTGCAGAGAGTAAATTTGTTTCTATTGTGCCCCAGCATCATCACATCAGAAATTAGCTGTTGTTATGGAGGGGGTAAAAAAAGGAAGAGCACACACATAATCAGCTGTGTGGTGTAATGAATGTGTTAAACTGCTGACGGTTGGAATGTTTCGTTTTCACAGCCACCCCTCTGGGCTCTTCTGTGAGTGTCGACACATTACAAGTGTGATTCTACCACAGTGAATAACCTGGAGAAAGGCACTAAAGCCATGTCATCTCTAATTACACCAAGAATAGAGCATAATGGCGTAACTGCTTTTCTCTGTTTACACTCTCCCCCTCAGTAGGCAGCAGTCCATAAAAACAAAATCAAAGGGGTCCACGGAACAAGAAATGAATAATGAGATCCATCAGCTCATCTTTGATACTAGGTTCTAATACATATTTTTAAAAATACATATTAAATCAACTATTTCATGTCAAAGTACGCAGCACAAAAAACAGAAGAGATTTAATTCACGGCCTGGTGCCTCTCCCCTCATGATACTTAATATCCCTGTAACAGTATTCATGAAAAATTTTCAATATTAGGTAGATTGAAGACTTGTTCACGAGAGGGGGGGGGGGTGTTGAGGAATGAAATATTCATTGTGCTGCTCTGTAATTCAAATTATGATTCCAGATGGCATTTAAAGCACAGTGAAATTAGAGAATGCGATCCAAAGACATGACTATTCAGTAGGTCAAAACCAAAAGACAAAGCTGAAGTCCTCCCCAGGTGGGCTAAAAGGAAGGAAAATATACCAAGGTGAATGAAATATTCTCCTCATTAGCCAAGTCAACTCAAAAACAGGAAACACATCAAACATTATCACTAACTCTGTCCATAAATTTGCTTAGGAGTTGCAGCAAATAGACTCTATAAATTTGTCCGTCAAACAGTGTAAACAGGGCCTATTAAACCAATCAAGGTCAAAGACAAGATTTGTTGTCACAAGGGATTAATCAGGAATAAATAGACTCCAAACAGTGAGTTTTGGGCATTTTAATGGTTTAGGAAATGTATAAAAACCACAGTCTGTCTAACTGAAGAACCCTAGATGTATTTCCTTCCTCTCATCCCTTTCTTTTTTATCTTTTTCCAGACCATCAGGTATCAAATAAAGGAGAGAGGTTCATTTTAATTTGGTTCCACTGATCAAACTAACAGACACACTCTTGTATATTCCACGCAAGTCTAATTTCACTGCGTTGATTTGCAGAAAAGGTGAAAGACATAGGATCACAGTGCTACAGTACATTCCCTGCAGAAGAACCTCAAGGCATCAGAGACACTGGCTAATTGTGACTTATATTACTAAAGGGATAAGGATAAAAAATGATAAAAAGGACAACAAATTACCAACGTAATTTCAACCAACAGGTTTGAAATCACTAACCAGCTCAGGTAACATTAAAATCACAGGAAACATGCAAAGACATCAATTCAGTGCGAATTAAGTATAAAGAGTAAGAGTGCTTAATCAGAATCAGAAATAGTTTTATTGCCAGGTATGTGTAAACGTACTTGGAGTAGGAAGAAAGAAATAAAAAGGATATATATATACAAGTTTGGACACACTTTCCTACTTAATTGGTACTCTATATTAATATTTGTAGTGGAAAAGAACAGTAGCAGCATAGCAACAGTGTTATATCTGTAGGAAGCTCTCAGTTCCAAGAGCCTCACCCAGGGAAGATCACTACAACACCGTTGATGCAGCTGCACTGAAGTGAACTGTGCTGCTGGACCTTCACATCAGCACCATTAATAAGAGTGTGAAGGGGTGGGTTGGTTGAGGGAGGGCTCAAAGGGACAGACACCTCTCATTGGCTCATTCCGGTGGTGAAACTAAAACCCTTATTCCCCAGATGTATCCATGAGCAGCAGCACAAAATTATTTTACCAATCAAGTTGTAATGACAAATGTGATACCTGGCACTGTTCACAGGCAATGGGATTTCTCTGTGAATAATAATTCACATTTAATCTCATATTTGTAATTTTGAATTTCTCAGCGGTGAAGGGGTGAATATAGTAAGTACTTGTGGCACAGCACCATAGGACAAGAGTCCAGCGTTCACATCAAGAGCTCTTCTGGATGGCACATAATTGCTTTCAGGTCTATTGTGTATAATATTCTGTGCCTGTGTGTGGTTGGTGTGACCGGGTTGCTCAAGAACATCGTCATCAAACATTTGACAGAGATGATTTATGATGTGCAATCACACCTGTGGGCTATTTGGGTTACAAATGTGAACCACAGCCCGTCGGCAAGAACTGTGGGTGACGGGTGGAATTATTTTGCTTGAGCTCACTTTTTCCAAAGCTTAAATGACAATTTGCGCTATTTTTTAGAGTCCGTCTATTACCTGCAGTTGATTCAGGTCAGCGCTGTGCCAATTTGGAGAAGCCTGCAGGAGCACCAGCAGAGAAGCTGAGCAGTACACTGATGTGGCTGGAGAAGGGAGGGGTGGGGGGTTTAAGCTATGGAAATTGCCAGAGCTTTTTTATTTCCTCGCAAGCATTAACGTTAGAAGCTGTTTGCTTATCAGTCTTTCAGGTGCTTCAGCCATTGTTTTGTTGACAAGACAAGAGCTTATAACGCCCTGAGCAGTTGGCAGACCAAAATGTTTAGCATGCTAATTTTACTGGAGGAAAAGAAGTAATGCAAAAGAATCCAAACAAGATGATTGGTTTCCACTGGCTGAAGAGCTCTTAAAGATTAAGGAAACTATTTTTAACGCTGAACTTGCAAGGTTCCTACTAGCTGTTAGGGAAACAAAGGCAAACAATGGTGCTGGATGTGTAAGAAGAGCAATCTGCCTTAAAGTGAGCACTATCCTCAGTGTATTTTGTCTGTAAACTCGCCACTTTAATTTTTTCAAATGCATACAGGCACTTGCGCCACACAATGCATAGTGTTGCAGTAGTCTGAGCTCTATGGGACTGTTCCTGCCTGCCCGTTTGCCAGCTGTTTCCCATCCTCCAGCAAGTCGCCACCTGCCGTGCCTCCTCTTTGTAGTCCACTTTCATTGGACATTCTCCTCCACTGCTTCCTCACTGCAGGAATTCTTTTTTTCCTAATCATTCTGCAATTTTTTAATCGTGCGTTAGTGTCCCGTCTGTACACGCGCATACACTAGCACAGTCCACCTGTTGCTGTTACCCATTGTTTGTTTAAAGTGTATGATGTATGTATAATTTGTCTGAGGGCTTTGTGATGATGAAATACTAATTTGATGGATTTCTTAGTCAGCATATGAAAAATGTGTTTTGACACACAGCGTAAGCAGCCTTTTCTGGAGATTTGAATATTTTATGTGAACACTTCTGCTGATCATAATTTACTGTAGGATCAGTGCGACTCAGTTAAATGGTGGTAGCATATGCAGAGTTGTTGCTACTGCAGGATGTCTTCGTCGCCGTCAGCTCCCTTTGCACAACAGGAACTTGGGCGGAGGGTTCACCCGGGTGTTTCGGAGACTGTGGCTACATCTGTCACAGAAATCTGTCAGCACCATGGACAGCTCAAGAAAAGGGGGGTGGGAGAGAGAGGTTTGCACAATTTAAATCCAAATTTTAGAATGCCAAATAAAAAGCTCACATAAATGTGGGCCTATTTCTAAATTTATAACCAACTAGTCTTTAATCTTTAATACAGGAAAGCAAGCACAAGGCTGCTGATCTGAAGGCTCAGTTAGAGGTGTTTCACACAATCTACAGCAGGACAGACAGCCCGCTCTGTCCACGCAATCATTTTCCGAAAGAAGAGCTCATGAGCCATGATACATAAAACCGCCCTATACATGTCCAGATCAATCATCATCTGCACAGCCCGCTACACCAGTGAACCTCAGCCTGTTAAAGGTCCCCCCCCCCCCCGCCTCCTGGCTTCTCTGTTTTCATTAGCTCTTCTCATTAACATAACTCTCTTTGAACGAGGAGGAAATAACCTGGTGATTGCATCACGGGTTCAAATGTGAAAAATGCCATTCCCAAGCAGTAGCGCCACGGCAGGTACGCAGCCATTAAACCCCTACTGTGTCCTGCTCTGTTCTGTTCCTCTCTGTTGCCAGCCATACCATGTCAAAGAGACAACTGAGGAGCAGACGATGTAGGCGTTGCACAGATAAATATAAAGATTTACCGAAATTGTCTTCTTAACTGTATTCCACACTGTGTCATATTTGCATTTCTTATTATATTTGAGCAATAGCTCATGACAAATTGTGTTAAACATCACAGCTCCAGGGTGCAGGGGTGTCTCGGCCTAATACAAAGTGGCCTGGTGTAAGCTTTTGTTTTCATGAAATGGTTACTAAGTATGACAATGTGAAAGTTACACACACATTCATATTTAGTTCATATTTATGTTCTTAAAACAATGTCCTTATTGAGAAACAAGACTTGGATCCCTTATTATTATTAATACCCTTTATTTTATTGATTTATTGATATTTAAAACAAACTAAGTTCACTTTCATTTCAAATGTATTTGTGAGTCGCTGAAAAACTGTCCAGCATCAGTGGGATGATTGCTCACTGATTTTCATGTTTGATTGTAGGTGGATGAGTGTTGCACTGTTAGGAAGCAGCTTCGTTTTTCTCCGGCCACCACATTTTGGTCACCAGCAGCTCCAGAGGGGCGATCCCTTTATTTTTCTCCTGTGGGTCATCAGGGTTGTACGCTGGTTTAAGGCCAGTGTTGCATGCTCTGCTTGCCTCTCTTTGAAGTCATCTTCTGATTCTGCCAAACGAATTTTTGTATCGAGTTGTTTCTTTCCAAGGGTTTTCACGAGACCGATGAAAAAACTGCTGCACATTGTGAATTCAATAAGCAGGACCGACAGCGCTGTGGGTCATGAATGGAGTCCTGCACAGACTGGCATATCAGTACAGGTTATAGAGCTGTGGCCTTAATGAAAATCCTTTCTCAAAGATCATTCACTCCTGTAACACTGTATTTCGGTCTAAAACTGGAGCTTTATCCTTACACAAGGCCTTAAGGCATTTCGGCAATGTTCATCATTATCAATGTTTTTTTTTTTTTTTTTTTTTACTTGTGTTCTCCTACCTCAATATTCAAGGTTCAGCAGGTGCTTTTGCACTGCTTTATCTACTCCCCCACAGATAGGCCACCTCAGAGTTTCTGTAGCTCTTTTTTGCCATCTGACCACTTTTCCCCCTCATGCAGGGTGATGCTTATTTGTGTAAAGGAAGAAAACTTCATCATGATGATGCATGGTTAGTATTTTACAGTTTAAACCTCATGATGTAGCTGGATTTGAGCCAGTTAATAAGACATGTATGATGTGATGAAGAGTGGGACTCACAACTTACAATCTGCTAACAGTCTTCTTTTCACATCCATAACAGTGATGAGTTACAGTTACAGTTGACTTACTGTATCTTCACCCTTGAGTTGTGTTTGTGTTTTTTTAACTTTGCAGATGTTGTGGGTCTGGTGGACCCACTGCATTTTTGGGTTTGTAACAATACAATCAAACTATTTTACATAATCAGCAGATGTTTACTTCATCCTAGTAACAAGCATTATAAACAGCATGTATGGCTGCTATTTTGCAATTTTTGTTAGATCACATTAATGAATTAAATTGCTCCTTTTTTTGGTTTAGGTTCTTTTTTTATTAAATCAAATTAAAAAAACAATGTTATCAAGTAAGTGGACAAAATTCAATAATATAAATGAAGCTAGGTCTGTTACTATCAATGTTTATTAATTTATTATTTACTTGTTTCAGACTCCTCCATCAAGTTTTCCTGTGTAGATTTTTAAGTTCCAAGCATATGAGGAAGTGGCATAACAGGCAGATCTTTATGCCATATTTTGCAGGTTTAGATGGTATATACAGTACAGGCCAAAAGTTTGGACACACATTCTCATTCAAATGAATTGGAAAGTGTGTCCAAACTTTTGGCCTGTACTGTACAACATAAAGCGGCAGCACCCCTTAAATGGCATCAGCTGCTCATTAGGCCTAGGGTTATAAAACAGGGGTAGGCATTGCACCCACTTATCCAAAACTGTCCTGACGGCAGCAAGCTCGTCTTTCTGCTGTCAAGCTAGTCGCTTGTCTTGCTTATAGAAATAATCCTGGAAATTTTGTGGAAGTTTTCCAAAGAAATTGTTGTACGGAAATGTTCTCTGACAGTTTCATCATCCCACGCAGAATCTGTGAATGAAATCTCCAGCAAGGATACAAACTACAAAGTAGGCATGTCACTTACTAGCTACTGCCAGGAAATTTATTGTTTTTTTTTCGGTTATTGTACAATATATATTTACGTGTAATTAGTATGATTAAGAATGAGTAAACAACTCCCATCAGCACAATTCTCAATTTTGAGTTGTTTTGACTGAGAGATGTCTATCATGAAATATTGATCCATTCATGCATCATTTGATAAAATCCCTTGAGGTGAGGGCAAGACACAACCTGGACAGGGAGCCAATCACACGCAGGATGATAAATACAGAGACATAGGGAGACAAACATCCATATGGACACGTATGGGCTCCACTCAAGACCCCTCTTGATCTAACCAGCACGGCAGAGTATCCGGAGGGAGCCCACACTGGCACGGAGAGAACATGCAACCCTCACAAAGAATTATCCCAGACCCAGGATTCAAACCCACAAACCTCTTGCTAGGTAAGAATCCTACTCTTGTGTGTAACTAATAAATAGATCATCATGCCATCTTTTGTATTAAAGATGTATTAAAATATCAATGCTTTTTTATGCTGGATGCTGAGCTTGCCCCTGCAACACCCAAGGTCCTTGTCATGTGTTCATTAATAAATGATTGACTGATTGATTGAACATGCAGCTTACATAAAATCGTGACATCTTACAACTTCTCAAGCTTTGCCCAGTAATGGACAAGTAGTTGGCAGCACTGGGTCACTCAGTGCAGCGGCCTAACACACTGGAAATATTAAATTCAGGAAAGAGAGCGTGTGAATAAATAGAATTTAATGTGAACAGAGGAAATACTCTGACATTTAGACCCTGACAGGAAGTTAATTCCCATTGGAGCTATCCTACGCTTCAAGTTCTTCATATCACAGGGATATTCCCTTGCAGTCTGGACACTGATGATGATGATGAAGAGTGAAATTTGAGGAGGGAACATCTCCATGAGGGGGAAACTGGAGATGCTGAAGATGATGATCAAGCTTCAATACTCGGGGGTGGTAAATGGACGAAGGGGAAGGGAGCACAGCAGAGAAATAACAGCGAAGAGACGTACAGCTGTTGCAATCAGACTCAAAACGAATGGCAAAAAATAAACTAAACATCCAACAGAAAGTGGTCACCAGTAAATTTTAGCTGTGAAGGTGTGTGTGTCCATGAGCGTAAAGTGTGAGGTGCATGGTGGATTCCAAAAATCCAAAATAACAAAATGTGCAGAGAGAGAGAGAGCTTGTTGGGGAAGGCTGGGTCCTTTCTTGTAGTACAGTATGGTATAGAATAGCTCACAATGTGAGGACAGACCTGGAGTCCATTACGCTATTTAAAAGTTTGACAGATTAAAATTGATTTGCTGAAGGCCACGGCGTGAGGCTGTGATTGGCTGAAACTGGATGGGGTTTAAAGAGACTGGGAAACTGTCCTTGTGACTCATAAGGAAAGTGCGAAATGAAAGTCTCCCTGAGTTAATGTTTACTAACCTTAATGTCACATCCAGGAAAAGAAAATGTGTAAAATTCACCCACACTCTTTTAACTGCATTTTATTATTGCAGATTCCTCTCCTTAAACACAGGATACGGGTGCTGCTCTCTCCACTCTAACTGCCTCCACATGACCATCACCACCAGCGTAGTTCTAGCGCTTCCTCTCCTATGTCAGAGATAGAATGAGGAAAATATAGTTCCCCCCTTCGTTTTCATGTTGTGTCAGAAAATAAGGTTTTGTTTACAGCAGTCTTTTGGTTTCACTTTGAAACTAATTAATCAGTATGTTTACAATTCAGGCAGAATTATGAAGATTGTTTTGATGCATTTAGAAGAATATCTTGTTTCTCCTTCTTGTTTCTGAGCTGTTAGAATCTTTCAGCGTGTTAATCTTCTTATTTAGTCTGCTTTGCGCCCAATTTGTTCATTTAAATCCACTTTACAGTCTGATTTGATTTGACTGTCTTTTGCATTCTGTCCTCCTCTCTCTGTTTCTCCACCTCTCTCACTAAACTTTGTCCGCCTCAATGTCACGGCAGCCAGGCAAGACAATTAAGGTGTATAAATATGTAAATATGGTCATGGCAGCTCAGCGGGAGGAACAGCATAATGACATTTTCTGCCCTCGTTTGGCTAATCCCCGAGAAACCTTCGAATTAGAAACCTTAATGACAACCAATAACGCACAGATGGTCAAGCTCTGGGGGCACACCAGTTCTTCTGATGCTGCCCAGGCTCCTTGCGGCGTTGCTCTTCATGCCAACAACACACACACACACAAACAGACACACACAGGCACAATGACGCAAAGATAAACACATGCAAACAGGCAAACCGGCAATGGCGTGCAGAGAAGAAAGCACAGATGACACACACAGAAACACACACACATATTACCTAGCCAGATGCCACTCGTGCCCATGGGGGTGATCATGGTCGTAACTATAAGGTCAGGTCTTGGCAGGCCAGTTTAGGTCATACAGGCCTCCGCTTCAGTTTGTTTTTCATTTGTGTGTGTGCTTGTAGAGGTTACTGTTCGGTGTCTCAGGTAATATGTCCAGTGAGGCTTTGTGGCAGATGTCGACCATCCGTCTTACAAATCTGACACATAGAAACACTCCCTGTGGTCACATCTCAGGAGAGCGAGAGGGACAGGAAAAGTGAATACAAGGAAAAAGTGGTTGTGTAGAGTTGGTTTGTGTGTGTGTGTTCTAACCCACAGACAGAGAGCGGGATATTTTGGCTGGTTTCCTACAGTAATTAGTTCAACCTAGCTATTTGTTCTTCCTACCTCTGTTAGATGGGAAATGTTTCTTCTGGGAGTGAGTAAGTTTTTAAAGAGGGTGCAACAGTACAGAGGAAGGCAAAAAGAATTTTGTGGGTTGCCTGAATTAATCAAAGGGTCTAAAATGGGAGCCCACACCATGCCAGTCAGCCACTTAATAATGTCACACCATTTAGATGTATAATATATTTATCTGTTTCAAGGGAAGCTCCAACAGATTTGACTTTTATAATTTTTTACAGACAAGGATCACAGCAATCAAAATGTTCAATCGTGTCAATTATAGGAAATGAATGTATTACAGCCACTGACTCCTGACCTACTACTGAATGCAACCATATCACTTTCTGGTTGTGCGTGTGAGGTTCACATTCTGTTACTTATTTTGTGTTCATGTAATAATTTAAGAAAGAAAACTTTTTTTTTTTTTCCTACAGTGATAGAGACTGCAAAAGTTGCTGTCATGAATGTGTAGAATGTGTTGAAAGTTAATATTTAATTACATTGCCAATTTTATCATTCTACGTCAACAACAATTAGCTTTAGTCACCCAGACTAAACTACTATAGTTACACTCCAGGGTAAAGTAGCTGGTATTTTATACAATTGTTTCTAAAACACTGTTTCCATGTTTCATGAAAAGACAAATACATAATTTTAATTGCAGCTCACAAAGGCGTTGTTGGTTGAATGGCGAAAGCCTGTGCAGTGATGCCTTGCTGCGCTGACTCACTCAGGAGTACTGCACATCCCTACCAGATTATAAAAACACGAGACACAGGACTGGATGATTCAGCCAAGAAATAAAAATCTTATTTCCTCTTTTTCAAATCATTCCAGAAATAATAAAAAGAGCTGCATCAACTGCTGGGCTGCTACTTTTATGAATGTATATTCACTTTTGGATAGCTAGAATTTGTGAGCCTCATAAACTGCTACTGGTGCACCTTTAGTGTGTCTAATGTAACCAGGCAGACTACTTTTTTTCACTACGACTATCGTCCATGTGCACATGGTAATTACCAGACTTCTGACATTGTGTAAAAAATCTAAATGGGCTTGACTGAACAATAAGAGTTGGTAATAATGGATTTAAATTACAGTTTACTATGCCAATGAAAAAAAGAGCTGGTTGACAGCACGTTATATAATGTTAATCCAATATCTAAAATAAAATAATAATTCTTTATACCAAAACCCCTGAACACAGTAATGTGAACAGGCTAATTACAATCATTTCTCTCTGCCAATCATCATCCAGTCTCCAGCAGCATTCTTTCTTATCCTCAGCGGCCGTTTTGCATTTTCAAGTTGCAACTTGACATAAAAAAACTAAATTTAATAAAATCCATCACGCTTTACAAGTGCTCAAGAGCCTCTCCAACCTCACAGGCTGTTTGTTAGTAGGTGGAGACACCAAGGCGAGAGAGAAGAGAGAGAGAGAGAGACAGGCACCACTAGACAGACATTACACATGCCTACACCTACCATACACTGACTCCCTCATCCACAATGGTGACGTAAAACTGTTCTCAGCCAGAACGTCTCCTTACACATGTCGATAAAATATTAATGGCCTTAACAAATTATCCATCAGCCTGAAGTTGTTTAAAAATTTAGTCACAACCTTACCTCACATTATGATTTAAATAATTTCTGCTCATTGCACCGGCTGCCTACACAACAGAATGCCAGATGTGATGTAAGTAAAATGTGTTACAAAGGTATGCCCAGTGATGGCCAAAGTGCCTACTGTACTGTAAATGCTAGATGTCTCTAAAGACTTCAAGACATGTTTCACTGGCTCGTGACATCAAAGCTTTCTAACCAAATGCACTGAGCAGTGAAGAGGACGACTGTTTGTATGTTTGAAAATCAAATTAACACTGTATAGAGGGTATGAAATGTACAGGTACAACAATATTTTTCAGTGATTCTGATAAAGGTTTTTCCACTTTAATGTCCAAATCCCCTTATATGTAAGTCACATATAAAAGAGAGGGAAAAAAAAAAAAAACACCTGAAAGTAGTACATTCCCACATCAAATTACATGAGATGGGATTTTTATTGGTCTGATGCTGTCAAGAGTTGAAGACCACTGACAAAATGAATCCAGCACACATCCAACTCCACAACCTGAATCTGGCCATTATACAGCATCACTGTGAGATGCTACTTCCAAAATCGGAACCAATCTAGGCACATGCCCAGGAAATCTGCCAGCAGTCAGTGAATACCAGAGGATCACAGTCAGGCTCTTCCCAGATGTGGGCTTGACAACTCAGGTGTATGCTCATCCAGAACTATCACTGCTGTATATTTTGTCATTTCCTAACAAATTTAGATATCTCAGGAGTAAATTATTAAATCTTATAAGCGCAGTGGAGCAATTGGCTATTTAGATTTAATTGTCAGTGATCTGGGTCTACACAACAACAAGGGTGAACACGTGTGCTGTGACTGTTAATGATCACTTGTGAAGCAGGAAACTTGGTGGAGATATTTGAGGACTCAAGAATTTTTTTTAAAAAGGCATTTAACAGCATTAAAAGTATTAATATATAGTACAAAGGCAATCTTAGTACCAGAATAACGGCACACTGATATTTGGACAGTGATGTTGGTGTAACTCATCCTACTCTTTCTCCTTTTCTTCTAAATGGCAAGCAGCACACACTGTTTTGGATTAACTAACGCCATTCATCATATTTATGTACAGTATAAAGCCAGCAGCAGTGTGGGGATCGATGGGTGTAGCTAAAAACAGCCCTTTACCGCCAGTATATCTGAGTCCAAACTGATATGTTAACCCAAAATACCTTACTCCCCAACCACTTCCCAAGATGTTCCCTTCATCCCTTCATCCCTTTGGTGTCTTTTCCTGGTTGGATCGGACAAGAGTGCCCCCACAGGGAGGTGCCCCTATCAGATTGTCAAGCCACTCTCATACTATAACTAATATTTTCTTTAATAGCACTAGTAATGAAACCATTTGTATTCAGAACGTTGTGCCTTAAACATTACCAAAATACGCACAATACAGTAGGGGTCCAAGTGAAAAAGGAGCAAAAAAACAAACAAACAAACTAAAAACACTTGCCATCTTATCTGTGATGCCTGACGCAAAAAGCCTTGTGACCTAACCAAGATCACATTTTGAAAACACTGCTGTTTTCATTTTGAACCCAGACTGCAGGTCAGCCCTTTGACCACTAATTTCTCAGGATTGAACCATCATGTTCTTTCGGTCAGAGCACTAAGCTCATGATCACAGGTGATGGTTGGAGGGTCTGCTTGTAAACTGTGAATGGGACCATGATGTTTTGCTCGCCCTTTACACAACAATCCTACTCCTGGTCAAAAACAAAGCTAACAAAAACAAGTGACATTTCAGCAGACAAATTCCACATTTGCTATGAGTAGCTGACATTTTTTATGCATACACAAATCTGTGTAACAGGTGGCATGTGTTTTTTCCATGCGCACTGCATATTCAGTAGTAAAGCCTAACCACACAAGTTCCATAAGGTTTTATTTAAGTCATTCATTCATTCATCTTTTACTGCTTATCCATTTCTGGATCACAGGGGGTGCAGAAGCCAATCCCAGCTCACACTGGGTGAGCACGGAGTCCACCCTGGACAGGTCACCAGTCCAACACACAGACACAGAGAACAGCAACCACTCACACTCAGACCTACGGACAAATTAGAGTTACCAGTAAACCCAAACGTGATTTCTTTGGACGGCGGGAGGAAACCAGAGTATCCGGAGGGAAACCCACGCAGACACGGGGAGAATATGCAGACTCCACTCAGAAAGATTCCAGGCCAGGAATCAAACACGTGAACTTCTTTTTTTTTTTTTTTTTTCAGCAATATATTTATGGATTTTCTTTTTTCACAGACATTACATTACAACATTGCATGACAAATTTTTCAGAAAAACAAAATTGACAGTGAACCCATGAACTTCTTATTGTGGGTAGATGTAAAAAAAATCTGCCAAAGATCTGTATACTTGTGACACCTACCAGCAAGTTTAATTGAACAGAGCAACGTTTTGATGGAACAAATCTTCTCATTCATCGCTCGTCTGCTTTGGTTGTTTAAACCCTTTAGGGGAAGCTCCGTATTGTTATTTTCAACTCTGCTGTCTTTTGTATGTTTTCATCTGGATAATTTCTGTGATAATTTCTTTTGGATGAGTCAAGTGCTTTCTGGAGGGAAGGAGGAAACCCACGCAGGCACTGGGAGAACATGCAAACTCTGTACAGGAAGGCCCCAGGCCCGGGAACTGAACCCGTGGCCTTCTTGTTGCGGAGCAACAGCATTAACCACTATTCCCTTATTAAATTTATCTTTTTTTCTTTTTCTTTTTCTTTTTTTTTTCGGAAGTGTGACTCCTTCATATTTTGTGTGTCTCCTTTAATTAGCCTAATGAAAAATCCAGTGAAAAAAAAAAAACAAAAAACAAGCAAACAAACAATAACATCAACAAAAACAAAGTAAAAAGTTAACTAATCTCCAGTTTGCAGAACTGACATTCTGCCCAAACATGTCATAACATCAATTCCATTATAACCCTTCATATAATCTGACAAAGGGAAAGGGCATTAAGCATCCAGGTGCTCTTTTACAGTAAGCTGTCTCTATTAGAAATGTCATCGCTATTAGCTGCTCTTCAGTCCACAGCCTGCAAGCTACAGCTCAAATCACTCAGTGTTAGAAATTTCCATGTTATCAATACATCTCTGTACCGTCTGTTGCTGATGATGGAGTTGTGGGTGGGTGTGTTTTTTTTTCCAGGGAGCTTGATTGCATATTTCGTGCTGAATAAATCGAGATACAATGATTTAAGCAGCGGCATGTTCATTGTTGTTTTTCTGCATGGATCAAATGCCATTTATAAACTCTATTGCCTCTGCTCCCTGATTGTGTCTTCATTAAAGTGGTGTTCTGCTGGGATGCACACAAGCAGTGAGACAGGGAGCGTCACTGGATGGGCATGCTGGTGCAGAATTTGATGGGAGTTCCCTGGAGGTGATTCACTCTGCTTGATAGAGGAGCTGGAAGAGTAATTTTGGCTATGAAAGAGAACCCGAACACCTGAGGAGTCTGTCGGCCCTGGCAGATGTCTGAGATGATTTGTAGCCTTGTTGTCCCGCATCATGCATGTCTAGTTCTGCTTCCTTAGTGTGGTGAGAGCATGAACTGACTGGTTTGTTCTCTGCTGTACTGTGAAGCCTCCTTCCCCAGAATCCACTGTGTTTTTGAGCTCATGTCATCTTGGCTAATCTTCAGAACAGCTTTGTTTGCCATGTGTAGGACATTTTGCACAGATCCATCCCCTTAATGACAAGGGGATGAATCTGTGCATGTAAGTAATCTTCCTTTCATGCACAGAATTAAATTTCTACAAGTGACCTTTTCTTGTTTCAGCCAGATGTTTTCTGCCTAAAGCAAATGACATTTTCTGCAGCTGAAGCTCTTGTGGATACATTTCTCTTGTCCTTTTGTGATCTAAGTCAGATTATTATCACTTACTCTGAAGTGACCATACAAATGGTCATGCTGACATCTGCCATTCCTGATGTCATTTCACTTGTGCCATACTTGGAGCCCTTCAAATACACAAAATGGGGATTATAGCTTTAATATAAGGGGGCAAGAAGGATACCAGAGATGAAGAGCAAACTGCAAAAAAAAGAAGAAAAATCTGATATCATAAAAAACAACATACAATATCTGTAGTCAGGCAACCCGACAACAAATAGCTCATGGCCCTGGTTGTCGTTAGTGCTGAAACATTAAAAAAATTATTGATTATTTGGAATTCATATGTGTGCACTGAAATAACTTTTTTTTATTTTTATTGTTTTTTACTTTTTACAAATACAGCCGACTTTTATTATATGACACAATAGAAAACCATCCAATCAAAGTAGCATGAAACATTTAGTCTATAGAAACAATGACAGTCATATATCATTTCCACATCTGGACCAATTGTAGCACACTCAGAAAATGTATGCTATCAGCACAACAGCTGGAATCTACCCAGATGTGTAAAAAAAAAAAAATGACCAGACCCAACTCTTGGAACCTGGTCGCCTGTGCTGTTTTGTTTTGACTGCCTTGGATCTTTCGTTGATTTACACTATGAACAGGAGTGAATATTTCTCAGATTAATTCCGTTCAATTTCGCTTTTGGCTTGAATGGTCGAAGATTGGTCAAATTAAAAAGTTGAATAATCTAATGCAAATGGTGCAGAACACGTTTACTCATCCTGAAAAAAAAATAAAAAGGAAATGAATTAAAAGAAAATATAATCACCGCTTGGAATTGTCCTTTTTGGCTGTGCACATGCACCTTACTGATACAACAAATCAGACAGCAGTCAGCTTTCTGTATTCACTTAATCCTATAGTTCAGATGTCCAGGTTGGCATGGTGAGCTAAAATACACTTCTGAGTGATAAAGAATCTACTGTACTTCCAGGCAGAGGTTCTTTACCTTTCAGGCTTTAACTTCCTTACAGACTCGTTCAATAGAAAGTTATGCTATTATAAAGCAGGACTCGTGATGGGAATGAGATTTCAGTACGAAGCTGGTGCAGGAACGACAGCAGCGGCATTGCTGAGGTTGCAAGTGCTTTTATGCATGAACACGTCAAGTGTCTAGTTGTGAAGAAAAGCTTCCCAAATATTTCCCCTGGCCAGGGGTTTACACAGTATCTGTTTCTTATGGTAATTCATCCAGTCAACCGGTCCCAGTCACCATGGCAATGACTCACTCTGCAATCACAGGTTGGTTGGGGACAGCGTTCATCTGGCACTGCGTGTGAATTACAGTCTGCATGTACAGATGTAAAAATGTTTCTGATGGGGTAAAGTAACACAAAGAAATATGTTTTGTTTTTTTTTTGTTTGTTTTTTTACCAACATGCTAAATTCCATATTGAACAGAAATAGATTCACACCCCCTTTGTTTCCGCAGTTAACAACAATTTGCTGTTCCTTGCTATCTTTCACGAGACCTGCATTTAGTAACACAAAACAGCCCCATCATCTTCGGGCCTCTTTCTCATGTGCGACCAGTTCTACTGATTCAGTTCTTTTCCAAAACAGCAGCGCGCAGCAATAAGTTATTTATCCACAGTGTCACATTCAAACCTAATTTTGAAAGATCTGCTGACTTATGGGTTAATTCCGACATCACAAAGCTCTGGTTCACTGTCAAGAGACGGGCACAATCCTTTTTGCCGCAAAAGAGCAAACTGTGCTTTTAACTAAAAGGAAGGGCTATGAATAAAGGAGCACTGATACAACTGGAGAGCGACATGGGCGTAACTCACCCTCCTCTTTTTCCTTCCCTTCTAAAGGGCAAGCAGCACATACTGTTCTTGAATAATAACTGAAGCGCTGCAGACTTATTTATACCTCCACTGTTCTGGAGAATGGGCCCCTTCCACGGCAGACATTTTCACTTGTTAAAGCAGAAATTACACATATCGCGTTTGCATCTCATCGAGCATCCCTGGAAGCCATGTTAATCAGCGAACATGTGCAACATCAGAGTGCACGACCTGCATTTAGCTAAATACAGCTATCATTGATGGTATTAGCACCTGTGCTCCTTCCTGTGTTCACATGTCAAATGTCGATGTCTGATGTGAAATGGATCAATGCCGCTGTAGTTTCCAATGAATACTAAGTCCAGCAATCATATTTCCTAATGCACCACAGTTGCATTCAGTTTCCCATATTTTCTAGACATTTGCAAATATAACAGTAACCCTCACATTATTTATTTCTTGAGCCCTCAGTCAGAGGTACATCCCAAAACAATCTCTTCAACATCATATGCACGATTGATTCTTTTGTTTATTATTATTATTATTATTGTGAAATTCAGTTTTTAGTCGTGTTCTTTGTTTGTTTGTTTTGCTTTTTCAAATACTACAAGCCACCATCTTTGTAACTGTTCCTGCACATGATAAACATATGTCCCATTTAGTATTTTGATGATAAAAACAACTTTTAGACATTGCTTTTTTCGACGAGCACAGAGGATTTTACTGGATTATAAGGGGATAGAGCTAAGCCTGGAGTATATTGTTTTAAATCCATAGGTAGGCTTTGGATTTAGATTTTGTGGAAAGAAATTATGCAGATGACTGTGTATGTGTGCGTGTGCGCATGGGTATGTTTGTGTGTGTGTGGAGAGTTTTATTCATCACAACATTGTGTGCGTCAGGGCTGAGTGCTGGAAAAGACCCACAGTTTTGATCCCTTTTCTTCACCACTACCCTTAAAGCAAACAACACACACATACACACAGAAATAATCATGGCTACATACAACCAAACATGTCTACAGACATGTACGTCCACAGTGTTAAAAATGATCTCAGGCCTTCGCAGTTCCCCAACAGTGGGTTAAAAGGCTTTGTATAATCTGCAATTGTTTGTGTGAAGTGGCTCATTTATATTGCACAGAGATTTGAAAAGGGCGCACCTATAGCTGCTGCGGGACGATTTGAACCAGTTGTCTGAGCCCCAACAGCGTGATGACAAAGGCCTTTTCTAGGCTGTAATCAACTTTGCAGCCCACGCAGAGGCAGAGGGACAAGCGAGCTGAAAAGATGAATCTGTTTACTCCCTATCACAGGACAAGCCACACAGCGGACTAAAGCCTTGCCGGTTTAGCAACGCGAAGAGTCTGAAGATTAAACAGTGAGATCTTTCTCTTGATCAAACCCTTGGTCTGCCCTCCCCACCATCCCTGCACCTGCTAGTCACAGCCCCTGATGTATGTGCTCGCTTCTTCCCCCCTTCCCTCTCTTTCCCTGGCTCAACTTTCACTGACTGTCTTTCTTCTACATCTCCTCCCCTCCCCCTCCACCCCTTTCACTGCTTTTGATTATTGGCAGCGACCCAAAACTCAGGCGAGCAAATCTATCAGAATTTCATCTCCGCTGCGCTTGTAATCACTTTCACATGTGCACAATGTCTCTCAATCTCACCACATATACATTTATTCTTTGGTCCCCATCCTTTCTCTCTCTCTCTCTCTCTCTCACACACAGCACACACACATTCACAGAGACCTATTTTGTCATTCCCTCTTCAAGCCTTTCCTTCTTTATACCCTCATGAAATACTGGGACTCTGCATAATCCAAAGAAGATTCAAGCTGCTCACTCATTTTACCTATTTATCACTGCATAATACATGGAGGAGAAGTCGCTCTTACTGACTAACTAAAATTTGAGGTAAATTGTTAAATGCAGACACAAGACCAAATGAGTGCTAAATGCTTTTGAGGTAAATGGGGATAGAGGATATGATGTCTTAGGAAACCTCCTACACAGCTTACTTTCTAAACGAGATTACAGGTGTCTGAAAGGTGCAGAAGAGTGCAGGTTAACTTTCAAGGACACGGCAGAAAGGTGGATGCTCTGCAACACTATGATGTTAACGTGAGGACCAACAGTATGCTCAGAAGCAAAGGCCCCTTACTGCCATCTATAAATAAGTAAATCAAAGAGGAAGACTTTCAGTCATTAAAAACTGAATATTTGGACAACCATCTTATGGTATATTTAGATTTTTTCATTATTATTTTACTTCGGCAGATGGAGATGTGACATATTTGGTTTTATTTTTTTCGATTCTGTGAATGCTTCTAAATTGCCCCTTCATCATCTATGAGGGTTTGGCGATAAAAAACTAGGTTAATTTTTGGAAAAACTGTTCTCGATCTGCCCCTTTAATTGACTCTGGTTGGACTTGGACTTCTTGTTTTATTATATAGTCACTTCTGTTTGTGTATTTGCTCCCTGTCTTTATCTTCTTTTCCCTCCATTTTGACTGACTCCCCCACCCTGATGTGTTTTACTTGTGTCCAATCATCCCCTCCCCCCCATGTGTATTGAAGTCTTCCTCTGAGCTTTGCTCGTGGACACGTTTCCTGATCTGAGCTTTGTATTCCCTCATGTTTAGCAGCTATTCCAGCGTTTGCCTCTTCTGGTTTGAATCTGCTCCGAAGAGTCTTCCTGTTTGTTTCCTGAGTTCAGATCACCTGTGTTCAGCTGCTCACTGCAAGATTTTATGTTGATGCACACTAACGGGTTGCATTTTTTTGTGTGTACAGTACTAACTGTTATCTTACTCTCTAATTGTATGTTAGCACTTCTGATTGCTGTTTTTTGCAAACTTAAGACTCATATTACAGTATGCTTTGAATAAATGTTGTACTTTCAATGGCACCATCCCTGAAGTGCTTGTTGCTTTAGTCTGCTGGGCGAATTTTCTTTTATTTTGAAAATGATAGGCCATATGCTGCAGAAAAAACAATCGCAGCATGCATCTGCGATGTCATGTTGTGCTGCTTGTTCACCACATCACCACAGCCTTATTTAAAGTCCAAGTTTCAGAAATGAAGTGAAAGCTTCCTTTCATTTTATTAATGATTGCTTAACAAAAGTTATATAACTCCTTTTGTTGATTAAACATACATGGTCATACACTTTGAAACTTAATATGCTGAAGCACATCTGAGTGTATTTTGAAGGATTAAAATCACCTGAACCAATTCCAAATGATGAGGCTCTAAGTCTAAAACTCATTTTCTCCTTATCAAACAGCAGTGAACAAACCATGTATATGTAGCAGGGCCTCGACTGTCACTTTCACTGACAAATGGCTGAAGATGAGAGTCCAGCCAGCTGTGACTCATGTAACATTATCTTTCTAACTTTCCAGCAGGCTAGAATGCGATGTGTCCATTGTCATGATAATGCACTCTGCTACACTCTGGGTCAAAGTGAAATACTGAGCGCTTCGGTGTCAGAGTGATGCATTTTATATCTGGATGATCACTTTTCTCAGCCCATTCTGTTGATACTATAATTCATATCATATTATTGTATTTTCCACAATAACTGCAGGCTAGTAACAATTCTGATGAAGGACCAACTGTCTGTGGAATAATAGCTAGTGAAAAACTAGCATCATGTTCACACACTTGCTCTGGCAGATTAATAAATTTTACTGAAACACATATAATCCACATAATCCAATGAACTAATCCATGATTAAAAATAACTATTTTTGTCCTTGCAAGTAAGCACTGAGTAGGTTGGAAACTGAGCCAAACATAATAATAATAATAAAAAAAATAAAAATCACCAAATGAGTTCTGTTAAACAAAGTCTGGCTATGGGACAGATTTGTGCATAGGATCAATTTCAATTGGATAGAAATCATCATCATTTGTTAGGCCAGTTCAAATCCTAGTGAGTGAAAATAAGATATGCTGCACACATACACTAATAGTATTGGTCACAGCCTTTTACTCCACCTTGCCATATAAAGTTCTTTCCGGCTTTTTCTGTTCATATAGTGTCATTCACTACTCATCAGAATTCTGTCAGCAAATACTTCAGAATGTTCAAGTCAGTTTTATTTGTGTAGCGTCCATTCACAAAAGAGGTTCTCTCGCTTCAAGGTTCTTTCCTAATTGAGTAGGTATAACGCTTTTATTTGTAATACTTTGAGACCCAACAATTCACACAGAGGGAAAGCACTTGACAAAACTGCTGTTCAACCCCGAGTTTGTGCACAGCACTCATCCTGTTCTTCATGCATTGCACTTGCTTCGTGGTTGCAATCCAGCTAAAGGTGTTGTTGCAAACCTTCATGCCAAGGTGTAAACAAAACAGTTATTTCTTCTTTCTAAGCTTCTGAGCAATTGTTACTGAAACAGTAGTGATTACAACTGGATAGCCAAATTGTCCTTAAGATGCTTTCACAATTCTGCTTTTACAAATGCAAACAGGCTGGCTGGGAAGTAAAGCATAGAACACAGTTTTAATATATCCAAAACACCACAAATGGGACTAAAACCAATAATTTACAATATGTTCACAAGATACAAAAACTTTATAGTGTTGAACTGTATACAACATGATTGATTACCTTTGATTACGTATTTTTTTTTTCATACTGTTGATATTTTATTTTCTTTCACCATTTTATTTCTTCTATATCCATACCTTCCCTGATGTTTTCTGTGCATGTCATCAATTCACATTTGATAAATGAAATAACAAAATAAATAAAAACAACAACTCACCAGCTAGAATTGAAGCTAGCACAGGGAGGGAATAGAATAAACCAAATTGGCACTGAAGGTTGTGAAGAGAACAAATACTGTTTTTTTTTTTCATCAGAGTCCAATGTCCAGTCCACAAGGTGATTTCTAGTTGTGACGGTCTACCAGCATGGACCGTGAGTTGATTTCCATGACATGACAACTCTGGAGCAGTGATGAACATTACTAATCCAAATAGGTAGATGTTGGTGAAGGGGAATGTTGGCAGAGGACCTAAAGGGAAAAGTTGTGGCAAGGAAGTGATGTGTGTCAAACGTGTATATAGAATTTATCTGTGTTGACTTATGTACATTGTTGGATTCTATTTAAAAAAAAAAAGGTATATTCTGTTAATTATGTTAAATCATATGGGCTATCTAGTACCAGGGAGATGGCTACCTGCTCAATTACAGAGAAGACTTTTTCAGTTGTAAAGTAATACATAGTGTTTGGTACTTTGAATATATAGCATGTGGCAGGACAGCGTCAGGTTGAGGCAAAAGAAGCTGAAGTGTGGAGGTTTGGCGGAGTGAGATAAATCAAATATTGAAGGCGAGTGCCATATTTATGATCAAATTATTGTTGCTGTGGTCTTTTCAAGGGATTTGTTGACAAGGAGAAAATGTACAATATCACTAGCTGCATCCTTAAACTCTACAGAGAAATAACAATTCCACTAGACACTGACGAGATGTCTGAAAACCTTCCAAATGATCATTTAAAAGTTTCTCCAGGGCCTGAAGGCAATGCACAAAAAACGTTTTGCTCTCTACTTATCTGTGCTGCCACTTATTTCTTCTGGACTGTGCAACATCGAGGAAGCCTGAGAGCAAAAAGAAGGGCAAACACACCCAGAAGCAAAAACTTCTCAAATCTCATTTGAATACAGATGAATCTACTTTCAACACTGTCTTGAGGAACCCCCAGTCCACCATCAATAATGAATGTATGATAATCCAGGCTCTGTTTATTTTGCTTATTTTCTTCATCACTGTCTTCTTGATAAGATTTCCCAGTGGAAAGCCGAGGTCAGCCCACTTCGATGCTTTTTTTTTTTTTTTTAGCATTGATCCCAAACATTGCCCTATTTAGGGATTTAAAAACAGTTTGCAGCAGATCAAAAGTGAGAGGAATGGTGGTTAATTGGAAACTACACAGCTGCTTAAATATTAAATGGATTGAGAGTTGTGACACAGAAAGCACAATCTTCTTTTCTTTTGGTTTTGCACTCAAATCTAAATGGCAAAATGTCTGGTCAACAAAATGGTCATGGGATTCAGAGTCTGAAAGCCCTCTGCAAATTTTTTGTCTTCAGTGCAATTTCAATGGCGTGCTGCTCGGTTCTTTGTTTATTTTGTTTTGTTTTTGTTGTTCTTTGTTTGCCAATTTCATGGTTACAGAATTGATGTCAATTGATGTAAAACAATACAATTGTAAAGACGTAGAATTTTACAAAGCGAGATTCCTTCTGGGCTGAAAAGCAACATGGAAAAAATAGGACTGAATTGTTGGCATGTGATAATATGAAAGGGATAAACAAGTGGAAAAGCTGAGCAATCAATAACATTATTAAATAAAAATGAGAAAATTAGGCCTGGATAAGTTATATTCATGCCTAAGTGTGTAGTGTTCCAGCTACAGGCACTGATGTTTTGTTAGGAATCAAGTGCTGCTGCAGTGCTGTACACAGTGGGACAGACTTTAGAATAACATGTGAATATTCCATTTTATTTATGATTATAGTGTCAACCGGTGGCATAGTAATTAGCACTGTTGCCCCACAATAAGAAGGTTGCAGGTTCAGTTTCCGGCCTGGGAACTTTCTGTTTGCATGTTCTCCCCGTGCCTGCGTTGGTTTCCTCCCACCGTCCAAAGGCATTTTAATTTGGTTAACTGGTGATTCTAAATTGTCCGTAGGTCTAAGTGTGAGTGGTTGTTGGTCTCTTTCTGTCTCTGTGTGTTGGCCCAGTGATGGACTGGTGACCTGTCCAGGGTGTACCCCACCTTGCACAATGTGACATGAGATTGGGTCCAGCACCCCCTGTGGTCTAGAAATGTGTAAGCGGTAGAAGATGAATGAATGTGTGTCCATTCATACATGAGAAAGATGAAAGAATGATAGCGTCAACAAGAAAATAAAAATGTTTGTTTTTTTCAAAATAACTCCAAACTGGGCGGGCCTGATAGAAAAAGTTTGTATCAGTGTAATTTGAGCTAATCTTGAAAGGATTTTTGTGAGTTTGGATCATGTCACAAGTGCAAAATGATTGTTCTACTGTCTCTATGTTTATGTGGATCTGTTGAGGTGAAACTACAAATGTTGGAATGTTATTATCTCTTTACGTAAGGGAAGTTTGAATCTGTCCCAATGGGGTGCTGTGTGCTGTGACTTTTACAGATGGGTGAGCAGGTGAGCTGACCCCCCGCCCACCCACAACACACACACACACACACACACACACTCATACACATGCTGTGCTACACACACTTGACACTTGACATGACCTGCTTACTAGACCATTTCTGAGGGAGCTGCTCTACTTGTAACAATAATCTGTCTCAAATTTAGAGCAGGTTTCATACAGAGATGATGAATTACTGTAATTTGCTACGACTCACCTGTCAACGATCCCAAGATTATCCTCAACGCACGTCCACCCAACTTCACTTGCCATCATTTATAGCAAATCCCTCCAGATTGTTTTTACCAGTCTCGATGAATAAAATATTGCTTGTTGCTGCTGGATAGAAAGTTCCTTAAGACATATGGGTGAATGAGTGACATCCACTATTGCCGTCCATTTGTGTATCTGTTACTTAATGAGTAAGAAAGAGGAATGTTCACCTCCTTCATACAGCCAGTATACCTTGTAGTTCTAAGTAGTGGAGCTTTTTCTTCCTGGCTCTTTTATCATCTAATTGTGAAAATAAGAGGACAACCTTACACACGACTCACCTGGTTTGGATGGGTAATTTCAAAAATACAGATTATAATATGGACAAAAAAACATGATGGCAAAGTACATTTGCAAATGACTTTTCCATAGGAACTGAACCCTAAATGGTTGCATGTCTTTGTCAGGCATTCTGCTGCAACAGCAATCTCACACAGGTCCTTTGTGCTGCCTGATCGGACCTTCTCTCACAACTTTGATTAATGGACAGTTTGATTGGCATGTCTCGGTAGGTTTATTTATTGCTGATGGAGCAGAACAAATTACTCTTATGCCATCTCTTTATTACACTGCATACGGTGAACACAATTTGCATTGTACTTAATTTGATGGTCCACATTCATATTGGCTTGACAGCAGTGCTCTAATGGCTCTGGTTCCCTACGTCGGCATTTTTTTAAATTCATAAATGTCATTCTAGTGTTAGCGCTTGTTTGTTTAAGTGAAGAAGGCTTTCTTTGTGCTAGTGACTGAGGCAATTGAATTGTTGTGGGGTTGTTGTTGTTTTTTTTTTTTTTTTTTTGGGTCATCTAATGGGTCTGTCACGGTTGTGGTGCTGCAGCCCATTGCATTCATATTATGTATATTAAATAGCATTGCTTGAAAGCTTAGTTCAGTTAAGCTTAGCCCATTTCACCAGCTAAACTCAAACTGGCCTCTTGCCAGCAACATCCACTTTCAAAGTCCCCATTGACTTCCAAGACTTCCACTGGTAGTGTGTTTTTAAATTTGCCTTGTGCATCTAACACCAGCAGTTACACAATTACTCATGCACTCGGTGAAGCATGGACCAAGTCACTGAGGTCAAGGAAAACTACTGAAGATGCTCAGCGGTGTTCGCTGATATGCAAATTTGAATAAAGGGGGCAAATGCACAATTAAAATACAGATGGTGGTACTCTTCTTAACGGGACCTGCAGGGCATTGTGGGTGCTCATTCTGTCTGTAATCTATGAAGAGCCATTACAGAGCCATTTGGAGTCAGTTTATCAATCAATTACAGTAAAAAGGGGGTCAACACTCCCAACACAGTCACACACATCTCAGTGCAAAGTTGAAAATCCATGTGTTCGATGGCATACGAGGCAGGCGGCGATTGTTTCCCCACACCGTGAGAGCCCGCCGGAGCATCACACCCCGCTCACACACGCTTCGCCGCGCTCTCCTCCTCTCCAAAGCTGAGAGACCCGAGGCAAGCCGGAGACACAAACGGCAGAGGCAGGGAAAGGGGAAACGGAGATGGCGAACGTCAACATAGGGCCGAGACCGCTGCTGCTGCTGCCGCCGACGCTGCCGCTGCTCTCGTGGCTCCTCGTGGCCCTCCTGGCGGCTAACGTCCGCGGTCTGAACGGCGACGAGGACCAGAGCCAGGACACCGAGTGCAAGATGAAGAGCGTCACCGTGTCGGCGCTGCCGTTTCTGAGGGAAAACGACCTGAGCATCATGCACAGCCCGTCGGCCTCGGAGCCCAAGCTTCTGTTCTCCGTCCGGAACGATTTTCCCGGGGACGTGGTGGTGGTGGACGACCTGGAAAACACCGAGCTCCCCTTTTTCGTCTTAGGTGAGTTTCTTTTTTTTTTTTTGTTGTTGTTGTCCAACACGACAGTGTACGCGGTCCGTTAGCCGCTAACTGAACATACCACAGCTGCTTTTTTTTTTTTTTTTTTTTTTAATGTAGCCTATTTATTTTTTATCATCACACCGGAGCTTCTCCTAGCTTAGGCCCGGCGATACACCATGTTTTCACTATTCTCCAAAGCACCGTAGTCCTTGTGCCAACCGAAATACCGAGCTGATCGGTCGGCCGCTCCTGACAGCCATTACCTGCCGACCAGGTGTGGATGACCAGCATAGCGCCGGGTGCTGAGAACTGTGGCGGCTAAATCAACACTTGTTATTGCAACAAGAGGCCAGATGTTAGCATCCCAATGCTAACAAGTCTGCTGGTTTGCTCTCCTGATACGTCGTTGTCATGCCTCATTGCTGTTTGTATTCTTCCCCCTAACTCACACACGTGGGTCCGTTGTGTAACAAAGTACTTGATGGTTAGCAATGAAGCCGCCAAACTATTCTCGCTCTGGCACAACTTTTGCAATTGTTTTGTTTGTCTGTTGTTGTGCCGAAGTCTGCCATGTTTTGTTTTAGCAACATGACACTTCAAGCTCTCTTGTTAGTTTTCAGTCTTCAGATTACTTCAGGTTTAAATGTTTTGTGCTTATTTCTGTTTTTAATCCAAGTGTGTCAAAGAGATGGACCGGTTCGGCTGCTATCATGGTGGAAGTTAGCTGGGCGCTGTCCAGGGTGCTGAATTTCCTCTATGCAGGCTGCTGTGAGGAGCCCCTTTTGTTATTGTGTGCGTTGAGAGAGTGTGTGTGTGTGTGTTTATAGGGGGTCAGCTTTGCCTGTCTGTGTTTGGAGTTATAGCCCTGGTTGTACAGTGATGTTTCTCCTGATCAAGAAGATTAAAAAAAAAGAGTGGGTCCAGCTGTTCTTTGAATCTCCTGCCTGTTTCTATGTTGTACGTCTTTAATGTGTTACATACTGGTAGTTAAAAAAAGGCTTCAGCTTGGCAGTTATCACATATATTTCATGTCAATTACACTTCAGGGGAATGTGCTGCTCCTAATCACCAGTGTGGCAGACACATGCTCTGCAGATCTCATCATAAAGAAGTCATTACATTGACATTGAATTTCAGTATAGACTATAGCGTCTTTGGAGTGATTCCTAGCTGTGTTTGATAGCTCTCAGTCAAACAGAAGCAGAAATGAGGTTGTGAGTGTTGTGCAAAAAAGTGTCTAGCTGGTTTTACACTGATTGCATGTCTTGCATTTTAAAATCCTAGACCACCAGAAGTATTGTGGAAATTTGATTGTGCAGTATTAACCTGCATATTCATAACAGTTTGTGGCATTTAAGATTATAACATTTCACACGTTATCCTAACTTTGTTATAATATTTGCATTGAGCAAAATAGTTTTTTTGTTGTTTAGTTTAGTTTGGGACACTAGCATGAACTGTGAGTCTAAAAATTAATAAATGAACAAATAAAAACAAAAAATAAAAGCACGGAAGCCGAACCATAATGATTATCAAGATCAATTCTTCAGATTTTATGTCCAACTCATAAGTCTTGCAGATAAGTAGCTGTCACACCCAAACCAGGAAATAAGATGAGTGGGGTTATATTATTATAATATTTTTTTTTGAAAAATTATGCAAATAATGGACCAATTTCCATAAATGTCACTTTTATTTACTATACTATTCATTAAAAATGACTGCAAAAATGAGTCAATCAATAAATTATTAGTTTTTTTTTTATGTCAAATGTTTTCTGGGCTAACTTGATGCCAGCTTTTTTGGGGATCTTTTTTGTCTTTCTTGTAGCCACAGTGAAAGAGACAAGAAGTGCAGTTACCTTTTTTATACTTTTTAGCCAGCAGAAGCAGTTTGTTGCTTTGGCACTCCAGCATACCTCAGTACCTCAGAATACACCACAGTACATACAATATAATTTCTGTCTATTTTAATTAACAGGATGACGGGAACAGTCCTGCAAAGATCCCCTATGATGTCTACAGTGTTAGAGTGTTTACACCATGAGACCATGGTGGCTCCTTGAAAAGCTTGAACAGTTCATTTAAAGGCCTAATTTAGACAGTAGTTAATTCATTATGGGGTGGATGGCAATAAGATAAGGCAAACGCATAGCACAACAGATCTCTCAGGGCTGGTGCTGCATATGAATGAATCCAAACTTCTGTCTGGCATTTCCTTATGTAGCAGTCTGCTCTGGAAAACTTTTAATAGAAATTCACACCGGGGGAGCCCAGCACAAATTCACATTAGTGGTCCAAGTAAGTATCCCTTTTACCCAAATATAAACACTGGAGCAGCTGTAGTCTTGTCTGTATTTATTTCTTTGGTACTTCTTTTGTTTTTTTACTTGATTTCCTTTGGCATTTAACAAAAAATTCTTTGTGAAAGTAATGGCCTTGTCGTGTACATGTCTTCTCGGGAAAATAAAAGCAATTTACGTTAACATTGTGTGGCTGTCTTGATAATAAACAGTAATTGGATTTAAACCAGTGTCCCTACAAGAATATGACAAGATCGCTGCTGCGTGCTTTTTGTGTAAGTGCTAAACCTTGACTCTGTCTAGGTTTGGTGTTCAGGATCCAGTTGCTGTCGTCTCAAACCAGACCACTCTGTGGTCCTCTGAGTCTGTCACAGGCTCATTATGATTAATGAGGTACATGGTTCCTCTCAGTGTACTTTGTCTCATCATCAAAACATACAGCGCGCAGGAGTATGTGCCAGGTGCTGTAATGTGCCTGTGTAAAAAAATTCTGTAGCATAGACCATCTCCACCACAACTGTTACAGAACAGAAGAGAGCTGGAGCACTTCTTAGGATCTGCTGCAGGTTCATCAAATAAATAGACTCTCCTTCAGTTCAAGGACTTAGAATGCTTACAAGTTTCTGTCAAGTTGGGAAAATGTTGGGTTGATCTGAGCTCCTCTCCACACTATCCAGTTTAATGTGGTGGAATCGTAGATGATGATAATAATATTTCAACATGAATTATTGGTCGCTCTTTTTAGGTCTGCACAAAGCAAAATTGCGGTGTGGCCAAGCACAATCTCCAAATTCCAGAAGCAAATTTTTATTTATTTATTTTATTTTATAAAATGTGTCACAAATGTAACAAATTTAGCAAAGTAGAATCTGGAGTCGAAATCTTAAACCAAATTAGTGTTGGATTATTTTATTTTATGTAGTATGAATGAAGTATTTGCAATGCTGCCACTGAACAGCGGCTTTGCTTTGTTATTATTAATATATAATATCATTAATATAATATAATGTAATATAATGTAATATATATATAATTGTTAGTATTGGAAATTATGGTAAATGTGGTGAAGTTAAATATCATCAGATATCGGCCCCTGCCTTTGTTGGAAGGCATTTGTGAATAATTTAGAAGTCCTTGTTTTGTATCATAGTGGTTCTACAGTAAAGTGGAGATTTCACTTTGGCTTGTTATAAAATGTGTTTGTGAGTTCTCAAAGAAATTGACAACCATTTTTCTAATATTTGCAGTTGAAGGGAGAATGATTGTTGTGGCTTATGTGACACAGGTAACGCTAACCATGCCCTCAGCACATCTGCTGGTCAAACAATCCAAGTCTTGTGAAACTCACCAAATAACCTTCAATTTTAAATGATTCATTGTAAATGCTATTCCTCCAGTCCTTCAAAACTGTGTAACTTTCTGGATTAGCTATTGCAGGTAACTACATTGGAATTTCCATTCATATCTGGGGTGGCTTGTTGTGAAAGCAAGGTGGCCGCCTTTTTATTTGCACAATCTAAGCCGGTTTTCACATGGAAGGCTCTGCATTGTCTGAGATGTTGTAGAAAGAGTTTTTTTCTTCCTTTTTTATGGTTATTGTCTGCTCAGGAATTTTTCAGTATCACCCGAGCATTTCACCAGAGAAAACTCAAATGTATTGTGCTGTGTTGTGTTCCAGTAGTCTGTAAAAATGTGACAAACATTGAATTGAATCATTGTACTCACAGTACTACAATATCCATTTTATAGTAGAACACCACACAGATGTTTGGCAGAAAAATCAACTTTGGGTTTCATGCTGAGGACATGAAGGGTAAATAGGGAAGTATATCATGTTTGCATCTGCTAAAATGTGACGCTGGTAGGTTTTCAGTTAAGACTTCACTTCATTCAGTGTCATATGCAGTATTGCAGCTTATCACACAATGCCCTTCCCCTCAGCAGCAGTCTGTCATGCTGGTGACTGCATCGCCACCTCCTCCATGTCTCAAAAGAACCTAACTCTCAACAAAGCCCCAGTTATTATTGGAGTAAGTGAAGACCTGGGAGACGCATAGAAGATTTTTTTCAAGATGGTCTCAAAGCTGTATGTCTCATTATGGGGCATACTTTTCAAAAGTGTATCTGGTGTTAAATGCTTACTTCTGTTCATGGTATGAGTGCAGTGACTTCGTTGTGATTTAAATTCCAAATTTTTTCCCCCTCATACAATGGCTCATATTTTTCATGCCAAATTGCCTCTGTGTGAAGCATCTAAGAAGCAATTTGAAACCAGGGGATTCTGTGACTGACAGTAAATTTCAGCAGCAGGACTGCAGCCACTCGTTAGTGTCAGCGAGCCACAGATATGTTATTAGAAACTTACCCTTTTGGTGTTGTGTCATAAATTGCGCGGGAGGTGAAGCAATAAAGTTGCCCTCTGGGAGAGACTCAAGCTGTATTTGCACTGGCAATGATTTGCACATCTGGGGCAGGGGCTTTGAGGAAAGTCAACTCTTAACTGCCTCCCATTCGAGCTTTTTCAGCTTTCCGGAACAAAAAATTGGCTGGTACACTTTATGCCCACACCACAGAAAGATTTATATTGTTACCAGTGAAATGAGCATTATACTCTACATGTGCTTGTTCTTTCAGTGAGTCTTCAGTTCAGTGTGTTACCCTGAAGTCGCACTTTCTAAGTACAGGAAAAATGAGGGCACACCGAGTGCTGTGATTTCTTTCACCAGTAAAGTATGGAGTTAAAATGAAATTGACCTGCGTGGATTGAATGTGGATACACAATCGGGGAAACCAGATTTTTTTAAACATGAACTACAGCTATGACAAACTTTTGTTTGTATTTATGTGTATTTAGAAACTGTTTCTTTCAACAAGCCATGACAATTTCTCAATTGATTTCCCAACAAAGCAGCCGCACCCCAAAGCCAAACCCACTTTCACCCATCAGTTAATCCAGCAATATGTGGCTGAGACAATGCTCATTTTACTAACATAGAGAAAGAAAGCAGGGCAAAATGTGTAATCACTGATTTTTCTGTCAAAATAATTGATTATCTGACTCAACATTTCTGCTCTAAACCTAAGCATCACTTATTGAGAACAAGCCCAGCCACAGCGGCTGCTACGCCATCTTCAAGCTAATGAAGGAATACAGAAATCATTCATTCATTTATTTACAAAAAGGCACGCGTTCATTTCTATAACTTCATCATTAAAACTCCACCACACTGCACCTTGTCCATTTAGGCCAACCTACTGCTCTCAGCCTCTTGCTGAATACCATCAAAGGTAAAAATAACAGGAGGTCCTCCATTTCAGTATGGCCTTTAAATCACAGTCAATGCTTTTCTGCCCTAAAACACCAACACAAACCATTTTCCACCATCACCTTAACCTACAGCTTTCCTTCAGACAGATGTTGTGCTGCAGGCTGAAATCATCATTTGAAAAAGTATAATTAAATTAAAAAAATATCAAGGCAATTCTTGAATCAAAGCTTACCTTAATTAATTTCACTTGCATTATAGAACTCTCTCTGCTTGTATGTCTCACGGACTGTTATTACTGACGTACAAATGTAGTTCAAAAAAAAAAAAAAAAAAAAATCCTGCTGTGTCTATATTATTGTCTGTTTTTTTTTTTTCTTCTGAAGGCAATTAAGTTAAATGCAGTGAATGGGCTTGGTTTTGGTTTGAAAAAGGAATGTCCAGGAATAAAAGTAAGTTGATCGCTCACTTTTAAATACTCTTTCAGAGACTCCTTCGCCCTTTTTCAAAGTCAAAAGAATTTATCTGAAGATTCAGTAGAATACTCGATTGCAAATCAAATCGATAGCTGCAGCCTCACTGCTGTTACGCCAACAATTTGGCTGGAAAATTCTAAACAATCAATTTCAAAACCTTGCCAAATAACAGCAATTTCAGGATGAGATGAAACTCTGGTGAGATGATAGCTCAGATGCATCTGCCTGAACCTTGTCATAATGAGTATGTTCCAGAGACATCTAATTACTGTACATGTAGTGAGTCAGAGACACTTTCCTAAGCTTCATGAGCACACAACCCATTTATTAATTGAATTTTCGTGCCAATCCCAGTTCACTGTGGGCGAGGGCGGGGTACAACCTGGACAGGTTGCTAGTCCATCACCAAGCCAAACTACAGAAACAGACAGAGACCAAAAACCACTCACAGACAATTTAGAGTCACCAATTAACCTAAACATGATGTCGTTGGATGGTGGGAGGAAGTACCAAAGTATCTGGAGGAAACCCATGCAGGCACAGGGAGAACATACCGACTCCACACAGGCTGGGAAATGAACCTGTGACCTCCTCATTGTGGAGCAACAGCGCGAACCACTATGCCACCGTGCTGCTTACAATAACAGCTTCAACCCAAAAAAAAAAAAAAAAAAAAAAAAAAAAAAAAGGGAAGCAGCAACATGACATAAACAAAGTCAATAAAAATGACAACAGATGTTATCATAAATGGCCATGAATAAAACTCCAACAATAACAACCAGCTTATAAAAACCAAATGAAATATGAAACAGTGACATTTGGTTAGTGGCCAGATCATATGGTAAAAATTTATTTGATTTATAGTTATCTGATCAACTGAAATATTGATCAGATAAAATAAGACACCCGATGCACATGCTTTTAAAAACTGCAATTTTTAATAACATTTGTCTGACATTTATAGATTAAATAATGAAGGAATTTGGCATCTCTCCATCTATGATTTTAACACTTTCATGGTACAAATCTTTGCTGAGGTGAATTGCTTTTGCTGTTGCCTAAAGCTTTTCCTGTCTTGGATAAGAGGTGAAACGTCTTCAAGAATCTACAACCAAGTACAGTTTATTTAGCTTTCTCAGATAACTTGGCAAGGAAGTTTGTTCCTTGCCACTGTCTCCCAGTGCTTGCTGATCGGGGGATCTGTTGGGTCTCTTTAAATAATTGTATAAAGAGTTTGGTCTAGCCCTGCTCTATATGTAAAGTGCCTTGATGTAACTTTGTTATGATTTGAACTGGATGAGTGAGAACCGTCAGAATACTTTTCCCCCTTTGGTTTCTGAATAGAATTGGATGCCATATAGCCTAGAACGGTTTGATAATCAGCCTATCTTCATCGACCGCTGTCGTGGAGGTACAGTAGCCAATATATCAACATTCAGGGGCTTTGAGGACAGTTTCTGTCTGCATCTCTCTGGGAAGGAGTTTTTTGTGCGTCTTAAGTATTCAATCATCAAATTCTGTACTTAGGGCTTAATGTTTTTTTTGTTTTTTTTTGTCTTTTTTTAATTGAAAAATGTAGAAGCACACAGTGTTTCCCGGGGACCAATAAGATTGACCGGGGGGAAATACGAGAAGTGGAGGAGGGGTTCGGATGCAGTCTGATTCAACCTGATTTGATTCAACAAAATGCAATTTGTTGCAATATAATGAAGCAAAGGAATGATGCAATTAATTTCTTCCCTGAGTCTAATTCATTATTTATATGCCTAAAACTCTTTCCGAAACTCCAAGTGAGCAGCAAAATGCAGTTTCTATAATATATGCAACAGAAAATAAATTAACCTTTCATAAAGGCAAAGTAAAATAGCATAGCTGTGGTATGGCCCATTTTGAAAATTGTATTTAAATTTTCAAGTTGTCCCTCACTCCTGAAAAATCCGTAATGTTGCCGAACCTTAGATTCAAAGTGAACCGCTGTGCGTATTTGCAGGGCAGTTGTATGAGATAATTTGATCGGTTGTTGTTTGTTTGTTTGTCTTTTCTTTTGCCATGTCAGCAAAGGTTTTGACATAGTTGGCTGCTATAGAAACACGTTACCAGCAGAAACGATGGCACATAAGGAGCTATCGTGGTGTATAATTTTTTTTGTTTGTTTGTTTTCATGAATAATTGAAGGGGAAATCAAGACGCAAAAATAATGTGGTTACAAAAGCAAATAATAAGAATAAATAATTTTGAATCAATTAGACTTTAATCTGTTGACTGTATGTATGAATGTAGGTGTGAACACAAAGTTTGTCACTGGTCCTGGTTGAACTTGATTGT
Organism: Echeneis naucrates; assembly: GCF_900963305.1. Lineage (NCBI taxonomy): Eukaryota > Metazoa > Chordata > Actinopteri > Carangiformes > Echeneidae > Echeneis > Echeneis naucrates. The sequence continues at coordinate 3,470,467 of NC_042527.1, forward strand.
CTGGTCTTATCTCAGCCCCCTAGTCCACAGAGGACTGCGATATAAGTGCTCAATGCCCCTTCAAGGAGAGGAGTTTTTTATTTCTCCCCAAACAGACATTGATTCACTGACTGCTGCCATTGTGCTGTTTCGTTTTAGTTATTAACCACTTTTATGGGAAAAAAAAGAAAAGCATCTTAAAATGGATTTTGTGTTTTCTGCAACTCTTTGGATGGACTCCAACAGCAAAGCCATTCCTATAATCTAGTATCAGAACTGGAGTTTCTGGTAAAAAGATGTTCTATTAGTGGGGCGTTCACACCCCTTTAGCTCATCCTCACTTTATTTAGAGTATTTAAAAAACGAAAGAAGAAGACTATATACCTGTCTGGTCTGTATATTAATACCAATCATGAGCTGAGGACTGTGAGAACCAGTTGTGGTTTCCTGGCTGAGAGCCTGCAACTTTGTAGCTTTAACATGACTAACATAAGCAACTAAATGAGAACTGTTTGTGAAATCCAGCTGTGGCTAATTCTAAATCACTGCTGAGATCACAGCACAGTTTTGTCAGTGAACCTTTATCCTCTGCAGACATTTAAGCACAATCAAAAAACGCTGTTGTCAATGCTTAACCTAAAAATGTGCATCATTTATGTTTGTTCAGATGAGGCATCAGATGAGTTATAACTCTGAGTAGAAGTAACTAGATGGCATTTGACGCAAATTGCTGCAATCAATTGCCAACGGTTTTTATCTCTTGGACCTTTGGACTCCACTGTATCTCAATTGCCTCCACGTGCACAGCCACTGCAGCACAGCTGCAATCCAAACTGCAATAACTGAATTCACATGGGCTTTATTACAGTAATTGTCCTTTTCTCCACACGCAGAGTCTTTGTCTCATATCTCCCCTCCGCCCACAACTCTAGAGTTTTGCTGTTTTTGAGCCACTGTGATCTGCATGTAATTACACTGTAGTTAATGAAATTTTTAATTTTTAAAGTATGTTTCTATCATGCAATGTTTTTTTTTGAACAGTTTGAACAGTTTTAAACTGGGACATAATTGGTTTGGACTAATTTGAATGGAATCCATGCACCGTATCTGGTTTTGAGTTTTAATAATGCTTCAATTGCACAGTCTGATGTGCAATTGAATTAGATCTGGTATATCTGATCTTTTTCACCGTAATTCATACATATTCTTTGGTATTGTGCAAAATACTTAAAGCGTCTGGAAGAGACTGGAAACGATGCTATCCCCAACACTTCCTCAAGTGAACTATAGTTACAAATGAGGTGGGATGTAAATCTCTCATATGACAGGGATTTATAATATAAGTTGTTGATGCTGATATTCTACATCAGAGAACATTCATGCCGACTAATCATTGCATCCCAACTCTGAGGCATTACAACAATTACAGTGATAACAAATCACAGTGCGTGTTGAAACATTTTACCTTGACCCAAAAATTAAAGCTGTTGCAATTTGGATATTGAAATTGGCCATATTACAATTTCAGTCATAGTTTGATTAATAAGGCAGCTGACATATTTACTGTGAAGTAAATGTACTGCTCCTCTTGTTTTTATAAACTTTCCTTTGTTACTCGGCATAGGCCACATTAACCCCACATTCCGCTTCAAAATCTTGTTATTGCTCAATACAAATATTGAGAACAAATTTTAACTGTTCATGGAATAAGGTGGTAAATGTTGCACCTGGAAAGGCATTGGCATGACACTAGCATGGTTCATTTGTCAATTGTCAATTGTTGTTTGTTATTTGTCAGCCCGTTGGCTTGTGCTGAACTTAGAGACAACTTTTGGTCCTTCAGCTCACAAAAATTTCCACTAAATCGACACAGGTAAGCCATTTAACACATTGGATTTGACAAATGCATGTAAATCATGTTCCTTGATGTCCTACAAGGCACAAGGGAAAAGCATCTGCTCTCAGAGGTGTCTTTCATATTCAAAGTGAAATGACAACCATCTTTGCATTGAGGAGTTGAACATACCTTGTTTGCATGGCAGTATTTCACTAGATGCAATCTAGTTTGCCAATTGAAAACTAAAACATGAGAATTTGATGAAATAGCAGGCCTCCCACAGTAAACAGCAACGCTATTCTGGTTGCAGCTATTGTCTAGACTGAGCACATCTACACTTCCAACATCCATTTTATAGAGATTAAAGAGGATCTGTCTACTTTTGGGCCATTGATTGGAGCAGGACATCTTTCAGATTACAACCCATTTGGAAGACTATATTAAATATGTGGATGTTGGATCAGATGCTGGAATGTGCCAGTATTTTTTTTATAATACAGTCCAATCTGTGGCAGTTAGGACTGCAGGTTGTGCTCATATTTAAAAGTCTGCTCTTACATTCTCTAATGTCATTCTCTAATGTCATGTCACTGAGGAGTGCAAGTTCTATATTTTAACAGTCAATAGTTAACCTTTAACCTGGTGGTTAATAGTGCTAATTGCCTGGCTCCTGATTAAACTGCCTTTTCAAGTGCTTCCAGCTTAATGCCATTTTAACTAATTTATTACAACTATGGTACAGTGTAAACAAGTGCAACTACACAAATGATGCTTCTGGAGAGGACATGCATAGCTAATGTAACATCACCAGACTTGGAGCAGTGACTAAATTGCGGTGTACCTTGGATTATTTTCATCACTCAGTCACAGCCACAGTTGACAGCAAACCCCTTGTGTTGATAGCCTGTCCTCTTGTGTATTGGCATGAAATCTTCATTAATATACACATCAAAAAAAAAAAAAAAAAAGACTTTTGTGTTCAAGACAATAAAATGAGATAAACTGTACCAGCATGTCAGCCACTCATGAATTTGTCCCAATTGTACTCTGAACGTGAATACTTGGCTGAAATGACATACTGACTGTTCTAGTTAGTATATAAAATGTAATGTTTTGCCAGCTGAGCCCAACAAACTTGAAAAGTGTTTCACCTTTTTCTCATCTCTTTCATTTCTGTTGCACATTGTCTATCAATGTTGCAGTCAAAAATAAACAAGGACATCTTATTTTGTTGTATAAATATTTGCCTTTCTCATTTCCATTGTTGGTTTATGTAGAGTTGTGCCGTGTATGAGGGCGTGTGCTCTTGCAGTAGTAGATTCATCTTGGCTGAAGCTAAATAAAGCTGTTCCACCCAGTTTCCAAGTTTGTACGATGCACAATAAATCCTCCCCAATACAAGAATAAAGCTCGTAACTTCCTATTGACGCAATAGCAAGATGGAATAAACAACTCCATGAAAGAACCCCCCCCCCGTGAGGACCTCTCACTCTGCATCCTCATACACATGTCCCATAATCATAGAACGTTCACACAGAAGTACAAAATATCTGTGAATGTTTTCGTAGTAATTAATTTGAGCGAGTAGCAAATCTGCTGCTGGTATGAGCATATTCACAGTTGGGTTGAACTGCTGATGAACAGTAGCTCACTACCATGCTGTTAAGTGCAGCCCAAGGACTGTTAAAGTCATTACACTGAGATGAGTATGTCTGTACATCATGTACAAGAGTGGCTAACCAATTACATTTGCAATATAGCTCATGTATGAATTTCTTTGACACCCACTTCTCTTAATCATTATGTTAAACAGGTATAGAATATTAGATTCCAGAGGACCGTGCCTCCTCTTTGGTCCGCTAAAGCTTTTGGTGCGGTCCCGAATTTACCAACAATTTGTGAGTGGGGCTCAGGCACCGCCTCAGCTGTGTTCCTGTGTTTACTGCTCTTTGTTACCTTTCGTTGAGGAGAAATCTGCGATTAATATCAAGCAGAGATCAAGGCGGGGGAAGGACTGAGAACTGTGGAGGAGCGAACAACAGGAGGAATCAGAGTGAGGGATGGGGGGGTAAGGATATTAAAATGAAGAGAGCGTGGAAAGTATTAAAGCTGTGTGTGAATAGTATCCATGGCAACATGACTGGTTGCTCAGACAGTGGCTCTAAAGAAAGGTGACTTTTTTTTATTGCTCAGGACGATAGGAACACAGGAAGCAAAGGAAGAAAGGAGAAGAGAGGAGAGACATTTGAAGCAGCATGTTCAATTCTGTACGCTCTGAATCCTCAATGTTCTGTCATGGAGCTATCGATTCAAATATTAAATCATCAAATGCTTTTCAGCTCAGAGGCTCTTAAGTTTCCGTTACAGCTTTACACCTTCAATCCTGCTCTGTTGTAGCTCCCCATAATGCCTGAGTCAAATCAGACAGTCGTTCCAAAAAAGAGAACAGAAAACTGTGTCATGACAGGAAGTGTTTCCACAGGAGGCTTCTTAGCTTCTTGATTATCAGTCAAAAAGAGCATAATTTTTTTGCATTACTTTTTTGCCATTTTCATCAACCAAATTATTGGCTTTGGTCCTGACTACAAAGTCTCTGTAGCATGGAGTTATCAAGAAATGTAGTCCTGATTGGTCTGACCAGATCCCAGATGTCAACATATATTTGTAATTTCATATTTGCATTTGAAATGAGAGGTTATTATTATATGTATAATGTCCTATATGAAGATGTACTGTATGAACCATTGATTTCTTATGAAACCATTGAACTCTCCCACTGAAAATGAATCACAGATTTTCTAATGACTTTGGTTGTTTTTGAGTTTTTTCAATGTAAACATTTTGCAGTTGTGTGGAATTTTGAATGGCAAAAAGCTTAAAGATGTGTATTTACAGTAAGTAGCAGTGTTTGAGAGGACAGGAACCATTTTGAGTGGTGGCCTAATTCATTTGCAGGTCTTGTAGGTGCAACCTGAAAATTATGTAAACAGAACAAAATGGTGATCAAGTCAGACACGTGGAATTAATGGGCTGCTAATTCAATTTTACATTTTAAAACATAATTTTTCACAAGCTAGCTGCTCTGAGGTATCAATGCAGACCTGATAAGTTGATAGATAAAAACACTGTAAAATGATTTGAGCTCATGCTTCTGATTACTTCTCTGAAGACTTTCTTTTTGTATTTTATATGTTTATTTTAATTTGTCTCTCAAATTGAGTGGCAATCATACAACAAGCAGAAGTTTCAAATTTAACTGACATAATATGTCAGAGAGGACGCACTGCAGGTTAATCTGCCAGCCGTGCAAACAACGTCATCAAAAAAGGAGAGGCCTCACACTGGATAACAGTAAAAAAAAGGTTTCACACCAGACTAAGCTATTGATACAAAATTAAGAAATGATCACAGCTTTGCCCATTTTTATTCAGTCATTCAACCATCTTTAACTGCTAATCTCTTTGCTGGTCGCGGCGGGTGCTGGAGCCAATCTCAACTCACACTGAGGGGTGAGGGCGGGGTACACCCTGGACAAGTCACCAGTCCATCACAGGGCCAACACACAGAACGAGACAACCACTCACCCAAACATGATGTCTTTAGACGGTGGGAGAAAACCGGAGTACCCGGAGGAAACCCACGCAGGCACCGGAAGAACATGCAAACTCTGCACGGAAAGGCCACAGGCCCACGAAGCGAACCTACGACCTTCTTGCTGTCAGGCAACAGCCCCAACCACGATGCCACCGTGCTGCCCAGTCATGATTATACACAAGATATTTCTAAATCTCAAAGAGGAAAGGCTTTTGTAAAGGGGATGAGAAAACTATATCAAATTGCGACAAGTTGGAAGTTTAGTGGTGCAGTTTGAGTCTTACAACAATGCTATTGTTTGCTTATTCCTAACGGTACTGTTCATTTATGGAGATTATCCTGCTGCACGAAATATGTTTGTATCAAAAACCTTCCCCTTGTTTCTGTAACAAGCCAAAAATAAATCTACCCCGTGACACGTAAGAGTAAGAAAAGCTTTATGCTAAAAGTATGTTTCGAGAAGAGATTTTTTTAAAAAAAGGCTACGGAAACTGCTGACCTGATTTCCTTGTTGTAGAGTTTTGTCTGGTCCAGAGTTTCAGGGATCTTATTCCAAAAGCTGTTAGCTCTGGTTTTCAGCTTTGTCTCAGGAACAGATAAGAGACCACTACCTATGGATGTCAAGTTAAAAGATGATACATATGCTAAAATTAATTTGGAGAAAGGCTGTGAGGAGCTGTAAAAGACCTTCGAGTCAATCAGAAAGAGAGCAGCATTAAACCTGTTTGATACTTTCTTGTGTAGTAACATCTTAAATATCAAATCATGTCAAATAAAACTGATCGGACAAACATCACATACAAGCATATTGTAGGATTTATGGAGAAAAAAATATTCTCAGATGCACTTTTGATGGCTGCGTTTCTAATCCTTATGTTTTTTTTTTTAATTTTTATTTAACATATCAAGAGAACAGAAACAGGCTGTACAGGGTTCAACCTACAACTAACCAACCTTCAGCTGAAGGACAAATGACAGGAAAAATGTTGTACTGCTTTTGAACTGATGTCCTCCTTGTCCAACCTCTCCCTCAGGTTGAGAAACTGACAGATCGAGGCCAGCCTGTGATGACAATAGCAAATTAAGAGGTATCACTTTTACCAGAATGATCAAATCAGGACATGAGAGGGGGAAATGCAGAAATTAGTCTGCTGTTCCACGCCAGAAGTTATCCATGTGCTTCCTTTAATGGAAGCTAATCCAAGAACCACCGGGGGGTTTTTTTTTCTTTCTTTTTATTATATAAGTACATTTCCACATGCTTGTGTGTGCACATAATAGCAGGATTCCTCAAACTTTCATTTTATTTGCTTTAAGAACTCTCGAAGGGAGTTGTTCACGGTGTGTCATAAATTACTACACCCTGTTCTTAAAACAAGGGTGAGAAATATGTCAAGCCAAAGCCTGACCGTTTGTCCAGCTCTTAACTCTCTCCCATCGCCTCTGTGAGTTTCAAACTTAAGTTTTAGTTTTACCACAGCGTTTGCATTTGACTTCTTTTTTTGTGCAGCATCATCTTCACTGAAAGCCTAAATGTGCAAAAATTAAAGTCATGTATATTTGTAGTAAAAGCTGCTCAGGCTGAGGCTCTCTGTTTATCTCACCAGCTTCCTTCTGGCGAATGTGAACTTGGACTTGTGAGTCATGTAACTGAATAGGATGTTAACTAAATTAACTGAAAATTAAGTATGAATTGTTCCAGAGACTAACTAAAAATAGTCTTTTCTACTTTTTCAGTTTATTTCCCAACCTGATTTGCTATTACATAAGCACAAATAAAAATAACTCCCTAAGTATGGAATCTAATTAAGTCAGATATAAAACCGGATAAGGGCAGCCTGGCGGCATTGTGGTTAGCGCTGTTGCCGCACAATAAGAAGGTTGCAGGTTTGGTTCTCGGCCTGGGGCCTTTCTGTGCAGAGTTTGCATGTTCTCTCCGTGCCTGTGTGGGTTTACTCTGGTTTTAGCATGTGATGCTAATCGCTGATGTTGTGCGCTGTTGTAACTATATAAACTGATGTAACGGTACCTTAACCATTTTAAAAAAAACTGACAGTGACAGATTTAGCTTGTTAACACTACTTAGGGATTCATACACCATGTTTCTGTCTTCATCATTTTATCTTCGTCTTCAAGTGCGTGTTGTTTTTTTATAGACTGTGTCTTCATAATGTGGTGGAGGCAAAAGCATAAAACTCTTCTGGTGAGAATAACACAAGGAGACTTTGGCATTCGTTTATTACATATCTTGCAGCAAGAGGCACTGAATCACACCAAGCTAAAAACTCTGTAGCAAGGAGTGAGGAATGACTCCATCTTCATAGCATCCAGCAATTATATATAAAAAGCACAAGCAGGGTTAATATCTGGAATTTCTGCAGAGACCTGAAAGCGCAGAGTGCACTCCCAAATGAACATACATTCCATGTAAGGGCTACAATAATAAAAAGTACATTCAGACAGTAGATTGAAAAGCAAAATATTACATTTGAAGAGTAACAAATCTTTCACGTTTTTCCCCCTTTTTTCATACACTGTTCACTGAAAATTTCATAAACACAGACCCTCTAAAACATCAACCTTACAATCCTTTATTAGTTTATTGTAAGGTTTCACTGACACTGACTCTGACTGAGGTAGAAAAGAACCTTACTGTCTTTGTGTGATACAAATATTACTGCAATGGATATGGCTAACTATACGATTTCCCTTATTTACAAATCACCTTCTTTAATACCAGAGTCATCATCACTATCAAGGAATAGGTCAGGCAGGTCAGTATCATTATCTGGTTTTGGTTGGAGCATTTGATTTTGCAGCATCTGGATAGAGATCGTGCTGGAAATGCATCTTTTGATCATGGGAGTAATACAGCAGGAGCAAAACATTAATGGCATCAGGATGAATAACAAGGGAGTTTCAATTCTTAACGAACATGTTTCCCAATCACCACGTTAAGGTTATAGAGTGCACTGTCAGCTAGCTCAGGTGGATTTGCTTTCACTTGTTTTGCAACAGAACAGAGATACTGCATGAGCTGTTTACAATTGGATAACATTGAATTTTCTCAATTCACGAGAGTTAGTGGTGTAGGTGATTTCATAGGTTGTGAACCAACAGAGGGATGGCGACAAAATAGGATTTCAAATGGGGAGAGATTGAAATCAGTTCTGCTTTTCATTCTCATGTTTGTGCGCTCCAACAGGAGAGCTTTTATCCATGAGAGGCCAGTTTCAGTACAGCACTTGGCTAGTTTGCTTTTCAAAATGCCACTTGCTCTTTCTACTGTACCCTCCCTTTGTGGACGGTATGTACAATGTTGTTTGAGATTTATGCCCAATACAGTGCTGAGTTGGTTTAGGACCTCAAAGACAAACAGTGATCCATTGTAAGGTAAAATTTTCTTTGGGATGCCGAATCTAGGAATGATTTCAGTTAGCAGTGCTTTAGCCACAGCAGAAGATGTGCAATGCTTTCCTGGGACAACCTCTATCTATTTGGAAAACATGTTAACCATGACCAAACGATACTTCTTACCTTTGCATGGTGTAAGTTCAATGAAATGAATCATCAGATGTTCAAATGGAGTTGATACTTGTGTGTGCTGCCTGTTGTATCTTGAAAGGTTGACCTGGGTTGCGTTGTGCACATACAAGACATCTTTTGCAATGTTATTCAGCAAATGTGATTAACCCATTTTGACAAAAACCGTGCGCCAACTTTGCAAAATTTCCCAGGAGCTGCTTTGCATGCTTCAGCAAGAGATCAAGCGAGACAACAAGATCTGCATACTGAGCAGAATATGAATCTGGTAAACGACTTGAAACAAGAATAGTGGATGAAGAGTGTACAGCAAAACCTACTCTGTTTAAGCAAGTTAAGGGCTCTCCAGATGATGAGCCATCAGTGAGCAAAATCAAGTCAGTCTTGCTTAAAGGAACATCCATAAAACAAGATGTGGACAATAAGATGTTTGCACAGATTGGACACAGGTCAGGTCATTTACTGGGAGGAGAATAGCCAGGTTAGAAGTTGGATGACATTTTTATGACATTTTGCAGTGATATTTTTCAGATCAAGAAGAATGTTGTAATATCTCAGGAACTGGACAAGAGTAAATTGAGAAGTTTGCTGAGGTCTGATAAGGAGCCACTCATTTGAATCAGATGTGTTGGAGCTGGAGACCTCTGATGTAGACAGTGTGGCAAGTCCTGCAGCCAAAGGGTCAAGTTTGCATGAGAAATATGCCACAGGACGATGATCAGGGCCATATTTCTATCACAGATGTCACGCATTCAGCCTTAGCATCAGTAGTCTGAACAAAAGATTTGTTTGGATTAGGAATTCCCAAAGCTGGAACAGGCGCCAGAGCTTGTTTCATCTCAGTGAATGTCGTACGTGCAGAGGCAGTCCATGTGACATGTGAGTACAGGCCTGTCGGGGCTTTATCAGTGGCCATAGCCTATAAGGGAGCTATTCTGCAGGAAAAGTCACTTTCTGTTTAGCAAACTGTGGTTTAGGCAGGGAAGCTTTATGGCATTCTGCCACCACTGGTGGTAGAACTCGCATTGCCGCATTTACTGCTTGCAGGGCCTGTACAAATCTATAATCTCGAGTTTTACGACTTTCATCACATGATTTTTCAAATGGGTAAATGAGTGTTTGTGCAGGGGAGTTTGGGCTCAGAACGATTACTCCAGTAATGCAATTGCACCTTGCAATGCCAATGGAGCAGATGTGTCAGAAATGTCTGTGAGTGTATGTGCATAGCCTGATTGTTGTACAGATGAAGGAAATGTTTTTACGTTTTACCATAAGCTGAGTTCATTCTCAATCAGAAGTCCCGGGGCTGTGGTGCTTGTGCTGGCCTTTGCCTCCAGGTTGCTGTAGCTGGTTCTGGTATGGACCTCCTAGCTGGATGATTTTTTTTTTAGAGTAATGGCTGCTGCACTGGCTAGTGCAGCTGTTGCCTGCAGCAGGGCCAATGAAGCTTTTCATTTTGCATGCCCCTTTGTCTGTTGTTCAGCATTCTTTCTCTCCCGTAGCGCCTTCTTACCATGTTCAATCAAGTCGACATCAGCTGAGTCCTTCCATCTGGGAGGAGCTTACACTTCAGAGCCATTGGAGGGGTTGGACTGATTCAGGATATTGTCCATCAGGGGGCATTGTGGAGGAGATGGTAGATTTTTTATCATTGGTGTGCTTGTGTAGGGGTTGGAAAGGTGGCTGCTGAATGGATTTTGAGGGGAGAGTCCTGAGACCAGAGGAGCTGAAGGGGGAACAAACTTTCTGTGCAGTGCTTTATCCTGCTTTATCTAACTTTATCCTTTTTAGGGGATCTTTCTTTTGGCAAATCTTTAGCAGCTAACTTGTTTGCTTGTACTTCTGCTTCATTGAACCACATTTACAAAATCCTTGAATGATTTTCACACTGTGGGATATTCTTAGTTTTCACATTCTTTCTCTTTATCAACTTCAATCAAGTCTTTGTTTTTTGTTTTTTTTTTTCAACTGCCCCAATTGTCTCTTGCCTCAAGAACAACTCTCTGGAAAACCCAAATTGATAACATATCCTTAAAAAAGAAGAAGCCTCGTCTCCATGCTTATGTGTGAATCAGCCGCTGAAGGAACATACTTACTAACGGACCTCCCCATACCTTTACCTATGTATATGCACTTCCCTTTACCTTTACCTATTTTACAGTAAGAGCGTCTTCTCACTGGGTGATTTCTGTTCATGACAAAACATCCCTCAAAGCACGGACTGTTCTTCTAATAAGCAAAAACAGAAAGAAAAACTCTTGTCCTATTCCTAAAGTAGAACAACAAGGCAGACACGCCATTCTATTGGACCGCAGAACGCACTAAAATATATTACGTCATCCGCTATTTATATTTATTTAAAATGGCATGCACGGCAGGAAGCATTTACCTGAAAACAAACATTTTTTAATGTTGAGGTCCAACTAATTCCTTAATTATTTCCAACTTTAGAATTTAGAATTCAAAATACTCTCACCAGATTTGTCAATCACTTTTGAGTGCATTGGATAGCGGCATTCTGTCGTTAGATGGATGGAAACAACAGTGCCTCCGTCACTCAGAATAACCTACAGAGGTTTGGAGGTTGAAGGCTTCTGCTCATCCATGCTGCTATTGGCCAATGCTGTTCACCTGTCCTATCCCACTTCTGACACCAAATTGTGGTGGAGGCAAAAGCACAAAACTCTTCTGATGAGAGTAACACTCGGAGACTTTGTCGTCTTGGTCTTTTTGAATACATATCTTGCAGCAATAAGCACTCAGTCACACCAAGCTGAGTGAGGAGTGACTCCATCTCAAAGCACTCGGCAGATACAATGTAAAAAGAGGGTTGCTATCTGGAGTGTCTGCAGATACCTGTTGTAAAGGCCATGGTGAATTGTAGAGCACACTTCCCTTGTGAGGTCACATTCCACGCAAGGGTTAAAATAATAATGAGCACATTCAAGGAGTAGATAACAATGAACACATTTGAAGAGTAACAAATAGTTCACAATCTATTTTACCCATAAATACTTATATAAGAACTATGTGTGTCACAGTTGACGGGGTAATATTGTTGATTTTATTACAGGCTCAGCAAGTAGGCTGACATTTTCAAGTTCTATTTCCTGTCTGTAGTTTATTTGCTAGATATTTGAAGCTACCTACTGGCACATCTCAGTCTCCCTTTGGCATCGCCTGACCTTGTTGTGTCAGTCTCTCAGTTGGAACCCAGGGAAATATGGTTGCTCAAGATCAATCAGTCAGAACCCAAAATAGGGCAGAGTTTTTCTCCAGGTGATTCTCAACAAAGTATAAATTTGTTTATTGGCGCCTAGGTCAGAACTAAAACACAAATATTTGCATTCGTTCTTGAGAACTGTGGCCTTGATATGTCAAGGTAGAAATTCAGTTGAGATGTCTGATTAGTACAAATCAAATTTTTAAAAAGGCTGTTGGCTTTTTGCAAAAGCAGTGTTCAGAGAAATGCTGCAAAGGCTGACTTTTCACAGCCAAAACCAAGCGCTAAAAAAACCGAACAAAAGAAAGAGGAAAGAGTTTAATTCAATAGGACAATGGACACATTATTGTCAAATGTAATTTGGATTAATGTGATGTTAGATTAAAGAGTGTCTATTTTTTATGAAGCTTTGTGGCAGCCTCCTGGAGATCCGCCGATGCCGACAACTCATTTTACAAAATAGCCTGTGTTCCTGAGGACTGATACAATGCACATTATAATCTATTTCATGCAGTCCTGATTTGGCCTAATTGTCAGCTAAATTATGTAGATTATGAAAGGCAACTCATTATTGCACATGTTCAGGGTTAAAAAATTACCATTATGAGTCATGAGTCAGAAATCTTCTGACATGAAGCCATCTGCCCTCTGCTCCTAGATAATAGCATGAAATAAGAAGGCTTGAGATCAACCACTGCAGATGACTCGTAAAACAGTAGAATATGATCATAATCCTGACATGTTCCTGACCAATATTTACTGACTTGACTAAGTGGCTTTATGTGACATTAACTAACCCATTTTAAATTAGCGTAAAGCTCCAGAGTAAATGTATTCAATTCGTAGAAAAGTTTGGGAAAATGTTTCTATGTGTTCTTGGGGAACAGTGAAGCAAAACCAAAACCAAAGACGTGGCTTCATTTCTCCTTCCATCCTTGCCTTGCTTTGATTCTGCACAAGGTATCAGATAGACAGTGCTTTACACCTTTCATACGCAGCCTCTTTCTTTCCATTTCTATCCACTTAAGCTGCTGTGAGGAGCAAACAAAAGAATGTGCTGTAGGGGGAATGTCTCGCATCTCCGTGTTCCTTTTTTTTTTTTTTTGTAGAGCAAAACCACCTTTCCAGGGCAATGTCTCATAAAGTCACCTGCCCGACTGTGTCAGAAGCAGATATGTGGATCTTGAAGTTTAAACCAAGTGGATTAATGGGGGCTTTTATTTTTTTACACAATGTCAAGACTGGCCTGAAGCTGGTAATATGGCTGTACCAGACAGCTGTAAATGTGACGTGCATGCTAGTCGTGCCATGTTAGTGAAATATTTACATGGTCGTGAATTTTCAATTTGTCAGGAGACTGCTCCCTTGAGGAGCTTATCGCCTATAAACCATACAGGTGGTAAAAGTTGGGCCAGTATATTATACAACGGACAATGACGCTGGTGTTTTGGAATAAAAAAGGGGCGAAAGTTTAACAGTGGGTTGTTGAAGACAGGTCTGTGGGATTTATGTAAGATTTTATTTTAGGCCACAATAATGTCCTATGCAAGTTACCTTGAGCCAAAATGACTTGTTACATTTTCATGTTGACTTTTCATTCTCTTCTCCAAGAGCATTTAGGAATTTGATTAAAGGAATTTGGTTTACTGTAGCTGATGCTCCTGCCTTTTATATCACATATTAACAATTGTCATATGTAGAAATTAAATCTTTCCTAAGAAAAGGAGGAAGTAGTCATGTATCATTGTACAAATTAAAGGTACTTTTGCAAGTTCCCATCAAGAAATGTCAATTGATATGCCTGTGGCCAAAATGACCTATGTCTTACATCCCAATATAGGTTATTTCATATCCAATTCTTAGTTCTCATCTCAATACAGCGCATTTCTTATGATTGAGATGAGAAAATAAATTTTTTGCCATTTTTATTTTTTTTATTTTTAATTTTTTTTTTTTAAATCAATTTGCCTTCAGTGCAGCATCCCCTAACTACCAGGAACTACTTTGTGTTATTACAAACTCAATGTCTTGTAACTTGTAAAAATTAATAAAAGTCAAGTTTGAGGATCTGAGAAACTTTGACAATAACCAAACTGTGATTTGTAGACAACTGCGACCGAGCATCTCCAGCACTGTAGCTTTGAGGGATGATCCAGGTCTGCAAAGGTCAAAACCAACCAAAAGCGGTCCAAGGAAGGAAAACGACTGAACCATAGGGTTATGGCTCATTGATTGTTGTGGGGAATAAAGGCTGGACCGTGTGGTGTGCTGAAGAAGTTGATGGTGTTTCTGATCGATGGGACTTTAGTACATGTCTTTTTTGACTTGTGTCTGACCTATGCCAAGATGGTTGCAATTAGGGAACTAAAATCATAATGACGTTCTTACTCAGAAGCTAAGAAGTGACATCTTGGCCAATGGATTGGGTGTGTTTAGCCCGTTTATGTTGCCATGGTCATGAACAAATACATTTATTAATCTTTTTTTTTTTATTATTTTATTTGACATAGCTAAATTATATATACTGTTTAGTTTAATTGTGCTATGAAATTTCTCTCTCTTTGGCTCCTCACATTAAGATTTTTTTTGGATTTGGATTTGGATTTTTTTATTTATTTTTTTTGTCTTCCTTCAAGCCAGCTAATTACCTTTCCTCCTTTGAGCTCCAATGCTATCTCCAGTCTTCTCTCAGTCCCTGTTATAAACAATTACAGAGCTGTGTCCTTCTGATGTCTCAATATATAGGCTGAGCATCAACTTCTGATCTGTCTATGACTCATTCTCACCCAAGGGATTAAGGCACTCCAAATGGTTATGCATTTGGGTTATGTTTATCACATATCAAGGATATAAGCAAAGCGAGCTAATGTATGCAGAGAGAACTCAGCTGCCTGTGTGTAGTAGAGCTTTGGTCGTTGAAGATGCTTCTCATTCTTGCTCACTGCTTCGCAAATGAAAGTTAAAGTAATAGGAAGTGTAAGATCCCCAACCAGCATGGAGGTGGTGTGGCTGCATGTGTGTGTGTGTGTGTGCACGCACGTTGTCAGCCCTTTTCTTGGATAGAGTGTGACATTAAGCTGATGATTAAAGCCCTTGAGGGTGGCAGGTGAGGGAAGCAAGAGACAAGGCACAAGACAGCTGACGTGAGAGGAAGGCAATGCAGTGACATGTTGGGAGGAAGAGGAAACTGAGTGGCAAAAGAAGAGATGGTAGGAACAAAGTTCAGGTCAATGTGAGATATGCCAGCAAGTTCAGGATGGAGACAGGGCTGGAGTTATGAAGTGAATCAAAGACAAACAGACAGAATGAGAGATGAGCCAGTCAATCTATTTGATAAGTGGCAGTAATTGTCATTGATTCTAAGCCCATGAGCGTCTGCTGATGAAGCTTGGCTTTGTTTGCTCCGCTGTAATGTAATTAGCAATAAGATGCAGTCATTCTGAATATCCAAACGCCGAAACGTGTCTTATTTACTGCTGCCCTGTCCATAAGTAGAAGTGCCAAAGCAAAGTATTAAGCAGCTGTCTAGTGGTGAATAATGTAGTGTGAGACCTCTTTCACTTTGTAAGAGACTATCTGACCAGCATTTTTGCTGCACTGTACACACTTCTTTCATTTTGTAAGACTGAATTATTGTATCTTAGAAATACGCACAAAAAGTACAAACATTTTTTTATATCTTTAAGTTCAGTTTTGTGGTGGAGCTGGACACATTTCTGCTCTCTTCTTAGCTTCATGACTCATACAGTGTAAATATAGATGCCCATGTCTTTACCGGTATGTATGCCAGTCGAAACCTCAGTCATGTCACAAGACCCGCCCAATTGGGCTCAGTTGCTAGTTTTTCTGAATGTTTACCTGGAATCTTTTTTTTTTTTTTTTTTTTAATCAGAGCACTCAGAAAACGGTCCATCAGTGTTGGTACTTGAGCTCTTGAGAGAAGCCTGAGAGAGTTATAAAACTTTATTATGGTGGTCTTTGGTGTTAAGAACCATGAATTTGTCAAATATAAGCACAGAAAAAGTGTAAAATATGGGATCCTGAAGCAGCCTCCTCCTTCCGATGGTTTACACTGCTGTTGCTGTGTTTTGATTTGTCCTCTACAGGCCTTCACTTGCTGAGAAAAAAATAGGCGTGTATACCTTTGAGATGGTAAATTCACACCAGGCAGAAATCAAATGTCGGTACACTTTGGAAGCGACTGGAATTTTTTATTTATTTATTATTTTTTTTAACAAAGTCATACTTAATATTTTCCATCTCCTCTGACAACAATCAGTGAGAAAACATCATTAGAATGTTAATTATATCCCTAATGGCTTCATCCAGAGAGATAATGATGCAACGGTGGACTCAAAAGTGGAAAAAAAAATTAAATGAATACAGTTCACAGTGACTTTACTGGATCATCCAGGGTGCCAGGAGTGTTATTGGAAAGACACAGTGGAAACACAATACTCTTCAGAAAAACTCTCTCCATTAAACTGTTAGTCCATGAGACATCACTCAAAGGGTGACATTTTTCAAACGTAATATGCCATGTCCAATGTACCTGTAGATGATTGCTGAATGAGAAATAGTCAGGATTCCTATCTTGTTCTGAGAGATCAGGACACACATGTATGTGTTTGAGTTCTTAAGATCAACTGGCTATCTGAATATCTCCCAGTAAACCTTATTTAACAAAGATCTTTTATATGGTAATATAACTCTGTCAGCTGTTGCCACATAAAGGAGCAAGCATTGTATAGACAAGCTCATCAAGAGTCAGTCAGTCTCCTCTCGAAGAACTGACGAGAACAGAGTGGGACAATGCTGTCAGGTACTCCCACATAGGAAACAAAGCGTGAATCTATGGAAAAAACAGAATACAAAAACACATTTAATCTAACATCACAAAGCTGAATGAAAGCCAGGGAGCACTTGACGCATCCAAAAGAAATTATCATAGAAAATATCCAGGTGAAAAAATACAAAAGACAGCAGAGTTGAAAATAACAACACGCTCCGTTTTGTTATTTTCAACTCTGCTGTCTTTTGTATTTTTTCACCTGTTCCCCAAAAGGGCTTAAACATCCAAAGCAGATCCAGACGAGCGATCAATGAGTACTTGTAAAATTTGTTCCATCAAAATGTTGCTCTGTTCAATTAAGCTTGCTGGTAGGTGTCACAAGTATACAGATATCTTTGGCAGATTTTTCTTATTTTATTTATTTATTTATTTTTTTACATCTACTGTTCAGTAGCAGGCAGCACTGCAGTATAGTGGTTAGTGTTGTTGACCCACAACAAGAATGTCAGGTTCGATTCCTAGGCACGGGGCTTTTCTGTGTGGAGTTCATATGTTCTCCCCCTGCTTGCGTGGGTTTCCTCCCACTGTCCAAAGACATCATGTTTGGGTTAATTGGTGAAGTGGGTGAGTGGTTGTTGGTCTCTGTCTGTCTCTGTGTGTTGGCCCTGTCATGGACTGGTGACCTGTCCAGGGTGACCCCGCCCTCACCCAGTATGAGCTGGGATTGGCTCCAGCACCCCCCCGTGACCTGGAAACAGATAAGCGGTAGAAGATGAATGAATGAACGTTCAGTAGCATTGACGCCACTGTAGTGGACCTAATGTTGTGTGTGTGGCAGCTTCACACATTGCTCATTGTAATGGGCTCGAGCTCAAGTGTCATGATGGAAACAGGAGATTGTTTTTTATGTTATGCAGACCACAGTTAAACTCATTGTTATCGTCATGAAACACCAAAACTTTCCAAATGTTTTCAGGCTCCTTTGAAATACACATTAACCCACAATAAGGGCTTTTGGTTAACTGTAAAGGCCATATTAGCTTCAGCTGATGTTCATATAAACAAATACTACTGGGTAGTGTAAAACATATGTATCTGAGGTCTGACCAGGTTAAAGTCACTTCAGTGGGAATTGAGAGAAAAATTGATGTTAGAGGGTTCAAAGAAATGCGTACTGTATATTTTATTTAATGTATTGCTCTGGCAATTTAGAGAGACATTGTAGATATAACAGAAAAAAACTGCATGGAAACATGGAAATAATTCTCATTAACCAACCTGTTATATCTTGCTGTTGTTTCATATTAGTGTAGAATTGAAACATGAGTGTGGTTTAGATTGTCTCTATCTAGCCAGCATCTCTGTTAGAAAGTCATTCATATCATTAAATAGAAAAAAAAAAAAAGCTTTCACTTCCTTTCTGCCATTAACCTCCATATAAATTCCAAACATGTCAGGTTATCTTCTTTAATGTCTTCACCAGATGTGATTTAAATGCTGCATTGTATGTTTGTGTATTCATATTAATTATTCATGGAGTAAATTTTTCAATCTCAAATGTGCACTCGAAAGGTTGTTCAGTCTCCCCGCTGACCTTCATAGAAAACATTGAGTGGATTCACATTTGGCAATATAGAATATAACAAAGACTGACAGCAATATAAGTCATAGGGTATTGTACATTGATCAGTGTCGATTTGTGTAGGCTGTGCGGATAAAATCCAAATTATGCAGTACGCTAAACGTCTATAGATTGGTAGTTTGTTTTTTTGTCATTTCCTCCGATTGCTTCCCCTCCATATACAGTGTGAGGGGTCAAGAAGTTCAGCTGCATAAAGAAAGGGGAACAGCTTGGTGCAGCTTTACTGTGTGTATCATAGCTATACACACGATGCAAAATCAAAATGCACAACGGCTATACACTTCTTTCTGCTGCATAAGCCAATACTTACAGGATGTTCATGAGAAAAATAATTTTGGATTGTATTGATTTTCCAATCCCCAACTTTCTGTAAGATTTTGTTTTCTTATATGGCGTGATGGCAGACTCTGGATTGTTTTGTTTTTTTTTTTTGCTGCAAGCAAACAGTTCAGTAGACCCTCAATCAGGAAGCGAACAGTCAACAGTGATTCTTAGCCTGTCATAAGTTATTATAATTACAGTGAAGCAGACAGTGGCTTCAAAATCATAATAAGCAATTTTATGTACATAAATGTATGTATGTAAAAGTTTATGTATGACATTTTTCCTGTCACTCAGCCACTGAGCTGTGATAAATTAGTTGTTCCTTTTTTTTGTTAGTTTGTTTATTTTGTTTTCTTTTTTAACTTTCGTTATAATAAAAACCAAATGACAGATCTGTGTGACCTTGTAATACACACAGCAGTCTCTTTAAAAGAAGATTTTTTTTTTCTGCATGTCAAGAAATAAAGTCAGCCATGATGTGTGCCACATTACTTTTAGCGTGTGAAAATATACATCAATCTCACGTTACAAGTTTGAGTTTGACTACATCAGGCACAAACAACTCGCACGCCAAAATGAGAAGAGCAGGAAATAATAATAAATCAAGATTTATTACCAGAGAGGTTCCTATGTGATAGACTGCGAGAGCCACATTCACACTCTTGCTCTCGCAACACTCACACTGTTCCCCCTGAAAGCCACAGCATTTAAGTTAAGCAGTGGACTGACTATGCATCAGCTCTAAACTGCATAATAATCTGAGGCAGACTATCCGACATAATTAGTTGACAACTAAACCTTTTTTAGAAGTGATTGATCATAGTCAGTAGTGCACCAACAAGCATTCAACCCCTAACATTTTTAGGCAATAAGATCCTTAAAAAACAGTCAAACACACCTTCGGAGCAGTGAAAGCTTCAGACTGTGAAAAATGGTTTTAAATTGTTCCTCTGAAGAATGTGTGTATTCCAAAATTGCTTTTATCTTGCCGTGGATATGATTCAGACTACAACTGCTGGAGAAAAAAAATTTCATTAACGGATGTTGATTAAATGTGCCTATTTGTCTTGTATATTTACTTTGCCATGGAATATGTTTAAACACTAAGAACTTCAAAGTATCTGTGATGGCTGTGATGGTTGTGAATGGGGCTCCTGGTTAGAAGGTTAAGTGGGCATCTGCTGGTCTCTAGACATACGGCCATTAGGCTCTGTGATTGCTTGTGCAGGAGAAAGTGCAGGCCATTACTGTTTATCAAGCAGGACCTTATACCATATCCTCCTGAGGGAACAATCCAGATTGAATCAACTTTCAGGCAGACAAGGCATCTTTTTTTTTCCATATAGATTGGCCTGAGAGTCCCCGTGTATCTACCTTCAGATTCTAATCTCATTTGAATTTATAGATTCATGTGCATCAATTGTTCACAAGGTAATTCTTTTCATCAAACAGAAAGGAGACATCTTTAATTCAATAGGACTTTTTTTTTCTATTTGATATCTAACAGGCAACTTTTAGAAAATAAGCTGCTCACAAGAGTTCAAACAGAGACAAGGGCATGGCAGCAGCGAAGTAGATGTCATTGCATTCAAGAGGTTTCATCTGCATGAGATTCATTCATGCAGGACGGGACAGCACGCAAGATATATAGGTCTGGTAATGTCAACTAGCATATGATTTTTGTCCTGCATTCACAATCTGTGTTGTCATTGTGGTGGTTAGATTTACAAACATACTCTGTTCTGATGTGCCGTATATGCTGACAGATGTTATCGTACTGGCCCAGAGCAAATAGACTGATGATCTGTCTTCACAGCTGAAGCTGAGATGTTGTAGTTTTTCTTGGCTTTTTTTTTTTTTTAATGGTGCTGGAGCAGCAGCTCTCACATCTGCATTCTGCACCACGCTTTTCATTCCAGCTGCTTGTACCATAACAATGGCTTACTCTTCCTCTCTCTTAGGAGGCTTGTGTTCAGGGAGAGAAGAAATGAATTGTAAGCCGTCTGTAGGCTAAAGGTCTTTACTGAAAATCTACGCCTTCATTTCTGAAGCACCCCAAAAGCAAAGCTCAACAAACCACTGTTAATGTGAATATTGCCTTAGGAAGCTACAACGCAGTTCTATGGATGAAATTATCAGCAAATAGTATAACACAGTCTTCTGAGACCCTGTGGAGTTCTATTAATATACCCCAATCTCCCAGCATTCTTTCCGGACACTATGCCAACATTACAATAAACCACAGCTCGTTTTATTTACAACAGCGTCACGATTAATTAATGTGCCTACAATTCAGCAGCCCAAGCAACCCTCAAGAAAAGAAGTGCTGCTTTGCTTAATTACTGCAGATGAAATTTTAATAAAGCTAACAGAAGAACTCGACACGCAATCAGGAAGCCATTAAGTAGATGAAGGTAATCCTGCAGGACTGGAGTAAAATTAGAAATCAGCTGTGAAACAAAAGGCGGGGGAGCAACAGGGCCAAGCGCTCTGAAATTGACATTTGATTAAAGCTTGGCGAGATGCAATGAACGGACGTTCATTTCCTTTTATGAGGCTGATTTTTCAGGGAAAACGTAAACTATAACTTAAATCTGCATATAATCCAACAATTGCATCTTCAGCTTTATTTTCCTCAGGAAAGCATGACAACAGTGTGATGGCGTTACAAGTTACAACATTTTCAGCTTCTTTAGTCTTTTTGAATTGCATCACAGCCTAAGCAGTTCAGCACCACGTGCTGTGATTCGTATCATATGACTTGCTAAAAAGTGGCTACGGTTCCAGATCTGCTGCTGAGCATGTACCTTCGATGCCTTTGACGAATGAGAATTCAGGTATGCGATATGACAGAGGAAGCATAATTAAGATGGATGCATGGTGTACTTTGGATTGGACTATCACAATAGCACAGTGTTCTTGCAAGAGAGAAAGCAAAGACTTAGCAATGTAATCATTATTTTGGATGGAGCCGTGCTTTGGCCTCCTGGATGGGAACAGGATGAATTTTTTGTGGGAAATAAGCAAACTTATTTCTTTCTTATAATGGCAGCCATTACCTGTTCCACCATAATGCACAAAAAAAAATAATAATAGTAATAATAAAAGTGGAAAAATACATAAACGCATTTTCATTAGTGTAAATTCTCGCTGGCAGTCTACGTACATTAGAAATCCCCAAAACAATTGAAAGTGAGGCTGGATGCTAAACGCACTTTGCCACAGGTGTCTCTCAGCTCTGCCACTCACTGTGAATCATTTAATGCGAATGTATGGTTCTAAAATGACTGCCATTTCACAATTGCTGCAAATGTCGAAACTTAGTCATTGTGACACTTGCAAAGTAACTTATTCATAATTGTTGCATTCTCCATGGTGCTTAACAGAACTGTCATAAGATGAAACATCTCAATTAAGGGACTGGGCTGTATGCAGTGAACAGGGATTTTGTCTTGTTTATGGCCTGAATGTGATCACTGTATTTGTTTGTAATATATTTCAAATGCAGGAATGCGATCCTCTTTGCCAATGAAGTGGCAGTTTTTGCCCTTTCTATTGAGTCTATTGAGTTTCTATTGAGCAATTTGTTAGTTTCACTATTGCTACATTGTGAGCATTATTAGCTGCTTTTTATGATGTAAATATTCCAGAGTTTAGTTCCAAACTTTATGCCTTACTCACTGAGATGTGTCTCAAGGGATGGAAAGAAACAGCAATCTCAACTCTTGATGCGTGGCATTAGCACAGCAGCTAGGCAGGGTGCTAACCAGGCCGATCTTTCCACGCTGCCATAGAAACTCACTGTTCTGAAAGTGTTTTATAACCTGTTGTCTTGTGCATGCAGGTATGGCTGAATGTCAAAGCAACAGTAACCACCTCCTGCTTTCATGTGGCAGAGAAAACTCCGCAATAACCCCCATTAAAGATGAACAAATGTGAATTCCACCACCAGGAGTATAAACTAACACACATTGTTTTTCGCACTCATTCCCAGAAGGCCACTTTAAACGAAGGAGGGATTGTGTTTGATTTCAACCATCTTTTTTAGGATAAAGCAGCTGATCTTGGTTGGGTGTCACTGCTCCCTAATGAGCACAGAGGATTCTGGCTGCCTGGCGGAATTCAAATAATCTACCAACCTGTTTCTCATACCGTTCCTGTTTTGATCTCCTGTAACTGCCTGAAATGACGTTCTTTGCTCACAGGAACTCAGCAGGAAGAGCAGCTTCTGCAACAAGGTCAGCCAGACATCAAGGCCGGTAAACTATTGTCGAAGGGACAAGAAGGCAAAGTCTGAGTGGAAATCAATCCCAGTACGCACAGTAACAGGAAGAGTAACAGGGGACTATTTAGGGTCATACAACCAGAGCCTGGCCACTCTAGGATAATTTTCACACAGTCATCCACAACACTCAGAGGTTTTCAGATCTATTTTTGATGGAGAAAAGTAAGATGGGAGGAGCTGTTACATGTATAAGCTAAGATCTACCAACAAGTTTAGCTGAATTCAGTTTTCATCTTTACACTTCTATAATGTTACATAAAACAATCATTGTCAGTAGAATATCTGTTCTGACGGCTTGTATTTAAGTTCAGTACTTAAATGGAGAGTTGGAATAAGAGTCAGCTCTTAGCGTCTCATGTTGATACATCACCATGTCAGAATTAAAATTAATTTAAAAAAAAGTTAAGAAATAGATGAATAGAAGCCATTTATCATATTATATAGTGATCATAGTATGTTACTTTGCTGATATATACATAATATCCATTTTAAATATGGTTTTATGAAGTGGATAGCATTAGGTATCCGCTGGACATTATAATGCAAAGTAACTTGTGTTTGTGGCAGTTTTATTGCCATTAAATTACAGTGCAGATATTCGTATCTCAGTTTGAATCTAGCCGAATCATCCTGGAAAAAAACAAAAAAACAAAACAACTTTTTTTTCACAATGTTTAAGTGCTGCCTCCAGGTTAATGCTTTATAGTAGTTTAATAAAGGACAATTAATCAACTCATTTTAGAGGGGGCCAACACAAATACAATAAAACATATGAAAAATGCACTCCTCTACACATACAGACAATTAGGGTTCTTTTTTAACAACCTACCCACACATCATTCCCGAAAGTCCTCTTTAAAGATGCAGAATGAAAAGTTATGACCAGGCACATATTGCAGTAATGATAAAAAAAGATGTTCCAACAGCCATACTAATAAAGGAAATAGGAAGGATAATTATATTTTCTATAATATTCTAGTGGTGCTCTGCACACAGACACCTATTTACACATTAATAATGTCATATAAAAGTTAAAGTAATAGCAACTTTAATCATTTACTCTTACTTGATCTATGACATGTATGCACACACTCATCAGTATGCATGTTTACAAATATCATTGATTTGTCTGCTGCTTTTTTGGAGGACAGTAATGATGTCACATTCGCTTATATTTATTTTGGTTTTAATATGGTTGCACATACTGTATATGCGCTGCCAGTTATGTGATGTCTCCAACATTACCTTGTTTTCATGAGCCATGACAAATAAACTATTGAATTGAATTGAAATATATTCACCTGCTGATGGACAAAGTCAAATGGATTGAATATTTTAATAATATTTTAGCATTGCATGTCATAGTGATAACGCAAGGCACACTTGTTTGTATCATAATTCATTTCCAACTCAAGCACAAATAATGCTGACATGTTAAATGCAATTTAAATGCCAAATGAAACTATAGCAAATTGAATTTTAAGACCTCTGATGATTAATGTGTAAATTAACCAGAGTCATCAATGTCTGTATTGCCTTAAGGCAGATAAAAAAATAAATGAATAAATAAACAAATCTTTCACCTGCCACCAGCCATGTTTGACTGTGTTTCGCTGAAACTACCCTCACTAGCTTTAGGCCCCTCAAAATAAAGCCCATAGGCAGGAAAGACACTTTGGAAAGCACTGACAACTCTGAAGAAATGAAATGAAATGAACATTTGACATTGGTGAAGCGGAAACATGTTTTGGCTGTTGTTGTTTCGACCTTTTATGAACACGTCGCATTAAAACTCAATCAGTGTCACAAAGCAGCTGCAGTTGAGATGGCTTGATGATTAACACATACCTGCATTGCTCAAAGTGAGGAGGAGGGAAAATCACATCACTCCTGAACGTGTGCGCGCACGTGTGTGTGTTACTTTATCCCCCCCACAAAAAAAGCACATAAAAACTTATGTATTATTAAGGTTATATTGTATTCTAAAGGTCATATCAAGTATGGCCCGGGAATATTTGTTTTCTGTGACAGGTAAGTAATTGACCAGGCAGTGGGCAGGTTTTTCACGATTAGAGTTCTGTATACAGTGTGTATATACTGTATATATATAATATGTGTGTGGATGCATTCACCATGCTGATCTGCACGCTACAAGCAGCTTATCAAAGGGAGATTTTGAACCAGAATGTTCAATTAGAACAAATCAAATAAAAATCACCTGATAGGTTTAGTCAGAGGGGAGGATCAGTGGCTCCTGCTACTAATGAGACTTTAGCCTTTGTTACAGATTGCATGTTTTTTGTTTGTTTTTGATTTTTGTTGTCCCGCAGACAAAGAGGTTAAAGTGTCTACCATATGGGCTTACTGAGTCCTGAGCAGGAAGATGCCAGAGCTCACATTCTCTCCTCTCTGAACCAATTGAATAAAAACAACAAATCACCCGAGAAGTAATAATAATAACAATAATAATCCATCTATTTTATACTGCTTTTCCGTTTCTGGGTCGTGGTGGGTGCTGGAGCCAATACCAGCTCATATTGGGCGAGGGCGGGCACACCCTGGACATTTCACCAGTCCATCACAGGGCCAACACACAGAGACAGACAACCACTCGAACATATGGCCAGCTTAGAGTCACCAGTTAACCCAAGCATGATGTCTTTGGATGGTGGGAGGAAACAAACACAGGCACAGGGAGAACATGCAAACTCCGCACAGAAAGGCCCCAGGCCTGGGAAACGAAGTGACGGCTGTCTTTTTGTGGGGCCAACCCTATTAATCGAATATGCAAGCTGAACTGTTTTGTTAGCAAAAACATTTACAGTGACATCAAACTGGTTTAAAAAATAAAAAAGAAAAAGTAGGAATTTATTTCATTCATTAAGTGAATGAAACCAGAAATTCACAGTCACATGAAAACATCCCCCAACACAAGTTTTCATGAACAGAAGCTTTAAGTAGATGAAAACATTGACATTGCAGCAATGGTGATAGTTAGAAGCAATGATTTTTATTTTTTTATTTTTCTATGTTTGTATGAATGAAAACTAAATATATTAAAACTAATATATGTCACTTGTCACTTAAAAGAAGACTGACGGTACTGCTGTCATTAATCTACCTGTGGTTATATCTATAAATATCTCTGTAACAGAGATAAATAATGTCATACAGCTGATCTTCATACAGACCTATTTGTTTCTATAGTTGAGTTAAATAAATGTCCTGACTGCTATTTTACATTTGAAATGTACAGTGGCAGCAGCAAATTCTTTTGGTCCCAGTCAGTTCCAGCTGCTTTCACAGCACACACAGCTCAATGTCTGATAACAGACCTGTTGTAATGCTGACGGGTTCTGCTAATTTAGTATACCACAACTTTGACATGTGCTGCATATATTTTTTAAATAATATTAATAATAATGATATTAACATTAATATCAAATATAATATTTATTATTATTATTATTATTATTATTATTATTATTATTATTATTATTATTATTATTATTATTATTATTTGTTTACTCAATTTATTACACTTTTTTTTTTTTTTTTACTTCGTTTTGACAGGTTCTTTCTTTCTATCATGTTCTATCAGGGAAATTGATTTATTTATATTCCTTCTCTTGGTTTTTGTTTGTTACACTGTTGTTTCATATTGTTAGTTTCTATTTTTCTGTTGGGATCAAGGCTTGCTGAATACATGTGAGAAATGTTTGCTCCCTCAACTGTCCCATCCCAGATGTTCATAACTAAGATTAAAGAGGACTGCAACTTTTTGCTTTTGCTGCTTTCACTTTCACATTAATTTTTAACTCCAGCACTGCTGCTCTTGACTTTGTGCTTGTCAGTCATTGTTTATCGGCATCTGTGAACCGTGGAGTGAGTTTGGAAATTCACTGACTAATCACATTGTGACTGTATTGATCAGAAGAAACTCTTTATTTGTAGCATCAAATATATGTGGCCTAGGAGAAAAACATAAAAATACAAAGCCTGTTGGGGCTCTAGGCAAGAAATCTTCATTGAGGACCCTTCCAATGTTTAGGTTTTATTTAACTAAGCATAACATATCTAAAATAGCTGTAGCTATCACAAAATTACCGTTCGTCATCACTATGTAATAAAAAAATTAAACCAATGAAAAACATGAAATGATATGAAAATAAATAATTTAGAAAAAAATAAATAACAAATTAAATAAAAAAGTGGTTTTGATAAGGATCAAATATTTAATAAAGGTTCTGGTGGGTAGCACCGCGGCATAGTATTTAGCACTGTGGCCCCATGAACGTTACGGGTTTGATTCCCAGGTCCAGGGCCTTTATGTGTGGAGATTGCATGTTTTCCCCGTGCATGTGTGGGTTTCCTCCAGGTACCCCGGTTTCCTCCCACCGTCCAAAAACATCATATTTGGTCAACTGTTGACTCTGAATTGTCCATAGGTCTGAGTATGAGTGTGAGTGGTTGTTGGTCTCTGTGTGCTGGCCCTGTGATGGAGTGGTGACCTGTCCAGGTTGTACCCCGCACCCACCCAATGTCCAGCCCCCCCCATGACCCAGAAACGGATAACCGGTAGATGATGAGTGTTACGAGTGTTACAAACCTGTTGGTTTGTAAGTCCCCAGTTTGTAATTTGTCTGTTCTTATATTTTAATTCAACCACTAGAAACCATATTTGGAGGACAAGGTAGCACTAAGGAGGAGTGAGGAAGTAATCTGACCCATCATTTAAAAAATAGCAACATGTTTTGAAGAAGGTTTGAAACTACAGATTGAGACCATAAACTCAAGAGAGAAACAGGACTTCCATACAATCAGCCATTTTTCACAACCACTGGAGTTGCCATTTAATGGTCTTTAGATTTATAGCAGGTTTCAGGCTCTTCAGGATTGGTTTCACTTCTCAGACATACAGGTTCCACATCCATTTTTATTCAGTCTTTGGTTTTCAGCAGGTTTCTTGCAAAATGCTCATAAATCATCTGTTCAGTGGACAGTACACAGAAGCACCACACTCAGTCAACCAATCAATCACCAGACAGATGTAAATAAACTTTGTTTTTATTCTAAAATATTGCACTTCACAATATGAGTTTGGGTTTGTTGAGCTAACTATTGTAGATTTATTCAGGCGCTCTACTCGTGATAGAAAACGCTCACAGTGAGAGTTCTAATCTGCAAGAAAGAGACTAGTTTTTTTGGATTCAGTTGTTAGATGAGAATGAAATCGAGAAGAGCCGCTTAAAAAAAAGGTAATTTTGTGGTAGTTACAGCCATTTTACTTTATTAAGTTATGCTTAGTTTAAAAAAAAAAAAAAACTTCAGGGAGAATAGTTAGCAATGGAGTATCTGAGATGTTGTATAATTGGTCCACTGTTTTTTTTTTTTTTAAAGCGTTAGAGAGATTTTAAGACATTGGTGTGGAATTTAGTTCATGAGCCCTGGGGGGCCCTCTAACAGCCTGGGGCCACAATCAGCTGTCTACTTTCCCTGTTCACTAGCTGTGTCTCTGATCATGGAAAAAGTAATGTGAATTTTTAATTGATATTACACTTAAAATATATTTAAATTAGACTAGGAAACTTTTTGGATAAAAAAAAAAAATTCTGCTCTTTCTCACATCACCTCACTTTCAGCACCCTGATTCTAATTGCTTGCCAATTGCCTACTCCTACTTTCCTCCTGTGACTTGACAGTGGTTTCACATCATGTCAGAGCAGAGGGAACAAGAAGACAGACATAAATGAGTACTTCCCAAGAGTCACAGCCAGTAAATATTAGGTTAATTGCTCAAGCACATTAGCACTTGTTGCTCATGGCCACCATTGACTTCCATTAACATCAATTAAGATTAGGCTCTCCTTTATTTCACAGAAGCAAGGGAAGACAAGGGAGATTAAAAAAATAAAAAATAAATTCATGGACGCACAAGTCACATGTCGTGTTTTATTGTAGTTTTGTAAAATGACTTCTTTACATATCACATACTGTCTTCTAATGCTGAGGACTGTAGAGCAACATGGATCCATGTGGTGCTTTGTGACGATCTGTGGAGATGTTGTGGAGCTGTTGGTAGTTGGATAGATGTAATAACAGGGAAGCTCTGTGCAGATGAGAACAAGCATGCTGGAAGTGCTGGTTCCTCTGGAGGGAGTTCAAACAAAAAAAAAAAAGGACACAACTTGTCGGCTAAAGTCAGACGAGGATGTGGCAAAATGGAAAATTGTAGGCACCTATGAGAGAGGCGGCAGAGTCAGGGGTGAGAATAAAAGTGTGATTAACATTTATTTATTTTTAGAGTTCATCCCTGCATCGACCACCAACATGCATCCACAATGAAGAACTCCATCACTTGCAAAGAAATGATATTGTACCTTCAGAGGAGTTTTTGGTCTCAGTCCAGAGTTTCAAGTGTCCTTCAAAACAACATGATGTTATTTTTTTAAATGATCGTGCTACAGTACGTACAGGAACACACAGCATAAAGTAAGGTATAAATTAGGGAATAGCTAACCTGTGATTGACAGACTGGATGTCCCAGTCAGGATACAGACCAGGCCAGATCCAACTTTCACTCCTCCTCAGCTTTACCTTCTCCACTCAAAGTGATTTCTTCCAGTTACACTGGACCAAGACGGCGAGGCACAAATTACAAACTGCGGGAATTAAAAGAGAAATTCGAAAATCACTGAGTGGTGTTACGGTTTGTTGTCAATTAATACCGACTTAACAAAATCACAAGTTTGATCTTGTGAAGATCATCTGGCTAAATGAAAATTTGACCAATGCTGACAGAAAACTGCCATTTGCTTTGTTATTTAATACAAGGACGCTCTTTGAAAATTCAGTTTTTCTATTAAGATTTCATACAGAGCTGTAGATCCCCTACTGGTGATAATAGTCAACATCTAAAGAAGATTGTTATTGTAAATGTTTGTCATTATCGGTGTTTTCACTGAGCTGGAATGGTTGTTTTCTGACAATCACAGCTTCTTCTTCTTTCTTTTTTTTTCTTTTCATAAAATCGATTAACATTGCAATAAACAAATTTAGCAGAACAGCATTCGGAGGATAAACTTCAGATAAACTTCGGATAAACTAACCCCTAACCCTAACCCAAATAATTTCTTAGGTAGCTGAATGTATGATGTGAACAATATTATAGACTTGTTTTTGTGACTAATCAAGTGTAAGTTGTGTTGTGCTGCAGGAATCTAACCTTCTGTAGTTACTCATGAGTCGCTACACACTCACTTTCCAACCGAGCCTTTATTTTAGTCTTCGCGACACACCTTTTTAAGTTTTCGTCACATTGTCCTTCATGGTTGTGCTGGTCTGTCCAGGTCTGTTCCAAGACCACATGTGCTCCACCAGGTGTCTTCATGAGGTGAAAACAATACCAGAAACTTTGACACATCTTTGTAATCAGACATCCTGTATCAATCGAGCAAGCCGGATGTCAGTCCCCTGATAATTGGGAATGACAGGACAGCTAAAACATAGCTCATTCGGAATCCAGTGTAATTTCTTTTGTAGTAGAAATTCCATGAGCTCATTGTGTTATGACTTTACAAATTAAGACATTAATGGAGATCAGATAATTGCATTCCATCAGTGAAGAAAATTATATAGAGTAAAGTAGGGGTCTTTTGCACATTGCCTGAAGGTCTGAAAGATGTTTAATTCCATTAAAGTAGATGACTTATGGCTCCTTTGTCATGAGCATAATTACTTATGACATTTCATTACCCTGAGGGCTTTTATTTTGTCTGTCAGCCTGGAATTGAAAACAGAAAAGTAAACAAGAATTCCGTGCTTTGGAAAACTCAAGTAAACATTGAATTTTGCATACTCTCGGATAAGCAAAGTTCTCTTTACTGTCATAATGTATGGCCTTTGGTCCCATGGCCTGAATCTTGCAATCCCTGTTGGCCTTTGCTTCTCTGTGAATCCCGTTTCCTTGGGAGTAACCTTGGAAAATGTTGTTTTCCGATCTCTCCCTCAACAAATGCAGTATATATTAACTGGCAGATGTCTTCATGACTTTGTACATTCATTTATAACCTCTATAGTACTAATAACTTTAATGACTTCACTTTTCTGGGGCATATGCAAAAAACCCATTCATATATTCATGACTAAAACTATCTGTACACACAAAACCAGGAATATGCACACACACTTCAAGGCATGATTCAGTTTTATAAATCCCACTCTTTGCATGTGGACGAGCCTCTTTTCCACTGCCAAACTCCTATAATCCAGCAGTTTGAAAACAAAGTCACTTTCTGCGTCATTAGTTTTCAGAAATAACTAAGGAAAAGCAAAAATATGGTTATAATTATCATAAATTACAATTATAAATAATAATTTACAGGTTGTCAGATTAAAAACTAAGCTCATTGGCAAACTTCGGGGTTATAGTACAATAAATCATGCAACGACAGTTTGCACTGTCATAAAGTGTAAGTGAAAATTTCTCATATCTGTTTAGTTTTATGTTAAATTTTGTCTCATTAGTTTGTATTTTCCATTTGCTGAACCTAACTCAAATCGCTCCAAAAGAAAATATCTGCATAGTCTGTGTTCATAGGTGCTGATTCATTTGATGGAAGGTACAGTATGTATGGCATTTACACATCACCTCCAATCACCTGTTAATTTGGTGAAATAATTCTGCGTCAAATAAAGCTTTTAAAAGGCTTATTGAACGCATGGTGAGATCACAACACTGTACTAAACTTAAATTTAGTTGCATGATGTACAGTAACGGATATCGTCAACTCAACTAATCTTCAAGACATCTTTACTCGATGACTGTGTGTGTCTCTTTGTCTGTTTGTGCAGCTTGAACTGGAGTATGCAGCCCTGCCACAGACAGCAGGGGACAGAGAAGTATGGCAACCATAAACGATGAAACTGAAAATCCATATGCCCATGGTCAGGATGATATTGAGGCTTGCGTCGATTCAATCAATTTATGGGAAACAATGCACTGATTTCACATATTGATTGCTAATGTATTTTCGGTGATAGGCTGGCACAGTTAACAAGAGCATTCTTTTTAGCTGGCCCATAAATCCAGCATTAACGACTGGCTGCCGACAGCTGTTGTAACTGTGAATAGCAAGTGCATGGCAGGCTTTTTCGTGTTGCTGCTTTGTGAGCCAGATTCTAGAGCCTTTCAGCCTTTGTACTTTGCCTATAATGCTATATTTAAATGAGTTTGTTTTTACGATATTAAAAGCAGAATGCCAAGACTTTTAAGAATTTATTGTGACAGCTATCATCCAAGTTGCAACGCAATGGAATGGAAAACGTAGGATCCAGGCTGGATGAGTTCTACAACAATTGCAGCATTCAATAGATACATAGGATAAAAGAGCAATTAATGAGCAAGGTCAAGAGCTACAGCAGCGGGTAAAAGAGTAAAGCATAACAGCAATGAAAATAATTAGTATGAGATTCAGCCTTCTTTTAAATTTGAGGTGTCTCTTCCTCGTCAGGTGTGTGTTGATATGCCTTGCGAGAATGTGCTCATAGTGTTGTTGTTTTTTTGAGAGCAGGAACTATTTTAAAAACCCCTTTTCTGGTGGGTGGGTTGAAAGCTCCATTCATCACAAGGAAAAACTTACATCAAGCTTCAAATTAATTGAATTTTGTGGTTATGCTGAACAACTTAGTCAAACATAAAACTTCAAAATTAGATCATCTCTTGCCACGTGAGCTCTACAGTCCCCTAAATACCCCATTCTGATTGAATAAACCATATTGATGATTTTTCTGATGCTGCTAAAGCTTTTTTTTTCCTTCAGTCAACAGCTCCCTCTTATTAGTATCTCACTCATCGGCTGTTTTGTTTATCATAATGACTTTGCTGATTAGCACTGTTAACCGATCTGCAATTAGCATTCGCAGATGTATGATAATTGAACGTGTGTTCACACAGCAGAGCGCTAGAAGCGAAGGCATGAAATTACCTTTTCAGATATCTGCAGCTTCACACAGTCAGACGACATAAATTTGTTCAGGAAATGACAATTACAGCATCATTCCACCACAGATATTTTCAGTCCTCTCCATGCTCACCAATCACACACACACTACATCCCAAAATAAGCACCTATAAAAAGTTAAAGGTCCCAGTTTTCCAGTGTTTTACCAGAGGTTTTTGGTCTATATAGTAATATATATTTGGGCTTTTTATGCTTAAAAGCAATTTCGATCTAGTTTGACGTCTTCCATCGTTGCACTCTTTCTGGAGCTAGTGTAACAACAGGTTGGTTGTCCAAGCGTCTCTGGCTGACAATGTAGCAGATTTCAAGTGAAACCAAATCCTCCAAGGCTGGGAAAAGGAATTTTTTCCTTGCCACTGTCGCCAAGTGCTTGCTCATCGGGGGATCTGTTGGGTCTCTTTAAATCATTTTATAAAGAGTTTGGTCTAGAAAAAAGTGCCTTGAGGTAACTTTGTTATGATTTGGCGCTATACAAATAAATCTGATTTGATTTGACTTGATTTGGGTGATGGGTTCATGTGGGCTGGACGTGGAGTGCGGTTTAGAGTGGTGACTGCTTGGTTGTGACATCAAAAACTTTCCAGACATCCACTGAGAAATGCCCACAGTGTGTATTCAGAAACTGAGACTTTTTAAACTTTAACTTGTTGGCAAAAAACATGGGGGGGGGGTGATAAAGCAGTGCATTGCATTGATTGAAAGCTGGCTGAATTGATTCAAAGTGTTTGAATCAATTCAAAACAAGTTCAGTTCTGTCACTGTGAATGACAGACTACTTGCAGACCAGAGTTTAGGCAGCAGAGCCTTTGTTCATGTCCTATTCATGATGGAGTGTTACATTCAGCACAACAAGCAGGAGAAGATTCTGTTGTATCGATAACCTGTATTAAATATCACCAATAACTGTTTGAAGACTGAAAATCATGATATGTGTGTTGTAGTTTTTATTGCTTAGTTTGAGAGAAGTTGGAAGTTTTACAAAGAGAGTTTTCAAACCTAATGTGTATTTGTCATGGTCTGAATCAGTGGGTAAATTGCTGAACTTCACCTCCGTTTGGCTTTTATTTCTTCAAGAAAAAGAGTGTGGGAAATGCATCACTAAGAGTCAAGTGCCAGCACTGACTTTGCTCAGCAGTTTAATGTGCTTGGGGCAGCGGCAAGACAGTAAACACAGGAAACGTGGAGTCTGGCTAAAAGCAGTGATTGCATCACAAAACTGCAAAAAGTCCTGATGTCTGGTTTTACTTTCACTGTATTACTATTGAACCTAGACCTCATTTATAGTCAAGCAAGACCTGGAGGTCTACCTTTATATTATTTAGGCCTTTTAACACATCCTGCCGTCAATTTGTAAAAACAAATAACTGATCCAATCATTTTCATAGAGGCAGCATACATGACTGCTAATCCAGGTCAGATTCCGAATTATTTTCTGGTAAAAGACTGTTGATTTCCCAAGCCAGAGCCACAGGATGTCTTTTTTTTTTTTTTTTTTTTTTTCCAGATCGAGGTCAGATCATGTTGATGCCACAAGCTCCTGAATTAGAGCCAAAGTGTTGCAGTGCAGGTGTTTGCTATATTCAGATCTCCCCAAAGAATCATACCAAGAAGTTACAGCACAGCTTTGAAAATGTCCCACAGGAGTTTATACACTGCTGAGCCCGTCATAGCATCTGCTGGTATTGCCCTATGTGATCTCAGCCTTTGGAGGGTTAATGAAGGACTCAGCTCACAAACAATTCTGAACAACCCATTCACACAATGGTTTATGTCATTGTCCCATTCTTTGACTTGTGAAAAAACTATTTTCTAAATTGCCCCTATATGGAGATTCTTTCTATCAGAGCATAGGTGCAGTCAGGTATTGTAATGACAAAAGTATAATTTTAGCCAATATTTAAGTTAAAGAGATAGGCAGCACAAGGTATACTAGATAACTGTTATATTTCAGCAAATGAAACTCAATAAAGTGCAATGCTGAAACTCTGTTGGTAAATTTAACAAAATTTGATGAACCACAATGGACAAACAGTTTAAACAGCTGTTCAAG
Source organism: Echeneis naucrates (assembly GCF_900963305.1). NCBI lineage: Eukaryota > Metazoa > Chordata > Actinopteri > Carangiformes > Echeneidae > Echeneis > Echeneis naucrates. Next base: position 3,505,758 of record NC_042527.1, read on the forward strand.
TCGTTTTTCTTTATTATACCCGGTATACACTGTTCAGACCACAGTAGCAGTTGCTGAACATCCAAATCTTTTCCTGGAGTTTGACAATCAACGGATGTTTTTTTTTATTGTATTTTTTTAGATTTGAGTTTTGCAGGGGATTAACGCTGCAGGAACTTAAGCTGCACACTATCACAGTTTGCAGAATCATTCAAAGCAGCGCAGTTATAGCTGACACTTGCCATGAAGCCACTCCCTGCAGACGTAGCAAGATCATTTATGAAACAAGATGCCAGCCATACAAACGTCACCGCTTCTTTTTGAAAGCAGCTCTCAGCAGCTTTGTGAAAAAAAAAAAAAAAAGAAGACGCGTTGACCTATAAACTTTTTCTATGAGTTAAACTCACTTAGTCTCATTAAATAAGAGATGAATGTGGCCCAAGGTTTACATGAATAGTGCAGCTGTGGATATAGATGCTACAGAAATATTAAATATTAGGACTAAAAACTCACATACAGACGTACTGACCTTTTATGTACAATGCTACATACATTCACACCCTCTCCAGTCCAGTATCTTGGCCAGTGATGTTTCAAAACGGACACCAGAGGAATGGGAAATCGAACCAAACAAAAAAACAGCCTGAGCAGCAGTTGCCCTAAATAAGCACTGAGCTCACTTTTTTTCCACAGTAACCTAAAGGCAGTGACTTAGATGTTGCCGATCGGAGCTGTTTCTCAAATTAACTTGGACATCCAGTACACTCTGATACCATACATTTTTGGCCCTTGTAGGAATTCTACCTCCAACTATGGTATACTGTTGCAGCAAGGTGCTTCAGAGCTTCGGGTTTCTTCCTCGCTCATCTTTGATGACTCCTACAGGGGAGTGTCAGAACGCTGCCAGGGAACAGATTTAGGTGCTGGAAGGATTTGCTATCTGATGCTGAAAACAGGTTGCACGGATCTATTACCTCAATGGCTTGTTCACCACAGCAACATCTTTAAAATAGGCTTACGATTCTAGCATCCAAGTGCAGGCGTAGAAAGACTCTCAGAATATATTGGCGGCCAAATATTGTTGCTTATTTTTCCTTTTCTTTGTTCATAAATAAAAATAAGCCTGGAAAAAAAAAAAATATACCAGATAGGAAAATATGTTTTGCTTCAGCTAATGTAAGAAGAGTATATATTATCACCCTTTTTTTATTGGAAGTTAGTTACCTCAGGCTTCAATGGAGAAACAGTAACACATTTATCAAATGCACAATTTACTTTGCGGTGAGCTTTTGACAGAGCGAGGCTAGCTTTAAGATTTTGGTAATCCAAGTTTATTGGCTTCTGTTCGGCAGCTTGGTTTCTATTGTACTGTAAATCTTTCATCCAACATCCAAAAATTTAAATCAACATGCTCTCATTGACATTGATGTCTAGCTTATATTATATTTAACAGACTCACAATCATAAGTTAGCATGGTAGCATTAGTACTGAGTGCAGTTCTGTGATGAGCTGGGTGAGGCTAATGCCTCGTAACTCAAAGTCCCCAACTTTCAAAATGTTCAATCTAGATGAGAGCAGGGGACCAATTTATGGTCAAACAGCGATGGGAAGACAATGAGTCTCTAAGAGCCAGACAAATGAGAGATTTTTGTCATTCATAATCAAGGTTATGAGACAGGTGTCCTTGACTCCTCTCATTTCAAGCTCAGTAAAGAATACGGTGTACGCGTAAACATTTTTTTAATCAAAATTTTTCTGTCTATATCTGTTTGAATCGCTCCAGCTTTGACAACGAAAGAGACAGACTTTACGTGAATTCCTGTCTCCACCTTTGTCCCAGTAGTCTAATGGTCATGATGAATAGGTCAAGCTCTTAAGGGTGGGGAAAATGCGCAGACTCACAAGTTGTTTCTCAGGACAATTTATGCTTATGCAGTGCAACCACGGCTTTACCTTAATGAAAACAACCTTTGAACTCCAGAGTCAATTTGCTCCTATAATAATCAACGTTAACCTTGGCCCCTCAGTGAGGGTCAGTCTTGCACAGATGAACCTGACATTTAGTTAGAATATTAATCTCAGGGATGTATAAAGCACAGAATTGCTTCAGCAAATTGATGTCAGCAAGCATGTAGCTGATCAGAAAACCGACTGAGGGTGAAAAGGTGACGAATTCCCCTGAGGGATCTGAGATGAAAACTTTTTTTCTTCTCTCTGCATTGCATTTTGAAAGCTTTCCTGCTGAGCAATCTTGCACATACCATTAAAATAAATAATTATAAATAATTATAAAAAATAAACCTTTTCGTTTCTGTGCCCAATATTTTTGAGGGGAGTAATACGTAGTTTTGGTAAAGAAATTAATTCAGGTATGACTGCAATGTTCTTCCCCAAAATTGTCCTTTTTGAATTGACAGTTACTCCAAAAGCATCACAGAGGTCAGTGAATAGCAGCACATTTTACCACTACTGAGCAGAAAGTGTGGAAAATCAGCTTCTACCTGGGAGAAGACGGAGTTCAGCGACAGTAATGTGAGGTCGTCAAACTGATTCTGGGAAATAAAGAAGTTTTAATACCTTTGAAAGCGGTTATGCGAACCTTTTCTCCCAGAAATCACATTCAAAAAAATGTCAAATGGAAATTTGATTCCATGGACTACATGGATTGTGTTTACTGAGATATGATAGTTTTTTTTTGTTTTGTTTTGTTTTTCTCAACTCAAGAAGAGGTCTTCCGTTTTTTACCACACAAACGTGTTGGTGGTCTCAGGCTGTAGACCTCAGTTAACAGCTGCATTTGTCGTGGGCGTTTAGGTTAGGCCTCTTTTTGGAAAAGATAAAATGTTAAAACAGAAAAAAAAGCAAACATCTTGTTTTTTGCTTCAAGCTATTTTTGACCTTGTTGATATTTAACCAAGACAAAGATCTTATATCCGAACATAGCTGTCAAAACATTATGCTTTAGTTATTGCAGCGGGAAAAAAACCCTTAATATATTCATTCATCCATCTTCTACCATTTATTCTTTCCAGGTCACGGGGGGGCTGGAACCAATCCCAGCTCACATTGAATGAGGGCAGGGTACATTGTGGACAAGTCGCCTGTCCATCTTACGGGGCATGAACATTAGTACTATGTGTCTTTTGCCCTCACTAAGATTAAAATGTAGTTGTATCGGGACAAAATAAAGGCAAATATATATTGACAAAGGGGATTCATCTCCAAGATAATGGGGGCTTCTTTTGAAAGAGAATTTGGTTGATAATGGCAGCAGAAGAAGAGGATGCTAAATATAGTCGAGTAATTAATTGATAAGATGTGACATATAAAGTTTCTGGCATCTGCCTGGTGATGGACTCAGGGAATTTGAATTGTAAAGTGAAAAGTATTCAGACCACTTCATCTATTTTTTTGTTTGTTTTTTGTTTTTTTGTTTTTTTTTAAATCAAATCAATTAAATGCATATTTACTCTCACCAACCTAACCTCCAAAGTCTCCAAAGTCCAAAGTCCTTAATAATAGCAAATTAATAGCAAAGCCAAAACTGAATATATATATATATTTTTTTTTTTTTTTTTTTTTTTTTCCAATTGTATTTAGAACCTTCAAACAGTACTTAGTTGAGCCACTGTTGGCTGTGATGATACCCTCATGTCTTATTTGAATATTTAGGGTAGAGTGTGATTAAAAAAAAAAAAACAAAAAACTTTTAATTATTTTAACATGCAGCATCATCATCATGGAAGTCGGAATTGTCTGTATGTCCTTAATCATCAAAAAATGTCAAGTAGTTCTTCGCAAGTAAACATCAGAGAACTCTGGTTAACTGCAATTGAATTCATAAATTACTTCTAAAATATTTATAGAATACTGAACACACTTATTTTGTTTTCCAATTAAGCTATAAATGAACTTACTCTTTAACATTTCCTGGTGCCCTCACTTGTTATGAAGGACAAAATATTGCATAATTGTAAGTAAATAAAGTGTATTCCATATTTTAAGGACGTGCTGGCAGAAAATGGTTTCTCATCTCACTCTAGTCAAGGTTTTCCTCATATGTGTGTCGAGTGATAGAACTGCTTCTCAAGCCATGTAGCAGGAACTTGTGTGTGCATTTATGGAGCTTTACTTTCTTTTATCTGTGATGATGGTAATTTTTTTTTGTTCAAAAAATTGTTAAATGCCTTTAAATGGATTTGGATGTTCTCGCAGTGTACTCGCTTGTATCAAAAATAGACAAGAGAGTTGGAGATTCGTCATTCATTGTTAATTAGACAATAATAGTAGCTCTTATAGGACTTAGTCGTCTTCAGCTCCTCCACCATCCAGGGCCCTGCAAGAGGTCCTCCGATGCGGCAAGCCATCAGCAGAGGTTCGCCCACTGACGTCTGAGGATGGATCTTCCTATTCTGGTGACAGAACCATTTTCCACAGAGATTCATTTGTGCCAAAACAGATGTAGCATTTGCATAATTCATCAGCAGCTTGTGTTGTGGATGGATTAAGGTAATCATTGGTTGCAACTAAATCTGTCTACCTGAACGCAGTAAAGGAGAACCTTTGCATAACAAAAGCGACTTTGTTAAACAATGTCTAAGGGCAAAATCTCACTTTGCATACATAGCGCAGATTTTTATCTGTAATTATGAGAAATAAATTAATGCATTTATTACACGAATATTGATTTTCCTATCTTTATAAGGCACATTTTTATTGCAATGATGATGTCAAGTTATTATTTTGATATTTAGTTGAATCTGGTATTTCTCAAAAAACTTCTGCATTGAATAACAACTGTTCAGTATCATTTAATTTTTTTAAAGAAAGAAAAACATGAACTGATATTTATCAATCAAGATCTCATGCACTCTGCACTCAAGTCTCTCAGTCCTTTTAACAACTTTTAACACAAATTTAATGGCTAAGATTAGACAATGAAGACTCTTTAACTGTCCTTCATGTCTAAATTAATGACTATGACACTTCCGGGTGTCCCAAATATCTGTATTTGGTCTCAGCATCTGTCATATATTTACATACTTCCTTTTGACCTAATTACACAAAATAATACAAGTCTACATTTGACTTTGTGTTTGGATTTGGGTTCCTGTTTCGCTGCAAGTCAAGACAATGACTGGATTAAACAAACTTTTCTCTTTCCAAAGAGAGATAATATAAAGGTACTACAAGACACAATGTTCTCTCTCACAACAGATTTCACTCTGGCCGAGATGCAAATGCGGTACGTGTCAAATTTCAAAATGGAACATTACTTTGAAGTTATAAGATCCTTCAAGGGACAAATGTAAAAGACGAGGAATATTTCTGGACCTTTGGTTATTCTGCCTCCATGCCACAACATCCGCAGAGCAACAGGCTCCCACCACCATGACTTCACTGATGGTGTTGGGCAGGTGATAAGCCGCTTCTTCCAGACAGGATGCTCAGAAATGAACGCAAATGCTTCATCCAATCGGAGAATTGAGTTTCTTACAGTCTGAGAGCCCTTCGGGTGCTTTTTTTTCCCTTTCAAGCACCAAGCAGGCTTTTTTGTGTCTTTTTTTGAGGAGAAGCCTCCATCTTCCAGAAAGCCCTGAATGCTGCATTGATGGTAGTCCTTCTGGCAGTTTCTTCCATGTCCACCCAGGATCTCTGGAGCTCAGCCGGTGAGCGTCTAGTTCTTGGTCGCCTCTCTTAACAAGTTCCTTTTCCCCTGGCTGCTCTATTTGGCCTTGCACATGGTTTTAGGACGAGAGTCCAAGTTGTTCCAAACTTTTTCTCTGTGAGAATCACAAAGGCTTCTATGCTCCTGGGAACCTTCAGCAGAAATGTTTTTCTATCTTCCTCCAAATCTGCACCTCAGCGCAATCCTGCCTCGGCGCTCTGCAGGCAGCTCCCTCCTGTTTTCGATTCGATCTGAACTGACTCTGAGACCTTATACAAACTGGTCTTGTACTTCTAATTGAGGAGGCCAAGTGATTAAGCATGAAATTATCATGATGATACTTTCCCAATTTGCTGGACACATTTTATACGTATCAGTGTTCCTCTGGGGGTCAATATGACTCCAAGCTTTTACAGCTATATAGGACATGTTTTCCTATGTATGACCTCACATGCCTACACGTGCAGATGCAGTACAAAGACATTCATGTTTGAGTTAACTGGTGACTCTGAATTGTCCGTAGGTCTGAGTGTGAGTGTGAGTGATTGTTGGTCTCTGTGTGTTGGCCCTGTGATGGACTGGTGACCTGTCCAGGGTTTACACCGCCCTCACCGGCAAGGTTGGCTGGGATTTACTCCACACATTATAAATAAAAACTGCTTCATGTTCTGACCAGTGTTCTCACAGATAAGAAAAGAGGAGGGGTGAGCGAGACTTTATGGTGACAGACCACAAATATGTTACTAAAAAGGGAAATAAAAACACTACAAATTAGTAAATGAAAGGTCACCAAAACCAATAGGGTTCATCATTTTGTGGTCAGTAAATAGAATAGATCCAGATGAAAACTTTTCAAGATACATAATTTCTACCTTGAAAGTTTGGCCTAACGGCAGCACTAAAGGAAATTTGCTAATGAGTTTCATTATCAAGGGATTATTTATGTATTCAATGAAAAAACAAATGTGCCTGATACAAAAACTTGGTCAAAAGTTTTATGTAATTTAAATAATTTTCTGGAATTCCTGGGGTCAGATTGGATCAAATCTGTTATTATATTTGAGGAGGGTTACAGTCATTTTCCCATTTTATTCAATATATAAAATAGTTTTCATTTATGTTTTCTTGTAGGTTAGTTTGGCAACATTTCTAGTTCAATTTTTAAAATTTCAGCTTTAGGACTGCAAGACAAGAAAAGAAGTGAATGCACTGAATAAAAAAAAAAACTACTTTGTTTTGTTCTCTTCCACAATGCTCACACACTTGGAATGAAATTCAGGTCTTCTTAGTGAATGATATTGAACGCAACCATTTCATCCTTTCTTTTTGTTAAATACAGGTGTTTTTTTGTTTTGTTTTGTTTTCTTTGTTTGCTTGTTTGTTTTTTTCTCAGCTCTTTTGAGGAAACATCAATAACAAAATAGCTTTTTTCTTTGCATTTTAATCTGTTTAACTCTTAGCCATGTTGTCTGTGTAAGTGTATGACTTTGCCACTGTGGGGGGCATCTGTGGGCAAGGTATTATTGTAGCAGTATCCTGCCATGCAGCTTTTGTAACCGCCGTGCTTCTGGCCAACACCGGTTTAGCAGAAAACAGAAGGCAAAGACCAAATACGTGCTCGTCTGCAATTTGTTGTGGAATGGAGCTTTACGTGTGACGCGGTTGTTTGCTTAATATGTTTAGACATGGTGGGGCCGTGCTGAATGTGAGCCATGGTACAGATTATTACAAGGCCGGTGATTAGCCCTCTCACAATTAGTCATATGTTTCACAGAGATTATGTCCCGGAACAGCTTAAGAGGTAGCAGAACAGAGAGAGCAGAAGAGTGAGATGATGATGGTGACGATCCCCCCACTCCTCATTTCTGATCAAGCCAAGTCTGTTTCTGAGCCAATATTGTTTAGAACTGATGTCATTTTGGGAGATTTGTGGATACTTTCCTACAGTTTTCTCCTTTTGAGCTGGTCTGAAGGAGAATGTGAAAGACTATTTTCCACAGAGAGCTACAATTCAGTAGTTTTGCAAAGGTTTCATTGACAGCTTACACAATTAGTTTTCTTTTTGTCACTCTCTAACTTGTTGGAAGAATGACACATAACTTAACTTGTTAGGCTTAGATAGAACTGATACATAGTTGTATTCGGAACAGAAGTGCAGTGTTTGTACAGCCTATGGCTCCTCTCTCATTAGGAAGTAATGATGATGGATTGTGTCAAAACTGTGTCAGGAATGAAAGACTCAGAGTAGATCTTCAACTGATTCATCTATTTGACCATGACCAAGACATTTCCACTTGTCACATGTGTAATCTCAGAAACATTTATCAAGAAGCACAGTCTTGCCGTGATATAGGCGATTGTGTGTGTGTGTGTGAGAGAGAGAGAGAACGAGAGAGTGAGCAAGTAGGGTTTGAGAGAAATAAAATAAAGTTTTATCCAGTTAAACTTAAAACAGGATATTGCGTTCACGTACACTCTTTGGACTGTGATGTCAGCAGGACAGGCTGGGAACAGTGTGGTTGCAAATTTATCGTTCATGTTTCTTGAGCATTGAAAAGAATTCAGAAAAATGCAAATCGAAGGTTGCATGGTGTCATGGGATTTCACTGCTCCGTTGTGACATCACAAAGTACCAGAAGTCCTGGCCGCTGTTTTACAGGTTCAGTTTCTGAATACATGCTGTGCATGATATTGAACCTAGACCTGATTTACATTTCCCTTGTACTATATGAGACCTTCGACTCAGGATTTGTTCTTCAGCCAGATTCACTGCTGCTCTTCCACATCTTTGTTAAAGGGTTTATTTGATGTGAGAAGTCAAAGATTTGTGTCCTTACCTTATCTACCCCTTTAGTTTCACTTACTTTCCATACAGTGTTACCTTAAACTCAAACACCATCATGCACCACCGTAGCCATCGCGTCCAAGTCTTTAAAAAGGCTCTTCAAGTAGGAGGCAGAACGCATGCTATGAACCACTTTAAACACAGCAGCCGACAGCTCGTCTTTCTTATAACAGATGGACAGAATGACTGTAATCCATCTATTTCCGCACATCAGCCCAGTTATTGAAAATCACCTTCAATTTTCTCCAGATATCGAAATTGCGAGGGGCAAGCCGCCATGTTCCATTTGATGTGATGATCACTCCTATCCTTCCTTTGGATGGAACACGGAGAGTTGGGCATGATGGGAGAAAAAAAAAAAAAAAAAAATCAGTCAGCAGGAAAGAACATGAGGTTTAGAATAATAGGTTTGGCTGTGCAAATGGGCAAATGACTGGGAATGTGAGTATGCAAGTATACATGCTCTGCATCTAAGCAGGGTTGCTCCCACAGCTTAATTGGTTATAGAAAGCCAGACACGGAGGAAAGGGGGTGATATTGTGTTCAAAACGCACATCAGATCAGCTGGAAAAGTCTCTGATGTTCTGATATATAACATGAGTGGTTTCTCTGTGGTGTCTGTCATGGCGGTGAAATATCGAGTATTGACGGTAACTGTGACAGAGTGTAATGCATTTGTCTAGGTATTAAGGTTACCGTTCTGTTTGTTATTCTGCACATTAAATCTCATTGCACGCTTTAGAAATTGCCTGCATAGGACGGCCCCTCTTCATTTTTGCCCTGCCACCTAATTTTTGTCGCCGCTTCCAAAGTGTTTTTTTTTTCCAGACTTTTGTCTCCCAAAAGAGTTTTTCTTTTTTTTTTTTTTTTTTTTTCATCTGACCTTTGATAAAACCCTCCCTAATAAAACTTTTATGCATTCTTGTGGCACTGTAACCAATTCACCAACAAAGAAAACAGAAGAAATAGAAAAGCCCTTTTGTGAGCTTGTGCAGAGGTTCAATCAAAATCCTGGAAGCCAGTTGACATGCAGGGTGTGGAGGTCCCTGCTAAGTTGCTGAACTTCTTTCTCTTGCCATTTTTCAACAGTAGGTTTTTATATTACCTGACGTTTTTTTTCTCCTTTATTTTTCATCCCCTTTCTCTGTCCAAAGCTGAAGCCTGTGATTTGAAAGGCTCACTGTCCCAAGATTAGGTTCTGCTGGGGTGTACGATCAATGAAGCAGAGCCGGCTCTTGGTCAGAGCAGCATGGCTTGGTTGCAGCTACATCCCACCAAGCGCCTGGATGGTGATAAGTTCATTGTTGTGCCTCATGTGTGCCCCAGATAAGCCCCGGCATGTCAGGAGTTCGTCGCAGCAGCTGCAACAGCCACAGAAGCCGCTGCGGCGGCAGCCCCAGTGTAAGCCAGTTACAGCTGGTCAGACTGCAGCACTCTGACAGATTGTCAGTCCCACCTCTGAGGGTGTTTAGTGCTAATTTACCAACCTGATTACACAGACAAACAAGTTTTCCACATTTAACACATGCCGCTCGGATTCTCAAAAGACACTGACTGCGCTTGCATTTAAGGAGTGATATAAAAGTAACAAAATTTGGGTTTATGCATCCTGAAAACAACTTTATCTACAACTGCTAGTCGGAACCCTAAGGAGCAGGGAAAAATCAGGCGAGGGATAGCCGATGAGGAATCCGGCTCTGTCTCTGTTGCTGCGGAACTTTTGAGGACGGCATTTAAGGAGGCACACAATTTTACACGATGCTTATTGTGCCCGTCATGGCTATCACGACAGCCTGTGACAACAGCCATATAACGTCTCTTATGTCTTCGGAGAATCCTTGAAAGTATGATAATAAAACTAAAAGAATCATTGCAGCTCAATACAAAGACAAATTTACAACCAACCGTAATACATCAAATTACAGGAAAGGTGGCATTGAGTTGTTTTACAGGAAATGCAGTATTCATGAAACTAAAGCCCCATTTGGGGCTGAAGCATTGCGAGTCACAGGGAGAGACAAAGTCCAGGAGTTCAAATGTCTCAGGCAGGAGTATTTATTTTGAGCTTGGCACCAGTGAGAAATTTTCTTGCTTTCTTGAGCATGGTCTTCGTCACATTCTCACCTGTTATAATGTTTACCCCTTTGCTAACATTCACAGTTGTTTTAGAGCAGTTCTCACCAAGTTGCATTTTAACTTCCATTCGGTTCATCAATCAAACTCCCAGCTGTAGGGGATAAAGATGCTCCATCTGGACACCAGAAGCTCAACGGCGAGCCACTGTCTAACAATGGGAGGATTGTTATTACCTGAAGTCTTCACATCTTTTGACAGCAGTGTTGTTTGCACTTAGAATGGATGTGCTCCAAGTGAAATTTTGAGCTCAAGTCAAGATAAGGATACAAGTCTTTGACTTTTTCCAACATATAAACTCTTTAAGGAAGTTGTCAAAGAAAATAGGCAGCAATGGTGCATCTACCGGAAGGATGAATCCTTGATTCCAAACACTGGAAAGGTGGAAATACTAAAGGACGAAGGAAATAAAATAATACTTTTCATTTTAATTATTTGTTATGAAGTCCTTTTTTATTCGTCTGTTCATTTATTACAAAATATTAAAATGTTCCAATTGAGTTATAAACAAATCTTCATATTTTAATATGTATTTTTTTGGCTTGACAAAAATATTTTGTCTATTTATTATGACATACTTGTTAATTAATTGACTAAGAGTTGTAGCTTTAACCCCTCAATGATTGACTTTATTTATAATTTTATAAAAAGATGCATTATTTGTGGTTTTGCTTTAATTTGATGTTAACGTTTAATGTTAATTTAACTGCAGCACATAGAGTAAATATATATATATATAGCTTTAGAAAGGTTGTGAAGAGGAAGATGCAGTCAACAGGTTTGTTCAGTATCAATGATGTGGGTTGGTGCATTGAATTTCAAAAGGAACTTGATCCTGGTTTATCTTCATAAGAAAACTTCAAGACATCTTAAATGTATGATCTGATTTATTGTTTGGATAATGACATCTGATCTACCGCTCTTTGCATTTTCGACCCACATAAATCAGCACTGTTTTGTTTTTTGAAATTGCGCTGTCCTTGTCATGTACTGTATGACAGCTAGCTCCACAAGGAAGGCAGAAATGTTATCAGATACCTGTTTTTTTCCGATTTAAATAAATGATTTATGGTGAAGAACTTTGTTGTGTGCATTTTCTAAAAAAGCAGCATGAGCTAACAGTTGGCTGAGGGTGACTGAGGTTTCGTGGACTTTCACATTGTATAAAGTGAGATTTCCTCTGATTATGATTCAGGTCTAGGTTTTAAACTAATCCTGCAAAAATATTAAGGAGCTCAGTCAACAGAGAAATGTTCACAGTCTGTATTTAGAAACAGAGTGTGAAAAGTTATTTGGACTTGTCTGTAGTTATTTGTCACAACAAAACATTCTCAACCTCAAGCGTCAAGCCCTGCCCAACTGGACACACCATCCAACCTCGGGGGATTTGGTTTCTCCGAATGTCTACCTGAAACCTGTTGTGTTTTAATTTGAAGACCCAGCCGTTTAAGAGAGGCTCAGTGACTGTCCCCTCTAATACAATTTGGCTCGGCAACTTTTGATAAGCCTGAGAGAGAAGATGAAAACCACATATATATGTGTATGTATTGATGGCAGAACTTCAGATAAAATGGGAAGGAAAAGCGTAAAATACCTTTCAAGATAATGCGCGCTGTGAAAAAAAAAATACATTAACACCTGATATTTGATGTTCTGCATGCATTTATTCCAACTCACATGCTCTTCATCCTGAAAGGATGCCCAGATAGACATCCTCTGTTCATGTCAGGTGTAAATGGGCTTTGCGGCAGGATGTTTTGTCCTCTGCAATAATGATTTTGAGCACTCTTTTTATTTTTATTTATTTAAGTGTCTCTTTCAAGTCTCTGAACTTGATGTGATTGCAATACTAAACCACACCACTATAAACAGCTTCTACCTGATGCAGGAGAAGGCTCAATAGCATGCAGTGTGACAGGAGCAATAGCGCACTGTCAGCTTGAACTGAATGAATGATGGCATTAAAAACAAAGTTTTGCACCTTCTGCGAAAACAGGACGAGGTTTGACTCTGAATTCTTTTCATGTAAGGAAATCAATATGTGTATAAAACCTGGAGTCGTTTTCAACTGATAATAGGAATGCCAGGTCTTTATGTTTGAGTGTGTTGCCCCTCACACTCAACAGCTTACATTGTTATTCGATCCATATAGCATTGATTTTTTGTCTAAAGCCAACCTTCCAGAGCATGGTCATGTCTAACTGCAGTGGAGGGGCTCAACTGCCTCCACAGTCATGGATTACACAAATTGTGATGCTTTTCTCATGTCTAGTGGGATAGCACAGAGTGGAGAAGCTGGAGTTCCATGACAGAGATTCTGTCAGAATGCACAACTTGCACATGAGTGTATCAACTTTAAGTGCACTCACTGAAGTCTGCTGTGCGAACTAATGTTTTTTTTTTTTTTTTTTTTCCTCCTTTGTATTAATTGTTACGTGACATTTGTCTGAGGCAACACGGCAGCACAGATGTTAGCACTGTTGCCCCACAACAAGAAGGCTGCGGGTTCAGCTCCTGGGCCTGCATGTTGTCACGGTGCTTGCATGGGTTTCCTCCCGCCATCCAAACCCGTCATGTTTGGGTTAACTGGTGACTCTAAATTAGGTCTGAGTGTGAGTGTGAGTGGTTGTTGGTCTGTCTGTGTGTTGGCCCAATGGTGGACTGGCAACCTGTCCAAAGTGTACCCCGCCCTCACCCAGTGTGAGCTGGGATTGGCTCCAGCAGACCCTGTGACCCGGAAACAGATAAGCGGTAAAAGATCAATGAATGATGAGGTTTGTCTGAAGTGGCAGTCAAATTCACTGTCAACCTTAGTGATTTTCATCAGATTCACATCAGTTTAATGGACTTTGGCTGGTATGGTTGTTCCTGGTGGCCAAGTGTCCTCATCACCTACTCAAAGTCACACAAAATATATCCTGTTTCTTCTCCTCCCTTTCCTCTTTTATGGTATCACGTCAAGCTTGGGGAACAGTCAGTAATAGCTTCAACAGTCGACCTCACATCTTCTGGGATAATTCACATACACTACCAGTCAACAGTTTTGACTCACTCTCTAATTCAAATGAATAAGAAAGTGTGTCCAAACTTTTGACTGGTAGTGTTTTTGGGGATAATTTCTCTTCAACAAACACAAAGCAACCTCAGATCAGTCTGTCCCTCTCATAAGCACAAGCACCAGTTTCCCTGCCAGCCAAGTGTCACCCCACCGGGAAGTCACCCATTAGTTTGCAAGGCGCTGTTTTGAAGCCTACATTTAATGAGTTTAATTTGGCTGTTAGCCATCTTGGTTTTTTGAAGAGCCTATATTTGGAGGATAAGCTGAGGAGTAGTGCAGGGTGGACGTGACCTGCTCTGTACTTGATTTTGGTTGTTTGTTACAGTCTGTCAATCACACGGTAGCCAGTCCTCAACACCATGTTGACCCTATTGAAGATTACTTGAAACTAGAGGCCATAAAATAATTAAGAAAATGTTTAGTGAGTTAATAAATCAATTGAAAAGTAGGGACATTTTCACGTAAGCTGCAATAAAATCAGATTTCTCTTAACTACACTTCATTGTAGTTGTCCCCTGATAGTCATTGGATAGGATGAAGGTTTCAGGCTTTTCAGTACTGGTTTCACAGAGCAAGAGTATATAAACAATTTATTCCCTTTATGTTCCCAACATGCTGGCTATGAAGGGATTAAAACTGAGCTGATAAACCATTGGCTGACCAGGAACATTCAGATAAAAAGAAGTAGAGTTGTCTTATTCAGATTTGGTATTTTCCGAACCAAATTGTCGTGATGAGCCAATGAACTGGAACACTCAACCGCTGTCTTAGTCAGTGCAGGCTAAACAATTCCTTCCACAGGAGAAAACAGGAAATGGATTACCGGCAATAGGGAGGATCCCTCCAGCATTAAATAAAATGGAAGAACAGTATTCTATGGCCTTATGACTTTGTGGGTCAAATGTGGACTGTGTGGACTTTTAAAAAATGTTCAAGTCCAGATGAACTGCCCTGAGCCACAGTTGTCATGTGAACTGCAAACAGATTCACATAAACTAATTCACTGCCTACACTTTTAGCGCATTTTTAACTAGAGCTTGTATCTTTAAACAGGAAAAAATAAGAAAGAAATCATGTGTAACTTTTGTGTCTTTTCTACACATGCAAAAAAAAATCTCCAAATTTCTCTAATGGTCATAACTTTTTGTTGTTATTTATTAACATTTTTGGTCCTAATTTTTGCCCACACTATTGCAGTGAAATTCTGTGGTGGGAGCTGTCTGACTCAGCTCTAATGAAGGATAAGTGGCAACTTTTCCAGTGTGAAACTTCAGTGCATGTACGCTGAGATTGTACTTTTCACTTTCTGAGCATGGCCTTTTTTTTTTTGTTTGTTTGTTTTGTTTTGTTTTTTTTTTTTGGTCTGATATGCCATTCCCCAGCTCGCTTGGAAGAATTTCTAAACATTTTCAGGTCTTGATGTGGTTATTTTGTGCAAACCGAGCTTGAATTCTCTGTGAATACTGTATGCCTTTGGCGCATGGTGGGCAGGAATTTGATCTGTGGTGAAAATCCAAATGAAAAAGTGAAGGACTCAAATGTGCAACACTTTTTTAACTCCAGCGCTCTTGTTCGAAAGTATTCGAAATTTGAAAAGCCATTTATGTACAGGGGAGTGTTGATAATGTTATACATACCTTTTCATTCAGCAGCTTATTGGCAGAACTGTCAAATTCAATGAAGCATGAACTATTTGTCTCCAACTGTATGTACGTATCATGTGCAACATGATTAGGTACAACTAGGTATTCAAGCGGCACCGAGGTCCTTAAGCTACTTGGCAGGCATGCTAAATGGCCTTTCAGGATTGTAAAATAAACCCCATGTAACACCATTCTAAAGGAGACAAGGTGACTTTAGTGGCAGGCCCACGAAAGTTCTTTTCTCACAGCCATTACAATTTTTTCTTCCACTGGTAGGCCTACACACCACTTGTAGTGTGGCTTAATGAAGAAGTACGGGGGAACTTGGCAGAGAAAATAATTGGAAAACACTTCACAAGTACATGGTTTGAAATACACCTAAACATTTACAGTGCAACTGAAGGACCTCTGTTCTCTATGTACTCAATATTACACAAAAAAGTATCTGCGAGTGTTACCTTGAGGCAACCCTGTGGAAAAAGGAAAGAAATAAAAAAAAAAAAAGAAAAAAGCTCGATCTGCTAAAGCAGAATGTGGAATCTGATTGAGTAGGGAGGCCGGTGAAATGGGGATAGCTATCTATTTTACCAGCCACGTATATTTCTTCATCTCTTATACATGGAGATTAAACTGTTTTCCATGTCTGTAGCACCGCAGAAGAACAAATGGGTAAGCCAATGAGACATAACAGAAGTCCTAATTGGTATTCGTCTCAGGATAGCAAATGACTTTGGTGTTTGTTTGGTCCATTGCACTGCGCGTGCCTTCTTTGTGAGGGCTGACATGCATGTTGAATCAAGTCAACATAGGGATGAGAAAGACTGCATTACAGGAGAGCCGCGGTCATGTTTGAATGCCTGCTTCGTTAATCTTATTCTACATGGAGACAACCCTTGAATCGGTGCTGCGGGTTGATGCAGTGGTTCTTTTTTGATGGACGAAGGAGAAAAATACTCTCAGCAATGGGAGCCTCCATTTTTAGGCAAAATCTTTTAGCGTAATGGTTCTCCTGATGGCCAGCATTGTTTCCAAAACAAATTCTTGTTCACACTGTATTTGTGCATATTGAACAAAGATTTGCTAATAATAAAGGCTCCAATTGATTAGAAGGCTCACACATCCACGATAAACTGTAAATTTTAAATAAAGATGGATTCAGGGTCGCTACGCTATTAGCATGTTGGTGCCACTACACTTTTATAAAATGCACCCTCTTTACGTCTGTGCAAATCTTTTTTTTTTTTTTTTTTTTTTTTTTTAAGCTTCCCTGTAATGAGTACAACTGCAGTCTTTGGAGGTTTTGATGGCTTCTCAGAATTTCTCATTCAACCCATCCTGAATTTCACAGTTGGAACAGCACTGGTAAAATAATAATATTGCAACCATTTATTAAAAATCAAATTGAATTGGCATAATACATTAGAAAAGTGATAATAGATGACAAGTTAATTGCATTTTGCTGCTCTACCTTCAAGATTCAAGTATTACATAAAGGCTCACCGTCAGTGTATCATAGCGAACAGAGTTACCAGTAATGTTCGTGTCATCAATAACACAGACCTATCATTCTTATTAATCAAAGACAATGCTCTTTATAAAGATGGCTGTTCAGAAACATCGGCGAGCAGGCATCAGATGGAGGACATCAGCTCAGAAAAACACATGTATTTTTACCTGAGCACATTTCCTTTTTTTCCACTTCTGTAGTTCAGGCTTACAGAGAACCAAAGAAAAGCTACAGCTGCAGAGTTAGCAGTCCCAACTTTAACTTTGTTTGCTTCTGCATACCGTGAAGCATTTCACCTCACTGCCTTTCATTTAAATGGCTTTGCAAGCTGTCGAAACCACTTTTGAAACTTCCAATCTCTGCAACAATACGATCCATCCTGCTCTGCCTGGTTTTAATGGGATTCATCTGTGTGATCACAGCCGCAGGAGCTCTGTGGTCCGTGTGACTTTTCCACGAGTGGAATTCCTAATCACAGCCATATGGGGTTAGCCTTGCTAAATCTCATCAAACTGGCGCTCCTTGTATCTCACATCAGGAGCTGCCAGATGCTCCTGTGATCTCAGCTAACCTTGAAGTGGACTTGTTCGACCTGTCTTCTGTGTTCTGTGTCCCATACAAAATGATCGGACATGAAATTTTAAAAGCAGAACTTTTCAAACTACCGCAGATTACCGTTTGCCTGCTGTCTCAATTAATATCTGGAGTCCTGTGTCAGGGACCTTGTTAGGGAAGGGACTGACTTTGATTGATTGCGCTTGTTTCCTATTGTCATTCATGTAGAAAATTGGTAAGGGCAGAAGACAAACACTTTAAAACAAGTTCACAAGCGTTCTCAGAGATGGGGATTGTGTATTTTTCTCTGTGAATGACTTCTGCCGGTTTTATTCTCAAACTACCATTTTGGTTTTGTTGATGTTGATGTTCAATTCCCAAAATAAAATCCATCCATGTCAATGTCAGTCCTACACCAATATCATGAGGAGTGCTTGTTTTCTCCTGTAAAATTTCTCAGATAATTTTTTTTTTTGGGTGTTACCCATTAAAGTGTTTTATTCATGAACCTCAGGATCCCTTTAGCACAGACATCAAGGTTTATCTCCCATATTGGTGTTTACGCTCAGGTTTTTGGGAAATATCCTGAGTAGTCATGCTTATGAAATTGCTGTAGAAGTTATTCCACACGCGCTCGTTGTGTGTTGTATTGGCAGCCGCAGCTTTGCTGACTATGTTGCAGGTGGTGGAGTTGGTGGTGAGGAGCTCTTTGATAAGGATTCTCGACATATTCAGGCTGCTGATGTGAAGCTCGCAGAGTTTCGCCGTGTGTGTAGGCGTATGTGTCTGCTGGCTTTGTACCCTGAAGTTTGAATTTAGATTACACCTGAGTAAAAAAACAAAAAGCAAAACAAAGAAAAAAAAACTGCATCTTTCTCATGTTGTTCTTTCTCTCTGCCTCCTCAACCCATCCAAACTCCACTCCTTTGCTCTCCCTATCTACTCATCCCATTGCAACTTTAATGCCCCCTCACTCCTCCCGTCTCTTTTTATTACCCCCTTGCTCTAACAAGAAACTATGACTGTAAGAGGAGAGGCGAGAGAGGGCAGCTTCCCCTCACACTGCATGAGGATGTGAGCAGAATAGCTTCAGCTCTCACACACACACTGATTTCCACAGACACACACACACACACACACACACCTTTGCTGCTGTTAAATCCCAAAACAAGCATACAGCTCTACATACATATGGGCTCATTCCCCCACCTCTGTTCTCCCACTGGGCAAACAGGCCTTGGAAAACAGCCTACCTCTCAGACTGTTGTTTAGCTCTTGATCTCCCTTAAACAGACCTGTTTCCCCGTCTCATTACTTCTGAATTCCCCTGTTGATATCAGCCATTCGGACATACTAAAATTTTAAACAGACATGGAAGCCTGTATCTCTTGTGTTTGCTATCTTCCTGTGTTCTGTACAGCTGTAAAAAGACACAAATGCTTGCATGTCTGAAAAGAGAAAACACGTCTGTGTTTTACCAGCTAAATCACGCACAGTGGCTGGACCAGAAGAGAGCATCCTATTAGCTTGAGCTTGAGATGCTTTCCAGATTCACCTTTATGCCTGAGTTACATTCTGGCTGTGTATTAGCACTTGTGCGCTAACAGGAAGTTACAAATTAAAATGTGAAAGTGAAAACAGCTGTCAATGAAATCTCCAGAGAAAGCTGGGCTCAGCATAATTGGCAGTTTTGCTTCTATTGTTGCACACCAAAATTTGCATTTGCCCCTTTACTCATATCAAATTCATGAATAATGAATATGTATTTTTCACGAATACCAAAGGCAAAACCAAAAGTGACCTCAGTAAACATATTGTTAAAGTTCCCATATTATATAAAATGAGATGTCTGTGTGTTCTTTCTTCAGAAATAAGGTCTATTTTCTATACTGATAATGTTAACGTATCAAAAACCTCCACAGAGAAATATTCAGTCTGTATTCAGAAACTGAAACCAGCTGTCAGGTCTTATGGAATATTATGATGTCACAACAAAGCAGGGACATCATAGCAAGCCATCAAGACTTGCAAATTGGTTTTCTCTGAGTGTTTACCTGAAATCTGCTCTTTTCTGCTATATCACACACAAAAGCCAAACTGTGCAAATCCCAACAGGAGGATTTAAAACCACATTCAGATGGCAGAAAGCTGGAGATATATCTTCTAAACACTTCAAATAAAACACAGTAAATGTGTAAAATATAGGACCTTTAATCCACAGCTGACAATAGCAAGTGCTTTAAAATGCTCCGGTCATTTGGTAATTACTGACATTTCAGCCATGTAGCTGCAGCGCATTTAAATATTTACATCCTCCCTGAGAATCAAACCAGCCTGAGCCACAGATGAAGACTGAAGTCAGGAAGTATTGACAGATGGGCAAATGCGTAGCTCCAGGTCTTTTAACTTTAATTGTTAAGAGCAACTCGATACTGCCACCACCATCCTTCTTTACAGCATTTTTATTTGTCTGAGTGCTTTCTGTCTCATCAGGCCAGAGTATCTTTTTGTTCATATTTTCCATCACTTAAATGCTGTTTTACAAACTCTAGGCAGGCTGTTATTTGCCTTTTACTCAGTCCATTCGGCTGGACACAAGGGGACTCTGAATCATACACACAAAACATCCAAGAAGTCCTATGTCAAAGATAACTAGAAAAACAGCATTTTCAGTAGGAAATGCTGTGGGAATGCTGAGTGCTGACGGCATCTCAAAAATATTGCTAAAAAAGCACAGCTAAAGAATTGC
This sequence comes from Echeneis naucrates, assembly GCF_900963305.1. Taxonomy (NCBI): domain Eukaryota; kingdom Metazoa; phylum Chordata; class Actinopteri; order Carangiformes; family Echeneidae; genus Echeneis; species Echeneis naucrates. Next base: position 3,525,896 of record NC_042527.1, read on the forward strand.
CTGAAAAATGTGAAGGCTTAAATGAACTGAACTAATAATAATAATAATAATAATAATAATAATACCTGTAGATTTTATTTAGAAGCGCCTTGCTGGACACTCAAGGACACCTTACAAAACATGATAATAAAATCAAACAATGGATAAAATATAAAAAGCAGTAAAATAAACAAACAGAGAATTAAAGTGGTAAAAAGTAAAAGTGAAAGTGAAGTAATTCTAGCCCCATATACAAACATAAACTGAATAAAGGAAGTAGGCTAGTAAGTGGTTAGAGAGGTGCAGTGTTGTATGTCCTAAGGCAGAGAGTTCCACATGTGGGGGACGAGAGGCTTAAGACCCTCCATCCCATTTGGTTGCAGGCTGGGGGGTGAGTGGTTCTGGAAGAGGAGGACCTGAGAGTACGGGTGGGTATTTTGGAATGAAGGAGCTCAATAAGGTACTTAGGAGTGAGCTTTTTGATGGCCTTGGACAAATCTTATAAGCAATGTTCATCAGATTCATCAGATCAGTTGAAGTTTATTCATAGAATTTCCAGCTAAACTAAAGAGTAGAAGAGAGAGAAGAGAGTAGAAGAGTATGAAGTAGTAGTTCAAATAGAGAAGTAGAAGAAGAAGTAGAAGTAGAAGTATTACTTCTACTAGTGGAAGAAGAAGTAGATCAAGCTGAAGTAGCAGCATTAGTATTGTTTTATTAGAAGCAGTAATAGAAATGGCATTAGTCGTAATAGTAATAGTAGTTGTAGTCAGTGGCGGTCCCAGGGGGGCTCTAGGTGGTGCTGTAGGTCCCCCTATGATATCCATAGTACCCACCTACCACCCCCAAGAAATGTCTGCATATATATATATGCTTATAGTTGCATAATTTAACTCCCCAAGAGTCAAAGCACCTTCTCTTGAGTGTTGAGCATCCACATAGCACCTGCAACAGAAACTCTCTGGAAGCACCAATGGTTGTACTGGTAATAGTAGTAGTAGCAGCAGCAATAAAAGTATTATTAGTAGGTTTATGAATAGCTAAAGTTTAGATGACATCTGTAGGTGAAAGTAGGTTGAAGCAGTAGAACTACAAGGTGAAGAGAGTTTCAGGAGATCCTCAGGAGCACACCTCCCACTGGAAGGATTTGAGGAAAAGCTCCCGGTTGTATCAGTGAAATAACAACATTTTAAGAGTGCTGAGGTCTTCATGAATAGACTGATTTGTTTTTTTGTGTAAACAAAGTGGAAAACTCGGCCAGTAGAGTAAGAGAGAAAACGTACACAGTCTGTTTGACTTCAGAATTTTTTGAGCGAGTGCCAATGGGGGAGATTGCTGGGGTCACTGTGGAATTTAAAATATATATTTCAAACACACACTGAGAGGCTTTGGGATGGATATGTATTAATCTTATATATGTCTACAATATAAGCATGCATAAACATAAATAACTTAATAGTTTAAATACTAAAGCTATCATTTAAATCTTATACGGAAGTTCACTATATAAATAATAATAATAATAATAATAATAATAATAATAATAATAATAATAATAACAATAATACATTATATTTATGTGAGCATTTCAAATAGGGGTGGGAATTGTTTACTATCTCACGATTCAATTACGATTTTTGGGGCTACAATTAAACTAAAAATCTATTTTTTTCTGCTTCAAACTGTAGGTGTTAAAGGATCCTCATCTGGTCTACTCCAGTCAGCTTTGTAAGATGAATGAAGATGAATGAAGATGAATGAAAAATGGAGATGTTAAAGTGTCTTTCGCATTTAAATTTTAAACATTTATCCATGCTTAGATGGAACTGTTGCAACTGTTGAATAAAAACAATATCACATATTGCTAAAGCAAGAACAATACAATTGTCTTTATAAAAAAAATAAATAGTGCAGTAAAACATGTTGCCTTTCAAATTCTTAGGAAAGTGTGTGTGGAACACAAGTATTACACTAAGTAACTAGGTATAAAATAAGTCATGTGAATCTCGGTCTTCCCGGGCATTCGGTGAAAACCAAAATGAGTCCAAATCTTTGCCTTCAACGAAGACAGGGCCGGTTTCTTCCATTGTTGTCGTTTACATACAGTGTGGCACACCGTATGCATGTATGCATTGTATACTAAGTTATAGTACGTTGCCTCTGCGTACAAATGAAGTCATTGTCTTCAAGTCAATCTTTTTATTCACACTTTATCATCTCATATAGCTTTTCAAAAATGAAAAAGAAAAAAAAAAATAGGCAAATAAGATTGTGCACATATTTTTTGACAAAGTTATGTTATTAAAAGTATGAATGTGAATTTGGATGTTATATTTTTACTCACGAAATAAGATTGTGCACATATTTTTTGACAAAGTTATGTTATTAAAAGTATGAATGTGAATTTGGATGTTATATTTTTACTCACGAAAATAGACATGGCCATTGTGATTTTGTTTGCATTACCCACATTGCTCTTTCCGGCTTGAGTGTTCCTGTTTCTGTGGATTGTTGTTACAAGGACCTTCCTTTGGATGTTGATTATCTCCAAAAAAATACTATTAAATTAAATACATTAAGACAAGTCAAAGCATACAAATATAATACACCCTGTTTGACAAAAACTCAGATCACCATAAAATTGCTGCTCCAATTTTCAGCTAGTTCTCCCAGAGGTTGTGATACCGCATGCGTATTCTCTCTCTAAATTCTTTTCCACAGAGATGACGATAACAGATCATCACACAGCGCGGTCACCAGAGGGCATGCCGATAAGCAGAAATTACTTTGGAGCTGCTGATTCTGAATTCCCCAAACTTAGCAGGAATAAACAACTTTGAACTTTTGAATATCCTACAGATGAGAGGCCGGGATGAGAGGGGAAACACGTGAGGGAGAAACAGGGTGCTAATTTCCAAATCATTATTCCATTGTGAACACATGAAGGTTGTCCTTCAAGTCCGTCCTCTACACCAAAGTGAGGCTGATTTCTAAGGGGCCTATAAAGTACCACCTTAAAATAAGCAGGCTTTTTAGCCATGACAGGGGGTTAAAGGACACTTTTTTACATGATGGAACCTTCAGGCTGTTTCTATTTAGGGGATATGTCACTATTCAGTTATGATTTTCTGACTTTTGGACAATGTGTTCAATCTGTTTATCAGATCATAATTTCCTTCTGGCTGCTAAAGCATGGACTTTCACAGGAGCTGAGATGTGGCTGACACCTTGTTTGTGGCACACTGTATTTTTATTTAATTCTTTTTTATGTCTTTCTGTGTGGCAGTGATGGAATAATCTAAATATATTATCATGGATCCTAAAATCTGTCACTCAAATGGGAAGGTCACAATATAGCCCATATTGTTTTATCAGCACATCCCAGCTTTTATTTTATTTCAGACTCCTCTGCACAGGATATGAACCTATTCAGAATATGATAAAGTACCAACCTGTAAAATGAAAACTTAAATAAATATGGATAGTAAAGAAACCAAGAAAGCTGAAGCTGTGTACTTTTGCAAACAGTATAAAGAATATTCCGCTGTGCTTCTTGTAAGTTGAGTTGAGTTGGTACATAGGAACCAAAAACCATGTTAGTATAGTTTTGCATGTCCTCTGTAATGCTTTTTTCTGGTGTTGGAAGAACAACCAGAATCAGAAGAGAGGCTGGCCCCACTTTTGGGCTTGATTGGCTGCATTCTCTCATCAATACAACAAGTAGAGCAGATTTCAGGTACACACTCTGATATCCCAAATCCTGCTGGGTTGGACTCTTGGCCCTTGTTGACTGTGCTGGGGCCAGGGATAAGTGCTGGGACTCACATGGGATCACAAAGTTAAAGAAGTGACATGTTGCCCACGGCTTGCACACATGGGTTGATACTTTTATAGTAATTGTAAAGCACCTAAACCTATTTCATAATCAGAGGACGTATGCCTCTCACTTTCTACAGTATGAGGCTTGGAAAATTATAAGCATCATGTAGTGCTTAGCTAATCATATACTTTAAAAGCAAACAACTGCACTGAAGTCAACACTTAGCTAATGTTGTTTTTCAGAAAGAGACACAGTCTGACTCTGGCTTGAAATGAACCCGATCACCCTAATTTGTGTGTTATGTTTCAACAGCATTTAATGGTTTCACATAATTCATTTCCCGTTGGCCTGAAATTTATTATATATTAAAACACTACACTTAACACTAAAGTCTATAAAAAGAGAAAGAATATGTTCATGCCTTTTGCTGAACTGACCAGTTAGTATAACATTATAACATAAATTGCCTGCATTGTTAGCAGTAGGCTGTAGCATGCAGTAGGAAGTCTGTGAATCTGAAACAGTTCCAGTTTGACTAATCCTCCCACTCAGCGACTCTCTCCAATGAGGGGAATTGTTTTATTCCACTGATGACACTTCATGATGTTATTGTCTGGGACAGAACAAAACCTCCCTGCTGAGTGCTAAAATTCAACAAGCGTTAGGTTGCTGAATTCTCCAAAAAAATGAGCCCTGTATGTCCCTAAAACTGCTGTAGGCAGACCATTATACTGTAATTTGTTTATTTCCATCCAGATGCATTCATCTTTCGATTGTAAGAATCGCATTCACTTTTATTTTCTTTTATTATTAATTTCTAAATTCTCAAATCCCCCCTGAGGATTTTCTAATTATATCAGCCGTGCTCGGAGAAGATTGGGTCTTTGAGACTTGTGACTTGGAGAAGGGAAATGAGATTTTACTGAATTTGTCATCTCATTTTAATGCAAAGTATATTTTACCTATTCACACATAAGCAAACCTACACACATCGAAAAAAAAATGCAACCTGTACTCTCGCTCATCTGTCGCATTGTGACAGTCTCTGTCAATCAACTGTGGGTATGAGAACCGCGTTGTGCACCAGGATCCCCTGTTTGCTAAAGATTGGATTAAAGAATTCAAAAAGCCAGAAACACAAGTTACGTCATTTTAATTATAAAGGAATTGAAACCCCTTTAAACCAAATGGTTCAGTGAATCTGCCTTCAGAGGAGCAACACTAATAACGTAATCAGATTACTTTGATCCATCTTAATGCTTGTGTGTGTGCACTTTCTCTTTTCTGTCTCTTCCTCTCCATCACTCTCTACATCCCTTATAAATTGCTCTTCCTCCCCACTCTTTCTTCCTTTCTTTCTTTCTTCTGTGGCCTTTCTGCTGGGTGGTACATGGTTCCATGCAGCAACGGCGGCAGTCTCATTAATCCCGCTCTCGTGGCAAACTAGTCCCCGGGGAGGGAGAGAGAGAGACCACACTTTTTAAAAAGTGCCCTGTCACACTCTGGCACATCATTTGCATTTAGGTTAAAACCAGTCGGGTCTCTTAAATCTTATTTATGGGCAGAGGGAACTCCCTCTTCACTGCGGCACAGGGGGCATCAGCTCTTGTTATACTCCCAGAATTACATATACGCACACACACACACACACACAAAAACACTGTTGTGTCACAGTAAAAGCATTAAGTGTGTTGGTTATAATCTATATAAGGGTTACAGCTATTATCCAAGCAAGCAAGAGCTTTGGCTGCCAGTAATCAGTATAATGGACTGTCAAACAAAGAAGGCAGGGCAATATGCTCACAGCATGATGTGAAGTGCTGCTAGGTACTGCACTGTAATGTTCTGAATCTACAATGTGTGCACAAAATATTAATGATCCCTGCTTTTACCGTGAATACTTAAGGCCAGGTGAGTGTTTACATAGAGAGTGAATGGGTGATTTACAGAGAAAACATTAGTTAGCTAGTTATTTTAAGGAAGCCCGGGAGATTATAGAGAAAAAAAAAAAAAGTCCACAGCTAAACTAAGACCGCCCTTCACTGCAACAGCTCTCAACCAGATACTAATATTAGCATGCTCCTAATGTAAGTATTTCCATATGATTTTCGTCACATTAGCAGGATGTGTTAGCATGCTGGCTACCTGATTAATTATAACCGAGCACTACAGTGTCATATGGGCGCAGGTGTTTCCCCAGAAACCGAAGTGTTTGTCTGAGAAAGGATGGCATCAGTCTTGACAGCAGCATGATGAATCTCCAAACTTACTTGTCATGCAACCAACTTCTCCGCCCTTTAACTCCTTTTGCGCTCACCACATTTTATATTTAAATTGAGTCAACTTGAGCTTAATGACTTAGCCAGAAGTCTCCTGTGCTGAAGCTTCACTGATGCCCTACACTTGTAAGTCGCTTTGGATAAAAAGGAGCAAAAATGTAAACTGCTATGTTATGACATGTCATGTTATGTTATTCAAATGACTAATGTGATTATTTTGCTTTGAGCATTTTAGTGAACATTGGTCTGTGTAGAGTCTGTGTAACACAACACAGTGTCAATACAACAACAGTTGCTGTTTTCATGATACCTTTTAATGTCAGGTGGAATGAGATATCAAGAGACATGGAAACACGGATTAAATCCCAAACTGCTATGATTCATGCTTTTTCCGTGATCAGACATATTAAAACATCCTAAGCAGGCCGGGGCTTATGTTAAGTCTCTTGGCCAACACCCATATCTTTCAAACCTCACACAAATAGCTTGCAACTGGCTTGCTGTTAAAATGTGTCATTTAAATCTTATCTGCATATTTCCCATTTCTTGACAAAGGTGCTCCAGAGCAACAGAATAGAGTGTTACTCACAGGCTGAGTAGCGCTCCCCAATAACTATTTTAACAGGCCTCAATGTGCGAGACAGATTCCTTCCCATTAACTGACTAAATTCTACATTACACTACAAGGGTCAAAGCTTGACCTTTTGACCCCTTATCATTTGCATTACACTAAGGTGTGATTTACAGGCACAGATGAGGCAAAGCAGACGAAAAAAGGCCTTGAAGCCCCAAATCACTGAAAACCACGTTGTGCAGGTGTGAAGGTGCTGTAGCTCCATGCATCCTAAAATGTTTCTTCCAGTGTGGAAAAACCTGTCAATCTTGCAAGTATGTCTTAGGCAGTAATAACTAGAATGATGTTGTGCAACATGGGGGTTAGCTGTATATATATAGAGATCCTGACAGCGATAAGTAGGTTTTTTGGCGTGAGAGTTGAAAGTTGTGAGCGTTTGATGCTCTGCCTCTGCAGTGTTTGTCTGCCTTACCCCAGCTTCACGCCCTAACCCCCCCCCTTTGTTGCCGTCCTAGTTCTCATTCCCCATGTTAACACAAATGCCTTAACCGAGTGCTTGAGTCACTCAGCTCTTCAGATTTTCTTAATATCATTATTACTTACAAAAAGTGGTTTCCACCAGCGCGCTGCCCTGCTACAATAACAAACCAGTATGTAGTATGGGCTTTGATCAATTTTGGACTATTTACCAATGGACGGTGTCCCTTCAGTCAGCGCTCTCCCCCAAAATCACAGTTTTCTGCACTGCATCGTCCTTTCTTTGGTTCATTTTGACATCTCTGTGTAAAATGAGCGTTAAATTATTTAATAGCATGTATGCCGGTAGTGCTAACTTATTATATGTAGATAATAGATCTGCATACCACGCTGGGTCATGCTAGCAATTAGTGTAATAGTCCAGTGCAGTGATTGTCCAATTTAATCAATAAACATTAAAAGAATGTGCGCTGTCTACCATACTTTAAATGGGCGCATTAAACAGGATGTGATGTGCAAAATCTTAATGAGGATATTGTGGGGATTAAAAGGATTTAGCTAATAACAAAGGAAAGTACAAAAAAGTGCTTAAAGAACCAAAGCAGACTGAAAGGGTTTCCTAATAATAGACTTTTGTGTAATGTAGTCCAAATACTATTAAATCACATGTAAAGCACCAGCATGTGCTTTGAATGATCACTTAGCGTTAGTTTTGCATTTCTGCCTTCTCTTATTTATGCTTAAGCATATCTTTTTTATTTATGTATTCATTTATTTATTTATTTTTTGGCTAGATGCATGCTTGCACTGCAGTCTGTCAGTGTCATTATATTGATTTAAAAGGAAGAATACGATATTGAAAGTCATGTTCTGCTCCTTTAACCTTCTCTTCAGTCTGATGCTTCTGAATGAATCTATAGGTTTTGGAGATTCCCTCAAACAGAAAAATGAAACATCTCTGCTCCAATCCACAGTCTATGTAGAAAATAATTATTCTGATGAATGTCACACTTCTGGGTGTAAAGGCTGTGTGTGTGTGTGTGTGCAATATACTGTAAATTCTTCTATCTGAACATCATTTGTGTTTTAAATCAATATGAAAAGTGACAAGTGACAACAGTTTCAGCTGTTTAAAAAAACTCCTAACATCTGACTTTTGACAGCCAAATGACCGCTTTGTGATGCAGCTCTCATGGGTATTTATCAGCTCAAGCTCTGATCAGCAGTGGTTTAAACATGACATCCCAGCGAACACATTCACTTTTGACCCATTTATGTGCTTCGGTATCTTTCAGAGCACAAGCATTGTGAACAGTCCTGCTGCCAGCCAAGCATTGCAGAATGCAAAAGATCACACAATCTTGAAATGAACCTTTCTAAAAATGCACAGTCACTGATTGAAGCGTCCAGCAGCAGACCAGTCAGGGTGTCTGTGCTATCCCATGTCCATCACCAAAAGATCCAACAATAAAGACATGAATATCAAAGCTTAAACATAGAGTCATGAAAGAAGGTGGTCTGGCATTCTGTTTTTTTTTTTTTTTTTTTTTTTGTGATGCTTTGCACAATACTCTCTTGGGAAAGGGGTTGTTCTTGCATGTGAATGTTACTTTGACATGTAGCGCTGACCTAAACCTGGTTCAGATCAAGTCCAGTTCTTCATGGAAACAGTATTCAGTTAGGGCAGTGTCATCTTTCAACTGGAAAACGCTCCCTGTCTCACCGTAACAATGTTCAAGAATGAACTGAGGAACAACAACCATGTCAAGGTGTTTACTTGGCTTCAGATGTTGATCCAATCTGACAAAATATTAGTCAGATGGTCATAATTGTATGCGGCAATCAGCTGCATCATCAGTTATAGCTGATTGCTGTATATGCACGTTTATCTATCTTCTCATGCATTATATAGATATATACGTATATATATATATATATATATATATATATCATGCATTGTTGTATATATATATACAGTAAAATCCCCAAAACAGCTTCATTATCTTCAAACCTTTGATTTCCAGCAAAAGTATGATGGAGTTGTGCTTTAGATTCATTATCTTGTCCTGGCTGCACTTCTTATGATCTTTGTTTCAAATAATGTCTTCCAGTCAGTGCTCTTCATGACTTATGAGCCTGATGCATCTTTGCCACTCTTCACACTTACATAACAGGAAAAAAAAAAAATCACACATAAAGCTCTGTCATGCATTTATAATGTGTCCCCCCCCTCCATTTCTGCACTGAGTGTGTGTTTTGACGGACGAACAACACTAATACTTCAAACAGCTCAGAGCAGAGTGCATTGTCTGAGGAACTGAGGTATGACACAAAGCACACTGTTTCTCATGTTCCACTGCCTCCATAAAATAATCTGTTTACTGCTCACAGTTTCATCATTTCTGCATCCAAACTCTGCAAGACTTCTTAAAGTCTTAGTATAACATTTGCCAATTAGGAGTAAACCCAACGTGCATTTGATCTTGGAAAGAATGCCATTATCTCTTCAGGTATTTGGTCATAAAAGTGCATGAGGTTATGGATGAAAGAGGACGTCTGTACAAGGACGAAACGCACATTGTTCAGGAAGCTGAACAAAGCAGTTTGCTAAACCAATGGAAATTATTTAAATGCATGTTATATACATTAAGTGTGGGAGTCAGTGGAGTCAGGAGGGGAGGATGTGGAAAAATATAAATCAAAATAAAAGGAAGGAATGGAAAGGAGCTAAAATGGCATAACCAAGCGGCTTTCTGCAGGGAAGGAGGCGGAGAGAGACCGCTGGCAGCAAGGAAAGCTTTGTGGACTTGGAACGGCGGGCCCAGGTATTCCCAGCTGGCCCTGAAGAGCCCTTCCCCACCCAGGAGGGTGGGCACTACAGGGCAGGAGTCACTACACAATATTTGTGGAAATTCATCCAGGAGTTGGATGAAATACTGAAGGGAAAAAGAATATTACAAATCCAATGAAACCAGCTTTTTGAAATATGCTTTTATATATATATATATATATATATATATATATATAACTGAAAATATAAATGCAATGTAAATCCTTTTTTTTTTTTTTTTTTAGTTTTGCCATTTATTTTCTTATCCATTCATAATAGTGATAATTACAATTTTGGTTATAGTTCTTTCTATTTTCATTGTCATTTTCTTTTATTCTAATTTTATCATTATTACTGGATTTATTACCAGAAGTGTGAGTTTTTAATACAAAGCAAAAAGACTGAAAACATATGAATGCTAGCTGTGTCCATGGAAACAAGAGATGGACTGATGATCATGATATGAGTGTGCAAATTCTCACTTCCTTCATTTTCAACAAAAAGAGATAAAAAAAAAAATGTGTTGAAAAACTGGAAGAAATTAGTATGTCTATAGTTAGGCCTCCACGTGGTCTTCGGTGTCAAGTCAAGTCTAGGTGAAAGTATCAAGTTCAATTCAATTCAAGCTCAGTCCACAGAGAAATGCTCACAACCTGTGTTCAGAGACGAAGTTGTTCGGACTTTGTGATTTCACCACAAACGTCACTGTGGTCTGATATATTTTTATTTGATGACTCAGAAAACAATAATCAGTCAAAAGAGGAGATCTAAGCCTCTCTTCCGATTAGCTCATCAACTCGCTACTAGAGATCAAGGGAGAAGCCTGCGAGATGGAAAACTACACTAAGATGGTTTTTGGATCTTCACTGTGATATTTTGTGTTGTATCTGGCAGAGATCTCTGGTAACTCAGAGGACATTCCTTTGGTGCGCTGGAGGCAGCAGTGGCTGGAGAATGGCACTCTCCTCTTTCACATCCACCATCAGGACGGCAGCCTGAACCTTCCAGAGCCCACCGAGGACCCAGCCAACGATTCTGCCAAAGAGGAGCTGCGCATCCTGCACATCTCGGTCATGGTAAAACTCCCTGCTCACAACACAGCTATGTTACTAAACAGAGTTATCATCTCTTCTTATAATTTCATTTCATTTGATTTCATAAAAAATATAAAGTCATACAATACATTACTATTGTATTAAATTGGCTGCCAATTTAAATATAAAGCACCACTGTATTTTAGTGTTGTTGAGTGTTTTCCTCCTCAGCGATATGATGTTTAAGATAAGATGTCACACTCCTCCTGTCTTTATGTTCCCATGTATATGCTGTACACTGTAGCCAGCGGTCCTGCAGCCTGTGACAGTTAAAGAGAATGTTCAACACGAAGTACGAGTGTTGTTATGGCTGGAAAAACAAAAATTGGAGAGCTGTGAGGTAAAATATAGAAGCAGATGAAGACCTTTCTCTCTCAGTCAGTGTGACTCTGCAGACAGCCACAGAAGGGCCTATATGGACCATGAATTTATAGTTTCACATCTCAGTTGCAGAATGTCAATTTTTACATGCCTGCACTGTATCAAACCTTATCTGTTATGTTGGCAGAGTAGGAAATGAATCCTCAGATCGTGCAGTTTCCTCCTCTTGCCTGAGGAAATGTATATTTATTAGATCTTAGATATGCCACACCTTCCCAGTACCCTTTTCCAGCCCAAAGACATTACAAATTTTCTTTGATGGATGATATGTATTTTCAGACATTGAAAGCATATTATAGCTGCATACACAAATGATTAGTCAGCTTCAGGAGCCTTTTGCCAGCAGCTACGTCTGCTGCACAGAGGACGGCAGCCACTCAGTGGTGCCCACTGAATTCAACGACCTTGAGACCTTGAGATAATGGCGAATAACTGACCTTGACAATGGTCTACATGGTTTGCATGAATTAGCAGACATCAAGCCAATCTTATGGGTATTCAGGTTTGAGTGGAGGCAACATTTATATATGGAAATTAGATAGTTATACAGGTTCTACACCCCCCCAAAAATTTTCCTCTAAAGTCTCAATTTTGTTTGTCTCAAATTACCTGCACCATTTCACATCCTATCAACCTCAGGTCCACCTCTTTTTGTCTCCCATTCTGGTAATACCTCATCTTGAAAGAGCTCATCTGCCACCAGGGTGTTCTCATGAAGGTGTGGGCAGAGAAAGATTAGCATGCAGATATAAGCAGACCGTGACAACAGATGGAAGCTGGTGTTGCCACTGCGACGCCCAGGCCCTACTGCAGCTTGCCACCCAGTTGGAGGCCCTGACCTATAAATCCAAAGCCATGTCACTTGTTCAGCTCCTCGTGGAAACAAAAAGGATCCTGTGAAGGCTATTCTTTTGTTTTTTTTTTAAGCTAAAGAATACACCTGGACCTCTTTCTGTTGGATGTCATGGGAAGCTTAAAGCAATTAGCACAAGTAGGTCTCATCAGGTGATGTCACAGTATCCCAGTGGTTGTTTTTTTTTTTTGGATACATTTTAGTTTTTTGGATACATTTTCGTTACGCTTAATAGGTTTTGATTGATGCATCATTTCAAATGAAATTCCCATTGTTTGGGTCAAACGTATTCCTATATTTCTGGCATCTCACCTTTTTAACACCAATCATTCCAGAATAAAGCGCACACACACACACACCTGTAAGGTTTCACATTTTCACATCATATGAACAACTCTTACAAAAAAACAGACTGTTCCCACTGTTGTTTCAACGTTACCGCTATATTTATTGTTCGAAAAAACAACAACAAATAAGACCAAAATTAATTTCAGATGACAAAAAATAGTGTGTTCAGGCGTCCTTCAAACAGCAGTTTCAATGGGGCCTCATCAAATATGGATGTAAACAAGTTAACAAGTGAGTCAGTTTTTTGTGTCTTTTTTTCGAGTTGTCTATAGACCTGAGATCAAAACCTGGACCCGCCTGCTTCTTCAAGTCCGGAACAACAGAACCCAACAACCATGACCTCTTCATAGCAGCTGATTCCAGACTCTTGACCATTTCCCCCATCCTTGATCTGAGTGTGGCCTTATACAATTTCTCATTCCATCCTACTAGACAGACTAGCCACCATTGGTATCACTGATACACTCCAGAATGATTCAAATCTTGTCTCCCCAGCCGCACTCGGTTCAATTAACTTAAAACTTGCTGACCTATTTTTTTTTCCTATCATTTTCGGTGCTCCCTATTATTAGACACATTTACATACTGCCATCCTCCTGCCCACTTCCCTCTCTGATGGTCAACAGGAAAGCACTCTCAGGTCTTCCTCTTCCATCCACCTCACTGCTCCACTTGCCTGCCTAGGAGGCCAAAGCCTTCAGCGAATTCTGCCTCCAACCAGACATCAGTAATAGCACCTCTCCCTCCACCTTCAAAAGTCACCTCAAAATGTATCTGTTGAAAGTGGCATATTCTATTAGTTCACCATCACCATGGTTACAGTTTCTGTGTAATTTAGTTTTTTGCATTTATATATATATATATATATATATATATATATTGCTCCCCACTCTGCTCCTTAAGGCAGCATTGAGAGCCTTGAAAGGCTCCCGTAAATAAAATGTATTATTATTATTATTATTATTATTGTTACAATTATTAACTGGGGAAGCCCAATTTAAAGGTTGGACCTGAACTCAAACCAAGAGCAATATCTTAACTTGATTTTACACATTTCTGCTTGTTCGTTTACATGAGCTTAGCAAAACCCTAACACATGAATTATACAACAAAATGGCTGAAGTATGATACAAAACTTGAACTTAAGTATAAATAGAATGGATAAAAAACTGGTGAAACAAACAAGTGAAATTTCATTTCTTTTTACACAAACCTGCTGCTTAGAAATATTAATACTGGCTGTGAAAGGCATCTTTCACTTTAGAGATGTTTGACTGATTGTTGAATTGTCAATCTATGTATTGGCATTTATTCAAATCTCCTTCCCTTTTAATCTGGTCCCGGGGGCTTTGTTTCACAGCTCTGCTGCCATGCTTTTATCAAACATGTGAAATTGAGTTGAACTGGTCCCAGGTCTACACATCCTGCCCAGGTAGTCTTAGCCTGGAAGCAAAACATCTAATTTGCCACAGTTCATTGCCTGGGCGCTGTGCTCACCGTGAGACTATTTATGCCTAATAGATGAGTTGAGACTGGCATTTTTAGGTTTGAAAAAAGGGCAAGTCTTATTATTTCCCGTTCCTAAAGGGGATTCAGGTTCAGCGAACTGTACCAAACCTTGGGTCTGAGGCCAGAAATTATTTCTATCAGTCCAGCCAAGCTTTAATTTTGTCCACAAGGACTAGCTTTTCCACAGCGGTTGGGCTTTTTTAAATAAAGTGAAGATAATATCAACATCAGTCCTGTGAAGAGAGCAATTGTCGGTTGCTGTGTCCCAGTGTTTTAGATGTACGCTGTTCTGAAGTCGGCAGCTTCTTCATGCAGGGTTCAAAGCCTCTCCCATGCTTTCACATCCAACAAGGTAACCGTAGTGTCCTCCACTGGCCACGACTGGTCATCCATAATAGATGACTAACCTTGTGTATGTCTGTACCAATACCAGGTGAGACGCTGGCAGTTCAAACACTTGTCCTAAACTTCGACTCATCTCCACAGCATGAGCTCCACAGGCAGAGCCAGAGGGAATCTCATCACACCCAGGGGAAGACAAACGAAAATAATATGTATTTGAATAGGCATCAAGTATTCGAAGTGTCTTCGTGTTTGTTTATTTTTTTTACCCACGATTCTTCCATTTTAATTTTCAAATTTGAATCAGCTGCAGTTTTGCCAAAGGGCTCCAATGGATCAATCCAACCATCACATACAGTAAGATGACCTCCACACCAAACTAAGAAAATTACATTATATAGAATACTTACATAGAATACTTAATACATAGAATACTTATATTATATACTTATATTAGTATTATAGAATACTAATATTTTTTATAGCATAGTTTGATTTGTTGTTTTTTTTTCCCTGTGTTTTTTGTGGTTGCCTTTTCCTAACAGGCCATAAAGGAACTTTTTAAATAGCAAGAGCATCATAGTAAAAACTCAAAAGTGGCAATCAAAGACTTAATATAATATAATAGTGATGAAAAAATAGACAAAATCCAAAAAGGTTGCAGGTCTGCTTCACCCAACTTCTGACTGACTGTTCTGCTACAGTAGATGGTGCAGACATTGTGCCAGATCTGCAGCTCAAGCTCCAAGATTTCTGTGGATCAGTAGTGTGAAAATATCCCCTCACTGTGCCTACTCAACCCGAATGGTGAGGACCAGTGGAGGCTGTCAAGAGCCGTATGGTGTCCAGTGTTAAAAGATAGCATATACTGCCTTGCTCCTTCTTAGCCCGTCTGCTTTGTGCTGGCTGAAACAGGAGCTTTGACAGACACATTGTAAGTATGAAAAGTAATTGAACAGTAAATCCATTTTTTGGGGGTTTAGTAAATTACATACACTGTCAGTTTCTACGCAATCTATTGATCCTGGTCCCGTTTTCTATTGTTCAATGACACAGAACAAAAGTTATTTTCCTATTTTCCTCAAAAAAAAAAAAAAAAAAAAATCCAGTTAATTTGATTCCTTTGGCCGAAACAGAAATCAGTGAATGCAAAAACTATACTCATGTGTAACTACTGTGTATGATTGATAACTGTCAGAAGTTATAGCTGAACATTAAATGGCTGAAACATGCTGGGTTTGATAGAGACATAAAGTAACACTGCAGCAACAATCCGACTGAGATGTGAAAGGGATGGGTCTAGTGGTGGTAGTGTAATAAATTGAATATGTTTACAATGGGGAAGTTCCTCCTCCTGAGTGATAGTCGACACTAATTAACCAACCATTAAACCTTCACTGACAAGATTAAATGTACTGCTTAGAATACCAATTCACAGGCATTTAAATGGACTGGAACTATCCAAATATAATATTTTTTTTCATAGAGATCATGGTAACTAAAAAAAAATAAAAAATACACAGGCATGAAATTAAGATAAAGATTAAATTATGTTGGGCAGGGTATGTTGTGGGTAGTGTGTGTGTCTGTGTGTGTGGGGGGGTTGAAAGAATATTTTAATAAATAAAATTGTTAATGACAGTAATGGAGCAGCATGAGATATATGATCATCAACATCATTCCAATAATGAAATAGGGCAGTATTATATATCTGCATATTGATGTGTAAACACAATATCAATATGCAGATTTTGCAATATAATGAGCCTTTTCCACACTGCATATCATCAGTAAAGTGGAAAAGACTTTGACACTGCATTTTTTTATACATTTCTGTTGACAATTAAAAAGGAAATGCATGAAATAATAAGTTCTGAAAGACAAATTTCAGGGGTGCATCGTACATTTTCAGTTGTAGGAAACTTTGAAACATTTTCACATGCCTTAAAGAAGAAGAAGAGAGTAGGAGGATTCTGCTCCTCAAGCACAAATGCAACTTAAGCTTTGGTGACAGATGGAGGAAGAAAGGATAGTTTGATATAAAGGGAAAAAGCCCTCCAACATTACGGGAACCAACAGGTTTTATGTTGCGACATGGTTCCTCTGGGCATTACAAATCTTTGAAAGTGTGCGGAAAAAGCAAATACACAGACTCTCTTTCTTTCTTAGCTGACAATTCATATATGTCTCAGAGCTCAGTACTTTGGTGTAGCAAAATGTTAAATCCAAAGGATATCCATAATGATGATGGTGATAAATCATTATAATTTACAAGATTTCAAAAGGGTCTTTTGATGTCTTGTGGGCGTACACAGCTATAGCAAGTTGGCAGGACCAGCATGTCTCTTTGGTGCTGCACCACCACTCTGAGGAAAATTGAGCTGATTGACCTATTTTTTTTTTTCTTTCATTTAATATATATTATCTTAGTGGCACTGGTTTAGTAGTAGTTTCATTTTGCAATGACCAAATCACTCGCTATATACCTAAGTGTATAATATTTCTAAATATCTTCATGACACTTCTCATATTGTGTGCCGCATGCTACTGGTTGATTATTAAACTCTGGGTGGATGTCACCTAATGTTTTTTAAGCCTCAACTTTGTTTTGTTTTTTTTTTTATGTTAACCTGCTTTGTCTTCTCTTAAATTAAAATCAATACCAATGTATTGTATTGAAGAAGGTTTCCTGGCCACAAACACAGGAGCAAAACGTTAGCTGTGATAATAAATTAGAAATACAGCCATTTACAATTGTGTTTACAACTAGTGGAGTCGCTCCCTGATGATCATTAGAAAGGATGCAAGTTAAAGCACAAAAGCATTGGCTTCACTGTTTCCTCAATGTGTGCATGTTCACTTGTGCATATAGCCCATGATATAGATTGACTGCTGTTACTTTGAGAGACCCTTGTCAGCAGACGGTCATGCGGTTTCCAAGTAACTGTCTGATTTTTCTTCAAACATAGCCCAAAACTCTGTATGCAACAAGCGAAGTTATGATTGATTTATCTTTTTTTTTTTCATCAGTGTACAACAATCTAGCAATCTATTAACGCACTGCTGATTATGTCGTATTTAACAAGTAATGTCTGTAAAATGTAGAGCCAATAATGGGATAATTACTGAGAGACATAGGGATTGACGTGCAGTCTATTACCAAGTGTCGGTTTATGGGAGGATGCTCACAGTGACATGGATCTGCTTGCCATGTACTGACATGCATGCGGTGACCCTCCTAAAACCTGTGTTGATAGCATTGATCGCATAAATCTGAAATCAATGTCTCCCTGACCACTTGCAAGCTAGTAGCCTGGGCTGAATCCCAGCCTCCAGAGCCGCTCTACGAGCAACACAGCATGGTGTGTTTTTGAAAAGCTTGCAGAGTGAGGCAAACCAATCCATAGCTTCCCTATGGGCAGTGAGGAAGGCGCACAGCCCAAATGTCTGGCCTGTTTGTAGTGCTGCAGAATCTCTGATGCACACGCTAGAGGACCATGGGTTGCCCATTCAACAGGAACAAAACAACAAAATGAAAATTGTGATTTCAGGAACAGTTTCTGTCCATCCAGGCTGCATTAAGTGTTTTTTTTTTTTTATTATTATTATTAACAAAGAATGACATTACTTTTGAAATAACACTTAACACTTGTTATATCCACAAATCTGCTCACAACAACAACTTGTGCTCTCATCCAATCATCCAATTATTTTGTCACTATTTTGTGTTTTATGCACAAAAATTTTACAGTAACCACATATATGTGGTTAATTGGTGACTCTAAATTGTGCGTAGGTCTGAGTGTGAGTGGTTGTTGGTCTCTGTCTGTCTCTGTGTGTTGGCCCTGTGATGGACTGGTGACCTGTCCAGGGTGTACCCCACCTTGTATCAGCTGGGATTGGCTCCAGCACCCCCAGTGGCCCGGGAAATGGATAAACTCTGGAAGATAAATGAATGAATGAATGAATGAATGAATGAATGAATGAATGAATGAATGAATGAATTAATTAATTAATCCAGATGTCAATCTGCTCTACAACAATGATTAAAAGGGGGTGGTGTATAAATTTTTGGTCAGTGTCAGTACCATGACTCAACTTGAAGGTCAGTGCTGCTCCATGTCAGCTGCTAGTATACCTTCAAAACATAACAAGATAAGAGTATGTCGATGTTGTGTTTATTTACCTGTTTGCAGCCGCCAGGCATCTGTTTAATGCAGCTTTAAATGTTTAATTGTTGGACTCTTTGCACTTCTCCGTTTGCTTTACCAAGCAAAGTTCACCATTGTACACTGATGAAACACAAATTAGACAGAGAACTGTTATTTAACAGTTGTCTTATGTTTCAGAGCAAAGGATGATAATAAAGGCCAAAATACCAAAATGTGAAGTCTGTGATGCACAGTGTCATATTTCTGTTTGTTACTATTCCTTTCAAGCTGTTCCCTCGTGAATGCCAAAGAAGAATCAGTCAGAATAGACGGAGATTCAGCACCAAATAATTTCCGCTCTGTGTTGGGGTGTTGGTGAGAGGGCCAGTGTATTATAAAGCAAACAGTGTGATTTTAATAAATCAGACTTGCACAGAGACTGGAATGTTACATGCTGCTGTGTCGCTTTATTGTCCTCTTGCAAATGTGGAGGATATCACAACAACATTATGCTGAAAGAAAATGAACCATGGTCTCATAGCCTAAATTTAATTTCCTATACTGACTGAAAGAAAGGAAAGAATGAGTAAAAGAAAATACAAAACACAGAGGCATCTCTGGCCATCTTTTTTTTTTTTTTTTTTCAAAGTTCAAACTGCTGCAATACCTGGCTGCTAAAAATGGAGCTTCATGACCGAATAAATATTTCTGCTGCCACTGAAATTGAACTGATAAATTCAGGGATTGAGGACATTCACCCTACTCTTATTTTATAATGCTATAGTACTTTTGTAATAGTGTAATTATCAGGTCCAAGTACTGCATATGTATATGTCCTTATCAATGAAATTAAAAGAGACGCTCTTCTTTCTTTTGAAATGGATATTTCATTAAATAGAGCTGATAGAAATAACCAAATGTGCTTGCCAAGGAGACCAAATGTATTTAAGGGTGATTACCTCCTATATTTTGCACAGCTGTTTCATTAGCTGGAAGAAGACATTCTGTCTTATCTGAACCTGAGGACTCAAGAATCATCTCCATTCCCCAACTAATAGCAATTGATTACCGCACGGTTTTATGCGGAACACCTGAGCTATTATTTTCCTCGCATTCTACTATATATTTCAAATTTTCAAAGCACTTGTAGAAATGTGGTGAATTGTCAGCACTCATTCACCGGCACCAAATGAATTAGTCACACCTGAACAAGCGTTAAAATTACTTTCGGATTTGTGCAGATGAAACTTTTAGGAACGATCCACGCGAGAAGGGTTAAATGCTGTGCCTGTTGAAATTCAAAATAGTAAAATACACACATGCAAGTGAAAGAAGCAGATAAATATACAGCATAATGTGTAGAGATGCGTTACTTGCAAGATTAAGGAAAAGTTAAATTTAAAATGAAAGACGATCATTGCACATAATTGGAATTAATGAAGCATAATTGAAAAACTCATGTAAAGCACAAGTGGATATCATTAGAGTGCATATGGCATTGTTTTATGATTGCAGAATATAATGTGAATGTGCACAATAGCAAACCATATTCTATCTAACTGAATGAAGTGAACTGAATCCCCATAGACAAACAGGAAAAAGGGAAAATGTGATTCCACTAAAGCACATGCTGCGGATATTGGACGTATTTCTTCATTTGGCAGAAGAAAAAAGAAATGAATGAAACCATTTTTTTTTTTTATCTTGTGTAATGCGTGTGAAATGAGGGGTTCTAACGTTCACATTTGTTCAATGTCAAAATCGGCGGTGGATGGTGCAGCTGGTTTCTAATAAGACCCACAACTCCAAATTCATTTCACTTCCATTTCTTCATCTTCTCATTCATCGTATTAAATATTTTTCTTTGACAACATTAACCCTGGTCTCAGGAGTTAGCATAATACCCAGTGCATGTAAGCATTCAATGTATGAATACTGCCAATTTTCTTTATTTCCTTTCTTTCATTAATATTGCATCTTGATATCAGATTCAATCAGCCGTCCCTTTGGCCACGGTAAATTTTATTAAATTCAAACCATGAAACATCCTTTTGCTATCTTGTAGCTGTCAGATAGTCCAGATCTTTCCGCCTTCCTGTGTCTTAATGCCTCGTATCCAAAGACTAAGTGACAGATTGATAGCTCAGTGATAATACCATGCCTGCTCTGTCAGTCTAAGAAAGGCCAAGTCTTCTCTCCTCCATTCAGAACTTACATGACAGGAGTGTAAGTCATAAGGAGCACTGGAGCCATTATAACATCGTCCTCATCCGTTAGTAAGTGGATTATGGGCCCGGAGCACTGGCATGCTTTTATATGTGGTTTGGTTTTATTGGCTCTATAAGAGGACACAGTCCACTTAGTCCTCACTTTGATTCCAAGTAATGTCTGGCATTAGACTATTTTTTTCCATATCGTCTGTATTAGCCCAGCAGTGCAAGGGCGCTAATGCATGTTGATGGTTTGGAATTACATTTGTCACAGAGGTAGATTTGATTGAGAACCATTCGGAGTACTTGACATTTAACATCTTATTTGAGTTTACCCTGTGATAAATGAAGCAATGGCACAGCTCAATGTTACGTCAACGCTTATATTGTTATATTTTCATTTCCTCAATTGTCAAATTCCTTAGTCTGTTCTGTGTTTTGCCATGTTAATTAAAACAACAGCTGAATTAAACTCATTTCAAACCATAAATCTCTGACAGTGTGACAACGAAGTCATTCAGATGTAAGTGGCATAAAAGCATCCAAAGAATGAGTTAACGTAAGATTGAACTAATTAGATATTAAACTGTTTTTCAGTTTCTTTAATTGTCTTCACAAAAATAGCTTCTGAGCACTTTACAAATATTCGAAGGTCTGCGCTCGCTTGCTTTATATCTGCTCTGTCAGGCTTCGCCCTGGAGTGCTGGCCAATCAAAGGAGAGGTTCTCCGCCACTTTTCTGATGACCCTAACTGGTTGAGTGCTGGGCAAGCTCCTTCCAAAATGTAATTACTGAAAATTTACCACTTACTTTCATTTGAAAGTATTAAGTTAATTTAAGATATTAGTTTCTGTAAAGCAACAAGTGACTTTTGTGTTACTTTGATCTAAACATATGCCGACACTAAGGCATTAAAAAATGGAAGTGTCCAATGTTTTTTCATGGTGAATAATCAAAGCACAAAAGCTCACTTTAACTGAACTTCATTACTCATGTCGTGGGGGTAGTACTGTAGAGCCACATGAGGTCTATTGGATTTAAAAACAGTGACAACATTGTGTAAAAGCTACCCACTTGAATTAAAGTAGTAGTAACCAAAAGCTTTATATGACAAGACACACACTCTTTTTTAATGCTGCTTTTATTTCCTACTTTTACAATTTAAAGAGGAAAAGGCATAGTCTTCACCAAGAACTGAATCACAGCCTCACTTAACATAGAGCATGTTGCGTAGAGTATGTCAAATACATAATCACATAAGGCGAAAGTGTTGAGTTCTTCGCTGCACCAAATTAATCAAAGAATACATTTTCATCTCACTTTATACAATATGGGACCTTTCATCCCAGAGCTACAATCCAGTTTGGTAAACCACGCCCATGACCTCATTTAACTCTCTCACTCAGTGTCTTTCAAAGTTTCCTCTCTCTCTGTTTACACCAGATGTTTTTCAGACACAATTTTAGTCGACCATTTCAATTTTAATCAATAGAAAGTGTCTACACATGTGATATTGCTTTTCACTTAAGCCACCTTCTGCTGTTTGAATCTCAATAACAGTTGAATTACTGCTCAAAACACAAAACTTTCCATGAGTTCTAGATGATCGCCACAGAGAGAGCTAACAGGATTCCCATCATTGAGTCAGAAATAATGAAATAAACAGCAGACAGTTGAGTTCAGCTTTTTAACAACTTTACTGGTCGTGACTTAGAGTGGAGTTAGAGTAGAGTTAAAAAAACAGTCCATATAATAATAAAGTGGTAAAAGAATAATTTTGTTTGACTAAATATACTAAAATTAGAAAAGGAAAATTAAAGCATTATTAAATTCAATTTTTGCTCTTGCCAAAATTTGCTCTCACTTTATTTTGCTCCTCAGGGAAATATTTATCTTTTAGTGACTTTACTGTGTTAATTTTGAAGTTGCATTTTTATTTTTAGCCTTCATGCTGTTGCAGTTGGAAATAAAAGCCTGATGACGCTGAGGTGGACCACAAGAAAAAACAAAACAACGACCTAAGAGAGGCTTTTTCCATTATATTCTATTTTCCATTTGTTAGCACTTAAGTGACTTCTTCTATTTCATTACATTAGTGTATAGCTACGATTATAAACCCCTTGTAGCCCAGTTTCATTTTACGGCATCTAATATGATGTACAAAGACAAACTAAAAGCTCATCGCAGGCATCCAGGTTTCATCTGGAAGGTTATGAGTATCACAGGTTTTCCGCACACAGTCACTCTTATATGCAGGTGAATAAGGGACTTCATCAGTGACTTTCAAAGTGCTGAAAACATAATCATTATGACCCATATCATGGTGTCACTTGTTAATGTCCTTGACTATGCATATTAAGCAAACAGCTTATGCAAATACACCTCTGCTTTAATTTAATAAGAGAATCTGAAAACCACATTTTTATTCAGCCTGAGAACTCTTATCATATTTGAAACAGGATCTTTTAAATGTCATTTATAGATTAAATAACTTTTTTTCTATTTCATCATTTCTATTTCTCTTTCTGTAACTTTCTGTGACCTACTTTTTTTGAGTGAACTGTCGCAGTTCCACTGGAATGTATTTCTTTCATTCTCTCCATCAGTTTTCATTTAATCTTTGTCACTATATTTATTTTGACAATTGAGATCATTAGCATGCTCATTTTGTTTTAAGAGTTTTCTGTTTTAATTCCATTGAAGCAGGAAAATGTGGACGGCATTTTGGATCAGTTGTTGTCATGGTAAGTACTGTAGAGGCGGTGAAGACAGAAACATCTGTATGCACGTGACCAGAGGGAGGCACAGTTCTTTTTGCTCTGATTTTAAATGGGCTCCTGACTGGCTGATTGAAATGGATTCACTTTTTTAAAATCCATCTGCAGTGGCAAATTGCTGCTGTCTCTCTCTTTGAGCTGTCACCTTGACATTTTCATAACTCTTTTTGACATTTTTCAAATTGTTCAAAGTATCCAATTTAGATTGCCGCTCTAGGCTGGGCAGCATCAGATTAGGAACGAGGATGTGGCAAATTGCACATACTGTACAGTCAACGTTATGTCTTCAGGTCCAAATTGTGGCCCTGTCTGCATTTTATCTCATCTTTCGGGACACTTTCTCAAAATTGTTTCTTTCTGTAACCTTACAAATGAAAATAAAAGAATTAGATAAAGGACAAGTAAAACCAAACTGTCCAGGTATCTGCTCTCGCTGCTTTCTTTCATGGGGAAATATGGTCTGATATTCAAACTGACAACCCTTGTCTCTGTCCTAAGTTTCCACGGGCTTTGTACTTTAGTCTTGACTTGACTGTGATCCACATCGTCTTCCTCAGCCAGATCATCCGACTCCGCTCATGCCCTCGCCGCTCTGTCTTTGGCTTTCTCTCCTCTTTGCCACTTCTCTTCCTCTTCACTTCCTGTCGGAATCAGTCTCAGTCCCCCTTCTAACCTCACCTCAGGACAGACACGGTGCCCTTTATATGTCCATCTTGTGCAAGCACCCAGTCCACTGCGCCTGCAGGCACAGTGGAAACCGCCTTGTAAATCATTAAAATCTGACAGAAAATGAGTAAAATGAAAGCGGTCATGTGAAATTACCCAGTCATCCGGTATCAGGGCTTCCTGGAGAACTTCTCTGAACTGATATTTAAAAACAGTAAACTATTTCCTTTATTTATTGATTATATTCATTTTTTTGGCCGCATTATTGTCAGTAAAAATTACATTATATTCATTAATTTATAGGCTTCTGTTATCTGGACACGAGGTGCTGCCACTTTGGGCAGTGGTGGGCAGAAATTCTGAAGGACCCTAAAGTTAGACCACTGACCTCTGCTTCTTAAGACCATGTTCACACAGCAAGCCTGAGTGGCCCAAATCTGATTTTATTTCCCCCAATGTGACGAAGATCGGATTATTTCATGACAGTACGACCTGTACAAATCACATGGGCCACTTTCATTCATTCATCTTCTACTGCTTATCCATTTTGGGTTCGCTGGGGTTTTTGAGGCTAATCCCAGCTGAACCAGTCCATCACAGGACAGACAACCACTCACACTCAGACCTACGGACAATTTAGAGTTATCAGTTAACCTAAACATGATGTCTTTGGATGGTGGGAGGAAACCCATGCAGGCATGAGGAGAACATACAAGCTCCACACAGAAAGGCCCCAGGCCTGGGAACCGAACCCACAACCTTCTTGTTGTAGGGCAACAGCGCTAATCACTATGCTGCCTTGCCATTTTCGTATGTGGTTCTAAATAAGATTGGATCACATTGGAGTCCAAAGTTTTAGAGCATAATGTGAACAGCTGCGTAGAAAAATCGGATCTAGAAAGAAATCTGAATGACTGTGAACATGGTCTAAGATTTTGCCCACAGGCCTTTTTGCTTTTAGATTTGTTTGAACACAATGACTCATGACTCACCCAAAGCAGGCAAACGTTCTGCAATTGTGTTACTAATGGATGGAAATATTGTTGTATAACTACTGTAGTCAGGTTCCCTTTGTTTCTGTAGACATTAGACAGTCATTTGAGGTTCTGCTGGCCGAAAGGTTTGAGCAGTAAGCTTGTGACCGACGGTTGCCAAGTCATGAATGTGAATCAGCAGCACAGAATACTCATCAGCATGACTGTGATGCCTTTAACTATGCAAGAGACTTAATGGTTCTTATTATGAAAGATAACTAACCTCACAGTGAAAATACCCTGAATGAATGAAGGTGAAAAGAAAAAAGAAATCAGATGGAGGAACAAAAAGCACCCTGTGGTTGCTATGAATGGAGTTCACATAAATGCTGATTGCCAACATTTGATGAATTAATCCAATTTACCAAAAGATGTAAAATCTTACTGCATGCTTTGAAACCTTGTTGGTGTTTGGTTTTTATGGACAGGGTTTCTCTGAATTTACAATCTGCCGTTGTCTGCATCTTATCTGAGTGAGCTGACCTTGTCATCCTTGAAAAACATGGAAAACAAAACAAAGAAATGTCAAATGTCAGTGGAGTATTTTCAGTCTCTGCATACACCAAGCCTTGTCATCACTGTGTGATTGCCAGGAAAACAATGGAGTCAGGGAAAGTAACTCCACTTGGCCATGACAGGGTCCAACACATAAAATAACAGCTTGAGACGTTTTCCCTTTCAGTTAAAACAAATGGCAAATAGATGTTTCCCAGTATTTTTGTCTAGATGCTGAAAGAAGATGACTGTAGCTGCTTACAGTGGTTATCATGCAGGCTATTTTCTCTATCTACGCTACAATTCAGCAACCATTCAGCACTGACACATGCTTTCAGAGTGCAAACAGTCTGTTTAAATACAACAAATGCCCAAATAAAAGTCATTGGCCATAGCTTAGCCATAGCACATTCCACACAGCTTTAAATTATTAGTCAGCCATGTACTGAACTTTCCTGTCCTTAACTTCAAGGTGAAACATTTGCAGCACAGAATTAGAGCTATAGCCTTTTAAAAACACTGTATGTGTTATTCACTAAATTGCATTGGCAATGTTTTGCAAATTGTACTCTTGGCATCATGACTGTGACTTTGATCCCAATTCTACTTGGCAAGAGTCTCTGACTCCTCTTTGACTCTCTCTTTTCTCTCTCTGTCTGCTTTTTTCTCCTCTCCCTCTTTTTCTGTCTCTGTTCCAAATGCCACCCTCTTCCCCTCAGGGCGGGATGATCGCCCTTCTGCTGTCCATCCTGTGCCTGGTCCTGATCCTCTACACCCGCAGGCGCTGGTGTAAACGCCGCCGCATCCCCCAGCCTCAGAAGAGTGCCAGCGCGGAGGCAGCTAATGAGATCCACTACATCCCCTCAGTGCTGATGGGAGGCCAGGCCCGGGAGAGCTTGAGGAACTCGCGGGGTCAGGGACCAAACTCGAGTGGCACCCTCAGCATTCGAGAGACACCGATTCTGGATGGGTACAAGCAGGATTTGGGTGGATGGTGGATAAATATAATCTAAAATGTTAAAATTATCACACTGAGTAACTGAAAGTAACCAGATTACATGTGGAACTGTGGTTTGACATGTTGTATTGGTTAATACTCTTATAGTTTACTGGCTTAACTCAGGGTCTTCCCCCAGGTACGAGTATGACATCACTGACCTACGTCACCATCTGCAGCGGGAATGCATGAACGGCGGAGAGGAATTTGCCAGCCAAGTCACCCGCACACTGGACTCCCTCCAGGGTTGCAATGACAAGAATAATATGGACCTCACACCCGGTGAGTTGACACGTGTACAAACAGCAAGGTCAAAAAAGACAAAGCACGACATGCACGTGAAAAATAAAAATCAGCCTTAGAGCTCCTTTTCGTTTCAATTAACGGTGAATCAATTACAGCACACTGATGAGCTAAAGCTTTACGACCAGAAGGTGCACGCTGAATGGCTCCCATCACACTGCAGGGTTTGATGCATTCAGTGCTGTGACACATTCCTCCTTTAACCATCATTAAAAATATCTGTGATTTTCTCCACAGTAGCTCTAACTGGCTTGCAGTCTTACATGATAACCATGCTTGCATAATCAACCTGTGAGCAGTTGCAATGTTTTGGCAGAGCAGTGTAGATGTAAAGTGAAAGGGATCAGTTCCAGTGAGAGCATGGACAGAATTACTCATCACTTGCTATGTACTGTAAGCGCTTTTCCCACCCCCCAGCAATTACTCATATACAGCATTTACTGAATTGTTTAGTCTCACCTCTTCATAAACTAGTTTCTGTTAGCAGAGCAACATCCAATGGAAAAAAAAAAAAAAAAAAAAAAAAAACTCTGATAAATCCCCTTAATAGTTCTTGTTCTTCTGAATGTTCACTCCCAACTGTGTGTTGAAAAGAAAATATTGAGTGGAGTTGTGTCACACTAAACCACAAGCAGCTTGAAATGGCTGCTAATATTATATTATGACTTTCTTTAGCAATATACTGTGTGATATGCATTAGTTCCTGTCAAGCTGTGCACTTTTAGGGGGTGAAAATCTGAAAAGATGGATATCGCTGCCTTGTGATAAGAGATTGAGGCCTTCAGTGAGAGCAAAAGGCCTAGAATGGCTCGCTCTCTCTCTCATGGTCTTCTCCTGAACCAGCTAAATCATGTTCACTTATCTTGTCGAACAGAAAGTGGCTTTCCTCTCCTGCATATTCCTCAATGAGTTATGACTAAATGTGGGGTTTAGGCTATTTCTGGGAGGAGCAGAAACTAGATAAATGCTGACAGCAGGGGCTCTCCAGATCAGAACTGAAGACAAATCATGCACATCATTATGCATTGGCTGAGCTTCAATACAATTCGGTGGCCTTACCCGTCAAAAAAGTCTGCCTGACAACCATGAGCTGTGTTGTTTTATACATGAAATCATTCATTCATCCGTATATGTGTATTTGACTGTGAATGTGATTTTACAATCATGATTTATGACTGAGATTTTCTGACACAGGGCATGATGTTTCCCAAAAATGTCCTGATAACCTTCTAATTTCATTTAGGGTACTTTGTCCCAGACGAAGAAAACCGATAACATACCTGAGCCTGTTCCATGTTTGACAGTTAGGAAAGCGTCCTCCCCTTTGAAAGCCTAATATCTTCATCTGAAGATCGAGCTGATGTAACCTAAAAGCACAGATTTAGCTTGGTGTGTCCAAACGACGTTCTCCTTGAGGCATTGTACCATGTCCATTTATTTTAACAAACTCAAGTCTGTTTTTATACTTCTTTTTCAAAAGCAGCCCGTTTGAGTGCACATTCATTCAGAAAGTGGAGTATGATAAAAGAGGAAAAGCCCTCTACATTGAAATTGGAGGTCAGCTTGCGTCTCCTTGTGTCTGTCGAAGTTTTCTTTCCCGCTCTTCAATGTGCGGTCGGTTAGCTAAGCCACATCGGACCTTAATAATCGTATCATTTTCTGAGAGGAACAGCAAGCTGTTTTTGAAAGCTACCTATTTTCTTCTTTAGCTCCCTAGAGAACTGTTTTCTTTTTCTTTTTTCTACTTTGTGTGTTTCTTTCTCTTGTGGTGCACAAAATGATCCCAAAAACTACAATGCTTAGATCCTCTGAATAACTGAAAGACTGAAGACATATGTGATACTAATGGTCTACTGCTAACAAAGACCTCAGGGCCACTTTGGCTGAAACAAGAATTCATACATTCATACAGAGCCTTTGGAGGTCTGAATGAAAGGATGTGAACTTAAACATTTTAAAGAAAGTTAAAAGTCACAGTTTCTGAGTGTAAGACTATGAACATATTTGGTTGCATTATTAATGACTCTTAAACTCAGATTTCTAATTTGCCAATTCCAATGCACAGAGGAATTAAGCATGGATGGTTGAGTTTTGTCTCATGCCTGATGGTAAATATCGTATTTGGTGAGATATATTGTCTATGTTAGCAAATATCATCCAACACCTATTAAAAATGTGTTTGATTGTCAAGCAGAGTCGCTGTGTGTGGCACAGTCCGTCAGCCACAGGGTAGTGAAGAAAGAAAGACTTGACATGAAAGACTGATAAAATAAACTATTTGTGAAATTTTTATTGCGCACAAACAAACCAAATAAATAACTAAAACAAGAAGTAGGTCCATTTTCCCATAGATTTTCAACCGATCTAACCTCTCTTTACACCCAGTAGAGGTGCCCCCTCATAGTCATTTGGTAGAATCCATTTTCCAGTCTTTCCAACTCTAAGTTTACTTTCCAACCGCTTTGATACAGATGATAATAAGGACTTATGGTTAACACATCTATTTTTTTAAATATCTAAATTTTATTCAGTCCATCAACACATTATGAGCTGGACATGTTGACTTAGAGTAATGGCCGAAAATGTTATGAGCAAACTATTTGTATCATTAATGCGCTTATGGCATTCAGTGTGTATTTTCCAGTTTGTATAGGGCATTCTTTCATGTGCCTGGAAAACTTATCTGTTCATTTTAAATTGCAAACTAACTAAACTACAAGGTTGAAGCTTTCACATATTTAAGTTGTAGCCTTGTGGGTTTATTCTTTTTCATTCTTTCCAGCCATACAGTTTTTAATAAAAACGAATAAAACAGTTAGTTTAGTGTAGTATTGGTGAGGGGATGACAATAAAAGATAAATAATTGTCCTAGCAGGGAACGATATAATTACATTAACACAAATACAATAATTGAAGTAATCTATGAAAATGAAGAAAACTAATTGAATTTTTAATGAAATACCTTGACATATTTTACTCTCATATAGGAGGGAAGTAATTACCTAAATGGAAATCAACCAGACAAATTATTCAAACACAATGGCTCACAATACCTTTGAAAGAAGGATTGGAAAATCAAAATTCAGAACCTGCTCATCTGTTTTCACAATGCAGGCCTGGCATTAGATGTAAATATCAAAACCCAAGGTATTCTCTTGAAGGATTTCTTTCTCACACATTGAATAATCTCAAGGCCTCAATGCCTGCCAAGAATTAGTTTTAGACTATATTTTCCATCATCACTGGATCTTGGAGAATCCACTCCTTGGAGAATCAGTCTATGAAGTAGAGTCGTTTTGATTTTTTGTTATGCTTTCTGACTTTCAATTAGCAGCAGATACAGAGCTCTGATTCATCAGGAGATTGGATTTGATAAGAAATGAAGGAAGGAGAATAATTGCATCAAAGATAGTGGATGCCATGGGCTACAAAAATGACAACCCTGGGTTAGGGTTATGGTTGAACAATGGCACCATTGGAATTTAGACAGGAAATATTTTTAGTTGCCCTAACGTTTTGTCCCAGCAAGATTAAATAGAAAATAATGGGCTGTCACAATTAACCCATGCCCCATGTACGGCATCTCTAAAATCACTTCTTTGTTGTTTGAATCTTCACACAGAAATGGGTAAATGCGAATTTTATTAGGAGTACGTTTCTTTTTTTTGCTGTTGTTGTTGTTGGTTTTTTTTTTTTTTTTTATCATCCAAGTGTACTGAAGCTCAGTCAGAGCTTTAGGAGTGACAGGTTTACGAGCAAAGATGGTTGGTTTTAAGGCTTGACTTCTGAATACAGCCTGTGAGCATTTCTCTGTGGACTGAGGACTTTAAAACATTCACTGTAAAAATATAGAACCTAAACCTGATTCACAGTAAAAAAAAAAAATTTTCACTTTCTATGATATGGGACCCTCAAGGCTCAGTGCTGCAGCACATTTAGTTTGAAATAAAATGAATCCTAACATAAAGTGCCAAGTCTCAGATTTAATTTCAGCACTTTTACATTCAAACAGTTGTGTGAGGGAGGCATTTGGCACAGTGTCCAATGTTTAGGGTAATTAATTGGAGCCTTGCCTGCAAAATATTTTTCATGTGTCTCTTAGTTCTTTCAGAATCGGTGCCCAACAGCAGAATTGAATCACAATTAAATCTGAAGGGAGGTTTATTTTGTTAGCATGCTAGCATTGCTAATTAGTATTAATTAGATTAAAAAGTCGAGCTGAGGCTGGTTACATGCATTTCCATATTTAATTACCAGTCAGTGCACTTGATCTTGAGGACAAAAAAAAACACAAATGTGGAGAGCGTGGGAAAAACGCGAGCCAAATGTTACAGTAGTCTATGTAATAACTGACAAGAAATATATATATATATATATTTTTTTTTTTATTTATTTTTTTTTTTTTTTACAAAAAGAAAGACATTAGATTTCAGTCTAATGTCTAAAGAGAGAGGAGACTTATGAACTCATGAAATAGTGGACTGACCAACAAGCTGAAAGACCTTGCCATCCTTGTTTTACTGTTCCTTGGGACAATCATATCACTATCTTATATTTAGAGGACTTGATGATTTAATCCTCGGAAATTAAATATGGTTTCTGTATGTAGCTTTGATGAGTTTTAATTTAATTTCAACTCCCCTAGTTAAAAACTTTTTTTTTTACCTTACTTTTCCACCTCCGATTTATATATATATGTATATATACTTATTTATTTTCCTTTCCATTTCCCCTTCTGTGATTACATTACACCTCTCCACAGTGAGTGACAACACCAAGCTGGCCCTAATGAACAAATACAAGGACAACATCATCGCCACGAGCCCCATCGACAGCAACCACCAGCAGAACACCCTGCTTCCGCACAACACATCTACCAGCCAACGCAAACGTCTCTCCAGCAACACCCGCGGTGAGTCAGTCTCTCCCATAGATTCACCCTTTCACAGAAAAAAGCAGAAAAATACCTTGCAATTCCAAAAAAAAAAAAAAAGAAGGACCAAGCACGGCGTTGTGTAGTAAATTGTTTTAATTTCCCATCCACAAATTGCGAGCATCAGTGAAAGGCCTGTTTCACCGAGTGATCAGAAACACAACTCTCACCGAATGATGACATCGAGCTATTCCAGGGCAAAATTAGCAGAGAGCTAGGTTCACCATTTCAACTCAAAATGAAATATTAAGTCGGATTCTCGATCACAACTATTTTTTCTAACTTTTGATCCCCGTAGGAAATAGAGGCTTGTTAACCTTGCTTGCTGACATTACCACCTCTTTACTTTATCAATGTGTCTATCCGGATTGGGGTAAAACAGGTGATATCAGCTCTATGGCTGCTTTAAAGGGCCACCACTTGAATTTCATTGCTGATATCATCTGTCTGTGCCCCTGAAGGGCAGCCGAACAATACACAGAATAAAGATACAAATTTTGGATTTGACTTTTATGGTGTTTATGGCTGCTGCCCCGCGGGGGCCCTTATCTCCAATTCATATTTATCTGTGTTCAGAAAACTTGGATGGTATACAAATGCCAAGTCACACTCAACATGCATCTTTGCGAACCTGACTTTTCTTTTTCAATAAAAATGCACCATGAAGTGGAGTTACGAGGTGTTCATCGCTTGGCAATCTTGATCAATGCCCAGCTGCACATATATTTTATCTCCACGTTTATCTCTCCCAGCTCTACAGCCAGCAAGAAATCACGGTGAACCAGTGAATCCCACGACACAGGTTTAATCATTTACAGCCTTATGAACGTCCTTTGGAAACTCCCAATGACCCTGAGACATTTTCAAACTCATTTGACAAAAGTTGTAAATAATACAGTAAAGAATACAAAACCATGGGGGGAAAGATCTTTGCAGCTCACCACGGATAACCCACAGCAGTCCACAAGCAAGTCATCATGTAGAATGAGTTTTTCAAATTTCAACAAAAATGCAACTCACTTGCTGAAATTTCTTCACAAACTACTAAATACATGGTTTTCTGTTGAAGTTGTGCTGGAAATTGCTTATGTTGTGTGAATGTGGCGTGAATGTAAACGCTCAAGCACTTACTATTCATCATTCAGCAGTTCACATGAAATCGTGTTTGTTCTCATTGGGTCCATTTGTCTAACCTTATCAACCCTTATGTTTGCGTCTCCCTGCCCAAAGACTGTGGAACAAAGAAAGTGAAACGAGAGAGAGGTTACTATTGGTCCAATGGAGTGCAACAACATTTTCAAAATGTCATTTTAAAATGTTTACTTTACCTCAAATTTTTACCTTACTTTACTTACCTCAGACCATCCTCCTTCCTCCAAACTTTCAGCCCAAATAAATAAATAAATAACAAATTCAATGATGTTAAATTTGAAACGTGCATCTTAGAAAGGAGGGAATACAGTGTGCAGCAGTTCAGTTTGGGTTTTCTGCAAACTGACAGGAAGGGTTGTCATTTTTAATCAATACACTGAATCACAATCTGTATGTTTTATCACAGCCAGTGACTTTTCATTCATGCTCATTCTGTTTCATTCATGAGTGGTGGAAACCCAACATGATTCTTGGGACATTGTGGTTTCGTGGTTTAGAAAAGAAGAAAACATCTCTTTTTTTCTACTCTTTTCATCCTTCCTGTCTGCCTCCATGCTCTGACCTTGACTGTTTCAATGCATACCTGCTGCCACCTTGGCTTTCCTAGAAAGTGATGAAAGTTGGAATCAGATAAAGAGAGTGGAGGAAAGTAGCATTCAACTCACCCTTTTTATCAATAACAGAGGGTGAGAACAAAATGCGAATGTCCTAAACACCTCACAGCGAGCCAGCACTGGGCACTGTTGGCCGTTTATAATGGGAGAGCTGGAATATTAAAAGTCTCAACGGCAACAAATCCTAATATGCGTTCTGTCAGCTGCAAACACAGCAATGTTTTCCTTCCTACTTTTATACAAGAGTAATGAAAAAAAAAAGTGCAAAGCAGTCATAGAAAACCCCCCTGTGAGAATTAGCTTCTTCTTTCATTTTAATGAGCTAACGCCACTGCGATCCTGACACAAAGGGGCTCTGGTTGGGCCATTCAGAAAAATTTTTTGTTGGTCACTGTGAAAGTGATAAGAATTATGCCCCAAAAAAAAAAAAAGCCATACAACAACGAATACTGTCAAATCTTGTCTCATAGTATAAAAGGTTGTCTTCTTTAGAATAATTCAAGAATTCAGAATGTTTGACTTGAAGCGTGTTATGTCTTCATATGTCTTGCTGCCATGCAGATGCAGTGAGTACCTTCTCTGAGAAATCAGCACAGCCGCTACAGCAAAGCTGGTGTGAAGTTGCTGTCACAATGCAAAACTTTTTAAAGAGGGCTTATTATACTTTTTCCTTTCATTGCAATTTGTTAAAGCTTTTTTTTTTTGCGTTTAAAATGCCTGAGTCACAAAGCTCAGAAGAAAAAAAAAAATAAAATAAAATAAAAAAAAAATAAAAACAAATGTTCTCATTTGTTTGAAAGGGGTCCTCACCTGACTCCCTAGGCTCCCTTGACATGAATGCCTCTCCTGACGCTGCCTAGCTGGCCAAGCTGAAAATCCCTTTCAAGCATGCCCCCAAAACAAATGCATGCTACCTAAAATTGAAGGTTTTCTTTAGTTTTCTTGATCAAAAGCCTGGAAAAATCTATTTCTTTCTAGCTATGTCTCCCTCTATGGCTCCAAACATTATACTGCCTGCCACTTCAAGGATGACTGGCTGACTGGCTTCAGAAACCATCCACCATCTGACATTTTATCAGATAGCACGGAGTCCACAGTGTCTTTTTCTAACTATGAGCACACAAATAATAATTCATTCAGATTTGCCAGCAACACAACACAGCAGGATGGTGGATACCCCCTTATGGATATCTTTTTGTCCAGAGGTGGCCGGCTACGAAGTAATCTGTGACAATGGGGAGCACATGGCCACTATCGCCCTCACCCACAGACAATAAACCTGTATCAAACAGTCAATGGCCACCTGAAGCAGTGTGGTTTTGCTGAGGGTGCACACGCAGTTCATGCTGCCATATTCTAACTTGCCTTGACTGAACATGACTACTTGTGTTAATTTTATTTTTGTTTCTTTATACTTACCCACGTTCTGGGTCTAAGAGGCAGTGGGCCAAATCTGATATGGGTAAATACCCTTGATTGCTGCTGACTGAGTGCACCTGCATTAGGGAGGGGGTGCAGCTGGATCACAAGTTAAAATTTCCTTAGTGTGAATATTGCGAATTCTGTTAAAATGACATTACTAAAAACAGATTAAAATTATTTATTAATTAAAAGAGGGGAGGGTCCTAATTAAAGGTTAAACATGATGTTTAAGTGTTAAAAAATTTGACGGTTTATGCCGGGTGTGTGGAGTCTTGGAGAAGGCTGTGGGTTTAAAAGGAAAAACCCTCAGTACACCTTTTTGCCCTGTTGCTACTGTGTCGCTATGAAGAGCTGTCTTGCCTGTTTTAAAGGCATGTTGGGACCACCCCAAGTAAATTGCCACTTTTGTGCCTTGAGAAAATAAATCACCCTGAACCTTGGCCTGTTGTGTTTGTCTGCCATCCCTTACTCATGTTGAGAGTTTCTGGTTTAGTGCTGAGGGGTTACATACCTTCGCCTAAGTCTAGGTGTGACATAATCCCTAGCACTCTTAATCTTTCTGACCTTCTTTCATTATCTCACAGTGTATCTATTTGTTTTTCTTCCCCAGTCCATCTGCAGGGGAGGCTCAAAGTGTGAATAGAGCACACTATAAAACCAGAAATAAAGTAATGAGCATGGTCATCATAGGTCCTCCCTAACATGGACATGAGAAAGCCAACCAACCAACCAATAAGGTTAAAATCAAAAATCTGTCATATGAATCACTGCAACAGTTGCATAATTGCTGCAATGGGTTGTTTCGTTGTTAAGATTATGTGTCCCTCAAAATGGACTTCTTGAGTTTTAAGGTCTTACCTGTAGCCCCCTCACCAACTTTATTATTTATTATTGTGTTATTTATCAACACGTTGCGCTCTCGGGTGTGAAGGTTTGCTATTGTTGGTGAGCCACCTCTGAAATGTCACAGCTGAAATGTCACTGTCAAATGAAGCTCTGTCTAAATCTATTTCAAGGTATTTGAATCTACTTAAAATGGAAACATGGGTTTGCAGCGTCAGAGTAAGTCAGTGTCAACTTTTTGTGTTGATTTCAACTTTGGTGAACTCACACGGGAAGTTGTTGTTGACAAATAACAAACTGAGAACTGGTACCCCATCACAGCGTCTCCCATTGGTTTGAATGGTGCTGTTTTGAAGCCTCCAGTTTGTAATTTTGCTGCTGCCCCCCTGGTTTTTAGAAACCAAAAGGATCTACATTTGGAGGAGAATGTGGTTCTCACCTGCTCTGTACTCCATCTTGATAGCCGCATCCAATGATGCATACTTCGGTTTATGGTCTCAAAAATTAGGCATCAGCATATCAGTGGTCAGAATCCAGCACCGCTTGAAATAAACAAAAGAGCTTTAGCTTTTGGCTTTAATCAAAGTCATCAGAAAACTGCAGTGTGGTAGTGTTTGTTCCCCACTAGTTGAGTGTGAGTCTGTTCTTTCACTGTCCTGTTTAATTAGAAGAGCTGCTGTAGTGCAGGCTCACAGTGAAGGATGTAACGCTGACACTTGAAACTAATGTTGAACTTGCATCATATTCATATTCATATGTTTGATGTTTAATAAATATTTCTGTCACTGGCTGGTGAGTCGTGACTCCTGTCTTCAACAATTTAGAAAGAATGCAGATGTATTGGAACATTTTGCTCCAGAAAACTGTCAGTGAAATGTGTTGTAAGCTGTTACAAATCAATAGTAAATGAACAATTTCATCATGCAATGCTGAGTTTCAGGGATGTTGAGCACTTCTGACAAAATAATGCTAAAGAGCCAGTCTGGTGCAGTCGAGCGGCAACTCTGTTTTCTGTTCAGGTTCTTTGTGCTTCTGTGCCACCTGACCTTCATCTCTTTCTTTAACTGTGTCTCAGAGAGTGTGTCAGTGTCCTTGGTCGGCTTTGTTGTCTACAAGTCAGCCGAACCTCTGACACCACAGCTCAATTCTCAAAATGATAAAAAGGATCTCCAGCCAATTGAAAATGGGCGATGTAGGCAGACAGTGGTGGGAGACAAAAAGAAATTTTAATTTAATTTAATTTTAGATTATATAAATATTAAATTGTTAATATAATATAAAAAAAAATATATATATATATATATATATATATAGACAGAGAGAGAAAGGGGGGGATATTACTTGTTATATTATATATGTTATAATTTATATGGCTCAGGCACCTCAGCTCGGTGTGTGAAACTAGAAGGATTTGCTTCCTAATACACACCAACACACACACCACTTATAAATTTCAGTGCCTCCAGGTACATGACAGTATTCTCCAGACTTAGCTGCTGCATAGGAATGAGTTAGTCTAACAGTCAATTAGATCTGCTTCATGCAGTTGTGTGTCGCTTCCAGTCAACTATTTTCATCTTTGTCGTAAAATATGTACAGACAGAGCTGTTGTTGTCCTCAGTGGACAACTTCTGTGCATGTGTGAGGCGGCCATCATTGGCAGGCAGGGTAATAACTCTCTCCCTTTTTATACTGAAGATGCCCTAAGTGCGTCTCTTCACTCCATATGTCAGCACATTTAATGCACTCTAGAGTTACTTCAAAAGAAACTAAAAGTACCAAAGGTGCCAAAATGAGAGAAAGAAGCATTTGAGGGAATGGTTGCTGCAGCCTCAGACCTACAGGCACCATCACTATTTTATGACTGTTATTGTTGTGTGGGTGCATCATAATTCCTAATTAGTTGTGGACTGTGCAACACAATGAAGTAAATGAAGTCTAAATATGTGGATATGGTTAATAATGCTAAATTAGAATTAGAATTGCTTGCATATGTCAGAAAATAAGCTCAGTTATGAGTTTGAGGAGTATTCTTATGTTATTCATTTGTACCGCTTTAGAAAGTCACGTGTAATAAAATGGGAAGCCTGCCACGAACAATTAAAGTACAATTACTTTTTGAGAGCAAAAATAGCAGTAACCACACAACTTGGATTTGAACCAAAACCTGGCTGGACTGCTCAGCTTCCACAGAGTAGAACGAGACCAGGAACCTTCCATGTATCCCCTGCGGTTTCTTTGTGATGGTAAGATTAGAATTATTTGATATACTATAAAATTATATATGTTGCAAATAAAAGAAGAAAACTAAGTTGGAAGGGGAGATTGTGTGTGGCACTCATCACACATTTTCCCAACACCAGTTCTCATGTCTACTTCCTCTCAGTCTGTGATCCCAGTCTCTTTGAGACATAAATTCTGTCGCATTACTTTGCAGTGGGGCCATTTGTTCACACCCTCTTGCCTCCGAAGGGTTATGTATTGTAAAATGATCATCTTTATAAGCAACACCTTAGGAAACATGATGTGATTTAGGATTTTGTTGACGGAAAGCCCTCATGGATTTGCTTTTATATAAGGTAACAAGAGTCTGTCTGGCAGCTTTGTCAATTTGGAGGGGGAGTGGGAGTGGGGGGTTGAAAACATAAGTGGCTTTTTGGAGGTGTCCTGTCATGGAAGAAAAAATGCTAATGAATCCTATCCCTGGTGAAGAGGGAGTGAGTTCAACACTGCCTGCACTAGCGAGTGATTTAAAGCATGTTAATGAGTCCAGTTATAATTACAACTACCATTACCTACTTTTTCTCACAGGTCCTCTTGTAATTTAATTTCTGATATCTCTTCTTTTGAAGTGGCTCTCTTGAGGTTTTTCTGCAAGACTGTCTGATTCCTTGACCACCCAACAGGCTGAAAAAAATAGAGGCAGAAACAGAAAAATACTGCCATATCAGCCAGGTGGAGATTGAGTAGTTCTCTCCTCATCATCATTTCTTACCTTAGATTTGCCTATAATTTTACAAAATTACACAATTTCAGCACATCTTTCTTTGATAACACAATGAGCCACTGAGTGAAAAGTGTGCTATATTTATGTCCTGTATTGTGTACAGTACAGTGAGAAAGAGGGTCTTGCTTGGCTTGGTTAGCTTTTCCGCATGTTCTATTGTATCTTGTGTTTTCACTTATTATTTTTACCCCATTTTTCTTAACTCATACCACATTTTATGCTTTTATACTGTCTCTTTTACTGTTTTATACATATTGGTTGTTATAACTTTGAGCTTCTGCGGCCGCTTTCCAATGTGCTTCAACCATAAAACGGCAAATAAACTGACTCTGACTTTGACTCTGCGAAACATGAGCCTGAAAACAAACTATCGAGATTGCTGTGTCTTTCTGATGTTGCAACAAGGCAATTGCCATTCTCAGCCACGGCCCAAAGACCAGCTCAGTCAAAATTTTTTTTTCAAGAAATATGGGGAGGCTCAGATCGTTTCATCACTTAAATCCACAAACATAGCCCTTCTGAGCGGCAATGGCAATGTTAAAAAAAATAAAATAAATGAATAAAAATAGTGCATAAAAATGTCTTGATCCCCAAAGGTTTTGTTGTCTCTGTTGTTTGGTCACCTATAGTTGTTTGTTTGAAGTCTCTTCCTTGTCAGATATTCAACAGTGTCAAACCGCATGTTGTGCTGTCGCTTTGACAGTGGGAACTCTCCCTGACTTTCAGGCTGGTGAAAATGTCATTTTTGTACATCATAACACACACAAACACACAATAATATCAGCCACAATTTGCGCTGTTTGTTAAACGCTTCAAATTAAAGATCATGTTTGTTGTTACATAGATCTCCAAGTGTCACGCAGAAGGTCCAAACAAACAGAAAAACAACATGAGGCCTTGTGCATTCATGAATATTTTGTTTGCATCATCGATTACTGGATGACTTTAAATTCTCTAATCCTTGTGCATGCATGCTTCATTTAGTTATTAAGAGCATGCCAACATATGTGTGAAAGACTAGAATAACAACTGTGTTATTCACAGTCCCTTCAGTACATCCATATATTTCTGTGAAATCCATGAAATCCAAGCAACACATTTAGATGAGATTTTACATGGCAGCTGTCACTATATATTTTACATCACATTAACACTGACACAACACTGACATTTTATCTTGAGCTACTGCAGCTGCAGAAACTAAACTTTCAACTTGGTACTGCTTTGGTTTCTGCTTTAGCAGGGCAGCGGTCCCATGTTCCAGGGCTGAGGTGCCTCCGAGTGCTGATTTCATTCCTTCATCTACATGTTATCAGCTATGATGCTAAATGCATTTTGAGTTGATTTTCTCAAATCGCAGATTTCCGAAACTTCTCTGTATTTCAGTTACAGGACATATCTCAAACACTGGCTCAACTCAAAATTGCACTTTCGACTCAGTTTCAGCATTGTTTATATTTCTGTTTATGTGATGCAATGCTCTTTTTTTATCTGTCACCTGCAGTGGTATCATAGATATACATTTTTACTCTCTCCAAGCAATTTTAACACTGTGTTTTTTGATGTTCATTTATTATTGTTGCATTTTTTCCGGAAAAAAATTAATGAATACAACAGCTATTCAGCTTGTTAATCTACTTGTGAAAGTTGGAAGTTTTTATTTTGTAATTGATGTACTTCATTTGCAATTTTCTCTGACTAAGCACTAATGGTTTTATCAGCTAAACTGAGTGACAGTCATCACCTCATTTGCATTTACACCTAATTTGCTCTTCACTTTCTATCGCAGGTAACATCTTATTCAAATTTTCTTTAATTTCAGGAGAAGTCTAGTCATGTCCAGGATATATCCATTTAATACATTTACATTCTAGCCATGTATTAGTATTTTCTTTGCTTAATTGAAATTGCTATTAGTTTTTCTGTCACGGACGCTTGTTTCCATAGCAGCGATCATTGACGTCAGTGTTGCTATGACGTCCTCATCCTCTTGACTTGTTTGCTTTTATGTTCACTTTCTCAGTTGGGTCAGATCCTCATTTCGGTGCCATTAATCTCTCATGTTTTAGCACCTTTCCACATTTACAGACTCATAGAGCTCTAGACGTAATACATTTTTTTTTTTGGTTTATAAGAGGTACTCTTGCCTGCTGTGTATGCTTAGTTACAGGTGAACAGCCTGCTGTGAATATTTTAGAGGGGTCTATCTTGTTTTCACGGCAGCATTGAGCCCAGCACTTTTTGGCTCTTGACAGTTGACAAATACTCCCCCTGTGAGATTTAATCTTAATTCCTCAGAGAGTCTTACTCTGCACACCAGACAGGGAACCTAGCATTTCATTATCAGTGCCACCATGGTGAGAAATATTAAAGGAAGCAATCAAACTTTTGTGGTAAAACTAAAACATCAAGTTGAACATGTGAGCCATGCAGTACAAGGGATTTGTTTTTTAGAAAGAATTTAAAGAATTCTTTATACTAATAAGAATTTTTCAAACCTTTTCGTATAAAATGCTTGTTCACTACAGACGCAGTTGGTTACTCCTTCAACCACTTTATTAGTTATTTTGCTGTCAAACTGTTGCACTGCAAGCCAAGGCATATTTCAGATTTTCTCTACTCTGAAACTGAAGCGGCCCCAGAGCTGTGTTCTTTCCAGTTGTTTCTTCCACGTTGAAGCTTAATTTCCTCTTGCTGTGAACTTAAAATGATAGTAATTCAATAAAGCAACAATAAGTCTAACTATAGGTTTAGGTGTGTGTTTAGGTGGGTTGATCCCATCAATGCAGCTGATCTTGTTTTGCTCAGTTTATTAGAACGGATGACAAACAATCACTGAAAGCTACTGGGACCCAAACCCTGATAAATGGTCAATCAAGTCCCGGAGGAA
Source organism: Echeneis naucrates (assembly GCF_900963305.1). NCBI lineage: Eukaryota > Metazoa > Chordata > Actinopteri > Carangiformes > Echeneidae > Echeneis > Echeneis naucrates. Next base: position 3,567,873 of record NC_042527.1, read on the forward strand.
ACCCACGCAGGCACAGGGAGAACATACAAACTCCATACAGAAAGGAACCAAGCCCGCAACCTTCTTGTTGTGGGGCACAAGCAGTAACCACTATGCAACCATGTTGCCCCCTTTTCTTCGTTTATTATTTTTAATTTGAAAAGCTCACTGTCACTGTTTCATCTTCATGACCAAACATTAAAAAAAAAAAAAAAAAAAGGAGAGAATGACTAATAGGTTAATCAATATTTCCCTTTAGCCCATTTAGACTAGACTGGTCACACTTACACAAATGGCACTTAAGGGGCTCAAAAACAAATATTGCCTGAATCACAGCCACCCGTTTACTTAAAGTCTCACCATTTGGCTGTGTATTATAAATCCTCTCATATGGATTTGAGATTGTTCCGAAGGATTTCAGGCACTTACCAAATTGGAGTGGAAACTCAGTGTCCTTTTCTTGCTAATGGAGACAATGCAAAGCTGCCTCAGTCTTATAGATGTTGGTTCTGAGTGTCTGTCATTTATCCTGCCTGGAGGTTTTGCAATAGTGAGTGCCTGAATGTCGATGTTTGCTGCTGTGATGCTTTTTCCTGAGACATCATTTAGTTGAACTTAGTCTGTACCCCCAGTGGACCTGTTCAGTCTAAGACAATGTCTCATTGTTTTGCCTGTGATCCCAGATCACAGACATATTTAGTTTAAGTGTGCATTTCATCATCACAAAGACATTCAGATTCTTCCATTGCACAGAATCTAATGTGAACAAGAACTGGGTTCTTCTTCAGCAGTTTGAAAGATGCAACTGCTCTTTTTGACCCTTGTTTGCATCAGAATCTATTCAAAATTGCAGTCTTTTTTTTTATAGAGGGACAAAACTTCTTCACAGCTTCTATTTCCGCTATTTCCGCTTTTATTGCGCGACTGTGGATAAATTGCTGCCAGCAAACTTGGATCCTCTCAGCCTTTGTGCTTGATAGCGACAAAACATGATTATTTGTTCTTTGAAAATCCATAGCATCTGTTTTGGTGAAGAGCAGGAGCATCAGCACCACTGACTTTCTGTTTTCTCAAGGCCGCATTTATTTCAACTGGTATATGTAATCTGTGTTGTTAATTGCTTGACAATTATGCTCAGTGCACATTTTTCTCCCTGCCTTAGAAAGACAAATCAGAAAAACTGTATTGTCCATTGCAAAGCGGTAGAAATCCATATACGTGACTCTCAAATGTACACAGAACAGACCCAGCAGTAATCCAAACATAGAACACTGTATCATAACATTGCATAGGCAGGTTAAATATTGTTTAGAAGAGTGAAAGCATTGTTTAAATTCTATTATGACTTCTCCTCATGTCAATGAAATCAGATATGAGAGATTTCTGGATTATTGTTGTCCTGGCTGGAGAGACTGCAATTGTGGCATGGTGGGAGGAGTTGAAACGAAGAGTGGGTGTGAAGGGTCACATTCAAAAATGCTCTCAGCACATGAATATAAACATGAAATATTTGTTCAAGCTTTGTAGCGAAAGTTGAGCGTCAATAGATGTCTCAATTGGTATTGTTTGACTGTGTTATCAGTGTATCACTGTTTCAACCATCAAGCTGTAATTTTTTCCTCATGTCACATCTTAGAGCGACAGCTGTAAGAAATAGAAAATTCATTTGATGTGCAATGCAGATCTATTTTAAAAAATGATGACATAATCCTGAAATGTTATTGTCAGGCTGCCATAAGGGCCTACCAGAAGATACAGTTTATAGCCACACACATACACCAGTTTATCCAAAGATGAGTCTCATGTTTCAAGCAGGCTGCAGAATTTATAGATAGGAAATCTATTTCCTGTCAGGAAGGTGGCATCGTCTGCATTGTGATCAAGACATCAGCTGCTCGTTTTGCCAAAAACTCTGTATAGGCTAGTATTACTGGTATTCCTGCACTGGTTCTGTTTACATTAGGGTGCAATTGTGGTGAATATAATGCAATACTTTTGTTTATTTAAAAACTTAAATTGCCTGCTCGCTCAGTGGTTGGTTGGGTGATAAAACATCAACAGCATCTGTTGCTTAGCAACAGAAAGAGTTAAAATTAAATGTCTCAAGAGTCAAAATAAAAGCACACAAACTACATATTCCCCCTGTTCTCAGTTCAGCAGTCATTATGCTAAAATGAAAAGTCTTCTGAGAATGAATTTGGGCTCTGTTATGTTCTGAGGTCAGATGTGGGCTGTGAATTAGGAGCTGCTCGTGGTGGGACACAACAGCTTGGGGGTCAGTCAGCTCACCACTTTGGTCCACAATTAAAAAATGACAACTATTTAGTTTGTGATTACCTATTAATGTACAGTCAATATCTCCAAAGGATATATATATACATATATATATATATATATATATATATATATATACATTGCATTATTTGACTTCAGTTCATGATGAATATTTGACAAAATTCTAAACATAGCTTTGTGCTCATTTTGTACCAATAAGAGAACATGCTTTTTCTGAGAGAAGTAGCTCCATCTTTTCCTATTTAGTGCAAAAGGAATTTGTCTGCAGAGCTTTAACAGCATGCTGAATAATGCCCTGGAAGACCTTCCTCTCTGCTAATAAACAGTTTTACAGGGAAACTGTACAGTGAATATTGCTTTATTATTAAATCAGTTGCGTGAAATGCTGCCGAAACAATGGTGTCATCAGAAAAAAACTGTTCCACCAGTGAAGTAAAACAACGCCAACATCTGTGCTGTCAGATAGTCATGGCTGCCAGTAATATTTAAAGTGCTCATCCCCAATCTGCACATATTGTTTTTAAGCAACAAAAAAAAAAAAAAACTGGTGAGGCAAAAGCTCTTCTTACTTTGTCACACTGACATTGCAGCCAACAGTATTTTCAGTCCCCAGTTGTCTCTGAGGGATCTTCTCCAGTTTAATCAAATGCTTTGTTGCGGTTGAGGATTTTTAGGGCTCTTGTCACTGGTTAACGTGAATTTTATTTCATGTCACACAGATCCCGCTGAGGAAGCAAATCTTCTGTAGCTTTGATGGATTTTCCCCCTGACTTTGTTTATTCGGATTCCACCAACACTTGTAAGACAAGCTTGAATACATGGCCTCTAATTATAGCCAAAACCCCAGCTAAAACACACTCATCTAAAATGTATTAAGGATGTATTGCAGTGTCAGAGCAGTTGGTTTATCCAACTGTTTTGCACCCAGGATATGTCGGTCATCGTCCTTAAAATCATAATGTGGCTCCAATCGGCGAGGCTCCGTTCACTGTTGAGGAGAGGGATGTTCACTATCTCACCCAAATGCAAAATGGAAAATCGTTGAAGAATGTGAATGGGATCATTCCCTTAGACAAAAGTGTTCTCTTCTCTTCTCTTTTGATTTTTATTAATTTTGTTGGTTTGTTTTTAGATTCGTCCTGAATTCTTCCCTGCTTATGGAATCACATCTTTCATCAGCTGCCAAATGAAATAGACAAGAGTGATGTTGGAAATGTCTTGCAAAAGACAACATTCAGATACATGTGTGTGTTCAGCTGTCTTCGTATATTTTCATCTCATCTCATGTACCGTTTGTCCTACGGAAGTCAACCCACCGTTGACTTTCTTAGGGAGTCATGAACGATGAATGAATGATCATCTGAGACTCTGAAATCTTCCTCTGATGTCATACATTTTATGGTCGGATTAATTCATGAAATGGACAACACTTTAATCCACCATGGATGTATACAGCGATGAGCCCTAACATTATCGCTACTCTAATATTATGTAGTTCCCCGTTTCAAATGTCAGTGCCTCCTCTGTAATTTCTTTGTTTTCATCTCGCAAAAGAAAACCATATTCGGAGGGGGAGGTGTAGCTGAGGAGGAGTGAGGGCTGGATCTGTCCTCCTGCTGTGTTTTCTATCCCATTTGTATGGTATAGTCTGTCAGTCACACAGTAACCACACCCCCAATTTTTACGCCGCTTTGGGGTCTATTTTCCTCTAAATGGGACCATCAATTAAAAAAATTTAACATATAGAAATTTATTATTATATTAATGTTGTATCAAAGACTTGACACCAGACACTGAGACCATAAACTCATGTACCAAACTAGTAAGACAACTTTCCCATAGAGTTCAGTACAATCTGGCTTCTATTGACAAGCACCCTGATGTCCTCTTTAATTGACTATGTTTTGCCCAAAAGCAGCCCTGACCTTTTTACCTATCAATTACTTCTTTAGACCTTTGAAGGTGTGATACAGCCATTCACAAAGTGTAAGATCTGTTGGTGGTGGACAGGGGACAGCAAAGAAAACTTGACTGTTCTGCAGCTACAGAACAAACTGTGGTTCTGTGTGTTCTGACAACTTTCTATCAGAACCAGCATGAACTTCTTCAGCATTTTGAGCTCCAGTATCTCTTGGATTATCGGATCAGGCCACATGGTCCAGCCTTCACTCTGGTTTTCTTTCCTTGGACCACCTTTAGTGGGCCCGGGTCTCTGCAGACCGGGCTCATGCCACAGAGCTGCAAAGTTGGAGATGCTCTGACTCAGTCACGTACACGTCACAGTTTGGTTCTCGTCTAAATCTTTCTCATCCTCACACCTGAAGAAGGATCTTCATCACATCAACTTCAGGACTGAATTATTCGCCTGACGCGTTGCCATGCACCTGACAGGTGCCATGGCAACCACATCATCAATGATATGTCAGTGGTCAAAATGCTACGGCTGAGCATATATTTAAATAACACAATATAAACAGCACACAATTTCAATGAGTACATTATTGAAAAATAAACGCTATGAAGCCACCAGCAACCAACAGTAGGTCTTTACAATGGTATGATGTTAAGATACAGTCACAGGAGCTGAGAAATGTCATGCCATCACGAGATATGCATTCATTCATATGCGTTTATTGAAGCACAAAGTTGTTCGCAAGGGCCATTCATTATCTTGTTTAAATACATAGCATTTAATTTGCTCATAATCGCTTAGATAATTCAATATGCATAAGCAAAAAAAAGGACCATGGAATCCCCAGGGACACAAACAAACAGTGTTATGGGAAAGTATTACAAATTCATGGACCATTGTTATCGATCTGGAACAGCAACAGACTTTCACTGCCGTATAAACGGTGTGAGAGGCAGTACATAGCTCACGTTCAATCCGATCACTTTAAGTCATATTCAAATTAATTCCAATAAAAGTGAATTTTCAAAGCAGTGCAATCATTTTAAGTCGCACGAGGAAAAAAAGAAGCATCGAGTGTACTCACAAGAAATCGGCTTGCTTAGTTTATGTCACTGCTCTTCCGGCCAGTGACATTATTTTTCTTATGTCTTCTCTTTTTGACACATAACTCTACAAAACCCAGGAAGGTGAAATAGAAAACACTACAGCTCCATTGTAATCAAACATTAAGGATTAATACCCCCGAAACTGAGCATTTCTCACAGTGTGGTATGGCACAAGTAACTTATTTAAGATATTATGTTTAATTGTTGCTTATGATGTCAGCCTTTAAAAGAAACTACTGCTTAGGGTGCATCAGTTGACACTTTGTGATTGATGGCATCTGTCAAAAAATGGTCAGGTGACATTAGAAGGAAAACAGAGAACTAACAGTTAGGTGAGAGTTAGCCTGCTGTGGGACTGAGCTAAATGTCTCCAGTTGTCTGCGGCCTGATAACTTTCAAACACTGACAAGGGATGAAAATCAAAACAAGCAACTAAAACCTCAACAGACGAGCGTTCAGTTTAATTTTAATGTTGTCAGGCCGAGTAGATCAGGAGCATTGTTCAATATTTTGACAGCCTCGGTTTGATTCCGAGGTGGCACGACTCTGTGCTTTTATAATTTTTCATTTGACCTATTGAATAAAAACATCAAAATGCAACAGAAAAACAAAACAAACAAATTAATAAAAACAACAACAGACTTTTCCTCAAAATTCACCACAGTGCAACTAAAGAAGCAAACAACAATGCTTGTGGGGATGTTTGGTGATTAGATGGCCCATAAGTGCTATCTTAGTGGTTAAGTAGTCCTTAAGTGGCTGAAAAAGTTAGAAATACGACACTAAACACTGAAGTTTGACGCAACCGGACAGGTATACTGTTATCTTGAGGCAGCCAGAGGTGAAGGAATATCTTCTTTGACATCAGTGGTGCAGAATATCTTTGGTACATTCTCAAGATATACATGGGCCTCTATGGGCTGGTGGTGCACAGCACATACATACAAACTCTGAACAGCACGACTCAGACGGCACTGGTAGGTGTGTTTGAGTGCCTCTGAAGGTGAGAGATAGAATATGTGGATTTGCTTTCTTAAAACTTGAGGCACTAATCCCATTTTACCCAGTGAATGTGGGGGGTTGCGTTAAAAGACACAGCAAGAGTGAGCATACAAATCCTTTGAACCATCCATTTGACTTGTCAACCACCTTTAAATTATCAAAAGCAGATTTGGACACTTCCTTAACAAACTTTACACCCCAGCTTAGAACCTATTAATGAAACATGCTTGTTTCATCTACTCTTTTCTCAACACTGACTCCAAACAGCGCGGCCTTCTTGGATGGAGTTTACAGTCTGTTAGAAAATATGGTATGGTAGAGTAGGAGCTCTAGAATCAATGAAGTAGAATGTTAAAGGTTTCCAAGGTTTATAAGGTTCATATTCATCCCCACAAGCAGCCTCAGTGATTCTGCTGAAATTAATTTAAGTCCTTAAATTCTATTTTGCTAGTCACATAGATTTCTTCTCCAACACTGCTAAAGCCACAGCATAGCGCTTTCAACATAAAGAGATCAAAGATTTGAAATTTGATTCAATCCTTCAAATTGAAAGTCCATTCATCCAACATGTGTCTTCTCATATTTGTAGCGTTTCCTCACTGCTTGTGTTTGTGTTCAGCACATAATGAAAGACTTTCTTTCCCTGCATCTCTATTAATAATATGAAGACTTTTCGATAGGCTCAGACCTTGAATTAGATTATGTGTTCACTTGCATCGCTGATATTTGGATCATCTGTGAAAGGTTTTGTCTGCAAACAGCGCACCACACAGGCCCTCAAATTCACAGCTCAAGGTGAGCAGCGATCTGCTCACGTTACCAGTGTCTTCTCACAGAGAAGTTAAAAAGACCTATCCAATTGTACTTGAAAAGCTGCATTTACAATAATGTTGCTGCATTTTCTGCAGGAAAGTCATGAGAGGTCTTCTTCCAGTCCAAACAAAGAGCTACAACAGTGAACCCCGGTTGTTAAATGATATCACTAATCTTAAACCAACACACAGGGGAAAAAGTCATTTCAGAACCTCTTCTATGGAAAATGACACTTTTCTTCTTGGCTTTCATCTCCATTAACCCACTTTTCAATTACTGAGAAAACTTTAGTGCACTGATCTATTTCTGCACGCAATCCAGCAGTGGGTTCATCCTCTGGTCTTTTCTTGTTGCCTTCTTAGCAAGGCCAAAATTCCCCAACGCAAGTCTGGAGCTTTTATTTTATTTCACTGTAAGTGTTTTGTGTGCATGTTTGTGCGTGTGTATGTGTGTGTGTGTGTGTGTGTGTGTGTGTGTGTGTGTGTGTGAATCCAACAGCGGGTTCAACTTTCTTGAACCCAGACGGGGACTCTGGGACGGAGGCAGACAGTGAGCCTCAGCTGGCTTTTTACACCGACCCAAACCGCAGTCGCCGCCGGAGTCGAGGTATGAGAAATGGTAACGCCAACAGCGCGTGGGGCTCTGGGGGTAAGGAGGACTCATACACCTACAGACAGTTAATCCCGCCGTCTGATGGTATTACCATCGCCACGACGCATGACAAGTAACCTTTCCAGTGAATACGGAAAATGGATATCTCCAGTGTTGTGTGCGTGTGCTCATGACGTTTGACTCTTGAAGGAAATGTATATATTTAAGTAGGCATAGTGTTCAGAGTGGTCTGTGAGCATGTGAACTGATCTCAGTGCATCTGCATACAATCTTGTTGACTGTAATCAAACAAGATGATGAGATCAGAGGCTCTCCGTGTAGAATATTTCAATATCACTTAGATCATGTGATGTGATAAGCACCGCATTTTGAAATAATATTGAACACAAATATTATTTCTACGGGAAATCCTTTGCAAATGCTGCCAGAGTGAAGTGGTGCAACACGCTATTTCTGTCAGCATGCTATATCCTTGCAGCTTTGATGTACATTAATGGGGTGTGGATGAGAGATAGAGAAGGTGGGGGGTGGAAAAAAAGAAACAATTCCCTCAAAATAATAGCTGCTGTCAGAGGGTGTTACAAGCCTTCACAATGCCTCCAAGCCAATTGTTCCCCCGTGATGTGCACAGGTGTCACAAACACAGCAGTGCCTCCAGAAGTGTGGCCAACACCTTTAATTAGAGGTTTAAGAATAGAATAAAATGGCTGCAGCGCTACCCTAACTACGTTGTTTAGATCCAGAGGAAAAAGGATGATTCATTAGGGCTGACAAAAGGGGGCGGGATGATGACAGAAGAATGAAAATATAATTTCGTGCCATAGTCAAAATGACTGCTGAAGATAAGTGATAAGTGTTATCACACATCGGAAACTTTTGAAAATACAAATTACAAAAGGAATATGATGCTCCCCATCCAGCTACTTCATATAATAAACAAACTTTATCCTTAATTGGGTAGGTCAGTTTTTACTTTGACTTTTGTTTGAAGGCTTGCCTTGGGAAGCTTTTAAAAAAGCCAGGGCTGCCAGAGAAATTTCAAAGTGGCAATGTAATCTAAAGCTATTCTGTTGGTGGATAAAAAAAACAAAAAAAACCTCTTTAAACAAAGCGTGACTGGCTATAGTCGAGGTCACAGGGATTTTGTGTCTGTGTGTATCTCTGCATGTATGCATGGCCCTTTGGGTATGAGGTCATGTTCAACACTTTCTGTTTTGTGCTCTGCAGCAAAAGAGATAAGGGAAGCGCTCTTGATCTACCAGTGAGGAAGAGCGGAGGAAAGAATGAAAGAAGGAAGGTTTACAAACAACCTTTGAACTTTTTCTTTTTTTTTAATAGCGGGTCATGTCACTTTTTTTCCCCCTCCACATCCCACCGTGGACGTTAACACCATCCAAAAGTAAACCTGATTTCTGAGCCACTGAGCCCTGCCTGCTCTAAACCTCCCAAAGGCCTGGGGATTTTGATACAAAGGTCCTTTTCATGGGTGCTAAACCCATTTCTTTTTTGGCCCGTTTGTAAAACTACATCCTCCGTAGGCTGTGTATACATATGTTTGTGTGGCTGTGTGCATGTGTGGTGTGGTAAAATAAAGTAGAAAATAAAGTGCCTCACATATCTTATTTTTCCCTTTCCCACCTCCCCCCAACTCCCTCCCTGTGTATTTTTCCTTTCTCACCAGCAGGTTCCCCCCGAAGCCCCATCAACAAGACCACCCTGACTCTGATCAGCGTCATCAGCTGTTTGATTGGCCTGGTTTACACCTCTCACCTCTCATGCAGCCTCTCGGTCCGAGTTATCCTACATGTGCCGGAGCACCTCATCGCTGATGGTAAGGCTCCGGATTGTTAATCCCGCATAACACTGCCCATACCAATTACCTTTGTGGGTGCTGAAAGCCCCATGGGGCTGAGCTGGCATTTTTTTCTGCCATTCTCCGGAGAATTCGACTCGCTACATCTCCCGAGCCGATTGTCCGCGCTTCATGGTCGAGATGCTGATTTGCTTTGCTCTCAGAAAGACAAAGGTAAATATCAGGTTGACCCCCCCGTGCCTGCTTCCCGGTTTTCCCACGTGACACTGCACTACAGACGTGGCCTCAAAGCATCGTAGCACATTAAAGCCAAGTTGTGCTGGCCACCCACAGAAAGCCCCCTACATCAGACCCGGTGTACTTTGTGATATGTTGAGCCATCTCACTTATGTATTTCAATGTAGCACCGGACGAAAGAAAAAAATATCACTGTGGCTCCCACTGGTTCATTGGTATTTCTCAGCTGTCACAGGAGTGAGCTGGTAGTCCAGATATATTATAGACTGTGACTAGGCCCACTCATCTATCATCTGGAAGTCTGATTTGATTCGTAGAGCTGCTGCTTTCTGCTGGTATACACTGGCCTGCCAAGGAGATATTAAAATTCCAGGGAGGCGTCCAAGGTGGGAACTTTGAAAGGAGAGATGAAAGATGGTGAATTCGCCTGTTGAATTACAAACCTGGGATCGATTTAGAATGTTTCCATAAATGTCTCCACAATCTCATCAGACTTGATTTGATGTCACAGTGAATCAGATGAAAATCTGGATTCCACCACAGGGGAAATAAGCTATTAATGCCAACAGCTGTGCATATGCCTGCTTTTAAATATGGTGAAGAGAAGACACAGAAATGTAGAGTCACACCTCTCTTCTTGCCTTTCACCTCAGGGGAAGTAATCAACTGGAGATGTTTGTGTTCTTATGCGGGATAACAATGTCTAGCACTAGTATATATAAAAAAGGACAGAAGAAACTTTTTTGTGCGACCAACTTGGAGACGGTCTGAAGTAGAAATACAGAAATGGGATTTTATTTCAGATTGCATTCTGTGTTTATGGGTTTCTATTATCACGCATGATAAAACAATTTTGAAGGGCGAGCAGTATACGGTACGTAACCTGCTCATGCCAACAACAGCTAGGAAAATTGGCCACAGGAAACCTCAGTCACATTTCACTCACCCTGTTGCATATGGGAGTCAGAGAATGTTGAAAAATACAAATGCAGCAGACAGGAAGCAATCTTCTGTGTGACCGGCCGCTTAAATCCACAAATGTCAAGCTTGTGGTGGCATTAGAGAAAAAGTCAAGGGAATCACCAAAGGCATTAGGAGTCATCCTACGGGAACCATGAACGTTTGTACAAATGTCAATTTATCTGAAAGTTGCTGAGATTTTTTCGACCCACCAACTGGCTGCATGCTTAATGACACTAGTCACTAGTGTGATTAAAAAACCACAGTAGTCATTGGCCAAAACAATGGATTCTCCCATTGAATGGACCAAGAAGAAACAGGGATGGGATCAGAACAAAAATGGTGTTAAAAAAAAAAAAAAAAACAGGACAGAGCAGACAACGTAAGAACCTCCAAAAGAATCAACCGACTTTGCTCCTAAGTCTGTAGATCAGTCTATTTTACCCAGACAGCCTTTGCAACATGTCTGCAATTAAAACACTAAAACTTCAACTCTCAGAATGCTTCATTGAGTATGTTTGCAATTTTAGTAGGTAAAAGCAGTTGTGATTTTATGTGTTATGTTTATTTCTTCTGGGTGCAAAATGCTGTAAAGGTGCAAAAAACCTGCCAAAGTTAGAAACATTAAAACAGAACTGTTGAACTGATTTTTTGGCAGAAAACTTCGGTGGTCAATTAATGTTTTTGTCATATTCTTTCTGCAACAAACTATTTGGAGATGTTGTCTGGCTGAAATGTCAAGTTGCTGGGAGACACCAGAGACCACTATAAAGTGAATGTGTCCTCTGCTGCTAGATAGGATAGTAAATAACAACTACATTATAAAATAAGTAATTGAGTCATTTTATAGTTTTTAGTGTGAAACTTGAAGTGTGACACTTCTTTAAATGTTTTTTCCACTGCTTTGGTATCACACTCATAAATATCTACATTCATATCTCGTGTTAAGTTTACTTTTACTTCAATCAGCTATGAAACCACTCAGGCCTTGCCGGGAACTGAACCTGTGGCCTCCTTAGTGTACTAATCACGATGCCGCCATGTTTCCAGAATAAATATCTATCTCTCTCGCTATATATTGTTGTGGCAGAAATACGTGGAAAAAAAGGATCAGGTAATCCGAGTCAGATGGGGAATCTCTTTATTCACATCAGCCCTTCTAACAACGTAGTCAGAGACAGAAAAACCAACCACACAACATGTGCAATGCATTCTTACACCAAAGACAGGCTGTGTGTGTATTGTGTGGATAGCCTTCACCCTTTTCTTGAACTTCAACCATGGTGATTATGCAATGCTGTGTGTGTGTGTGTGGTGTTGTTCTCTTTCCTGGCACCCCAGATATCTTCTACTTCTTGTTTTATCTTGATTGCAGCTAGAGAAGGTCCTGATGATCTGACTCTCATACTGAACTGTCATGAACAGAGTCAAGGCCAGAAACAAGGCCTCTGGACACTGTCCTTCCCCAACAATATAGAGAGAGATAGATATATATGGTCAGAGGTCACTTAGATCCATCCCTTTTGAAAATATAAACAAACCATTAATTTTAGTGTCAGAATCCACTTCATCGTGTGGAAACAAAAATATGACTCCCCCGACCAGAGATCAAACAAGAAATAAAATGTGTCATAAAAGCAGAATCGTGGCTGATTGGTATTTTATGTTTGAAAGTTTCCCGAAGCAGTTTTTACAACTCTCCGCAATTAAGCAAAAAAGATGTGCCCAGTCGTTTGCAGAGTGTGCTCTAGTTTTAAAGGGCCCATCAAAAAAGATGGCTCTAAGTAGGGCGCGCAGAGCCTGCCAGGAAGTCATTCAATATGCCTGGGTTAGCGAATGTCCAGTGTATACCGTGCATGCAAATAGTGAGGCCTTTGGTCAATCAGTCTCACTGCCAAATCACATCAATCACACAGCAGATAACTCGGTGTCCTTCTCCAGACAGTCCCAAACTGACGAGGGAACATTTCGCCTGCACGTCTTCATCTCTGTTTTGATTGGCTCTCTTCAGGAAGAGTCTTAATTCTGACATGACAGCTTTAGCGCTGCAAACCCCGACAATGGACACTTTAAGAGCACTCGGTGATTACACCATTTAAAGGAAACAAGCATTTTATGATGCACCCTTCAACAGCATGGCAATTAAAGCATAAGTAGAGAGGTTTGAAATAAAACAGACACATTAATGCCACTGTCCCCCTACAGCAGGAGAATCCTCAACAAACGTATATATATACATACACTTCAAAATTAGATGGAATGTATTAAACGTCTTTCAAAGCTGCACTGAAACACAATCTTTGGTGACATTAGTGAGACTGTTACTTGTAGAGTAGCTTGAATAAATTCAGACTAATTTTTATTACACACCTTGAATTTGGGCCAAGTTACCATCTGGTCTGATTGTATCTAATTTAACCTCTATGGCCCAGATCCTAAACACAGCTGAATGGAATGTATGTATATATGAAGTCACTGACTGAGCAAGTAACACGCTATATTTGTCCATTATGCAATTTCACACTCCACCAGTAGGAAGCTTTTTCACAAAATCTGTAGCCGGAACAGAGATGCTTGCATGTCCTTCGATATGTTCAACATCTGCTTGCATGGATTCTCTTACAGCTAATGACACCCAGTTGTACCGGCCAGTGTTGCCTGACAACACCCCTGTCTGATTGTGGGTCTCTGCCGCTTTGGACTAAACGCCTCCAAGACTGATTTAACTCCATCCCAGCCAATCAGCCTCTCTGGCATGATGTCAACATCCAAAATCGCTTCTTCATCCCCGACTAAGGGCACAAGAAAACCTGACTCTCGTGTTGAAGTGTCCTTCTCTGATCAGCTTGCATATGTGTTTCAGTCATGATGCTTTGTCCTATATAACATCAGGAAAATGAGGCCTATGTGACTCAGTACACCATGCAGCCCTTGGTATAGGTCTCGGGTGTCTCTTACTTCAGCTACTTGACAAATAGCTCAGTGAAATCCATACACATGGTCCGGAACGCAGCAGCCCCTCTTGACTTCAATCAGTCCACAAGTGCACATCACTCAGCTTCTCATCGACTAACCACGGTCGCTTGGATAAAAGTCAATAATGTTTCCCTTCGAAGTGACTTCAGAGTTTGCTCCATCTACATCAACTCAGTCCTTCAGCTGTATGCTCCTTCATGAATATTGTGTCATCACAATCCCTGCAAAGAAAGCAATCTCAGTCTAGACCGGCGTTGTCTGAGGTTCCTGGATGTTGGAACCCCAACTTTCAGGAACCTCCTCAAAGACAGTTCTAACTAAACTGAACTAAAATCCCAACATGTAGAATCGTTTGTTGCAGGTTGGCACGTATTCAATCATATTCTACCGTATTCTTCATTTCTCACTATCAAAATCTGTGAAAACATTTAGCATAATAGTTGTAAGGTAATCTGTTGTGTCACTTACTTTGGTATCTTAGCCTGCTTGTTTTGTTTTTTTTATTCTTGGCTCTAAAATAGAACACTTCCCCTCTTTCAGAGACTTGCTCTGAGGTATGTCCATTCTACCCCAGGCACATGTGGAGTAACATTTGTCTCTGTATTATTAAATCAAATAGCAACCAAATTCAACCAAAAACAAGATTTGAGAGAAAGAGACAATAGGTTCCAATAAAAATAAAAATAAAAAGATTTGGAAACAGTTTTGAAGGCATATTTCTTGAATTTCAATCAAAAAAAGTATTTGGAAGAAAAAAAAATCAATGATCATTTTGCTTTATAAATCAGTCCTCTTTGTTTGCAAGTTAAAAAGATTGCAGGATTTACCAGGAACACTGAGACAAATAACTCTGAGGGAGAAGTGAACGCAACACCGATCTGGGTGCAAGTTTTGCAGGACAGGCAACACCATCTGTGTTCAAATCACCAATTAAAACAGAAGGCCTCCAAAGGCATGCATCATCCTCCTGCCCTTGGTTATAGATAAAAACAAAAGCAAACAGCATTATTATTGCTGCTGCTTCAGTGTGTGAACATAGTAGTATTTTAGTTAGTTAAGAAGCCTTAGCCTGCGACCGGACCCCAGATAAGCGGATGAAGATCCATCCAATTTTTTTTTTTAATCAAGGGTTTTTTTGTTTTGTTTTGTTTTTTTTCTCCTTTATTTAACTTATGGGAAGGGATGCTTCCAGTGGCAGAGGAAATTGAAATTCTTCCCTGTCTCTCCACCTCCCATTTATTCATTAACCATCTACAACCCTGTGCTTCTGTGCCAACACGTCTCTTCTACCTTCATTTCTTCCCTCTGCTGTGTCTTCGCATTCCCTCCTCCCTCTGTCCTCCATCTTCAGGATCAAGGTTCATTCTGCTGCAGGGAAGCCAGTTGGATGCTTCAGATTGGTTGAACCCCGCCCAGATCTTGTTGTACTACCAGCAGAATGCCAGTGGGCCCTGGGTCAATGAACTGTGCGGACGACGCCTCCTGGACCCCTGCGAGCACCAGTGTGACCAAGAGACAGGTAAGCCAGGAGAATGACAGACTCGAGTGTGAGTGCTGTGCTTTATCTGTGTTGCTAACGAAACCAGATATTTAGTGCTGCATTTACCCAGGTACATGGCATACATTCACCTCTGGCCTGCAAAGGTTTACTTTTAAAATTGCAGTGCACATCTGGCAGATTTGTGCAGTCATTCTCAAGTTTTTTTTTTTTTTTTTTTTTTTTTTTTTTTGTGCAATTTAAAGTGTTTGCTATGCAGAAATCTTTGCCCCCCTGATTTTAGCCTATAAAGCAGTGGCTTCTCCCAAGTGAGCTGTGAAGCTGCAGCAAATCTGGTTAGAAGCATTTTGTCTTAAGAACAACCTCAGGGAACAAAAGCTCCCACACCTGCTGAGGCTTGCAAGAGTTGAGACAAGCATAGATATGAAACAAACAGACCAGGGGACGTTTATCCTTTTTCGTCAAGTAAAAACATTTGAGAACGATGACACTGACAATGGCAGAGGGTGAGCTAAATGCAACATTAGATAATAACGTGGCAATATGAAAATATGCTGTGGCAAGTAAAAGGAAAATGTACAGTGGCATGCAAAGGTCAAGCATTTAAAATGTCAGCATTTCTCAAGCACGAAAGATAAAAGTAGGATACTGGTGTGTTTTAGAAGACTTACTGGCTTGAACCTCCTATTTCCGGATTTGTAGACATCTGACTTTCATCATAATTCTGTCCATGGAGGTCAATTGGAAGAGAAGATGAGAACTTAATGAACACCCACGTTGTTTTTCACCATCGGAGAACAGCTCTTGATAAGTAGAGAATGATGGAACCTTTTTTCTGGACCTCTAAGTAAACAGTTGCTAAAGGTACGATGATTTAAATGGTTGAAAATGAAGTAACATGATCAGGAGTGACTGAGGGAGCTTCGGTGATGATGTCATGACCTCCATTTATTGTATTCAAGAGATCTCTACTGCAAAGAGCATGCTAACCAGATGGCTCATCCCTTAATGTAATACCAGTGCATGGCAGTTGTTGCCGGATGAGTAAGTATGTCGTCCAGTTTGCCTTCAGTTATATTATATATTATATATTAGCATTAGGCAGTAACTTTCCACCTCTGGAGGCAGCTGCAGGCTGTCAACTAATCATGTAACTTTGTTATGATTTGGCACTATACAAAGAAATCTAATTTGATTTGATTCTTTTCTTCTGTCACTGTATTGACAGACTACCAACTGAAAAGATGCCTGTGAAACTGGAACTTGTGCTTGATGGAAGCATTATAGAACACACTTGAACACTCACCGCTGCAGGCAGCAAACACAGACATTCCAGGTGTTTTGCCACTGCAGAGCGCCAGTCCTGTAAAATGCCTTCAGATCTTGCAGTGTCCGCACGTGTCACCCCACCATTGGCTGAAAGCAGTGGCACTAAATCTTTCGTAAGAAAATGCTCCTCCTTTTCTGTTCTTCTTTTTCTTCTTTTTTTTTTTTATTTACAGGTGCAAACACGATTATGCTCACTCGTGCTGCAGGGCCTGAAACAGGAAATAGATTGCCTGCAGAGCCTGACCTGTTTTTCTCCAGAGGGGCTGTGTTTGAAGCCGATCAATTACACAAAGACCTGACATTTTCTATTTGTCATGTTGATGTTAAAGAGCAGTGCCGCATTTTTTTGAAAATAATACTCAGCTACCAATGTGGACATTTACATAGTGTCAGCTTCATCTTAAACAGCTTGTTTTTTTTTTTTTTTTTAACACATAGGCCAGGCATCTAACAACACAGACAAACTTTCCAGGTTTTTCTCATGTCTGTGTATATTCTCATCCATCTAGGTCATAGTCATATCCGGTCAACAATATAATCGATTGAATTTAAGGTTTGTTAAAGACGTTTTGCCTCTTATCCAAGGGACATCATCAGTTCGTAACGCATCATGACTAGTCCTCACTAGTCTGACCAACAGAGGAATTGGACCCAGGTATTAAGCTCTGTGGGAGTGTTCACACAGCCCCTGGTGACCAGTAGCTCATTAGTGGAGTTTCACTGACCGTTGATATTCATGTTAGGCCTCCAGTGAACAGCCGTTGTTAGGAGTCATGTCAGCCCGCTGGTGAAAGACATTCATGGTTGTTGGAGTCGCATGAGGTCAGTTTTGGGAAGCAGTTGTTGGAGGCTGCGTTGTTAATTCTCCTTGGTAAGGTTGACAGGGCAGCATTATAGATGGGAGATAGGTGGTGTCACAGACCCCTGTTTAGAGAAGTTTTCTCCACTTTTACATAGATGGCTTCTTTTACCCCTTTTTCAAACCATCTGTCCTCCATGTCAAAGATTTTAACATTGCTGTCCTCAAAGGAGTGTGCCTTTTCCTTTAAGGTTAAATAGACAGCTGAAACTGGAACTGAGGAGGTGGCCCTTCTGTGTTGTGCCATGCGTTTAATGGTTTAACGGTTGTTTGGTTTCACCAATATATAGGTCCTGACATTGCTCACTGCACTGGACTGCATATACCAGGTTGCTTTTGTGAGTGTGTGGTAACCTATCTTTGGATCCTTGCTGAGTCCGAGAGGCGAAGGAGGAGGTGAAACGTCTTTGACAAACCCAAGTTCAGTTGCGTTCAATTCAGTTGGTAGCCGGTTGGTTTTTTTCTCATCTATTTCTCTCATCAGTTGCGTCACATATAGTTTTGTCTTGCGCAGGAAATTTTGCGCTGTACCTGCAGAGATTAATTCTGGGTTGCAGTGATAAATATAAGCTTGATGGCCTGTCCGAAACAACTGATAAATTATGCTGGTGAAATGGTAAAGAAAAGCCAAATGTCAATAACTGATTGATGACACATCATATCAGTTTTTCTTCCTGACTGAAAAATGAAAACACAACTCATGTCTGCTGTCACACTTTGTATCTCGGCCAAAGGGTTCATCAGCTGAATATCTAAACAAGATGTTTATGACAAATGTGCAATAGCAGGGATCTTGAAAGAGCTGTAATGTCAGGACTCCCAAGTGCTCGTTAAAGAATGCATTACATGATACGTGCTGGGCAAGTCTGATCTGGCCTGTAGTTTCTTTAGTGTTTTTCCTTGACCTCTGTGGAAAGTTTTAAGAGGTCAAGGAAAGCAAGGTCATATCAACACAAGGACAAGCTACACTTTAGCATTGGATTTTCCGCTTTTAAACCAACTTTAATTGTAACACATGGAAGATTTGCGCAACAATCTCAAAGCAACAGGTTTGACACACTGGCCCAAGGTAAAATGAAAGAAAATAAGTGCATAGCACAAGAAAACAAAAATTCTATAAAAACAACTTAGTAGGAGACAGAATTTTGATGTTTTTGTGTAGTTTTAGTACAGACAGGAATTTTATTTAATTGAAAGAATTTTTCAATTTTTCAATGAGTCAGTTTTGAAATGACATTCATGAACAGATTGTTATGTTTATGGCAATGATGATGATGTGCAGGCTCTCTGTAATGACTCCTTACTGGATTTTAAAGTGGAGAAATCCATACTCATGGGTTTACGCTCATGGTTGTTAATGAATGCCTATCTCCTGAGGTGAAACTGTCATTTTAAATGTCTGTGGAATAATGCAATTATAATGCAATTATACAGCATTTTCTTCCTTCCTTTTCAAAGAGCCAGTATATCCTGTGCTAAAGGAGATAAGATGGGATGTACTGACATTCATTTCCTTATGATGTAGAGAACTGGACTACCTCTTATCATGGCTGATGCCTCGATACTTCTGGGTCATTTCACTCACCTAGAAATCTTCAAAATCATAGAAGACTTTCTGACCACAGCCCAGGTCTGAAGCGCACAAAGAACAGAATTTACAATCTTTTTGTCAATGAGGATGCTACCAAAACGCGGACAAACAAGAAGAAATCATGAAACACAAGCATTGAATAACTATATAAAATCTATTGAATGCATCGTAGTCCGACTTTTATGTTGTATGCCTATATGAGAATAGTGTGCTGATAAAAAGCAGTTATAGAACATCTTGTTGTTTAACAAGCTCTGTATCACTCACCATGCAAGTCAACACAGTAACTAATACATATTGTTTTGTTTTGTTTTTTGTTTTGTTTTTTTATTATTAGATGCACTTAAGCCAGGAAGCTGCCCAGAGAAAGATTCTTTCAGTAATTTTGTGGTGTGTGGGAGTGGGGTCTGGGGAGTGGGAGCTGCATGGCTAATGTTGGTACACCTTGACACTTTTAGACCCGGACTCAAATCACGCTTATCACACAATTAAGTGTTAGTGGATAGCATGCTGATTTGTGTTACTAATTAGCATTTGCAATTATGCATGTAACTTGGTAGAGAAGGTCAGACGGTGGGAATGCAGCTGGGAGAGGGCTGACAGAAAGGTGAGAAGAAGGCAAGTGGAGATGATGATTAGACTGATGAATTCATCCGTGTCAGTGTGAACATGAATGTCATGTGCCGTGTATAGCAAACTGACTTAAGTTGGCGCCTTCAAAGACCAAGCAATGCTTTTAAATGCTGAAATTCTGGGTTCATTACAACCAAAGCATCATGGCCCTCGTGAAGTGAAACTGAAAGACAGAGCACCTGAACACATCCCTTCCCATCTGAGCTCATCACAAAGTGACACTTGCTGTTTTCTTCAATGTACTGGTAATGTAATGACGACGTTTTTGACATTCAGTACAAGATATGCATGTTTTACACGTTTTAGGATGTCAGGTCTGATTGGAATCATACTCTACAGCAGCTGCAGGTCATTCTGTAGATGCAGTAACTGCTAATACATAAAACCTCTAATGACCCTCTACAGGCGAAAACATGTTTAATTTCTTCTCAGCCTACGAGCCTCGATGTCATGATGTAAATGGAAGAATCAGCCACCAGCTGCTTACTAAACATACAAATGCACAGTCAGTACAGGAGGGCAGTAAGATTCAATTTCATCTTTACATTTAAAGCCCACCAGGTCAGTTAATCTTAGCAGAAGGTGTTATTAGAAAATGTGACACAATAGACATAGACAACAGACAGACCTCACCTCAACCACCCATCACTGTTTACTTTTAAACATTTTTCCAAATAGGTTTTTTTCCTTAAAATGACACAGCATTATAAAGGATACTTGTACCATGTTTGCATGTTTATGTAGGTGTATTAATAAAAAGGCCATCCGTTAGTTAGCAGAGTGCTGCCTGCCTGCACACACCACTTGAATCTAGGTTGCGTTTGTGTCTGTGTTGCTCTTGCCAACCAGGAAATTTGGATGACAGACAAACATAAAATGTATGGCTCAGTGTATTGGCAATTATTTATAATCAAGGTTGAGGGCCATGCCAATTACGAGAGTTTCTCAGGAGAAACAACAAAACAAAAGGCTGATTACGTTAAGATAAGGAAGGCTGTTGGGAAAAACAGGAGTGGTGGCAGGTAATCATAAATGTTCCCTATTTACCGAAATTAAATCATGATTTGTAGTTGTGCTCCACATCTAAAAGAGGAAAAACATTCAGACTGGATCTAAATAAAAGCTGTTTCAGGGGTACTAGACAAACCAAACAATCATGCATTTGGCTGTCAGAGGCTTCAGTTCAATAGTTATTGCCTAATCCTCCAGACGAATAAACAAACCAACAAACAAACAGAGGTGGGTGAATAGATATAATCTCTGGAGATAATAATGGAAATACAACGTTTTACAGTAGGGAACAAAAAGAAATGGCCTCTGTAAGTGCAGCTTTGTTTTTCCCACATGTAAATCAATTTGCTGTATATAAATATATATATATATATATATATAATTAGACATGGACAGTTCGAGCTAGGGAATGTTACATATATATATATATATATATATATATATATGGTCCAAATCTGAAATATTCTCCCACCAATTTTTGTAACATTCCCTAGCTCGAACTCTCCGTGTCTAATTTTAGTGTCCTGGGGTTCCAGCTGCTGATGTCAAAACACAAGTTTAATATAATAAGAGTTGAGGTTTATTTTGCGCTGTCCCACAAATGCAGTGAAAGCTGATGAATTATTGAAGATGAACCTCACTGAATCCCTGAAAATCAAAATGAAAGCTCAATGCACCACCGCTGTAGTAGCCAGCCCATTTGTTTACATCAGATCGCATCTGGATCAAGTCACACTGCTTAGCACCGCTCTCAGTTTAGGTTATGTTGATTGTAGCTCGGCATGTGAGATTTTCAAGCTGTTTCTATCAATGGCAGACTGCTGGGAACAGTGGATAATTCATCCTTCTGCAAGGATTTCGTTTGGATCGGCACTTTTTGCAATTATTAAAAATTGTTTGCAGCCCCTAATGGAGGCAAAACATACTCAATGATTCCTTTATCTTTACCAGCTTTCTTGGAAAGTCTCTGCCAAGACATCGCTGAAATTATGAGCACATGAAGGGATCTCACACAGGAACAGTCCTTCTTGTTTTGCATCCATTATTCAGCAGCCTAACTCTCCCCTGAGCAATACAGAGTGAGTTCTGAGACCTTTCAATAAATCAAAAAGCTGGACCAGTGTGTCTCATGCCTTCCTTTCTTCGAGTAATTCTGGAGACTCACCCACACAGCCAAACCCACATTGTGCCCACTCCTTAAAATGATGTATTGACCAGCAGCATTGTATTGTATTTTTCATATGATGCATTTGTAATTAAACCATTTTGCATACGTCTGCTTATGCGTCCGCATGTGTGTGTGTGTCAGCGTTTGTCAGTGTGACAATGTGCACATAAGATTGACTGAATGTGTATTTGTGTGTAGGCTGTGAGGAGATTGCAGAGGTGCTATAGATAACTTAAATTCAATCCTCTTTGACACTGGGGAAGATACTGATGAAAACTAAGATGGGTTGCGACAATATCTGTGCTACTCCTGCAAGACATTAAAAAAGATGGTAGAGGTTTTAACTAGTGGCGCTTCCCTTCCTGCAGAGCTCCAGCCCTGGACCGTTGTCTGTAAGGCTCTTTTCGGCATCTATTTCTCCTCTCTCTTATCTGTCTGACACAAAGGAAGAGGTTCCATTACCGGAGACGCATGTTTCCATATCATAACATACCAGCTTGATAAATGTGGCTTCATAGGAGACGAGGAAGGAGTGCGTGGATATCTGCTCGATGAGCTGAATAATACCTTTGGCACACAACATGGGAAAAATCGTTGCATTGACACCCATACAAAACGCCTCACAGGGCTATTTAGGGGCAACGTTGCTCAACCTGGTCGCCTACAGTTCAATTCATCCATTCATTCATCTTCACCCCAGGGGGGTGCAGGCGCCAATCCCAGCTCACACCGGTCGCCAATCCAGCACAGAGCCAACATACAGAGACAGGCAGAGACCAACAACCACGCACACTCTCACTCAGACCTACAGACTATTTAAAATCACTAATTAACCTAAACATGATGTCTTTGGATGGTGGAGGAAACCCAAGCAGGCATCGAGAGAACATGCAAACTCCACACAGAAAAACACCAGGCCAGGGAAACTGGCAACCTTCTTACAGCCAGGCAACAGCGCTAACCATTATGCTGCCATTCTGCTGCCTACAGTTACAATGGGTTTTATAAAGTGACAAATAGGATGGTTGCATGTGAAACATAGCAACTGGCTCGGTGCCTGTATATTGAGCAATTAAGGAATGTAACACTTTGCACGTGTAAAGCTAGTTTGAGCTGAATGGTGTGACCTCAGTGGGATGAAACACTGAAATGCTAATTAAATCAGGATGAGGCATTTTGTTTTGTTCTGTGGCTATATAACAAATCTAAATGAACCTCTCCAGCCTGTCTTCTCTACTGCTGTTTTTTTTTTTTTTTTTTTCCCTTGACACAATTTTGGCTGTCATTCAAAATGTGAGACTGGCTTTTTAATGGCAAACATTTCAGCTCTTTTGTTGCACATTTAACAAAGCAGCAAAGTACCAAGGAAAGGGTTGGCGAAGCAGCCAGGTGACAGTAAAGGGGGCTTTTTGTTCTTCTTCCGATGAGGGCTTTCACGTTTCCAACAGAAAATATATAAGTAAATCAATTTCCCACTGTTCCAACTGGCATCACATTTTTCTGACTAATTTGAATGCAATGCATATGACATTCACCCATCTTACTTGTGACAGCCTTGTAATAAGCCTTTTTCAGGTGTCTTCAGGTAAAAAGCAAAATGTTGACTGATATGATTATGAAACTGAATGCATGAAATTGATTAAGAATGCAGCATTACTTTTACAAAGTTGGCAAATTTTGGACTATTTCCCAGGCCCTTTTTATTCCTTGGCTCCTACTGATAGGTGAACGATGCAAGCAATAGGTCAAGCTAATAGAGAATAAGACCACTGTGCTGTCCAGATTCTGCAATGCACTTCCAACCATTATTGAGTTTGAGCAAATGCTTCAAAAGAGACAACCTGCGCACTGGTCCTTCAGGGGCTGTCAGGCCAGGAAATAATAGGCCATGTAGATGATGCAATGAGCCATTCAGTCACCATACTGAGTGCAACCAATCAGATTTTGCTATAGCCATCATCTTACTGGTGTCAGAAGTCAAAACTGTTGCTGGGAGCTGTCATTTAAGAACAAGATCAATGCTCTCCAGCAATGCATCCAACCTTTTTTTGAATTGCAGGCCCTTTCGCAGAGCAGCACTGTTGCCTAGATACCATTAGGATTTTTTTTTTTTCTGTGCAGCTTGTGGAACAACTACCCTTTTTAAATGATGGCCCCATAATGTGATCTAATCACTAAGGATTCCTAACAGACCTTCTTCATGTTTTCTATTACGCACGCTAAATCAAATCACTTATTCTTTAAGTCTCTTTCCCTGTCAGTCTCTGCTGATTGAACTGCAACTGAGTGTCGAGATAGAGCATACGCTGGTGTCTTAGTGTGTGTGTGTGTGTGTGTGTGTGTTGACCCTTAGATAGTCCTTTATTTGTAGGGACATGAGCCCAATAAATAAGTAAAATGGTAAAGTGATGTAAAGGTTGAATAAATCTAGATGACCATTAATCAGTCAGTCCACCTTAAAACCAGGTGTCAGGACTTCTGGTACTTTGTGATGTTGCAATTATGAAATCACCGACTGCTCTCAGTCATGCCCCCACTAGACACTCAGAAAACAGCCAATCAGAAGAGAGACCGAGAGAAGGAAAGAGAGGAGATGAAAAGTACACTGAAATCATTTCTGGTTCCTAAAGACAGAAATATGTCATCTTGCAACTTAAAGGTCCCATATTTATACCTGCATATATTGGGGCCTTTAATACAAGTCCAGCACTGCATGGACACCACAGGCTATGAGAATTAATTGTTTCTCAATCAACAATTGAGCTTAATTGTTGCTTTTTGACTGCATTGGTATTTGTGTCAGTGACAAGAAGAGGTTGTGACCTTAATCTGCCTCATTCCTCTTCAATTATTTCTAACCTACTATTTACTTTTATGTAAAAGGGTATTTGCATCGTTCAGCCAAAAAAGATAGTAGGTATGGAATGTTTATAGAGCCTGTACAGAATTTATTATTGAAAAAGTGTTCACCTCCAAAGTTCTTTGTCTCAGGATATTTTTTCTTGTTTCTTATTCAAACCGCTTTGAGCTTTCACTTCGGCAAACTCCCGAGTCTTTAAGCTGAGGTGGTATACCCTTGGGAGCAAAGGAAGTCTTAATAAGTCTTAATATGCATATTATAAGGATGTTATTAATTATAAATATAATGGTATAAATATTCTCATGAGCACAAACTGTTTGAGTTATTTTCTTTTCATTCAAGTAACATGAGCAGCAGAATCTGTGAATATGATTTCCTTTACCCTAGCAGGTCCTGACAGTTGACCTTTTCCATTAAGAGTGGTGAATAAAAGCCCAGGGCCCAGTACCCTTCACTTGCCTCCTATTGAGCATGAGTAGAACATGTTGTGCATGCTACTCATGGGTAACCCTCCGAGCCAAAGGTGAGACCTCATCAATCATACTGAGCAAAGTCAAGGCCAACATTTCTCCGGAGAGCTGACAGCGGAACAAAGAGCCGATGCTTCCACTGTTCTTATTCAAAAGGCTTCACTTATCAGGAGGATGTGAACAAAAAATACATGGGCCAGTTCCAAATCCCTCCAACAATGTATTGTTCTAGGTCCTCTGGTGGTGTATCAGGCATCTTTCCTTTCCTTTCCTTCTGGCTCTCTTTCTTTTTAAATTGGTCAAACATATCACTATCTCCATTCAACACCCTGGCTCCTGAACTTTTCAGAGACCGTTTCTGCTGTTCATAGTTCCTCAGTGAGGAGACAGAACAGAAGACCAGTGTTGTGTGTGATCCTATTAGCAGTTGCGCTTAATTGCTGCTGTTGCCTCAGTGCCCAGGGGATTTTGGGACATTGCAGTACAAGACACATTTTTCTCTTGTAATGCTGAAACTTTCTTAGTGTCTATTTACTACGTCAATAAAGTTACACAGTACCTGGAACCCACTGGACACCTGTTGAAAAACACTGATAGGAGTTTGTACATAACAATTCAATTCAATTTGGAAAATTGATTCAAAGTTAACTTATATTGTATTTCAGCGTACTTAAAAACCCTATTGAGTTGTTGATTGTTTGCAGGAGCTGTGGAGTTTCGACAAATTTGATGTACAAAAAATTGTCAAAATGGCCATGTAATTTTGTTTTCGCGTTCGGTGAAACAACAGAGAATCATAGTGATTTACTGTTGCTGGTAAGACCATGTCCTCTTGGGTTATTTGTTTATCTGATAAAAAAAAAAAAAAGCGGATATTGTTGGATACAAAGTGAACCCAAGCTTACAACAGTTTTTTTTCTGGATATGCCTTTTGGCCACCAGCAATATGAAAACAAGCAACAACAGCAGCAGTTCTGTGTGTGACAGTTCAGACAGACTCAATTTTCCAAATCTGAATGAAAATTGGGTTTGTTTCTGTTTTACTTAACTCTCCGTTCTCAAGTTCTCTGGATTTTTTTTTTTTTTTTTTACATACTCAAATGCATTCATTTTTCTACTCAATTTAAATAATTTCCTACCTACACAGTCACGTTGCTTTAATTCACAATACCTTGTGTATTTCCTATGACTCTGTTTCCATTATATGTTTATTTATTTAAGCTGACAAATTTCCATCATATCAGCATTGTGCTAGCTTGCCTCAAATGAAAAGTGGAAAGTAAAGCCAATAGTAACTCATGTCTTTCTTGTCCTGAAGTTATCATACCAAATATTACAACTCATTACATCCCAATGGCAACTGGCTGTAGCCTCCAGTCTGCCCTGAAGAGGTTTCTGCTCAGAGGATGTATTATAACTGCCACATATTACAGTCACACTGGTTTATTGTCTCTCAAATCATTTGTGGAAATGTGCTTGCTGATCAAAATGGAGTTCAAAAGTATTTGTATGCTGTTGATTTGTTGTTAATGTAAAAAGTATTACAAATAGTTATGAAGTATATGTTTTATTTATTGTTTTTCGAAAGAGCTTTTGAAAGAAGCCTAATGGCTTCTTCCTATTTTTTACTCTGTTCGACTGATTATCATGGCATGAACTGGCTGTGAAAGTTTTTTTTAAACGCGTGTGCTGTGGCTGCTGACGCTGTCTGACTATCCAAGCAATTCACAGGGACTATAAATCTCACTTAACACAGAGAGGAAATAAGGAATTTTATATAATTTATTTCTGTCGAAATATGCTTTGTTAGCTGCTTTTGTGTTGTTCTTCTGTGAGGTTTAAACATTTTTTAAAGATAATTAATTCAAGAAAAAAGTTCTTTTCATTCTAATTAGGCTTAAAGTAAAAAAAAATAATAATAATCTTGTTATACAGCATGTAGGATGTGAATCGCAAGAGCCAAGACCTTTGTTGAGAAATGGGAACAAAAAAGTTGGCTCAAATGGCCCAAGACTAAAAGACTATGACCACATAATTAAAAGCAAGAATTGATTAAGAGGGCTCCATCTGCCTGAAGAGGGCACTCTCTTGGATTGAGAAAAATAAAAGGAGTGGAGCAAAGGGAATTCTCCAATGAATTATAAGAGACTCCACCGTAATGAACACATGATTGAACCATTGCCTTTCTGTTTGCAGGAGAATGCCTTTGCCTAGATGGCTACATGAAGGACCCGGTCCACAAGCACCTCTGCATCCGCAGCGAGTGGGGGCCTAATCAGGGGTAAGTTGCTATAATCACCTAAAGGAGCTCTGATTGCGGTTTATGAGACAAAGAAGAGGAAATAATGAATAAATCATTTACAACGAGGGACTCCTCCTACGAATCAAACATGGCTACTTCATTTTCCTGGACAGATTGATCAAAATCACTCCAGTCACAATGCAGCATCTGAACCACACAGACTGATAAGCTACTAATTATCTGTGTACATCAAATACATGCTTATTTGCCACAGACAGAGCTAAACAAATAATGATCTGCTCGATTAATAAAGTGTTCACGGGACAAGTTGCTTCATTACTCTTCCAAATATTACTTTTATAGCTCTAACTGCACAGAGTTCCCATCATTACTTTTGATTTCCTCCTCCCCAATTAGATTCAAAGGCTGACAAAAAAGTTATTGGTAAAAGCAGTTTCTGTTTTCTCTTAAGGAGTTGGGGAGACCATCCTACACACATTCATTCTTTGACAGCTAACTCTCACATCTAACTTGGCGAGCTTTGTCACCTGAGGAGAGTTGAAAAAGCTGCAGTTAGACTCCTCATTAAGAAAGACCAGTCTTCCCTGTAATGTTCCTCCATAAATGTTTTTTTTTTTTTTTTTGTATTCCTGGTGTACCTTCAGTGCAGAAATATAGTACATGTAATATATTTAATATATTAAGAAAGGTGATGTCATTGGTTGCCAATGACATCACCGAAATGTATATATGAAATATATATAATACGAAATATATTAGGCTCTGTGAAGATAAATACCTATAACATATATGAAACCCATATTAAAAGGTACATATACATTTTTCATTGATTACGGCAATGTTGAATGGTTTTGTATATACATAGTTAGAAATTCACTATGCATACACATACAGACATATTTATTTAATTGTTGGATATTACCCTTCTATTATATTATATACTATTATATCCCATAATGCAACTAGTGTTATATTACCTTTCTTATGCAATTTTTAATTCAGTTCACCTCCGGGCCAATGGTGAGATAGTGAAGTTGTAGCTTCCTCATCATAGTTTTGTCCTACTCGTCTCTTGAGGTGCAAGGTCACTTCCTTTATATTACAATAATGATTCCAAGCGATTACATGATATCTATTGGCTTCGAAAATTGCTGTTTCAGACTCTGTCCCAGGGTCTCATATACATGCTAAATTGGATTCATATTTGCTTGTTAAAAAAGTCCTTGGCATTTTGCTCACACCACTGCCACAATGCCAGACGCTGGGTGACCACCAGGGTGCATGTGGTTGGATGTTACTCTTCCAGAATGGACAAGTCATCTCATAAAAGACAATGTTGAACAACAGAACAGTTCTATCTGTGACAGGCATTTAGTGGATGTTTCAGACGCGTTTCCACATATCATGATACTTTTTTAACATTTGCATTGGTTGTAAAATGTGTCATTTCATTTTGGCCTCTCATTTTGATTCAAACTTTGAAGTGTGTGTTCATGGCTTGAGCAGAATTACATATACTGTGGCTAATGTTAATGGTGCAGTATCTCTCTCATATAGATGTCTGGTGTCTGTGTGTGTTTCCTCCAACCGTCAAAAGACATCATGTTTGGGTTGATTGGTGACTCTAAATTGTCCGTAGGTCTGATTGCGAGTGGTTGTTGGTCTCTCTGTGTGTTGACCCTGTGATGTACTGGTGACCTGTCCCGGTTGTACTCCACCCCCACCCAGTGTGAGCTGGGATTGGCTCCAGCACCCCCCGCGAAATGGATAAGCGGTAGATGTTTGTAATGTAATGCACAAACTAATCCAATAAAACCAAAGTAATGAATTTATTAATTTATTCATTCACCTGCTACTGTTTATCCGTTTCCGGATTGTGGAGGGTGCTGGAGCCAGTCCCAACTCACATTAAGGAAGGAAACCCTGGACATGTTCCAATCCACCACTATGCTGCCGTGCTCCCCCCAAGTATGTTACAACTTTCATTGTAATGAAAACTTAAAGGCAAAGTTAAGGACAGCTCAATAAAACATGTTTGGTATTTATTTTCACACTGTTACGACGCCTCTGACAGATTGGCTCAAATGAGGGTGCAACATATGAAAAGGGACACTCCACACAAAAGATTGCCAAAATCATTTATTGAAAATAAGTTAAGGAAAAGCAAAGTAACCAAAAAAAAAAAAAAAAAAAACAGATAATGTAGACGGTTGCAACAGGATATATTACAACATATATTACAACAGTCAGAGACCATGACACATGACTGGCAGAACAATAAGAAGATGCAATACAGATGGGTAAAATGTTAAAGATTGAAATGCTATTATTGAAATCTTTTATACACTTTAAAAAAAAGACAATTAGATAATTTAATTCCTAATTTAAAGTTAATCACTTATTACATGATAACTTTGAAATGTATATGATAATTTATTAAGATCAATTTTAGTCCACAACTGACAGGTGACAACCCATACCCATATACCAGATCAATTTAAATGGCAGAGTTGCTACGTCAAGAAACTAAGCAAAAAATGCATTGTGTTTAGGCCATTGCTCAGTGGGGTCTAGTGAAAAAACAAGCTATTGTTACATTGTTGTTGTTGTTGTTCTTAGGTAAAACTTTTGAGGAGAGGAAACTTTTTGTTGCTGTTGTCGTAAAACTTAAGTAAATGTTTCTTTGATGTTTTAAAAATGTGTTGTTTTTTTGCTAGTTTTACTTGGATTGTAGGTGCATGATTATGTGCACACACACGCACACACACACACACACACACACACACACACACACACACACACATCTGTGTCGCAGCCACCAGTGCATTACCATGAAATCCTCCACAGCAGCATGTGCTGGGTCTCCTGCAGGCTTCTTGTATAAGTATGTGTGCACCCTTGTGTGCACAATACAAACAAAGCACAAATCACATTTTTATAAATGTCCTCCACAGATTTAATTGTGGTCAAAAAACTCCACAGTCTACCTTTAAGTAAATCCTTGCAACAACTAATTACCTTACTTGGAATTTAGTTGGCTGCCATGCAGCAGGGTTCTACTGCCTCCAAAATAACATTATCGCACCATGAGTGTGAATTAACTATGACGGACGTAAAAAGCTCATGCAATATTTTTGCCTACAATATCATCAGACTGTAGCTTGCAGCATAAAAGAACTTTCAATATCCTCTTTATTTTGACCAAATCCAATTCCTGCCTCAGTTCGTGTTCACTATGTGGATTCCCCCCATACTCCCCCATCAGTCCACCTGACTCTGCACCTCTGTATCTCATTTCCTGGTGCTCCCCTTGTGTCATTGTCAGTGTGTGACAGAGTGGGCACCCTGGGGTGACTTAAATGTTTAATGACCACGGCCTGCGGAATGGTAGCCGCTCCCCGCCTCCTTGATGTTCTTTTTGCTTACAGTGGTGTTGGAATTTGCTGGGAATGACACTAGACCGCTGTCACTTCTCCTCCTTATGCTCTCACTTCGCAGACTGTTTAGTCCCCGAGCTGCCACTCCCCATTAATCTCCATCATTCTCCCTCTCTCACTTCTGCCTCTTGGCATCTATCTCAGCCCCTCCACGTTCCTTACTTGCGCTCCCTCCTGCTCTAGCCATCTCTCTTTCCCTGTCGTGCGCTCCTTCTGTCTCTTCCTCCCACACTGCGTCTCCTTCTCCAATTCTGCCCTCATCCTGTCATCCCCTCTTATTCCCTCCTTGGGTAAACAGATATGAGCCAAAGCTATATTGCATGTCAGCTGTCGGAAAACACATTTTTCAATCAACATAACGTGCATCCTTATGCTGTTCTGTGATTTGTTAGGCATTTGCAAGGCAGGAAAAGATGCAAAGTTGGACATTAAAACAATTGGTTATGGGGGGGGTTCAGATTAGGAGGAGGGGTGCGCTAAGAAATGTAATGCTTCTCTTGCTTTGATTTTAATACAGTTTTATTCTTTCTCCTCTTATTTCCTTCTTCCTCTGATCCATTCTGTTTTCATGCCAGTCCCTGGCCTTACACCATCTTCCAGCGTGGTTTTGATCTTGTGATGGGAGAACAGCCCTCTGATCGCATTTTCAGGTAAGGAACTTGGTCTTATATGACTATATTTTTCTGTGGTGCTACAGAAAGCATGCTTTACAGACAAGTCACTGTTTTCTAACTCTCCTATTCAAGCTTTTTATCGTCTGACTGTGGGAGGCATGAGCTCTGGCTACAGAATGGCTTCTGTGGCTGACACAGAATTTAAAGGTGCTTATTTTATCTCAGGCTAGATGTGTGTAATTACGCTGAGAATGAAGTTTCAAAGTAATTTTACAGCTAAGTGTTTGTGAAATTGATTGAAGACAAAATCTACTTGGCCAAAGCAGCAAATAAAGTGGCAAAGTAATTACTTTTTTTTTTTTCGCAATCACAGGAAGTCAAAAATTCTCCTCTTCAATATCATGACATCAAGTTTATAACAGTTAATTTCTGGATTTTTTTTTTTTTTTTTTACGTTTAGATGTCTGAAACATCCATTATCTATATCCCTTATCTGTACAGGAGCCAATTCCAGTGTCAACTGGATGAGGGAGGGATAACTTGTGGACCAGTCTGTCACTGAATATGTTTTCAATCCCCAGGGAAAATTTGCTTATTGCTTTCTTATCCCAAGAAAATAAGAATAGAAAATGCAACTAGAAATATGTGCCGACTGAAGAGTTCTAATATATTTAGAATGAAAAATAAAACAAGAAATACAATGTTGTGTGAATAAGCTATAAGTAAGTAAAGATTAGGTACAAATGTCACACATATATACAGATAAGCCCCTAAATTGAAAGAGTCACCAAAGCTCACCTGCCGAGGTTCAAACATTGTTTATAGAACAATAGCTCTTAACATTGTACCACCATGATCTTGAAAATAACCTATAAAGTATATTATTTGGGCACTTTTTTTTTGTCTTCTTTTCTAAATCAAAGAATTGATTTCAGGATCTCAGTAAATGAGTATGTTTTAATCAGTAACATGTTCGGTAAACCTTGAATTCAAGTGTTCCACGGAAGGACGTGTTATATACCTGTTTACAATGTGTTGACTGGGGCTGATCTCATAGAGCAGAGCACTTGTCTGACATGGAGCTAGCTAACAATGTTTGTAACATGTTCCATTTGTAACATCCGCCCCCCCCAAAAAAAAAAAAAAAAAAAAAAAAAAAAAAAGATTTCCACTTCAGAAGCAGCAGGTCTGGCAGAGAAAGTGTGCCTGCCTTCATTAAAATCCTTTGACTCCCTCTAACACTACAGTGGCAAAAACAACAGAAGGCTGTTTGTGCTACTGTTTCCAATGAAAAGGGAACCTTTACACTACATGCGGCCCGCTCTCGTGGCTGTTAGCTTTGTCTTTACAATGGGAACAAACACAGGAGGCTGGCAGCGCACTGTATTTAGTGCTTCATCTCCTATCCCTTACACACACAGTGTCTCTTAATGGAGTCTCAATAACCAAAAATTACATATATATATATATATATATATATATATATATATACATATGTATTTATTTATTTATTTATTTATTTTTTGGCTGCTGTACACCTAATTGCTCTTTAAGGACAAATAAAACTGATTGATTTCATGTCTTGAGGAAATGCTTACACTGTCCTCTCTGGTTATCATGTGCTCTGCAAAGAAGCCTTTTCCTTTTAACGCTGTCCAGCTGTGCAGCTTAAAATGTCTTTGTCCTTGCATCGTTCTGACCGAGTCATCCATCCTCATTTAAAAAGTGTCAGTCTCTGGCTTTTAGCTTCCACCAAACCACCCATTTTGGCTCTGCACGTGGGGAAAAAGACCTTGAATGTCACCCGGAACATGCAGAGCCATGCAGCCTTCATCCTGTGTGCTTAAGCAGATACAGTATTACCATTAAACAAAGAAGCAAATGAGGCCATTAGAATCACAGTGGTATAGAGAGTGAAATGGAACAAAGGGAAATTGTGGATGCAGGAAAAAAAAAATCTCCTAAAAGTCAGCACTGAAACAGACAGCATTTGCCACTTGCACACCATTAACTGCCAGCAGCGCCTCTGTGGACGGAAAACATGTTTTCCACTCAACAACTGTTTTCTCAGGGGAACTGTTAGTGTTTTCCACCTCCACTTTCTCTCGGGGCAAACCAAATAAGTTGTATAGCAGCCAGTCCCCAGTCGTCTATAAGGCGGCGCTCGTTAAGTGGATGCTAATTTGTTCTGTGGTCACCCATATACGTCACACAGCATCAGCACAGCTCTCCTGCTGCTCTCTGTTCCATAAGAGATGGGGAAATCACTTCCAAGGGAGGCGCAGCCAGCTTCCAGAAAAATAAGTCTGTAATATTACCAAATTGGTAGACTTACAAGTTCACAACAATTCACAGGGACCCGGCGTTTTACAGTAAATAAAACAAACAAGAACAAAAAAAAAAAAACAGCACTGTGATCCACTGAAAATTTGAGCTGTTTTGCGCTGCGCATATTTCAGAGTTTTGCTTCTACAGTGGTTTAATCAACTAATAAATTTGATGATAATCAGCATGGACTGTTTAAGTTAAAGTTGGAAGTAATACATTTCACCTGCAGAGTGTTTAAAGACATAGACGATATTCATCAACTCAAATAAAGAACTGTTTTAAAGCCTGTGATGCGGACATCTGGTGTTTCCAGATTCGCAGACAATTTGGTCTCTTTGGAAAGGCTCATTGGCCCTTTTGTGTCTGGGATTCTCATTGGGTATGCATGGTGTCATTTAGCGAACAGTGCCCTCTCGCTCAAGAAATAATTATGATGAAAGCATAACTTTGCTCAAAAGCATGACCCTGAACCAGCTCACTCAGATGGCCATACATCTTTAAAAAGTCGCCTTTTTAGCATGATATTGGCAAGGATAATTTAACAAGGGTTATCATGAGTTGTATACATAAAGTTAATGGAGATGGCGCTGTCACCTCACAGGAAGAAGGATCTGCGTTCCAGTCAGCTTGCCTTGCCCGCACCCTGAGTGGGGATGTCTCCTAAAGTCCAAAGACATGCAAGTTAACTAGCACGTTAAAATTGTTCACAGATTTGCGTCAACCCAGTGATGTTCAGTACAGCCTGTCCAAACTCCAGTGTCTTCATTCCCATGGTATAGCCAGTGGATGATGGACAGATTTTGTTTAGAATTAGTCATTTATTGTTATTATTGCTTTCCAAAGTTTGAGAAATCAACAATGACAAAGGTCATCTAATTAAACTGAATTATAGTGACTTCTTTGTGAAAACTGTGGAAACTTTTAGCTTCATGCAGCTATGTTTTGGGTGTCAGCTGGACCACACCCAACCAGCCTAACACTAAACACTAAAGTTAGTGACAATGTGGAGTATTTAGGTTAGCTTCACTTAAGCACCACATAGCTACCTCAGACTGTTGAGAGTAATGTTTTATTTTCATCAGGCGGCCAGGATCATGACAACTAATCCATCTTCATGCAATTTGTTGTCTGCATTTTTTTTTAAATATCTTCTTTTTTTTTATTATCTGTACTGCTTATCCTTCAAGGTCAATCCCAGCTGACACTGAGTGAGGGCCAGTACAGGACATGTCTCAAGTCCAGCACAGGGCAGACATATAGAGATAAATGGTCTTAATTAGCCTTTTTTGGATTTTTCGAATGTGTTGGATAAAATAATATTGTCACCTGTCAACGTGATAGTGACAGATGGCTTATTGCAACACTGCCATATTAGATTGCATTAATTTTAGCTGAGTTCTCTTAACAACGTATCTGACTGCATAGCAGTGTTTGCAGTTTGTTTCTGCCGCCCTCTAGTGTTCAAAACCATTTCATTTCATGTCAGGCAAATTGGCTCACTTCCTGACTGAAACTAAAACCATGTTCTTGGAACCCTCCCCATCAAGTCACAAAATTCTGAATTGAAACCGCATTAATCAGCAACAATATATGGAGATTTATATTCAAGTGACATCTCTTATCTTTTTTTTATGTAAGTAAGTTAGCAACTTATAGCAAGAAGGTTGTGGGGACTTTTCTGTGAGGAGTCTGCATGTTTTAACTGTGCCTGCATGGTTACCTCCCACAGTCCAAAAGAATGCAGGTTTAAGTTCATGATTGGAAATTAATCAAAAGTGTGACTGTGAGTGTGATGGCTGATTGTCTATGTGTTGTCCCTGTGATCGACTGGGGGTCTGTCACCCTCAGCCAACGTCAGCTAATACAGGACTCCACCTATATAATCTATAAGGATGGGCAAATTCGGTAATGAATAGATGGAAATTTTGTCTCAGGTGTCATTTTATCCAGTCAGTTCAGTTCATCTTTACTAACAATGCCCATTATTTATATATTTATTTATTTGTGAACAGCCTTTGTTGACAGCTTTATTGAAGAAATCAACACAATGTGTCTCATGCTTGCATGCTCAATATCATTTTGTCTGCAGTGACAAAACGAAAATATTGCCTACCTGCATTGACTCAACCCTCTTTTTGTGTTTTTATGAAAGGTCCAAATCTGTAACCTTACTGGTCTCATGCACCCTCCCCAGATTCACATACACCTTAGGAGAGGGAATGTGGCTGCCGCTGAGTAAAAGCTTTGTCATCCCCCCCGCTGAGCTCGCCATCAACCCCTCAGCAAAGTGCAAGACGGACATGACAGTCATGGAGGATGCGGTGGACGTACGGTGAGCGACATTTCCCGTTATCCCCTTTCACTCTGTCTTTCTTTGAAGTGGTGACGTGATGGTAGACAGTCGGGCTAAAGAAATAAAAGATTTCGTGAGGCTGTGAAGACAGACAGGAGTTTACTAAACAACCGTGACAGCAACTTTCTTTACCACTTTCATTTCATTGTGACTTGACGAAGCTTCACTATACAGAAAGTACATATCGGCTTTTTGATAAATGAACCCCCCCGCCCCTTACTCAAATGTAAATAAATAGATAATGCCACCGCCACTACGCCTTGCAGAATGCAGCAGCTGTTGACTCTCTGAACACGTATCACTGTTTGTTCTCTCACTTAATCAGCATTTGTTTTTTATTTATTATTGTTGCAGTGAGTCTCAAGCATCCCAGTGAGGTGGATGCAGAGGTCTTCGCAGTCATGATTCAAAGGGTAGTAAAACTCAAACATCGAGCACATAATCAATTAAAAAGTGGCAGAAAAACTAGTGTTAAAAAAAAAATGATGAAAGAATCGCTTGGCAATTCAAGGCCATAAAGTGCATTTTTATTCTTAAATGGTTCATAACTCCTTCAAACAAAAGCTGCCCCGTGTGCAATGACTGTGTTAGTGACTGGGCTGCAGAGAGAGCCATAAATGAGCTAAAACAATTCTGCACTTTTAAACAGGGCCCAGCTGACAGCAGGGCCACAACTGCTTGATTTAGCAGTTTCACGTTGGTAGCTCTGGGGCGGGGCTTCACAATGGTGATGTTGTCCAGCTAGGATGAAAAAAAAAATAAATAAATAAATAAAGATTATCTGCAATGGCTAATTAAAGGCTTAAAACTGAGCCACAGACTTAGACTGATTTCGTCATTGGCACATTCTGGATCAGGGATTTCAGCCCCGCCCACCAGCTTTGCTTTGTGAAATGAAAAAATAATAAATGAGTGTTAGAGAGAGCATCATCTCATCTCATTAGCATATTCAGTTGTTTATGCTTATTAGCTTGTAACTGGCAGGGCCTGACATGGTGTTGGGTGTTATGCTAATGAAAACTCTCCTTGCAGCAAAGGTTTCAGGTTTATTATGCCTGCCGTTGGTTCACTGCAGTTCCAAGGTGGAAAAATGTAGTCAGCCGGCACGACTGCTCATTTCAGTCATGATTTTTTTTTTTTTTTTTTTTAATCAAAAACACCACGACAAGTCAACAAGGTAAGAAGTTGATTTGTCTTTGCAGGGGGTCTTCACAAACATGGCAGACATTAGCCCAGAAGACCCATAATGATTATTCCTCCTACCTTGTCCTGCACCACTTCCAAACTCATCATCCACCGACACTTAAGTCTGTGATGGGTATCACAAAAACTAGCTGTTGGAAAGCCATGACATTGACTGAGGACATTTCACGGAATAAAGTCTGTTATTTTTCATTGATCCCCTTTTTAATCTATCAACCCGCAAGACACCATCAGACTAAAGTCATAATAAAACTTAACTGACAGATTCTTCATACTTAAATAACTTCAGTAGATGCATCTGTGGTAGGAAATCCCATATGATCAGAAAACCATCTATTGTCTTTCTCCACTCCAGCAAATTGACCACTTTATATATTAATGAATTTTTCAAACTTTTGCTAAGTTCCTCCTCACTTTCTAGACACCAGATATTGTGATATAACTACTTAAATGGATGTCTGATTGAGGTAGAAAGTATTATGTTGTTAATACAGTGAAGGGTTGTTTTATATAGTGTGATTATATTGCTATCAAATCTCCTTTCACCATTGGGCAACAATTTAATTGCACACTTTAAGGATCTCAATAAATTCAAACCATTAATGTAAAAGCCTGATGCCAGTGGTGCAGAGATCAACTTTATTTTGGTGTACTGTCGAATTAGCAGCATTGGTTGTTTGTCAGCAGCATTATGACTCACTGATACATGCCCTTTTGCCAAATGATAAGCAGTTTTTTTAAATGTAAGTGAATGCACAAGAACACCTTTTACAGTGTCAGATGAACATGTCTGCTCAGGCTGAGGACACACACAGTGAGCGGCGGTGTCCTGCAGGATTTAAGCCTCAGTGTGAGTGCAAGTGTGTTTTTACAATTTAGCACCAGATTTCATCCCACTCATGGGATGGTAATTAACTTGTCCATGTGTGTTGTGTTTACATTAACACCAATTTGAGTGCAAGCTGCATCTACTGCGGAGTCATTTCACCCAGGTGTGAAGAAGGATTGGAGCTTACTTCACTGGGGAGCAAAATCCAGACATTTTTATGACCAGTGAATATGTAGTTTGAGTACATTAGCATGGCTTCAGCAGGTTTGAAATCATTATATTGCTACATAAAGTCTGTACGACTGGGTATTGTTTTGTAGAGAGCAGGTAGGTTAACATAATTAGCAATGCGGATTGTTTGGTGTGCAAGCGTGCGATGGAACACGCCCTGTCATCACATCAGTGTGCACAGCCGTGTCAGATCCCACCCTAATTTGCTGACAGTTTGTTTGCCCTGTGAAAATTCTGTCAGGTAAAATTAGTGCTGCTCAAACGAAAAGCCCCATCATCCCTCCTCATTAGCATGTAGGCATTTGCTAATTTCAAGCTTGTGGATGACTGAATGATGTGATAAAAGTCCTACAGCAGGATGTGCTAAAATAAAACTGACGAGAACAACAACCCTGTCAGTCACTCATGCCTCCAGAAGAATGTGTGCAATTTTTTTTTTCTCTAATTAGTATAAGGAGTGTGTAAGGATTCTAACCCAAACAACATATTCATATAAATGTAGTTTGCTGAGTGGCACAGTTTTGTTGAACACCGAACTAAGAATCTTACAGGGGCACAATATTAATCTCACTCACTGTCATCCCTTATTTAACCCTAACCCTAATTTCTCATCTGTCCATCACACACACACACAATACCATCACTGATCCAGAGGCAGGATGGATTTTGAAATGTAATAGTTGAGGACTTCATTCATGTAGTGGTGTTATTGTTTCCACAAAGCAGCCGCTGGGCGGTGGATCAAGAAGAGAGAGCTCAGATGGGGCCTGGAAATAAAAGTGTGCCAGCTAGGTGTGGGGGGGGGTGCACCTGGGACACAAGGCTTCACAGCTGAGCCCTCCGGTGATGTAGTAGACTTAAATCGATGAAGCATCCATGAAAGCGCCAGTTACCTTAAGTTCCCTTTGCAGCGTGCCGTCTATGACAAATTGGAAGCTGTTGTGAAATTTCACAAAAAATAATCCCCAAATCAAAAATATCCCAAATAAGCCATTACTGTTCCTTTTTGCGATGTACTGAATTTGCCTGGACTGAAAAAAAATAGTTTGTGCTTTCTGTCATTTCCAGTCAGATTTATTGCTCATTATTCTCCATGGAGCTCTGAGTTAAAGATAACTGAAACTAGTGATTTCTGACAGATTTCCTTGTCTCTGCTACTGCTGACGTTTTGAATGATCAGTGGAACAAAGGAGGATTGAACTGCAAGAACTAAATGTTTTACGAACCCTCAGAATCATGTTCATGTTGTCTTTCCCTCTGTTCTCTTGCATTAACCTTTGTACTAGAAGAATACGTGTCCTTCTTCAATTTCCATGCACATTGATCAATGTACAAAATCCTTCTCTTTATCCATCTCCTGTGTAGGAGGGGAAGTATCCTTATTTAGCCCTGATTTATTTTCTCTATTGTCATTTCAGTTACATTATCAGAAAACGAATTCCATTGCCGTGCTAATGTAGCCCAGCTATATATCCTGCTGAAACCTTTATTCATGCAGTGTTGATTTTTCTTCCAATTCCATTAAGGATTTAAAATCTTTCATGGCAAAAAAAAAAGCTTCCCGCTAGAGTAAAAAGTAAAACAGAGGTCCTCAAGTTCAACTTTCAAACTCAGCAAACACAATCAGTGCCCTTGGGCCAGTGTCATTGAACATGAACTCTCATGCAAGAATTTCTTGTGTTATCTGGTTTAGTCTGTTTTGAAATCAAACTTGTCGGCGCTTGCTCTTCTCATGCCAGATAACTTGCGAAAAAATACTGTTAAAGATTTGGAGACTGTAGTTCAGGTTTATATTTTTTTCTGCCCCAACTACTGCAGCTCTCTCTGTGTAGGATTCAGTCAACCTTATCTCACCTGCTGTTTCAAAATGCAGCAGGGCAACTCCTTGCACCAAGAGGAGACTGACCTGTCTTCACTGGTTTCCAGTGACAAAAACGACTTGAAGATCATTGAATTGTTTTTAAATTGCTGCATGATCTGGCCCCAGGCTACATCTCTGAAGTGCTCTTCCTCATCCAGACCTCCGAGACCTACTGACCAATCACTGATCTCTAGTCCACCCACCCAGTAAAAAAAAAAAAAAGACAAACACATCCAGCAGATCCAGCAGACACAGTTGGATCCTACCTCTCTGCACCCTTTTTCTCTTCAGCATCTCATGAAGTCATGCATGACCACAACCCGCCTTTCATGTTTGTGTTCTACTTTTGCATTGCACTGTGCCGTTTGCATTATGATTAAAACATGGCGTTAATTCTATTATTTAAATGCTTTCGTGTTCTATTGATTGTAATCATCAGTCAAATAATCCCATTCTGTCTCTGTAAAGGACTTTGTTCAGCACTTGCTGTTTTTAAATGTGTTCCATAGAGAAACTGACTTGACATACAGCGTGTCTTTTATTTGCCATAAAAATATATTCAGT
This sequence comes from Echeneis naucrates, assembly GCF_900963305.1. Taxonomy (NCBI): domain Eukaryota; kingdom Metazoa; phylum Chordata; class Actinopteri; order Carangiformes; family Echeneidae; genus Echeneis; species Echeneis naucrates. The sequence goes on from NC_042527.1 coordinate 3,608,680, forward strand.
GCATACAGATAATTGTCTTTCAAACCAGTTTTTTTTTATGAGATGTTCTTTACCCATCTGCATGCTAGAATCACTTTGCATGTGCTGACAAAGCCCATTGATTTGATGTGACATTTTCCTCACAATGAATTGTTTATGTGTTGTATGTGTTGATTATATAATCCTGTTAACAAGAGCATAAACATTAAGAGGATCAGTTCCAAGCCCCTGTATACATTGCACAATTACAGCTGCTTACACAGCACGGGGAGTCTGACCTAAGAGAAGAGTAGGAGGAACACTCAAGAGACTTTAACTGTGTCCCAAACGCTGATTCAGTATCATATAATACATGTGTCACCAGAAATATGCACACAACAAAATGAATTGTTATCTTGGCTTATCTGAAGACATAACTCAAGTTGGCATCACATGAACAAGGCTAGACTCATGTTTAGCCTTCATTTATTTATACAGCACTTTTAAAAGATACCACACACCAAAGTGATGGCCAAAGGGAATAAAATCCACTGAAAAAATTTAGAAAGAAAAATACAATAGCATGTAGTAAAAACACCAGATAAAGTAAAGCGGAGAATGTAGATCTAGTAAAGTAAAAACATCAAATGCAAAAATTATAGCACCAGATAAATCAATATCGCCAGATAAGTAAAGTAAGAATATTGGATAAAGTATATAAAGCTAATGCTAATGCTCCCTTTTAAAACCGATGGTTTTAAGGGAGTTTTAAAAGAGTCCGACATGGTGGGGTCTGTTTAAGAGCATAGGATCTGTTAAAGTGGCCCACTTCAAAGACTCAGGGTGGTGGACCTATGAGCTGGGGTCGTGGTTGGATGACTGAGGTCGGTCACGTAGAGCTCTGAAAGTGAGCTTGAACTAAAATTTTTAAATGGAGAGAAAACCAGCACTGAAATGCTAAAAAAATAGTTTCATGTGAGCATCTGTTGGATTTTGTTAGAAGCCTGGCAACGCATTTTTGTAGAGTCTGTAGGGAGGATCTGGAATCTGATCACAGGCAGGTACAGTAAAAAGAGATTTACAATGATCTCCGCCTGACAACATCAAAGCTTGTACCAACAGTTTCATATTGCGACACGACTGATGAACGTCTGGCTGGGTTTCTTACCTGTTAGAAAAACAATGTCATCACCGATATTTTTTATTTTTTTTTTACTACCTTTCCAACACTGCCCCTTTTTGTCAACCTTCTTACCACAATTCTAACATATCTCAAAATAATACTCACTAAATACACAATCATTTGTGCTTACTGCCCACCTCTCCTCCATATTTCGTTTCTGATCACTGACGATACCCCCCGGAGTGTAAATATAAGTGTGTCCCTGTTGTTAGCACCACAAAACAAAATCTTTTATTTGAGGAACTTACCTTGGACGGTCATGTGTATGCAAAAAAAAACAAAAAAAAAAGTGTGGACACTTAGCATGCTCTCACACACGCTTGTTTGTCACACAAACAAAAAATATTGTGTATCTTTAAATTTGTATAAAATCCATGTAAACGTTAGGAAGTGGCGTGATTCTACAGCATGTTTTTTACAGCAGCCCAGACTGGACTAAATGGGCCTTTATGCTTGGTTAATGTTAACGACGGTTACTCCTGCATGCTTGGAAAAGGCAGGGTGAAGTACCGGGTCCAGTTAGTTGCTATCACCAGATCCTACGCACACTCCAACATAAATCAAAATAGTAGAGCAAGGTTGGCTGACTTTTTATACAGCAATATGCCATATATCTCAACTAACTGAGTTATTGATGTCAATAGAGTGTGAGAGCAAATGACATGATGGTCTCGGAATTGCCGCAAAATGCATCAAAGATAGGCTTAAGATCAAGGTCTCCTCCCAGGTGTGATTGATGGATGAAATGTACGATTACACTCTATGGATAATGTTTCTGTATTTTTGCCTTTTTCCAGGCAGTTTGAAAGGATTGCTGTGAAATAAAAGTGAAAAACATGGTGCTGAGGCGTAGCTGAAGAGCTGAAATACTATTTGACTAAAAGCAGAATGTTATTATATACATACATATCTTTTTGTTTGGTTTAATGGAAGCAAGAGCGCTTCAATCCCATCAATCCAATCAGAGATTATTTAATGTGTTAGCTGTTTAACTTTACTCTTTTTGCTTGTTACTGTCGCTTGAGTCATTTTGTTGTTTTCATTTAACATAGTCTCAGTGAATGTTACATAAAAAAGGTGGGAAAAAGAGGAAAAAAATCAAACAAACAAACTAGAAAAGAGTGGATTATGTTGTGGGTCCATAGATCACCAATTTTTTGCTAATGGCCTGAGAGTAAAGGTGAAGTATATCTATCGCCACCAGTTGTGTGTGTCCTGCCCACGGCCAGTAAAACTACTTGAATTCTCATAGTTGAAGGGAAGGAAATGCATTTTTAACCCCTGGCTGAGAGTAGAGTGCATTCTCATATAAAACATCTCCACAGCATCTGTTCACTGAGGGACCTTCATGTCAAAACAGTGAAGAGAAACTTCCGTCTGCCGTCATCTTCTACTGACAGACTCAATCTGAACATAATAAAGGCAGCACGTATTGATGGGGCGAGCCCTACGGACAATTTAGGGTCACCAGTGAACCCAAAGATGGTGTATTTGGACGGTAGGAGGAAACTGGAGTACCCGGAGAAAACCAGACACAGGGACATGCACACATGGGGAGAACATACAAACGCCGTAAACAAAGGCCCCAGGCCGGGAACTGAACCTACAGCCTTCTTAATGTGAGGCGACAGCTATAACCCATTTAGTTATTTTTTTTACTTACTGCTGATATTTACTACTGTGTTTTCAGCAGCATCAGTCATTAATCCTCTTTATACCAGTACTTTTGCATGCATTTTATTGTTTTCTCTTTCCTCAGCTGTTGTTCTCTCTCCATCCCTCTCTCCCTCTCTCTCTCTCACCCGAATGGTCGAGGTAGATGGCTCCGCCCACCCTCGGCTGGTTCTGCCTCTTAATGGAATTTTATCCTTGCCACTGTCGGCAAGTGTTTGCTCATGTCTTTGTCAAATCTCTTTTAACTAACTCTGTAAAGAGTTTGGTCCAGACCCGTTCTGTATGGAAATAGTCCAGATGTCACTCTGTCATGATGCTGTATAAATAAAATTTGATGTGAATTTACGTTTTCCACTTCATGATTTATATATAATCACAACATTGGCTGCCCTGCTTGGAAGTTGTGAGCCTAAAGAGAAGGGAAAAGCATGAATTGATGCGAGTCAGAGCATCCAACCCAATTTCCATCAGTTTGTTTTTGTTCCGCTGACTTGCAATCATTGTTTGCCTTCTTACCAACCAGTGCTTCAACATGTTCCTGTCAGTTAAAACAACCAATACTTTACTGTAGTTTTTGTGCCCCTAACAACTCCTCCTCAAAAAAAAAAAAAAAAATCTCAATGGGAGAGTTTACACATCAAAGTCTGTCTCCGGAAGTCAGGTATTGCAACTGTGGAACAAAGTTGTATCAAATCCGTTATGGCTGTAGGTGGAGCTAAGAAAATGCGATGCCACTTCTGGTACAAAATTAAAAAAAAAAAAAAAAATCTGGGTGAGTGAAGCTCCGTAGCTCCGGAGCCCCACTATTCATCAAGCTTTAGGCAACGGCCAAAACTCCAACAGAACTGTCAGTACTCATGTTGCATTGTTGGTCATGTGATGCCACGTTTTGATAAGACAGAGGAAGAAAATTCTGAAGCAGAATGAAATGTCATCCTTTGAGTGACAGCGTGTTGGGAATTAAATGCTTCATTGGAGGAATGTCCTGACTGACTGCCACAGTAAAAGGGAAATTTAAGACATTTCCATTGAACATATTACTGAATATTGCAGAATTGTCCAGTATCAGTGTTGTTTTCTGGGTTGGTGTTTGAATTTCTTGGTCTGGGATCGTCGTACAATTTGATAGCAAACAAACATGCACTCTCAGATTGGTTTGGTTTCCTGGCTGATCTGTCACCGATAACTCTGGAATGTCCTGTGTGGACTTCTTAAACAGAGCCAAGGAAAATGGCAATTTTTTCTTTAGGGGTGCCAAAAACCCTTATTTGTCCAAGCTGGCCTATTTGCACAGCTAAATGGAACTGAACCAGTACTAGTATTATTTCCATGTTGTCCTTTTTCTGATAACATCTTAAAAAATCTAAGTAAAGGAAAGGAAGGAATTAAAAGACACAGAAACAACAGGACATTTTCTTGTTGTTCATGTTGTAGGCAGGGCAGCATGGTGGAATAGTTATTAGTGCTGTTGGCCCTAAAATAAGAAGGTCATTCCCACATTCGATTTTACATGTTGTTTGCATGTTCTCCCCGTCCTTATGGATTTGCTCCAGGTTTACTCCGGGTACTCCGGTTTCCTCCCACCATCCAAAGACATCATGTTTAGATTGACTGGTGACTCTGAATTGTCTGTAGGTCTGAGTGTGAGTGTGAATGGTTGTTGGTCTCTGTCTGTCTCTGTGTGTTGGCCCTGTGATGGACTGGTGACCTGTCCGGGGTGACCCCGCCCTCACCCAGTGTGAGCTGGGATTGGCTCCAGCAGCCCCCGTGACCTGGAAACAGATAAGCGGTTGAAGATGAATGAATATTTCAGCCATTTTAACACGTTAACATCTTCAGAGTGTAGAGCAGTTTGTTTTAGGTTTGTAGCCCACTTAGACAATATGTATAACTTCCTTCATAAAACAAATTGTAAAGGTCTAAAGAGATTAAACTCTTCAACAGTGAAGAAAAGTCTTTCTCTGCTACCAATAACTGTCTCAATATTTATTGCAGATAAAAAAGGCTTTCAAATTAATCTGAATACAATATACAGACGCATGGAAGACCCATGCAGTCAATATAACTATATATTTTTGAAACTTGTTTGATTTCAGCATTTGGTTTTATTTCTACGTGTCTTATTCACTGGAAATGTACACAGGCTCGCTTCTGCAGCATTCCAAGCTTGCAACATTTTCTTTTATTTTGGCAGCGTCTTTCTTGTCTTTCTTTGTGAATAATATATATTTTCCTCTAATATGTGATGTGATGAACACAACCTTCAGCTTTCCCCAGGGATAGCTGGGAAACACTGCTAAAATTCTTTTTGAAGCGGCTCATTTAGCTCCAAAGGAGCTGCGTTCCTTCCACATGTGATCGTCTTCTGATTGCTCCGGCTTGTTTCTTTGCGCAGGTGATTAAATAGCAATGAGACCCGTTTTTCTCTTGACCACCAGCCCTCATGGCAGCACTGAAAGGACAAGGACTTGGCCTTAGTATTTCTTTTCCAAACTCACTAATGGGTGCCCTTTTGGCATTCTTGATGTTTGTTTCAGTTTGTGCTCTTCTTATATTTTCGATGTTTTCACGCTAACAAAGACGAAGTGAAGACTCATGTGCATATCATTGCAAAAGTATTTTTTTCTTTTCTGATGGATATCAATAATATCAAAACATCTATCTTCATACATTCCGTTATGTTAGAAATATTTGTTCTGCTCATTGTTGATGATAATTTTCCCATCTGTCTCTGAACCAAGTTACTAATGCGGGTAAGTTATAGGGTTGTTCTGATATATAAAGTTTTAGTGGTATGTTCTGTGTTAAATGGGCTGAATGAGCGGTTCTCTTTATGCCTTGTTTTGACGTCTAACCCTCCTAATGTTGAGCTTTCTATGTTAATGGTGCCCATAATTGCAAATAACCATGATTACCTCTTTCAAGTGCACACGGCAATCTGGGACAAAATGTTAAATACATTGCAGGTAGTGCTTATAAGCCATTAATTTTTACAGCTGTTGATATGTACGCTGTTAAAACCATCTGGGTTTTTTCTAATTGAAATAACATTTGGTTGGAATATATGAAAGTAAACTTTTTATATTTACCATGCAGATTAATACCACAGCAATTAACTCAATATAATTAACTAGATTTTAATGATTTTACTCGGCTTTAACTTTTGCATATTTCACTTTCTGAAGAGAATCGGATATGGTTGCTCATTCTGACAGTTGGGTTAGAGTTTGTGTTCCATGAAACTGATTGTGGCATCCATTAAGTCAGGCAAAAATTTGAATTGTCGCTGTAATGTCTTTGAAGGGGTGTGGATGCAGTGACGCAGCCAGTTTAGAATAAGAATTGTTTTCAAGGACCTGAAAATTTTTGAAGCAACTTCTCGATAAAGAATAGATATTCCTGATTAAATAAGCAACATCAAAATTAAAAAGTAAAAATTTAATGACTTCCTTCTGAAAAATTAGACCATCATAATATTTCATTTGAGTTTATTGCTCAGCAGCTCGGCTGATCTGCCTCTATCAGACAGCGAGAGCAAATTAAAATGTCTCCAAATCCAAATTTGTGCACAGAAAGATGACGATAACCTTTCACTGAGTTGAGCTGCTGGCTGGCAGAAAACGGTGTGTGTATGCAGGTCTGTGTCACTCACAGAATGGAGCTCAGTGAGGAGAGAACTTCTCAGTGCTTGAATCAGCAGGTAACTGTAGAGAGGGAAAGCCTGACCCACCTGACCTTCTGAAATGGTTTGCATGGTTTCAAGTTAGGGACGTGGTCTTCCCTGCGAAGACTATTCTATTAGACTCTTCCAACCTTTTATGTTTGGATTTGTTGATTTCTGTTTTACTTCAAAATGATTTCCCTTGTGTGTGTTGCGGTTCTACTTCCTGTCTCTGACCATTTTTCCTCCATTGTGGGTATCTGCCAGGTCTTAATCCTTCTCACTTATGTCCAATTTGCTCGGCCTATCTCATGTCTTTAAGTCTGTGTCTCTACCTCCGTTGCCCTCCTTCACTTTCTGCTATGTCTCCTCACTGCTCCTGTTTGTGTTGTGTTCTTTTTTACAAGTACCGCTTCACTCAGGCATAACTAGCCTTTTGTTTATTAAATAACCATTTTCCCACCTATATTTGTTTGTATATGAGTTCAGCAATCTTCAGTCGTGACAGTCTGTACAATTTACCTCTAATTTCAGAGAAGAAAAACCACTAAGCAAGTTGACAGCTCATCCATCTACCTCCTCCCGTGCTCTCTGAGCAAACAAAATGATGTGATCAGCTGCAGAGGAAAGCTAAGCAGAGTGCAAATGCCTTATCCCATCTGCCAAGTGCATCCTATTTGCATCATTTGCTCTGACTCTAATGCAGGTGAAAGGAGGGCCCTCTATTAGATGCCATCATCTGGATACAAATCACAAGTAATTGCAACATTCACTTCGTCCCATCATTAATTTAAAAGTTCTGATGGCATTTCATTTAAGGCTCCACGAGGACAGCATTAAGCTGTAATCCAAATCCACTCTTTAAATTTCTAATGTGCTGTCCTCAGAACAACTGTTAGCAGGGCGCACAAGTTCAGCAGACTTCCACAAAATCAGCCGACTGCAAACAAAATAAATAGTTTTTGTATGTGTACCACTTCTCAGTAACTTGTGTTTCCATCGCCTTAGAAAGCTGTCAACGTGACTTTTCTCCTATGTGATATTCAGAGATGAATCGCATTACACATAATCTACAGATGTGCGCTGACTATAATTTCAGAGACCAAATCATTTAGCATTCGCACTCGCTGTGAGTTTCATCATCTGCTAAGGCTCAGTTCCACAGGCCTCCTTTGAATAAATGACAACAAAGCAATGGGCGATTTTAATAGAAAAATTGCTTTGTAAGATAACATCAGGCTGACTGTGGAAGGGAACTCACTGTTGTCCTTCAGGGAAAGCAGAAGAGCATGAGGATTTGGGGGCAACGCAATCACACAAGCTCCTGCTTATTGTCACACTACTATTCCCCTGCAGAAAAAGCTAATTTAGATCCCATGAGAAAAAATGAAGCTCTCTTTTCTTTTGTTCATCTGCACTAATCTCAAATGCTCACACCCTTGTCCTTGTCTCGGATGATCTACTTACTGACCTTGCAAGAGGTTCACAGGGAACACTCGGAGTAAAATCAGTGACTGCTCAAAGCAAGGTTAGACCAATAAATTCCAAGGTTTTATCAGTGAATAGGTCCACTACTTGCATAACTATTGTGCCATGAAAAGTCACATAATTGAACATATCATAAAACAAAATGACATTACCATAACACATTTACAAGTCGTGAAAAATTTGCATTTCAGAAAACAAATCAACATACGGCGAGACAAATTTATGCATTAAGCGAATGGGAATGTCCCAACTCTGAGGTTGGAGTTCGCTGAATGCACCGATACCAATGGATAGCGATCAAGTGATGTTTTCCCAGTTTTTCGGCGAACAAATGAACCACTTAATGCGTTTTTTTCTTTCTTTTTTTTTTTGTGTGGTCAGGCAAAACATCACTCATTTGCTGTCCATTAACGCCATGGAACTCCAGCTGGCTGTGTAATCACTTCCGAGTCAACCCTGAAGTTGGGACATTCCCTTACTTATAAATATGTCTTGGCGTTTGTAGAAGTGTTTCAGATTTTGTAATGTTGGCTTGCACCTCCAGGCAACTGTAATAAGGTCAGCTGCTGAATTGACCGAATATTTATTGAGTCTACAATGACGTTTGACTCCTCTACCGAGGCTCAGATCGATGGGGTGCTTCTTGCCACGTTAGCAGAGCAGGGTTATATGAAAATGAACAGATCTATTACAAGGGCTACTATCCATACTTTGAATTCTCAACCTTCTTCTCTCATATCAGCACTTGCAAATGAAGCCTGCTGCTGCCCCGTGATGCTGATTTGCGCATTGAAGTTGAGCAAAAAAGTAGTCTTAGTGGAAAAAAAAAGTCAATGTTAGATTTGGTCATACAGTACGGGGGGGGGGGACACCTGAAAGTAGCCTGCAAATGGATTGGTGTCTTGAGTGCACTATGAGATATAGTTAGAATATGTGTAACTATGTAGTGTTTAACTTCTTACCTCTCTGCAGTGATACAGAAACGAACTCAAGAGTCCATTTGCACACATTAAGATATTTGTTACACACCCAACCAACATCAGTGGCGCTAGGTGTGATTAGAGAGCAATCAGTGAAACAACAATTTGTTTATACAGCCTTCTTATGCCACTGGGTGCTGTTAGCTTAAAATTCAAATCGGTCCTTACAGATGCATAGAGCTTAACAACTCTTCTCTATCACGCTTTCCCCACCTTCCCAGGGAGGAGCTGATGATCAGTTCATCCTTCGACTCTTTGGAGGTTCTCCTGGACTCTTTTGGCCCTGTCAGAGACTGCACCAAAGACAATGGAGGCTGCAGCCGCAACTTCCGTTGCATAGCTGACCGAAAGCTGGACTCCACCGGATGCGTGGTGAGTCATCTTTCCTTTGCCTGGGAGCTGCCTAACATTAGCTCCAGCAGCACAGCGTGAGCTGTTCCTCAGGTGTTACATAAATCAAACTCAACATATTCCATAATATACCTTACATTCTCTAGTTGTCCTATCCAACACTCCACATATTCGAGCCTTTGGGATATCTGATTCAATGGCCAGATATATGGCATCCATGTTACTGTGGCTGTGCAAATGACCTCTGGTCAGTCTGCTTGTGTAAATATTCATGAGCATATCTGCTGGCCGAGATGACCCATATCAAGGACAAGCAGAAGACCTGCTCTCTGTAATATGCCTGAGCACATAGTTCGACTGCGCCTCTCGTCTCACATGCCTCTCAGGCCGACTACACGTTCATTACCTCCAGGTGGTGCTTAGCAACTAGGCAATGTAGCAGCCAGGTTTATTTTGCTCTCCATCTGCTGGGAACTCCAGCAATGCCGCTCTTGTTATTTGCAGAATCTTAGCGCCGTCTGCTAGTGTTTTGCTTCTCCGAAATCCGCCCAATTCTATTGATAAGCTGTCAGGAAGCAGCCCCCCCACCGCCTACTAACAATTTAATTTCTTTTCAAGAACTTTGATGTAGTGCAGTACAGGGTTTCAGGTGAGGTGGGAAAACATTATTTATGCATTTCTGCGTGTTACTTCTTATCTCATAAAGCATATCAAATAGAGAGAAATGGCTTGTGAGACCTTTGTTGTAGGGGAAAATGTTGCATTAGAGCATATGCATGTATTCCAGGGAATTCTATTTGTATTTAATATGGTGAACATTAGTGCAGCGGCGAAAACATCAATTTCTGCAATCGACAGACATGTAAAACTCATACTGAAAAACATTTATTGATCACTCTCCCGACTCGCCGACTTCCATAACCGTCTGCAAATTGAGGCAAAAAAATAGGACTCTCCAAGTGCAATCTGTGGAAGCGAAAATTTATTACAGATTCCAACATTTGGAATCTGAAATTATCGGCATGTGCAGAACCCTGCTTTATGTAATTCTATGGCAACCTGTTGTTATTTAGTAATTAAGTACATCCAATTTCCATTACCACTGTGCTCTTCTCAGGGTTTGTTTTTTTTCACTCCTTCTTGAGAAAGACTTCTGCAACTTCAACCAGGAAACTTGAAGATGAAAAAGCACACAGAAATACAGAACAGGCAGGTTTTTACAGTTTGACAGTATTGTGAAAGCCCCCACATCTTACAATTAATCAACATCCGTGTGTTTTTGTATCAAAGAGGTGTGCATGAGGACACCACAAAGGCTTGGGCCAACCCATGGCCCTTAGCTGCCTAGAATCCCCTGAATCTCCTGTCTCTGTCTTTGTAGCTCAAAATAACACAATATAATAATAAAAAATATACACATTAGTTTAAAAAAAAAAAAAAAAAAAAACAACAACAACACAACTCCTACATGCTATGTGGCAGATGGTATTGGTTTATGCAATTTACAGTAGAGCTCTTTTCTCAACAAGATTAGAGCTAAGAAAATGTCAGAAAGACTTCTCTTTGTTGTATATGGGAGTTCCTCCTTTTACATCCCAACAGCAGACTGTAACCATCGCTGCAACACTTGATTTTGCGAATTAGCAAGATAGCTCAACAATGGCGGCTGTTGAGTATTTATGTAATCATTTAAGAGAGAACAAGTCTATAAATAGGCACATCCCGTTGTATCCATCACTATCACACAGTGTCAAGGAAAGTCCATAGTTAATCTTGTCTTTTTTGTGGAGCAAAAAGTATTGTCTACATAGAGGCAACATATTGTGTTAGTGACTGTTCACCTGAGTGTGGTATAAGAGTCTAATCCTACTGTTTACTGCGTTCACCATCTTGTTTCGGTTTCTACCATTTCGTAATTATGTTAGCACTAACTGTGACGTTATGTCAGTTTTATAACGTTGGGGAATTCTGAACTAAATGTTTTTCCATCCAATAGTTTGCATCCCGAGAGTCTCCAGCAGACAGATTGGAGAAAGGTGATATAAAAAGGTCCACACAGGGCAGTAAAAGTGTGGTCTGTCAATTGTGGCATCCAGCCCCCGCAAGTGTTTCTCTTCATTAGAGATTCAAAGATGCTTTTTTGGCAGTTTGCAATTCAATTTGTGGTTCAGTAGAATCTGGACTAAATGTTCCACAAAGACTTTTGGCTTTTAGCACTTAGCCACTGCGATTATGTTTCTGAACTTTTCAAGGCAATTATTTTCCATCGCAAGTGCATCGCTATTCCACTTGACAGCACATTAAGGCTGTCAGTCAGCCTGCTGTCTTCCAGTTCAGAGTTGAGTACAAATATCTCAATTATTAGTTTAAACTGTGAGCCTGTCCACTAACTTGAAACAACCTCGAACTGCTCTTGACACTCAGAGGATTCCACTGAGTTTTGACAACATTGCACTGGTATGTCAGAGACCAAAGTATCCATCGAGAGATGACAGAGTAGAGATTTCCAGCCAGGGCTTTGAAGTCTCACGGGCATTTGATTAAATTTCACAATATTGAGGCATCTTTTCTTTTTCTTTTTTTTTTTCATCGGCTCTCACGTGGTAAAGCAAAAGAACGTCAATATTTTGTAACAATATTATTCCTGTAAATAGAATTACTGAATGCTTTTAAGTGTCAGCATGTATTCGGCAACATCTACATGAAGAGGGGTGCACCTCTATGCTGCATTGTGTTGCAAATCCTTGCCAAAAGAAAAAAATCTATTTTTTTCTGGCTGAAATTACTCTGACATGGCTCCAAAGGGAAACAGTGAAAAGATTTCATGCCAGCTCTCAGAGGTACCGTGAGACTTTCCTTTTTGTATCCATATAATTTATTTATTGCCCTGTTATAATTTCATCCCTATGAGCATGTTGAAGAATGCTGTGATATTTTTATTTTATTTTTAGGAACCTTCGTAAAAAAAAAAAAATAAAAAAGGAGCAGAGTCAGTTCCTGCTGTTACTGACAGTTCTTAGCCTCATTTTTTTTTCTGAATGCTGACCAAGCTCCACTGTAACAACAGATGAAACAGGAATCCATACTTAAAATAAATCGATGAATTTTCCACTTCAGAGAAGGAGCTGGACAATATGTAGGACACGATAGACAAAGTGACATCATAGCAACATGAAGGACTTTCAGAGATAACTGGAAGGAGCTGAAAGGCTGTTATGCGCTGATGTATGATGTATGAGGAATTTCAGCATATCAAGGACTTTGTTTTAGATTTTAAATTCAAATAACTGACTCCAGAACACAAACAATAATAAGCCATTTAGAATAATGTCAGAATACCTCTTTATTCATACTCTATGCACAAGGTGGATGGAGAATGATGAACCAAGAAGCTTCCAACTCATCAACAAACCAAGGATCATCTTGAATTTCACACATTGATAGAAAATCTGAGGTAAAGCTGTTTGCCACTTAATAATAAAATAAACCTGCAACGGCTGAATAGAATCAAAACAAAGCACCTGTTTGCCTTATAGCCAGTCATACCACTTAACATTACCATAGAAATAGGTTCCGCAGGTTGCATTGACTTTATCTAGAATAAAGTTTATGTTTACTGCTATTCATCTAAAGTTTGTTGATAGAATAACAGCCATTTTAACTGTGCATTGCATCTCTTGTTTGCGGTGTACTCCCTGCTACAGGAGGTGTCGTGCATGTTAAGTGTGGTTCATTTGAGTTCAACAAGCTCTCCAGTGACAGTACTGTTAGTAGAACAAAGCTACACTGCGTGTTACCTAGGAGCTGGTCACTTAGAGTCAGCAAAATGCTAAGACAATTAGAGAAGAACCAAAAACACACAAAAACTGGACAATGAAAAAATAAAAGAACTGGCAGCAAATTTAAGAGTGAATGGAATCGGTTGTTTCACTTGGTGAAATATGACACATTTGAAGACATTGTGAGGTGAAGCTCTCCTGGCTAATATCAGCACCTCCAGTTGATGTAAAGTTAATGTTCACCAGCTATGCCCATGTAGTTTTACACAAATACATAATTGGGACGGTCACAAATGCATTTGGCCTTTTGGGGCTATATCTGATTGATACACATCAACATTCATCTGAATCTACTTCCTCTGTGTGTTATTTCAGATGAAAAATCTAATCTTACACAGACCCAGAAGTGGCTCTAAGCAGTTATTCAGCCTGTGAGGTGAAACCCAGGGCAAAACAGTCTGTAAAACATTTGTTGCTGCAGGGAAATAACTGCCAGTGATTTACCAATGTGTTTTCCAACTCAAAATTGACCCGTGCTATAAAAAAAAGAGAGGCACTAAAATAGATTTTGAAAAATAGGCCCAGACTGGTGTTGTATTGGTAAGACATCAAATGTGTTTTATTGCATTTACTTGTGTACTCTCTGGAGGTAACAAACAAACCATCTTACACCTATTGACCTGCTCCACCCTAGGACAAGCTGTCTCTCCCTTTTCACCCCTTTCTCTCTCTCTTTGTCTCCGACAATCTGTTTTCTTTTCTGCATCTCATTGTTATTCTATTGCTTTAACATTTTCAGTTTTTGACCCTCTCTTTTGTTTCCTATTCAATGACTGCTCCATTTCTTATGTGATGAGGCCAACAACTTTAGGCTATATCACAAGTTGTTGAGCAATGGATTGTAATTTCACAGTTTGAGTTGAGCTGTAGTGAACATTTCCCCACGTCGGTTTTTTAAACCCGATGATCTCATCCTGCTCATTCGCTGCATTTTTCGGAGCTCTCCTTTTGTTTGATTAATCTGCCCGGAGGTCAGTCCCAGACGCTGCTGTTGTTGTTGCTTGTCCAAGGAAATCAGACACTAATTACACACAGATTGCAAGCACAAATCGAATGAAAGAGGCAACACAAATATACTTGGTATTAAAATGAGATCTATATCTGGAGACATTATCCAGTTAATAAATTACACAATCTTGCCTTACATTTAGACCTGATATTACTGGCGCATTCACATTATCCTCATTGAAATTGGATATCTGTTTTGCTTTTATGCGGCAGCAAATGAACTGTAGGTGATTACACATTTACATTCACCATTAAACTGCGATTTGGATGATTTTAGACGGACTTGGGCCAAATGATGGTGAAAGTGTTAAAGTAGTGAGTACTTTTGATCCAGTTGACCAACAACCTCCAGAGTAGGTCAGCGATATTTTTTGACCCTGAAGACAAAATATAAATGCAATTGATTTGTCAATACACATTTCAGAACTACGTTGGTTGGAAATATATGTCCATGTGACTGTTTGCAGTTAGCACAAAGCACTCATTCTCTGCTCCCATTCAGATGTCAAAGATGGCTTCTTCTTCCACTTCAAGAACATAATTACTGCTTTCTTCTTCAAAATCTATTTTTGGGCTTTTATGCCTTTATTTTAGTCAGTAACTGGCACAGAGGCTACCAGGAAACAGGGAGAGGAATGACCTGCAGCATGGGTCCTTCAAACCAAGGACCCTTTAAATTACATGCCACATGTTCTAAAACCATTCAACTGCCAGTACTACAAACATAATAACGTCTACTCGTTTTTGTTTGTTTTGTTTTTTTTTTTGGAACAGTAACCTGAAATCTGGCAGTAGCTTCTGATCTCAATACGCTGTCTCTCTGGACACAAGAGACGTAATAATATCAGGTGAATAGGGGTATGGATAAAATGCACTCTCCACCCCACTGACATCAGGTTTTAAACTGTGATCTGGGTCCAAATGTATTATCTAGATGATAAATGACCCAATCTTACCCTTGTGTTTACATCTGCTATCTTCAATGTGTTCTTGTTACCCTCATCTAGATTGGATCTTTCTCTCCAGGAACAAAACCAGCAGCCTGGTAATAAATTAGCTGTAAACTGGGCCCTGCATAGTTAAGTCTGGCTCCGAATGTAAGAGTAATGAAAGATGAGGATAGATTGAAGCACGAGAATTGATGTTTTACGCCTTTGAGACAATTGAGATATAGACAGATGTTCGTAGTCTTCGAATATCCGTTTATTGATACTCTCAGCTTTAAAAGTAGTTCATTACAGTCCCTCAAAGCTTCTGCTGTTCTGTTTGAATGAAACATGCCACAGCTAACTCTGAATGTCATTTGCTCATGAGCCACAGCCTTTGATCCCCACGCACAAACCAACGCAGATTGACCCACACACACGTCAGTACTGTCCATCACCACACTCCTCTGCTCCCAGCTGCTACTGCATACATTAACTGTGTGTTTTAGTAATTAATCTTGTGCCTGTCGAGCTTATAAATAAGCCTCTCATTCATCTAATCAGGGTGGTAAACTGGCTGGGCCCCAGCCCTCTGATTCCACCCTAATCAATTAACACCTTGTCTGAATGTGCGCTGCCAGTAGCTGTCCTGTCTGCCTTTAATATCGCTCCTTGTGTGAGAGTCCACCGATCCTGACAGTCTGTGCGGGCCCGACTCACTATGTCTCCCTGATATATTGCACTCCTGGGCAGAGGCAGCGTGGGGCGCCTGTGGATGTGAGAGTGTAATAATCACAGGATGATTGTGAGATTAATTAGCTCTGTCTTGTCACTTGTCTTCGCCTGCAAAATGGTGGAAAAGGATGCTGTTGACAGAGCAGATTGCAACCAGGAAGAAATGACGAGAAAGGCTGGGTGCTGTCCAAACATCTCATACAGTGTGTGTGTGTGTGTGTGTATGTATGTGTGCGTGTGTGCATGTCTTCATATGTGAACCTGCAGGACACAAGAAAGGCACATCGTTTGTGCTGTTTGCGTTTGCATGTCTTCACAGTGCTATGCTGTGGATAAGGTGATCTTGTGCGTCCAAGGTATAAACAATGATTAACAGACTGTATAGTAGTTTGGCTCCCAGTCTATTTCACCCTTCAGATAGATACATATGTACCAAAGTAGAGCAATACGAGATGTAATTTATTATAGTGAGTTGGGAAGGATGCGTCATTCTCCCAAGAGGAGTTTCCTCTGGTCTTATCTGATCTGTTCTGTATCTGTGTGTGTATATACGTCCATGTGTCATATTTTTGCCCTGTGAATTACAAAGGGCAGAAAAGTGCTGCCGCGCTATTTTCTATGAGCCGAAACTTTTCGGGTCATAAAGTCAAAGCAGGTGTTTTTATTTTTGACAGCTGCTGAGAAATACCTCAGTGTGTTGGCCAGAGGGGCCCTGTCTTCACAATGCTTTTAAGTTCCTGCGTGTTTGTTGGCACTTTCTACTTAAAAAGGAATACATTAAAAGGGGTAAAATAAATATATAAATAAGTGTAAGAAAAATGGAATTCCATTACATATTTGCCCAGGAGGAAGTCATGTTTCTTGCACTGATGTCTTGTTTCATTTGCATTGTATTTTTCCAAATGCCACTTACCTCGATTGTCTTTTTCTTTTTTTCCTTATGTTTGACCTTCACTGTGTCTGCTTGACACTTCAGATGGTTACCCCTGTGCTCACCTTTGTGCAACTATTATTGCCACAAGTGGATCTTGATAAGCAGAGATGGCAGCGGCAACGATAAATGGACCGAGACGTGACGGACTTATATATGTGAGGCCACATTTGCTAGTTAGCCATGCAAATGTAAAGTCCAGTCTGGCAGCCAGTTGTCTGCTGCTGGCTCCTGTGAGAGTGATGCAAAGCATGTGTGTAAACAGTGCAGTAGCTCAGGGTAAGAGGATTGTGTAACTCTTAGGGGGGCTCAGTAGATTGTAGAACCTGACACCAAATGCAGGGCCTAATGACGAGTCAAACCATCATTTAACATAGCACTGGGCTGAGTCCTGACTTTCTAAACGGAGGCTCACTCACCTTGATGAGCGGAAACTGTAATAATGAACTTTATAATTAACCATCTTTTGGTCTGAATCTCAATGGCTTTGCTGAGTCAGCACACCAGAGAGCTATCTAAATAAACCCTAAAATAAAGAATTTCACTTGAATCATTTCACATCAACAAACTCTTTGGGTTTTGCCAGTTAACTCAGGACCCTACAGGAACTATCATAATTAACCATATTAGTATCAATTTCCAGAGAACTAGCGTCAATTTTGCTGACAAAGCATTTTCTTCATAGGTTCGATGAATATAAAAGAGACGCTAAACTTTGCCAGAGACAAGATCCATTTAGAATTCGGAGGCGAACTAAAAAGCGGTGGGCCGACTTAGGAAGCGATCCAAACAGAACGAAAGACTTTCACTTGTCAGCAGGTGACGCTTTTGATGTAACCTCAGGAACACCTTGTTACTCACACTGTTATACTTTCATCTGACATGAAGATGTGACCAAATGTCCAGGAGAAGGCATTGGCACAACTTTTACATTTGAGAACCAGAATGTCAAACAAATTTCCCATTTAAAATTCAGGTTGCTTATTTTTTTCTATAAAATACGTTTGCATTTCAAACATAAAGTGAAATCTGCGTCGGTGTTTATTCCAGATTCAAACTACTATTCCATAGCAGGGAAATATTGTATACATTTCATATTTTAATAATGTCTTCAGTTCAGTACAAATTAAAAGAAAGTATTATCCTGTTCACTTTATTATATATAAATCAATTAATTCTACTGTACTGTAAAGTCAATCAAATATATCTTTCTATGGACAGCTGAGTCACTGTGACATTGTGCATGTTACAGAAGACAAATTAAATGACAGTGGAAGAAAATTTATTTACTTCCACTGTGTATTAAAGTTAGTCGTATCCAGTCACTCTCCAAAATGGTCTGAAATGCCAGCATGAAGGAGCAGTCAGGCAAATTACAGTGTCTCAAGTGAACGTTCCGAACGGGATGATTAGCTACACTCAGCTGATTCCACAAATTATTTTTTAATACTGTTTCAATGAAATTTGAAGACTTTCATTTCAGAATATTGACAAACTCCCTAGATTCAAAGTAGCGTCTTCACGATAGAGTAGCCTGTATTATGAATCACCAATTATTCCCCCATATGCTCTTCTCTGTAATGGGTGCATTTTATTTTATGCTTGAAACTGGTGACGATACCCTTTAATAAAGGACACTTCAAATATACTTCAGAATGATTACGCCTGGTGACAATTATAATAAACACGTAGACAGGACTGACAGAGCACCACACCTACTTTCATCTCCGCTGTCAAAATGACTACAGCCACTAGAAGTCACCGAACAAGGAAACTTAACTATGGTTCATAATTACCATAATTACGAAATTTGTATTTGCACAAATATAATGTTATAGGACCTGAAACCTGCCGCACTGACTGGTTAGAGAGTTTCATATAACACTACAGACAGCCACCACACACACACACAAACACACACATACACGCACAACAAAGAGAGTCCTCCTGTGACAAACAAGAGGCCCTTGTTGGTACTTGTCAGTAAAAATCAAAAGCAAAAGGTCTTACTCACGATGAAGTGTTTTTCTCCAACACTCTGTGCTCTTAGTAAAACTAGTTCAAACTGGATTCACATCCGTCATTGAAGCCCTCATACTGCACGAGCCCTGGCATCATGCTCCGTTCAAACGCGAAATGATCAAATCTGAAGGGCATAAAATGCACCATACTAAATAACAATAACAACAACAAGTGTCACCCACAGGTCCTTTCGATAGCCCCTCGCAGCATCTGGGTGTTGTTTAATAATAATTCTGGACAGTGCCGTACTGTATGCTGCTGGCTGAAGCACTTCTTCTCACCACTTTGTAATGGTGCAGTTCCCCTTAGGCAGCAAAAACCAATCTTGACCGGGATCACATTGTGGGACACTAAGCAGTGTTGAGTGGAGTCAATACCTGGCAGGGATATAGCTAGACCTCAGCCCTAAAGAGAAATAGGAGCACATTAGATTGTCAGTACTGATGTATTCTCTCCATGGGTCATTGGATTCATGTGCAAGTGTGTGTTTTGGCGAAGGGTAGATAAAAGCCTCTGCTGAAGATACAGCACTGTAATGGGTAATTTTTGGAAAGAGCTTTTATGATCATTCTTTATGTAGTCTTTATTTAACCAATTAGTATCTACTTAGACAGAAGAGGAAAAAGCAAGTCTTCCTTTGCATACCATCGGACTGTAAAGGCAACTTAATGTAGGTACATAGGACATAAATCATACTGTTTCAGTAAAAGTTGCAGGAATTTGATATCATTTTTCAAAATCACATTTTTTGTAACCCACATTTACAGTTTCAGTTTCATGTAGTTCATAAAATCCCCATAAACAGTTTATTCAACTGGTAAAATCCAGATGAGAGGAGAGAGGAGGTAATAAATTTGTCACTACACTCATCTGAGTCACCCTCAATTATTTCCATTTACTCACAGCAATTAGGCTTTGGCAGGTGTGTATGTGTGTGTGTGTGTGTGTGTGTGTGTGTGGGGGGGGGGGGGGGGGGGGGGTTCTGCCCCAGTTTTTTGTCTTTCAGGCAATGTTGAGGTTGCCTTTTTCTCTGAGGTTTGCACATCATGTGGTGCACCTTCACCGGCGGGGAGTGAGGGAGTTGAAAGGGGGATGTGAAAGGAGAGGTGCGGGGCGAGAATGTTGCAAGTCGAAAGGGTCACAGTCACACAGGTGAGTCACAGTGATGAGAAGTTTGTGATTTGAATTTTGCAAGCTTGGCCCGCTTAACCAGTAGCTGCAGCATCAACTATGACACACAGCTCATGGGGGGGAGAGACAGAGAACAAAACGACGCAATTTCTGATTACACAGACCATTACAGTGTCTAAAACAACAGGAGCTACACCAATAATCCATGAAATGCAGATGTAGAAATAAAAAAAATGAGATCCTCTCATGATAAAAAGCTGAACCTGCCAATGAAAAGAGATAAATTGACCAATTACATGTATCATTTGGAAGTACATGTGACAGACCAACTATCAGATCAGTATGGAGATTGATTTACTTCATCAAATTACTATGGAATTATGGCCATTGGCCATTTTACACCAATGAACCAACTCCTGGTACTGATATTTACTGAACTGGTTGCTGAGTTTCTTTATGTTTGTTTTACATTAAGATGGAAATCACTGATAATATTTTCTTAGAAAGACTTGAACATCAAAAACTGCTTTGTTCTATGAAGGATAATTAAGAAATATTAGAAATCAATTATTGATCATAAAGTGTAAGATCCCCATCAAAGAGACTAAGGGTGAATTTAGACTTCAATACAGCAATTTAATTATGTTTTGTTAGACCGCTATTTTGCAACCTCATTATAATTTGAAGCTGTGTGTAAATGTATATACGTCAGTTCTCAAGTGTGCTGAGATGAACAAAAACAGAATAAACAACAGCATACATGGATATCAGAAATCATTAATGTTATTCAGTGTCTAATGTAGTCTGCTGCATTCCAACTTTACTTTTCATTCATTGAAGACAATCCTGTTGAAATAGTCTGGATCTTTAAATACCAAAGAGTGCGTGTTAACATCAGAAGGAGAGCAACATAATTTCATTGCCTTTCTGCTAAAAGACAGACTTCAGCAGGCATAAAGCATAAACACTTCACACTTCAGCTCAAAGAAGCAACAAGTTTTCTCTCCAGTGTATCAGCAATGTTCTCTGATTTACAATCCTTCAAGTTCGTGTAAGAGCTTTCGCTTCTTAAAAATACTCTGTGTTGAAACTGTACTCAGCTGCTATACACAGACTGTTGGACCATTAAAGTTTTAGATGACACGCGTCAGATTTAGTGATCCTGACAGATCCTTAACTATCGCCTCCAGCCGACGGTAAATGAAAGGACCCGGGGTCGGAACGACTGAGGTTTCTATTTAAAAAAAGGTCGTCATTTGCAACCTGTCCATTTGACCCAGAGTCTGGTGCCTGTTGTGCTTTATGCACTTTGCTGTGAAGGAGGTGAGAGGGGTTACTAGATATCAAAGTTTTCTCAACTTGGACCGAACTCACCGAAACATCTCCAAGAGACCACATTACGAAGCTCTGTGCTCTGGGATAAGCTGACCTTACACACGTACGCTACTTATCTCATCACACACAAAAGCTTTCTCTATTAAGAAACATGAAAGGAAAGTTGAAATGCTGGGAGACGTTGAAATCACACAATGTGATGTCTTTAACAGACCTCTTTAGAATAGATAAGTTTCTTTGAACTTGACACAGATGATCCTGTGGGCTCGTCTCTCTGCAATGTGGAAAAACCTTTTAATTTTCTGTTTAGGTTTCCCTGTGTGATGTATCGGTCTATATACTTCTTGATGCTATAGAGACCTATTATAAGCTGTTTCATTACAGCATGAAAGTAATTCATGGCCTTAATATACATGGTTATACAAGTGCAGCCCTGGGGAAATACTGTACTCAAGCAATGTTGTGAAAACCCAAACATACGGAAATATTTACATAAATATATTGAATAAAATAAAGTCTTGCAGGTTGAAAAACATCCTAATTTTGGTTCAGTTTTTATTAAATGTGGCAGGATCACATCCATTTTCGATTTTCCCAATACACTGAGGACATCTCTGATTTTGAAGTTTCACACTTTAATGATTTGATTTGCTGTTTAATTCCGCATCCTTCGAGGCAAAGGACATCATCTGTCAGTGATTGATATAACACTCTTCCAAGCACAGCCAGGCTCTTTCTCACTGTCTTTTCCAAAAGCTCCCAGCAGACCTACACTTTTAGTCTGTGATTATGGGTGAGACAAACCGCCAGGCAGGAAAGAGACAGAAACAGCAGCCCACATGTCACACAATGTCCAAGTCCCACACTTTGATAGCCCAACTTTTTACTCCCAAAGGGCTAATGGTATCAGCATGTTCCAGCCACAGTGTGTGTCTGAGAGTGGATCAGTGCCTTTGACAACCTGCCCCCTGTACCTTTTTTGAGGGGTTGTATCTGACAATATCTGTAACTTTATTAAAGAAAAACAACAACAGCTGTTGGACAGACATACTGACCTTTATTTTTATAAGAGGGTGGACCAGACAAATGCCATGGGATATTTCGCAGGGAGTCTTCGTCTCACTCTTTAAGCAGATTTTAAACCTTTTCATAAAAAAAAAAAAAAAAAAAAAAAAAAAAAATCAGAAGGGAGGGGCAGCATCTAACAGTAACAATCTAAAACAAGCAGATGAGCATTCCCACTACACCCAGAGCCTGGCCATCACTTTATGTGTGTGCAGCAGTGTGTCTTCAAATTGAGACTTTCTGACAGTGTGCACTTTTACCCTCTTTTGTGCCATTCAGAGTGTCAAAACTACTAAGACATGCAAAAGACACAGACTTGTGATAAACGAAGCAGGAGTATGATGGCAGGCTTCTCACCTCAACTTCAAAAGACTGTGGCTACTCAGAACAGGTATAGGAGCTGTTGCCTTTGGGCATTGTCAGATTGGGACAAGTTGTGACTGAGTTCACTTCAGGCACGCTTTAGCCTAAACAGCACCATGCTGCTTCACTTTTTTGCTAGGAGAGAAAATGGTCATTATTTGCACAGCCCCAAGAGGTCCTGGTCAGGTCACCCTAACTTGAGTCACTTGAGGCATTTGAATGAATAACCAATGCTGTCATTCTTCTGGTGAGGACAGCCTTTAAATGAAATAAAACATGAGCAGTCAAAGTCTCGCAGGCACGGATGTATAATGTGACACTGTGATACAGTTAAAACTCCTGCAACTACTTTTTTTTATGACCTTTTCACTGCACATGGACAATACACTACACAAATAAATCCACTGAATTAAAATACAGTGAATGCAACGTGTTGAGGAAATAGCTCAATGCTTGGTGCCACATTTTTTTGTTTTCTAAAATGTGACCTCCAACCATCTGACAAACAGTTAGGAAAGATTATACAGCTCGGTGAAAATGCTGTGTGTGCTTTTAAATGAGCAAAATGTTGCATCGTTGGTAAAGTCTAGGTGGGAATAGCTATTTTGGTTAGTTCAAGTAGACGTCTTGTAAAAGTAACATTCGTTGAACATTAACAGCATGAAACACTCTTGCTACATACGGCTGAAGGTATATAAAAGAAGCGAAATCACTCCCATGGTGCATTTCAGCAAGAAGCATCCAAATACTAAATATGACGTTCAGTTACCGTTAAATGCCGCACGAGAGCCAAGCTTTCGCTTCACGGAAAACTGGAAACAGTCTACAGATAACATCAGTTCACTTTTACAGTCACTGTCAGCCTTGATTTACTTTGTCAGCAATGGTGATGTGATGTGTCATTCCAACTGTGAATACTTTTTTTGAAAGTAACAATATTTTTGAATTTGCTACTGTGCCGAGCTGCACCTCTGATTGGTTTCTTCTCAGTAAGGATGGCATCTGTGGGTCATGAGTATTTTAGTGTTTAGAACTAACAGACAAAACCTAAACTCTAAGACTGGAATTGATCTAATCCAAACCTTTGGTTGTACAGTAACCCCGAAGAGTCTTGTGGTTCTTTTAAGATTAGGTAATGATGTTGTTTTATTTCAAAATTGACAGACTTAGGAGAGAAAAAAATCTGATGAAAAAAATATGAATAAATAAGCTATGGAGCGTCCTCACCCTCTAAAGAATGATGAACGTTTTTCTATGAGAGCACTACCTGGGTGTTTAAGTCCTCAATCACTGCACTTATCCACCGATCTGTCTATCAGACAATTTTGAAAAGTGCACAGCTTATCCAACTCTTCTTGCAGGGATTTGTTGCTGTTTGGCAGTACCACAGTGCTGATTCTCTTAAGCCTCAAAAGCACTGCAGGAATTTATCTCCATTAAGAAACAGGATTAAAAGGCATGGTGGTTGAAGGGGTTTGCCACAGCAGGCTTGGTACTGTTAGCTTCCTCTACAGCGGCCCAAACAGCTCTCTCACTCACTGTCCAGTTATTAAATGGTTGAAGATAAATGGTGATTACTTTGCTTTCAAAGACCCTTTTGTTAGTGTCAGTTAATGGTCGTTATCTAGTGACTTTCGCATCACTTCAAGAGGAAATCATTCCCTATGCTGTCAGTAGCAGGTATATAAAAGCCACACAGGTTTATTAATGGTTCAGTTAGTGCTCATCGGAGATTCTGATAAGGTTAACTCAGTCACACTGATCATTTTAGCCTATCTATTTCCACTAAAAATGTTAAGTTAATTTTTTTAATCTAGCAAGGGATTAGTGTTAGGGTTTGAAAACTGAGTCCCAAGAAACAGTTGATACGCTTGTTGAGAGTGCCGTCCTATATCTCGGAAGACTGTCAGTTGCACAAGGGCCCTATTATGTGAATGTCAAACCTGAGATTGAGAGGTTAAAAGTCCACGATTGAGCCTTATGGGGGTCTCTGTTGATGTCAGACTGTGCACCTGTCTGGGTCCAGACTATGAAATGGGCGAAGTAACATTTTGACCTGCAGCAAGCAACAATAAAGAAACTCGTCAGTTTCAAAAGACCCTGCTATGTGTCACAATGGATGTAGCACCACACGTGTGCTGTTTTTTTTTTTTTTTTTTGCATACACATGGGTTTTGGACTATAAATATTGCAAAACATTGTGAAATGTAGTACAGTACAGGCCAAAAGTTTGGACACACCTCATTTAAATGAATAGGAAAGTGTGTCCAAACTTTTGGCCTGTACTGAATATTTTTGAACTTGGGTGGACTGATTCTTATCAAAGACCATTGTGAGGCTTTTTAACCTTTGTTGCAAAACTCTGTTAGACCCCAAATCTCGAATGAGAGCAAATGATCTTTTGCACAGAAATCTCCCATGGACATCATATTCAATTTAGAGATGACCGCAAGATGTGAAATAATTTAATAATCATGAATATCCCATTGCTTCCATGTGAGTAAACTGACTAGAACAAAACTTAGAAGGTTCAGCACTTGCTTTTTTCTCCTAAGCCTTGTGCAATACTTTTGCCAAGAACTGTTAATCAAGATTATTTCCTTATTATGCTTCTTATGCTGAATCAATAAAAGTATCCCACCTTTCATGGCTACAGACTTGTTCCAAACAATACAAGATGTTTTAATCAGATCAAATTTCCGAAGGATTTGGGGACTGTTCACTTGCAGAGTGTTTTATACAGAAGATTATCAATGAACTACCCAGGATAATAGACCAGATTTGTGGAAATCTCAAGTGATAACAATTCACAGAATAATACTGTGGTCGGTACATATTCTTAATGGTTATAATCCGATGGACATCTGGAAAATAGCTCAGAGTTATCACTATCCCGGCATGTTGGAATCCTCTTAATGTAGTCAATAACCAGAGCTGTCTGTGGTTGGCAAGCTGCACCGCAGCAACCCATCAATACAAATACCTCTTAGCCCCTGCCACATATCCACATATTCACCGATTTCAGTGAGTTGCAATGATTTAGGCTCTGTGCCACAGATGTGTTAAGAGATTGAATGTTTCATGTGCTCCTTGCATTACAGGTAATAAATAATTCGTCACTATGGTCTTTCACTTGGTGGCAAAATCAATATCAGTTTATCAAGGGAGCGAGAGCAGGGAGCATTCACCCCTTTGTGTGGCCTCATTGTGTGCAGTTACAATTGCACATACACCTGGTCAGGAGGTCTTTATAAATAAGACTTTATGTGTTCTATTTAAACACTGCCAGCAGTGTTTAAATAGAACAAATTAACAAACACGCTGTCAGACACACATCTCCAAAAAAATGGATGACATTATAATTTTTATTTATTTATTTAATTTATTTTTTTTTACAGTTTTTAAGACATGTTTTCAGCAATTTCCATGTATTTATTTTTTTATAGTAAAATTGTGAAGAGGCAGGCAATGAGTCATGCGGAATTTTTTTTTTTGTGCTCATGTAGTACGGGCCACCGTCATGAGCAAACTTTAAAAGAGTTTAATTTGGGTTCTTTGACAAATTTTGGAAGTCTGGTAGTCGATTTATGCAAATTGCTTTTAAGGTGGGATTATTTTAATATTTGTGTTTGCTGTCACGCATTTGAGTTTCCTACAGTTAGAATAAAAAAGCCGCTGGGCCTGGTGGACAGTATGAAAACTGTCGCAGGAAAATAGCCAGCAGTCAAAAATCAGTGAGAGAAGTGATATTTTGTATCTTTATTTACTCAAACCAAAAGACTAATTTAGCCAATTAATGCAAGTTCACTCAGCCAACAGTGCCAGGGGGACAACTGTCTCACTTCTGCTCCCTGTCTGCTCTGCAACATGCTCACTATAAGTCTGGTTAATCACCACAATCTCCTTGTAAAGGTCCCATAATATAATAAAGCAACATTTTCAAAGAAATACATGCCTGTGAGCCAGAAGCCAAGCCATAAAATTAGGAACTTTGTGATGTCACACAAAGGCATCAATGCCCTCAGCCTAGCTCATGTGCATCTACTAGACGTTGGAGTCCATTAGACCTTGCTAGATTGCTGGATTTGGTTTCCCTCAGTGGTTATCAGAAATCTTCTTTTTTTTTCTTGGCGTCACTTCTAAATGGCTGACAGTTTTCTGATGGATCAACTGTCGGGCTCCAGAGACAAGAGACATGAAACTACAATAAGATAACTACAATAAAGACAGTTTAGTTCTTAAACGACCAATCTTATGGATATCAAGACGGAGAGTTGTCAACAGCATGATAAATTCTCTGGCACTACAGACCTCGTTTAAAAGCCATGGGCTCCTCTTAGTAACATACAGAATTTGAACACCCAACACTCCCCATCTCCTCTGTAAGAAAAGCTAAAAGGAATGATGACGGAAATGCCTAACCTAAATTGCCTAAAAAAATGCCTAAATTCATATAACCCAGGAGGTAGGGGGAAAGCCAGAGAAGAGAAGTTCAGTAAAGTTACATCAGCTGTATATTTTTGAAAGAATGTATAAAATGGAAGGCATGGCAATTTATTTGGTGATTCCCCCCCCCAAAAAAAAATGAGGGGGGGGGGACTAAAACCAAAGTTTCTTTTAATGCCACAAAATGTGCTTATATGTTTATCGTGGTACACTATTCACAATTAATACCTAAACAGCAACATATGAATCATAGTGTGCTTCTTATTACTTTATTTCACCTCTCCTTGCTCCCTGGGTGACTTGGAAATCGTCCCAGCCTAGCATTATGTGAGAAAATTTCAGTTCCCTTGTTTCAGTTGCTAAAGTTGTAAAACTACCAAACAAACAAAAATGAATCATCTATACAAGCAACTGCTAACACAAATTGACTGGATATGAAGTGAATCTGGACTCCAGTGGTGAAAAACTGAAGCCAATTCTGAAACATAGCACCTTAAAACTGCATTGAATCAAATGATCATAAGGGGACATCTCTGGTTGTAAAAATAAGTTAACAGGAAAATTGCCGTACTTCCCACTTGATTTACAAGCTCACAATTTTTTTTTTCTTTTTTTCTTATGAGTTTATGGTTTTAGTCGCTAATTTCAAGCCTTCAATACATGATGTTCATTTTAGATGTCCCATTTGGAGGAAAATAGACCTCAAAGCAGGATATGCATTGGCGTGTGGCTACTGTGTGACTGGCTGTATCAGTCAATCCATGCAGAGAGCACAGAGCAGGTCAGATCTACCCCTCCCTATCTATCCCATCAGATAACTTCCAGTGACTGTTCTAGTGAGTTTTAATGAAAGCAAAGAAGTTGGATTGCACAGCTGACATGGTGATGAAGTCTGCCTTTGGTGGAGGTTGGTGTTGAATGAATGAGCTGACAGCGCATACAGGAGACAAGTGGTGGGACAAAGGACCAATGCAATCACATTTAAACGCGATTAGAGCACATCCGGTGACCTGCTGATCTTATATTACTTGTCGCTTTAGTTTTCTTCTGATTTATAAATAACTGCTTCAACCCAAGGGTAACACCACCACTGAGTTTAGATTTCATTTGTGAGGTTGATGTTAATTGTGGGTCTGAGTAACAAGTCTTTTCATTTCTGGCCGTTTTGACATGTATTGTCGAGTTTCCCTTTCAGCTGTATATATATTTTGATTAAATATCAATCTATGCAATGTAGAAATAAATATTTTAGTTTTAAGGAGTTGAGACCCTCACTAAAATAAATGCTCTAACTTAATTCAAGCATTTACCAAAATTATTATTTAAGACATTCAGAAATAGAATATCAGCTCACACAAACACAATGAAAGATTAAGCCTGGTTGGTTTATGTTTCCGGTGTCGGAGCTGTAACTTCATAAAAAAGGTTTGACAGATCTGTTCACACTTGCTTGTAATGAATGTGCAGATGGTTGCCAACCTGTTTATTCAGAAGGAAACATAGAGAGATATTCCTCATTTTAACACTTTTATCACATTGGCCAACATCGGTACACCGCTGTACTGGCAGGAGTAATTATTATTTGGACAGTGCATCATATTATCTGTGCAGATAGAGACTCCACAGCACACAAAGTTCTTATAAACTGCAGACCAACAACGTGATCCAGCGCTGCCATTGTGATAAGTGATAAGTCAGAGGAAAGGCTGTTTCATTTCCCCAAAAAACACGATTCCTCGATCCCTCGTATGTCTAATAATGCATGTTTTACTGTATGAGAGGCAGCTGTGGTTTAGCTCAGAGAGTTTTTGTGTTCGAACGCATTTTGTTTTCATGATCTGTGTGGATTCCCTGTTTTAACATGGGGATACTTCATATGGTCAATATCTAAATATTTTATCATTGTTCCTCAGTTCATCCACCCAGCTGATGGATCATGGGGTTCATGAAACCTTGCCTGTCTCTCTCTCTCTCTCTCTCTCGCTCTCTCTCTCTCTCTCCCACTCTCAACCCAACCGGTCGAGGCAGATGGCCGCCCCCCCTGACTGGTTCTGCTCGAGGTTTCTGCCTCTTAAAGGAAGTTTTTCCTTGCCACTGTTGCCAAGTGCTTGCTCATCGGGGGATCTGTTGGGTCTCTTTAAATAAATTTATAAAGAGTTTGGTCTAGACCTGCTCTATATGTAAAGTGCCTTGATGTAACTTTGTTATGATTTGGCGCTACACAAATAAATCTGATTTGATTTGATTTGATAAATCTGATTTGATGAAACCATAGCATAAACATGAAAAGACTATCAACAAACAACGAACATCAAAATAAGCCTTTTTTTTTGTACATGTTAATGCACTATTACTTTCTGTACCACAACCACAGCCAGGGTTGAAGATTATATGTTTTCAGGTTATCTGTCTCTTTGTTCCATTTTCATGAACATGATATGTCAGTAATTCAGAGAATTTCTTAACAATTGTCATATCATGCTTATTAACATAAATACAATCTGAATCGAAATTGGTCATGTGTGGCCGTCAAGTCTCACCCGATTGGTTTGCAACATGCCATTTAGAAGCCTTCAAGTTTGTAACTTGGCCATAGCCAACTTTGCTATTTTGTAAAAAAAAAACAAAACAAAAACAGAACAAATCATTTTTCCATACAACCACATAATCTCATTACAAAACTGAACTAATTAATCAAGTAAGAAGTAAGACATTTTCCCATAGACTTCAATGCAATCTCACTTTGTGGAGTCACAACCCAACGGTGATTCAATCTCATGCATGCTTGTCAACAATGGTTTCACTTCACTGCCTTAGTGTCTGTGTCCTTCTGTGAAATGTCTATTGTAATAACACATGACATGTTCTCAGCTGTAAATTAAGACTCTACTTCCCAATTACGATGGAATTTTACATAAATGTTTAATTTTTTTTTTGACCATGTACGAACTGAACTGGTGGGTGGAGGTAATTCTTTATTTACTGAACTTAACAAGTAGAGAGAAATAAAAATGTAATAGTTTCTGTAGCATGGGGAATAGTTTGGGGACCTTTCTCTGCCTTAAACACTCAAACCACTATTAAGTTATTATGCTTTAAATCATTTAATTGATTCCATAGGACTTTAAAGGCTGGCGGAGAGTTGTCAACAGCATGATAAATTCTCTGGCACTACAGACCTCGTTGAACAGCCATGGGCTCCTCTTAGTAACATACAGAATTTGAAAAAGGAGGCTAACTGATGTCTCCACAGTGGCTGAAGCTAAAAAAAAAAAGATATCAAAGCATATTTCTACAGTTTGAAATGTTATTTAGGAAAAATCAAAACAAGCTCTGGAACACCAAGGACACTTTTGGATAAAACTTTAGCTCTCCTGGATGGAAAAGGCAGGGCAAAATCCATCAAAGAAACTGCGTGAAGGTTTGTCTCACGCATGAGTGGTAGTGAAAGGCTCCACTGAAACAGCATTTACATTAAAGAGCCAGCAAAAGGAAAACCTATCTGTGACCTCATCACAAAAGTCAACATCTGAAGTATGCAAAACATCTGCCAACGTTTTCTAAAGTAAAATTGAGTGCCATGGCTGCAATCCTCAAAGGTGTGTCTGGAGAAAACAGCGGATTTTACAAAAGGATATCCAGACAAAGTTGAACATGAGTTGGGAAATAATAATGTCCGGGGTCATGTACCGTAGCAGCCTGTGGGGCAGGCAGCAGTGCAGGGAAGAGCAGATTCCACTAAATATCAACATAATCTGGATGGTAATGTCCAGGACACTGATAATGAACCAAAGCATGACATGACACTGGGTCCTGCACCGGCTGCTTCAAGTGTTTTGACTGGTCCCTGTGGTCTTCTAACTTGAACATAATTGAAAATCATCGGGTAGAACTTAAACATACCGTGAGTATAAAATAGCCTGAAGATTTTCTCTTCAGAAGTGAACAGAAAGATGCTGGCTAAAATAAGTGCCTGCAAGCAAGTTAACTCATGATGTCTGGCTGGTGGGAGGAAACCGGAGTACCCGGAGGAAACCCACACAAGCACAGGGAGAACATACAAACTCCACACAGAAAGGCCCTTCCGGGTGACCTTCCTGATGTGATTGCAGGTTCTATTCCCAGGCTCATTGTGGGGAAACAGCACTAGTCACTATGCCGATAGAATAATATATAAAATATGGAATATGAGTTGATGAGTTTTGCGTACAATTCTCTGCACATTCATGCTCTGTGAAGCCACTCTCTTTCCTCTTTATGTATAGATACCAGCAGATGTTGGAAACTTTCCTCTGAGGCAGTGCTTCATGTTTAAATGTCTGTGTCGCATCTTTCACACTGCTTATCTCCTGTTCTGTTTCATCCCAAAGGGGTTCTGCTGGTTTCAGATCTGGAGACCTGGACAGATTTGACTCTTATGAATCCTGTTTGAGATGAGTTTTGCTCTCCTGCTGGAAGCAGCCAAAAGAAGAGGGTAAACTCTGGCCAGAAATGGAGAATCTACATTATCTACAGTCAGACTGTGGAAGTTGAACCGTGACTGTTGGTCAGTCAAGAAAACATCCCCATACCAATAGACCAACACCACCAGCCGGTATTGTTGACGCAAGGCAGGTTGGCCCATAGATTAATGGCGCTAAGGCCAAACTGACCCAGCCATCTGTTGCCTCCACAGACACCCACATTCATCAGGCCAGACTTCAACTGTGCTCACTGCAGCCTCAGATCTCTGCTCTTGGCTGACAGTGAAAACAGAGAGTGAAATTTAGATAAATAAACAAAATGGAAATATGGAACATAAAACAACAGTTATTATTTGGAGAGGAAGAGCGATATATATATATATATATATATATATATATATAAATAAACATTGATGCAAAAGCTTGCATGAGCGTGATTGGAAATTAGTTTTCCAGCTTGTGGCCAAACAGGTTTTTAATGAATGCTAATGGAAATAAGCTATTAACAATGGTATGCTGAGGATAAATGCTGGGCGTGGGAAAAACGTGACAGTTCCCTGTCAGATGTTTTCCTTGATTAAACCGGTCAACACAATTCAATGAATCGAGATTTTAGAATTTTATGACAACCAAATTGCAACATGCAGCAATGTACATCTGCCAGGCAATGACACTAAACCTCAGGAGAAAGCAATAATCCCTGTAATTCCATGAGAGCAATCGACTAGACTGGATCCACAACAGGTTTATTAGTCACATGAGGCACCTGGACTTGCTGATGAATACAGCAGGCCTAAATAATAAAATATGCAGCCGCTGATCTGTCAGTGCTTGGAGGAAAGCAACTGCTTAGTCGCTGTTCTGAAGGTAGCCGTGCCTCGTTAAAATGCACTCCATCAAAGTTTCCTTTGAAGTGATAGCTGACACAAAACATAATGTGAATTTGACTTGACAGGTCTCTGAAAAAAAATGCATGGGAAATATTAAACAAGACGATGGAGGGAAGGAAATGGGGTGAAATCGGGACTCCCACCTCTTTTGCACAGCCATCCGGCAGGGTTCATTTTAATGAGGAAGTTGTTCATTTGTCTTTATATATTTATATATATCTATATATATATCTATATCTATCTATATATATATATATATATATATATATATATATATATAATTTCTTTATCTTTATCACTGACACCCATTGCTGTTTCCCACATTTAAAAACAGTAGGAATTCATTTCACTCTTCAAATATAAAGACAGAGCTCTCTGGATTATATGGAAATGTAAATTTCAACCTGCAGTATTGCCTCATCTCCCTCAGCAGAACAAGAATCCTTTTTAAAGACAGTTCTGGTTGTCTGCCATTTCATCACTGTTCTTGTCATTCCCTGTGCCACAGTAAATAATCAAGTGGGAGTGCTATGCAATATCATTCTGACTGTGTAATTTACACAAGATAAAACTTTAAATCTCCCCTTGTGAAAACTGAGAATTGATTATGCAGTCAAGAATTTACCTACTGTGGCTGAATGTTGAATACGCAGAGGAGATTGATACAGCAGGAATCTAAAATACAACAATAGCACAATACAGCACATGGACAAATGCTTTGCTTCTCTTTGTCTTCTGATACTAATCTGCTAGGTTTTTGCAGATTAGTATCAGTAAACAGATTGTGATCCAGTTTGATCCAAATTCACGTGATGACCAGACAATTTTTCCATCAACTGATAATTATCTTAATTAATAATCTCTCTTGATTCTTATTGTGGGGCTTTTCTGTGCCTTTTTATTTGAACCAGTAAGCAGAGATTCTGACAGGAAGGAGGTAGACAGAAATGGGAGTGACCTGCAGCATATGGCACTTGGTCAGATTTGAACCTGGGGCACTGCGATAAAGTGGTCTGCATGCAAACCACCTAACCAGTCCAAATAGTATTAGCCTGGATCCCCCAAATTTATACTTTCCAATCTCCCTCTCTCCCACTGCCAGCAAAAATCAAATCACAGTTTTTACATAAACAGTGATTTGTACAAAAAACAAAATGATTCTGTAATGCAGCAATGGCAAATACTTAATGGAAATGCTTTTCTCATAAAATGATGCCAAGGCTTTTCTAACCCTAACAGGTAACGTGTACCAGGAGATACACCTTCTTTAGCAGTCTTAGGGGCATGACTGAAGAGTTTCACCCAGTCAATTCACCATTTATAAAAAGTCTTGTTTGGTTTGAATATCTAAGTCAGATGATTTGGTTCCTGCTATCTGTCATGATTTTGTCAGCCTTATGAAAAACCAACATGACAGTCTGTGGTGCAGAAAGCGCTGACTACAGGGTTATTTCAATAAAACAAAGGTGTCAATTTGTAAAACTGATTATGACTATTTTCTTAGTATGCAGGGAAAAATGGTCTAAAGGCGGTTGTGGTGATATTTTGCAAGTTGTGAAATGTATCTATCCCGCCGGAAACATTGCCAGATTAAGGGGTAGAAAATGATTCAGTGTGCAGTATACAATACTTTGTTGTCAAACTGGAATCCATGGTAATGCACAAACAGATTTTTCAGTGAGGTCATTTTATGCTTTAAAAAAAATACAGCGAGAATGAGAAATCCCTGCAACCTCTTCAGACACAGAATCCAGTGATGAGGGTGATGAAGAAATAATTTTCAGCCAGCATGAGATAGGTTCTTCTTCTCTGTAGAGGAGTTTTCGAGAAATCCCTGCAATCCCTCAACATTTTCCATCCAAAAATCTACTTGTCATCACTAACTGTATGAAATGTGGTATTTGTCTGTCATCACTGGGAAGAACATTTCACAAAAAGTGAACACAGAGAGGGGTTGATGTTCAGTTGTATGTGCCTTTTACTTTTTGAATCACTTAAAAAAAAAAAAAAAAAAAAAATCACATCAAATTCAGTTGTAAAGTTGCTGTTTATGCGGATCCTATCAGTCCATAGAACCGGATTAGTAACATTGAAGGTAGTGGTAGGCCTATAACGATAACATCAACGATATATGAGATGTAAATGACCAGAGAAATAAGGTATGAATAACTTCTTCATCAAGTAAAACATTCAAACTTTTACCATCCCATCGTTTTTTATACCTTAATAGGGCAACATATCGTGGGAGATACAACTCAGAAAATCCAAAATATTCATGATATTTTGAAAATCTCTATGGTGTAAGTGTAAATGCTTGAAGTCATATCATCAAATTATTTTTCACAACTCATTTTCCTCCCTTTTGGCCTGTTTGTAATAGCAGTGACCCTCGACCCAGCAACGGACAAGTGGTAGAAGATTAATTAATAATGGCAGTGCACGCTGGAAGTGTAAATACCGGAATGCCTGAGGCTGTTGTCGAGACAGACCTTCCCAGTATCGCCGCACCAGTACTGTGTGATGTGCAAAAAATTGTATTTCCAATCATTGCGTGACTCCACTCCACACTTAGTCGGAGTCTGTTGGGAGATAAGATAGAAATATCAAATGTGATGATAAAAAGTTGTTTTCTTTGGTCTGATGGTGGGATGGTGTCAGATGAGAGAATTATATTGAGGGCACTGAAATCATACACACACCCAATACCTCCAGAATGGAAAGTGTCAATGAGTGAAATTGAGTCACATGAGCCAGTGTTAGCTGGGATAGAGGGGAAGGGGCTTCTGGCACTGGGAGAATGTGATGGTTCATTTGACTTCCAATTAGAGGCTCTAATGTAAGACTGAATACTAACCTGCAGCCAAATCACCTGGTGTATTAATCTTTTTTTTTTTTTTTTTTTTATTCATCTTCTTTTGAGTCACAATCACTGGTATGTTTTATTGGTGACTGATGCGCTTTTACTGTACTGCTACCAGCGTGGCTGAGTCAAATATGTACAAAATGAAAAGCAGATGGAGATACAGATGGTTCCAACTTGATTAAATGTACAAACTTTGGTTTGCTTCGTTTCTAATAGATAAAGATCTATTTCAGTAGATGCCAAAAATAATGAAGATCGAAAAATAACCATAGCAGGTCTTCCAAAGGAGGTGTATGGGATCATATGATAGATTTTCAAGTGAATGTAGAACACACTAGAGGTTCTGATCTACTGAGAATCAGGTTGCAGGGAGCAGAACTTACTGTATGTCTTAATTCTTATTGCTTAATTATTGTCTCAATTAGCACTACACCAGTTAAAAAAACAAACAAACAAAAAAAAAACTATGTCAAGAATTTTTAATACCATGTAGAAGTTTTGAAATCCCGCCCCTTGGAAACTTAAACGATAAATACTTGATTGAAATGCTTGTTTCAAATTAACCACCACTCATCCTCATCTTCATTACTGAAACGCATAATGGAGTTTGAAGTCAAGGATGGTCAGATTCCTCAGATTCCCCCAGTTTTTTACTCCTCATCATCATAATCAAATCTGTCATGCTGCTGGATTTTAACAATATCAGAGGGGATTTAAAATAGTGGGGTTGTTGATTCCACGACACATACTGTCCATGCACAAATCTACAACTACAGGAAGTGTATATTTGTTGATCATTTGTAGATGTTTGTTCCCAAGAGTCTTCTGGGCAGTAGGTTTGAGCCAAATTTCATCACAGCACCGCCCACCCTTTGAGTCTTGTGATGCATTCTCTTTCCACGTCAGCAGGGAGGGTTTTATTTCATTGCTGAAGAAGTGGTGGGCTCTAATAATTCTTTCACAGTTCAAAACATGAAATCAAATAATCTTTGGCATGGCATTTTTTTTATTACTCCACCATGACTCCCTTTACATCTCTTCCAAGTACGGTGGAATTGTATTGCATTGATGGCAAATAACAAGTAAATAAACATATAACATACTGTCAATCCATCCGTCTTCCAGCGCTTATCTGCCATTTAGCACACTGCTGATCCTGCTTATCTTTTTCAGTCTTTTTCTAGCTAGATTGCATATTGCTGCAGTCGCATAGGAGCTAACTGTCTTTGTTTTATCTATTAATCTGATAATTAATTTCATAAGGCAAATCTTATTTAGTCTGTAAAATATCCGAAAGTGATAAAAAAGACCAGGCCAGTCAGAACAGTTTGTTTTGTCTGACCCAAGCGTATTAGGTTTACAGTTGCACAACAGGAAGGCCGCAAATCTTAGCATTTGACTCGCAGAGACAAGATTTGCTTCCTTGATAAAAGGCTGTCAGTACCAAACTGTCGCTACTGTGCATTGACTGTTTGATTAATTCATTGTTTCAGAATTGCCTCACCCATCCTAAAAACTCGTATGCTGGCTCTCTCTGATTTAGCATCACACTGTTATTTAAGCTGATTATAGGAGACTTTTGCAAACAGCTGGCGTTGCGGAGGTTTACACACCAAGCTCAGTGCCCACACATGCTGCACTAATGGGAACAGAAATTTGTCAGTTTGCATCCTGTGGCACAGATGTTATCGGGTCTGTTTACCTGTCGCATCTGGAATTAGTGTTTATGCGGCAACCTCTAGCTGCTTAGGCAGCTCCAAATAAAGTGTCCCTAAATGAATGTAATGGCTAACATTTGTCATCTAAAAGCACTTATTTTTCCCACAGTGCCCTCCGGGGCTGAGCCCTATGAAGGATGGGACCGGGTGTTACGACCACCACATCGGCATCGACTGTTCTGACGGTTTCAACGGAGGATGTGAGCAGCTGTGTCTCCAGCAGCTGGCCCCTCTCGAGGATGACCCCACACTTTACAACATCCAGATGTTCTGTGGGTAAGTAGGAAAAGTCTCGCCACAGTAATTATTTTAGTTCATAGCTTCGTCTCATTTAGTCCTCTCATCAATCGCCTAATACCCAGTCATGTGAATGTTTGCACATTGTAAAAGAGCCTTATCAATCTTAATATAGACAGTTATGGCATATGTATAGACATTTTTAAAAGTCACTTGACGGACTGGCACATTTATCTTTTTTTGAAAGGGAAAAAGTCCCTGAAACTCCAGCAGTTGACATAAAAGTGGAAATGGTGCCCTTGTTTCTTTTTAGTGTAAATTGTCTGGTGGTGGCTTCAGACCGCCTAACAGTAAATATGATTATTAGCATGATGTCAAAAACTGAAGGAGTTTGCCAATAAATCCATCTGCTCATTGTGAACTGTTCAGGAAGCCATCGTCTATTAAATGATCTGTGTAATTGATGTATAAACTCATCAGGCAGTTTATTAGGAACACCTGTGAACCTGCTTACTTCACTAATTCAATCAGCCAATCAGATTTTTTTGTTAGTACTTGGCAGCAGCAGCGATGCATAAAAATCACCCAAAACAGATCAGACACGTCTGTTTACGTTCATATCAGACCCGTGTGACTTTGACTGTCGTGTGATCTGACCAGTTGGAATATGTCTGAAACTCACACACACAACAATCCCTAGACTGGTAGTCAGCAAAGGGGGACCCAAAGACCAAAACTGATTTATATCAAGCTTCACATGCCACTGTAATAACAATAATGATAATGATTGTAATAACAACAACAACAACAACAACAATAATAACAATAACAACGAACACCTAATGTGTAGCAGCTTTAACGAAAGAGTTTAAATTCATTGACACAGATTTGATCACAGCGGGACAAAAATAAGCAGAATTAACAGAGAGGATAGAGAAATACACTTACAATACACCAAGTACAAACTACCCAAGTTGCATTTAGGACCCTGGTAAGAAACGATCACTTATACCACATCTGAAGTTGTTCAGGCTTCATGCCATCCCTTTTTTCCCTGCATGAATACAGATGCATTCTGGGCCACATTGAAGGACCACCTCCACTGCTAATGGCACGGTTTGAATAGCGAAAACAAAGCCTTAAACTTAAGATATTTCTCCATTTCAAATGGATAGAAACCTGCTTTTACTGAAGAGCTGTGCACAATGCATTGATTTGCTCACGTGTGTGTGCTCACACACACACACACACACACACAAAATTAATTGACAACCGATGGACTGGATAAAAACAGTGTAGCATAGCTGTTTATCTGCATATAAAGCAGGTATATGAGGCGGGCAGAGAGTCAGCAGTGGTTGGTGTTGGGATAGCTACAAAAAGAGTTCTCATAGGTGAGTGTTGGAGTTTACATGGCACCTGGATTTATTTAGTAGAGGAAAACTGACAGCGAGTCACTCACTATAGTGTGGGCAACAAACCTGAAGGTGTCCATCAACTGAGATGTGGAGGTGAAAGAGATCATGTTGTTGTCAGACCAGGGTTGGTTGTGGAATAATGAGCCTGTACAGTTGCCAGTGTCTGCCAGCAGACTTGGTTTCAGCCAGTTAGTACGGCAGCAGGCGGCTGCTGAGTTTCTTCTTCCTCATGACGACAGACTGATGACAAGTCTATAAAACCTAAATGAAAGTTTACTTTGTATGGCTCTGAATGGCCTTGACGGGTAAAAAAAAATAAAATCCCAAGAGCAGCAATAAATACTTGTATTTTTCACTGAGTGTTATTTTTTATTTAGATGGGGCACAGGCTGAAAGTTTCGAAATGCCACTGCTTGTGCATAAATATCAATTGATAGCGTGTATGCATGTGTTCTCTAAGTGTTTTTAAATCAAGAAAACGCCTGTTTTGTTGGGATGACTTTGTTACAGCAGAGTCAAAGACAAACCGAACACAATCAGCACCGTCACTTTCTGAAAGAAGAATAAGAGCATTGATTTTACAAACCCCCTTAGATACCCCGGCTAGTAATGGATGTGTCATACAGTTTGGGAAATACAGAGCATTAAAGTAATTATGCTTGGCTGACTACTGTACATTAATTTGGTGGCAGTCCCATTTTATTTGCTGAGGAATAATCATAACGGACAGTTGTCATCGTTTGTGCTTTTAGAGGTTGAAACAAACATTTCAAAAAGCAGAACAAAAGAATTGAAAAAAGACAGGTACACAGAAGTGAAATTCTCTTTTTACATGCTTATGAGTTGTGGACATTGGGAGTACAAAACATAGTGTGCAGTCTTTGTGCAGGTTTGTAGTATAGTTTGTTGGTCAGTACTGTTAGTGCAGCCACTGAAAATACAATGTAACTGTGGTTTTGGTGATTTTCAGGGAAATGCCTGCAAGCTACGATATTTACCGACCCCGTATGTGTTACATGCATGACACTGGAATATGAATAATGGCAATCTTGGGAGACAGATATTGACTTTGGAGTGAGTAATGTATCCATCACTCACAGGACCTCCTGAGTAGGTTGATGGCACAGGTGGTGGAGTTGGCAATCATCACTGGAGACCCCACAAATGTGAAGGTCCTCAAATCAACAGATGAGAATGACAAAATTAGTAAATAAATCAATCCACCTTTACAACACCAATATAAAAGATTTCAGCCAGTTCGCCAGTCCAAGATGGCGCCACAGACTGCTACGTCAGTGCTGCGCTCCTCTGTACTTTCTTTGTTTTTGTTTATTTTTGTCAAGTTTTCAGTAGTCCTTGGCTCATTCAATGCACTCGGGAGGAACTCTTAAACTCGGAACATCCGACTGGTCACACTTTTTCGACGACGTTCCCAACGATGCTGGAATATTTACAGAACTTTTAGTTGGAGGAGCAGCAGCTCTCTGTAGGATGTTCAGGAGACTCAGACTCAGACTGGGCAAACGAGCCGGCGCGCTTGTTAAACAGCGCTCCTGTCAATACACCTGGCGAATGTCCGCTCCCTGAACAACAAGATGGATGAACTGCTGCTTCTTAACAGCGGAAACTAGGACTTTTGCAGATCTGCCGCCCTGTGTTTTGCCGAAACCTGGCTCAGTGAACACATCCCGGACACAGGATTACATCTATCGGACTTTCAGCTTCTCCGAGCGGACCGCGTAACGGAGCTCTCAGGGAAGAGGAGAGGAGGCGGAATGGTTGGTGTACATATGTCACAGTGTTGAAGAACTCATGCAGCCCCCACTTGGAGTCCTTTTTCATGAACTGTATTCACCGCGGGAGTTCTCGTTCATTCTGGTTGGTGCTTACATCCCACCTCAGGCCTGTGTAAATGAGCCGTTACAACACCTGGCCGACCAGATAACGGACATGAAGAGGAAACATCTTGACTCCCTGCTCATTGTTCTAGGGGACTTAAACAGAGCAAACCAAGATACCAAGATACGAAAAGTCAGAGACAAAACCACACCACAGTTGCACTGTACTAAAGGATGCATATCACTCTGTCCCCCATGCAGCCTTGGAGCTCTCTGATCACTGCATGGTTCATCATCTTCCCCCAAACTACAGACAGAAATTCACATCTGCTACACCTGTAGTGAAGACTGTCACCAGATGCACCACAGAGCTAAAGCTGGCATTACAGGCCTGCTTTGACTGCACATATTGGAGTGTTTTTTGAGGCTGCTGCTACAGACCTGGACGAACTCACTGACACTGCGACATGCTACACCAGCTTTTGTGAGGACCTGTGTGTGCTGACCAAAACCTTCTGCACATACAACAACAATGAACCTTGGTTCACTGCAAAACTCAGGATTCGCCAGGCCAAGGAGGAGGCCCACAGAGACGGAAGGAACACAGAAACGAATCACACCCATCAACCTCTCCACCATCAAACTACCCTAACCACCCTCCCCCCTCCTTACTGATCCCCCACCAACACTCAGGATCTGTGAAGAGGATGTGTGTCAGCTCTTCAAGCAACAGAAGACAGGAAAAGCCCCAGGCCCAGACGGCATGTCGCCGTCCTGCCTGAAGGTCTGCACTGACCAACTGGCCCCCATCTTCACCCAGATCTTCAACAGATCACTGGAGCTGTGTGAAGTCCCCTCCTGCTTCAAACGCTCAACAATAATCCGGGTCCCAAAGAAACCTGCTATCTCTTGACTAAATGACTACAGGCTCGTGGCCCTGACGTCTGTGGTCATGAAGTCCTTTGAGAGACTGCTTTTGAGCCACCTGAAGGAGCCCTGCTGGACCCCCTGCAGTTTGCATATCGGGCAAACAGGTCAGTGGATGATGCAGTCAACATGGGGTTGCACTACATCCTACAACACCTTGACTCCCCAGGGACATATGCAAGGATCCTGTTTGTGGACTTCAGCTCGGCGTTCAACACCATCATCCCCGACATCCTCCATTCCAAACTCACCCAGCTCACCGTCCCAGCCTCCACCTGTCAGTGGGTCATGAAGTTCCTGGCAGAAAGAAAGGGAAAATCACATCCAGCACCCGGACAATCAATACAGGCGCCCCCCAGGGATGTGTGCTCTCCCCACTGCTCTTCTCCCTCTACACCAACGACTGCACCTCGCGTGACTCATCTGTCAACTCATCTCGACTCATCTGGGGTCTACCATCTCCCAGGACTTAAAGTGGATGCCCAACATTTTCTTTTTTTTTTTTTCAGATTTATTTGTATAGCGCCAAATCATAACAACGTTACATCAAGGCACTTTACATATGGAGCAGGCCCCCGATGAGCAAGCACTTGGCGACACTGGAGACACTTGGTGACAGTGGCAAGGAAAAACTTCCGTGCCACTGATTGACTCCATAATCAAAAAGGCCCAGCAGAGGATGTACTTCCTGCA
Organism: Echeneis naucrates; assembly: GCF_900963305.1. Classification (NCBI taxonomy): domain Eukaryota; kingdom Metazoa; phylum Chordata; class Actinopteri; order Carangiformes; family Echeneidae; genus Echeneis; species Echeneis naucrates. The sequence continues at coordinate 3,650,823 of NC_042527.1, forward strand.
TCAGCTCAGGATGTTCCACCTGCTCCAGGAGCTGCTGATCCACTTCTACAAAGCAATAGTCCAGTCTGTTCTTTACACCTCCATCATCCTTTGGTTTGGATCAGCCACCAAACAGGACAGGAAAAGAATCATCGGTGTTAGCCTGCCCTCCATCCAGGATTTATACACATCCAGAGTCAGGACACGGGCAGGAAACATCTCTGCAGACCCATAACACCCTGGACACAACCTGTTTGAACTTCTCCCCTCTGATAGGCGTTACAGAACACTGTACACCAAAACATCCAGACACAAGAAAAGTTTCTTCCCCCAGGCCGTCACACTGATAAACACTTGACCAGTCACCAAGTGTTAGTAACCCCCTGACCCCAAAAGAAATCACTCACTTACACTTCATATGTCTCACAATGCCATATTATGCCTGTACATGTTTGTGCAGGTTTGTTATGTTATGTCTATTTATTTTTGTTCATGTTTATGTTTAAGTACAGTAAGCAAAGAAAAACTGGAGTCTTGTGTGTTCACATACTTGGCTAATAAAGCTGATTCTGATTCTGATTCAGAACAGTGTGAGGACAAGCATGATAACAATAAAGAGGGGGACATTCCAGTTTGCTCGGCTGGCCTAAGGGCCCCGGTGCTGTATGTGCTGCATCATTGGATTCACTTGTTTGGAGACTTAAATGGAAAAACAGCCATCTTCAATGTCATAGGTTACATCTGTGCTTTTTAGGCCACGAAAAACAAACAAACAAAAAAAACATGTCCAGAGCCTGAAACTGAGGCAGCTGAATGTAACTTAGCCATTGTGATCGATTGAAAAGCATCAGGGAGTTATAGTTAGATATTCCGTGGCAGATTGCCATAAACAGCTGACACATACTACTGTTTAATTTAATTCTACACAACAGCATTTTGTTGTCGCTTTCTGTAATGGAGATGTGGTTAAATCCTTCACTCTTCCCATTGGAGACTCGCATCAGCTTTGAGACATTAACCTATTCAGGAAAAGGCGTCGCTCAGTGCAAATCCCTGATAGATTATTTGTGCCCCCCCCCCCGACCCCCACCCCCACCTGTCTTCTATTTTCCTCCCCTCATCTGCCTTTGTTTCATTTCACAGAGTAGGCTATACTGACATGTCAAAACATCAGTCAGTATGAAAAGAGCATTGAGAGCACATTCAGTGTTTGCATTCTGGCTCCTTCATTCTTTGAGACAGAGGATTTAGTGCCAGCTGAGTACAATTGATCTTGCCTCTCTGCTTAACTTGAGGTCTGAGTTGGAAATGTTGTTAAATGAGAAAAAAATGGCGCTATCTTGTAATAACATTTTGTTCTGTGAATCAATGTCCACAGTAATCTGCTGATAACCACGCCATGTGAGGTGTGGGTATCGCAAGGGAATGCTAATTATTGCTTTTTTTTAAGGCTGGGAGATATTAGTGACAGAACATTGTGGTTGCAACTGTTATTCAAACGGCAGTTATTTTTCTCAAATTCAATCTGTTTCTCTTCCACATGGTGCAAAACAGAATATGTTTGAACTGAGTAGCATCACAAATGCATCAATTTTTCTACAGGAATATGATTAAAATGGAATAATGCAGCTGTTTGTTCATGATATCCTGCAGGGTTTTGTTTTTTTTTTAACCTGTCACTCAGAGAGAACACAAATGCTCGACTTACTTGTGTAATTTTCTCTAATCTAATTTAGGTGAAATTTAACAGGATACTAAGGGTGCTTGACATACAGCAGGGCTTCCTGTCTCCTGCAAGTGCGCATGTAAAAGTGTTCCAGAGAGAAGTTTTGTTTATATAGAGAAAAAGAACTGTGAACGACTGCCACGCATACCACAGTTGGCAATATTTTTATTGATAACGGTTGAATAATATACTTGTGCCTGATTTGCCAAGTTGCTGCAGCTGAGTTATGTAAGATTAGATTTTTTCAGAATACAAAAAAAAAAAAAAAAAAACAGACCTTACATATATAATGGATTCTGTCCCTTAAGATTTGAAACTTCAGTCTCCGCTTGGTTACTGATGTTTGAGATTGGTGCTGTATGCATGATATAAGACAATGGCCTCAATCTCAAATGTAGGTTGATATAGTAAGAAGCGAGTTTGTTGTTAAATTTGAAGTTTTCTTTTCTTCTCCCTGTTAGCATCTGGCAGCAGAAATACATCTCTGACCTTGAAACAAGCTAGTTTCAAAAGGTTCTCTATTCCAACAGCCACAGAAGCCCTCAGTAAACTGCCGTAGTGTCTTATTTATGCTGTGGGCTGCGTATCCATGTAGGTGTGCTTACCAATGCAAGATGTTTCAACAAATTTCCCTATGGAAGCAGTAGAAGATTGTTTTGTATTGTTTGTACAACTCTTGAGTCTTTCCACATCCAGCAATACTTGGATGGTACCACTATTGATTAGAATTAGCATGCTCTGCGTGCAGGCTAATTGGTGGCTCTAATCTGCCAGTAAGTGTGAGTTTGACTGTGAATGGTCAGCTCTATTTGTCAGCCCCGTGGTGGACCGCAGACCGGTACAGCCTGGACAGAATGCCAATATCAGCCGGTATTGCTTCAGTGCCCTCAGCACTAAAAGCCTAAGTGATATGGCCAGTGATTGAGCGAATGGCTACAGTGTCAGACAGGCTTGGGATTTTTAGTGATCTAAATTGGATTGTGGAATGTTTCTTGATTTGGGGGGATAAAAATTGTGCAGATGCTAGTTGGCAAGAGTGAGCTACAGACAACATCAAGGAGTGTATTTTCTCAACTTACTGACGTTGATGAAAGTAAATCGAATAGGTGGATGTGTCATGGCCAGTGAAATCATTACTTTCCAGTTTAAAGACCTTGCCTGTGCACGTTTTGGTGTTTAGTTTTTTATGAAGACAATTAATGCCTTAATGCCAGTTCTCTGTATTGGTAGCATACACAAACATTTACACAGCTTGAGCCAGTCGTATCGCATTATTCAACTGATGGAGCTGTGGTGGTGATAATGTGCACTGAAAGAAGAAGAGGAAGAAGATTATTTTTTGTTAGGATTTACCATTCATTGCACCTTAAAGAAACACACAAGCCCCATAAAACGCAGCACCAATAAATTGTTATTTGAAGGGGGTATCAGCAGATATTATAAATGAGCAATCTTGAATAATTCTGAATCATAGAAAACACCTTGATCTTTCAAGTACATAGTTAAAAAATCATTGTCTGATTTGGCCACTTTGTTGAGGAATAACCTCTTGATAAAATGTGCAGATCATAGAGCATCTAATCAATCTGATATCTGATCCTCCCTAATTGCTTTTAACCTGTGCACAGAGCAGCATCCTGTTGTGACTGACTGAGTAATTGACAGCTTAACAGCTTCAAATTGGCACTGCTCCTCAAATATTGTAAACATAATTCACTTGTGTTTTGCTCTAAATGTATTTATTGTTTGCTTACCATAAACAAGTACACTGAGATGAATTTAGGAAATGAGGGGTTAAGACAAACAAGCAAATAACCGACAATCAAGTAACAGTAAAAAAAATATGAATTCTCACTGTATCACAGTTTGTCAGGGAGATAGAGAATAATTAATCGATTAAAAGACTGGAATTGCTTTCACTCCAGATGCATTGAGGACTACAAACGCGGTCCAGATGGGAGGTCGTGCCTGCCGCTGTCTGAGGCCTGCACAGAGGGCATCGACTGTGGCGAAGCTGTGGACATCCCTGCTAACCAGACTGTGTTCGGAGACCTTTTCTACGGCTACAACAACCACACGAAGGAGAGCACCACCGGACAGATCCTTAAGGCCACATTCAGGTACACACAAGCTGTTTGTGACATGGAGCACGTGGGGTGGTTGTCGTACCATTTGCATCACAGCAGGGAAACGGTTTGGGCCACTGGCAGGTGGACACGGATTGAGTGTCACACTAAGCATTGAAATCTCTGACATTGACGCATAAATTCTCAGAATGTTTCAGTCAAAATGCTGTTGGATCAATGCCACGGCTCTAATGCAATTTAATCTCAGATATAAGTGAGTGTAGCTTGACAGTCGAGGACAATCTACTGAACATGACGTTTCACCTTTTCCCTCTTCCAGCCTGACCTAACTGCAGCTGACCTCTCGCACAGAAAAAAAAACAAGTGTCTTTACCTGTAATGCTCCATGAGGTTTATGACCCCTGCCAACCTGTCTGCACTGAAATGAACAACAAAAGTGTGACCAAGGTCAGACTCAAACTATCTGACAAAGACCACACAATAAAGCTGGCGTAAATTCGAAGGCGTTTCCTTTTCACATCACATATCATCATCAGATGCAAACAGTGTCAGAAAGGAGCCATACTACTTCTCCTCCGAACTTCTCCAACCTAAAGCAGAGAAAATAAATCAGCTTGTTTACTTTCCATCACTCCCTAGTTACACTTAAGAAGAAAAGACTGGAAGCAATGGACTGATCAAACACAGATAGCCCAGCAGCCTTTGGCGATAGCTCGTCACAGCTTCCAAGAGCCAAGGATTCTGCTCAATTTACACACCTCCAAAATTAAGCTGCTTGTCAAACAATGGGTCAAAGTGACACCAATGAGGGAAAAAAAAAAAAAAATCTAACAAAACTGAAATTATGCCTGAAAGTCAGGGTAGCTTTCAGGGAGAACACACTGCTACTACCACAAGAAGGCAACAATGGTGTCGTGAGAATATGCATGATGAATGTAAACGCAGACCTTATTAGGTACCCTTTTAGGCTGCTTCACTTTCTGTATCGTTCTACTTTTAGCTTTAATGAAAGAAAAAATATATTCCCTAGGGGGAATAATAATAATTAAAAAAACTGTATGGGACACCATTCCACCCTATCTTATGTACAGACCAGTCAAATAAAATTGACGTTCTTTGTTAAAAGAAAAAAAAAATCTAATCAAATCAAATGGTTAGGCAAGGTATGGTTAAAAAAGATTTTGTACTGCACCTATGACCACTTTGCTTAATGGTTTTCTGATGAGAATAAATTAAATATCCTTTCCAGGAAATTATCACACTTGCTATATTACACAGGTGTCAAGAGTGTTGCTAAGGGGAAACCTCAAGGATCTCATTTATCCTATACTAAAAGCCAGCACACAAGCAGGGTTTGGTGTATTCAAGCTGTTTTCCATGGGGTTGCTTGCCTTCTGGTTTTTAATTTCACTCCCATTCAGACAGGTGGTGTTTGGTTGATTGACCTGCACCCAATACCCTGTATAATACCAAAGTAATTGTTGATAAAAGTGTTAATTTCTTAAGAGCTGCGCATCACAACCCTCCCACCTCTTAAAGGTTGCTTTAAATGACACAATGACAGTGAATACAAAGTCAGGAGTAGGTGTGTCTCCACAGGTTGTAATCATATAAGACTGAAATTATTTCTAGGCTATTTCATGATGGGGCTGGGATTTTATGGCTGATTTATTTTTTCTTTTATGTCAGTTCCCACCCAACATTAACAGTAAAACAGGCCACTGTCAGCAATTCTCCTCTATAAAACACAGACATTTCTCTGAGTCTGGATCAAATTCCCTGAGGAGAAAGAAGGCTGAAAAAAAGAAAATTAAAATGATAAAGATAAATAAATGCTGTCACCTCTTTTGAGGAAGCCACACAAGTTCAGAGATGAGTCGTCTCTTTCATAATTCACACAGGGTTTGACATGGATAATCGACTTCGAAGGTAGTTAATTATCACGGTGTTCATGTTGCAATCATTTCCACTGAACTTAAGAAGTCAGAAGGTAAGCAAAGACTTCTGCGGCCCAGGAATTTAATTTGGGCCAAGGATGGATTCCGCTGCCCAGAGGCAAGTTGCCCACTTAGGGATCCACCACTGGAGTCATAGACAGAGGTGCAGGTGAACCCGGAAAGTTAACATCATCAAGAATCTGAATTGCAAATGCGCTGATCTCATTTGAAAGTGCTTGTGAATGGAGAGTGGGGTCTAAGGCAGACTTTGAAGAGCACAAAATGCTTCTTGTGCAGATGAGGTGGTGGAAGAGGAAGGCAGACTCTTAAGGGAGGCACGGTTAATGCAAGGCCTAGTTGTAAGAGAGGGCAGCAGATGAATTAAAACTGACCAGGAGCACATGTGTTGGAATTAAACCTAATTAGACCACATGAACATCTGAATGTAAAATGTCAAAACGAACGAGAGGAAAGCAGCGCGATTGAATCCTCAAGATCCGTGAGGGGTTTGAAGTCAGTCCGTTTAAATCCAGAGAGTTACTGCAAAATGACTTTATTACATATGAAACAATGAAATATATGTTCCCCTGAAAACCAAATGTCAAATTTAATGTTGCAGAGCGAGAATGACTGCACTCGTGGTCAGCACCAAATGGGTGCTCAAAATGAGTTTCCAGTCGCTGTGCTGCAAAGTATCAGATTATATCCCCCACCATGTCGCAGTAACCCAGCAAAAGTTGCATGTTGAACTGAGTTACTTTTAAACGGTCACTCCAGAAATGATAAAATTAAAGACATTTAAATTAAAATATGAATTTAAGGCCATGGGCCATTAAAGCCATTTCATCCATTAGAGTTTTCAGTGGAAACTTTACAAATGACATAACTTAATTCAATTTCCCTTTTTGACTTTTTAAAGTATAGAATGGGGGTACAGAGCATTTAATTGGTATTACATTTATCTTTTTTTTTTTTTTTTTTTTTTTTTGGGTCTCACTTTCAAAAAATCAATCTTCCGTAGCTTTAGCTGCATTCTCTTTTTGACTGACATATAATCAATGTAATGTCATTTTTAAGAAACCTTGTTTTGTTCAGACTTCTCAGATGAGAAATGAATTGCAACAACAAGTTGGGATATTGTAAATTGTTAGGAAATTAGATAATTTTGGAAGCTCGTGGACTGAACTAGAGCACAATATGAAATGTTGATTAACTTTATCTGACTTATGGACCCTTGTAAGGTCTGATTCTACAAGTTTCAGTTAAAATAAGATATGCATGACTGGGTGCTCTGACAGCTGCAATTAAGATCAGATGATGGATGGACAGGTTATGGCGCAGCCGCCCCTGAGATATGTCAATATACGGTCAAAACCCGCTGATTTGAAGAGGCATCTTTTAGTTACCTTGTCTCTTTGTGGTCATTTTGCATTTGTGGCTGTTTCATTGACTTCCCAAAAAGAAAATCTCACCCTGTAGCTGCACTCCCTGGGTTCAGGGAGTAATCTGTCTGTGCATCAGCAGGACTGCTTTATTTGGAAGAACTCCTCACTCTGCTGGTCTCGTTCTGGTTGGATTGCAGAGTATGTGTAGTCCCTAAGTGGTGCTGTAAAATGATTTCCTCCTCCTCACAAATGGTGAATAGAGATACCAGCTTGCAGAGAAGATTTTGAACAAACAGCCTAGTTATTAGCTACAGCTCATATAATCTGATTCCAGGAATGTTTGTGAATATAACTCTATAAAAGTGCGGTGTCAGGGCTGACTGAACGGAAGAGGCCTGCTAACATGACCAGAATGTTTGGCGCCTCACTCCCTGATAATAAAGAATATAGTGAGCTCGGTTGGTGCCAGAGAAACTGGGTTATCTTGCAAAATAGGAATTGGATCCTAAATAGAATTAACTGTCAGAACACAGGACTAATTATGGAGCGTGAAAGATCCAGCGTTTTTTGGAACTTGATCCATATCGAGGCATGGCACATGAGGGCTTTTGTTACGTAGATCATGACAATTTCTTTGAAACCATCTCTTGTGAAATGCATCCGCTAAAAACACTGGGCATCTTTTCAAACGGAGTGAGCAGGCGTAAAGTGTACTTTTGTTTTTTTAGACGCACAGTCATAAGTAGATGACTCAGATGTGCTTCTGAAAAAGAAGTGAATCTTTAAAATGCTGTCATAAAGTCAGGACTCTTCATCACTCCCCCCACTCTTGTGAGACAGTGACACAAAGGACCAAGCAGTGAGCAGTTAATTGAGACTCCGTTAAATAATATTTTGCTCCAAAAATAGATTTACTTATCTCTGCTTCTTGACGCTGCCATTGACTTGATGCAGTGGTAACTAAGATATGGACGTTACCGGCAGTGTGACCTTAATCCTCCCATACCTGTGTTAGATCTCGTGTTTGTCCAGAGAGAATGCTGACACAGAGGAAATGATCGTAAGGAAAACTTTATGTGAGGTTCACTGGCACTTCTTCACAATGTCCTACCCCACCGCTTTGGACTGGCACAAAGCATCTGTCTCATTCAATGTGTGAAAGGAACTCAAATTTTAATATTGTTTAATCATTAGCAGATGTTTGTTTTTCCACACTCCAAACACATTGCAATGCTTTTTTTTTTTTTTTTAATGCTCTGAATTTTTTTGTCATATCTCCCTTTCATTCCTTTCACTCGGCTGCCTCACACTTGCCCCACTTGTCCTCAGAAAATCAAAAACATTGTAAACAATCCCTCCAGGGGAAAATTTGGACTGCTAATGTTTTATTTATTGGGGGAAAGTCCTGTATGGGTGGAAATGAACCTGTTCTGTCTCCCCTGCGAGGTTTTTCTCTTTAAACTGTCTAGAGGAACAGCATGAGAAGCAGGACTAAAAGGAAAGCGGCAAATGGTGTGAACAGGTGCCCAGTGGCATGACATGCACACACATGGAGACATTACCAGGGCACTTGGGTTGTCCACGCAAGTGTATGCTCACATTTGCCCATACACACATGGCCACAGTAGGGCAGTGTGGACTCTCTCCGTCTGCCTGGCAGCCAAGCTCTTTCAGCTACATCTCCGGAGAGCATCATCACACACACGGAGCCGGTTTGATTTGCTCCACCCAGCATGCCTCCCTCATGGTTCATCTTTCAAGCTCACCAGCCCTGAAATGCTTCTCATGTTTTTCACAAAGACATGCACCCCTCCCTTTCTACGCTGGAAGCTTCCCTCTCCCGCTACACAGGCAAGAGTTATTATCATTTCAAAAACGCAGTTGATTTATTTGATTTCCTCCTCGGTGAAATGCAGTTGTATTTTTGTCATTGGCAGCAGGCTGGCAGCGGATAATATAATTGTGGTCACAAAGCAACATGGTGTTTGTGGCCAGGAAAGAGGTTATGGTGACATCTTAGAGCATCAGGCTTGATATAATCTGGGCTTCATATTACAAAGCTCAGAGGCAGGGGTCTCTATCGTCCCGTCTCTGCAGGAGCCAATGGACTCCAATAATGAGATGTTAAAAAGCTAACCTCCCCTCATTACTCGTGACACTGTCCTCCCTCCCCTCTCTATTCCTCTTTCACACGACAAGCCTGGAGCAGGTTTTAATGAATATTTTAGTGCCCTTTGTTCTCATTCTGGTGGCTGCTTGGGATCAATAATGAAGACCACGCTCCCACCTGACAATCTCCCACCCAAACTACTTTGTGCAGCCTTTTTTGTTCTTTCTTTCTCTGTCCTCATTTTTTCTTTATTTTTTTTGTTCACCTCAATCTTCTGTGCCACACCTTCAAAATTCCCCCTCAAGAGGTGTACCTTCATTGATTTGTTTAATTAAATATGGAGAGCGTTTAAGGCAAACTAATGTTGTTAAAAAGGTGACGGATGGTACCTCTTTGTTTCACATGCAGTCACAAAGCAGTGGGTTTATTTAGTCACGTTGTGAAGTGTGAAGAAAAACAAGGGGGGAAAAAAACAAAAAAGCTAAAACAAAATCAGATCGTTGTTGTTAGTTAAAGTCATTTTAGCCATTCATCACGACTTCTCCCTGACAAAATTTTAACTGTAGTCACTTTTGACAGCTCTTCAAATTTAAAAGTGGTATTTTTAAGTATTGATTACTTTACAAATAAAAGCGGTGGGGTTATTTGCTGCATTATCTTTATGACGTAGAAAGTTGCATGTCCACTGAGTCTTGAGGGTAGATTGGAAGCCAAAATTGAAAAGCCATCAGAAGTTGACGAGCAGGACAGGGACTAACGGCTGACTTCAGTAGAGGAACATATGTGATAGTTATGCTGTTATTGTTTTCCACTTCTGACCTACCAAACTAGTCTTGGGCAATACTTAAATTATATCAATTTATTTGAGTTTGTAGTTTAGGATGATTTTGTTGAAATCAAATCATTTACATCACAGTGCCCTTGGGCTTGCTCAGAGTGGGCTGAGGTTGTCATTACCTGATGTAAGTTTCACAGGCACGGTGACATGCAGTCGGGTCCGCCATTTTGCACAGCTCCATCCAGCAACTCCACAAAAACGGCAAACTAGAACACAAGTGCCGCTACAGTAGATCTCTTCAGCACTTAAGTTGTCAGGATTACACTGAAACACACACAGACAGATCCGTAAGGTGACAACAATAGGCTGGTAGAATGAATTATGGCACCCTTACTGTGCCAGATGGCTGTTCAGTGTTACATGTCTCACATGTCATCATTTAACAAAATTAACAATGAAAACTGTCATGAATGCAGTGATAGGAACTCATCCCATACTCCACTCAGCGAATGTGGAAGAAAGAACAAGAAATTGCTGCAAGTCTTTAGCAAAGACAACTGCGATGCATTCATTACATTCCCCATTTGTTTCTTTTGTTGAACTGACAGTTGAAAACATGCAAATTTACTTCCAGCAGAAACTGACAGATGTTTAACTTCAGTGAAAATAATCTGTCACACAAAGATGTACAAATGTCGTAACTCACAAGCAACATAAACCGCTAGGAGTAAGATGCAGAGAAATGTAAACAATATGCCGCACCGCAGCTTGATTTTTTTTCAAATTATCTCACTCCTCTGGCCTTGATATGGCCATGAAAATAAAATGTCACTGAATGCAGGAATTTGACTGCAGTCACTGTAATGCTGTTTCTCCTTCAGCCGGTGGATTCTGTTGTGACTTTCCCAAAGTCAACAGTTTGTAATATGTAAATATTTGTGTACCCCCCCCAAACACACACACACACCCCAAACACACACACACACACAAACACAGATTAGGCCCAGAGCAGTGCACAAATTAAAAAGTGCACTATGCATAATATTGTGTATTAACTTGAAAGTGTCACTTGGGTGTACCATTAACGGCTGCAGCTATGCACATTTTAAAAGTGCAACCTTTTTATGGCAGATTTTTAATAAAAAAATAATTAGTCATAGAGGGGACTGAAATTGAAAAGAACATCCATTTAGTCTAAGTGAGATGCTATAGATCTTATTTGCTTAATTTAATAACTAGTGTCAGATATGATTACTGCTGGGAAATATTCCCAGCATCCAGGAAGTGGATGCTGGGATCCAGAGTAAAATACACAGGAGCAAATGAGTCATACATCCAGATGCATCAAGACAGTAAATGCTTCTCTTGCCGCAGTGGTAATGTTGATTTTATTTTTAGAAGTATTTAGAAATTCATGCCTGTATACATATCCATCATATGTGTTTGTTGCTGAGATCTGGGAAAAACAATGTCCCTGATGGTGACTGACATGTAGGGAATCAACACCTCGGTGATCAGAGAGGGTTTTACTTGTTTTGGGAAGTGTTTCTTTTTCCCAAACACTTTCATTATGCTCATTATATACGTAATTCATGTTGCATAATTTTGTTTAAGTGTGTTTACTGACTGCTTGGCTTGTTTATGGGTTTCACAGTCAGTCAGATTCAGAATGCTCACTGTAGTAACTACACTTCATTAAGGTCAGAACGAGCTGGTGAATACAGCAGAGCATTTAGAGAGGGACAGAGTGAGCGGCGAGTGGAAACCAAAACAGAGCAAATAGGTTCTCAAATGTTGGACCTGTACTGTGGTTATATAGGTCAGATTGCCAGATGGCCAGAAAATTAATGAACAGTAATGGTGCCATGGCTCGTTACTTGCTGGCCTATTCATGTAAGAGTTTAAACTTGTTAAGAATCTCCGAGTTGGGGAAAAAAAAGAAGAACAAAAGACAGAAAGAAATTCATTTTTAATGTGACATTGTTCAACAAAAAACAACTCCTGGCTGTGTAATGCTGTTACAAATGTACAATATTGCCTGCTACATGCATAAATGATGACTCCAGAGTCCATATAATCAAAGTATGGTTGATGCCTGCCAGAGAAAATAAAGATATATTCTCATCAGCTTCACTTTCCACACACCCGAATGGCTCAAGTTACTGATTTATTGAAGCCACTCGGTTGTGGAACCTTGCGATATTCTCTGGCATTGAAGACAACGAATGATGGAGTGGACAAAATGAATGAGTTCAACCAAGAGTCACAGACAACAACAGACAAATGAGGATGTCAGCTCCCACAATGAAGATGAGTCACGTTGCAGCAGAGTAATCAACGTAATGAAAAATGACGTGATTTAATGTGAGACTTTGTCTCTTCAATACACCGCAAAGCAGCCCCGCATAATTGTTACCCTGTATTGATTTTCTTTTAATGATCTGAAAGTATTACTTGTGCCACTTATGAGAAGTCTTACTCATCCAACTTTGGGTCTGCTCTGTCCTTCCAGCCTTCATCCTTGCTTCATTTTCTCCCAGCTCCTTCACCTTTGTGCCATTAGTTGTTTAATGAAAGCTGTCATTCCAAAGTGATTCACACTTCTGAATAACGCAAAATGCTACAGGCAAGTATATCAGCATCGCAAACAATGTTATCTCACAAAAAAAATCCATGAACACCTAGATTTCAGAGGCTGACATTCAGCCTGGCATATGTGTAACTCTGGTGGTGTTACACATTTGCTTACTGGCTATTATCAGGAATGCACAAGTTTACAGGATTGTGCACCTTTTCTCTTTTGGCTTTGATGGTATGGAAACCAGGGCCAGATACTTCTCAGTAGTTTCAGGACACCGTTCAGACATGAAGAGAGAAATATGTGCTGGCACTCTCTTTGTTAATTGTCTGTTGAATCTCAAACCTCAAAAGACAAAACTGATTTCCTCTCAAAGATATGTCTTTCAACTGTCATATCCCTCTGCTCGGGTTCCATTCAAACTATTTACAGCATTTATAGTCCCAGCTACTCATCACATGCACCTACCTACGAACCAGCAATGGGATTGATATCTGAGGTTATCTGACATATTATCAGCCTCCAGCAAGGTTATCTCTTATCTGATTTACCTGCAGCATTTAAAGGGCCCTATTGATATGGACAGAAATGCAAAGTAGCACCTCTGAATTAATATGAAATTGGCACTGAGCACAAGCAAGTGATTCACTTCATAGATATGCCTGTACAAAAGTGGCACTGAAAACATTTTTGACCTTTTGGGTTCGTCACATTTTATCCTTCTTAAATTGTGCGTTTCCTCATTTTAACACAATCCTTTTATACTGTCGTCCTTTCACTTCCTCTCTTCTCTCTTCAATCAGTAAGAGAAGCGAGTGTCTCTAACCAGTTTCCCCTGTCGTCTCTCTTCACACCAGGCAGAAGAACTTTGCCCGAGGCATCGAGCAGCAGCTCCCAGATGGCATGGTGGTGGCATCGGTGCCAACAGAGGTTCAGTGCCATGAGGAGCTGTCAGACCCAGTACCCGACCCAGAATACCTCACAGGTATGAATCCATATTTCATATCTCAGGCCTGCACACCGGTGCTTCATCATCGGCTGGTTGGAAGTGCTCATAAGTGAAACCTGAACCCTGAACGCAGATTGAAATAGGTCCAGACTACAGTCAATCTCGCCTGGTTCTGGTAGTCTTGTTGTAGTATGTCTCACATCTGTGTGGTAACATAAACCCAGGCTGATCCAAGTCGACTTTCTAGTAGCTCCAAACACATGGTGCATGAGGAAAAGCTTTATATCCCACTATTTTGAGACAGCAAATATCATTTAAATGAAGAAACATTGTGAAGTAAAGATTTGCATTAAGTTTAATAGTATATTAATTAAATGCTGTATCCACAAAATGTGGCTTGAATAATGTTTTGTCACTACTCATGGAAAGGTTGTGATATATAAAAAGAAACTGGAGAACATGCACATCTTTGGTGGTACGGTGCAGACACTCAGTCCTGCCTGCTTGCGAAATTCACCACATCATGGCTGAAATTGCAAAGATGTTGCCAGAATGTGTCATGTGGCAGATTGTGAGGAGACCAGCTCTCCTGAATCTTCTTTAAAACTGAATCTGAATTCTGTTCATCTTGCTCCCAATAACTGCTGAAATAATCATCAAACTGCCAAATATTTCTTTTTAACATTCACGATGGGGATAATATAGAACACATATAGAAATATAAATAACAACAGCCGATACAAAATAATATAACCTAATCATATATAGTTAAAGTGAAAAACAGATGACAGATAAATTACTATAGCTATTGTAGTGGTGTAATATAGCAATTTGTAAAAAGTAAATGTAAATGTAAAATAAAACTTTCATTTTAGAAATGATGTGTTGTTATCTGGGCAGGACTTAAATGTAATTGCTCAAACTTCTCATATTTCTAGTGATTCACCAAATATAAGTTTGCTTTGCATTTTAATTTATTCTCCAATTAATTTATTTTGTTTTGGCACAAATTCGCCTGACCATCTGCTACAGGCTGTATGCTTTAAATAATGTCACAAGTTTTCAAATGTTTTGAAGTTTGTTGCTGTTTGTTGCATTAGATGCTTCAGCCATCACAAAAGTATTCTCAGCTTGAGTTGTACACGCCTGGATTCTGTATCTGTATCTGAAAATACAAAAAAGTGTCAGACTAACTGAGGCCTGACTAAACCTTTTGATGGTTTTGTTTGGACACTGAGGGCACCTTTTTAAATATTGTACTGTTGTCTTAATTTCATCCTGAAAACAGTGATTTGAAGCCCAGATCAGGAAATATTTACTTAAATCAATGATTCTGACCTTATACAAAGTGCTTTTGTTGCACACAGGGCTGGGTTGTACCTCTGTTGTCCAAATTCATTAATCGATGTCATTTGGAGTCATGTCACGGTTCATTACTGACACGGCTCGTGGCAGCAGTGTTTGGACAGCACACAGACATTCATTGTGAAGCGGCTGCCATTATCACAGAAACGTAGATTACAAATAGAGAGGAGGAGACATCCTTGACCTACTGTGAATCAAGTGATTCCAGAGTGTGGACCATTTCTATTGTCCATCTGGGTTCATCATTATCACCAGAATTTGACCGAGCTACCCCCTCTCCCATGCTCAGAGTGTGGGTGTTTGATGGATTACCTTAACAGGACTAACAGTTTGACAGAAAAGTTCTCTGTCACACAAACTCTCTTTTGGCAGAAGCCGGAAATAATATTTTTCTTCTTTCTCAATACAAGAATTTCAGTTGAAAAACTTGCAGGGATTTTATAAAAAGGAGGCATGTGTAATGTGGAGGAAACCCTCCATCTCTGCCAGCATGGGTAATAACCTTTTGCCTCGTGTTCAGAGTGCACTAGAGCACTATAATAGAGAGTATAAAATTAATAATCACAGAATAGCATATTTCCTAAATGCTTCATTCAGGCAGACTGCTGGCTAAGTTCATTCCAGACACCGGTGTAACTGCTTGTGAACTGCCTTATGGTGGAAGGCAGCAGATTGCAGGATGGTTTTATCACTTGTTATTGCTGTTTTAACAGCAGAGGCACAAGGCCAGTCAGGACATCAATTCAAAGCTCCATCATCTGTGGTTGTGACAAAGGTGACATGCAATCAAATGACAGAGTAGCAGTGCTTCTAACCGCCATTTATTGGAAACTTCAAAGGATATTAAAACTGCCTAATCTAAATTGATCTTCTGTTGTCACATCCCCCTTGCTCTTGTCCTCACCCTCTGGCCCTCCTCTGTCCCTTCTCAGCCGGCACACCTCAAACCTTTGTCCCCACAGTCCCCCTGGGCTTGCAGTGCGCATGGCCCAGAACAGAGTCCGGCGTAGCGACGCTTCCTCTCTTGTGACTCTCTTGTGTTTGGTGCAGCTGTGGGCACCATTAAAGAATAATATCATGAAATTAGATTCTTTTCAAAGCATCCAGCTGGGTGAGACTGAAGCACTCTGAGTGCTCTTGTATCATATTGTCCATAGTCCTGATTTTAGAAGTATGTGAGCCCATGTTCCACTACCTTTTGTCTTTTCCCTCAGCAGTTTTTAAACCATGTGACTTCTACTGATTTACAGCAGTTCAAAGTGGAAAGACTCTGCTAATATATCTTCTTCATTCATTCTTTCATTCATCATCAATCGCTTATCCATTTCCAGGTCACGGGGGTTGCTGGAGCCAAACCCCGCTGACACTGGGTGAGGGCAGGGTCACCCTGGATCGGTCACCAGTCCACCGCAGGACCAATGCACAGAGACAGAAAGAGACAAACAACCACTCACACTCAAACTAAGACCTACAAACAATTTAGAGTCACCAAATAACCCAAACATGATGGAGAGCATACAAATTCCACACAGAAAGGCCCCGGGCCTGGGAACTGACCCATGACCTAATTATTGTGGGTAAACAGCACTAACCATTGTGCCGCCGCACTGCCCTAAAATATTGTATTACATGAAAACATCTTATGGATGTTAACAAAATTAAAAGCTTGATTTTCATCAGAGGAAACTAGTCCTTGGAGTTTATTCTCCTTCCTAAAAGATAAATGAGCACTACAGCCCTCATTATTACAAGTTCTAACCTTTGAGATTAGATCTTAACTAATTTTCATAAAACTACAGCTCCCCACAATTTTTTTTCTCAGGCAGCAGTGCCAGTATTAAACATTTTTGTCATTATTTCTCCCTTATTTATTATATCCACGCACACCCCACCCTCTGGGCTCTAGACATGCTGAATAATAGCAGTCAGTGAACTAACTGACCTTCATCCATCACAACTTTAGATGTGAGAAGTTCTTGGACATGGAAAAAATGGCGTTGTTCATTGAGCATTATTTGCCCACTCATGTATCTGCATGTTAAATATGAAGGTAGACCCAGCAGTCAGCAGCTTACCATAGAACCTGGAAGAAGAAGAATCTACAGATGCACGATAAATGTAAAATGCACCCTTGAAATAAAAATGTTCTGCATTTTGCTTGACTTAAAAATCTTAAGGTGCATTTACAAGTTTTTTGCTGAGCTTTTCAGAAGATAAAGTTGAAAAGCTCATAATAGCCTGAGTCTAATGGTTCCCTGTCTTCCTCAGCGGATAGAGCTGCTGATTTTTGGCAACTTAAAACTGTGAAAACTGGACAAACATGACCTCTGCTGAACTGTTTGAAATGATTGTTTTAAATGCGAAGGATTGACCTCCACTCTCAGTTGCTGTTAGAACAGCTTTGCAAATGTGCTTGAAGACATGGAGAGAGAGCTGCAGCAAAATGACTTCATACAACATGCAATATGTGGCAACAGCTTTCAACGGTGTTGGGTGGCATGAGGAAAGAAGGCGTTACCCTTCCCAGTAAGCTGATGGACCCTTCCACTGTCTTGTCAGAAATGACGCAGGTATCTCACAAATGCGTAATGAAAGCTGACAAGCATTCACTCAGTATTTCTAATATACCGTGAGGTGCCTCAAGCACAGTGAATGTGTTACAAAGCGCAGGTGATATTTTATAAGTAACTGAGAAAAAAAAAACAAAAAAAAAAAAAACACCCGGAACTGCTTATCAAACAAGGATATCGAGTAGAATTGCTGTGAAATGCATACTTCTGTCATTGTCCTTCAATCTGTGTTACTGAGTAAGTAATCATGAATCATTATTGCTGCTGCTATTATTTTTACACCTCACCACCATTTTTTTCTTTTTTAATATTTTGGTAAGTCGAACATTACATAGCTTCACAGTCACCATAAATGGTAATTTGCTGTATATATTCTTGAAGCATGCTTTCTGTTGCCTTATAAACTGAAGATGTCTTATACCTGACACATACTGAGAATTTGTTTTTATTTGATATGACTTACATATCGTAATTCACACTTCAGTTGAAATAATGCTGTAACAGCACACTATTATCCCCGCATAATTTCACATATCAGACATTTGACTAATGCAGAAGACAATAATTCATTATATTGAAGGGCATCATAGTGGTTAGCGTTGTTGCATCACAGGAAGGTCACCATTTTGGTTCCCAGCATGGGGACTTTCTTAGTGGCGTTTCCATGTTCTCCCCGTGCCTGCATGGATTTCCTCCTCGTACTCCCGTTTCCTCCCAACATCCAAAGACATGCATGTTTGTATTACATGGTGACTCTACACTGTCCGTAGGTCTAAGTGTGAGTGGCTGTTGGTCTCTGTCTGTCTCTGTGTGTTGGCCCTGTGATGGACTGGTGACCTGCCCAGAGTGTACCCCACCTTTGCCCAGAGTGAGCTGGGATTGGCTCCAGCAGCCCCCGCGACCAAGAAATGTATATGTGGTAGAAGAAGATTGAATGAATGAATGAATGATGGGAACATACTAATATGAGATGAAAAACAACTTGATGAGATTTTGTTTATTAGAAACAAAAAGAAAAAAGATTTGAATCCACTTCATCTGACAAAGTCATGTTAAAACGGTAATACTATAAGCTTTACTGTGTTATGGATAGTGAACCGTTCTCTGTTTGGCAGTTTTCCGTAATTTCATCTTGTATGTCAGGCTTAGCATGTGAAAGTTTCTATTTGACATAATCAGTATATTTCTACATAACTATAGATTAAATGGCTAATGTGCCTAAAAGGGGTCATACTTTGCGACAAATTAAGAGAGAATTATTACCTGAGTCTAACGGTTCCCGTCAGCACTGAGGAGCATTTTAACAGCTTTTCAATGATTGCTCAGTTGTATCCGCAGCAGCTTTACCAGCTGTGAAGAGCATTAAGCAGCTGAAGGCTCTGACTGAGTCAAAATGTTGCTACATAGCTGCTGCTTTCAATAATATGCAAATTGCCATTTCCAATTATAATGTGATTTGTCATAATATGTTGATAAAGTGTTTAGTTTGATTGTGCTGACATCAAGTGGCCTAAAATCACGATGTAATGTAGGTTTGTTGTTCCTACTACTTCTCCTGTAACGATGCAGTTTTGCTCATTTTTGGGTTTTTTTATGGAATTCTAAGCAGGATGGAGGCATAGAACCTGTCAAAGAAAAAAAAAAAAGAAAGCTAGGAGTTCCCTTTGCATCCCTGTCGATTTCCATTCAGAGAGTACTGCAACAGTTGTGCCGATAATCTTTTACTTTTTCCAGTTTTGGCACTTTAAACGTGAAAGGAAAAGAAGTTTTCTGTTCCAAAACAGTTCAGGCCAGAAACTTTTTATTTTTATGCCAACACCTCACCAGCTGGCAACAAAATTATTGAGTAACTGAGACTGATCAACAAAATTGTTACCCACCTACATGGATATATTATGGTCATTATGTTCTGTAGGGCAGTAACAGTCTTACTTGCTGGCCTTTTAAAAACAGATGGCCCGTCATACGCTCATTGAATTCATTCTTCTGAACATTGGCTACCTCTCAGCTGCATGACAGCAAGTTGTGTGAGGCCAGAGGAGAAACTTGTATCAGCGTCGAAGTCTTGGCCAAGAAGGCGGCGGCACTGTCCTCATGAAATCACCTGATGCGTCTTCTCACCTTACTGCACCTGTTCTCTTGGCCTCCACATTACCACTGAGCGGACAAACACAAGCGTCCAACGTAGTGCTCTGCGTTGCAAGCTACCTGGCACACCGCCACCCCCAACCTGTCACCTGGCAGGCCGTCAGCATTATTGCTGTTCCTGCAGCTAATTGCAAGGCTCAGGTAATTGTCCATGGGGCAAACAGACGTGCAGAGGCGGCGCCAGCAAGCAGAACGTCTGTTGAGCTGCGATGAACGCATGCCACCCCTCCTGTCCCTGGCTGATTCAGCCCAGTTTGGTTCCTATGGTCAGTGTATTTGTCACAATGTCAGCGTTCCTTGTTCCAGCATCCTCTGGTCCTTGCAGGGGTGAAATCATTCATCTTCCTATTCATCTGTAGACTTTAAAGCCATTCATCACGAGGCCAGAGACCTCCATCAATTATTCCACTGGGAAAAAGAGTGAGGAAAGGGAGGTTTTTGAAAGGCAAATACATCCTGATTTAATTGGAAAGCAAGTACGCTCATGGCTGCTAAGCAGATTTCCCTCAAGATGGAAGTTGGGAGATAAGTGCAGAAGAGAGAAGGTACAGAATGAAAAATTAGGGAGAAAGAGGCAATAGAGCAAGAAAGATGGAAAGAGAGACTGTGAAATATTTCATGGTGGAAGAGAAGGAGAAGAGAACAAAAGACTGGCAGCCAACAAGTGAATAACATAACCTGAGCCAGGAAGAGGGAATCCATTGTTGCAGGTCAAAAGGGCAGCAGGGTGGGGGCTTGATCTATTCTCATTCTCTGCTCGCAGCCATAATGACACTTCCTCTGTTCTCTTCAACACACACATCATATCTATGTCTTTGAATGGGTGTCTGTGTGCGCACGCCGCTGTATATTCACGGGGATGTTACACAGCAATGAATGCCAAGGGAGAAATAGTCACTCCTGCCAGTCACCAAGTCTTCGCTGCCGCTCCCCTGTCGTTTGTCATCAAAGCGGCAGATTTCAGCTTATAGGCTTGGAAAAATAGCTGACACAAGAATTTAGGTATTCAGAGGAGAATTTTCAAAAGAGAGAGGCAGAGAGGGAGGGTGAGGTTTTTGTTTGTTTTTTTTTTTTTACCAGAAAATGTAACATAAATGTTAATGACTTGGCAAAAGTAATACTGAATCCAAGTTTGGGTTTTACTTCGTCATTAAGAAATCACTCATATTATGTGTGTGTGTGTAAGAAAATGTGGATTTGTTTGTGTTAAAACACACAACACATTGTCTGTAAACATTTGAAAATCGAATGTATAATGTATTCATTCTGTACATAGAACATGATACAGTCCCATTTAGATTTCTCTACAGTTCCATTGTATGAAAAGAGGCAGGAGTAAGGCTAGAGTGCTCTAGAAGTTTTATTTATGTTTAAGTATAGATTTTAGGTATTATTCGTCTCTCTCCTGATAAGACCCAAAAAGCCTTTAGGATCCTACATATCCTTAACTTCATCTCTTGATTTATTTGGTTACAACCCCACCAGGAAAAATTTCTGTGCCACGAAGTAAGGCTGTTTTTTACTGTCAGGATTTGTCCTCCTGTACCTTTGTTGATTACATCACAGGAACATCTTGCCACTGGAACATCTCTTTGAACGTGTGTGTGTGTGTGTGTGTGTGAGCGAGACATGGTGAAGGTGAGACTTCCATGGTTTTCTGTCAGGTGTCCCTGTGAAATGTGAAATCTTGCCATCAAAGTTGGCACTTTGCTGATGGTCGCTGATCATCTTTCACCCAGCATTCGGGGTTTTGAATATATGCGGCCCTGGAAACACACTTGAGGTGAAATGTATGAAATCCCTGCTGGATGAACTTCAAATTTTTTCTATTAGAATTTGACTTGACATTTATGCCAAAAGGTTAAGACACAAAGTTAAATACCAGTTGCTCCAAACTCAGCTCCCATCCATTAATAATACAGGGATATTGGGTTAAGATTTGAGTTTAGGGTAATGAATATCGTTGTAATCAGTGCATTTTAAAATTCAGAGCCTTGATTTGATTGATCAAACAGTCCTGTGGAAGTGAGTCTGTAAATTTATTTAATTATATTTTCTTTGCCAGAGTAGGCAGCCCTCATCAAGGTCATCCTTTGTGTTACTGTTTTCTTCTCATCTTGTAATACTCAACCTGGTCTCTCCTTGGGCTCTGCCCATGGCCCCTCCACACAGTCCCTACACTCTGAGCCTTTAGAGATGTCAGCACTGAGATGGCACATAATCTATATTTTATAAGGCCTTGATATAATTGGTGGCAGCGAGGGAAGGTCATGTCTGCAGGGGCCCACATCTTTTCCCTACTGGTTTTCAAACAGCAGCCCTCAAGTCAAGATGTGGATTAGACCCGATGAGGCAGATGAGGCAGATGAGGCAGAGGGTGTCACTGGTTTCAGGGGAATGGAGCAGCAGAGTGCGCTGGAGTGTAGCAATTATTTAGCATGTATGTACTTTAAAAACATGCGGGGGCCATAATTTATTCATCACTCAAACACATTTCGGAGTGAATTCTTAAACACAACAACAGCTGTGTATCACCGAGCTGGTTCTTGTGTCAGAGTCATGAAAATAACTGGCGTATTTTAGAAACTTGTTTAGATAGTTTTAAAATAATATAAGAAGCTTTAAGAGTTATGGTAAGCAGGACAACTATGACTCATCAGTGTTCATTGCAACTGGTCTATCAGGTCTATAGACCATTT
This sequence comes from Echeneis naucrates, assembly GCF_900963305.1. NCBI lineage: Eukaryota > Metazoa > Chordata > Actinopteri > Carangiformes > Echeneidae > Echeneis > Echeneis naucrates. The sequence continues at coordinate 3,673,134 of NC_042527.1, forward strand.
TATTTACTAGAAGAAGGAATAAAACTAAAACTATATTGTTGCTTGGGGGTATTAAAAGAGAAGCAGTTGTCTTCCTCTCCCTTGATACCACTCTACCAGTTTAACTCATTTAATTACCTTTCAAATCAATGAACTAATCAATCATTGAAATTAAGCAATGTTGAATGAGAATATGCTAATCACTTACTGCATATTGGTGCATATAAACTGCTGCAATGCAGCATCACGCTGTGAGACTGATAAAACAATTTGGGAAATAAGCAAATAAAATGCGCCGTCCTCACACAATTTGTTTTTCACTTAATTTCAACTTTATCCAAATTCAGCAACGTGCAACTAACAAATTACATATGGCAAAAAAAAAGCAATATGAAAGCCTAGTGTGCTGTATACTGTGCACAGGAACTTTTCTAGGACTCAAATAGTTGAAACTGTAGCATTTGTTGTTAGAAATTAAGCTGATACTTCTCGTCTATTAAACTTACACAAGGACGTCATGTCACAGTTGTATATGAACAAAGCTACAAACATGGAGCAAGCCAGGCAAGCTAACTTTTTCCACCAATTCATCTTACATGCAAACAATTCGAAATGTACTAACAAGGCAAACAGGGGCAGCTTTAATAGATAAGATCCATGGTGAGTGTCACAAATTCATAAGTGAACGTGAACAGAATGTTTGTGTTAGTCAGATTTTAAGAGAATGTTGGATGAGGCAGTAAGGTCCAGCCAGTGGATTTGGATCAGGAGAAATAATAGTAACTGGGGGCCCAGCAGGGGGAGCACTTAGGATAGACAGACTCTTGGGAAAAGCAAGTAAGAAATCAAGGAAGAGGACATTTATTTAAATGGTGGGTGTGGCCTGTGCAAGCCTCTTTCCACGCGTTTAGTCCAGGTGAGTTGGCCTGCATTGGTTTGATTTGGCTTGTGCTATTTCTTTCTCTGATTATAGGACTGTTCAGGTGAGTTAGTTTGCTGAATCTGCTAGTGTATCTTGTCCTCCACGTCCTGCACCCTCTATGCTTTCATTACCCCCTAGCCGAACCAGGGTCTGTATCCCCACCCTGCTTTTACTGGTGCTGTTGCTGAGAGGTCAGAGTAGTTGACGGTAGTGCTGTTTGAGATAATTGTCTTGGTGTGAGCAGCGGTAATGGCTGGCATTAGGGGGGTGACTCTGGGACGCCAGTGATCACACTGTAGCCTCCCGGAGGTGTCACGGAACCAACTAGACCAAACACCGGTGAAAGGGGGTTCCTACCTGATGATCCCAAGGACATGTTAGTATCACTACTCACTGGGCTAGTTAGATATACAGTAGTCATCTTTAGGGCACATAGGGCAGGTAGCAAGGTTGTTAAGTTTAGGGAGTTAGTCACTGAGTCTGGTCCATTTTTTGTTGCACAAGTTTCTCGTGTTTACTGAACTTAAATGCAACTTTAATAGATTCGCTCTATGGTGAGTGTCACAAATGCACGGGTGAAACTTATCCTGGAAAATGGAGTGTTTGCGTTCATCAGATTTTAAGAGAATAACAGCCTCAGCCCCTTTTTTAAAAATCACCAAAAATCATAGGTTAATCAATGTCCTAAAAGAAAATTAAGACATGCACTGGTAAGCAGAAATATAATAATGAGGGAAATTCATCAATTAAATCCAGCTGCGATTAGTAGTTGGCTTTTTGTCCTCTGTCAAATTTTGTCTCCTAATGTTGTAAACGTAAGAATGCATCCTTTTTTTTTGTAAAACCTTCCAAAATCTGGTCATGTAATGGGATCTAATATTTATCAAATTCACACAAATACAACCAAAAACCGCATGTGCTCCTGCCACACAGCCACTCACAAAGCATGTGTGTGAAACCGAACTGCAACAGTCAGTATTTTTGAAGTGAGAGAAAAAGAAAAAAAAATCACTGAATTATATTGCGCTGCAATATTATTAATGCATGCTCTGCTACATCTCTTAACAGCAGCAAAGTAACTTAGAGGGAGTTGCGGTGGACGGCAGGCAACAGTCGCAGTATTCATTTCTCATTGCACAGAATTACCGCATAATGCCTTGGTATGAGGCAAATTAAACTGCTGTTTGCTTGATCGTTTATGCCTGAAACATAGACTGTAATAATACTATTGTATATTAACAGCCAGTTATCTAATTTCTTTTTTTTTTTTTTTTTCCACTGAGATGTAGTAAGACTTGTACAACAGAGATGCTTTGGTGGCAAAGCCCCAAGTCACTGGCCACGTCTGTGTCTTGTACCAAACATTTCAGCATTAGTGTTGTCAGTCAACGAAACATTTTACCAGCACCGAGCTGCTTCTCAGAAAAAGCCACAGCAGCACTGTATGCCTGACTTTTGAACAAAGATATTAACCAATTCCAATGATTCCTCCCAGCCTTAAGCAGTTTGTTACATTAAAGAGCATCTGTGTTGAGCCTTTGGAGTCATCTTAGCAGGACGCCCACTTCTAGCCTGCAGGACTGAATTATCTCCATTTACAGACAGTGTGTCTGACTGGACTGATGAGGATTTGTTCGCTCTTTTGGTGGCTCTCTAACCCTCTCAGTTTAATGCGAATCGCATTATCTTAATGTTTAGTCCTCTGAGATATCTGGTTTGTGAGGATTGCTTCATTTGAAGAAATAGTGCTTTCAAACAATAAACTCTGTACATTGCTGTAAACCGTGACTTCAGTCTGGACTCATTTATTCCAACTCCAACTTGGTAACAGCTGACTCCAATTAGCTGTTTGTATGTCATGAACGAAAAAAGTCACACATTTTTCTCAGACATATGTTACGTTTTCAATGTTTTAATGATGTATTATGTTTGGACAAAAACATAGTACAAACAAACAAAAACAAAATTGCTGTCTTGTTGGATAGCAGTTATCCCATTTTGCCTGTAGAGGTGCGCTCTCTCTAACAATAGACAATCTGATATGTATCGAGATATAATTTAGGTACAATGTCATTCAGCGACAATATATTTTTAAAATGGAATGATTTGATTCATTTCAGTAGGGTCTGACACCATTTGACAGCATATGATACAACTCCATGTTGCATGTCAATCAAGATGATAATGTCCCATTATCAATTAAAATAAGTCAGTATTGTAAATGTGTTGTTGCTTGCCTTCAAATAGATTTATCAAAAACCAAGTACTCTGTGCTTTTGAATTTTGTGTGTGTGTGTGTGCATGCGTGCGTGTGCGCGCGTGTGTGAGAGAGTCGCAGACACTAAGCAGACAGAGAATTCAGCAGCATAGCAACAACAAATGGGCACTGTTGCACCTTTTTAAAATCAAGACTATTTCTTCCATTCAAATTGGTCATTTGTTGTTTGTGCCAGTTATTAAAAGCAATCAGAATGTGTACAGGTTTATATTCAGACAGGAAGAAAAACAAATCGATGACATCTGCAGTAATAATTCAGGACAGATGGAGGATAAACGATGAAATACTGTCATGATCCTCTGCAGAACCAGTCTCTTTATCAAACCTCCTGGCCCGAGTTGTTCATCTTCAGAGGTTGGTGAAGGGCAACCGCCACCCATCATTTCACTAGCTTTGTAATCATCTTCCTCTCACCTCCTCTGCCCACCCCCAGGGAGGGGGGGAAAAAAAAAAAAAAAACGAAGTTAACGCTCATGTACCTCCTATACATTTATTGTCTTTTTCTTCTGTGTGATCAGTTAGCCTCACATGCATACTGTAGTCGGACACGAGCGCACAAATCACACATGCAGACTCACTATAAACAGCTGCAGTTATTGAACCTTTGACTGTCGTACGCTTTGACTCGTTAAATTTACTGCACTTAAGCCACACTTCCCTGCCAAGGGGGCTGCAACAGCGTTAACACTGTGCTGTCACTTCACTCTGTACTGCACCAGTTTCTTGCCTTGTCAGTCTCCATGGGTCTCTCTTCCTAAGTGCTTTCCTGCCTTCCACTCCCCCCTTTTCTGCCTGTCAGTCTGCGTTAGTTTTTCACTGTTAGGCTACTGTTGTTCAGCATCCAGCGAACTCACGAACTCCATCATCACGAGACATTCATCAATACTTCCAGCGCTTAGAAGTGAAACTCTCATGTTATGTACTTCAAGAAAGGGAATACTTTATAGGTTTTTATAGGTCAAATACAGCAGTTTTTTCCCCTTGTTTCTGACTTTGTAATAATATTGCTCTCTGTAACAAAGTTAGCTTTTGTTAGTCCAAGCTATATGTAATACTTTTTTTTTTCTTTTTTGCACAATGAAGAATTCTGCATGACCAAATTTTCCCAAAAGTGTCGGGTAAATATTAAAAGTAGAAATATTTTTGTGCTGTTTCCCCCCCCCCCCCCCCCACAATTTATTCATTCACTTGTTTTTGTTTTGTACGCCAACCTTTTCGGTTATGCCAGTGAGTGTTTAGAATTATTGATCTCTGACTTACTGTCTCTGAAGTTGTGTTTTTATGATCTATACATTGAATAGAACGAAGGTACCCTTAGTCATTGTAGCTTTAAATGACAAATTAGTATATATATATTTTATTGCATTTAAAAAAAAAAAAAAAAACTAAAAAACGTTGTTTCTGTGCTAGACTTTTAAGTACAATAAGCTTTTCTTGGCACAGCTGTTCCTGTGCAGATTAAATGAATGTTGAGGAGTGGTTCACTAACTGGATGACAAATGGCAATATTAAATGCAGGACTCATGAAGGACACCACACTGCGTGTTATACATGATTGGCAAGTGAAATTTAAAAGCATCGCTGTTTCTCTTCAACGGATGTGTTGTCACAGAAAAAAGAATAAGAGCTGGAGCAGACATGAAGAAACACAAAAGACAGAAAGAAAAGGGGGAAAAGGAGAGGGAGAAAAATTTGTTTAAGGCAAGCTGTGAAGCAGGGCTGTAGTTTCATGCCAAGGATCCCTGAACAGAAATAGAACCAATTAGGCCAGTGAAAATGGCTGATGTAGAGAGCGACAAAACCAATGCACACCAGTCACCAAGTCTTGATTGGGACTTCAAGGTGGGTCACAGTAGACTAAAATTAGAAATCAGGGACCAAATTATTCTTCAGCCGTACTGTATCAGAAATATGTCCTCTAAAGTACTAACAAGGCCTGAGCAGCTCTTATTAGTCTGAGGTAGATACAGTAATTGCACCAGGAAAGCACTCATGTTTCCTGCATGCTGTTTCTGTGCGACTGGGAAATAAACCTTTAGAACTGGTAAAAAAAAATTGTTAGGTGAAAAGCCCTGGATAGACTATAGTTTCCAAAGAGCTATTTCCACTATATTTTATTATCAGAAGAAGAAATCAGCTGAAAACTCTCATTCTTCCAGTAAACTCAGGTTAAGGTAGGCTTCCAGTGCTCATTAGTGACAATGTGACTCATGTATTCTTTTAAGCTTTCAGTTCGCAGTGGTCAGGCAGGTTAAATCAGCCCGAGAGTTGTTTCTGTACCAGTTGACAAAAACGAAATGAATGATTACACCAGGTAAACAGCTTCGATGATAAAAGATGCTTTTAGATTTCAAACTCGTACAGACAGGACAGCGTTGATCCTTGGATGTGTAGCAGTTTTATAAATCAAAGTAAAATTTAATCAATATTCCAGCGCCATGAAAGGCTTAGTGAAGTACTCCACTGGGAAGTTAACTCTCCAGTTCTGTTTTGAATTTGAATTCAACTCCAAGCAAGTTTTTAGCTCTGTGATCCATCTTTGTTAGCCTGTCAGCTTTTTTTTTTTTTTTTTTTTTTTTCCCATTGTCCAGATAGAATGATAAAACACTGAAGTTAAGCTGCACAAAGGTACGATCATATTTCTCTTGTTCTTTCAATGCATGTGAATTTTCCGGCGCTTTGTCACACAGAATGTCTTTGTTCTGCCGGTATAGAGGGACCCCTTGGTGTAAAGCCTCTCCCCCCAAATCTAATACAACTCATAATTGCTTCTTCAAATTAAACTAACTGTCAATCCATATAGTATTGGTTCCATTTCGAGTGTTTGCCTTCAAAGTGATAAACACCTGACAATCAAGCATGATTATATGTTTGGCGTTTTTTCGAAAGCACTATGTGCAACAAAACAAGAGTGGAGGAAGGTGTCACTTGATGCTCTGAGAAAAACAGGTCAAGTGATCAAGTCTGTTTTGTAACAAATTTAATTGTTTGCAAAAACGTGTGATAGAAAACACAGTCAAAGAATGAGGTTAAATAACAAGGCAGAATATAAGATTTTGGCCTAAAGCCCAGGTCCCCATAGTAAAGGTCCTTTGCAAAATACTCTATTTTTCCTTTGAAGAGATAAACACAGGGGTTACTGAAACACATGTGTGACAACGGTGGTAGAATCAATCAAAAAATGAAAAAGAATTTCCTTTTCCATTATTAACTCCAACTGTGGTAAAATTTGCAACAAATCATTTCCGTTACGAGAGAGAAAAGATGTGTAGAAGTGTATTTCCCCTAATGCCGGTATAGTTGGTTATAATAGTTGGTGTTAGAGTCACAATACTAAAAATGATTTTGTGGTATCAATAAAACTATCTCCATCTCCTGAGATGGGAAAATCTATGTAATTACTTTTTCATTACTCTTGACCATTATTGGCCATAACGAAATTTCTATTCATTTTATGTGCAACAGATTAACCATTTTCACTCAATTAAGCATCTCTTTGAAAGCAAAAACACATAATTTATTTTTAAATAAACACTGAAATTCAGGCTTTCAAGGGTTAAATAGGAACAATACACTTTCCCAGGTTAAAAAAAAAAAAGTGATTATTTTTAGTCAAGCTTCATGGTGATTGGTTTTAGAGTTTCAGTATTCTCAAAATCTGACATAATCATGATATTACAATGTCATAAATGCTTCTCTGGGAAATAAGGATGAAAAAAAAGCAAAAACAAAATAAAAAAAATATTCATTTCAAATCAATCTCTTTGGAAGATAAATACATTCCTCCTATAAATACATAAATACATTATGTCTGAAATGGCACTGAATAATGATAAAAACTTATCGACTTAAATTGTACATCACTACACAATGTCCAGGCATCAGTGGTAAGGCCTGTTTTATAACGCTTTTAAAATGACTGAGCTGCAGTGCTGATGAATTTTTGACGACGCAGACAACTCCATTAAAAATGTCAGATTACATGGCTTATTTAATGGGGTTGCAGGTAATGAGATTTGCAAATCCCAAAACACATTACACATTTTGAATAGCCGAGTTCCTGGATGTAGAAAATATTGCTCAATATCATTTGTGATTTCCGTTGAGGAAAGGGAGCAGAAACTTCCGCCGTCTTTGTTCCAATTCCAATTAGACTACTTGGGGAATGCAAATTGAGTTCTCTTGTTAACATTTGTGACTTTATTCTATTGGGAAGCTGCCTTGACAAGCGCTGGGCTCAGCAGTGAGAGCTGACAGAAACCACAAGCTGCCTTGAGACCCAACTTTACCTTATGAGTGGAAGTGGTTTGTTATTTTAGTTGCTTCTCCAAGGAAGATTCATAAGAACAACCACAGGTAGGAAAGTAATCTTACGGCTCATAGAACCCCATTAACTGGCCTGGCCTGTGCTCCATTTCACTCTCGGATAAGTCTGGGAATGAATGATTTAGAGTAAAAGAGGGGCTTAGAGTGAGGGAGGGGTAAGAAGTAAAGAAATTGGTTGACGGGGGGTGATAGTTATTCAGTAGGCCCATTCTCTAATCTTTCGGGTAAACTGAATGTAATTCAGCACAATCCCGATTTCTTCCCTTGACAACGCTGATGGTAATAAAAAATAAATAAATAAAATAAAAATAAATAAATTGCTGGAGCAAAAATATTGGCCTCTAGGAATAATGAGCAAACACCATGGGGGAGGTTGATTTCAAGTCTAAGCCAAAAGCTTTCCATAATTCAAGGCAAAGAAAGATTACTGCAAAGCATTATGATAATACATACCTTCAGCACTTAGGTTCATCTCCTTTCAGGAAGGTATGCTTCCGCTAATCCCAACATTACTTCTGCTGTGGACCATGTTAAACCAGAAAATGCTCTTGGTAGTCTCCAAAGAAACATCTAGACCATGGCCAAAGTCTAAATTAGGGATGCTGTGAGCTACAGTGAAAAGGATAAGAGGTTTCAGTCGTGTCCTGTCAGTCCTCTTATGTCTTGGTCCCCATGACATGTACAGACTTCTTTTCTGTGGCCATTTGTTGAGGGAATTTCTTTGAAATATTATGTATGTGATAATGGAAGTCAGCTCATGCCATTAAATTGTGCTTGTGATTTTATATGATCCATCCAGTAGATTTATAGCCACTGTGGCGAATTAGCTTGAGGCTCTGCGGTGGTTAGTCAGCTCCGTCATCACCCAGAATATGATTATATGTTGGTGAACCCTTCACTTGCACTGTAGAATATTTTTGGTACATGTGGCACCTTAGTTTCAAAATTGAGTAAAGATGTTCATGTTTCCCCAATTGATGAATTTGGGACCTTATGACTATTCATCTAGTCCTTTGGCTTTTTGAGTCAAGTTGAGAAGGATAATAGCAATGCACTGAAACAACCAAAGAAATTGCGAGTCTCAAAATCTATAAACTGCAGTACCGCTCGCTCTGTGTACTGAAAAGTACAGCGTGGTCCACTGTTAATCCATAACATTGAATGGGCTTTTAAATTGAGGATTAGCAATAGCACGTTATATAAATGAAAATGCGCATCTGATCTGAAATTCTTGGACTTCCTCATCACCAAAAGGAGGGGGGCATTGTATAGCGTCAGTGCCTGTCTTCTGTGGCAGATTCTGCCTGCTTTTACAGGCTTCCACTATCTCTATTAACTTGTGTTACGGAACCATGGGTGATTAAATACAAGGTTTCTTTAAGAAGATCCAAAACTTACGTAAAATGATGTGTTTTGTGACCACAACTCTGCCCAAACTTGAAAAACTGCTTGATCAATTGTTGTGGGATGCAAAGGACAAGGCCATTCTTCTTAATCCATAGTATTTTTTTGATTTTCTTGAAGATGGTTTTGGTTTGATGGTTTGGATAGACATAAACAAATAATGGGATGGAATGGAATAGAGTAGGTTGATAGCTTTCAAGATAAACAGAAAGACAAATTAGTCTTAAATAATAAATGTTAATGTTACTCAAACAAACATTCAAATGAACGTAGGATCTCAAAATGGTTATTATTAACTGAAACTTAAAGTAACATCATACTTAACTTCTAAATTTTAATAAATGTGTACAAGCTTAAATTAGCATACACAAGATAATTAAATTTAATTTGCATTGTACTTACTAAGCCAGTCAAACAGTCAAAGTTAACCAAACATGGAGAAGCATGACTTCAACACATCCACAATCAAAGTTGTTATCCTACCAGTTGCATTTTCTGATTGATCAGGAGCTTTGGAGCTGTCATGACTTGTCACCAGGAGCAAGTGAGAGAGCTAACTGAGCCACAGCCAAACATTTCCTGCCATGCCTTTCCATTCAAGCACTTCCTGAGAGTTTAAGGTTCCACCAACACTTTTGTGTGTGGTCTCGATCTACAGGTTTGGAGTGCATCATGTGCACGTGCTTGGTATTTGACACAACAACAAATATATTCAGTTTCAAGTGGTAATATTATGAAACCACGGTTTTCAAGATAAATGATTGAGTAAAATGAGTATTCATTTTTTTATGTTTAGACATTAATATAAATCAGAGAATAACAATGCAGAGACTCATCATAAAATCATTAGGTAGAAATGCTATTTTTGACATAGGTAAATTCTGTTTTGTAAATTACTTATTCTATTAATGGTTCTATTTTTATTGAGAGGCTTTTCTATAGAAATGTTCGGTGAACAGACCATCACAGGGGAGATGATATACAACCTTACAGTTTTCCAGAGTTAAAATCATCTTGTCAGCTCAGTTGGAGCTGAGCAGGCACAGAGAAAGTCAGGTCAGGTTACCGTAGTAACCAAAATATACATCAAATCCACAATTCCTTCCCTTTGTCCTTAACACAGGAATAACAAACTCATAGGCTGGATCTGAAATCACTCATTACAACCCTTGAAAGCCCGCTGTGTGGTATTTCTTCATCATTAATCAAATCAAAATTTTGGAGCCCCATAACCCGGGAACGGATACGTGGTTTTAAGATGAATGAATAAAAAAAAATGTAGAGTTGATTTCAGGTGTGGAATTTTCATTTGGAAGCAGTGACTGCATGCAGTCCAAGGAACTCTCAGTGCAAGTCAAAAAAATAAATAAAAGAAAATATCAACCCAAGAGATTGCAGAAACATTGAGAGTGGGTGAATCAACAGTTTGGTTCATTCTGAGGAGAAAATGAAATAGCTTCAGTGAAGTCAAAAAGGCCCAGATGTCCCCGGGAGGACAACAACGGTTGATGTTCGCCGGACAGCTTGCCGTTGGTAGAGAAGAACCCCTTCACAACATTTAGCAAAGTGTAGAAGACTCTCCCCCACAGCCCTGATGGATAAACTTGAGAAAATGAGAGCAGGAGGCTTTCCTGAGAAGTAAGTGTAGCACTATCTAAATCAACCATATTTACAAGACTTCATGAGTGCAAATCCAGAGGGTTCACAACAAGGTGCAAACCATTCCAAAGCTTAAAAAAATGGAGTGGCCAGATTAGAGTTTGGCAAAATGCATCTATAAAAAGCCAGCCCAATTATTTGGTCAGATGAAACTAAGATCAACCTGTGAATAGTTCATTATCTGAAGTACACCACATATTCTGTAAAACGTGGCGGCAAGGGCATGCATGGCAGTGTTTACTGATGATATAAATGAATCCTGAAGAGTATAGGAACGTTCTGTCTGCTCACATTCAGTGAAGCTGATTGAGCAGCACTTCACATGACAGATGGACAATGGCCCAAAACATACAGAGTTTTTATAGGCAAAGAAGTGAATTATTCTACAGTGACTGGGTCAATAACCCGATCTGACCGAGCGTGCTTTTTGTGTGCGTTTTTGCTCTGTTGAGATAAAATTGTAAAAAACTAACAACTGGATACAGCAGCGGAAGTAAAGCATCACCAAGGAGGTAGCCCAGCGTTTGGTGATATTCATGGATTCCAGACTTCAGGCAACCGCTGCCAGCAAAGGATTCTCTAAAAAGTATTAAGAATGACCGTTTTATTTATGGTTGTATTTATTTGTCCAATTACTTCAGGGCCCTTGAAATGAGGGAATTTCATTTGGAATTTCTCCAAATTTGATGTAAAAGGCCTCAAATTCATTCATTTTCACCCACTTATACGTTTCTGGATCACAGGGGCTGCTGGAGCTACTCCCAGCTCACAATGGGTGAGGGCGAGGTACACCCTGGACAGGTCACCAGTCCATCACAGGGCCAACACACAGAGACAGATAAAGTCAAGTTAGGTAGCTCCAAGTTATCATTCTATTCAGCAGCTGCTTGTGAAAAATTTATCTTGAGAAAAAAAAAAACAAAACTGAAATACAAGAACTTGAAAGCTTTTGCTTTCGAATGGGGGGAATGATTGCTAATTTTATTTTATGTTCTAAGGGCATCAGCATCAACATATTGCTTGGTAATGCAAGGACATTTCCTGCATGTTACTGCGAATGAGCAGTCATATTGTACATTTTATTGCCTCTCGGAAGAAGGCGATTCATGTCGAAGCGTAAATTGCTGCACCTCATTAAACGCTTTTGCCATAACCATGTGCTCCAGATCTCATCTCTCCAGGTCCTAACGACATTCCCTTCAGCCTCGACTCCGCTTTGTGTTCGCAAATTATAGCAGCGAATTTTGCACATGTGCTTATTGTGACTAGGATAGTGAACATGAGCTGAGCTACATGAGCACTGTCCAGTCTCCAGTGTGTGGTAAATTCAAATATTCAAAGTTAAATCGAAGTTTCGAACCTCCTGGTGTTTTGACGGGATGTACACAGCTGATTTGCTGATAGACAGCAAAATTGAAGGCTGAGCCGTGAAAAGCAAACAACAGCGGCGATAACTGAGGCAATGGAATGTGTCATCTGTGACTATCTCTTCCCGACAAATGCCTGTCATTTAACAAACTGTGGGCTTGCAAATACATTATCAATAAGGCTTTAATCACGTGGTAATTAGGATTGCAGATGTGGCTTGTGACAACTCAAGGTGACACTCCTTTCATTTCTGCCTCTCTGAAGGGACCATTGTTGACAGTGACGATGAAAATAAGATGCCAAAAATGTTGAGCAGATACCTCTGTGCACACATGGCCACAAGGCCATATGCTTCAGCTTTAATTATGAGGGACTTGGGGAGAGAGGGACTCTATGAATCACTGCCACTCTGCCTGCCTCAAAAGCCCCATTCCACTGGAATCAAACACTGCCCACACAGGTCTCCCCCTTGCTATAAATAAACCACAGTTCTAGTGCAGGCGTTAATAGACGGTTTGACATCACAGTTTGCTCCCCCCCCCCCCAAATTGAATTAAAATCTCAAAAGTATTACAAAGTACAGCGTATTCCATTGGGATGAGTAAATGAAAATAAATGACTGTTGACTGTGAGCACAAAGTCCGACTCAACCTGTCGTGAGACAGGACCACTGAAGTATTTCATGAGTTCTCTGCCATTTAAACCACGACCGTTGCTTGAAACAATCCTTGTAATGGCCAACTTGTGCAGAAAAATGAATTGTCATTCACACCAATTTGCTGAATCGCTGAGTGTTTAATCAAATTGTATAGGTCCTATTAACTTAAATGCTAAAGTGTAGCACTGAAGTAGGCACTAAGCACTAAAAAGTTTTGTGCAGTGGCGGCAGAAAATACTTGGTTCCCTTCACTTGTTTGCAAACTGGTTAGGGTTGCAAATGTGATTTAAAATCAAAATGTCTTTTTTTTTTTTTTGTAAAATATGTAGCAAATCATTGACATATAAAGATTATATTCAGAGGCTTAATTTAGCCCTTTTTTGAAAAGCAGCATTTGGCTGTGAGCCTTTAGTGAGTCAACTAGTCCTGCACATCAAGATTTGTGGAGGTTATGCCATTTCTCCTAAAAGAGCCCCTCAAAATACACCAGACTGGGTCAGACTTATCTGGGTTCTCCCATCCTCAGGTGCTGTCATAGATAAGTCTGGGCTTTGCCAGATGGACTGATAGGATTTCTGCCTAAAGAGTTCAGTTTCTCATTAGATGGAAGAATCATTTTCCCCGTGCTCTGAGTCTTTTAGGTGTCATTTGTCAAACTGCAAGTGGGCTGTCTGGTTTGCTCAAAGACTAACCACTCTTGCGTGAAGGTCTGATTGATGGAGTGCAGCTCAGATGGTAGTCCTTCTGGCAGGTTCTCCTATTTCTGCAGTGGATTTGGGAAGCTCTGTTCCACGCCTGATTATTCCAGTTTAGCTACTTCAAGTCAAATTTGTATTTTAGTTTCTTGTCTTTCACTTCTCAAACATCTCAAACTATTTTGTGTGATATAAAGTGTGATATGTAATAATGTCTACGTTGATTGTAAAAGTCAGCTGTTCAACCAGTAATCACATGTCATGACATGTAATCCAAAAACACAAATACAAAGAAAAAAAAAGAGCAAAACGTGTCCACACATGAATGAAAATACAATAAAGGACTCCTGTGTCCTCACATGTGTGCATGGGTGGGAGTGGAGGGGGGGGGCAATAGAGATAGAAAAAGGACAAAACTAGTGTAAATGATGAGCTCTATGTGCCCTTCACCTACCACTGAAGACAAACGGCTCATACTCTGCAGCCTCTGATAGAGAGGCTTGTTCCACAGATGATCACAGGGGTCATTACTTATCCCTGTATTGTCCTGCTGTAGCACATCAAACCAAACTGCACTGCACTGCAGTTCCTTTTCAAATATCTAATATGACTTAATCTGTAGTCTCATTGGATGTCAAACAATGACCTCAACACCGCTATGGAGGTTGCTACAAGGTCTGTGTCACCAAGGCCTGAGACTCCCCACCCCCACTAGCAACAGGCTTTGACCCCTAGCCGCATTAATTATTTCTGTCAGCTAATTACCTGACGTTTAACCCAGAAAATAGCTGGAGCAATTCCACTTAATTAATTTGCATTGATGAATGAATTAAAAACCTTTCTAGAAGTGATTACCATTGAGGGTCCACGCTTAAAATTAAATTTTGATTGGGTTGTAAATGCTCGATTTGAGTTAGTGTTGAAAACAAACAGCTCATACATTTAGACTCCAAATTAATCCAGCAGCAGATAAGAACTGTTGAAGTAACGAATAGAAAAGGGAAATAAAGTATTTGGACCAGGTGCATCAGGTGCATGAACAGTTAACATGTTCCAACAATAACTTATCATTGATTATGTTGAATGGTTGAAGAGCTAATGGAAAGTTTATCAGACTGTTTTGAAACACTTAAATATATTCTAGGAAATCAGATGACTTCATTTTAAGGTTAGAGGACTTCAAGTGGCCTATAGTACATCAGAGTCTCACAAAGCCCCACTTTTAAATCTCAAAAATGTTGTCCACCCACATTAAGCCCAATCACCATATAGAGCCCATGATGTCTTCCCAGGGCGCGTTTTATTTTAATGATAAGGATCGAACATTAAGGATTAAACCGAGCAGAGGAAGCTCAATGTTTCTTTGTTTGGGGGCAGATTACTTTTTCGATTCACAATCTGTCTCCTGACTCAATTTTTATTCTTTCTGTGGCTAACCAGCCCTCCATTTTGAGGCTGCAGGTTTTGGCGTGATTTGGAACAAAATTGGGCTAAGAAAACAAGTTCACAAAGTGGTTTAGTGTTTATAATCAACTCCTTGCACTCATAGGCCAAAATATGAAACAGGATGATTTATGTATAGATAAATATAATATATAAATCTTTCTTTTTCATTTGATTGTTTTCCTACAGAATAGAAACCACAGGTTTAGTGTTCTTGGTCGAGGGACAGGTTTTTCCAGGTTTTGCACAGATTAGTATGTTGATCAATGATCAATGGTCAAACTAAGGACTAGGCAAAGTGTGGGGACAGCTTCAGTGACAGATAATGGTCCAAAATAGTCCAAAGGGCAAGATAAGAAGCGAAGAGCACTGTAATTTAGCTGATAGCATGAATGAACAAGTCTGAGAAAAAGCCACCAATGATTAAGAGAGTGAACAGCAAAAACAAAACTCAATTCAAAGTTCAAAGCGGAGGTGAATAAATAGAAAAATGCTCAGCAGATTGCATGTCACCTCCGGATCTTATTACCTCTTGCACGATGGAAATGTAAGCAGGTTTGCTTAAAATCAACCTAAAAAATGACATATACTGTATGTACCTTTTTCTTGGTAACAGTGATTCAATTTTAAGAAAAACATATAGCTGTGATTTTATATCAAGATAATGAACCGCTCACTCAGTCGGCTCACATTAAATTTTTTTGTGTGTGATTTACACAGGCAGGAAAACAGCTTTTGCTAAATGTTCTGATGCCAGTAAAGGTTTGTTTGAGTCATTAATTCTTATAGTCACATACCTCTCACTGTATTTTCAGTAATCAAGATGTCCCTTGTTCTATATTTGTCTTGTTGTCTATGTGACAGTATGATCAAGTACTGCCAAATAATTAATGAATTTATTGGGGTCCTAAGCATATGAACGTCATCAGTGGCTATCGCTGTGGTTTTGATTCAACCATGGCTTCATTTTTTTTTGTTTTGTGTTGAATTGAATTACGAGATACTCCGCCATCCATTCAATCATTATTTATTCTGCGTGCCCATTCAGGGTTGCTGAGGGGATGCAATTCTAGCTGACCTTGGGTGAGGACGAAGTACATCTATATGGGTCAACAGTCTGTCACAGGGCCGACATAAAGAGATGGCCATTCGCAGTCACACAGTTTTACTGTCACAGGCGAACCTAACCTCATGCTTTTGTTATGTGGGACGAAGCTAAAGAAACTGAAGGAAACACACAGGCACGCACAAGGGAGAACACACAAAATCCTCAAAATATGGATATTTGTGAAGAAAACCGTACGTCATTGGAGTGGAGAGTAAACAGTGGTAATTAGCATGGAGTGCCTTTGAGCACACCTGCACAACATTACTGCGAGTGGTATTTTTAATGTAGGAAGCCACAGCTATTCTAATGCACTTAGCTGGCAGTGATGGTTAATGTAAAAGGATGTTAATTCACTAACTAGAGCATGGTCAAGGTATGTGCGAATAAATAAAACTTATAACTTAAGTATCCCTAAAGCATACTTAGATACCAGTACCAGGGTAAATTTATTCAGTTAATTTGCACTAAAGTAAGTCCTCATCCAACCATATAGCTGCTCTGATCATGGCTCTACACACATATAGTTATAGCTGTGGCAATATCGCATGGGGACACCATATTTATTCCAACATCTGCTCATCTGCGTAGTGATGCCAGCTTATTAGGTGGCTTCAAAAAATAAAAAATGTAATAAATAAAATAAGATACATATATATATTTTATGATGAAAGACATTTTAATACCTTGAGTAGTATAAATGCAATAAGCAGCAGTACATAGCACAACCCCGCCCAAGCTGCTTCTCTAAAAGACTCTGGCACCAAGTGCAGCGAGAGAGACTGTGAACTTGGGATGTTTGCAAAGTGAAGTTCACTCAAATTAATCATTCTGTCAGACAATGAGAGCAGAGCACCCCAGGGCTAAAAGGGAGACAAGGCCTTTCAGCAAGAAGAAGAATATGGTGTGCTACTGTATGTTTTGGGCTTGTTATTCATTTTCACTAAGGGGTGTGGGGTTGGGGAAAGGGAGTTATGTAGCGTGTGTGCTGGGGAATATATCTATCCTTCTGAGGAGCCATTTCCCATAAGAGGGGATAAATGGATGTTGCTGAAGGTGAGGACAATGCAGGAGCATCACATTTACTGGCTTATTCATCAAGATCGTAGGTGTCAGACCTCTGGCAAATGTTGCATTTCTGCATCACCCTTGCAAAGGAACTGTTAACCCTTCCATGTGTCCCAAAAGCTCATCATATATCATATCTAATTGGTGTCTCAATAGCAGGCCTCAAAATAGGCAATGCGTCATTACAGTTATAGCTTAGCTTTAATATAGCTTTTTATACAGCTATTTAAATTTTATTCACCGGGACCAGGAGAGACTTAGTCCAAACCAGAGCTGACGTCTAATCAATGGCTCTTTCCAAGATTTAGATTTAACTCTAAAGCCATGGCTTTGCAGACTGTGATGAGCCTGGCTGGAGCTGTAGGCTTTGTGTTGTTGCAGTTATTGATCATGATGTTTTATGCCTTGTCTCTCAAGCAGCCCTTCAGGAATGTACCTTGTTATGTAAATGTTGTGCAAATTCGACACATCTGTTTCATGTCCCAATGAGGATGTAAGTTGCTTTTAAAAGTCACAACATCAGCCGCTGCGAGTCACGCCTTGTAGCAACCATAACACAGCACAAGTCTGAAATAGAATAATTTAAGGTGATTGTCAGAACAGCATTTTGGTTATTTCTTCCTCCTAGCAAACAAAACACAGCAAAACAACACAATATGAAAACACAGTCATCAGCTTTTATGCCTGAGTGCTTAATGCTGATTAATGCATGAATATCAAACAAAACACACAACATAATAACATAAAGTACATACACATTGGCCCTTCGTCTTCTGTGACCAACAATACCAAATAAAATACAAAGTCTGTGGCTAGCAACTGTCCCACAGCACTGAAGGACAAACATACAAATTGAGACATCTAGTAGAATATACAAATGCGTACATTGTAGTAGATATAATCAAAATATGATACTACAGGTTTTCTTTCCCCAAAAAATGTTTCCCTTCATTAAAACACACACATGCACACACACACACACACACACAAAATAACATTTAGTTTTAGCAAAGACTGAATCGTGGTCCCTGTAAGCCTGAAAAGACACACCCATGTATTTATTTTCTTTTGAATATTACAGATAAATCCCGTTAAGTAAGACTTGGCAAAGTATATTACATCCCCCCTAAAAAATGCATTTACATGCAGTTAATTAGCCAGACCTGAAATAAAGATAAAAGCATATCATATATGTGGCATTCATGTGTTTTGCTATATTTAATATCTGGTGTGTTTGTATAGCTGTTATCTGATCAGGCCTCTCTTGGAAAAGAAAGTCTTGAGCTCACTGGGATTTCCTGGTAAATCCGTTCCCGATGCATTTGGCAAAAACAAGTATGTTGATACTGAACATATCAGATACACATATCAACAAAATGTTGACTGACAACCTTCTATGCCAATAGCTAAGATCATGATTTGGTTTATTAACCTTTAACCAAAACCATCCCTTGCTCTCAAACCTTAACCAAAATACTTTGTGGCCTTAATCCAACTGTCAGTAATACTCTGACTCTGGTTCTGATGTCATAGCCATACACCGCTCTCATCACCTCCTCGTGACTTATTCATTTCATAAATGTAAAAATGTATTAACTCCTCTCAGTGTAACCCAAGGATGGTTGTTGCACCACAACCTGATAGAGAGAACAATTTTTAATTTGAAGGTAATTTCTAGGATATAGCGCTTGCTTCTGGAAGATAACAGACTGTGACAGTATCCCAGTCTTCTATTCTAAATATGTGTCACCAATTCCCCATGTTAGTTTCTGGTTTCACAGTGTACATAAACCAGGAGACTTTACCGAAGATAACAGCAATGCTCGTCGTGATCCACATTCTATCTCTTTCCTTCTCTCTTATTCATACAGTAGATACACCTTGGGCTGCCCTCGCCTTTCATATCGTCTTTCTCTCACGTCTCAATTTATCTCTTACTTGCTCAACCAAATCTCCAGCTCTCCCTTCCCTCCCGCCGTCTCCCCGCTCTCCTCCCCTCCCCAATCTCTGTGGTTGTAGGAAACATGTCTCAGTCACCCCAGATACCTTCTGGATGTGCTTGCAAACATGTTGGGACCAGTCACAGTGATATATGGCTGTAATCCCACTAATGCAGCGTGACATGGCCGTCAGTTGCCATGGGAGACAAGATGATTTATATTCTGCACCTCTGTTTATGGCCGATATAAGCGATGTTAATAAAGCCCTGATCCTGTGCTTCTCATCCAAAAATAGAGAACTCCTGCCACCGATAAATGAATGAAATATTACAGACAGAAAGACTTATTCCTCTTTATATTTCTAGCGATCCCCAAAGGAGGAAAAATTTTGATTATTTATTCACTCCAAGTCATGTTCTGTACGAGGTACATATCTATAATTGATCTGTTAAGAAAAGATGCTGATTGGTCTTTTACCACTAAGTTGTCTTCCAAAAGTTGAGGATCATTCCCACTGCATTGAGCAATGAATGCTTTCCTCTTCCCCACGCGTCCCATCACTGCTTCATTCATAGATAATCTCACAGGTCATTGGTCAGTGGAGCAAAATGCATGCATTACGTCTGATGGACCCAGTGCATCAAAGTGAAAAACATTCGTACAAGGGGGATGGTATTGATTTCAGCAGGGAAAGGATTGATAAGTTGGACAAAATCAATAGATAATATACTGAGCTGCAACGAAGCAGTGTCTACAAGCAACAAGCAACATAAGCGGTGTGCTGGTTGTGTGACCTGAAGTGGTCTTACACAGTACACTCATACATTTCCACTGACTGAAAAAAACATTGCAGATTGGTTATAGAATTATATAATTTTCAAGCAATTTGTTCATAAATTGACTGGAGAAGAGGGCTGGAGTTGGATAGCATTTCAGAGAACATAAATCCAGTATTAAATCCTCTTATTAAATCCAAATCCTTCTGAATCCATTTGGGTTATATTTCCACTTTTACAGCTAAATTTGAAAATAAATGAATTCAATATTAGAAATAGATTGGCTGAGTTAAAAGAAGCACTCCAGTTTTGATCAGCAGTGTCATCAATATTCCCAAGTTACAAGCTGAGAGTGATTTAAACATCTTTAGTCATGTTTGTTTGTGTGTTTAACAGCTACTTGGGTGTGACAGAACCAGTGAGTAGTGGACACATTATTACTTCGTCACCTTTAAAGTTTATAGGGCTGACTGGTTAGCAAACTGATTTATTCATGAGAATTTCTTTTTCTTTTCTTTTCAGTTTCTTGCTGCTCAACTAAGTTGCTATTTTTTTTTTTAGCTCTGTTTTTGGCCCCAGGTTCTGGGAGCCGGTTGTGTACAGTTGGTTTTTGGAGCTTTTTCACTCAAAACAAAGTCACTGTTGTGAAGCCAAAGATGAGCTCTGTCACCTCTAATTGTTTTACAATCACATCTGCATCGTCATTATTCAAACGAGGATTCAATACAGCTGAAGTCTTCTCGATGCGATGATATTCTCATTCAATGATGCGCTTGGATACATCATCAGTGACGATTCTAGGCCTCTCAGCCTCAGACCCCCCCTCTTCCTGGTGACCCTGACTGGGAGTGATCAGTTCTTGGTGTTTGTCAAGCAGCATTTAGCCACTCTTTGTAACACTCTCATCTCGACTTTGATGGGTATGCACTGGGCACACCATCCCTGTCTGCAGCACTCTTCCACCAGTTTGCTGTATTTGGTCTTCTTGCTCTGTTGTACTCTGTTCTCTGCGGATCTACTTTGACTTCCAAGGTCTGTCCTTACTTTCCAGTCATTTACTGTTCCTGATAGGGCCTCCCTGGACTGTTTGGTGCTTGGTGGGTTCTCTCCTCCTCTAATAAAAGCCTCAGTTATTACCTTCTGAACCTGGTTGTGCCGCTTGACCTAGTGAGCCTCCACAAGTGATTTAGGGCAGCTACTGATGATATATTCCAAATTTACTATGAAAGGGTTCCACTTTCCACAACTCGTACAATGTGATCCTTCGTTCTAATACTTGTTCCCACCTTTCATGTGCCTTGATGTCACAATCCCACCACTGGGCTTTCATGCCACCCCGGTTCTCACCTTCTTCTGGACTAACTAGACGCCTCTTTTTGCCCTTGGCTTTATAGTAATGGATTGTTGGAGTGCTACCAAAACCTGCTTGGACACTTGCCACAGATCCCACTAGGGCTTTGTGGTACAACCAAGATTCCGCTTGCTCAACTGCTTCCTGTGCTCTTCACCTTCTCCCACCTTCTCAGCTCAATGCTGGCCTGGGAGACACTCAGGTCAGCAGACTTTCTGTATTGCAGCATTTCTCTCATTCAGCTCAACGTAAACTCCTCACTGAGCCTGTTAGTGGGGAGTATTTATTTGTTTTCACTGCCATAGCTTCTTGCCAATCCCAGCCATCTTCGGAATCAACCACTGATTCTACTCTCAAAGCCCTCCAGGATGGACAGTTTGAACTCATACACCAACAAGACCCTCGATATGATGCCATGTCGGTCTATCCAGGTTTTGAATTTCTCCAAAAGGCACGATTTATCCACAGCTGTCAATCATCCTTCCTGTTCTTTGTGAAGTCATACATCGATGTAATGATTCCCTGTACGTTTACCACTATCAGAAAGCCAATATCATGTTGCGTTATGCGTTATGCGTTTGCCTTATGAATTCTTGAGAATATCTCCTAAAGAAACGATGATGCCCCATTCTTATTCAACAGAGTGGTTTGGACTGGCCTATTATAGAAAATAAATATAATGAAGCACGGTAATGATTTTTGACAAGCTTAGCTGAAAACCTGCCTATTCCCAAGATGGTCCTCTCTCAGGTTCTTTTTGAAAATTTGTTTTGGTTTTGAGTTGATTTTACATCAAATGGGAAATTCATACTTTGACCTTTTGGCAAATAACTTGCAGCTACAGTCAACATAAATTGCTGCTGCCAGTGCTTGTTTGAGATTTTTAATTTCCAAAAAGAGCCTAAAAGAACTGAATGTTTGGCCTATTGCTTATATGAAGAGACAAGAGAGGGGAGATTTAATGAAATATTGTTTGGAGATTTGAGAATCCAGGTTTTTATTTACCTACCTGCAATTAATTCTTGAACAGAAAAAAATGTGTATTACGCTTTTAATTGTGTAGTTGGAGCGAACCCTCAATAAGAAATAGGACATTTTCAGACCTGATGGGGTTCATCCAAGCTCAAGTAGATCCACAAACTTACGTCATGCTATTAGGATGGCTAAGCCAAACTTGGCTCTGCAGAAAAGCATGAAGGACACTGTGGAGAGACAAATGGCCTGCAGCTGTCCCACCTGAAGCTCTGCTCGACATCACCGAAGGTCTCCAAAGGATGTCTTTATCCCAGTCAGGAGTCCAGCAACCACCATCTCCCACATAGCACAGGGCACCCCCCTCTCCTCGGTCATCTGTCCTGGCAGCGCAGGGCACAGGAGAATGTACAGGATGTTCAGGGAGCAGCAGCAGAGTTCAAAACAAAGGTTACATGCCATGATCTGTTCAGGGTCCCCGCTATAGTAGTGTTAGTACTGATAGCTGTTCTGAGAAGAAGCTAGGGCCCAGTACGATTCATGTGTTAGAGAGTAAAAGAGAGAATTGAATACATTCAACTTATGGTGTGAATCCATCTCATCTGTTAACTACACCATATGAAGCTCAGAATGCCACAGAGGTTTCTGTCATCTCTACAAAGCCAGCTTTACTTCATATTAGAGCTCTTTTCCAACAAATCACTGCTAGTTGATGACATAATAATTTCCCACAATTTAGATTTTCTTTTTCTGTGAGAAATATAGTTAACAGAAGCCACAAGTGCTGCTTTTCTTAACGTAGCAGCTCTCCCAAATTTTAGTTTTATGAACAAGTGTGGAAATGGCAGGAAGGGAGGAGGAGAAGCTGCCTTATTTAAAGGTACATTCCACAGTAAAGAGGTTTTACTTGGTGATTTTAGTTCTTTTGAATACCTCAGTTTTATTTTAAAGAGTGCTCCAATCAATTTTTCATCATTTACAGACCTCAGAGATAGTGTGCAAATTTTATTGATAAGTTTGCTGATTTACTGTCCGGCATTTCCGTAGATTTTAACTACTTTGTCTTAGCTAGGGACTTTAACATTCACATGGATAATAAGGCCAAAGGTCTTTCTTCGGTATTAGACACATAATGGTCCAACATGTTTATGAGTCGACATGCATTCAAGGCCACATTCTGGACTTGGTTATTTCTGAAGGTGTTGACCTTTCTTTTTCTGTTGTAACTGATCTGGCCTTGTCTGACCATTTCTGTGTTTTGTTTGATTTATTGCTTACCCAGTGTTCAATCCCTCCCCTTGGATAATTTCAACTGAAAAATCTTGAATGTAATGGATGCTGTTGCATCAGCCAAAATCAAGAAGACTGTAACAAACCTGAAAAGAGAATGCAGGAAAACTGAGTGCAAGTGGAGGAAAACTAAACTTTAAATTCACTATGAGCTGTCCAAACAGAGAGTAACTATAACAACCGGATACATTTATCTGACATGATTAATAAGAGCTTTAACAATTCTCAAACTCTGTTTGATAAACTTACAAACCATCCAAAACAGATAAGCACAGAACATTAAGCTCAGTAGATATTGATCTCCTACTAGTGATGGGAATCCCGGTTTTGTTTCAAGTGGTTGTTCTTTTGGCACAGCTCACTAAGCATGGCTCTTTCGGCTCTCAAGTGGCTCCTCAGATTTTTTTGTTGCTTAAATTTATTTATTAAATTAAATAATGTAAATAATGTAAACTCATAAGTAAAATAAATTATGAATTGTAAAAAGCATTCTTTATATCAAATGTTCATTATTCATATAGGTTATTTTACTCAACATGGAGCTGAGTGCTACAAAAGGTCTGATCTGATTGTACACTTATTTATTCATCAACTTTTAAGTATTTAATGTGAAACAATAATAAATACAAAAATAAAACATTATCAATAAATGAAAAGGTGTATAAAAGTATAGAAAATTATAACAAAATATAAATAAAAATGTGTAAAACAAAAAAACAGGTTCAGCTAGTCTTTAGAGAGATTGGCATTGAGAAAGGCCTGCTTGTGCTGCTTGTGTTCCTTCTCTCTGTAATTATTTTCAGATTCACAAATTTTAGAAGGGGATCACAAAGCCCACTCATTTTCAATTTCCACCTGTTTCCAGTGTCTTTATGTGGGTGTACTAGTGACCATTCTCTCTCTGTGCTGTGTGTAGCAAGGCAGGATTCAGTTCCTTTCATTCATGAATGAAAGGAACTGACCGACCGATAGTGATGACCGACACATCACTATCTCTTACAAATAATAAGCAGCTCTCTGATATCAGGCATTTTTCCCAACTCACTAAAGATAGCTGCCATTGAGCCAATCTGAAAACTGGGGACTGTAGATGCCTCTGTAATGAACAACTATAGACCTGTTTCAAACCTCTCTTTTATAACCAGCAGTGAGAAAGTTGCATTTAATCAGCTCAATTTTTTGGGGGATTTTCTGGACCTTAACTGGTTCAGATCTTATTTACTGTTGAAGCCTGGAGTTATTTTGTTGCAGTCGGCAGCTGTGAATCTGAATGAGTTGCTATAATTTGTGGAGTACCCCAGGGGTAGGTTCTTGGACCCCTTCTGTTCAATCTGTATACGCTCCCTATGGGTCAAATTATACAGACCTTTGATATCAATTACCACAGTTATGCAGATGACATACAGCTGTCTCTGTCACAGACGACACTGACGAATGGAGGCCATTCAACTCTCTCTGTCATTGTCTGGCTCTAATAAACAACTGGATAAGCCAGAATTTTCTTCAATTAAATGAGGGTAAATATGAGATTATTCAGCTTGGTAACAAAGAGAAAAGGTTTAGCACTGGCAAGGATCGAGCTATTAAGTCTTGATCCTTAAAAAACCACTGAGCAAGTTACTTGACTCAGGTCTAACTTTCAACAGCCACATCAGGACAGCTTTTTAAGAAACTCAAAACATCAACACAATTAAAACTTTTGTACCCCCCCCAAAAAAACAGGAGACGCTCATCCACGCATTCATCTCCAGTAGACTCGATTACTGTAATGGATCTTCTGACTGAACCCCCCACAAAAGGAGCATTAAACAGTTGCAGCTTATCCAGAACGCTGCTGCTAGAGTTTTAACAAGAGCAAAGAGATCAGAGCAAATTACACAAGTTTCAAAATCTTTACACTGGCTCCCAGTCAGTGTTGGAATAATATGATTTCAGCTGCTGCAAAAATGGACAGAAAATACAAGATTTATCATTTCTCATTTCTTTGCAAGGGCAGGAGCCTTGTTGGTAACCTGTGTGTGTATTTGATACAATCATCAAAATGTTATGGGATGTGAATTTCTCAGGTTTGAGGGCATTCAAAAGTTACTGCATTGCTGCCACAGGTATTCAGTACAAGCTGTGTAAGCGTGATGACTGGAAATACAACCGTTTGTTCTGAATGTTACCAAAATGCCTCATTGTTCTTCAACAGAGTGGTCTGGACTGAAAGCTAAATAACTTCGCTGAATAACGAGCCAAGATGAAAGGAAACACACTGAAACTGTCATAAAAGTGTCAGCTTTATGTCATACTGTGGGTGTCAATTTCCTGAGCACCAGATGCATGCAGATAATTTTTCACGAGAAAAATCTGCTCTGCCATGTGATATGAACCAAGATATTGTACAGGCAGCGCAGAGGAATTGTATGTTAAATGTCTTCTTCGGTGTCACATTTAACTTGATTGTGATTTCTCCTTTTAACTATTTTAAACTAATTTAACTTGTTCCAACAGCAACCACTTATTAATAAACAAGAAACAGGGAGACAAGAGTAACCATCGTCATGCTGTTGTGATTTTATGTCTCATGAGGTTAAAGCCCACATCTGTATGAGGTGCTTCTTTAATACCTGCAATATGCCGTTGCAAATGTACAATATATTCTGATTTGTGATCTGAATAGTCTGACTCTAAAAATGTGGCTATATAATTCTTTGGCTATATCATCCAGCCAAATATAAATGTTCTACTTTCATTGTATCATCTGACTGAACCAGAACAAATCAATTAAAATGTTAATATTTAGATGCAGCTTTGACTCAACAGCTTTTTTTCTCTGACCAGAGACTGTTGTTGTGTCTGGAGTCTCGGCTGCGACAACAGTTTAATTATTCTTAATTATGCATAACTGGCGCCCCGACTATTCTCAAAGAGAGAGATTAAACAAGTGAAAAATTAGAGAATGTTTTCCTCTTTGTGAGAGGTTGATGCTCTTGAATGAAGAGCTTTGGTGGTTTTTTGCTGTTTCACAGCTTGTCCCTTCTTTGATCACTGGATGCTCTCTGTGATCAAGGCAGATACTCTGCTAATTAGTATAAAAGTGAATAAATACAGATTCTCGAAAAATCATTCCAATGAGGCTGGGCCAGTGGGAGTCATGAATACTGAATAAATATGTATATATATTAGACCTAATAAATAGCATTGAAATGTCAAAAATGATTTGAACTGTGTTATTCTGCATTTTATCATCTGAATTTTGGAATTTTCAACACTGAGGCTAAACTAAATTTATGAAAATATAGATTTTTTTTATAGTCAGAACCTTCTCTGTGGCCTCCTTCATTTTATTTTCTGATAGCACACAGTTGGGCAGAACAGATCAGTATCTCAGCCAGTTGCGAGGGCAGCGGAGACAATACTTAATGTGAGACACAACCATGAAACTTGACAAAGACTTTCAGTATTTAACATGGCAGTAAACATGCATGGGATGTATTAATTGGCCTCACGGGTCACTACCACACTGTAGCTCTCACCTCGTGAACCACATTATTATGAAACCCATCCGTTGTTGCACGTTCCTGTTGACGTGCTTGTTGTCTCAAATTTTTGACTCCAAGTTACTGTCCTATGGTTGTGTTGCTATGGTAATGTAAACTTCTGAAGGGGACTTTTTGTAGTTTCCAATACTAAAGGAGCTTAAACGAGCCCCAAGAGAAAAAGCTGGAGGTGTCTGTGTGCAAGTGATATGAAAATACTCTTGTTTCGTGTGCTGTATTTTCGAGTGTGTAATCAGCCTCTACTTTTATCTACCGCTGAAAGCCTCAGCCTGTCTTCTGCTATATCACTATATCTGAGTAGATTCTACCTTAATGTTACTGGTTCCTGTGTTTGTTCCATGCGGGCTGAGCTGCAGATCAGCCTCCACTTTGATCTAACATCGGAGACTTTGCTTGCTTCTCCCTCTTGTCATCTAATATGATATTAATATTTATTAAATATTCTTCCTGATCTTCCAGTAAAGTAAACAAGAATGAAATGTATGGCCACCCTTTGATCAGGAACTGAAGACAACAATCTGCCCTACAATATAGAGGAGTAAATATTGCATTAATATACTGTTAGCATTTACAGGTGTGGTGGGGAAATACCCTGTGCTATGCTTCAATCTGGCACCAAGCGCCGCATCACTTTGAATAACTGTGTCTTTGTGTGTGTGTTGATGCAGGCATGGTGAACTACAGCGAGGTCTCTGGCTATCCCCTCGTTCATCACTGGAGTCTTCGCTCTGTGTTGTACCACGTCAAACTCAATCAGTGGGTCCTCTCTCAAGGTAAATCAGCCTGCGCTTTCCATAATTAATTATATATGTAATTTGTTATTGCTGATTGTTTATTAATGGTAAAAGGAGACCATGCTCTGGTCTTTGTGGTATAAACTCTGGAGAAAAACAACACTGGCTATCAAATATTTATAACATTGTAATTAATGTGACACTTCAAGGTTCACAGCTCATCATAAAAGCATGGGGTACTTTATTTACTTTTCATTTTTGATAAACTATGCAGGCAGGCTGCCATCTTTTGATCAGATTGGCAGCCATTCAAGTCACCATAGTGACATCTTTAGTTGTTTTTAATTGCTAAACTTCCTTTAAATTCACAATTCACACGCTCAACTGTTGAAGTCAGCAAAGTATAACAGCAGAACCTGGGCACCTCCCCACTTATCTGATTATGACCATAAAATTCTCAAACACATGAAGACTGTCACCACACAATGCTTTTCCAACAATTTACTAAATGTAATGCTAAAAGGTTCAAGTTGGCTCCATTATATCAATTTGAGCTCTTGTTTGTGCACTCAACTATGGCCTGATTGCAGAGTTGTTGCTTGGCTGTTTTGCTGAGACAGAACCCTCAAAAGCTACGGGTGGATGGCTATAAATCTCTCTTTAGTTGCAAATTAGCAAAATGTCATTTCAAAAGGGCAAAAGCAAAATGGGTTTCTCAACAAACACATGAACACAGAGGAGCACAGTGTCCACTGACCTACTGGCATGGCTACCACCATAACCCCGACTTTTACCACGTTGGTAAAAAGAACATCAGTCCATCCGATAAGTGCTTTATTCAGAGCACAGTGTCACTGCTTCGTTATTAAATCGGTTCCATTTGTATATTGAGTGAAAACCAAAATCAATGAAAGTTTATTGGCACTTTCTCACAAGTGTCTCACACACACTCATACACACACACACACACGTCATGGTTGATGCTTGTTGTGGAAGTACACTTGCTGGGTGGCTGAATTAAGAGGGGTATACTACGAAGGAATCTCAACAGAGCTGGGCTTTTTTTGGGTGAGCTGGCTCGACAAAGCCGAAAGCTCCAACCAGCGATAACGAGTATCACAGTGGTGGATGTGAACTTGATTTGTCGACCCAGGCTTGCCTCAGCAGGCTCTGTGCTGATTACGTGCCGCATATTTATATATTAAGAGGAGCAGATTATGATAATGGAGAGCTATGAAGAGTTCAGACTGATAAGAACAGCTAAAAGCAACACTATTTCTACAAACAAGGCACGAGTGGAAGCCTGACAAAAAATTTCAGATCCTGTAAGGTAATATAATGCGTAATAGCCAATATAATGTAACATGTCATTATATAACTTTAATTCCCTCCCTGACATTGTCTCACAATAAAGGATACATGGAAATCACTTCGATCAGTGCCAAATCAAAGTGAAATTCATTTGATTTGTCTTATTTGTGATAAAGTCAAAGCAACTTTCTAACTAGTGTTCTATTATTTGTAGTGCCAGCAGAGCAAAACGTTCTTGGCAGCAAATCTGCACCAAGCACAAGAATATCATCCAAAGTGTTATGTATTAATCACTCTTTTAGTTTTTGTTCGCAGCGTAAGTTACCCCAGTGATATAGTCAGCTTAAAAGAGAGCCACCTTTGTGACATGGGAAAGCCTGGCTTTAGGCTCAACATAGCTCGCTAAGGCCCTGATCTCACTTCGTAGTATACCCCTATGGTCTCAAACGCTGTCATAACAAAATGTTCAGGACATTTTTAATTTCCTGAAATCAAAATGACTGCTCGCGTCAGTCTAATCATAAAGTCTCGCCTTGTGTTAAACAGTGCTAATGCTACGAGAGATGAATCTGAATTAGTCATCAAATCAATTTCTTCACCTATCTATCTTCAGATATGTAATTTATTTACTAAATGTACCCATCGTGGTTCTCACAGTACGGTGTCAAAACACCTGAATACAAGCAATGACATCTCCACCATTTAAAATGTTCTAGCTGAGCCGACCCAGACAGGGTTAAATGAATGTGTGATTTCCATGACAAAACATTTGGTTATTAAAGTGATATTTCAAAACCATACACATCAACCTCACAGTGGTGACAGAGTGGAGGAATCACCAAAATCATTAAGACTCATCATCTGCAGTTCCATCACAATCCATCCATTTTACAGCAAGAAAATTAGAACCGGTTGGTGACACTCTTGGAAGAGACAGGAGATCGTTAAGGCTACGTGGATTCATCCTCTCAGCATCACCACCTTTAATCTTCATCATCTTTGCACCACTGTTCATGACAATAAATTCAATTGTCCAGACAACGCAATAGCACTGTCACATACAACAATACAATACAACATTCAATGTTTACTCCCCAGAAGGAGCTGCATGGCTCACTGTTTTCACGTAAAAGCTGATAGCTGAAGTTGCCTTTTTTTTTTTTTTTCCTGCTTGCGTAAAAACAAATTAATCCTGAATGCACCAGAGCGTGCACCATTTTTACAGTTAAAAAAGTGGAAGTCACATGCAAATATTATGACAGATATCCAGGCAGATGCATAAGGAAAGTTTGATGGATAGATAGAATTGAGGTCAGCCCACAGAAATATGTATCTCATTTTATTTCCCTTGTCTTTTTCTCTGTCTCTGTGATAGGCTGTCATACATTACAAAGCTTTGTATCCACAGCAAGACCAAGCCGTTCTGACAGCGCCTGCCATGGAAACTTCACAGAATAAGATAACTGTGGATAGGTATTTAGTCAAGCAGTGCTTCTTCTGAAGGCTGCTCCTGGCTGCTGACACATCAGGGATTACACTGAATATTCCCTGGTGTGTTTCAAGCCACACAATGTATTATTGTATATAAATATGTCCTTGTTTCTGTTCATTTGCCTCACTGAATACTTTCTGCTGGTTGGGTTTGAAGTAAAATTTGAAGTATGTATCCACTCATTCTCCCCTGCTGTATTGCTATTACTATTATCGTTAAATGTATAGCATTGCTCGCAATACTAGCCTCCGTTCTGATAAGCACAGCCACCCCCTACTCTATTTACAACTAAATTAAAGCATTGCCAGTGGTGCTGCTGTGGTTTTGAAAGTGGCTGCCACATTCAAAGGATACTGAGGATACATTTTCAAATTTTTTTATTCGCTCTGATACAATTTGGCAGCCTCTGTGTTGTTGTTCTGTCTTTTCCTTCCTACTTCCCACTTTAGCTCATAATTTTTCAACAGCAGATGGGTGAGGCTACTGATTTTTACATCTGATAGTGAAGCCCCCATCGCTCATCTCTGTCTCTCACTTCAGTGGCCTGCTAATTTAATTTTAGACAAGTAAGAGCAAACTGAGCATGAGTGCTGAGATATTAATACTGCTTCTTCTGGAAATAATAATGATGAACTGCTGGTGCATTTTTGCTTTCCCGTATTTGCCAAGAGAGAATCCCAGTGACCACTCGGTCATTTTGTCACAGTGTGTGCATACAACAAACATGCTTCCCCGTGCAGTCAGTTAATTCATTGAAACTAAATCATCCTCTGCTTGTTTCCAATGTGTCGTTATAACCCCCAAAAAGCACTGTCTTCAGAATTATTCGCATTAGTTTGATGAAATCCTTTTTATCCTGCCATTGTGGGTAAAGAGCTGTCATTTCAGCTTAGTTCCCTCCCTAGGACACAGAATCCCTCAGGGAGATTCGCCGCCTGAATTAGCTGTGAAAAGAATCTTTAACCCTGAGATTTTTACTGCCACTTATCACAGTATAAACCAAGATGGAAAAGACTAATCTTCCGCCTTTGTGTCTTGCTGAAACACAGCGAAGGATTGTGTTGTCATATCTACTCAAGTGGCCTGCCTCGCAATGGTAACTGTTTAAAAACTCGGCAGGCTCACTTGTTTTGATAACCTGATCCCCATCAGTTGTTTTGACAGGAAGTTCATTCACAGGAAGTTTACACAATTTTCTTCTATGGATCTGTTATGTCGCGCTCTTTGTGGCCAAATTTTAATCACTGTATCTTTTATGTTGTTTATGTTAGGTTTATGCTAAGTGTAACATACGGCAATGGTCTGCTCCTTTATTCATTTTTGGATGTCAGCGATATCAGCTCTTTTCTCGCTGGAGAAAAGAGCTGATAATCTCGATCACAAATTGAAAAATATTCCCTGGGGATTTCTACATTCTGTCACCCATCTCTTTATTAATTTATTTCCTTTATTAACTTTGTGTCCATTTTTTTATTTTTTATTTTTCTTCAACAACAAGTCTATTAATGTTTTCTAGGAATGTTTGCTTATTTGGCATAGTGCAGGTTTACATGAGCCAATGTGCTTGTATAAAAATATATTTGCGTGTAATTTATTTTATCTTTCTCTCTTGCTTATACAGAAGGTTGGTGTATGAAAAATATATGTACAGAACAGGCCAAAGTTTGGACACGCCTTCTCATTCAAATGAATAGGAAAGTGTGTCCAACTTTTGGCCTGGACTGTAGAAAGAAGGGCAGCACGGTGGAATAGTGGTTAGCGCTGTTGCCCCCCAATAATAAGGTCACAGGCTCATTTCCCGGCCTGGGGCCTTTCTGTATTCTGTATGTAGTTTGTATGCCTGTTTGGGTTTCCTCCCAAATTTCAAAGACATCATGTTTAGGTTAACTGGTGATTCTAAATTGTCTATATTCAACTATATTCAAAGTCCACTTACTTCTTCTGTACCTTCGAGCCACATCACACAGCACTCACATGAGGCTGCTCAGTTGGAAATGTCAGCATTCACACGGATTCGGGTTACATTTAAAGCTTTTTATTTACTGTGACTTGAAATCCCAAAACAGCTGTCAACAAAACAATTTCAACTGAACAATCCACTTCCTAACTTACCTGCTTATAAGCTTTTGACCATCTGACACAGTATCAACTGAACTTCAGTCTTGTTAGTGTTAGTATAACCCTATTTTATTTTACCATTTTACTTCGTTGGCGGGCTCTTCCAGCCATTATTAGCTGATAATTCTTATGTGACCCATGTAAAGTGCACTACACACTATGTCAGAGTGATAAGTGTCAGAAAAAAGTGGCGAAAAGCTGACAGAAAAAAGCAGAGTTGCAGTGTCGAATACGCAAGTAGATTGTTTATGCATTCTGTTGAATACAATAGAAAACAAAAAAAAAAAAAGCATCATGCTGAATTATTTAGATCTTCACATCAAATTTTCATTACATCAGATCTGATCCTGCTCTATGCATATTATGAAACAGCGGAATACATAAGTGTCCAAGCTCAGCTGTTGCTGCCCACAGGGACTGTTTAACAGAAACAAAATTTCATTTCCACTGTGTATGGGTCTCTTCTCTGTCTCTTTGAGTCCACGCTTGTCCATATCCATGTTTAGATGTTTTGGCACGCTTTAGTTGAAAGGGTAGATGCATTGTAAGTAGCTGACTCTAGCCACTAAAACCTGGACCCTGACACGGTTCGCAGCAGGGAACACCTATAAGCAAAATGTCATGTCAGCTCAGATTCACACATTATTCGATTCAAATTATTGAAAAAATTAGATGTTCTAGCCATACCAGTGACGTAGAAGGTAGGGTGTAAGGAGTAAGCAATTTGGTCCAGATTGAAGTGTCATAGGAACAATTAGACAGACTACTGCTGAACTCCATAAAGAGATGAATTATACCATATGAAATCACTGACGTGCTCCAAACAACAGTTTTCTACAGTTTTCTACATCCACAGCGCACATATATATATCTTAATATTTTAGATCTAGCAACACATTTTAAACACTCTGGTAATCCACTTCCCTCTATAGCACCATTGTGTGGCTCACATTTGTGGTTCTGAGTGAATTGTCCTCATCATAAATAATAAAGAATGATAATGGGTTTTTATGTTTGAACCTTACGCTGGAGTTGAACTGATTAAACGATATCAGACTGGGACATCATCATTTTAGCTTTAATGTATGCCTAAATGACCATAAAACTAAAGGAGCTAACTCTCTAAATTATGGCCAACCTTTTAAGCTAAGCTGTAGCCTTGTCATCAGGATATATACACAAAGCTATTTTTGCTAAATACAAACAACACTGACATACAAATCAGCCTCAGAGATTGTTTTTAATGTCAAACTCAGGCGGAGTGTAGAGTAGTGTAGTGTAGTGTGTAGATTTTCCAAATTATAATAATCATAAATACCAAACATCTACATGTTACCATGATTATTTTTAGCATTTCACCATGTTGCCGTCAAGAGCTGTGTGCGCTTGCTAGACTGTCAAACTGTTTAAACTGCCGACTTCAGCTTCAAGTACATCTAACTGCTGCTGCAGATTCTATTATAATAGCTCAAAAAATACGCTGCATATCAATAACAATGTTAATGATTATAATAATGGTGCTGAATTGATGGCTGAAGTAATCATGCAAATCAGTCACATCCACTTAGCATGGAGAATAATCAAACTACTACCTTATCTAAAATAATTTCATTCCACTTTACGCTATGTTTTTTTGAAACCTGAAATGAATCTTGCAGGCTGCTCCAGTTATCATAGCTGTAAGTAGGAATATGTATGAGCCTTCTTCGTTTGCTGTGAATATACAGTGATCCCATAAAAAAAATAAAAAAAGAAAAGCCATGTAGAGTTGGGCTGCTATTGCTGTGCAATAAAAACTGTGATGTACAGCCTGTGCTATTCTTTCCACAGCATACATAGAGTTATCTACAGTGGGAATAGAGACAAATTCTGAGCTTGAATGCTTATTCTGTGCTGTGGAAGGGGCAGCAGCAGAAGTTGTTAGGGATTTCACTTCAGTTACTGCTGTGTTAGTATCTGCGCTTTATCTGTGATCCATGTAAAGCCTGTGGGACTCTGCAGCTTTGTGTGGCTTAACTCTAAGGAGAAAAAGAAAAAAAATACAACTTTTGAAAGTATAAAAGTTTAGACTTACGGGGGGGATGTTGAGTAGATAAGCAAACAAGAAAACGTGGATATTTCACTAGGAACATTAAACCCTAAATTGTTGTTGTTCTTTCACTGAGGTTCTTGTATCTGGAAATACTGAACTTGTGTTGGGCTTTTTTTTTTACCCCCCCCGCTCTGTCTTCTCAGCTTTCAGCTCGGCTATCCATTCTCTGGACGGGGCGACCCAGCGGAGCGACTTTGTTTCCATCCTCAGGGAGTTCGGGAACCACTATGTGCAGGAGGCGGTGTACGGCTTCCAAGAGTCCTGTACCAT
This sequence comes from Echeneis naucrates, assembly GCF_900963305.1. Lineage (NCBI taxonomy): Eukaryota > Metazoa > Chordata > Actinopteri > Carangiformes > Echeneidae > Echeneis > Echeneis naucrates. Next base: position 3,707,930 of record NC_042527.1, read on the forward strand.
CTGGTACCCCAACAAGCAGGTCCAGCGGCAGCTATGGCTGGAGTACCAGGATATCAGCAAAGGTAAGACACACTCACCCAGTGGTTTGACAAATTTCAAATAAACAAACGAGAGAATCGCAGCCTGAGCATCACAGGTGAAAAAGTGAATGTTCAAGACTGTGTGGGATGTTCAGTCACCCACCAATGGTACAAATTCAAAAGCAATCGCTCTGCAGAATGCAGTGGCACACATAATGCTGAGTTACAGTGGAAAGGATAGGATGTTACTAAAACAAAATGCCATCCAGCAATAAAAACACTTTAACATTACATTGGGGCTCTTTCAACAAAGTGCTTCTCTTTTCTTTTCTTAGCCTGTGCCTTGTTTCAGAGAAATGTAATGGGCTCCCAGGCCGAAAGTCTTCCAGAAATTCCTGAGGCCCCCTGTTTAAACTTTCACCTGTATAGAAGTATGTCCTGTGGAATGTGGTGGGAGGGGGTTGAGGTGTGCGGGTACCAAAAAACATCCAAACAACACAGCTAATATCAAAAGTTTGTTTTTTCATATTTTATCTTTGGGGCAGCATGGCAGCATATTCTCCCCGTGCCTGCGTGGATTTCCTCCAGGTACTCCAGTTTCCTCCCACCATCCAAAGACATCATGTCATCATCCTGTCCAGGGTTTGGCTCCAGCATCAAACGGTTGAAGATGAATGAATTAAAATTTTAACTTTTCTCTTTAATATTTGATATTCTCCCTAGACACTAATAATTTTTCACTTCAGGATAACTTTCTTTCTTTTCATACGCTGCCATTGTTTCACTCATTCATTCATCTTCTATTACTTTCCGGGACACAGGGGGGCTGGAGTCAATGTCTGCTCACATTGGGTTAAGGTGCGGTACACCCTGGACAGTCACCAGCCCATCACAGGGTCAACACACAGAGACAGACAGAGACCAACAACCACTCACACTCACACTCAGACCTACGGACAATTTAGAATCACCAATTAACCCAAACATGATGTCTTTGGATGGTGGGAGGAAATCGGAGTACCTGGAGGAAACCCACGCAGGCACGAGGAGAACATGCAAACTCCAGGCTGGGAACTAAACCCGCAACCTTCTTGTGGGGTAACAGTGCTAACCACTATAGCAGCCCTGCTAAGAATTTAAGATAAGATATGAACATTCAGAATAAACTATAAATAAAATGGAAAAAGAAGCACTGTATTGGTTAAATAATTAATTATTTTTCTCATGTAATGTGGTAGAATATATTGAATGAGCAAAGAAATGAGCAGTAGTTAAAATCAACACCAGCTAAAATCTTGTAAAACACAAATGTTATTAAATATTAATAAATTAGCATGAAATATTCAGTAAAAATATGGATTTGCCTTCAAACAAATGCTCTTACTTTTGATTCTTCAGGTCCATTTTCTTTTGTATTTTATTTGTTTAATAGGGGATCTGGGTTCACAAATCTCTATATACAATGTTTTGTATGTTTCAAATGCATTTTTGACTGGATCTCATTCACTTACTAACCAGTAAGATCCTGCTTTTTTAGATGTCATGTTTCAGAGTAAAAGTTTTTTCTTTTTTTCTGTTTTTTTTTACATTTTATATATTTATTTTTTTATGAACAGTCGTGTGAAGTGGCAGTACTGTCAAATGTAACTTCAGTGGGATTCATCCATGTAAATGAGAGCCTCATACTCCCTACAGCTGTTTCATTTAGAAAGATCAAATAACGATGACATGTTGCATCTGTCTGTTGACTACACTATCCGTGTTATTCACATTACAAACACTGGAATACTGCAGTGCTTTTACCATATGTTTGAATCTCACACTGAAGGCGAGCGCGTGTTGTGGATCACTGGGTGGCTTCGCACTACAATCAGCACTGTTCTATCTCATCCAGTTACACGAAAGCACAAGCGCTCTCCAGAAACACTGAAGCACTTTTATGAAAATGAACAATCAAGGGCCCAAAGTGTTTACCTTTTGGTATCATCCAAAATGCCAGCAATGCCAGCCGTCCATCTTCTTTTGTTACTGTTTTGTCAGGAAGTCGCAGCAGATATAAGTAATAGCACATCTCTCTCCTTGCCATTTCACCTCAGTGCCTCCAGACTGTATGTAGTCATTTCCCTTTATTCGCCTTTTCACTTTTCTACACCTCCTCTGTTTTGTCCAAGGACGGCCCGCCGCTGTGTTGCGCCGCTCCGCTCGCTCCCAGTACACCTCTGTACTGACAGATGGCGATAGATTTTCACCCTCATGAAAAGTGCATTACTCTTCATTTTCAGCCGCTTCTGACACATCGGTTGCAGATGCTAAATGATTTAACAGAAAAGTTGAAAAAAAAAAAAAAAGTGCAATCTTCCTATTTAGCTCATTCTGTGCGACCCACAAGGTTTCGCCTCTAATTCTGGCAAGATCAAGGCAATTTAAGATTTCTCTTTTTATCAGTGTCAGTAAAAGCGCACTTTTCACCAACCTTTCTGCAGACCTCAGCAGTACAGGATGACTTTACATAACAAAAGAAAACAGACATCACAATAATGGAATCAGCTTTGTGTTTACAGTGGTATCTACTAATTGTTTCTGACACAGCCACTAGGATGAATCTGAATGTGTAAAAAAAAAAAAATAGAGAGAGAACATTTTTAACTTACACGAAGAGATAAATTTCACGCACAACATTTGCCCTTGCATAAACGTATACTATTTTACACTAATAAAATCGGGAGTGATTTCAGCACAATATGTTCGGATTCCATAGTTTTCTAAAATCCCCAAGAAAATCATCGCTATATATTTTTAGTTTAAGGGGAAACAAACCATTCTCACCCAGTTCAGTTCCCGTCGACTTGTTCTCCTGCTAAACCTGAATTGAATCACTTAGTAGCTAGAAACATGCAAAAAGCAAAAGTGTTACATTCGTTTGCAAAGTTATATTGGAATGATCAAATTTATCACCTCTTGAAAGGAGTTTCCTGTAGAAATTAACATCTTTTCAATACAACACAAATAACTGACCGAGACTTTTTTCTGTTCTCCACAAGTTTTGCACCAGATGGAAGGTTTTCATCTTGACACTGTTGGGACAAATTAATAAAATATAGACTAGGAAAATATTCATTTCACATCACAAAGTATTGGTCATGTTTTGACAAAAAAAAGGTCCACAAAAAAATTTCTTTCTGCAAGACACATAGATCTGATTTATATTTATCTGTGATTGTAGAGAGCATTTTGGAAGGCAAGGGGTTTATACAAGTGTGATCATACGCATCAGACAAGAAGACAGTGATGCTCTTCTGCACTGCTGAATTCACATAATTTAAAAGAACACCATTACATAATAAATTCAAAATATTGTGAGTATGTTTGAACATATATTTATATTTGCTTCCAATCTACCACACTCCGAGCAGCGCCACATGCAGAAGTTCTTGGACGACACTGCGATTGTGGCGTGTATGAGGGACAGAGGGGAGGAAGAATACAGGAACCTCCAGGACTTTGTCATGTGGTGTAGGTCAAACCACTTCCACCAGCTGGTGACCATCGGTGGTGTCTGCGTGGGGTTTACTAAGACAAATACAAATACCTGGGACTGTATCTGGATCAGAGGTTGAACTGGTCTGCAAACACGGACTTTCAATACAGGAAGGGGCAGAGCCGATGCTCCGTTCTTTCAACATCTGTAACAAACATTTGTACTGTTGCAGCCAGTGCCCTTTTCTATGCTGTGCTGTGGGATTGAAAACCTGATTGTCCAAAGTGGTGCGAAATCAATCCTGAATCAAATTTTCCCATCACACAGAGACCTCAGGGATTACTTTGGGCTGTGAGGATCTGACATGATTCAATCTAAGTGGGTAACTGTTTCAACCTGGCCCCGGACCATTCTTTTTCAATGAAAAGAAATAGATTCCATGGGCAAAAACTTGAAATCAGAGTCATCTTTCTTAATCTCTTTCTGGCCTCTTGGAAACGTCCTGGCTTTTTGGAGGGAGTAATGAGCTCACAGGAGAATTTGATGATCCATGTCTTCGCCCTTTGCTCCAAATGCAAGATGTGCACCGAAGCAGCCTCCCCCATATTTAGCAAGAAGCCGAGCTGATCATTTTCTGCATCTCGAGTGCCTGGGGCAGAGCTACTGTCAGCTGTTTTAAACTTATTTATTTATATGGTTAATAATTCTTTCAAATGTAAACCTTTTAAAATGAATGCTTTCAGAGCTGAATAGGACACATTAGACAGATTACAGTATCGCTCCCATTTGGTGTGAATGTATCCGCTCTGTATATTCTGCATATCTGTATATTTGGATTTCTGGACATCTCATTCACCGTATAACTACTATAGGGGCTGTTTGGAGAAACAAACACCTTCTGTGAATTTTCATAGATATAAAATTGACAAACTTCCACTGCTTTCTAAATCAACCACTCCTCCAACATGAATTTTCAATTGCAACTGAGCATCGACTATGATTAGAACTCAGAAGACCGGAGCTCAGTGGTTGAATAGAAGGACATACCACGCCATGGTCTGTAAATTTAATTGAAGACTTGCATCAATTGCTTCCTAATGACCCACCAACTTGAAAATAACACACACATTTACAGATAAATGTACACAGACACATTGCTATGTTTGTGAAGGCGTAGCTTATTAACCGCGGCAGGTCAGAATGTGTATGTGTGTGTGTGTGTGTCGGAGAAGATGTGCGTTTGGGTGCGGGGCCTTGTCCGGGTGATTAATAGCACTTTCTTCCCAGCACTAGGTTGTGATATGAGTTTCCTGTTGTCAGACACATGACCTCAATTACTACACCAGAGATCAGACAAGAACAGCAAGAAAGCCACTACATTCTGGAAGTTAAAGAGCTTTAAAAGATGCTGGAAGCAGCTTCACTTGTTCCACAACACAGTCGCAGATACATGGAGAACAGATGTGTTCTCAGTTAGCTGGACCTGACGTGTCTTAATTGCAGTGAACGTTTTGATTCTTTAAAGAGCTAAATCAGTGCAGCAGAACTTAACAATGTCTTTATAGTCTGCCTTATTTGTCCTTGTCAAACCCAGATACATACATTACCCACAAAGCAAATTGATCTGTGACAGTTTTGCTGTATTTTGGTTTAGTGAAGTAAGCACGTGTGGCCATGGCCTTGGAAAGCAGGCAGTGGTGATCACTTTCTTTTTCTTTTTTGGTTTTAAAGCCCCATTTTTGTAAGCCTGTTCAAACAACAGCAGTCAGCGATTCCTTAGTTTTTGTGCAGCGTTCTTTGAAGCCACTATGTTTCACGTATACAGGAGAAATCTACAAGATCTGTAAATAGTGTAAATCTTTTGTTTGTTTGTTTGTTTGTTTTTTTTGCTTTACTTAATTTTAGCTGCACAGGTAAATAATTTCATTGACGCTAACTCAAACAATATTTATGGCAATAATAAGGTTTCCTCGAAACAAATTAGCAGCCAGTTTTGAAGGCTGTGTTTTAAGAGTGAACAGAAACAGTAAAAGCTGAAAATGTTAAAGTTTATTAGTGTTGTTTCCAGCTGCAAGGAACTGGAGTTTCAGAAAACAAACACACAAACAACAAATACCTGAAAAAAAAAAAAAAAAACCTCTCATGTATTTAACCAGCAATGAACATCATTAGGACAAGGTCCGTGACTCATCTCAAAATTACAGACTTAAATTGAAGGGGGAGTAGATAATGGAATACTTATTAGTTGGATAGTAACACAGATGATATCACAAGTGGTCTCCAAAGTTGTTTAAAAGTTCTAAAAATAAGAGCAGCATTCTAACAGTATCTGAAGACTATGTGGAATGTGTCTGTGCCTACCAAGCATAGAAGCACTCGTCACACAGTACGTTATGTTTTTGTTTCTTGTTTTTTTTTTTTTGTTTTGTTTTTTTTTTTTGACGTGGATCTTAACTGGTTGAAGAACTTCCTAAACACAGAGCGGATGTGAATCTGACTAGATGTGTTCACAGGAAATGTGCGTGACGACCAGTTTGCTCGAAAACAGCTTCAGCGTAATTAGATCATTTTGAGTCTGTGAAATCATTGCAACAACAATTAAAACTGGAAAATGCTTCAAAAGCACCTGAAGTTGACATTACAGTACTTCTTTGAATGTCAGGTAAAATTGAAAGCACCATATGCAGATGGAAATTCAGACACAAGCACAAGAGTATGTGCAATAAAAAGACAACAGACAGCACCATGGTAAATTTGATCTTGGGCTATTGTTTCCTCTCTTGTCTAAGATGTCAGAGGTCAGTGCAGATACACCATACTGTTGACAGCCAAGATAGTGAGAGAGCTCTCCTGTTCACATGCTACAATTCTGATGATTGTAGGGAAGCACATCTGACTTTGAAAAAACTCTTTGTGTCTTTCCACCTTTCTTTCTCTACCTCTCTTTTCTCCTCTCTGTCACGGGCTCCATAGCTCTCCTCCTCACTTTCTCCCTCAATGAAATCACCGCTACCCCAACCCTGACCATGTCAGGCGTCAGCTCTGCACGGAGCTCCAGAGCATTGTGCTGGAATATATGTTAGTGTGATCACCCTGCCAGCAGTCAGGTAAAAATAGGTCGTTTTTTTTTTTATTTATTTATTTTTTTTTATTATTCTATTAGGAGCTGTCATATTAACAAAGAAGCAGCAGAGAAAGTCTCAGTGTCAGGTCAGCTCAGGAAGGGGAGCGGAGCAGTGAAGACTAAGAAAGACATGGCAGGATTTATTGGTAACTGGCCCTGACCTCTGTGATCCCACTACACCCACACACACCTCAGATTAGCACCGCCTGCCCTGCCAGGTTACCACCTGGGGATTGCACAATGCTCAGACAACCTGCTTCTGTCTTTATAAATACATTGCCTTTAATCACTTCACACATACACTGCAATGCTGGACTCATCCAGACATAACCTAGATGAGCTGCATGTGCAGAACACAAGCGTCTAGATTAGTTGAATTTAACACAATTTACACTGCTGTCTTCACAGTGCAAAATCTATAACGTCTAATGATTGAGCTTGTGCGTGACCTGAGCTGAATTTACAACGTGCAAGTGGGAGTGATGTTTTTATCAGCTCCACAGATTGAAAAATAATGCAAAGATCAGAGGGTGAAGAAGATCCATTTACTGGAGAACTTCAAAACAGAGACATGATGAGATTTGGATAAGTCTGCCACGAAGGGCCACCACCCAATTTCTCAGAGATAATCAACAAGGGAATCGAGGAACTGGAGTTTGAGATTATAAAAACCACTTTAATTTCTTCTGCATCATTTTTGGATTATGTCTACCTGCTGCAGACACCACCCTTCACCTAAGCCCGAATGTGTCTGACACGGATAGGCCCCTGCTGTGTGCTACACATGTGAAAGGGCTAAGCAGACATCATCAAGTTTTTATGAGGAAATGATTTATTGATGTGTATCATTATATTATGTTAGTCAGTTTTGTTAAGTTTCATTCAATCATTCAACTTCTACCACTTATGCATTTCTGGGTCATGGGCCAATTGCAGCTCACCCTGTGCAGGTCGCCAGTCCATCACAGGGCCAACACACAGACAGAGACCAAAAACCACTCACAATCACACTCAGACCTAAAATGTACTATCATATTATGTTATATTATAACATAATAATTGAACATAATAATTTATAATAATTATATGGTTGTCTGTATTAAGTTTCATGACCAGTTAAAGATTCTTAGCCTGATCAGACTGAAAGGATAAATATTGATTTATTTTAAAGGAAATATATTAAATGCTCAACACACACACACACACACACACACATATATATATATATATATATATATATATACACATATATAAAATAAGGTGTAAAATAAGATGTATATTCCTGGTTAAATGCTAAGATAAAATAAAACAATAATTTGTGGAAATAATAAAGAAATTGGAGCAACAAAGTACAAATTAAGATGTCAAATTGCCAAATTAACAGCAATGATTAAACTAAAGAGAAATGCGTGGTATGGACAGGAAATATAAAAGATGCAAACCATGTTCTCTCATGTGTGACAGTATTATTGTAAAAAAAGTCCTAAAATGAACCGTGTAAAGGCCTTAAAAAAAGAGCAGGTATAAAGAGAAACACAGAATAGAAGAATATGAACTTTATTTTTCCGCACTGACAGTGTATTCATGTTCATGGTTGCCGGGAGGGAGCGTGTTGCCCTAACTAATCAGTCATGACTGGTAAACCATCCCCTGAATGTTATTTCTCAGAAAACGAGGCAGCAGCTGCTTGGGATTGGATTTTTTTTTTTTTTTTTTTCTCTCATCACAATGAGTTTCCATTTCTATGACTCAATTTATAGTTTCAGCCAAATTATAAGAGGATTTTTTTTTTTTTTCACAAATGAATCCAGTGAAACAGGGGTTCTCGCAAATCCAGGGAACCAACAATTGAACATTACACATTTTTTTGTAATGGAAAAAGCACCATTGTAACATGGCTTTCTCCAGGGGGCTGTTGAATAGTGAGTTGTTTTTACTGCCGTTATGATACAGTGAGTAGACTGGAAAGCATTTAGGTGAGAAAATATCAGATCTATTTTTGAATAGCAGTGTGTGGAGCCACATTAGGAGTGAGGCCGTATTTGCTGTTAATATGTATTCATATTAATATGTAACACAGACAGTATGCCAAAATCTGTGATAAAACTAATTTATGCTGGCAGGAGATTCCCAATGTTGGTTCAGGTGTATTCGCCTTCTCTGAATCTCATGTGGAGCTAGCCCCTTAACTGTCAATGAATATTTTTCCAGATATACTCCTAACCCCATATTGTGTGCTCCTCTTCATGCGCTAACACTTTCAAGACAGAAATAATATTCAGAAAATGTGAAATGTGGACAGGCAAAATGTCATCCAGGAATCCCATGCAGTAGCTTTAGGCTCAACCGTCTACTATAAATATTCTTCAAGTTGAGCCGTAGGTCTCAATCGGGCCTCCAAGTTTATGCCGAGGCCAAGTTCTTCTCATTTCTTTCTCCTGTTATCTCAGAACAGAGGTCAATAATTGTTACGTATAGATAACAGGGAGAAGCATTTTTATTGTGCATCTGTCAAGCTTTTCATGCAACACGGCTTCCCGTTCACAGATAACCATTTCAGAGAAGAAAAACAGTCATAAAACAAAGTAGTGGAAAACGAAGCAGAAGCTGACATCACCTCTGTGTTGTGACTTGTTGTTTGAATATCCAGTTATGGGGAAATATATACCAAGAGTTAATCCATCCAGCTGGCAGGTATGTCCAGTGATGACTGTAATAAAATCATTTGAGCTAATTAAAAAGAAAAAAAAAACATATAGGCTATTGTGCCTGTGTGAGGTGAGTTGCTATAAATATATAGCATAAGGTGGATGATTTAAGTTGTTTATCTGGTGCTGCTAAAAGGTCAATACTGAGGCTAAACATCTCAGTGATGTGCGAATACTCCTGAATGAAGAAGGGGCTATTTTACCATTTTACTGACATCGTGTGAAAGCAGCATCCTCTCCGACATGAATGTGTAATTGACATTCAGCAGAGAGGCCTGTGACCCCTGAAGAAATGATTCATTCATGTTGGCTTCTGAGGTAAAATAAGGCTCAGCATATTTAGACTTCACAAATTATTATTATTCTTTTTTTTTAATCACCCCATTTTATGGCAGGTTGTGTCCAGCTGATATAATTTAACACTAGTAACTTAGCAATTATCTGTCAATACACTAAAGAGGTCAGAGAGCTTCACTAATGAAAGCATTACATTCCTACATTTAGCTCAATTAATCTCTGAATATAACAAGTAACAGATGCAATGGAGTCCTGATCAGAGTCTGTCTTTGTTGAGCTCTTTCATTACTCCAAATTTCTAAAAGGAATCCATAATTTTAAACATGGTAAGGATCTGTTTCCTGTGCTTAGCCTCAGTGCTGTTGACTTTCAGGATCTTATAATTTTTTTCATGTCACATTTTTAAGATGCAAGATGTTAAAAACACATTGTGAGTTTATTTCCTTTAATTATATTCCATACAAAAAAAAAAAAAAAAAAAAAACCACAACAAACGGGCCTTTCACTGAAAAATATAACTCAACACCTTAAAATTAAATATTCCAGACATGAATCCCAAGTCTACACTCAAAAAAATAATTGTACCAAAAACACTGAATTTAAGTATTTCAATTACATGAAGTTTTTACATGTCATTTTATTAGACAAGTTCCATGTGAAGGTCCCATTTAATTCAAAGTGTTTTTACCATGTTGAGTTGGTATGGATAATTTAAGAAAAGTCGATGCAAATATATACATTAACTTTATGTGTTTATCCACATAAAGGTAATGTAAACTTTCACATAAACCCTATGTATAAGTATATATACAATAGTAATGTATTTCAAATATGCTATCCTATCTCCTGTTAAAATCACAAAGCAACACAGCGTAGATCTGACAACTTTATTGGCAGTAACTGTTAAACGTGTCTGCATCACATGGATGCAGCTGTACCTGTGGTGTTGGCACTTGAACCGTTTAAAAGACATGCCACAACCAGCCCAACACACATATTTTTTTTTTACTTCGAGAATAAAGTCATTAACAAGAAAACTCATTAATGAGAAAAAAGTAACTTAAAAAAAATATTAATGAGAATAAACATGGCTGGAATTGGTCGACTGCAGGGCTGTCGGTGGATAAAATAATAAATATATATATATATATATATATATCTCAATGTGGCCCTTACACGCCGTCGTCCAATTGCGCTGTTTTACATTTTAATGTTACGTGTTTCTAATATTCTGTTCCTTTGAGTGTATTTGGAAAGATAATTTAGAAATAATCACTATATATTCCATCCAACATTTAAAAATTCCATGACATGGCCATAAAAACCGATTATGAGGAAAAATACATCCCCTCAGAAATGTTTGATTGCGGTAACCTAGCAACAACAGTGACATCAGCTTTAAAATCATTTAAAGTATGGGGAATATGGTTCCTGTCTTTATGAGTATGCAATGTATTGTAAATGACAGTTTTAAACGCAGTCTTTGAACATGCATGTTATAGTTTCGTGTCTCCGTAAATGCTCATTTACATGACTGAAGTAATCTTGTTCATTTGCTAATTAAGGACATGTACACAACTGACATGAAACTATAGATAGGTCAGATGGTTCTGAGGACGTTTGACTTTGTAAGTACAGCATATATCGCATAAAATTACAAATTATTCAAAGTAAAACAAAAAAAAAAAACAAAACTTAAGTCCCAATTCCAAGTTTCACCATATGGCTGCGGTATGGTAAAATGCAATAGTTAACAAGTAAAATAACAGCAGAACAGTAATTATGAACAAACACACACAACTGCTTTGATGACATGAAAAAACCTGCGATAACATTAAATGCAGTCCTTTTTAAAGCTCCTTCACAGCTTCAAGACTGACTTATGCTGAATTGTCACTGTTAATTGCCACTATCATTGTAAGTAATCATGCAACAACATTTTCAGAGAAAGTCTTTTGATGCTCTTGTCACTGATGAACAAAGAATATAGATCAGTCAGTCAATATAAGCTGTGCATATGAAGGGTTTTGGTGTATTCCTCTTCAACTGTAACAAGATAATACTGTCAATGAAGGAAATGGCCAAAGGGTCCTGACACAGATTCTTCCAACAAATGGCAACCACATTCTATAAACAATCCAAAAATTTGAACAAAATCAACGTGGCAATACAATATCACAATACCACAAGCCAAAATATGGCTGGCTCAATTGTCCAGCACTTTAGCTTGTAATCTTACTGAAGCATCTTTATTTTAATTGCTTGGACCTTTGGGGACAGTTTGTTACTGTCTAGCTAGCGCTGCTAGCCAAGCGCTAGCCCTTAGCCTTAGCCTGAGGCCGTCACGTCTCACCTCAACAACCAGCCTGGTCTCGGACCTGAGGACACCCAATGTATCTAAAGTAAATATCGCGGCCTGGACTGCAGAAGCCATTAGCTTCATTCTGCTCAAATAACGGGGTTGGGAACATTGGGTGGGAGCAGTGCTTCTAGCGCATGCTAAAAACCGTTACCATGCATTCAGACAATGCTAACCTAACCTCCCTTCACCAGACTTTCAAAAATGCCAAAGCATTCGCATTGTCTTTGAGAAACTCGAAACAAATGAATACATTAATATACGTCTACAATATCAGGTTACTACAATTTACACAATATATTCCAAACAATTAAACTTACCTCAGTCAGTTGGGAGTCAGGATCAACGCGTGGTCCGCAGTGCCAAGTGCGTGAGGGCACGGTCATCGAACCCGTGGATCACTGCAGTTACCATGGTGACAACATCCTGACGCACGCCCATTGTCCTCTTATGTGATCCAGTCAGATAAAGTTTACTTGATCAGTTTACATTTCATTTGTGAAGACCATATTTGCATAGTGTTTAATTATTCTTCATTAAATTAACTTTTAGTTTTATATATTTCAGTTACAGTTTACTTGAAAATATTGCTTCATGTTTATTAGGGCCAACAATAATCTTTTTGAGTGACTGACCATAGTCAGCATAGTCCAAAATCATCACACCTGCCAGTGACAGCTGTAGCCTGTATATCAAACAGCCCTCCACATCAGCTCTGTTTTAGACCCGGAGGCATGTGCTGCCTGCAATCAGTGAAAGGCTTTCGTCTCAGTGCATTTTTAAATTGTACTTTCTGACCACATGCTAAAGTTAACAATCAGTGGTTGGTAACAAACATAATTAGAAACATCAAACTTGTAAAGTTTCTCTCCCTCTCAGTGTATTTTATTGTAAATTTAATGTCTCCGTAAATTGAAAGGTTCTTGTAACTTGGCAGGAAAGTCACTCAAACTGTAGTTAGAAGAGGATTTTGTTTTTTAGATTTATTTCAGTTCTAATCTCATTGCTGAAAATGAGCTCAACACATGTAGAAATGTGTTGCCCCCTGTTGTTAGAGAGCTGCCTGTCATGGGTGTTTACTCTGTGGACCAGACAATGCTAACAAACTAAAAACATTGAGTTTCAACATTGAGTTGAATTTATGCATTGAATTAATGGTTATTATTATTATTATTATTATTATTATTATTATTATTATTATTATTATTATTAATTATGCTGCCAATCTGAACCTGCCTCGTACATAAAGTAGTTCCAATTAAAAAGGGTTCTTACATAAATTTACAATTATATAACAACATGGCATTGGAGTATACTTTGCAGTGTTGCTACTTTAAGAATCTAAATATTTTACCACATAAACCACCATAATAAATAGAGCTCAAATTGGCCCTAGTTTGTTGGGAGATCCAGGCGTTTACCCCAGGAGGGAAACTGAGTTTTTTAGCTGGACGTAAGCATTTTTTAAATCACAAACATTCAAATTGCTGCATCAGGATTTTGAAGATCTTGGACCCCCCCGCCGGTCTTACCAGTTCAACAAAAAGGATGTCTGGCTACACTAGATTAGTGTTACGGGTTTAGGCAGGACTTAAGAGCAGCACAAGAGCAGGAACCTCAATATAAAAAGTCTTTAATTAAATCCTAAATGCAACTGAGTAACAATCCACAGGAATTTTCTTCAAAGTTCAGTGTTCAGATAGTGTCCCTGCTGGGTTGGGAATCCAGTTTTCTGGAGTGACAGGCAGTGATAACACCACTCAGCCACAGGGTAGGCACAATGAGGTGGCAGCAGGAACACCCTGTCGAATGAGGCAATTTCTCCCAGGAGAGCTGGAGTGACCAGAACCAGGAGAGCGCATGGGCAGAATTCACAGTCAGGGGCAGAAGGCAGGTTAAGAGAGTGGATCGAGCTTGGCCCCAGGTTCAACGACTTTTCTGCATTCTGTCTGCCCATTGCACTGGGGATGGTACCGGGAGGAAAGGCTGGCAGTGGCTCCCATCAGGCTAAATAATTCCTTCTACAAAACAGAAAAACTGGGGATCCTGGTCAGATACCAAATTCACATGGAGACCGTGAAGACGCAAGATGTGGTGCAGGACAAGTTAGGCAGTCAGTTTGGCTGATGGCAACTAGGGCAGGGGCACAAAGTAGGTTGTTTTGTCGAAGCAGTTGACTAGTGAGGGTGACTGTGTTGTCATTGGAAGAAGGAAGGCCAGTGATGAAGTCAAGGGAGATGTGGGATCAGGGACAATGTGGACCTTGGTTGAGATCTGACACTTGGAGTATGGTTGCAGAGCTGAACTGGGACTTGAGGGTCTTGAAGGACTCGTTGGCAGCAGGATTCCGGTATAAGGGAACCTTGGAGCTGGTAAGGGTGGTGAGAGGAGCAGCCCCAGAGCTGTAGTTGCAGATGAATCCACGGTAGAAGTTGGCAAATCCCAGAAAACGGTGCAGCTGTTTATGGGAATCACAAACAGACCAGGAGGTAAAAGCTGACTTTGGATGGGTCCATCTGGAGGCTGCCCTTGGCTATGATGTACCCCAGGAGCAGCACAGATGGGGCATGGAACTTGCACTTCTCTGCCTTGACATACAGACAGTTTCCAAGGAGGCATGGTGGTGCTTGGAGAAGATGAGGATGTCATTGAGATAAACAAATTCATAGCTGTTAAGCATGTCTGGGAGTACATGACTTGGAAAACAGCAGGCCATCTTCCTCCATCCCCCTCCAGGCTGGTAAAGGTGATGGTTCCTTGCCGCAGTCTGAAGGCAGGGTTAGACGAGAGGTATGAGATACTGGTTCTTTACTGTGATATCGTTCAGGCCCCTGTAGTCGATGCAAGGTCTGAGAATGATATCTTTTTCAACATAAGAGAAGTCTTCTCCTGCAGTTGAGGTAGAGGGACAGATAATCCCTGCTGCCAGGGAGTCATTGATGTAGGTCTCCATGGCTTTTCTTTCTGGGGCAGAATGGAAGTACAGGTGACCCTTGGGTGGAGAAGTGCCAGGCAGGAGGACATTGAGGGGGCAATGATGTGGCTTAGACCTTGCTGAAGACTTAGCGGAGGTCATGGAATTCTGGGGGGACCTCAGATGTCCAGAGAAAAGCTGGTAGGTGGTGAGTGGGTTACTTCAGGCAGTGGAGATGACAGGAAGGATCCCACTCAGGGGCGGAACTGGTCTCCCAGTTGATGCTGCGTTTTGTGTTGACAGAGCCAGGGGTTTCCCAGGATGAGGGGTTGAAACGAGACTTTGAAATGTGGAACTGGATCTACACATGGTGATTTCCAGAAAGGAGAATGGGATGGGACTATTGTCTGGCAGACGCCATGTCAAAAACTTTGTGTAGCTCCTCAGCAAACACTTTGAAAAGAGGAGCACACTAGAGATTGCCACTCCCACTCTGCGGTCCCCCATAGGTGAGCTCTGTCTGTGATGTGGCTGATGGTAAAGGCTACCTTTGCATGCTCAGAAGCAACGTTACGAGGCCAGAGGGAAAACAGCAAAGGGCCACAAGTCTCTGGGTCGCCAACATAGCGTTCATGGGTTCCCACCCAAGGTTCAGGGGCATTGCTGGACTAGGGGATAGCAGGGACAGGTGTTGGAGGAGCTGACGCGGGGAAAATATCTGCAGATGAAGAGATGTGGGCTAGTAGTTGCTGCATCTCTTCAGCTAACGCTTGTACATTTTGGGCAGAGTCTCGAAAGAGGTCGCAGGCAGTTCCTCCCAAGAGAGCTGGAGCGACCAGAACCCGGAAAGACACAGGCAGAACTCACAGTCAGGGGCAGGTCAGGTTACCAGTAGATCAGTCCAGAAAAGAGTACTGGTGAGTAGTGCATGACGGAACGGCAGTCTGGCAGTGTTTGTGAGGATCTGGGCTGTTAAAATACTGGCTGATGAGTGGAGAGGAGCTTCAGCTGGGGAGACCAGGTGCAGGAGATGGTGATTGATGAGGTGATGAGTGAGTGTGGGCTGAGTGACAGTTAGAAATAAAAAGCTAAAGAAGTGGGCACTTCAGCAAAACATGTAAAGGAATCAGGATTCCTTGGGAAATTTCACATTTAAAGAATTTTTGATAAACAGTGACATTGCTTTATTGTTATAACACATATTTAATATCATGAGGTCAAAAAGGTTTTCACTTGCTGGGGTTAGTGTATAGTTAAAATAGCTGTCCATGACTGATTCTTGGACATGACTGATATATATATATATATATATATATATATATATAAAAAAAAAACAAAAAAAAACTGTCAGTGTGAGAGACAAGGAAGGTCAGGCAGTGACACTTAAGCAGGAGTCTAGTCCAGCCAGCAAGAAATAAAAGATGGCGGTCAGTGTACAAGGTGAAAGAGGTGAGGAAAATGCTGAAGTGACTAGGAGAGCTGGATGAAGGAAGTGAAGGTGCCCCAATAATAAATGTGTAGGAGATGAGACAGATTATAAAGGCTAAAAGATGATTATGACAAGGAGGAGGAGGAAGAGGGGAATGTTGTGAAGAGGACATAAACATAGAAGCAGCTATTGGTACGGAAGCACCAGAGCAGACACCCAGTAGGTGTAGATGGAGGCGTTTGAGGAGATGTCATCTGCTTCCCTCAGGAGAAGGAAAGGTGATAAATGTCTTCAGTTTCCAGGCAATTACTGACACCAAGCAGTGTCTCCACGTCTCCATGTCTTTTCTGCGAGGGCGTGTCCAAATGTGCATTTTCTAGAGTCTCTCTGGCCTCAGAGAATGTTTTTTTCATCCATTTTTATGCATTTATTGAGTGCACCAGAGTGTGTGTGTGTCTGAGTGTGAACGCGTTTAAATGCCGGTGTCTTTATGAAAGAGACATTCTGCAGCAGAAAGGGAGAAGTGGATTTCATCCAACTCGTCTAGTCAAATGAAGTGGAACGGCTCCAGGAGTTGAAGTGGAAGATGAGAAACAGATTGTCTGCCTGCTCTGCACACTCAGGTTGATATTGAGCCACGGCAGCGCAATTGTGGACATCTCACGTAGACACAACAGATAGTGTCTGAGTCCACTGGATTGCACAAATCACATTAACACAGGGTTATCTGAAAATGAAGGGGGGACACAGACACGTGGCTGGTTCTGGGAAGACACTAATCTAAAAGGAGATATGTTAAGGACTCTAAGAATGGAGCCTTCACATGAACCATCAGAATTTAAGATGGTGATCTCAGTGAGTTTGATCGTGGACTCACAGGTTCACAGGGAGTGGTCCAAAGGCAAATGAAAATGGAAAAAAAAATGTGAGCATAGAGATGACTTGTTGGTGACCACTACAAAAACAAAACAGAAATCTGAGACATAGCCTGGTCTGATGAATGTTTTTTTTTCAGCAATGGCAGGATCAGAGTGCACAAATCCGTTTATACAGGCTGGTCCCGGTATTGTGGGGGAAATGTGTTTTTGAATCACTTTATGCCTCTAACACCAGTCAAACAGTCTGAGTGTTGTTGCTGACCACATGCCGCCTTAACACTGTTGTTTTGATGAAAGCAGTTTTGGTTTTTGAATTCTCAGCGATTTCATAGTGAACTCATCTGACCTCGCCAGTCTCCAGATCTGTATCTAGTAGAACCTCTTTGAGCTGCAGTAGAACAGGAACTTGGCAGCATGAATGCAGAACTGAGATAACTGTGCGCAGTTATGTCAACACAGAGCAGAGTGTCAGGGGAACGTTTCCAACATCTTGTGTTAGTGCAGAGAGAGCAAAGCGCCCGGACATTAGAGCAGCAACCCTATGGCTGAAAATGTGCCTGTCTGAGTTTCTCCACGGTCTCATTGGAAAAGCTGAAATCTGATGGCTTCCTGTCCACAATAAACAAAACAGCTGTTGTACAAGCACAAAATGTCAACATTTTTAATCCTAATCACATTTTGAACATACAGTACATTCATTATTTATTTTCTCCGTTTTTTTTTGTCTGTTTGTTTGTTTATTTGTTTTTTTTTTTGTTTTGTTATTTTTTTTCTGCTCAGTAAAATGCAATGTTCATCATCACAGCCTGTGGTAGTTCAGACTGCAGTTTGTGCATCCTGTGTGTGTTCAGGGTTTGGCTGCAGTGGAAAGTACCTCTATTCAAGTGCTGTAGTCATGGACTAATCCTGTTGTTTACTGTGAGAACTTCTCTCCTGCAGGTCACTGGTGCAACATAACCATGCACCTCTGAGTTCAGACAAACCTCAGTGCTGCCATGCATCTCCTTGTCTGATTGTAAACTTCTGAAACAGAAATAAATCTGTCTCAAACTGAACTCATTAAATTTATGTGACTGAGCATTAGCAGCTTAACTATACATAATATCACCATAGGGCATCTACAGCACAAAAACAAATGAGAAAAAGAAAATAATTAATTGTGTGTGTTCTTGGGTAATTGAGTTTTGTGCCTCAGGTCTGAGTGTACACAGAGGATGTTCTCTTGTAGAAAAACTTGTCTGATTCAAAAGCATGTTAAATCTCAAAGCAGAGGGTGACATTTATGTTTTCAGACAAATGCAAGCTCCATAATATTTTTGTTCAAACATTTTACTGTTGCCTGGAGCTTGTGAATTCTTATTTTAAAGAGAGCAGACCAAACATCGAATCCACGTCAGAATCGCACCAAAAAGTTTCACGAACCCTTTCATGCACATTGTGAAATCCACGATTTTCAGACACGTTCAGCAATGTGGGCGGCCATGAGTAGTTTTCCTGCATCCTTGTGCAAAGAGAGACATAAAAAAAAAAGGTCTGAAAATCTGAAATCTGCTATCTAGCAGATAGCTGTGAGTTATTTTCCTTGCTCAGCAAAACAGCCATTAAAGACAGGTTTATTCCATCAAAAGGGGAACCTGAAAGGTATCATAAGAAATGAATGCTCCATCTGAGTCAGCTCAGCTAGTGTTGACAACTTGCATCACTTTCTGTTTGGAGGGAAAGGCTGTTGTGAGTGCGGTGTTTAATACTGAAAGCTACACTGTAGTAGTGTGTCAGCTATATGTGTATGTTGTGTATGTGTGTATTACACATAAGTCTTTTTTTTTTTTTAATTATACAGTAAAGACAGTATGTGTGCCTGTCTCCAAAGAGTTGACCGGATTAAGAAAATGAATGGATCAAGTCAGTGTGTTTTCATATATCATGTGAAAGGTCTCTTCCGCCTCAGCCCCTTCAGTAATGGAGGTTGGTGCATCTCGAGAAATAAACAGCTCAGTGGGCCGTTTGTGAATGACCCCAGTGATATACTGGAGCTCAGCATTCTCTGTAGCAGTTTAACGATCGGTTGGAGAGGATGTATGCCACATCTTCTTCAGAGTCTATTTGCATAAATGGTTTAAAAGGAAAAACAAAACAAAACAAAAAAGCAGCTGTGGATAGAATTTGCATTAGTGTCAATCATTTTCTCCAGTTCTGTATCTTGCACATAAAACCAATGCTTGCCAAAAAAAACAACAGTGACAACAGTCACTGTTGAAATACTTCAAGGACATCCTGTGCCGTGCAAATTGGCTGAAGCCTGGACTCACATGGCAAACAGATGTATAGTAATTTGTAATCCTCCCCTCACTTAAAACATACATTGGCAGGTTTAAAGGACTCGTGTGTTTTTGTTTTGTAGCTTCATATGAAACTTACATGCAACAGAAAAATGATTCCCAGTGAACTAATGGGAATGATTTTATAATCTAGAAATATGCAAGTTTCAATGAACTATTTACGGTGAAACATCTACTTAATCCTTTCTTGTGTTTTGGCACCTACAGCACTTGTTCTATGTTAGTGAAAGATTGTGTAATGGTTTAATGCAGAGAAATGTCACACAATCGCTTGAGGCACAGTGTTTTTATTTACTGTGTGCCAGAAACTTTGCAAAGCCCTTCACTTTTCCACTTTTCACTTTCGTGTTCCATTACTGCAAAGGAAAAAACGATTTTTATCTTCAGACTTGACTATGACACATGAAATTCAGTTCAGGTTCCTTCCGTTTCTCTTTGAGATGCTTCTTCACCTTTGACTGGAGACTTGTGGCTTTACTTCTCTGTGATCATCGATCCTTATCCTTCACCTTTGCTGGTGGTACCCAGAGTCACTTATTTACATTGGACACTCTTATTGGCTCCAGTTGGTGATGTCAAGGCCCATCAGTGTCTCAGTTAGAGGCCTAGCTCTCAGCTGCTTGTGTATCCAAAGTCCCTGCGATCAACTGTGTTTTTTATTTCTCACAGGAACTTGAAATCAGCTGAAGAAAAATACAAACAATATGTGTAACTTTCTGTGGTTACTGTGGCTCACACTGCTCTTCTTCCGGTGATGCAGAAATGTTTGTGTATCCTTTCCCCAGATTTTTATCTCGACACAGTCCCATCCCTGAGCTCTGCAGGCAACTGCTGGTCTGGTTGTTGCGCTGATTTCTGTTGTCAGTTGTGTGATCTTAAGCAGACAGGTCTCTCTGCCTTTTCCACAGGTGGAGTCCACTAAAGGTGCAGAAACACTTCAAAGATGATCAGGAAGAAATGGATTTAGAGTGTCACAGCGAAGAAACTCTGAACTAAATCAAAACTAAAATGTATCTAGCCTGAACCAGAACATCTTTAATGTTTTTCCCCACCTTCAGTTGGGGGCTCTCGGCATGAAACCTGGTGTCCGGTCTGACAGTCATACGTTTTTGGTATGCTATTGTTGTAAAACATTCATTCAAAGACATGTTGCCAGTGACAATGAACCGACCAACTGCGACCCAATCACTCACTCACTCATCTTCATCCGCTCACATTGGGCGAGGCGCGGGGTACACCCTGGACAGGTCGACAGTCCATCGCAGGGCCAACACACAAGGACAAACAGAGACAAAAAACCACTCACACTCGCATTCACACCTACGGTCAATTTAATGTCGCCAGTTAACCTATACATGCATGTCTTTGGACGGTGGGAGGAAACCGGAGTACCCGGAGGAAATCCACGCAGACACGGGGAGAACATGTAAACTACGCACAGAAAGGCCTCTAGCCGGGAACAGAGCCTTATTGTGGGGCGACAGTGCTAACCACTACACCGCCGTGCTGGACCCAACAGTTACCTTTTCCACCAAAACACATTTGATGTTGCAGTTAAGTTGTGTAGAAATGTTATTTCTAGCAGAAAGGGTGATTTGTTTGCACATCATGCTGACATGAATGGCATGAGTGTGCATTTGCAGTTTATCTCCACCACATCCTGAGGGAAAATGTAACCCTCAAGCCAAAACTGAAGTCACTGCATCATTTGTTGGCAGTGCGAACATGAGCAGGAAAATCTAAAAAATATTTCTGAAACTGAACTGATGCAGCATTGTTTCTTTTCTTAGTTTTGAGTTTGGGCTCACTGGAAAATAATCCTAAATCCAAATTGAGCTCACCTTTGTACTTTCATTGTTGAGAGCATGCAATCAAATTTTTGATGCACTTTTTCAATTGCTACAGAAAATAGTTGCCATTGAGACAACGCTCAGCATCCCTTCACGTCCCACTCTTATTTAGAATATACTATTCACTGAAGTACAAGCAGCAAGCCAGTGGTGATTCATTACATATTGCAGCCGTCCCCGTGTTATTCAGTATTTTCTAATCATGCCCTACACAATTTGTTTTGGTCCAGCCACTTGAACATCCACTCTTCTCCACAGAAATGTAATTCCACTCTCAGCCAGTCAAGGTCATCCCACAGATGAAATCTAAACATTTTATTCTCCTTGGCGGGAAGATGTAGAGGAGGAAATGGAGGAGTGGAGGGGCAGGTGCCCTGGCATCACCATCACTTTCCTTCCTTTCAGCACTTTCTCTTATTATTCTTGGTTTTGCTCTTGGAGAAAAGAAGCGTTTTAACCTTTTTTTTTATTATTATTTATTTATTTATAGCTTCCAAGGACTGATTTCCCTTTTGCTACTTTCCCCCCTCTCTCTTTAAGTTTTGCCTAGAGGGAGTTATCTGTTAAATGTTTTCATTCTTTCCATGCCTGCATCATCCTTTTTTTATGGCAGACTCTGTACAGTACACCATTATCTCGCTTTCTGTCGTCCATGATAGATTAGGTTATATTTAGTATGTGTCTAAAACACATTATTTTAGTAGTCTGACCTCAGTTGTGGTGGCAGTTCTTAAGGAGCTGAAGAAACACATCACGAATGAAAATGATGCAATCAAGGAGGATTTTAAATATAAATTTATTGTTCAGTCTGAATTTACATCTATTGATAAATGCTGTATTTCAGCATTGTGCACAGTGTTAGTGAATTGAAATGAGAGCACTGTAACCACTGTCTTGTTAAATGATGAATGGGATTATTCAGCAAACTAAGCTGCAGGACATGACTTTGTATTCCAGCTTGAAAATAATTCAGTGGATATAATGCATTTTTGTATTCATTACCCCTGATAGTGTTGCAGTTCCCACTTTTTATTTTGCATGTTAAACTAGTTTCACCTTGACCAGTTCCATCAGTATTAATAGCATAATAATTCTGTGAAATTGCCTAATGATTCACAACATCTAAAAGGCACAAAATGCTAAAATGCTAAATCATCCTGTGTGTCTGGTAGCAAGTGTGACGTGTCTAGGTCCCTGTCTTCTAACTCAATCCAATGTTAGAAAGCCTAAATGGGTCTTCCCACACACTGCAATATTGCCTAGCAATGCCTACAATAGCACATAAGGCAGCACTACTATAGCATTCATTCTGGGTCATGTTTCAATCATTTGAATGTTCTGTCTTTGAGCCCCGGGACAGAAGTCTGACTTTATCTGACAACGATTAGACTTTTTCAACAGCTCTTCACTAAAGTCATCAGGGCTTCTTTGTTGAAGACAGCTGCCTACTGCGGTTGGCAATGACATTGATCAGACAGTGACACTGAATGAAACTGTAGCCTGACTGCATCATCAAACCAAGCAATGACCTAAAAGAGGCCAAACGCTTGATGCTATTTCTGAGCGTTTGCCAATATGATGCCAACATTACATCACATTACATCACATTACAAGAAGTCATAGTTGAGTTTAAGACATTGTGACTACAACAGGGGTTGTAGACGTTGGATTTCTGTCAAACTGAACTCAGCTTGATACATTTTGTAAATGACTCAATGGCTACAGAGAGTTTTAAAACATAGAGAGGAAGGAACGCTCTGACACGGTGCCGACGTGTCTCTGCCTGCTCCTGCTGCTTGCTGCTTTATTCGCTTTCAAATTAATCTACTTCTCCTGCAAGTTTTGGACATGATTTCATTCTTTTTCTTTTAAGTAAACCAAGACTTTCTGAATCATTCTTAGGTGTCCTGTAATAGTTGTGACTGAAAAGGTTGTACTTTCTTGTGAAGTTTCAAGGTTAGTTTAAACCAACTTTGCAGGAAGTAGATTGTATTTATTTTAAACAAATACAACTACCGGGGAAGCCTTGGAGTGTGGCGAAGAGTCATCTCCTGCTCTGGCTTTTGAGAAGGTTGCGTTCGAGCAGACAGTTGAAGATTTTTATGACATTTCCTACATTTGCTAAAAATCTGCAGCAAAGGGGAAGAACTGTTGGATTTGCGGTCCAGGATAATCCGCAAAAATTTGGTCAACAAGCACAACTTATCTGTGAAAGAGCTGGAAATGGAGTGGGACCACCTGAATAGTGAGCTGGACCGGTTTGTGAAGGACAGCTTGTCCAGACAGATCACGCAAACCATGGGGCCCAACCAGCTGGTAGTGGAAGGAGTATTCCAAACAAAGTCTCCTTGTGAAAACTGTTGGATATATCAACAAGAAATTCTTACTCTACAAGGAAGGATTTTTGCTCTAGAAACTGAAAATGAACTTCATGAAACACTTCCAGTGGAATCCAGTTCTAAGAAGTCTGCATTTACTGTCAAAGGAAAGGGTGAACAAACTGATACTTTCAACTTAAAGCTACATGATACTGTGCCTTCTCCACAATTCAACTGAAGCAATGGAAAAATGCTGGCACCAATGCAGGATTTGTAACATCACCCGGAATAAAGTTAACAAACAGATTTTTACTACTGTCAGAGGCAAATGTGACCAAAAATAACAAACCGAGAGAAAACTATAAAATCCATGGGAACCATGAAGGCAGCACAAAGTGGCAGATGAACAGAAAAACTGTGCCAAGATTTAAGGTCAAAGATACTCTTTAGCTTGGAGATGGAGCCGTATCTAACATAAACATGAACTGAATGATTACTTGCAGCTGTCCCAGTACCAATGTCTCTGATATCACAGAATGACTGCCTGAGGAACTGGCAAAACACCAAGGAGTGAAACAGCTGATTATCCATGTGGTTGTGGTGGACATCCAAAAGAACCAGTCTGAAATCTTAAAAAGGCTGGCTTTGATAATCAAGAACTTTAATTCTTTCTGGAGAGAGAGGATCTGTTTAATGGAAAAGGCCCACACCTGAACAGAGGTGGAGTGAGATGACTGACGGGTAACCTCCTCCATGCTCTGAGGCATCAGAATAGGCCTGAACCAGATCTCGTGCTGCCGCAGAGAGAGGAGCGAGAGCAGGGCTCCTGCCTCACCAACCAAGGACCCAGCAAAGGATTTGGCCACAGTAACTACAGCGGCACCTGCAGCATCCCCAACATAGGATTCAGATGCAGCAGCTCCTCCATCAGGCCTGGGATCCACCCTCCAGAGAAGCTTCACTATCGTTCTTGTCTCCACCAGCTTGGTAAAATCTGGATTCAAACTGGTTCTCCTCACTCCAGACATGGCAAGATCAAGAGAATCACGCCCCCCTCTCCCTCCTCAGCTTCTTCCACCAGCCAAAGCCCTCCTAGCTCGGCCCATGACACTGGTGCCCACAGCTGTTATCGCTAACAGCATCACTGCTGTTGTCTAGGTCGCAAAGGGGCTCTGCGTTGCTAAGACCCATGTCAACCAGAGTTACATAGAGGGAGAGTTCTCTTCTAAAACAATAACTACTGTCAAACCACAGAGAATAGATAAGGGTGGGACAGCTAGACGGTCCGATCGGAGAAATCTAATCCATATCCCTTACAAGAACGCGCCATCCAGTTCTACTCCAGCTAGTCTTGAACATGCAGTACTCAATGTCAGATCTTTAAATAACAAATCTTTCTTAATGAATAGTTTTATTTCTTCTTACAATCTTGATTTTAGGTTTTTAACTGAGACATGGCTCGACGGAAACACAGCTAATGCAGTCCTAATTGAGTCTAGTCCACTTTATCTGATCATATTTGTGTTTTCTTTGAATTGTCCGTTATACCCAAACAGGTAGTTGGGTCTGCAGTTGTTCAAGGAAGACTCATAAATGACAGCACAGGGACACAGTTTATGGAAATGATTAGGTTTGAAAATGCCCCACATTCTAATGTTGTGGGGCAGCCTTTCGGTGAACTCTTTTACAGCAAGTGTTTCAAATGTTTTGGATACCATTGCTCCTGTCAAGGTTAGAATGGTTAAAAGTAGGCAAAAGGTGCCATGGAGAAAAGAAAGGCACAGAAAAAGGAATACCAGAGAGCCAAAACGGAAGTGACGCAAGTTAAAGCTTCAGATTCATTATGAGATTTATAAAGAAAAGCTGTCTTTGCGTAGAATGAGTGAGAGTTATTTTTCAAAAATGATCACAAACTGCAGTAACAACTCTCATGTCCTGTTTGCTACAGTAAATAGATTAACAAACCCTCCAGTTCTAAAGAAGAGTAGTCTTGATGTCACAGTACTGAACAACTGTCGGCCCATATCAAAGCCACCATTCTTAGGCAAAGTCCTGGAAAAGTTGTACACCAACAACGTACTGACTTTCTCCTGTCTAATTGTGTTTTTGATACTTTCCAATCAGCCTTTAGGCCCCGCCACAGCACCGACAGCTCTGATCAAGGTGACTAATGATATCTGCCTGAACACAGATGCAGGCATAGTTTTAGTCTTAGTTCTGCCTTTGACACAGTTGATCATGTGATCTTCAGGTTAGACTCCTGTAACGGCCTGTTCACTGGACTCTCTAAACAAGCTGTAAGACAGCTGGAGTACATCCAGACAGCTGCTGCTTGAATCCTGACTAGAACCAGGAAGTACAACCGTATTAGTCCAGTGCTCAGGTCTCACTGGAACTGGCTTCCTGTCGCTCAGAGAATAGACTCAGCTCTGCTTGTGTACAAGTCTCTTCATTGTTCAGCACCAAAGCACATCTCTGACATGTTAGAGCCATACGAACCATCTTGGGCTCTGAGAACTTTGGGGAGTGGTACCCAGAGTCAGGACTAACCATGGTGAGGCTACATTCCAGTTTTATGCTACTAAAGTCCGGAACAGTCTTTAAGAAGACGTGAGACAGGCCTCAACATTTAAATCCAGGCTGAAAACAGTTCTGTTTAGGTGTGCATATGACAACTGACAGTATTTTATCTGCACTTTTTTAGCTTTTAATTAATTGAATGATTATTTTATGTTTTATGTAATGATTTTATCTGCCTTGTCATTGTAAAGCACTTTCAATTACCCTGTGTATGAATTGCGCTCTACAAATAAACTTGCCTTGCCTTGCCTTTCAAATGTCAGAAGTGTGACACTAACCTTGGCCAAAAGCTCTTTATTGACACAATGACCAGTGTAACATGCTGCCTCTTTGCTGACACAAAATTAATAAAGTGTGAAATGGAGCCTCTCACTGCTCGAGGTAATGACACATCAGTAACGGTACAGATCATGAAAATATAATTTATTCCATAGCGTCATAGTATATGTGCACACAGAAATACTCTCTGACATACACACACACTAATAATAATCACAAATTTCCGTCTCATTTGTGTAGATGTACATAGACTCTTCCTCTGTCTGACTTAGCACTGGATGAAGCTTTTCTGTTAGCTGGTCTATTGCTCTGCTCCCAGCTCCATCACCTCCAGGCCCACAGTGCCACACCCCATCCTAACTTTCAACCTAATTTTCCCAACCACCAGCCTCCTCCAGGACAATCCTGTGTGTTGACACTGATGAGCGAACAGGCCATTTGTCCTTTACAGCATGTCCTTCTGCCGCTCTGACCTGCAAGCTGCAATATTTATCACTTCTTTCTCTATTTATAAACCCCCTCTCTCTGTCCATCTTTCTGTCTCTTTGCACTTGGCTTGTGTACATTTACAGCAGAAGACCCTGTCTTTCTTAAGTGAGCGGAGGAAAATAAATCCATGGTGTTATCGCTGTTATACTGGCCCAGTAAGAGGTGGACTCAGGTATTTTCAAACCTGACTGAGTTGAGTTCATTTCTTTTCTTCTTCTTTTTTTTTCTAACTGTGACCTTGCTGTTTTCACTCATATCACTGAAAAGTAAATGTGTTGGATTTCAGGGAGAAACACCAATGTTATTATAGAATTGGCATTTTTTTTATAAATATCTTTATTTTGACAGTGGATTTGTACATGCTGGCAAACTGCAAGACTTTAATGAATGCAGCCTTCTCTTCCTTTCATTAACTAGGGATTAGGCAAAGCCAGTTTGTGTGCTGTGCTGGGTAGTATGTAGTTTCACTGATGATAGCGAGAGTACATGTGTGTTTTGAAGGCAATTTCTCAACTTACAGTTTAGCTGGTCTGACTTAATGAGGATGTGATGTAAATATCTTTTCCATAGAGAAACAAGGAGCACGAAGCAAAGACATGCAGGGTGAGCGGAAAAGTAAGAGAGTGATCTCAAGGACGGTTGGAGAATGATCTGTAAAGTCAGCTGGGATGTCTTAGTGGTAAATCCATCTCTGTCCCCAGTGTTTTTACAAATGTCTAAACCCATCAGCTTTGCCAGCTTCGTAATCTGCTGTTTGAATTGAGTCCATTTTAATTTGCAATGAAAGCACATCGCTTAGCGTGGAGTGTTGTGATGTTGCGAAATTCTTTATTTCTAGATGTGATTGGTCTAAGAACATTATTCATTAATTTCTCCTTGTTGTAATAATTGCATATCAAACATAACAAACTTTTCAACACACAAGGCATATAAAATAGGTGCACAGCATTAAAGAAGTAGTACTTCATCATATTCCCTGTTGCAAATGGAAAGTTCAATAGTTCAAAGTAAACCCTGTTCCGTTGTGTTCTTGACACTTTGCGCCAGGTGTGTTAGCATTTGTAGTTGTCCAGCAAAATCTGTGTTAAATGAAACTTATGAACACTAAACTCATTTGAAAGGGAACATGTCAACATGTTCTTTGAATGAGGGGAAAAGGCAACAGAGCACATTAGATTTTTTTTTTTTTTTTATGTTTTATGTTTTATGTTTAATAACCAAAACATAGTCTAGAATGTTCAAATCAAGTATTTGCACTGTAGCACATTTTCCTTCTTGCCAGTGTCGTAGCTACAGATTAACTTCCACATTAGTTTTCCAGCACATTAGCTTTATTGTTAATGTGTTTGCTAGACAATAACACGGCCTTAGCTTCATAGCACATTAGCTGTCTTGCTAACTATAGCAAAATCAGCAGTTAGCGAGCTAATATCTTCCGGCCAGAACATAAATCTTGCGATTTAGTCTGGTGAATAAGATTTCTAGGAATCATTTCAAAATGGAGAATAAGAGGTTTGTCTTCATTGGCTGGATGTGTGGCCCTGGTAGATAGCTGTCAATCAAACACCAACAACAGCCGTCTTTGCAAACCCTGCTAAACCTTATCAAGATCACCAGTAACTGATTTTTTAAATCCTTTGTTGTTAAAAAACTGCACTAGTAGACTCTTCCATTTGAGAAATTATTAGGAAGTGATTTTGCAAATACTGTATGACACAGATTGGTTTCAATTTCTCTTCAAACAAAATATAAAGCGCAGTGTATGAAATATACATGTATGAATGCTACACAGAATGAAGTGTGTACTTCAGAAATTCAGAAGCATGAAGATTGAATGTATGCAAGGGAAACAGCAATGATGTTTATTTGTACAGTAGTGCCACTCAAAAACTCTGAATATTCAGTGTCTCACCCTTTCAAAAGTCAAGATAAAAATTCCTGAATATTTGAAAAACACACTGATTTTAAAAGCAGAAAAGCTAGTTTTGAAGTGTTTACTCTCAAATGATGCCTTCTCTCTAAAATACAGATAAATAAGACCTTACACTGAGCCATGGCACAAAACACAAGAATGCTGGAGTAGAAAGCAAGAGCACAGAGAGCCTGTGAAATCCCTTCACATTACATTATACCAGCGTTGAATGAAGCACATCATAACTTCACTATTAGCAGAAAATAAAAAATCCATCTGACTGGACATGATTTGGCAAAGAACCTCAACTTGATTTATTGGATTCAGATTGTTTTCTAATTGAAATCCATATTCCTGCATGGTGTCAACAGGTACATATTAAATTGGGACACAGAGAATTTTAGAATTTAGCACGATACTGGATTGAGCTCGTATTTTTTCCCTCTGAGAGCGCAGCAAATATGTGGATCTTGACCCGTCATGACAGGACACCTCAAATTTACAGTGAAATTTAGACAAATTAGCAACTGAAATTAATTTGCTTGTCTTCCACATTCTGCATGTAGATTGGACACGCTGCTTGGCAGAAAGGTTGCCAGGGGAGGCTTTGCTTCAGTCTGGTTCGAATCCTGTAAACAGAGTTGGGCTTTTTTCTTTTTTGTAAACATGACCATAAGAATGTGTTTGAACAAGTTGGTTAACGGGTGGAGCTACTTCTGGATTAACAAGAAAAGTTTGAGCTGAATAGAGAAAAACACACATAATACAACTGCGGTAGCATTTATTTGGCAACTATAGCGTCAAAGAACGCTCTTGAGGCTGATTCATGAAATAAGTTGTCACAACTTAAATGTATTAAAACATCATTTCTCAGGCTTTTCAGTCCATTTTGCATAATGCAATTAGATTCCGCAGCTCTTTTCATAATCACCACACTTGTGTGTTTCGTATTGCCAAAGTCAAGGTTCTGTGTTCCCGTTACGCCATCCAGCACATCTAGTCTGGCCCTGTGCTTAAGCGCCAATCTGTCATTTTATTTCACTATCAAGCACAGTTGAGATGTGAAATTAGTCATTTCCACCCCTGTAAACGTCAAGCGATGCACCCTTCACTTGCCTTTTAAAACCAACATCAGTGAATAGTGCAAGCATTGAATCTCGGGCCAAGTGAAGGCGCGGTTCGAGTGGCTTTCAGACGCCTGCTATTTATGCATCCATCCTCCCAACATGGTTGGGTTAACACAAATACCAACATATATAATATAAGAACATTAGTGTTTTACAATTCTGCTAGATTTAGAGAAGTTTGTAGGTTTTTGTAATAATAATAATAATAATAATACATTGGGTTTATATAAGTGCCTTACTCTCATGTCTCTCATGGGCCCTCACCAGGCAGGATAACACGCACAGAAATTGAAATAACTAATGTAAGAAAAAAGAAATGAACACAGAAAATTTAAAAATGGTGATTATTTATTATAACCGTGATTACGTTTATTTCTTTATTTGTACTTTTTCCACTTCTAAGAAAAGAAAGGGAAGGATCATATATATGTAGTGTATAATAAAATAAATTGTTATTCTTGCAAATTGTGTTACAATATATTAATCAATTAACTAATTTGGTAAATTGCAGACATTGAAGGTAATAAAATGATCATGAATAGTATATCTGTCATGATAATAACCTCCTGACAGACCTGCTGTGCTTTCTTGGATATTTTATACTGTTGATGTCCATCCAGAAGACACTGAAGCTCAGCCAAGCCAAGTCAATTTCTAGTTGTTCTCTTTGATTTGCTTCATGCAGAACCACTCTCTGACACATGCTCTCACTAACACTACTTATCTGTCTATTTCATAGGTTTTGTCAATATGTTTGGCTTTCTATATGTAGATGCATTTAATTTATGCATGTTCTGAAACTTTCAAGTTTCAACTCTTTGTATTTCTCTTGTGTTGGCCATGACCTGAGAGCTGGTTCATGACCCAACAGACTTTAACCTTAAATGTGCACAAGCTTCAGTGGGTGGTTAAATCACATGCTTGATATATGCCTTGGCTTACTTACGCCTTAACTTTTCCACTTAACCCTATTAAACCCACAGGAGAATTTATCTGTGATGGTTTGAGCTGTTTTTTTTTTGTTTTCTTTTTCTTTTCAGTTGTTGATCAGACTGACTATTTTGACTGGAGCGATGCTGCTTTATTTGTGTGTTTATCCATCAGCTCTCATCCTCCATCATTGCTACTGATCAGTGTCTTATTCAGGGGCATTGCTTTTAGCTGCTTGTATAGCCAAAGTGTCTGGGATCAATCCTGTATTTTTTCTGATCTCAGAGTGAGGAGCAGTAGGTCTGAGTTTATTGTGTTGACAGAATAAAGAAAGAAAGACATGGACCATAATATATTTAGAGCTTTAGAGGCTTTGGAGCTGATTTTTTTCACGATTGCTGCTTAAAAGAATGAGCAGAACTCCTGATCAGATAAGGATAGAAACTTCAAATCAGCAATATAACAACCGAAACACGAGTGCAACTTTCTGTGTTGGCGTTTTCATTCGTTAAAATCCTTATGTGGTTTAGATCTGCTTCCGTCAGTAAAGTAAAATGCTCTGGGAAATCTCTGGATGGTGGACTGTAACAGACTGTGTAATTACATGTTGCCATGGAAAAGCAGATGCCTATTACCAGATTGACTGAATGGCTTGTGCATGTAAAAATGAGCCTGGCTCCTCGTGGGGTTCTGCTCTATCATATTTGCACCACATGCACACACTGATGAAAGTTCTGAACCTCCAACCACACCTCTTCGCACTGTCACTCAATTCCGGCAGGTTCTGCCATAGGCTTCTGCCATGCAGAGACTTAAGCTTCCTCTCACGCATTAGCTTCTGTCTAATTCAGGTCCATGTATCAGTTCACATATTTCTCCATTAGAAATAATGATCAAACAGCCACACACACTTTTTGTCACAATGGTGTTGTTGAGGGTGGTGGTGTGGGAATGAGGACCCAAAAGCAGGAGCCACGACAATACTTATAATGAACAAAAACAAAAAACTACAAAATGACTCAGGTAAACAATCAGAGACAACAGGCAGACCAAACGAGACAAGCAGAGACAACATGTGAACAAAGGACACAGAGAGATGACATCAGACTAACCAGAAGACAGGACTTAAATACAGTGACTAGACAAGACACAGGTGAACCACATTAGGGCAGGGAAGGCAATCAACATGAGGGAAATAGAAGACCAAGATTTTCAAAATAAAACAGGAAGTAACAACACAGACAAACACACTAGACAGAATTCGAAACATGACAGAACTGTGAAACTCAAACCCCGACAGTGAAACTAAAACCAGACCGAAACTCAAATCATAACAGAGAAACTCAAACCTGAGAGTGAAACCAAAACCATGACACTTTTTAGCTCTGCTAGGGCCTATAATGTTTAAGATAATGTTTAAGATTAAGCAAAGAGATTCTGTAAACTTGAAGTTGAACTGTCAAAGCTTCAATTTCATTCAGGCCGGCTAATGAAAGTGAGAATAAACCCCCCCCCACACACACACACACACATGTTAAATAAGTTTGGGGCTGCAGATTGGCTTTTTAAGTATTTTAATTACAGCTCATATGGTGAAGATGTCACGCTCTGGCAGCTTTTTTGTTGCCGAAGATTGAGATGGTCACGGATGAAAAACTGCTGAAGTTATAGGAGGTTGTATAATGGATGAGTCAGATGGAAATACGATGAGATAGTAAATTATGATGATGTGTGTGTCTGCAGCTGCATGTGGGTGTGCTTGTGTGTGTAGTGTGTAGTGTGTAGTGGTACATTAAGCTGGTTCTGGTGATCCACAGAGCAAATGAAGAATGAGCTTTCGTCTGTGCATGTGGCTGCGTGTGTTGCAGTTTTAGGCCATTTCCACCTCCATTAATCGCTTTATCAGTCATGATCATAACCCTTCACATACAGGGCTCGACTTTCTGTGCTCAAATTGAAAAAGGGAAAGTCCACCTTTATTCAAAAGAAAATTTAGTTTAAATTCAGCCTCAGTATGAATGTTGCGTCCAGTTTTTGTGACTGCTTAAAATACTCTTGTGTTTCCCCGAAGTCAAACATCATTATTATCCTCCTGTCAGTGCAGAGTGGAAAGTGAAGAAGAGTGATGACTTCTTCTGTGGATGTGTTTCCTCTGTAGGCAACCTATTGGTCAAAGGTTGGCATGAGGCTGCCTTCAGTGAAGCACCGGCTTTTTGAGGCTCTTGAAAAAAACATTTTGTTCTTGCGTTCTTCCTTTTTTTTTCTATTTGATGGAGCTCTTAAGAGGCTGCTCTGCTGGACAGTCGTAGACGCCTGATGGCAGCCTTTGTCAGCAACTGGAACGGTGGCAGAAGACTGATGGATTTAGCCTGGGACAGGTTGCAGACCTGGACAGGTGAATGGACAGTATGCGTGTTGCGTGCTTGCTTTCAGAACTTGCAACCTTCCTCAGATTCTCAGGTTTGGAGGCAGGTGGAGGGGCTGTGGTGGTTTTAGTGCCACACTTCAATGTGAGCAAAGAAATAAAATTCCTCACTAACATTC
Source organism: Echeneis naucrates (assembly GCF_900963305.1). Lineage (NCBI taxonomy): Eukaryota > Metazoa > Chordata > Actinopteri > Carangiformes > Echeneidae > Echeneis > Echeneis naucrates. Next base: position 3,741,505 of record NC_042527.1, read on the forward strand.
ATCATGGACAAGAGCGTCATGGGAACATTGGGCTTTGAATGATTTCTCGAAACTGTTTCATTTCTGTTCTTCTGTTTGAGTTAAAGTCAAAATATGAATACATAGTCATCCTAACATTTCTTCTCGAGTTGTTGTTTCACCCACATTTACTAAACTACATTTACTTAATGATTATGCATAAAGCTTTCTTTATCTCATTTACTCTACAAGCAACTTTGTTGTGTGTTTGCAGTCATTGTCCTTGCAACAAAACGAAGACCAAATTTTATCCTGATGGCTAGTCCTACTCCGTCATTATAACCACTTTGTAATGTACCAGTACCACTCGTAGCAAAAGCCACATATAGTAAAGAGGAAAGAATGTAAAGGTGCAGAGCATATGGCTGCCGTGGATCAGCATGAAAGAATATTGTGAGCTTGTGTGTTTTCACTGTTATCTTCAGCGGTGGGTGAAAGTGAGGTTTTTCATCACACTCCAACAATAGATCTGAAGCTGCTGCAGAGATAATAAATTACTTATCACCGTCTGATTTTGTCCTAGGACAGTTAACCCTCGTATTATCCTCAAATATTACTAACACATTTTACCCTTGGGGTCAATTTGACCCCAGGTATATTTGCCTCCAGAAAATGATTTACAGAAAATTGTTGACCAAGTTTTTGTGTCAGGCACTTTGTTTATTTTCTTGAATACATAAATAACCCCTTGATAATGAAACCTATCAGTGAGTTTACCTGCCCTCTAGCGCCACCATCAGGCAAAACTTTTAAATTAGAATTAATTTATCTTGAAAACTTTTCATACAAATCTTCTCAAATTTACTGACAACATTAATGACCACAAGAGTATGAATCCTATTGGTTTTGGTGATGATATGACCTTCCCTGTAGCGCCACCATCAGGTCAAACTTTCAGTTTTAGAGTTAGTGTATCTTGAAAATCTTTCATCCAAATCTTTTCTAATTTGGGGTGCACATTCATGACTCTCACAGAATGAACCATATTGACTGATGTTGATAAGCCCCCCTTTCCTCTCATAAACATATTTATTTACTTATTTTTATCTCCTTTTCTTGTAACATATTTGTGGTTAGTCACTATGAAGTCATACTCACCCCTCCTCTTTTGTTATCCGGGCTTGGGACCGGCAGTGGCAGAGTTAAAGAGTTTTTTTTTTCCTTTTTTGTTTTTTTTTTTTTTTGTTTATGTTTTTTTGTTTTTTTTTTGTTTTGTTTTGTGTTTTTTTTGTGTTTTTTTTGGTGTGTGTGTGTGTGTGTGGGGGGGGGGGGTTACATGTTTGAAAATTCACCCATTTGTGAAACAGAAACCATAATTAGAACAACAGTCAGATAGTCAGAACATGGAACAGTTCTTTATGCCCACAGTCAAGCTTTTAGTCTGCACTACTGTACACAGGATGTGCAGAGAGTGTGTGCATGCTCCTTGCAGACATATTTCTTGCATTGCGAACAGGTCATGCTGGTCATGGAATCATTTCGGGTGGGACAAACCTGACACCTGCCGCGTTTCTTGCCCGCGGTTTGTACCATTGGAGGAGTTGGGGTGTTTGTCTCTGTCTGTATGTCCCTCACAATAGCTGCAGCAGCTGTTGATGCTCTTGGAAGGCACCATCTTCTCTCAATCTGTGGTTTCACCAGTGCATTACCAAGCTGCTCCAGGAAAATCCTCCTGCGGCTCAGTTTTCCCCTGTTCCAGTCCTTGTTTATTTCACACCATATCACAAACGCATTGTATGCACTCACATCAATGATGTGGAAGAAGATGACAAGGGGCCAACGGGCAGTCATGCGTCGACAGCTGTATGTGGCTGTGACCTTGTCCAGGTTGTCCACCCCTCCCTTTGTCTCATTGTAGTCCAGCACCATTTGTGGTTTTTTGTCTTCTCTGCTGCTCAGGGCATCATCTTTGTGCATGGTGCTAAGCAGCAGGACATTTTTCCCTTTCTTGGGGCAATAGGAGACCACAGTTGCTTTATCAGTGAAGGCAAACACTGAAGATGTTACCTTCCTGTTCTTGACAGCAAGAAGTTCAGAGGGAAGCTCTGGTTTATTTTTTCTCACTGTCCCCAACATCGTTACCTTCCTTTTCAGCAGTTCCTCACCCAGGGCATAAGATGTGAACAAATTATCACATGTAATATTATGCCCATGCAGTCCTTCAGCCATATCAAGCACAACCCTTGTGCCCTGATTTTTTTCCGGTGCTTCGCCAGGAGATTTGCCTGTGTAAACCTGCATATTCCATGCAAAGCTGGACTGTGCATCACATGCTTCCCATATTTTGATGCCATATTTGGCAGGTTTGCTTGGCATATATTGTCGGAATGGACAGCGCCCACGAAACGCAACCAAGCACTCATCGACAGTCACGTGGGGGCCTGGATTGTAAAGCAGGGGTAAACGCTGCACCCACTTGTCCCACACATCCCTTATTGCCGCAAGTTTGTCACGTTCGCGTCGGCCGTGCCTTGTTTGTTTGTCATCAAAGCGTATGACACGGGACAAAACTTGGAATGTCTTCAGAGACATGGTGGCTGGAAATATTGCCCTTCCAGTCTCAGCATTCCAAAGGCTTGCTGTTGCTTCACCTTTTGATTTATAAACTCCCGCCAAAATGAGCAAGCCAATGTAGGCTTCCAAGTCGACTACATCCAAGTCTTTCCACCTGTCCCCATACACACGCTTCCCCTCTAAATTTGTCATCCCAAGTACAATATTCTCAATCGATGGTGTTATGAAGAGCTCTAATGATGACTTGATGTCTTCAACATGGCTGATTGCATATCTGGTGGGGCCTGGAACCATTTTGATAATATTAGTAGCGCTAAGTCTACCTTGCTGTCTAAGTGGGGAAAGGGACCATATTATCTTTCCATTTTTGGAAAGGATCGTGTCTGCTGGTGGTTGAGAAGCAACAGGAGGGTCAACACTCTCATTCTCATCAGATGAGAATGCCTCAAAATCAGGGTCCTCCTCAACACAATCCTCTGTCTCAGAAACATTCTCCTCTATGTCACTTTCACTGTCAAAGAGCTGTTCCAAAACGTCATTGACAGTAAACCTTTTCCCAGAAGACATTTTCAAATGAGAGAGCGTGCAGATTGCAGTGTACACAGAGCACAAAGAAGAATGATGTGGATAGAGGGCTGCAATGCAAGCTTTTATATGTTTGCTCCTCCCTTATTTTGCATGAACTACCAATGTCCTTGCAGGCACAGAGCGGGAAAGTCTCCCCCCCCCAGAGCGGGAAAGTTTCCCCCCATTATGTATCAACTCAAAAGTATCAACTCTGCACCTGCAGGTGTGGGGATGTTAGGTCACACACACAGACAGACAAGTTTTACACAGCTAAAACAGCTTGGGGTCAAATTGACCCCAGAGGAACACCGATGCGTGGAATATGCGTTCAGCACATTGAAAAAATATTATCATGATAATTTTACGCTTAATCAGTTGTCCCCATCAAATTAGGAAAAGTCATGAAATATGGAGCAAAAAAAAAAAAGCCAACTATTGTTTTTTGAATGATAAACATTGATTGGGGTCAAATTGACCCCAAGGATAATAGGAGGGTTAAAGAAGAAATAATCAGGACTTTGATTTTCAAAAGCTGTGCTGACAACTTTTGCCCAGAAACTGAGGAGAAAATAAGCTGCAGGTAGTTCAGAGTGTGATTAACAAAGTTGGACATGTGTGGTTATTCAGAGAAATTTGAATAGATGTTAGTTTACAAAACCTGTTTCACGTTCTCCTCATTCAGTATACTTAGGAGCTATTGGAAACTGTGAATGAGCATAATATATTTTCTTGCAAACAGAGGAAATGTCATTCATGTTCACTTTTTTTTCTTGTCGATTAGGACGCCAACAGCTTATTTTTTAGCGACTTGAAAAAGTGAACGTATTGAAACTACTTAACAAAGCAGGAAAAGGACATCATATCACTTGAATAATGGCTGCATTCAGTTCAGGTGGGCCTAAGGGCTCTTACATCGTCCACGCTCGAGCAATAAAATGGCACACTGTGACACAGAGAGGAATAGTCTGACACAATTAATGTAACCCAAAGCACAAGTGTGTGTTACTCTGTCATTCAGCTGCTGTCACCATGGTTACAGCTTGTTTTATTACCCTGGTTAAACATCTGTGGCCACCCTGTAGTGGTAATGGACAGCTTTTCAAAATTTTTTGCCTGGACCAACCCAGTCTAATGTGTCTGGTACTAATATAGTCCCAACCAGCTTGCATATCCACCACCAAATCTAGTCACCTTTCCCAAATACAAACCTGTATATAAAGTATTATTATTATTATTTATTTATTTATTTTATTTTTTTAGTAATACAATAAAGTTTGTAATACAGTTATAAGGAAATAATTAAATGTCTTTTACTCAGATATGGCTGAAATGTGAAAGTGGCTTGACAAATTTAGGCTCCTGCCTGTCTTAGCATCAGGATAGGATGCATCATCATGATGTTGTTTATCAGGAAAATTTAAACAATTTGTAAATATCTGGACGAACACACATCTGCTGCTGTATTTCTTAAAGGATATGAGTAACACAGCTGTCAGTCCTTGCTGATGTTGTCAAAGTAATTTTGTTCATAATCCTTTTATAGAAATAGGTAAAATTTGAGGGAGGAAAAAAAAAAAAAAACACGATCCAATGGGAAGTTGAGCAGTGATGAGCAGAGAACTGTGCTCAAACCAGCACAAAATGATTTCGCTCAAGCCTCCACTCATCAGCACTCTGTGAGAGGTTGGCTAATTCAGCCAGCATGAGGAAGCAAGACATCTTGATTAACATATCTCACCAAATTCAAGGTCCTGTGCTGCAGGCATGTTTTCGAAGTAAAGTATATACATAATTCTGTTAGTTCATGCTTGCCACACATGAACATGCAAACTGAAGAAGCCCAAAGCTCCACAGTGTGAAGATAAAAATCTGTCTGACTACAGTTAGACTTCAACATTGCTTCTTTTGTTCCTCCAGCTGCATCGGCACTGCCAAAGAGATGCAGCACTCAGTGAACCAGCAGCCATATTTCTTTTTCATCAAAGCCCACACACACACACACACACACACACACTTACATTCACAAACAGAGACAAATTAACTTTTTATTCTTGATGTAAATTGAAGCAGCAATTAATTTATAAATGAAAAACCATCACTCTCTAATTATTTCTTGTTTAGTTGGATGTCTGCTTTCTCCTGCCTTACCTTCTTCACAAAGAGAATATTGCAGGAAATCAACTTAAACTGAATTGATTTTGAATTTGAGCTCCTGCTGCCACACACACACACACACACACACTCCAAAAAGTACTGTATATCTCTTTAGTACAAATGTTGTCACGCTACTAAATTGCCCCCTACAGGCCAAAGCAGCCACAGCATCTTCAGTAAAGGAAGTAGTGTGTGTCCCAGCAGTTTGACTAACCGTACAGTAACAGAGCCCGAGGGGTCTCAGCCAAATCCATTCCAGTGGAATTATGAATATTAAATACTGTCGAAGCTTGAGACGTTCCCATACCCGCCCTCCCTCCTTTTGTTTGCGAACTGGGCTGTATCAGTCCTCCTGGTTTATTCTCGCCTCTAATTATCCTCACAGACTGCAAAAAGAGTGGGAGACACTCATTCAGTTCTTTTGTTTAATTACGTCTGAAGACAAGGAAGGAGAGGGGAGGGCACACACTAAAGAAGAAGGCTTTTGACTTCCCATGGCTTCCCAATTTGCATGCGGAACACACTCAGTCTGAATCAGGCCTATGCCACTTCTTTTTTTTTTTTGTTGAATCCATTTTATTGGATAATGAAATTTGTCAGTGTCCTGCAGAAACCTCACATCTAAAATTACACCTGGCGGTTTAAGGTCATGAGCAGTTCCACAGCTAAACTGCTGTGGTGCTGCCTTGACAGGCATGTCGTGGGGGGGAACCCAACCAGCAATACGTATTTACACATCTTAATTATGGTCAAATAGAGTGATTTCATCAGTATGGTCAAGCACAAATGATGGATTCACAGTAGGCAATACTTTAGGTATAACAAGCTGAAATAAATCAAGTAAGGTCTTTTGGGTCTTACTATTTCCTCTGGCATGTTTACCTTGTAAAACAGAGAGCAGAGCAATGAGAGAAAATGATGGTGGAGACCTTACACCCCTAAGCCACCAGGACAGTCCAACTTGTGGCTGATATGTTGGTACTTGGTACTGGTCACTGACGGGAGGGCACAGCTTCAGCTTGTTGGATTTCACAATATGACATAACCTGAGGTTGCTCCAGTTATGTGCACAGTGTGCGTAGATTTTTGTAGATGGAGACTATTATAATCCATTTCCAATGGCCACATTAGAGACATACACAATATTATGATTAATCACACTGACTCCTAGACTATTAAGACCTTAAGAAAAAGCCTTGATATAAATTTGAAAATTGTAATTCTGCATTGCCAACGAGATCCCATCCACTATGGTGCTCAGTGAATTAGCAAAACATTAGACACAAGCCAGAGACAAACCCCACTGCATACCCAGAAAATTACTTCAGTCCAACAAATATTTATCTGAGCTCCAGCATGAGTACATGCCAGAGCTTGGCTGATATTCAAAAAGCCACAAGCATGTTGCTTAATTATATACAAAAGATGACAGGATGTGAGATCCTGTGCAATTTTGTAGGTAAACAAGATTTTTTTCTATTTCTGCTGCACACATAAAGAACATGATCATAACATGCCTAACAGGTATCTGCGTTTTGATGTCAGGTTCTGCACATCTCAAGAAGTTCCATGTAGTTTATGGATATAAAGCTTGTGTGATCCATATGTAGATCAACTTTCCAAACAGCATCACGTACCGCGTCAGGTGGGTCAATGGATAGTTTATTTCTCATTCATTAATTTATTTACATTTTTTTACGCTAACAAGACCATGAATAATAGTCAATCCGGTCAATAGCTGGCGCCAGTATGTAATTATCGTATTTTTACAACAATTTCTGCATAATGAAGATGCTGTAGGGTCACAAACTGTAAGTGTTATAATAATCCTTGTCATTATCCCTTCTGCAGGGGTTATACTGTATAGTGCTAGCTTAAAAAGATATTTTTTTTCTTTCAGGGTTAAATGTGACCTACATAAATTCATTCATTCGTCTTCAACCACTTTATCCATTTCCATTTCGAAGGGCTGCTGGAGCCAATCATAGCTCACATTAGGTGGACAGGTCGTCAGTCCATCATAGGGCCATCACACGGACAAACAACCACCCACACTCGAATTCACACCTATGGTCAATTTAGAATCCCCAGATAACCTAGACCTGCATGTCTTTGGATAGTACAGATTTTGTCTGTGCAATCTATTGCTTGGAAAATTGCATTATGTTTGCATTCAGCCTGATTTATATATTATATGGATTATGTGCTGTATCATGAGAAAACTGTACAATTTTAGGTAAACAATACAAAGATGTATCTGTATCTGGCCTAATGACTTGCGACAAGCCAAAAATGTTCCCTGCCTCAACATAATTTTAGTCTCTTTTTGATAAGAGCTCCCCAAAATCTGGCCATGGACGGAATACTCTAACTCTGAGCAAGTTTGTCATTGATGCAAACTTCTGGGGGCAGTGCTTCCACTTCTCCTGTTTTGAAATGAAAAGGAAATAATAAGAAAGCCTTCACTTGCAGCTGTTTGAACAAGGAGACAGATTTGGTCGAAATCAAACTTTTCTACAAAGGAATCTTGTTTTCCCAAAGGGGCAGATGTAACAATACAGAGTCAGTAATAAGAGTTTCTGCTCTGAATCAAGCTGTGTTGAGTCATGTTAAGTGTGAGGAACTGCTGTCAATCATGACAAATAGGTCTGTGGTCTTAGCATGATTAAAGAAGCCCCTGCAGTGATGAAATCAAATTCCTCCTGTCAAATTGATTGTGTCTGTCCCTGTAAGAAAATGCACATTCAAAAGCTTTTACACATTGACTTTATGTATTTCTCTGAAACTTCCTTTATTCACCCTGCGAAGGGTATATTTTGAGATTTATTTATTTTTTTAAAGAAGCTTTGTAGTTCTTTCCTCAAATATATTAAGGGGCTCCATGCAATGTCGCTGTGTCCACATTGGCACTTGTGTAGCGCAATTAAACTCCCACTGTATACCCAGTGCCTCAGCCCAAATCTGTGTTATGTTATTTCCACGTTTGCATTTCTGGTGCACACAGAAAACCATCTGGGGTGTCAGCCAACGCCACTCGTGGAAGTGTATGAGCCTGACTCAGGCAAAGGCCTCAGGCATACATTTTATTCTACCCTCATATTAGTTTGCCATTGGATTAGATTGTGTGTGTGTGTATGGTGCATTGGCCTCTGCGTGTTGTTGCTGTTGTGATATGTTGAATATTGCGAGTATAATTGTTTTTTGCTTGGAAGAGCACCTTCTGATCCAGGCTGCGTTGACTACAGAGTGGGATAACACTTGCTGTTGCTTCAAAAGACCAATTCCTTCCTAATATTTTAAGTGCTTCTTTCACTTATGTGACATTCTATTCAGAGCTTTTGAAGTCAAAACTGGGAGGGCGCTGTAGTTGGTATGGCGATACCCATGTTCAGCAAAGATAAATTAGACTGCTATAAAACGTATGTTTTCGCAAGATGAGCACAAGCAAATGCTCCACTGAAAATCCTACAGTACAGGTAAACCACACTCGACACATCCGGAGACTGAATGGGAAGTTTCTTCTTGCTGAATGCGTTCCATTCACCTGAGGACTGAGACCTGCTGAGGCATCCCAGACACCATTTTATTCAGGTTGTGCCATACTTGCACTGAAGAGGGAGATACGGGGATTAAAAAAAAAAAAAAAAAACTTTACACATGCTGCCAAAGTTAATCTTGCAATAAAATAGCTGTGACAGTAAAACCTATTATTCCAAAGAAAGGATGTCACAGCTGCATAACAGACGACAGTCATTTGATTGAAGGTATGTTTCCAAACATCTGGGCCATTAATAAAAATTGAAAGAATGCAAAGCCAAAAAGGAAAAAATAAAAGTGCTTATCGACTGATGCAATTTAGGTTTATACCGATGGATGAACATCTCTGTGGTTAATGATCATTCCGATCCCATGTACCTTATAACTTTGCCAAAGACAAGATTATTGTAATTGATATTGTGCTACTGTATCAAGGAAAATTTGCTCCACCACAGTTTCACGTATATGACGGCAGCATTTAACCAATGCTTTCAAACCCCAAACAGCTCAGAGTGCTATGACAACCACGATATAAGGTCGGACACTATTAGTGACAGATAATGCTCAGTCCCTTTCATATAATTACTGAAAGGAATGATTGAATGACAAATAGCTGCACTTCCACAGCAACTATGTTTGTTAAAGCTAAATCTTATGTATGTAATATGAGGCTCATGGGTTTCATGGGCTTATCTTTGAGCATAGAAAGTTAAGAAGTCGAGGCGTAAAGGTGGCTGTATTTACATCCCTTACAACAGGCATCCACGCAGCAGAACTCACCAACCTCACACACGTGGAGTACACAATTGCCTCGAGAGGCCCAGGTCCATACCACTATGCTGATTTGTTTGATAGCAGAACTCTGGCTGATATTTCTGAGGGTTTCTGTGCAACATCAACAACCGAGGGATGAATATTTCATGCTCTTCCTGTCTGCCATCAGAATTGCGATGAGCAGTGTGGGTCCACAGAGCTCTGTTACACTGTAAAGATCAAACTTTGTCATGTCTGCGCAGTCTGAGCCATTCTTAGACTCGTGGACCTCACTGTTGCAAAGCGATCACTCCAAACAACACGACCTGGTCTCACCGGTTCTTCCTGCCCACTCCGAGCCGTGACAGCCAGCATTCTAACAGGATACTGTACGTGTCTGCATGTGGGAGTGATTGCTCAGTGTGTCAGTGCGATGGGAATCTAAGCAAAGACATGACAGGAATGGAGTACATTTTTCTTAATTTTTCATTTGTCGAATTGTTTATTTCATCCTTTTGTCGCTTTAACTGCAGTACGGAACTTTTTCTGCAAGGTCAAACTGGCTTACATTATAGGACCCAGATGGGCGACATGGGGGACTGTAAAGACTTAAAAAGAGCTTGAGTTTCCACTCATTGCCTTGCACAGAAATGGACTGCGGCAGCAGTTGGTCACACAACATGGCAGCTGCCGATGTCCGTTCACCCTGCTTTAATCCCAAACTGGTCAACCAAGCATGTGGCAGCAGTTAAATATAGAAATGGAAATTGTCTCCTACCAAAACTGGACACAGACACCAAAACAACACAACTGTGAAAATATATTACCATCTGAATTTAATTTATGTGCTTCCATAAGGTTAGGGTTAGGTACACAACCGAGCCCATCAGAGCTTTATAGGTGGGTCGAAGAATTTAGAAGTCGTCTTTCAGTAACATACATCGCTTTCATTCAAACGTTTATTGATACTGCGATGGCCATTGAGATACTCTGACACTCTATTTTCTATTTTACTCTCAAACTACAGTATACACTCGCAATATGTCAGCAGATCTACAGAAGACCTACGGATCTGATGAAATGTCTCGGATGACCCCGAACTCTTTCCACATGTTCATAATCCAGTTTGCAGTTATTGACCTTTGCCTTTGCGTGACTTCCAACTGTTCATGATCACCAACAGCCCAGCAGTGGTTGGGATGAGTTGTATATATGTACCATTTGAGATCCCAGCCCTTTACTGTTTACTCATGAATGCATTTATTTATTTAAACTGTAAATTTTGTCAGTCCATCCCTGACTCTGCAGCCTCTGAAATTTTTCACCGTTAAAGCTGATGAATAGTCATGGTCAATCCTATGTGCTGGTGAGTGGGGTGCTCCCTGAATGCCTTCTGGTAATAGGTATGATCTAGAATGATCTGATTTGCTGTTATGTTGTGCTGTATACATAGATGTTGGCTTTCTGAATCCTTGTTGAACATTTGAGAAACTCTCCATATGTTTCACATTTCATTTGGCTTACATGGAGACATCACGCATGGCAGCAGAGTGCGCAAGGGAGATGTCGGGAGTAACTAGAATATATAAATTCACAAGTTCTCCATTCTTCTGGCTAAAGCGTATGTGCACATAAATACACAGTATGGTAAAAATAAGCCGGAGATAGCCTTTGGAAGTACCCTACAGTCTGTTTTGATCAGCACGCCATTATGACAGTGAAGTAAGCGTGTGGTGGACTTTAACACTACAGTTGCTGTCGGCCCCTTTACCCAGAATCAACCCCTTTAGAAGCACCATGCTCTTCTTTGGGAAACTCTCTGAAGAGCTAAGCAGCCCGCAGGTCGGTCGAGCTGGTCTTTTCCCAGGTACACAGGGCAGAACTAATTTTCTTTCCTTTTTATGGTAATACATCAATTTACAAATACATGGCCCCATGCTTTCATCGCAGCAAGAGGGATGTGAGGAACTCATCACCTTCAAGAAAAGGGAAATGTTAGGGATGAAGCAACAAGCCTACACTGATACAAGTCTAATCCTGACCCCGGACAGGACATCAATGTCTTGCAATAGTTTCTTGGTGCAACATGAAGGCCTACACTTTGTGTTCATCTAATCTCAGCGGTTAACTAGAATGATTAACTGCCTCCTCACACCACTGTACCAGTTTCTGAACGAGCTCACAGCAGAGCCACAGATTGGACCAAAGCTGGGAGAAGATGGAAATGGAAATGAGCAAAGCAGCAGCCAAAATACATGCCTAAGCAGCAGTTTTTTTTTTTTCCTAAATTAGTACTTGAGTGTGACTTGTTTGATAGGTGCGTGGAGTTGATTCTTATGCTGTTGCATGAGCAGATATTTACGGTGTCCTCAGTTGTTTTTTTTTTTTTAATTATCGTCTCCTAAATTTGAAAGCTTCTTCCATCCCACTCTCACTTATTGATACTTCAAACTGCATTTACGACATCTTCTTCCATCAGAATATTTATTTTTACCCCATGAGATCTTTTCTTTCCCACTTCTTGTTTATTAAACCTCGCCAAGATGGGATCATATCTTTAGATTTTGACCGGGACTCCCATATTAACCTTCATTCCTGCCTAGTGCCTGCCCACACTAGTGTAGTGTGATATTACGCTATGTGCGTTGCAATGCAATTTCCATGAATAAATACAGCATAAAGCTGGCGTGTAATGACCCATGAAAATGCTGTAGGCATCAGTCGGTGGTGAGATATGCAGGAAGTCAGAGGGTGTTGAATAATTAAGCTCAATTATCAGGTATGCAAATGAGCAGGGATGAATATTTAATGTATCCCCATATGATACATGAAATAAGACTAATAGATGGAACTATAAGTATCTTTGCAAGGTCAGTACTTACAAATAGACTTTTGATCCAATTTGTCTTAATATGTATTCAAAGGCGCCTTAGATCCCTCTGTGTCTGGAGATGATATTGCATAGCACATTGGCTGTACAGGTCCCTGGTATACATTAGGTCAAAGATAAGCCCTTTAAATCAAAGACAGCAAGCTGAAATAACATTCAAAAGTGCCATGAGTGCAACATCGGTTATGTATTAACATAACATGGTGCTATCAGTGTACAGCATTTACCTGACTTAGGAGTTTGGATATTTCTTTTGCTTTCTGACGCTGACACAGAACTATAAACAAGATGGTGTGGCATTCTAGAGGGGAGAGAAAATAGTTTTGCTTTTACTTACATTTTAGCATGCCACGGATAAATTCTGTGGTCGTCGTAATGGGTATAGGATGGTCCCAATTGCAGCACAAACCACATCAATATATACTTTACAGTCTTTATTAAATACCAAGTCCAAATAGTGGCAGCACAGAATTCCACAGTTCAGGGGAGTACGGGTCCTAGGGGAATTGGACCCCAATCTTCCGTTCCCCCGGCAAACACGCAACCCACAAGGCTGCAGTACTGGCAACAGTCCAACAGTCCTGATCTCCGCTAAGAGCAGCCATAAGCACATATATGGGGGTACTGGAACGGGGACAAAAGGGAAACTCACTGTCAGAGGGCTGTAGGCAGGGTGTTGTGGACTGAGTTGCGTCAACAGCAGGTAAACTGGCAACAGAGCAGACACAATCAGAGGAGATGGCAGAGCAGGAATTGGTGGAACGCCTCTCAGACACAGGCAGACAGAAAATCGGCAGGCAAAACTCAGAGTCAGGGACAGAGGGGGGATGGGTTTACCGGGGCAGAGACGACGAGCGATGGTCAGAGAAAAGCCGATCCAGAACCAGGAAGGCAGTCCGCAAATGAGTGCTGGAGAGTCAGGCATAATACGAGAACAATCTGGCCATGAGAATCTTTGATATTTCAAGAGTGCTGCATCCCTCTGAAAGACTTTTTAAAATTGTTGACTTTTCAGAGTCAGTTAGATCTCTTTTTTAATAAGCATTCAAGTTTATACAGCTTGGAGTTGGAAATTATGGATAAAATGATAAAATTATGGATAAAATGATGATATGGTCAAAATAACCACTTGCCTAATAATTGTGCACACAGTGTATATCTGGAGTTGACTGTTGATGAGGAGCAGGTGAGGAAGGCGGAGCAGACAGGTGAGCGGAGGTGAGAAGAGAAAGCTGGCAGGATACCGGAATGGATCATGACAGGTTGTATCCCAAAAGTAAAACTAAAGTAAACAACCCGTGCCTCACCAGGTGAGAGGTTTGTCATTTACTGCTTGTGGGCCCATTCAAGTTGCCAAATCATTATATTTTTTTGAAATCAACTCACTCAACAGAATCTCGGGAAATTTAGAAAAAGTCAACTGGCCATTTTACTGTCATCGCCAGTTGTGGCCACAGGCACTGCTATTCAGTAAAAGTTGTCGTTTGTCTCTCAACACCCAAATAAATGAATTTTGTTTATGTTTATTTATTTTTGTGTCTTTGTCTCTGCCTGTTTGGGATTTGCCTGTCGTCAGCTTTCTACTTCTCAAAGACAAACTGGATTTGGCTCTAATTGACCGCAACCCTTCACAAAAAACTTTCACTGATTGTTACATTACTGCTACAAGTGCTACATTATTATCAGTCAGTCCTATACGATATAAATTCACCATTATTGATATAGCAGTCCTCTTCTTCTATTTACTTGCCCTGTGGAGACTGGAATGGTAATGATAAGATGATGCTGACTGTAATCCCGCTGTTAAACCTTATTTACCTCCAGAGTCCTCCTCTGGAGCCAGCCATCACTTCTTCCCATTCTCCACCTCTTTCCCTTGTCCTCCCAGTATTTCACAGAATCTGCAGCCATTTTAAGCCATTTAGGACCCAACTTCTCACAGGGAAGCTTGTAATAAGTGAGCAAGTTAGAATTTATCTCTCACCTGAGGGTTTATCCTGCCAAACAGATAGTATCTCAACGCACCCCAAAGATTCGAGATGACATCCTGAATTTTTATATTTTTCTTAAACTCTTATCATAATATGGGTAAAAGTATCACTGCAGTATATCTACAGACTCGTGAAATGGGGCTACTAGTCATCATTACAGAAAGGTACTTGGAACTGCTTCACCTCAAACTTATTAAAATGCTTTCCACCACAGGTTAGGCCATTAAATTCCCTTGTTAATCCCATACTGCAATCCTCCCCTCCATCCTTCCCTACTCCATACATATGCTCCTCAGACCGACCCTAGAGGGTGTATAATAAGAATCAGTTTTGACTGCAGGGGTCCCATAATGCTCTTTTCTTTCTACCCACAACCTGGCACTGTGGATTCTCTCCAAGGTTTTAATCTCTTATTACCCCTCTTTTCTGCAGCCCACCCCCTCCTCGAACTGACTATCTCTCTGTCCTGCTTTCCCTTGAGGTTTTTTAACCTCCATCCTCTCTGCTCCCTGCAGTCCGTGTTGCCCCCTTTCTGAATTTCTTCGAAGTCTTGTTTCCTTTCCTACTTCCTCTCCCGGTGTGCACATCCTCCATATGTTGCCATTTCCCAGATGAACATATCTCAGAACCCTTGGAGGCTGGAAGAGAAGATGAAATGCTCAGTAATTCCTGGTCACAGTGGGAAGGAGCAAAATATCTCATACCGTCACACAAAAGGCATCACTTCTCTGTCTTCTCACCTTCTTTCCATCTTTTTTTCAAGCTCTCATCGAAGGTGCTCCAACCTTCAGACACTTACCTTACGCCCACCTTTTCCTGTCCAAGGAGTGATTGCATCTGTATGCCATGAGCAGGAGAGCATGGGCACTGGATAGGTATGGAAAAAAGAAGATAAAGTGGAGGGGGGTGGTAAACAAGAAACAAAAAGACATGCAGAGAACCGAAAAGAGGGAGAGGAAAAGCAAAAAAGTAGCTCAGTGATTGGACAAGAAGGGAGAGAATGGAAAGATGAGGCCTGGAAGTTGGAAAGGAGAAGAAAGATAAGTGGAGAGAAAGAGCCAGAAAAAGGAATGAAGAGGGCCAGAGGAGGTGAGCGGAGGAGTTTGGAGAGACAGCAGTGGCTCTGAACCCATAAGTAGGCCAATGGAAATTTCTGAGAAATTGATTAGCATTCAAACAGACACAGTAGGCTGCAGGGGGTGGGGGCTTGGAGGGGATGGGTGTGGGATGGGGGTGGATGAATATTTATCAGAAAATGTCTTCCCATGGCTGGCAAACAGAGACACACCCAAAGGCTGTGCAAAGAAAAGGAAAGAGACCCATACAGATGGGAAAGAGGCGGCAGAACTGAGCTCCAGAAGCACTGAGAGACAGAAACTCAGCGAAAAAAGACAAAAGTTCGAAACAGAGAGGACAGATGAGTATGAGCAAGAGAACGACTGACAGAGTGAAGGGTAGAGCAGGGGCTCTGTTGACACATCTATAGGCTGCGCCCTGCTACCATTGCACTTTTATGGGAATACTGTAGAGATCCAAGCTCCAAGTCACTTGAGTGTAGACAATGTCTCATGGCGTAGCCCATGCCTGTGCATATATGTGTGCTTATTACTTTCACCTTGCCCAGGGATGTTTTGTTGTATTTTTTTCTCAGCAGTATCCCTGGGGCGTGTCCTTGCATTAATTAGCAGGATTCAGCCGCTCATGGCTTGATGGCCAGAACCAGAGCATAACAGCACACATAGCTTTATCCTAATCTCTGCTCTTGCTCTGACATTACCTCTTTTATTATATATATATATATATATATATATATATAGAGAGAGAGAGAGAGAGATGCACATTTGAAAAACTAATAACTTTTCATAATGTATTTAAAATATATGTATTTGCTAGGCCAGATAAACAAAGGAAACGCTACAGTGAGATCTCCAAATGAGCCATTTATCTCAATTTTCCCTGATACTTTCCTTCACTGTGTGAGAAATGCAGCAATTTGGTCTTATTTGCTTTTTTATTTTTGCACTGAAATTGGTTTATTATTTCCTTTTGATCCCCTGCAGTCTTTTCATACAATCTCACTCCCCCAACACTTCATTTTCTGATCCAAAAGTTGAAGTTCAAAATTTCAAAACTCTTTGTGAAATAGTTCTTGAATAGTTCTCTACATGATACTTTTTTTTGTTTTAAGATCTCGAAGTTATCCAATATTTTATCATCATTATATCGCCAAATGGAACAAAGTTAGTCAAAATGTCCCCAGTGACACTGTTATAATAACATTTTTGCCATTATATAGTTTACATCGGATTCAATTTATCAGCGGACAACTCAGCGCTTCTTACAAATTTACATCAATATATTATGCCAAGGGTCAAAGTCACAAATCAAGGTTTAATTTTATTCTCATAATAACATCTCACAGAGACGCGGATGAATGACAGCATATATTCCAATTCATCCAACTGAACAAAAAAAAAAAAAAAAATGAGACTGATAAAAGATAACAACAGTTAGACCAGACCAAGAATAGTAGCTTGGATTCACGGCAATGAATTTGAAATTAATGAAGCACAATGGTGTTTCCGTAGGAGATACTGGATAATGATTCTGGCCTGCTGTTGCTGTTATACCAATATACTGAGTATATTTTAAATTCAGTAATTGTCAGGTGCATCTGATTTGCAGTTGCTTACTCATTAATCCTCAGGCTAATGACACTTAACACTGCATGCAGGTGAAACCATGTGTTCCACTGCGCTGGAAGGTTATCCCCAGATAATTTTCTTTTCTTTTAATTTGATTTTTAAGACAGAGCACTTTGGAGTGCTTTAACAAAGCGCTGTGCAACATATGCGAAAATTCAAACCTTCACTGTTTTCTGTCGCTTCACTTGAGAGTATTGAGGTTAATGAGGCCAAATACTTCCCACTGCTGAGCTTACTTTGAAGGCTTTGCCGTGTTAGCATTTCTGCTGCTGCTTTCTGATAAATATTAGCATCAGCAGATTAGCATACTTCAATGTCAGCATGCTGTTGTTTTTCCAGTAATGACTTGACCATCTTGGTTTTGCACAATAACATACTAACATTTTCTAATGAGGCTTAAAATGTCATTATTGTTAGTCTTTTTTTTAGTAGGTTTGTGGTCATGAATAGTGATATGAAAAGCCATTACTGTTTACAACGAGGAGAGCATGGACGTTGTTACAAAATTCCAAGGTTCATTTACTCAGTAGTGATAAGATAAGAATCAAACATTAAATGAAATTGAAAAAAAAAAAAAAAATCAATTTTTTATTTTTTTAAGAGCCTGACTTTTCACCTCTGGAATAAGTGCAAGCAAAATTTTTGTACCAATCCATCTAATATTTTGGTCAGAACTGAGGTGGTACACGGATCAACTGAGACATTATCAGTTCACTCAGACTCAGAAAAAAACTTTTTTTATTTCCAAAAGGCAAATTGGTTCCCACAGTCCACCAAACTCCCATGGGTACAGGTAGAGAACTTGGTGCATAGTAAAGTTCTGGGTTAAAAATAAATCCACTATCAATTATTGGGACATTTTTCACAATCCCTCCAGCCTCTGCTCTACAGTCAGCAGCGTTTTCTCCTGTGAACTAGACTTTGGTTTCACATACCCGGGAAATGACTGAGCTGACGGGCTCTTTGCCACTAAGAATCTTCTCTGAGGAATTTGTAGAAAAGGGGATCACAGACCTTCTTTGGTTATGAACATTCCATATTTATATTTCATCATTTAAAATCAGCATCTCAGTTCATTATTTGCTGGACTGTTGCCGTCTTAGTATGCTGGTCATTCTTAAAGGCTACTCCACGTTTGAAATAAATGATCCTGTCCAGGAATCCATCTTGGGGGCTCCCTATTCTCACATGGATTACAGTACCTTCTTACATGAACTGACAATATGCCGTATTGTACACATTAAAACGGCCTTCTTCTGCACCATTGGTCTAAATGCTTTTGTCTTTTCAAATTATTGTCATTGAGAGGAGGAAACATTGGTTCCCTCATCACATGGAATTGGCTGTCTGATTAAATGAGCTTTCATCATCCACACATCCCTCCCCTCATCTTTGTCAGTGTGTGCGTGTCTGCAGTCAGATCAACTTCCTTATGAAGTCATCCGGTAATGAGGCGAATCACATTAGATGAGTGGATAGGCTTACTAATCGCATAAAGCCTGCTAATTGGATGCATATTGTCATGGCTAACTGTTATAGCATCATAAAGTGGTGGCGCTGACGAGGGCGGCGCCACTCTGAGGTCATAAATAGGCACTAACATGGGAATAAATAGGCGTGACAAATAAGGGAGAGAAAAATCTTCAGGTAGCTCATGTCACACTCTGCCTCGGTCTGTCTCTTTCGCTCTTTGTTCTCTCTTTGTTCCCAATAATAATTTTTTAATCCCAGACTCAAACACACTTCCTGCCTCCTGCTCCCCTCCCCTGCTCACCTGTGGGAATTTCATCAGCCTTTTCTATTTAATTACCTCAAATACGCTGTCAGTCTCACTTGCTCATAACTCAGTTCCCCACATTTGGTCTCAGTGGCTCTGAAGTGAACTGATAAAATCTGATTTGTCTCCATGACCTTTGGAACATAATAGGAACCGATGTTACAGCTGTGCTCAAACTGAAACCCTACGCTGAAATTCGCCCATGCCGCAATCCTTGAGATCTCTTCAACTGACAGGTGCTACCGCTGTAAAGGCAAAGTTTGATGATGAGATATTTCTAAATTTTGCTTTTACCACGTTGTCAAAAACGTCATTGAATGTTATCAGGAACAAGTCAAGACTTTCAAAGACTGTTACATTACAATGCAAACGCGTAAGATACCCGCTCTGAGCAGCACCAGCACCACTCTACCTGGACTCTACCGTCACTCTGTAACAGAAAGTGATGAGATTGGCCACCTGCTCCAGAGCTAGCTGGTTGCTTTTCTTTTTTGCATCGCCATAGCAGTGCGGTGACCAAGCTTTGGCGCTAAACTTGCAATATTTGTTCCAAACTGTTAAATTAACATTTGCTAAGCAGCAATAACAAACCCAAACACGTCATTCTCCATCTTCAGCTTCTTTTTTTTCTTTTTCCTTACCACCAACGCTGAAAGCAATTTCTGCTCAACAGAGCCAGTCATTACACATTTGATATGTATAGGCAGCACAATCTTTTAGCCCCCCTAACGACACTCCTTAGCGGCTCAAGGGATGGCGATGTGGGATGGTTGGTCCACCCCTTTGGTTCTAATTGAAGCTAATAGCTAGTCATCGTCCCTAAGAGGATGCATCATAATAACTTTAGCTATCCTTTCCCCCAGCACTACCAACTAGTCAGAATACCAAGTAGACCAATACTTTAGTTTACGACCGTATACCAGAGTGACTTTATGAGTAAAACATGACACATATAATTGCTCAGCGGTGGATGCTGTATTGATTTTTTCAAGAAGTCTCATTGGAAAACCAAGCTAGTAAAACTGGAAGGAGTGAAGGAGTGTCTTGTGAAGAGACCAAATCGGAATGTATTTAAAATATTCACCATTCCTCCGCGAGAAATCAAGAAAAACCCTGTGGCCTCTTGTCTTTTTTTCTGCTCAGGGTATCACCAAAGCCTCAGTGACCAGCATACCAGACTCCTCTTTAGTAACATTAACAGGTTATTTTATGAAAAATAACACTCCAAAATAAACATACAAGCTACAAGTAAAGTAAAACTTGAGGCCAGTCTCACGCGACCAATAGTTTAGATGAAAATTAAGGTGGATGTTAGTGTAATGATGCAGTTGGTGCATGAAACATCTGCTGTCAAAATTAATTTACAGTGTGTTTTAATGATTCTTCTATGCAGTAAGTAGTATTGCCTCACTGCATCAACATTCACGTTGTCCAACCTTAATTTTATTCACTTTATTTTTGAAAGCTATTTGATTCAAACGTTATCAGCAAATCTGCCTTCCTTGAGATGGTAACTCCTGTTATTCCTGACACAAAGAACCACCGGGACTGTTAAAACATATATCCTTGCACCCTTAGTTGTTTTACATTTATTTGCCTTTATTCACATAAGTTTGTCCTGTTCACCCTACAGAGACATTACTCATTTAAAACAAAACAAAGCAAAATCCCAATCCCAGTCAACAATGCAACATTATTATAATTCTTTTTTTTTTTTATTGTGTAATATTAGTATAGGCCTATACTTTTACTGCACGTGTGTGCGTCTATGCAGAAAAAGAAATCTTTACCATGGGTGTGTCACAGTGGGTAGTAATAAAAGAGGTCCATCATTTCAACACTACTTCTCTAATTGCTTAGCAAGTATCCATGGGATGTCCGTCTGCTAATTGTGTCCTGCAGCTCTGGAACATTGATTTAGGCTCAGTAACTACATGAGAACACTATATACTCAAGGCATTACACCTCTGGACACACATTTTCTCCAAAACCATTACAAATGATGCCATTATATCATCTGCAAATATAGTGTGGACTGAGTCTATATAATAATTAACTGTTGCACATTGTATCTGCAGAAAAGCTGAACTCAGGTGATATGTTTTCCAGCCTCTCTGGGATTCCAAAAAATAAACAAGATCAAATGGTTTTCACAAGCATGCAATAGTGTACATTAGGAAATGTATAGAATTATTAGTCTTCCTGTCATGAAAAATGAATGAAAAAACTAATCCAGTTTCATGATACCTAAGTTCACCCAGCTGTGTTTTCAATCAGGCGTTGGAGGCTTGTAGGAGACTCATGTCACTCCGGACAGCTGTGTATACAGCTTCATCTGTCAAAATTCAAGACAATCGCATTCAGAAGTAGTTCAAGTTGGATGTTTCGGATGTTTTCTGATGACATCAGCTGAGGCATCTGGGAGCAAGCATTGCAAGAACTCCACTGTTTTACAGCCAGACGTTATTACTCCATTCACTATGTAGATTTCCGTTTTCTATTCAATTGGCACAGTGGAAGTTTCTTTGTAACATTAGTCCCATTAACGAGTGTTGAGTGCATATACTGTAAATAAAGATGGAAATAGCTCCCATGATGCCATGGGGCTTTTGTAGCACCATTTTAAAGCTGAGAGTGCACTACTCTTTTGTCGCCATTTTCCCTTCACTCTACCCTCAACTTCAGAAATGGGCAAAAAGCTGCTACATCTGCATGTCAACCATATATTCACTCAGCTGTTACTTAGTTGCACACCTTAAATTCTGTATACCTAAGAGACTGAATGAATTTGAAATAGATGTGTTATATATAGAAAATGTCATGGGTTAGGGTTAGAAGAAAATTAGCTGTCGAGGCAATAGAACATGTTTACTTCTGCTGTGATGTTGCACACTTTTCCAAGCGAGTATATGGGGACTGCTTGTCAGCTGGAGTCGGGCTCTTGCACATGCCATGATTTTTTAGGTTACGCACTGTATCTCTGAGGTCACATCATCAATTACATTGCTCTCAATCATCTGCTGCATTTTTTTTTTTTTTTTATTGTGCAGGAAGGGGCTGAACATTGAGGATGTGGTTTCTCTATAACTGCTTGGTAGGCTGGAGGAAGTAAAACAGGTCAAAGTACAGCATTCCCAAATCAATGGCACCACAACATGAGTACCTCGATGAAAACAAAGCAGCATTCGAGGCAATTAATTTATTCCCAAAAACATGAGAAAGCAATTGCTTCAATTGCTCTTTAGTGGCAACTTACAAAAATATTGAACTGATCCAAAATGTATTTCTTCTCAAGAACACTAATGTAGACATTGTCAATGGAGAAAGAGAACTAAAATGAAGATTGGTCTCTTATTAATTGGAACGCGGTCCATAAATCAGAGCAGCACACTGACTTACAGAGAAGGGATGGAGCCCTGTGAGATGCTCCCGTTACTTTATGCAGTGTGAGCAGTGTGTTTTATACAGAGGTCGTGGGGCTTTACATAACAGTTGTAAAAGAGTGAAGCTATATGACTGTTTTCTTACACTTAGGTAACAGAATGGAGGTGTGATAAAAATGTCTGTGTTCAAATCTCCTTTCAACTGAAAAGCGAATTAGTGAACTCATATTCACCCAAACTCCATAGCCAGATTAGAATACACAAAAAGTCAATTTGTTGTCACTAGAAGCAGATGTGATGAAGCCTAAAGCAAAAAAAAAAAAAAAAAAAAACTGGAAATACTAAATACTGGCATGTTTTTACATTTTTACATTTCAAAAGACAAGTGCAGAAACCACACAGAGCAACACCTTGCGAAATAATATCAACCGTTTGGTTTGCACGCACACACACACACCCCCCATTTAGGGGATTAATTTGTTAGAAACAGTAGGAATCTGTTGAGATACAAACAAACACAAACAGACCTGATTAGCACATCATGACTAATGATTTTGACAGCTAATTTTGAAACAATGGTGTGTAGCCTCTGTGTGCATGCGTGTTGATGTACATACGTTGATCCAATGATTCCTGTGACTTACAGCTGAGAGATGCACTCAGGCATAGATTTTTGTGATTGATCATCTTGATCAGAATCTGTCAGGAGGGAAGCGGAAGACCTGAAGCTTTGATAAATTACGTGCATGTGATTGCGTGCATGTGCATATGTGTTAATGTACAATGCAAAGTAAGACGGAAGGACAAATGTGCTGCACAGATAAGGCAGTATTGCTACACATTCAGTCACTGGCCGATTTAACCATTATTTGGCATGATAATAGTATAAATGATGGGGAAAAAAAGCAGCAGTTGCAGCAGAAATGTTAACTGAACGTCTGGCCTGTACAGTGTTTTAAACTCTTTGTCCAGATTGCCATTTTCTGCTTGAAAATAAATGGAGAGCTTCCACGGGGGAGCCCAGAAGGTGAGCGGTTTTACAAAAGAGCTGCGGATGATGATTTCTGTGGTACAGCACTTCTCTCAATTCTCTCAAAAGTTGATAGTCACAGGAGCAACTACTTTAAAAGAGCCTTTTTAGTTGACAAATCCTGATAAAATGAAATTTTGTTCAAGCTCCCTAATTGGGTGACCACAGCAACAGCAAAGAAGAGGAAGCAGTGAAGAGCACGGGAGAATTGTGATTGATTATTTTACAGTGAATATGTATCTGGCACAAGCTTTGCTGACTGTGGTCAGTGAGATTTAAAAAAAATTGATTTATTAAATGCTGTAGTTTAGTTAGTAGGATCAAACCCAGCAAGCAGAAGATGTCACACTGTTTTCACTTAAATTAAACGTAGATCTAAAGAACCATCTACAGCATGCAAGGGCAAATACCCGACAAGACACCCATTTTTAACAGATAAATTGAAAATACACCTTCTGAAGCACCCTGAAACATTCCCCCCAGACAGATGCGACCTGCGGACACGGAGTCACCAGTTAGCCCAAACATGACATGTTTGGATGGTGGGAGGAAACCGGACTACGTGGTCACAGCACTGACCATGAACCGCCCATCACAATTAATTCAAGAAGCATATAATGATGCTTCGCATTTATCTAAATGCCATGGGACCTTAAAATCCAATTTTAAATAATGAAAGTAGGAGTTATTATTTAAAAATACAATATGTCAAAATGAAACAATAAAAAAAAAAAATCCGCAAAGGTCTTCTCTTCGTTACAACAGACACAAACAGTCATCAACCAGCACCTGTGTTACAGTTTGTATTACAGCAGAAAATGATTGTGAATCTTCTGGGTGGCTCAGGAGAATAGGTCTCTTTGTGCTGTAGCAATGCCACAGATATGAATATGACTCACAATTCATATTGCATGCAGCACAAGGTTTCATTCCAAGCTTGCAAAAAAACAAAAGATAAAAACTCTAGTCTTTTCGGAAAATAGTAATGAATAAACTGACTAGATACTCATACTGCCTAAATCCATGTAGGGCCACAATACATTCTTCCTCACCAGCAGTGCAGTGGTCTCTGTGCTTATTAAATATTGATAGTGGCCATGAGTACATTAATATATAGTGTGTTTATCACCACAAAGGGATGCACTGAGATGATGTAAGAGGGAAATATGAATTCGGGCTAGTAAACAGTGTAATTTTTAAAGAGGATTTATTTACTTAAAAACAAGCTCACCGCATAACAACATCCCAGCAGCCATATGGTATCATTTCCAAAGAGATCTCATCCTCTGGTTTCATGGATTCAGTCAGTGCTGTCATGATGCAATCGCTTCGACTTATCTACTGAGTCATCTCTGAAAGAATCGTTTAATGAATCTTTAAATTTAAGCTTTGATCGCCTCCATCCCACTTGAATCTTAAAGGATAGATGTTAGAGCTTAATAAAGATGGGTGTGTGTGTGTGTGTGTGTGTGTGTGTGTATGTGCACGTGTGCAATCACCATTTGATCACTATTAGATGTGGTGGCCACACAAATTGGGAACCATTCATCGAGAAGGAGACGTGTGCAGAGGATGTGACCACAGGCTATGACATTTCAGATTTTGAGAGGTGCGCGCTATTAGTTAGCAACAATTGTGTGACAAAGAAGAGTGTTAAAGGATGCAAGGCCCATGAAGGTGTGAAAACAAATACAAAGACAGCATCCATATTCACCAGCACATTGTGTTCTTACTATGCAGGGCATAGTCAATTCAAATACTTGAAAATATCAGTATCGGGAAGTCTATCATGTAGTTATGTGCTAGTTTTGTTTTTTCAGACGGCTTCTCACACAAGCCACCTCAAAGGAATGCAGAGGAATGAAATATCTTCATGTCGAATAAGCATTCAGACTCGACTTCGTGTTTTCAGTCCTCCCACCTCACCTCATCTATAGCTTGGTGCAGTCGGTATTTTATTTCATCTTCTGCAGTAGTGCCTTTGTCCACACAAAGGCAGCCCCAACGCTGCATCCAGACGTACACAAGAGCTCTTCCCTGTCCTTTCACTTCTTTTCATATTACAGTTAGTGACCGTTTTGTAGTGATTGTTTTAAATCCCTTCTTTGTGAGTACTTCAAACAGGCAGAAGTCTGGACCGCGCATTTCTGTCATGTCTTTTGATTTTTTTGCGGTACAGTATGGTAAGTATTCGCCAGTTGAGTCAGGTATGATGGGATTTAGCAACTCGGTAGAATAGTGAAGTCGGTGAATGCATATGTGTGCATTCTTGTCATTCTCTCTTTTCTTTATGTTTCTTTGATGTTTGAATAGAACCAAGTCTCAGCCTTGAGCCTCCTGGTCCCAGAGCTGCATTCATGTGCACTTCCCCAGAATGATGACATTTAGTCTAGAAAGCTTTTATGCAGGTTTATGCAGGTGTGCCTCGTTTGTACTCTTTTTCCCCCTCTTTTGTTTGTTTGAAAGCAGGAAGATGAACGACATATGGGCCATTTGGTGGATACTACAGGTATAATTGTGATTCTTTCATTGTCCTGTTTTTTTTTATACTTCTTTTCACAAAGCAGCTCCAAAAACTCATTTAAAGGCAGTGTTTGTTCTCTTACAAATATTAAATTAGCTGTGAATGAATGAATAAAGAATATCAAACTAATGAATATGGATACCAGCAAAGCTCTGTGGGAGGCTGTCCTCTCTGGGAAAACAGTTCTTAAATTCTTAAAACAACCAAGGTTTGCATTTTAGTGGCCACATTTTCTTCTAAAGATGGCCAATGACTGTGCATATCGACGACTTTACATTAAAGCGACAGTCACGCAGCCATCCCTCCAGTCATTCCAACACATATCGCACTTCTTCTCCCACACACACACTGACACACCAGTGATGCATCGCCAGCACCTGGGGCTTTAGTGTCTTGGCCAAGAATGCTTTGACGTACAGACTGCCTGAGTCAAGAATTAAATCACCAACCTACAGATTAATGGATGACCCACTCTACCTTCTGCGCCACAGAAATGCTAATAACCACCAAAGTAGCGTAATTGATGTTGGATAGTCCCACCTCCAACCAGATGTCAGTGTTAATGTTTGTAATAATCATAATTTTAATGGCCCTAACCTAAGCATCAAGGAAATTTCTGTATAAATCCTTCACTTAGGTAAGGCCGGTCCTTGTGGCAGAAAACTACGGCTAAAAGTCAGTAGGGGTGTCTGTGATATCTGATTAAGAACAGATAGAGAAGTAAAAGTTGTCTCCAAGTTCTACATCAGTTATGAAATCCTTGTGCATCATGTAGCGCCTGTCCTGTCGCGAAGCTGACAACACTGACAGCCCAACACTTAGCAGAGGAGGCTGCAGCAGCCGATGATTCAAAAGTCATTTAGCCAGCTTCACTGACAGTCAGCTTCGGAGCAGAGAGCTGATGTGCCTGCAACATGTCAACTGACCGAGTGTCAGCTGACTCTGGGTTTGGACAGATAGCTGATTGATAGCTTGACTGAGCAGGAGGTTACAGTAGGTGATGAGCATGCCCTCTCGTCCTGTGTATTGTGCATTGAGTATTAATTAACACAATTTGTCAATTTCTAAAATTTGTAGTCACAGAATTTATACCTTCTTGTCTTCAACAGATTTTACTTTATTTTTGAGCAGCCAGCCAGTGATACTGTATTTTCGATGATGAGTGCACATCCCGACATCATGTCACAAGTACTGCTCCTCCCATTTCATCAACACCAAGAAGACACCTGTCCTGTATCTGTTTGCATGTTCATACGCACAGACACACACAAAGTGAAAACAACATTTAAGCGTTTTGAGTACACCCTATTCCGTCCTGACGAAACATACACAACACACATCCATGAGAACGCACATGCAAACACGTTGAGGGGTGGCCCACACAAATGCAGCGACCTGCTGAGAGCACACATAATTTACTAGCGGGAATCTAATCACAGTCTCAAATGAGCTCCAGTGGAACTCATTAAGATGGCTGATGATGATTGGCCCTGACAATTAGACAGCTTGAGGGGAGTTGAAGTACGAGATAGAAAGAGATCCAGACAGACAGACTGAGATGGAGACAGACACCATATTTGATTAAAAACTGAACAACAGCGTGGATATTGATCCCTTTATTTTCTCCTCTGGTGTGTTGTTATTTGTGTGGAGCCTCAAACAGAGCCGTGTGCGAGAGAGCTGAGAAACAGACATCTCAATCTCTTTTCTTCCCACTCGTGTCTTTTCATGTTTTCACAGATGCATGTCAGGCAGTGCACAGAATCAGTCGCGTTGTGTTTTGCTCTGAAGTTCTGGCAATGCCACACCACAATCCAAACATGAGACGCGTTAGAAAATGGCTGCATTCTGTCTCTAAAGTTTTTCCGCTTTTTAAGGTGTAATCAGAGAAAATCTGTTGACTGATATTCTCAGTAAAAGGTTTTTTTTTATTTATTTATTTTTTAGGGCAATGCTAGACAGCAGTGAGTGGTCTGCGCATATATAAGTGTGTGGGTGTCAGTGTGACCGGGAGACTCTGCATTCTTCTATTCAGGTTGTGTATTTTCAGGCTCTCGAATGTCTATTTTCACTTTAAAGCGTGTGTCCGTAATTATCAGCCAGCACGATGCTGACCAACATCTTAAGCCACTTTGCGACTTCAGCTCAGTGTCAGCTGGTTGCCGGCACAGTGGCCGACTGTGAAGCCCTCCTGGCTAGGTTATTTTCCAAGTATTCTAAGGATAAAATACTTCCACCAACAGCACTGTAAATTGAGGGACGCTGTAATCAGTGGTGTGACTCGGTTGGTAAGTGACGGCATCGATCGTCTGGGATTGAAGAGTCAGTCTTAATAGTGGCTGGTTTCAGCGGTGGAGTAGTGTTGAGGCGCAGGACGCCACGGAGGCGAGAGGGAGTTTTTGTAACAAGGATGGATGGACAAGGCGTATGGAGGGAAAACTGGTCTCCGTTCTCATTTGGAAACGACCGCTTCAATCAAAAGACGCCATGCTTTAGAGAGTTGTGATTTCACTGTTCAATCCCAAACTGAGGCTGGAATAAGGGTTCGAGAAGTGTGATACATTTACAATGAAATTGTGTTCAAAGCTTTCCAGTGTATTGTGCCCTTGAGGGAATCAAGCAGTTTCTCAATTCGGGGGTTGTAAAATACAACAAAATTTCTACGTAATGCTCTGTTAAATACACAAAGTAAGATTAAGCACAAGCACTTGGTCCCATATCTAACACCTTTTCCTGTGTTTCATTTCAGGTTTGTGAGAACGTTTTATCTGATTAAAGAGCCAAACACCATCTCCATTTTGGTTGACTCCATTGTGTCTCAGCCTATAAGAAGAGAGGCTCTGAGCGACTCATAATGCCCTCAGCACTTGTTCTAATGTATATTATATATATATGTATATTCCCTTTCATTGGTTGGCATGCACAGTATGGCCAGAATTTTCCATACACAGGAGCATGTAAAAATATACAACTTGAGACAATTGAGGTAGATACACTTTAAAAGGAAACTTATTTGCTATAATCCATCCATCTTCTTCCGCTTTTCCGTTTCCGGGTTGCGAGGGGTGCTGGAGCCAATCCCAGCTCATAAAATGGGTGAAGGTGGCGTACACCCTGGACAGGTCACCAGTCCATCACAGGGCAACACACAGAGACAGATAGAGACCAACAACCACTCACACTCACACCCAGACCTACAGACAATTTAGAGTCACCAGTTAGCCTAAACGTGATGTCTTTAGACGATGGGAGGGAACCGGAGTACCCGAAGGAAATCCACGCAGGCACAGGGAGAACATGGAAACTCCACACATTAAGAGCAGGAACTGAACCGGCAACCTTGTTGTTGTGGGGTGACAGCGCGAACCAATACGCTGCCGTGCTGACCTTATTTGCTACCATTAAAACATATTTCAAACACATATGCACCAGGCAAAGGTAATGACAGAGCACAAAAACCACAGCCTCAATACACACATCACACGTAGGTTCGCATTTCCAACGTATCACTTTTAGTGTCCAAAAAAGTTAAAATCAATATTCAATAAACAATACTAGATATGCCACCAATAGCTCTCTAAATCACGCAGCCATCAGTCAGTACACCAATCAGATAAAACATACCAAAAACAAAACAAATCAAAACAAAAAGTAGAAACCATATCCAGCAATAAAATCAATAGAGCAAACAAGCTACATTCTTCCAGCGTTTACATTAGTATATATATTTAAAAACTGGTCAGCAAGTGCAGGGTAAGTCATAATAGACTGATGAAATGACTAACAGTCATCACATCTCAGGTCTTGACCCACAGCTCCAACACTGCTAATGTTTCTTTGCAGTGGTATATTATCAATAATCCCATGAAACCACTCCATCTATAAAGGGCACAGAAAAGGTGAGCTCTAGCCCATTGGTTAGCATTTACCCTTTGGACATGTGCATCCAGACATTTTATTTTTGATATTTTTCCACACATAGCAGTAGAAGCCGTTATAGGAAACCTTCAGAGAATGTTTGAGTGTGACAATGTGAATGAAATCTTGTCCTCAGATTCAAATTTGTCTGCCAAGTTGTGTTCAGCTGTACCACACTCCACAAGCCTCTGAGGGGTAGAAAGAGGAAAAAAGAAAAAAGAAAGCTACCTCCCTCGCATGTACAGCGCATGAACACAAATGTCCAAAACAAAAATCCTTTTTGGCTGTACATTTTTAACCAATATCCTGTTTTAAGAATAACTAGTGGACCCTTTTCACAGTTCCGCATTCCACTAACCGGAAGTCGTCATAGTAGGGATAAACAATTCAAAACGTGATGGCGTGCATGAACTCACTGGTAACAAACACAACTTCTCAGAGTCACAGCAGTTGTAGTGTGCCTTTTTGTAGCAAATCAAAAGAAAAAAACAACCAGATCTAGCATTTCATCAGTTTCGTAATGATCTCAGGAAATGGTGGGTGTGGGCTATAAAATCAAATCGAATCAAATCAAATCAAATCAAATCAGATTTATTTGTATAGCGCCAAATCATAACAAAGGCACTTTACATATAGAGCAGGTCAAGACCAAACTCTTTCTAAAATTATTTAAAGAGACCCAACAGATCCCCCGATGAGCAAGCACTTGGCTTCCAGGTGCTACAAAAAGGCACACTACAACGGCTGTGACTCTGAGAAGTTGTGTTTGTTACCATCACGTTTTCAAACTGTTGATCCCTACTCTGACGACTTCTGGTTAGTGGCATGCGGTGTGAAAAGGGTCCAATGTTCTTAAAAACAAACAAACAATTGCATGCAACCTTATACAGCATGAAGTAAACTTCTTTAGGGGATTATTTAAATGAACCCAACACTGAAATAAAATCTTAATGACTTCCCATCCCCCGCTTCAGCTTCCCCATAACCAAGACAAAAAAATTCACCTGAAAATAGACGCCTGTCGTGCACAGCAGGCAATACTTTAATATGAGTGGACTAATTTGTTGTTTCTTCCAGCAGGGTGGGAAAGAGTTCAGGCACTGCCTTTCATGCCTGAATGCCTAAATTAGAAGAATTCCGTTTTATTTATAGAACCTACATCAGACTGAAGGTGCTTGGTTTGATTTGTTTCAGAGGAGTATGGGTTAAAGAGACGGCGAGATGAGAACTGCCTCCTCAGTCTTTACAGTGTCTGTAATCTACTTTTTATTTCTTTCCAGTTTTATTTAAATATGTCATATGTCAAGGAAATGTAAATGTTAATGTTAATTTCAGCATTTCAGCAAGACCAATGTTCTTGGTCTTAGATTAATAATTAATAATAGATAAAACCAATCAAGACAAAAGCTATATGATAGTAATTATCTGAAGTCTGTGATTTTTTTTTTGTTTCCTCAGCAGTGGCACGGACGGCAAACTGCTGCATTCAAGTTGTGTTATTATCTATTTATGACAAATTATAGGAGTGGAAATGTGACTCGTCCACGTGCACCTCATTTCTCACTGAGTGAGATGGATCCACACTTTCACTTTGTTTATGCCAGATTCTTACCCAAGAGAGAGGACTATTTATTTTTCAAACTAAATAAAGTGGCTGGGGAGCGTAAATGTCAGAGAAATATAAAGAAAGATAATTTTATAGTGATGGAAAGTCGTTGTGAAATAGATCAATTGTGCAAGTCCCTGAGAATGTTAGAGAAACTTTCTCAGAGCCTGATGATAAATAAGGTAGTGCTGCAATTTGCTGTTTCACTATGACTAATGAGAATATACATATACATAGCATTTCCCATGCAACTGTACATTTAGCCTCCAGTCGTGCTCAGTATTATAACCCACCCCCTACAGGTTTCATGATAAATACACTTTAAACACTTTAAAGCACACTTTAAAGCAAACTTCTGTTAAGAAAAGTAATCGGTTAAAAGTCTATCAAAGACATCTAGATAATTGTCAGACTTCAGGTTAATACTTTTCAGTCTTTTTTTTTTTTTTTTCTGTTTCTTTTTTATTTACTTTTTTTCCCCATTGTCCACCACTGAGTGGCCTGGAGTCATTGTGTCACACATAACAAATCCGAGCTTGTTAGAAAACACAGATTCTGTAGTTAAAGAGCAAAAAAAAAGTCTCAAGCTCAAACCATCGCAGAGCATGTGTGCTCTTAAAACACTGTGATTTTTGGAAACATAAACTGGGGCTGAATATGCTTCACAGTTCCAAATCACTGCTGCATTGCACTGCAAGATGTGGTCTACGCAGTCTTCTTCCTTATGAGACCCCTATTGTGCTGTATTATATAGCCTCCATATAAATGAGCCATAAATAGAGGTGAACAACACAGTAAAAGCGGCTGTCAAGCTTTTTTCATGACATACAGATTTTTCTTTACTTCCAAACTTTTAGTTTTTCATCCCAACTGGCATTTCCTCAGACCGTCACTCTTCACACAGCTTCACAGCTGGAGTTACAAAAAGCTTTAAACACATGAGGTGTCCTCTCTAAGATGTGATTACACATTTACACAAGTGGTGAAATGTCATGACCAACACAGTTGTTACCAGAGTGCAAGGGAAGTATTACAAATCTGTTATAGGTTATCTGATGACCTGTCAGGGACGGCGCTCAAAAGCCGACAGTGTTTACATGGATTTACAGAAGCTGCATGCTGTTCACCTCAGATATGATGTTAGCCTCAGGGTGAGCTGCTTGTTGCACAAGTAGCCTGAAGTCAGTGTGTTCTGTTTTGCAGAGGCAAGAGCAGCTGATTAAATACAGAACTAACTCAATTGGCCTGTATGTGAGCGCCATGGATGCACTCTTTAGTCTTTATTTCTTTTTGAAATCATGATCTTAATCTCTGTTTTTTTTTTTTTTGCTGCTGTTGTTGTAGTTTTTCATTGTCTGTGTCTCACGCACACTTCCTCTGCCTCCCCGCCCCTCTCTCTCTCCCTTTCTCTGCACTGTAATGGAAAAAGTGATTAGTACTCTTAAACGGAGTGAGAGACACCCGGTGCCTTTGGGTGAAATTGTTCCGCCATAATTTCTTTGTTAATTGCTTCTCTGGGGAGGCAAGAGAATAAAGGAAGCCCCAGGTTAACTCTGTCTGCCACACTTACACACTGGCCCGCTTTTGGGAGACATGTCCTCCCTCCCTCCCCTTATCCCACTCTCCATACTGCTCTCCTCCTTCTTCTCCTCCTGCCTATTAAATTGCAGCTTCCGTCTCAGTTTTTGAACCGGTCTGTGATTTCTTGTGTTCTCACCCATGCATCACCTCTGTTTCGCACTTCTCCCTCCTACACTTCTTTCAAACCCTACCTTTCATTTTTACACACTGGTGATTTGTCACCACCTCCCCTATCCCCGCTCCCCATCTCTTCATGCTCTTGTCCATCTCAATTCCTTCTCTGTTACTCTAGTGGTCTTTTCCACTGTAGTTCTTCATCCCAGCATGACAGCAAAATGTGCATTAAAGTGCAGCAATGTCCTCACATCATTGATTTATGGCACTTGTCAGATAAAGTCTCTTTAGGCACATGAGACAGGCATCATGAAGAGAATGAAACACTGCGAGGTGGCAGACTTCATTTCTGTCTTTGCCCTGTGGTGAATTATGCTGGCTTTATCTGATCTTACTTTGATACGCCCGCTCATACATGTGCAGCTCTGGCATTTAAATCAGTTACCCTCAGCTCAAAAATGCGCAACAGTAATTTGTCCCCGTCACAAGCACATCTGTGGACACATGTTACTAGTCAGTATGTCTCTTACTCTTTACCGGACACTTTCATGTTGCATGATTTTATTATGAGATCTGGCTTTTGTTCTGCTCTCTTCTGCTGTAGTACTCAGACAAAAATAAAAACTAAAAAATCCAAAGCGCTCGGGGGAGGGCAATTTTGTCTTTGTTCAGCTATCTGCTCAACGTTTTGGCGAGGAAAGACACAATGGCAATGAAAAACACACACCCTAAAAAGTACTGGACAAGATAAGGTCAAATTAATCAGATCTAGAATGAACGGCTCAATTAAGTAAAAAATCTCTTTAAAGAGGATGGTTGGTACTGGGTCTAAAGGACAGGTTGATGATCTGGATGGTGAGAATATAGAAGCTAGCTCTGAGAGATTTAGAGGTGAGAATGATTCCAGATGTACAATAGGCGTTGCAATATTGCTGTATTCAGTAGAAGATTATTATCAAATGTAGTTAAGAGCTGATGAATTCTTTCTCTGATTGCGAGAATTTTATCTGTGAAATAGTCCATAAAATTATCACTACTGAGAGCTAAGGGGATCACTGGTTCAACTGAGCTATGGCTCTCTGTCAGCCTGGCTACAGTGCTGAAGAGAAACCTGGGGTTGTTCTTCTTTTCTTCTATTATTGCTGAGTAATATGAAGTTCTAGCACTGCAGAGAGCTTTTTTAGACGTTTTTAAGCTATCTTTCCAGGCTTGGTAAGACTCCTCTGAGTGACTTTTAATTTCCATGACGCCTTCTTTAAGGCACAAATTTAGGAATTATACCACGGAGCCAGCCTCCTTTTTTAAATTACTTTCTTTTTGAGAGGGGCTGCATCGTTAAGATTTGAAAACAGTGTGGCCATACTGCTAAACACAAAGTCATCAAACTGTATATGGGAGAAATCCTCATTTGAATCTAGATATGGCATTGCTATAAATGATGACCAAATGTTATCTTTAAATTTAGCTAAAGCATCTTCAGATAAACATCTTCTATAGCTGAATTTATTCCTTGATACTGTGCAGTCAATTAAAGTAAACTCACATGTAAAGACGTAATGGTCGGTTAAAAGAGTTTTGAGGAAAAATTGTTAACTTGTCAATTTCAGTGCCATATGTTAGAACAAGATTAAGAAAATGATGGAAGCAGTGAGTGAATTCATTCACATGAACTATGGCTGTCACTTTCTACATCTACATGAATATTGAAATCTCCCAGTATAATGATTTTATCTAGATGGTATACATTGCAAACAGGACTGGTTTTTCACCTTTCCTGTTTTAGTGGGAAGGAGTCAGGCTTTCAAAAGACCTACAGCCAGATTTTGGTCTAGGATTGATTAATAGGCTTGATTGAAATACCGCAGCCCGCCTTCAGATCTGTTGTACGAGGGATATGAAAATTAACATGAGTTGGGGATGTAGCTTCGTTAAGACTAACATACTCATCCTGCAGCAGCCAGGTTTCAGTTATACAAAATAAATCAATATGATGATTAGTTATGAGATTATTAACTAGTAGGGATTTTGATGGTTGTGACCAAATATTCAACATTCCACATTTAATTGCAGTGTTATTTGAGACCAAATTTGTGGCTGTTTTGATTTCAGCAAATTTTTGGTTTTTAGCTCCTCTTCTGTTTAATTTGGGGTTAGTAACTTTTCTACATTTAGGTGGTTGGGGGACAGACACAGTTTCTATAGACCTAAACATAGACAGAGGACGATAGCTTCCTTGGTCATGCATTCTCCCAGCCACACAGATGAATCAGTAGATGAACTTTTTCTTTTCAGGGACTTAAATCAGAGGAAAATCACATTTTGCATTCAATTTCTCACTGATGGTCAGTGACGTCAGCTTTTGATCAAGCAGCCTCTACTATCAAGCCTACTAGCCATCATAGGAGTTGGCGTTAGGAGGCAGAACTAAAAATTTAAATAGTACATTTGGGAAAAAGAATTGCTTCCCTTTACACTACAAGCACATATATGCAATTACCCTCCAATTGCTATGTCCAAGCATTGGCGATAGTGGGGCCTGAAATGCAAACGAGGCATTTGTTGATAAGACTGAATGGAGGGCTTGTAGAAGTATGTCCAGCCCCTGCCTCCCACGGTAGATAAAAGGTTAAATCAGAGCATTATGAGTGGGCAGCGTGGGGACTCTTTCTGACACCGTTAAGTGTCAAGTCAATTTTCACACTTCAAAACGACTGGAACAAAAAAAAAAAAAAAACGTGAAC
Organism: Echeneis naucrates; assembly: GCF_900963305.1. Taxonomy (NCBI): domain Eukaryota; kingdom Metazoa; phylum Chordata; class Actinopteri; order Carangiformes; family Echeneidae; genus Echeneis; species Echeneis naucrates. The sequence continues at coordinate 3,777,308 of NC_042527.1, forward strand.
TGTGTGGTTGAAGGGGAGCAGCCCACACCCCCGCTGTTAGAAATGCCCTGGAAAAAGTTGTCAGAACTGTTATCTCTGGCATTTACAAAGAAGGCGTGTATCCTAAATGACACGGTTGCCGTGGTGATAACCTTCCATGGTTTCATCTATCCCAAAGTAAATTCTGATATGTTGAAATCAGGGGCCTTTAATTATGCAGTTATGTACCCAGCAAATATGTGACCTTTGATGACTGCAACTGTTGTTTAGTTAGATGGCTGTGACCTTTACTGGTTGCGGAGAGAGAGAGAGCCTCTATGGTTGAGAGCAGACAGAGATGAGAGAGCATTCATACATGTTCTGTATTTCATGCTAAAACTCTATCTAATAAAGCTTATCATGAAAATACATTATAGCCTTTCATATTTCCATCTGCCCCTGTGCGAACACGTGGCAGCAATCAATAAAACACCCAAAGCCAAACTGCACATTAACGGAATTTGTTTGTGTGACTCTAATGTATGCAGGAACATTTAAAGTTTACAGCGCCATAAACGTAACATCAAGCTAAAAGGACAAATCACTAAGCAATTACTCATTTTAAATTACCAGCGTTCCAGTATGCACTTATCTGAACTCATTATTAAACTCGATGCGATACATTCACCTTCAGCTCTGACCGTCATTCCTTAAAGTAAATGGATTGTCGTGGTCACTCGCTGAGAGTACAGAGACAATGCTGAAGGAAATCAGGGACAACAAAGAACAAAAGTGCATGGATTACTCCTTTTGAAACATCCAACACTTTTTTCAGCCCAACTCAGCCCAAGATCATGCTGGTCACCACCTGGTTTATTAATTTCTGTTGTTTTTGTTTTGCTATGCGTGCTCTTGAGTGTTGTTGAAATTGGAAAAATATTGTCTCTTAATGGACTTTCAGGTTCATTCGCTATTTCGGAACAGTTCCACTTATTATACTTTCATCTGCATGTTTCAGCTATGGATTCGCTTTCAAACAAAGTGGAGTGGATGGAAATGGTGGCGTTCTCCATGCTGCAGTGGATTTTATTTCATTCTGAATATTCAGTAAAGTCATAATGTGAGTATGGGTCATGGAACCTACTCATGACAAACTGATTCAGATTAACTAAAGCAGAATCAGATTCCTCTCTAAAGCCACAGCACCCATGCATACGCATCATTTAAATATCAACACTTCATCAACTGACTGATTATTTTGCATAAGAAAAGATAAGTGTGAAAGATGAGATCACTTCAGCCCCAAAGTCTGAAAGTCAAAGTCAGTCAAAGACTGTCCATGACAGTCTAGATGAAAATAAACATGCTGCCTACCTTGTGAAGATCACAGCTGACCTGCTTAATGTCAGGACAAAGCATTAGCTTATGAACAACTGCGCCACATCTATATATATATATATATATATATATATGCATATATATATATATATATATATATATATATATATATATATATATATATATATATATATATATATATGTATATATACAGTAATATTTAAACAAATGCACAGAAGAAGACAGTCTGAATATTCGCGACAATAAAATGATCACATTCTGTTAACCATTTAGGGAGTCAGCTGGTATCTGATGCTCAGACACTCCAAGAAGAGTTTGAGCCATTCTCCAACTGACTGCACTTTCATGGTCAATGCCCTCTCTGCATGACTCAAATAACAAAGCTTTTATAACCCTCCTTGTTAACCTTTGAGGCTGATGATCTCGCTAACATCCAGTGGCTTTTCCCCGAGCCCTGAAGGTGCCGTCTGTTCCAGACACTCTGGGATGCCATTACTGTGAGCGCAAACCAGAAAACAAATACTACAGATAGTACAGATTCAACCTTGTCATTCAAGGACTACATTCTGGAACAGGCTGGAATCAACACACCTTGCTGCAGGCTTATTTCAAAAAACCTTTTTTGCTGCTAAAATATAGCAACCACAGCAAGCATGAAAATAAAACAGTTGGGAATAGTCTGTCTATAGTTTTAACTTTCAAAATAAGGGAATTAGCAGAACAATTGTTTAATTAATTGGGTATTTTTGTATAAACGTGATTTTGCTGGAAGACTTGGCCCCTGCTGAAAGGTTCTGGGTATTTAATCCATTACCAAATGCTTGAGTTCAAGATTACATATCGTCTGTCCTGAGGTTTGTTTTTTAGCAACAGTCACCAGTACAGATTGCATCTTGATATCATGTATCTTGGTGAATGGTTTGCCATGAGCAGCAGCTTTCTGGGAAGGACAGATTGTGGCCCTGGAATTCAAATCAATGTATCCGCAGAGTAACTTTCCCAACGGTTCTATAGTTGAAAAAGGCAACAGGTCAACTAAGTGTAAAACAAACAAACAAACAAACAAACAAAACAACAGCAACAATAAAAACTTTTCGCTGCACCGCTTTTTGGAAACTATATGCTACACCTTTTCTGTCTGGTCTGTTGCCAAAGCTCAGACGCAATACAATATTAAATGTCCTCCATGGTTTGTTAATATTCAGGATAGCTGGAGGATCTACTTGTCCTAAAGGTGGCCTGTGGATTTTTCTGGTAAATAAACAGAAAGAACATTTACTTTCTGTGTAACTCGCTGTGCCTCCTTGAGCCCTAACAAATGTATGAAGTACATTTCTTTTTAAAGAAATATTTTCAGTGCTGTCTCTTCTTTTTTATTACATATTGTTAAATCCATATTTATTTGATCTCAGCCTTACTATTCCCTGCCCTTGTCAGCACATTGCAACAAGTGTTGCCATGTTACCTCCACCTCGAGATCAGTGGAATGGTGTGAAACCGTTGTGTTGGGTCGTACTTCACCCACACACAAGAGCGTGTGTGTCGTCCTGAACTTACATGAAATAAACAAAATGCAAATCAACTCAAAGAACAACAGCCTGATAGTGCAACTAGAACTAGGAAGCTTCACAGGGAGGCTTAAACAACTATTCATTAGAAAACCTCGCTGCTGAAACGATGTGAAGTATTACATCATGCAAAATATTGCTAAAGGTTGGAAAATGTTTTACCGACTGGGGTGATTTTGACGTGGGGTGAGAATCACAGCCATGAACCGACAAAGGCATGGAGGAAGAAGAGCACAAGCTGGAAAAAATAATGGGGAAGCGATGTAAAAAGCTAATGTTTTGACCACACAGTGTGTTTTAGTGAGGAACAGTGAATGTAAATTACAACGAAACTCCACATAGCACTTTTACTTTCCTGAACATGAAGTTCAGCCAGAATAGAAGGGAACATCTGTACGATGGGAGGAGATTGATTTCTCTTCCTGTGCCGCTGTGCTGTGAGACTGAACGGAGCCAACACACAGAGGAGCAACGCAGTGGGAGAAAACCTTCAGCCGATCAACACACCAAGGCATCTGACCTGTGTTTCAATTAATGTTTTACCCCCTGAAACACATTTAACAATGGAAGATATAATGAGTGTTCTGACTAAGATGTCACAGTTGCATGTCGGTCAATATTTGGATATTTCCAGCTTGAAGTTCAAACCCATCTCACGCACAACTGATAAAACTGGCTGTTTTCGTTCACCATTATTATAATATTACATCTCTAGGTTTTATTAGACTGACTGAAATAGTGTTTAAAATGTGTCTGCTTTCAAAGACTAAAAAAAGACCATCAAAAGACAAAAATGAATTGCATAGACTAAAACTAAACTGAAATTCTTTGGGTTTCTACAATCATATGAATATACTACTTAATATACTACTTAACTTAACTTACTTAACTTATTACAATACTACTAAACTTTTAGTCGACAAGGTGTGACAATTTTTTTTTTACATTTGAGTATAACAAAGACCAACAGGGCCATTTGACAGACTAAAACTAAATAGAAAGAATATCTGACAAAACAGTAGTGTGCATGTCCACATCAGCAGTGCACTTCAGTGAGACTCATTCGGTTCAGAAAGCAACCAGTGAATAACTCAGACTTCATTTCATCAGTCCACACCTAACTTGTCTGACAGCAGGAGAAATGACACCATGTCAGCATCTTGTCGTTTGCGGCCTCAGTTGCATGTAAAGTCGGCTTTTCATCTCAAAGTCCTTGAGAGACACCGACACGCACACAAATATACCGCTTTGTACAAAGAGGTGTAATCAAAAAGTCATCAGCCTATATGAAGGCATACATGCATACAAAAGGATGCTGCCGCGGCAGATGCACCCAGCGCTTTCCCTTACACACTTATGGGATTTTCTTTCTCTTCCTCTTTCACACATACTCATCTGCACATGCTCAAAAATAATCCATTTCTCATCCTCAAATATACTCATAGGCACACACATATGCTCGTTCCCTCGGGGACTGTAGAGTAAATCAGTGAATGGGGTTCCAGTGAGTGATGGTGACAGAATAGACAGGATAGATAGATGATGGGAAGGAGAAGAAGATGAAAACCGAAAATGGATTTCAGAAGTTCAAGCGTGTACGCTAACCTCTGGTCTGCTGTGTGTGTGTGTGATCTCTGTAGTCTATTTACTAAGTCCTGGAATGATCTGGCAGTATGTGTTAACAGTGTAAGGAAGTTGTGTGTATTGTGTCATTGAAAATACACACATATGTTATTCTGCATAGTATGCATATAAACAAAAATAAACTGTATCCTCAATCTTACACAGTTGTGACTCTCACTTAGTTTTTTTGCTCATATTTGCTGCTTCCATCTTTTGGAACCCACACAAATTGACACACACACACACAATTTTGAGCTTTATGGAAGCTCAGCCTTCTCGGGCAGAGCTCTTCAGCACTTTCTGTCAGTGAGCACCACGCCTGTCCCTCCATACTGAACCAGAATGACAACCACATCATTACTGTGAGCGTGTTCATGCCTAAAGTTATACTTTAGTCACATGTGTGTGTTTCCCTATGCCAAATTTTTTGTGTGTGTGTGTGTGTGTGTGTGAAATCTGTGGTGATGGCTGTGCCAGTGTCCATCTGTTCTGCCTTGACAAAGTGGAGTTTCTGACCAGCCCCTCCAGATGTATTATAGATCTCTGTCATCCACACTTTCATGTCTGCACAAATTTGCGTCTAGGCGCGAGGGAGAGCAGCAGAGACGAAAAGAGGAATGGAAGAGGAAGAGAGAATGCAAGGACTATACAATGATGGCCCAGTTGAAAATAGATTTAAATGAAAAGCAGGCATGGCACTAACCTCAAGAGAAAGAATGAGAGTCAGAGTAATGATATATACAACAACAAAATGATTATAGGCAAAGAAAGAGTGGCTGAAATAGTCTGCTTGTGAATTGTATCACTGAGAGGACAGACTAGCAGGCCTGCAGGCTGTCCTGAAAATGACAAAATGACCAGACACCTCCACAGATAATGCAAAGAATGCAGGCCACTCTGGACAGAGAGACTTTGATTCATAAACACCAGCTTCAACCGGAGAAGATGATATTTAGGTCTGAGTACTGTGTGATGCATTGTGCTTTTATCAGCCTATTGACGTACAAGTCCATTTCATTATTTGACCCAAAACGTTTAAGTCTGTGTAAGAAATGTGAACCAACACTGTATTTTCTTGGATCAACAATTTGGAAAAACAAAAAAGCGACAACGGGTCGGAAGAAGAGTGATGGTTGATTTGCCAAAACAGACAGTCATGATGATGAATGCACCATGAAAATGAATTACAGTGATGTGTGTCTGTCTCTGAATACTTTCTGTTGTAATGTGTAGAGGAAGAGTTTTTTGCATTGCAATATGGAGACTTATACGTAGCATATAGTCTAAACCAGCTCTGTCATCCCTCTGCCATGGCTCCCTGTGGCTTCTAGAAAATAATGTGAGATAATGGATATTTAATTTAAACACATATAATTCTATTTAGTTATTTTTTTCAATGTAGATTTAGGCCATCTTATTGAAATAATTGAAAAAAAAATAATACAGTGTTTTGTTTTATTTTGTTTTCCGCTTTGAAATTACAAAATTCATCTTATTATGAAAAACAACACTCAATAAATAAAAAAAGAACCCACTGGCAGAGTGTAAAATATCAAACCTTTGGAAAATACAATTTATGACGTAAGAAGAAGGAAACCAAGTTAGAGAATGCCACACCTTGATGTTGGCACCAAATAAGACGACACACACCACACGCAGCTACAGTAACAGAGAGGATGTGGTGTAGGATCTGACTGTCCTCCAAGATAAACCTTTCTTCTAAAACAGATCAGTAGCCAGTGTCCGCCTCCCCTGAGTGTCCCCTTATGGCTCACACCTTGTCTGCACCAACCATGTCAGTCTGCTGACAGGAGCTACAATTTCTTTCCTTTGAAATTAACCACATGCACCTGGAATTAAATTAGCAAAGTAAAAAGAAATAGATGTCAGCTGTCTAAAAGCAGCGCTATGTCTCCACTGAAGCCAGGAGAGAAATTAGTAGCTGCATTCATTTTAAGAACACGGTATGAGAGGCAATCTGGACCCTTTTCTTTTAATCTGTTTACAATGAGTGAAATATGATTTGTACGTTTCCGTGCTGGTGAATGCATGGGCTGGACACTGTTTTTGGGCATTGTTGCGTTCTCAGAAATTAATATCTCGATACTTTTTCAAATTTGGCGATGACATTCATTTGGACTGAAGGACGAACTGAGTGGATTTTTTTGACAAAAATTCAAGATCACCATGACACATTTTTGGTCATAACTTAGAAACTCATTCATTAACTCAATTTGTTGTTCCGTTAGTAAACTGAATGGGGAATTGATAATGGTTTGCTATTTTGTGCAGTTTTACTAGAGGTCAGCATTTGATCTTATAGAAGTTTTTTTAAACGGAAGTATAATAATAAATAAATTAATAAAATAAAGGGAACACTAAAAGATTTCAGTGAATGAAATATTTGAGTTGAAAATCATCATTCATTACATAGTGGAATGTGTTGAGAACAAAACAAAAAATTATCACACATTACAGGCTCATCCAGCTCCAACTTCAGTGGAAGTTCCCCAAGACAAGTCAAAACGAAGCTCAGTAGTGTGCATGACCTCCCTACGACCCCTGGGCATGCTCCTGATGGGGTTTTAGATGTTCTCCTGAGGGATCTCCTCCCATGACCTGGATTGAAGCATCAGTCAACTCCTGGACAGTCTGTGGTGCAACGTGGAGTTGATGGATAGAACGAGACATGATGTTCCAGATGGGCTCGATTGGATTTCAGGTATGGGGAACAGGCAGACCAGTCCATAGCATCAGTGCCTTCATCATGCAGGAACTGCTGACATACTTCAGCCACGTGAGGCCTAGCATTGTCATGCATCCGAATGAACCCAGGACCCACTGCACCAGCATCTGGTCTCACAATGGGTCTGAGGATCTCATTTTGGTACCTAATGGCAGCCAAGGTACGCATGGAGGGCCCTCCAAAGAAATGTCTCTCCACACCATCACTGACCCACTGCCAAACCAGTCATGCCAGAGGAAGTTGCAGACAGCAGAACATTCTCCACAGCGTCTCCAGACTGCGTCACGTCTGTCACATGTGCTCAGTGTGAACCTGCAAATCTGCCAATCTTGGCGTTCTCTGGCAAACGCCAATCACCCTGCACCGTGTTGGGCTGTAAGCACAAGCCCCACTTGGACGTCGGGCCCTCATACCACTCTCATTGAGTCTGTTTCTGACAGTTTGAACAGAAACACGCACATTAGTGGCCTGCTGGAGGTCATTTTGCAGGACTTACTGCCCTCCTATGGCCCCCTCCATATCTCCTGGTGTACTGGCTTGCCTCCTGGTATCTCTTCCATGTTCTGGACACTGTGCTGAGAGCGACAGCAAACCTTCTTGCCACAGCTCACATTGATGTGCCACCCTGGATGAGCTGCACTATCTGAGCAACTTCTGTGGGCTGTAGACACTGCCTCATGCTACCTCTAGGGGTGAGAGCACTGCCAAAACGCAAAAGTGACCAAAACATGGGCCAGGAAGGCCATCAGTGAAATGGTCTGTGGCAACCACCTGGTATCGGTGTTGCCTTGCTATTGCCTCTCATTTCCAGCTGTTGTCTGTTCCGTTTGCACAACAGCAGGTGAAATTGATTCACAATCAGTGTTGCTTCCTAACTGGACAAGTTGATTTCACAGAAGTGTGATTAACTTGGAGTTATATTGTGTTGTTTTGGTGTTCCTTTTTTTTTTTTTGAGCAGTGTATTATAGATTTGGTTTAATGACTGTCTCTTGGCCAGGTGGCATTCGATCTGATTGAACTAAACATATATATTCAACATGTACACTGTCTAACAACAAGTTTAACCTGGCATTTTTCTGGGGCAACTTTTATTTTACATTTTTACTCATGATGGTCCTCTCATGACTCAAAAACCCTATTTGGCATGCTGATGAGTCAACATTTTTATCATTCTACACTGACAATTAGAAAACTTCATTCTGTCCTCTCAAAGGCTATGGATACTCTGTTTGAATGGTTGACTGACAATAGACTGGTCCACAACATAGTCTGGCTAAAAGATTTTACTCTCAGTTTACAGATTTCAGGGCAAACAATGAAACCGTTCTCTAAGGTAAGGCTATTGGGCATTACTTCGTAGCACACCGCCCTGGTTTGATCATATCAAACAAGTCATTGTAAGTATAGGTAGAAGTATCATAGCTGTTGCTGTGTGTACTACCTGTTAGCTATTAGCAGACATCTAGTCCTTGACCTGCTCTATATGTAAAGTTATGATAGTTATTTTGTTATGATTTGGTGCTGTATAAATAAATCTGTATTTATTTGATTCCCTGCTGTACCTTAGCAACCAGAGGAGCTAAATTTCCTGTCACTTGGCCGGTTAGTAGAGGGATACAGACAGTAGGTGGTGATTGTAGGTATTCTTATTCTTTGTGAGAAGATTTACAAAGAGCATAGCTCTCCTGTTATTATTATTTTTTATTTATTTATTTTTTGCATATATATAGATAGTTGTACACACACAACACAAAATAGGTCATTTACTATTTTTAACATTAACATAAAAATAAAAAAATCGGAACAAATGATACTGTGCAATGCCCGTGGAGAAGGTTCAGGGGACCCAACATGGGATAATAAAGTTTCTTCAGTGACCACTTTTTTGAACGATATCTAAAGCTCCACAAAACAGCTTGTCTCAGAAATTTACTTGTCTGCTCCCCTTAACATACTGACACCAAACCTACAAAGAAAGGGGAAATAATTAAATTCAAGTTTCCTCCATCCAGTGATCAGCAGTTTGAGACCCCGATCTGGTTTCATTGACTTGTTGAGGTGGCTGATGGACATTTCCATGGGCTGTCAATGAACATTGAGTCGGTGGCAGATTTCCTGGCATAGAGTAGGTTAATGCAGACAGGCCATCATCTCTCTGGTCCTGTGTGCTTGCTCTGTATCTGCAACTCCATGACCCACATCCTTCTATTTCCTTTCATTTGTCCCGGCCCCCTCTCTCTCTCTTCCTCTCCCTCAACCGTGGCACATCTAAATGGCTTGAGTTTCCCTTTCTCACTCCTTCTCATGGCTCTCATTTACAATTTCTCTTTCTACACCTGCGTTCCATCTGTCTTTCTCTGGTAATATATATATATACCGGATCTCTCGCTCTCTCTCATTCTTCCTATCTCCCCTTCCCTCTTTTTACTACGCTCTCTGTCTGCCTGTCTGCTTTCCATCTGTCCAGATGACTGTGTCTAAAATGCTTGGGGTGGTGTGCTATGCCAAATCGAGTGCACAGATTTGGATAACCACTGTCTGGAGATATGTCTGAGATAACAGCTATAGTCACTCACTCCTGGTCAGGCTGCAAAATGTGTGTGTTTGTGTGTGTATGCTCTAGATAACTCCAGCGCAGTGGTTTACACCTGATAGCAACAGCAAGGAAATTTCACACATCACAGAAGTAGAGACCTTGAAAAATAGATATTCTGCTGAAGGAAAAACGTATGGAATTTGTTAAAAGTGTGACAGATAAAAATCCCGGCAAATTTTATAAAATAAATACAGATGACATTATTTGATGAAATGTAAAGACATGCCAACTCAGCACAATTGCCTACTGTAATGTTAAGCTTTGGACTGATTCGTGCAAAACAGTTTCTGTGATTTGGTGCCAGGACGCAAGCAAGAGTTCTTCACGAGGATGTTAGTCCATATATACTCAGGCATTCTCTACTAATCGTGCCAACAGAGCTCTCAGCGTCTTCACCATCTTTGCTCATGTATTGCTTTCTCACCCTGTCACACAGATCCTCAGGTAGATTAGTGTCTTGAGACTGGAGAGACCACAAAAATGAACTGATCTCACTTGTCTAATTTGTGGGGCCACGTGTGGACAATGTGAAGAGGAGGGTGGATACTTTCAAAAGGACATTCTGCTTAGTCTACATAATGTTCACGTTGTGTTGACCAGCAATGGTCCACCACCCAGATACATTTTTAAGCAGGGCAAGGATTTGTGTGATGAAGAGCGAGCACCCTCAGTAAACCCAGGTCAAGCTCCCGTCAAAATCACAGGAAAGTTGGACATGGACATGACGGGGCCCCCCTCCCTTTCCCAGCTGTCTCATTTCGTGTTTGCTTTGTCTTCAGATCTGTTTCCTGACAATAATAATTGTAAAGGCTGAACCATCAGTCATGATAGTACAATTATAGGGCTGATTATGTCTATTCCAGGAAATATAAATTATTTTATGACCTAGTGGGCGGAAACGCAAAGAATGTGATCAGATCAGACACACTGCTTGTGAGTCAAAAAATTTGGCCTCTTGGCACATGTATAGGAGCAAAACTGGGCCCCTTGAATCATAATGACTTCATACTAGAAATATTACAACACTGACCATTTCCATTATTGTGTCCACTTGGTCCAGGCTGAATCTGGGCCAAGATATTAATTTTCAAATATTTTACCGGCTGCATGTGGAGACAGCCGCATTTTGGACAAATTTTCTGCCAAGATAGTTATTAATTTAAAATTAAGAGGAATTCCACACTCAAGTGTCCTGCAGACTCTATTCAGAGAAGCATTGGTAGCAGGAGCAGCAGTTAACTCAACAAATCAGCAGTGGTGACAGACAGAATGCTAAATGAACAAGTGAAAATTCTTTTTAATTATTTGAATATTATTAGAATTAGTTTGGGCTTATTCATTCTGGTTTGTTTCTTCCTCTTACTGGGACACCAACATGGCTTCTTCTCAGGCACTAAAACAATGAAAGTGTGTTGATGTGCACACACGTCACTGCTGTTTAGCTGGTTGTTGCATAACTGAGCTTCATTCACCATTTGTATGTAATTCAGTCCCCATCTACACAAAAATAGCTGCAAGTTGACTTAGTGTCTCAAAGTGAAGATGATTTTGTGCCTTTGCTATCAGTGTAATAAACTCTATGTGTTTACGTCAAACATTCAACATGTCTTTTCCACCATCATTTCTTTATTTCTGCTTGGATTTTTTGTGTCTCCCATGTGGACACTCTTCTAAACCTATGACTGTCCAATTTGGGCCTGACTCTGTCCAGTTGGCACTGTCACAGCATGGAGCTGTAAAGCTGTAAAACTCACCTGCCACACAAGGACATTTGAAAGCTTTATTCTTCAAACTGCAGATTTTAGGATGTCAAGACAGCTAAAAGCTAAGAGTTGAATGAATCTTATTATTTGACCAAATGACTATGTAGACTGATTATTATGCAGTTGCCTGTTCCAGCGAAGCATTATGTGAACAGCATCAAACACCCCATGAAGTTATATGACTAGGAAGTGAAATATCGTGGTTGTTGGTTCAGTCATGTTTGCACAAAAAAAGAAAAAAAAAAAAACAAGAACTGCACAATGTAAGACAGGACAGATTTTTTCAACTCATTTCTGTTTAAAAGTGAACCCCCTCAAGCCCTATTTTCTTCCAAGTGAAGTGCCGTGAAAATCCCTCGGCAAAGAAAAGATGCTATATAACGAAGAGATGTTCAGACTTTCAGATTATTCTCTCCACACTGGAAGTATGAAAAAACTCAGTTTACAAAAATTACATGAGAGTTACAAGTAAGAGAGAGTTAGTGTTTTTTTTTTTTTTTTTTTTTTTACCTGTCCTTGGGCAGGCAGTACAAATATTCCTGGTACCTTGTTGTGCTGTAACAGTCTGACATACGCCTCCTGTCGCCATTCTGTTTAACTTTATTGGTAATGGTATCGGTTTGTTGGTAAAGCTACCAGGCTGAGGCCCTGGAGTGGATAGAAATACAACAGCAACAACAATATCAACATAAGCAGTGAGAGCATTGGTCGCAGGATTTTCTGCGGAATGTGAGTTGTGTGCCTTGTATGTATGCGAGTGTGTATATGTGTATGTATGTGTATGCTACAGTTTGTCATTGGATGCTGTCTATAGCTGACTATAGCTGGCGTGGGGGGACCAGAACAACACGCCCCCTGGCCAGAATAGCAGGCAGGTCAGGCCCAAGCCACCAGGGCACCCAGCAAACCCCAGAGCACAGATTATAGTATAATTTGGAAACATCTCAACTGTTACTGTGCTCAACATCTATAAACACTGACAAGATTGATCCTGTTCCTTCATTCTGTATCTGAAGGAAAAGCTCTTTTATTCTGCTAAAAATCTGGTGAAGATGACTCAGGAGACATTTCAGGAGCTGGAGCGTTGTATTTAAATAACACGTTTTTACATTTGCATTGAAACATTAATTTAGTCAGGCTTGCTGGGATAAGGGATATTTTTTAGGATTCAAACAGTGATTTGACACAAATAACACCCTCCTGCAGATGAAACATCTGAATAGATGAAGTATATTCATATGTAAGTTCATATTAAAATGTAGGTGTGAATTTTCGTTCTTTTTTGTGTGTGTGTGTGTGTGTGTGGTTTTTCACAAATAACAGCATGAACACACCAACCAAAAATACATGGAAGATGTAATATAATTAGAGCATCTCTAACATCATGGGGGGAGAGTCATGTTTTAAAATCTAATTATTGAGCTGATCATTTTCCTTAACTGATGGAATCAGGCCATTTAGGAAGCTCTAACTTGTTTCTTTCTTTGACAGACATTAAAAAGTCATTTTCAATAGTTTCAGAGGGGCTTGGAGACTGAAAATATGCCTACTTAGTAATTCTAAATATTTATAATAATTAACATCGAGAAATTAAAGCAATCTCATGTTTAAATACGGAGTTAAAGGATGAAATATTATCCAAAGTCATAACTAATGGAGCACACTGTGGCTATGTTCTTCTATTTCATTTATTTTTCCTGCGTTTGTCCTGCAAGCTGATAGCAATATTTTTTGAGTTCAGTATCGTGAGACCAACAACAGAGTGAATGAAGATATAGTTTGAAGAAAGCTTTGAAAGAGCATCTCCACCACCTTTTTCTAAAAAAGGGACTTCAATCTGGAAACCACTCAATGCTTATGACACAAAAGACAACCAGACTAAAGACTATGTGGCTTTGGTTTGATCAGAATTGACTGACAGTTATCTATCTCGATAAACTCCCTCCGGCTGTCCTCGATTCAATTTGCCCTCCGCTACGTCCTGATCTGTGTTTGGGGCTGCATGGCATGGTGTACAGGAATTCCTCAATGAAAAAAGCATCTCTGCTTAATGTGAAAACCCATTGTTCTGTAAAATGAAAAACAAGCTGCTGGGGTATTTTAAACTTCACCAAAGCTAAATGAAATGTTTTGTCAAATGCACCTTTAAAAAGTTTGGATTTATAGTCGCAAATTAGCTGTAATTCAAATACTGATTAGCTCAGACGTCGGTGGTGCACTATATCTACGATGGTAATGATGGTTACCCAGTGGACATGTCGCAGCCACCGTGCTTGTGTTTGTAAGCGCTGATCTAACCTGGCTGTCATGGTTTCTGCCCTCTGCATACTAACTATCTGTCCACCACTGCTGAACAATGAGTTGCATAATCGTGAGCAAGCATCGAGACAAGCTCGCGGTGCTATGAATGTGTGAGTGTGAGTGTTTTATTTGTGCATTTGTATGCGGAGCCCTCTAGCGTGTTTACTAGCAAAATATTTGAGAGGTGTCATCAGAGCTTTGGAAACGGTGTTTGCATCTTGTTGCAGCCGCTGTACATGCTGTTTGACAAAGAGCTGGAATATAGTGGCTGTTCTCACTGACCGAAAGTGAAAAGCTCAGCGAAAAAAAAATAAATAAATAAATAAATAAATATATATATATATACATATATATAAATTGTGCACAGCAGGAATCCAAAAAAGCCCTCACTAAAAAGGAGCTGAGGCTGAGGCTTTTAAAGGAAATTATTTTTAAATGACCCTATGTTTAAGCCCCACCTCTCATATCGAAAGCGTTAGTTATTCTGTTGCTGTGATGGTAAATAATTGGAGGTAAGGCAGACAGTAAATGTTTTCTCTAGCTGTTCGTGTAGGCCACAGGCTTTCATGAATCTGTTTCCCAGCTAACTGACTACCTTCTGACACATGACATGTTGATACTGCCTATTAGGTTAGGCTGGTTTATAAAATAAGACCTTCAGAAAAGCTAGAAAGGAGCTAAATTAACCGCTGAAACCACCTTTATTTCAGGGAACTTTTGCGAGACTTTCATTTCAACAACCCCTGAATGAACAGTGATGTGCTCTGTAATTACATGTGTTTGAAACTCGTTTGACACAAATGACTTTGTGTTCATGGTGATTTTTCTTTCCTGAAGAATATTGTTCTCTGGTCCTGAATCGACAAGACAGTGACCGTCATGTGACAGTAGTTGAATGCATTTTCCCATATGCGCCAGAGTCAACACTGGATAGTTTGGAGTTTAATTACCGAGTGAAGCTTTTCTTCAGCTCTAACTTAATGAAAAATGTCACAGGCCTCAGCATGAGTTACTTGTAGGCAGAAAAGACTTCCTGTGTTGTATGGGAAAAGTACAGACATCAGTTGTGTTCGTTCAGCAGGCTGTCTGTCTTTAATAACAGGCTTCTATATTTCTTTTCACAATATTAAACATAATATCCACCCACACACAACCTCACAAATTAAGAGACACGTAACATGCATCTGGTACTTTTACATTTTTGCATGTCACTACTAGTAGTCAACTGAAACACACATTTTCCCACCAGTGATACATCACTGTTTTCACATCTTGCTTAACACAGATTTTGTATCCTACTATATGTCTGAACTCCCCATTTTCTTTTTATCTTGAGCTTTACTCAAACAACACCAAAAAGGCTTTATAGGTCCTTCAGTATACATTGTGATAAATGAACACACATTACTAACCTGTGTTGTACAGACAAGAGCTATCGGTTGTGCTCATCCAGCAGGCTGTCCTCTGTCTGAGGGACGGAAGCCTATAGCGCAGTTAACTGCAACAAGCACTCATTTTTGGGTGACGCTCTCTCTTGTGGTAGAGTTGGGGAAAAGCACCTCACTAAAACCCATACAGAAAACACATTTAAATCTGGCCTTTACCATTTAAAAATACACAACAATTCAAACAACTTCATAATTGTGACCATAAATTTGTAGGTGTCATGAAAACATTTGCAGATGTGCAGAGTTTGAAGTTCAGGCGGTAATCTAAATTACATTTTTTTGCAGTAGTTTTGCTTTTGGACAAACTCTCGCAGCAAAGCGTGAAAATAGTTGAATGCAAAAAGAGGCAAAATTTATTGAACTAAACTGATGAATAAAACTACGCTGTTCAGCCATGGTTACCATGGTATCTGTCAGTGGTGGGATATATGAGGCCTAGGTGTCAGGTGATCATTCAGTTGATGTGTTGAAGCAGGAAAAGTGTGAGGATGGAGAGACTTTGACATAAATCAATCTGTGATGTGTAGACAACTGAGTCAGAGCATTTCCAACACCGCAGCTGTGTGATGATTCTAGTCTACAGAGACCAGGACTCACTAAAGGTGGTCCAAGGAAGGGGAGTGACGGCCGGACCTCGTGGTCCGATCCAAAAGAAGAACTGCAGGAGCTTAAAGTGCATCAAAGTTTGCTGTGTAGCTGCAGACTAGTCAGTGTGTCCCTGCTTTCTCCTGTCCAGTGTTGCCAGATCTGGCGGGTTTCTGCCCACTTGGGCTTCTTTGGTTTAAGTTGGGGGAGGGGGTAGAAAGTTGTGGATGGGGAAGATGAAAGTGGACTTCCTTAAAATACACATGGCGGTGCAAAAATGCACAAGCTTTCGCGGTATGTCCAGAAGCACATGCTGAAAATAAACAAATATTTGATTGAAGCGTGTTCTTTCCAATTTTGTTCGTTATAAGCGAAAGCTGGACATGGCAGGTTTCACTTTACTCTCTAAAGCGCATTTTAGAGAGCCTCAGCACCTGATGCTCTTGTTCTGTTTAGGGCATTGAACTGACCCAGCGGTGCTGACGACTGAAGTATAGATGGGATTCGTGGCTCTTTGAAGGGTGCCGGGTCTTGAGGAGCCGTTCCTTTCAAAGAGCCATTCAAAGCCATTCTTCTTCTATTTATTTATTTATTTATCAGAGGCCAGCCATTTCTATCCAGGATATAATCACTGGCAACAATTATACGGCAAGGTTTGGACTAGAATAATTCAAACTTACACATCACACCAATTGGTGGGAGTTATTCTGAAATATTGATTAGAATTTCATTTCAGTGACAAAGTCGTCACTTGCATCAGAGTCGGTCGGTTCTTTTGTCACATCCGACACTGCTACTGTCTGGTGTTGGGTGTACATATGGCGATGAAAATTGTTTGCTGACCCAGATTTGAATGAGATGCTTTTCTGGCAAATATTGCAATGTGCTTTACCTTGCCTGTCGTCCCCAGAAAAGTGCATCCAGCTGCTGTTACATTTTCTTCGGCTTTTTTTTTTTTTTTTTTTTTTTTCTCAGTCTCAGTCTTTTTATCTCCTCCCCCAAGTTGATACAGCTGCACATAATGTGGAGAAAATACAAAACGGCATACAGAAAGAAATCTGTGACAAACCCTGAGAGCATGGCGCAAACAAACAAACAGGAGAATTGGTGTGTGCAAAGCTCAAGTTAAAGAGAAGGCGTACATTGTGTGGAAAGGTAAAGGGATTTCTATACAGCCTGTTTGCACTGTGACTTATTTAATTGTGGCCGATTGATTCTCCGCCAGCTACTGATCAATGTACAGCATGCATGCTGCAAGCTTGACTACATCACGACAAAATTAGGAATAATACGAATAATAAATAAATAAATTCATATGCTATTAAATTCACCCATGTAGATGATGTTTGCATGTTCTCACATTATATTGATTGTTATCTATATTAATTTAAATTTTTTGATGGATGTTTTGGATTTGTTTTTGTTTTTTTGTTTTTTTATTCATTTTTAATGATGATGATGATACCTAATCCCGTTGTGTATGAACAGTTTTTCTGTGGTTCTTATTTCATTTCTAAGGGTTGCCCTACTGATTTGGTTGTCTGACTGTACTCTTTGTTATTGACGCAGTTAAAAAGCTTTGCAGGCTGTTGGCGTGTTTCCTGTTATGTATATTATGGTTTTACCCTGTTTCCAGTCAGGTTGAGATTTGGGCTGGTTTTTATTGAATTGGACAGTTTTGTCTGTTTACCACCAAAAGATCCTACAGTGGGCGCATGAGTATCAAAACTTCACAGCAGAGCCACGGCAAAATGAATCAGGTTTTCTTCTACATTATTTCAATTGCCAGGTGTGTGTGAGTCTCTTACCTGTGAGAAGATAAGGGAAGCAGAGAAGCTAGTGGAGACAGTGTGTTATTTTCTACAGTGTTCTGCTGGAAAACACTGGTTTCCTGCCATTCACGTGGACGTTATTTTGGCACATAATCTTGTTCAGACAATGATACTGTTTCCTTCGTGGGAACATTATTTCCTGATGGCAGTGGTCTCTTCAGCAGAATACTGCTTCAACATTGGAATTTAGGTCTGCAAGGTCGGGGCTGTTCTGGCAGCAAAAGCACAATCAAAATTATTAATGTAAAATGTAAAATGCCTGTTTACAATTTTGAATTGTTCAGTTGTTTAGATTTTAATGTGAAGTCGGAGTACAGTTGTTCTTAGCTTGTGTCACATGAAATACTTAATATTTTGTCATTTGCTAGTGCATCATTTAGTGATATTTAAACTGACAACACTTTTGGTCTATAACAAATTTGCCAGTCTACATTCTCTACTGTGAATTACGGGAACTTGGAACATTATTCTCTGTCCTTCCACTGCTGCACTTAAGGCCCTGGTCCCTTTTGGTTTTGAGGGACCTTTGTCATCTTGCTTTAAATAGGAATCACCTCACTCTGCAGAGCATGTGACTCTCTAGCAATGTCACATTGATTGCTCCTCAGCTCTAAGCAGAAATGAATCATCATCCCTTAGTAGCCAGGTTTCAGTCACTAAACCTTCAACATAGATTATCGGTATGTACATTTGAAAAACATTGAATGATCTAAAACCACGACAGCGAAGGTAGGCCTGTCCCGTTCCTGACACTTTTTATGATGAAGGTTTTTCTTTTTTGTCTCTCTAAACATTGTGCCAGTTGAAGGACTACATGAGATGTTCCAGATCAATATCATTATTTTCACAATTTATTACATTATCCTCATTTAAATTTTGAAAATAGTCTATTGAAAATGAAAAACTTGGGACTATCATTATCCTTTCAGGCTACAGAGATGTTTGATTGAGTTCAGGTTAATGGTCTAACGGTCCACTTC
Source organism: Echeneis naucrates (assembly GCF_900963305.1). NCBI lineage: Eukaryota > Metazoa > Chordata > Actinopteri > Carangiformes > Echeneidae > Echeneis > Echeneis naucrates. The sequence goes on from NC_042527.1 coordinate 3,796,068, forward strand.
CACACAGTTGTCCTTGAGCCACTGCTGTATTGTTTTAGCTGTGTGCTTTGGGTCATTCAACAGTTGGAAGGTGAACTTTGACCCAGTCTGAGGTCCTGAGTGCTGTGAACCGGGTTTTTATTAAGGATGGCTCTGCACTTTTCTCTGCTCATCTCCGTTCATCCGCGACCAGTATTCTTGTGCCTGCTGCAAAAAAAACAACAACAAAAAAACTCCCTGTCGACACAGTCCTGTCCCTGAGTTCTGCAGGCAGTTCTTTTACTCTCAAACAGCAACCCAAAAGAAAAGTAAAAAATGGTTAAAGGTTAAACTAACAGAAAACATAACCATGTTTTTTCGTCTTTCCCATTTCCCAAAAGGTTGATATTACGTACATGTTAAATGATTTTACCTAATCAACAGCACAATATTGGTCATGGGACAATTTATCCTGCATCCATCATCACATGAATCCCTTCCTATGCCCCCCTCAACACAGATCTATTTTCCATGAATATTTTGTTTATTATTCTTAATATATCAAATTTCATTTTATGGCAGATCAGATGGAAATCAGAGAATAAGACGATAGGCTGATGATGTGTAACATGTCAACAGTGTTATGAATATAAATCAACTTTATTGCAGTTTCTACAACCCACTGGTCTCCTAATGAAGCAAGCAGTCCCCACTAACAAGTTTAACAAATGTCTTAGATATATCAGGCAGTAATTGCAGGGAGACTTTTTTCTTTGCCTAATTACTGATGTTTCCCGCTACATCAATTGGACCTGCAGCACCCTGTGAGGAGAGGGGAGGGGAGGGGTGCAATGTTATGTTACATTTGCTCGGACAGCTCCTGCAGAAATGCTGCACTCTTTTAAATGTCTTCCATAGGTTATTTATAATCATTCGGAAGTGGGAGAGAGAGGAAGGGAGAAAGGAAAGGGGCTGAAGTAGATGAAGAAAGATAATTTGTTGACCAAAAAAACTAGACAAACAGAGAATAGAGCTACAGTACAGTGTGTGTGGGTGAAGGAGAGAGAGAATGTGAAATCTATCAGAGGTCTTTCAAAACTCCAGAGCTTAAGTTAACAAGTACAACTGCATGATCTCCTCTTTGTCCCATTCTTCCATTGTTTCATTCATTCTTCTTCATTTTTTTTTTTTTTCTCAATTCTCTCCCTTCCTCTCACGTTGAACCTTTTTGTTCAGGTTGACATCATGAGGAAGGGAACCAATAAGATACAGCCACACAATCTATGCCTCTGGCATGACTCACTACAACTGGGCATCATTCAAAAATGTGACTTTGACTTGACACCAGTTCCAGACCAATATTTTTTTTCTTTTTTTTTACAACACAACATTACATATTATGGTAAAACAAATGCTAATTGACATAATATGAATAAATAAATCTTTACTTAAACTGCAATCAAACTGGCTGCTTCTAGTTTACTTACTTAGCCACTGGTGCTCCAACTAAATATAGTCACACAAACAGACAAAATGTCAACGATACAAAAAACTTAGTAAGTTTTCAAATTAGTAAGACTAACTGCTGAATATTTAAAAACTTCACATAACTCAACATGTCAGCTTCTTTTGATAACAGACTCCTGGCTGACGGTGTCCCTACCAGCAGAAGATGCACACTCGGAGGTTGTGGATGATAGTTGTACAAATAGAACAAACTGAGAATGGCACAATCTTCTGCTCATATTTTTATTTTGTGTGCTGTTAAGTGCTTTGTTAGCTTTGTCATGTTGCCAATCTTTGTGTTAATTACCTTGTTGCAAGTTCTACCTTGTGCGCTGTTCTGACTGAGCTTGATGAAATGAGGCCACACTTTAGCTATTTTTACCACAGTTTAATGTTGCACTTTTGTTGCATCTACTGTTAGATAACATCAAACATTCTGCATGCTTATTGGCCCACTGCTCTCAATTAGATTAACCTGTTTGGTATCGAAATTCAATACTGTGACACTTCACTTGATGCAAAAAAAAAGTACTGACTTCGATAGCCAGCCCTAAACTTTAAGCCAGAGACCACCATGTGCTGGCAACACATTCATCAGTTTTTCCCTCCAGCTCAGCGAGACAGTTCAAGACAAAAGATTATTTAGGCTTTTCAACCACAGCCTCCGACAGTCTAACCCATGAGTTTACAGTACAACAATCATGGGACATTTTACATGAAGTAACACTGAAGTGGGTTCCAATTGCCAATGCCAGTTCCTACATGAAAGATTTTGTCTAGTACGAACTGTTTAACTGAGAAAAATGTCATAAAAAAAAAAAGTCTTTATTTTCTTTCTCTGCTAAAAAAAAATAATTTGATTACTAGTCTTACCAGCAAAGCTGTAATTGATAAAAAAGTTTTTCTAACTGGGTAAACGCCACCCACAGGCACATGTTCCTTTCTTCTTTTTGGACCAATTACAAACACTTAAGAAGATAATTCTAGTCTAGTTTTTCATTTTCTCATTGTTAGAATGATAATTATGTCTTTAAATTATTGTGTATTATGAGTTTTTAGTGTGTCAGAATTATGGGGCAGGCCCATATCTATTAATGACTCATAGGTCAAATCTTTAAGGCAAAAACAAAAAAAATGGGCCTCCTTAGCTTTCCTTTTGACTATCATTCATCTGAATACTGATGCTTTCTCAGTGCAGAGAAGCAAGTCAAGTCATTCACATTGCTTTTGGAACCCTGTTTGCATTTGGTCGGCTTCACTATTTCTGAAGTATTTTCCTTTAATTTGACATTTGTCCATATCCAGCCATTTCAATTTTGTTGAGTCGGATGTAAACAGTTGTGTGTTGACTTAAAATAAAATAATGTCATAGCCACATGGAGGCAGATATCCGAGATGTTTTCTCCCATCAAATATTGATAATGTTTTGTTCCAACAACTCACAGGCCAAAGCAGAAGATTTATCACACTGTGGTACATCAAATGTGTCTAATTAATAGAAGTGGTGAAAAACCACAGTGAATTGATTCGACTCCCGTGTAGTGGCCTGGCAAAACCTCCTTAGCTAGAGCCTCCTGCAAGGCGGATAAGGAAAGAAAAATGACAGGACGAACAAGGAAAATAGATTAGAGTAAGAAACATCGGTGTATATTCTCATTCATCCAGGTCATAGTCATCCTGAGGCAACAAACTGAATCGAACACAACTGGACGTAAATCTTAGACCTATCTTAGAGCTTAGATCTTGGACTTATTTAAGCCCAGTTGCTTTCGATTCAATTTGTTGGCCGGCTAGAGTAAGAAAATAAGAAAATGCCCATCACATAGCCAATAACATACACTTAATCAAAATAGATTCATTATTGGTGCCTACACCTGAATCTCCCACCATTCGACATTATATACAAAAGAAGATCAGATTCTTTGTGCACCAGCTTTGCACAAATGAAGAGTGACAGAATCTAGTATTCTGCTTCTGCGCAAAATGTTAGGTGACAGGAGCCGTTGAAGGGTAATCGCTGACTAAGCACACTTCCCAGAGAGGCGTGTTTCCTCTTTGCTTTGATTCTACCTACTGTACACAGTAAGAGATTTTATGTTAAAACCCTATATCTTGTCAACACCTTGCAGAAAGCCTCCACTTCTGATCCTCTGTAATGAAAAGTGATTGAAATACACCGTGGATGAAAGTGATCCTGCTCTGACTGCTTTGAACTTTACACAGGTTTTTGTCTGTGTAAGCAGAGAGATGACACACTCGATAAGTCAATATTTTCAACCCCCCCGCCAACTTGTCTGATGCCATTTATTCCAAACCACACTGCAAAAAATGCCCCATCAAATTTAAGTGGGAACATCTCGTATAGGAAGTTTTTTTTTTTCACTTCAAATCATGTGGCAGCCAGTGCATGAAGTGATTGCACTTAGTATTGAATCAAAGACCATCCAGTCGGACGGCATGTGTGTTAACTACTCCCGAGCTCAGCCGTCCCCTTCTGTCTCATTTTGTTTGTTTTGTAAAAAAGAATTCCTTTAACCAAAGGACAGATCTCTGTGACTCAGGTGTTCCCCTGACGTGTCTAGTTAATTTGGGAGCGGTTTGAGCTCATGGTGTTATTTAGTCAATTTGTTTCATCCATAGCAAGAGACCAATATAAGGAACAGAATAACAAGTAAGTTCTGATCAATTTTCAATCAAATCACTCTCATGGGAAGACCTCGCTAAAGTTATAAACACCAGTTTTGCCATGAGGGGAGACGATGTAATTTAATGGTCCCAACCCAACTTGTGTAGTTTTGCAAGACTGATTTCAGATGATAAATCTCAGTGGAAATCTCCCATTTACCTTTTAACTGCTGTATCTTAGTTTTTTTGACTGTGTAACTGAATATGATGTAAATTATTGTCAGTTTGGGAATGCGATAGGTTACAAAGGTGCAAAATAGAACACAAATATTTTGTTCTTTGAACCAAGACCTACTATATCATACAAGACTTCGACTTGAAATCCTTAAAATAGGCATTAAAGCTGACTGGCCTTAGTATGTGACAAATGTGGAGAAAACTGAAATCAAGACAAGACAAATTACATTAATTTTGATATTTGCGCTGGCTCTGGCTGAGATCAAAGGGGGCTGGTATGCAGATAATTAAGGAGGAGGAATGTGCCACGGCGCAGAAGTAGTAGATGCCTTTGCCATGACTTTTATTGTCTGTTTTCAACTTCCCCCTCACTTGTTTGGATGAAGCGAGTTTGAAGCAGTGTTGGACCCCGCCGTGAAGGTCAGCAACGTGTCCGATAAAAGTAGCGCAGAGAAAACTTTGCTTCCCTCACCCTCCCTGTAATCTGTGTGAAGAAAATGCCAGCTGCCAGTTTCATTTGGAGAGATAAGGGCCCAGTCCCAAATGCACCAGGCTGGCCACCCATGTCAGAATAACAGTGAGCGGATAAATATGTACATGATAACAAAAATAGGTGGGGGGGGGTTGGAGGAAACGTTTAAAGTAAAAATATTCGATACATGGCTCCACAGCAGTAGATCCCAAGGAAAACAGAAGCAGGTGTAAACCATTTTATATAATTTTGTGTGTGTGTGTGTGTGTGCGCATGCATGCATGCTGCTGTCAAGTCCTCACTGCAACTCCCAGTTGGCAGGGTAAAATGGATGGCCCCTGCTATAGATTTTTGGCAGACAAGTCCCCATACAACCATCTTATATCTTAGTACCAACAGCCTCAGACACTCAAATTGATCTTTATCGGTATGAAAAAAATATTCCCCATGGCATCGTCGACCTTTATGGTCCTCACCTTTCATTGGTGAATATGTGTGTGGGTGTGTGTGTGTCTGTATGTGTGGGTGTCCCTGTGCCTCCTGCAAGTGGAAACACCGGGGGGCACACTAACAAGCCGGATGGAGTGTAATTACTGGAGCAGCCACTGTAGTAGGCATGTCCAAGGTGATAGCCCTCCAAAAAGGAGTGAGTTTTTTTTTTTTTTTTTTATTATTATCAAAAAATAAAACTCCTACTATATGAGTTGCCTCAGACATATCAGCCCTGAAAGAACATCCATTGAAATGGAAAAAAAAAAAAAAAAAAACACCACCATGAGTTCTTCTATTGCCAAACATGAGAAGTTATTTTGACAGCCAAAGCATTTCAATGGATTGCTGATGAGTGGGAGAGATTCCTTTCATGAGCTGAAGAGCACAGTTGTTTAGAGCCAACATGTCACCTATAAACACTCACAACAATGTCCGTTACTTTCATGACAAGGAAGATGTTGAAGTTGCAGAACAGAAAACTAAAATATTGCTTCTGCTTTTTCTCGATTTTTCTTTTCAGCAGGTAATAATGTCAAGAAAATGTCTTCATTTCTACCAAACTGGCCAAACAGCACAGCAAGAGTCTGAAGCAACATGTTAGAGAAAACTGAATTGATGTGTTTGTATAGATATATGTATATATTTATATATTCATTCACTCATCTTCAACTGCGTATCCGTTTCCGAGTCACAGGACGTGCTCGAGCCAATCCCAGCTCACTCTGGTTGAGGGCGGGGTCACCCTGGGCGGGTCACCAGTCCATCACAGGGCCAACACACAGAGACAGACAGAGACCAACAACCACTCACACTCAGACCTACAGACAATTTAGAGTCACCAGTTAACCCAAACATGATGTCTTTGGATGGTCCCAGGCTGGGAACTGAACCCATGACCTTCTTATTTTGGGGCAACATTACTGATTGCTACGACAATGTGCTGCCTAATATACATATATATATATATATATATATATATATATATATATATATATATATATATATATACATATATATATATATATATATATACATATATATATATATATATATATATATATATATATATATACTAATGTTTTTATAGCCACCAATTAATATAAATCCAGTCATTACACTTGCTCTGCTGTGTGTTGGTTGCTCTTGCTCTTTTTGCTCTGTTTTTCATCTCATTAAGGTATTTTCTGAGCTGCTAAAAATGCTGGGAGTTCATCAGACTATTAACTATATAGGAAAAAAAAAAGGGCCATGAAACCAAAACAGTAAGCTAAATGGGGCTAAAATTATTGCAGTGCAGGAAGAGTTTCTCTGTGGTATACTGAGGGTGCCACATTTCATCCATAGTTGATATGGGAAAATTTGAATATATGCAGCTTTAAAGAGGTTTCTTTTTTTGCTGGGAATAGTTGGTGATGATCGTTCGCTGTTGCATTTATGGTACTGTAGATGAGGTTAAGGAATGCCCTGGAGGAAATGCTACTCACAAACCTTAAAAGTTTCTTCTCAGGATAAGAAGACACGCTTTACCTTCTAACTGGCATGTCCATATTAAACTTTTACTCCTCTGCCTCTTTAAGTTTTAATCCTTTTTATGTCGTTATAGCTTTATTTCCAGAAGAGCTGCTTTGGCTTGCATTTTGGTGTTTCTCAGCTTTCACTTTTCATTTGATCAGTCTTACTACTCTACTCCCCTGCAAATGTTCAAGGGGGAAATGTCCCTTCAAGAGAAGACCCAAGAATCAGTGGCATTCATAAATGTAGTCAATGAGGAAACTTTGTAAATGTCTTCTCTGTCACCCAGTCATCAGCATTTTTTTTTTTTTTTTTTTTGTATTGCATTGTCAACTAGTGCATGAGTTTGGTTCTGTTTGACAGGGAAGTGTTCACAGTACTAATGAAGACAGACTGGAGAGCTTGTGAGGTGATTTACACTCCAATGTTGACTTTGTACTAACAGCAGGGCTTGAAATTGGTTCTCCGCAATTACACATCCTTTTTGGGTTTTTTTTGTAAGACACTGATAAGATCTAACTGATTCTGCTTCATAAAATTTCTCAATTTATGATCATCAGCATTTCAAAAATCATCACGTCAAACTAATATTTCGTTAAATACTTTTTCAATCAGCTTTGGATATCGCTGTGACAGAGTTGTCATTCGCACAAATGTGCATTCATTTTCTAGTGTATCATGGCCTTTTCCCTCTACCTACAAAACCCAGCAGCAATTTTCACAAGATGCTCTCTGACCTTTCATGTAATCTGTGTTTCTTTTTTCCATGAGAAGTGGATGGAAATGAAAATCTCTCTTGCTGATTTTCCTATGATAATGGCTTTGAATACTGAGTCACTGTTGTGGCATGGGAATGTTTGGTTTTCTAGTCATTCCTGTTTTTATAATAAGGTTTTGGAGATCACTACAAATTATTATCTGTTCCTTCAACTGTTTTCTTTGTCTTGGCCTGTGGGGGTTTATTTATGATTCTGTATAGATTTATAATAGCACTGTTAAAAGTAATGACTTATGAAAACCAATACAATACAGGGACAGGACTTTTACCTGCTGCCTTCCGTTTTGGGAGACTGCCAATATAATTTATATATACAGAGAACCAAAAATAACAGGCATAAGAGCAACATCAGTTAGGAATCATTTTATTACACTACATTACTTTGATCCTCAGTATCAGGCGACGACACAGCGTTCAGCAATATAGCAAGCAACAATTCACAGATCTGTGAGAAAAAAGAGCCAGTGGTCTAATTTCTGACTGTGAGGCATGCAGCAGGAAAAAGTGATAAATCTGTCTTGGCTAAAATCTCTGAAATCTCTCAAACCCACAGAGTCGTAGGTGGAATGGCAGATATGGCCAGAGCTACAGACAAAGATAGAGGAACAGGTGAGGGACAGGCTTAAGAAAGAAATAAGACAAATCAAGAGACCACGATTACTTTTGCATGACTCCGATGTGACAGCAGTCTAATATCATAAGGTACAAGTTTGTTCAGGACTCTTCAGAAGGACCCAGAACTCACATTTAGCATAAATGGAATGTTTTACCTCTAATGTTATTAATGTACACTAATGCATTCTTGTTGCTCTTTTATGCTACCTTGATTTTTTTTTTTTTTTTTATCAAAAGCTGATTGAAAAAAAATGTCCCTAATGAGTATTGCTTTATTAAAGGTTATAAATCAGGTTTATGCTCAATATTGATACCACAAAAGTATCAAAAGGGTCAGTTCACATATAAACATTGACAGCCTGTATTCAGAAACTTTGTCGAGATGAGAGGCTCAGATCTCGCCCTCTGACTGGCTCACTAACATGTCGTTACTAGAGTTCCAGAAAGACGTAGAGGGAGTAGAGGAGTAGTGAAAGCACACTGAGGTGGTTTTTGCCTCTTAAAACCATGAATATATCTTCTCATGGAGATTTACACAGAAGATAAAACACTGGACACTTTTAAAATGGGGTAAAAAAGAAAGGGAATAGAAAAATTGAATAATTCTGAAAAATTAATCTGCACCTTCACGACAGATATATATATATAATTAATATTGTCCCTACTAGGTACTAACGCTGTATGGATGTGCATGTGTGCATTTGTGTGCGTTTGTGTGCGTTTGTGTGCGCATGGACATGTTGAATTAAAATTGCCCTCACACTGTTCCACTCTATGTGTCTGACTTGAATTTAATGTGATCACTATCTCTCCTGATGATGGGTATTTTAGCACTTCACACTTCAATCTAATCACTTCTACACTGAAAGGTTTGACTTCCTGTCACAAATGTTTCTTGCCACTGACATTTCAAGCTGATAGGTTTACCATTAATAGCCCAGGAATCCCAATGCTAATTGCCACATGATTTCTTTCCCAGTAAGTTAATTCCACTCCACATTCAACGAGGTCTGTAACTCATGGCCTGTTAAACCAGGTTCTTACTTGCTGAAGAGGTGTGTTCATGCACAAGAAGAACTTTTTAGACTGTGATAATTAGGGGATCATCCATGTATAGTAGACTTTTCCAGTGAAGGTGTCGCATACCCAGAGACAGTGACATATGCAGAAGGGAACAGTGAAGGTGATGAACATATAGAGGACTTATATACAGACAGACAACATGGCTGCCCCTGTCAGCGTCCATGAAGAATGTCACCAATGACTTTCTCAGGCCGCAGTCAGCCACCCTAATCAACACTTACACAAGCAGTGTCTGCTCACTGCTCGCCATGCACCACATCCTGCTCTACACATAAAGCCTCCATCAGAGCTCGCAGGGCTGTGTCAAGTACAGCTGTAGATCATTTCTGCATGGGTTTGCACGTCTGGTTATTTCAGGGGATTGGAAAGGTGGAATAAAGGACTTTAGTGAAAAGGCTTGAAAGCCAAAAAAGAAAAAAAGAAAAAAAAAAAAAAAAGATGGGAATGCTGTAAAATGCTGAAGAGGTGTCATCAATTTTAAAGGGATGCTGAACTTTAGGGTGACTACAGCGCATGTCGTTTCCTGAATACAATGTTAAACCAGATATTTTCTTTATGTACTGATCCATGCCTGATAGATATATGTGCTTTTATCTACAGCCCCTTCACTCATGAATGGCAAAATGGGTCATAAAATGTCACTCTTGACACATTAATTTGAAAAATCGTCTTGATCAGCCTATACCACATTTTCTTTTTGTGTTTGCCTTTTTTTTTTTTCTATCCAAATATGTGACTTTTTCAACCTTTGCCATTTCTACTCACTTTATTTTATATCATAGTATTAAAACAGTTATGAAGCAGTTAGGGATGTGCCTTTCCAGCCAAAACAGTCTCCAACTTTTGCTCACGATCACCCGCTCCACACACACTGCACACCCAACTCAACATACAGAAGAAGCGGGAGGCTGTTCAGCTGTTTCAATAATTTAGGAGAGAAGGTTTCCAAAGCATCTCTATCCCAAAAAAAAAAGAATAATAATACTGTGCACAGATACAGGCTGTTTTTCTTCCAGAGAAGGATTGAGGAACAGTTCATATTAACAGTGTTTGTCCCTGACTGCAGGTTTCGCAAATGAAAAAAATATATAAAATTAAATTGCTATGGCACATTTGAGGCACAAATATAGAAAATAAAAAGCCCTATTTCTCATAATAAGTAATAACACAATATTTCCAGGTATTGCTGAGAAGAACGGATGAAACAATGGAGCCCCCTTTATGGAGACCATCGTCACATGGAACTATTCTGATTCTTTAAAAGCATCCCTAGAAAACAGGTACATGGAAACATAAAATAATAACAATCTAATATTCTACCGGTAAACTTAGATCTGAGAGGTGTATTGATTTACCAGAACCCCTGTCCTCTCTGAGACTGGTAGCACAAGGTGAGTGCAAGTCTTAAGAAAAAAAAAAACAAAAACAAAAACAAACCATTAAAAATTCTGAATCTGATTAATCACAGAGTAGCTGTGTCTTGATCACGATTAAGCACCGTTCCTAAACATGACTGAAATATTCACATTTTTCTCATCACACGTTCCAAAGTTTTGGTGATGTGATGTGCAGTTCCACTCACATGATTAATGTTACTCACGGTTAAACCAAATCCTTTTCCTTTTAGCTTCACACAGTTCATGCATTTCACTGCTTTGCTTCTTGACAGCGGCTTGTAGAGTGCATTGAGAGTTTCAACTTTCAAAAGTTCCGTGAGACATGTTTTTGAAAGTATTAATCGTGTTAGAATTAAAAAGTAACTTTGCACCTGTCGATCAAACACATTTTAATTGACCTCTAGTGGTTTATCTTCTCACCTTTTTGCAGGAATATGCAGGTACAGTCCTGGGCCATGCTACCTCACATGGATGTGGTTAACTGTACGCCAGAGCAAATATCTGGCAACGCCCAACAACTTCCCTCAGGGAAGCCGGGTTGGGCTCAGAGGTGACAGCTGTTCTTCTCTTTCAGCAATCAAAACAATTTCAGACTAAATACTCAGCTCATCGGCTTCATCTGGGCTCTTTGAGTGCGGTTTCATCAGATTTGACCGACAGTGGCCTGACAACACAAGCGAATGTGCCACACAATTTTTTTTTATGCAAATTAGGAGCTTTAAATTTGGCAGATTTTCTTTTTGGTTAGATTTCCGTTGCTCATGGGCAGAGGCAGATGGAGAAAAATATGTCTTAAAAGGGGCTTTAAAAAAGCGAAGCCTCCTTTCATTGTTGATTTATTCGCAAATCTCAACTGCCAAACGGCATCTTTTGTTTCTTTGAGCTTCAGTTCAGGTGGCACAGCAGGGAGCTCTGAGATCGTTTAGCAGATCCGGCCTGCAGCAAACACACTGGACCTCCTGATGGTATGAGATGCATCAATCCGCATCATTCACACATAAAACTTCCACCAAGCGCTCTGCATCCCTGTGAGCAACACTGATGGAGACTTTTGAATAAGCCCAACAATTAAACAAAGGATTACAACAGTGCCGCATGCCCTGTATCTGAAAAATTCCTTCACTTGTCAATGCTTTGAAATATTTTGGGCCCCAAGCACTTGACAAAGCAGGAGCCCTTTTGGATCCCTTGGCGTTATAATTTTTCTTTCACCGCTTTCCCCCCTTTTTGGGGGACTTAAACATACCCCAAGACTCTTGAAATTTGGACAGCGCATCAGGACTGCCTGAAATTTCACTATTTCATGGGTTGCAGAAATGTACATCAAAAAGTGGCTCCACAGCACCAACTTGTTGAACCCCTCACTCAGGATTGACGTACATGAACAAAACGTGTACCATGACAAGCTGGACAAAAAAGTCTCAAGCACGCACCTTCACTCCAAAAGGAAGTAGGCTATTTTGAGCTTTTCGGCCAATTTTGACGATTCTTACGTTATCGAACTCCTCCTACGGTTTTCATCCACTTGACTTGGACCTGCTTGTCATGGCAGTGCGGCAAGTTTTTGAGGCTTCAAATGGTTTCACCATAAAAATAGAAAGTCCTCGGACCTCCTGCGTACAGTATATTGTCTAGTCAGGTCTAAATTCTCCACACATAATCAGAGTCCCACCCTGAACACACCTTATCTGTTATTACTGACGCAAAAAGCGCCACCTACTGGACACAGGAAGTCAGCACGCCTCATAAATAAAAGAACTCCTCTCGCCACGTTTAAACTGAACGACTTCCCATGCATCCACTGCACCTGTTGGCCGTGGCAATTGCGGCAATTTCGATGTGTCACACACAGAGCACCACTTCCCGGACACAGGAGGTCAGCCTATTAACACAAACATCACCAGATTTAGATGATATTTAAAGGTGGTGTTTCTTACATCCTACGCTGCTAACCCATATCCTGACGTCGGATTGGTGGATGCTCTCCAGCACCGCCTGTAACAGGACGTCACAATAACTCTTGTCCAATCTTCACTACCTTTTCCACACCTCTTCAGACTCCCGCCCTGAACACGTCTATATGTCAACACTGACTCACACACAAGAGATCAGTCAAATACACAAACCACACTGACACCACATTGACAGGGTGTGCTCTCCACATCCGAGACTACGACATAACATGACATCAGATTGGCGAATGGTATAAAACCCGTTCTACCCATAAAGACTCCCCTGAACACCCCCATGTGTCAGTAGTGAGTCACACACAGAGCTCCACCTGCATGTGTTCACTACATCCTACAATACAACGTGACATATTTTTTTTACAACATTTTTACAACTTCAAGGTACATTGTCCAATCTACTCCAGATTTTGCACACTTTTTCAGACTCCCTCGCCAAACAAATCCATGTGTCTATACTGATTCGCACAGTGAGCGCCACCTCCTAGACACAAAAGATCAGTCTCATTACGCAAACATCGTTCAATTTATATGATATTTACAGGACGTCTTCTCCACATTTTACACTTCCATATGTAGTAAAATTTATGGAGACTCTCTGTCCCCACGTAGTGGACACTCACGATATGTTGCACCACTCAGAACAAAGCATTTAAAATTTTACGTGGGGGCGAGTCCAGGGGCCTCTGAGTTGTGCAGGTGTATGAGGGCCCATTTATCCCTTCTTGCAGAGTTGATTAGCTTTATTCTCTTTTGCTGAAATATTTTAATCATTCTAAGAGATTTACAGCCCCGTCATACAAATAAACAAAATAGTGCTGTGACAGTATGGTTTAAAAAAAATACAGCAGTAAAGATTTGAAGCTGAATGCTGAATTTATACCGCTGCCATTTGTAACCAACAGTACATTAGTGCTTCCCAGGAAATGATTGGGCAAAGGACAATAATCTGATTCCTCAGATTTATTCTTTCTTTCCTCAGCGTTGAGTTCCTAATTGGAGCTTAGTGATAAATTTGAGGTTAATGAGCAGTTAAAACTGTAAATGAGCAATTTGTAAGTTGATATGATGGTGAGATGTGGGCTGAAGTGCAGGTCGGCTGCGTAGCAGCAGGATTTTTGCTGTTTTATTCGGGGATGCTTTAACACTCATGGCTACTGTGTGTCCCAGTGTTCTTCTTGTACCGTGCAGCTTTATCGGAAAGCGGGGGATTTGAAGGCGGTGGCATATAGTTGCTCATATATTTAAAATGTATTAATCTTGCTCGGAGTTTGTGAATTGGTGCCAATAGTCATGTTGAAGTGGCTGATTGTTCTGACACGGATGCTCAGGGGAGTTCAAGTGTTGTTACACTGCAAAGTGTGCACATGCTGATGCATATCCTCCCACACACACACTCACTCCTCTCTCTGTCTTCTCAACTTATCAGTTTCTCACTTGCACAAAAACATATATTCACACTGCTCTTGCACCTCCCTCACTTTCACACACACGAACACAGTGAGAAAAAAAATGTCTTCCCTTTTCCCTTTTTTCCCGTTGTATTGCTGCACTCAGAAGCAATCACACCGGATCTCAGTGTGGCTTTGCAAGCTAAGGGAAAGACGGATACTTTTTCCTTACAGTTTTGCTTGAGCTGGATATGGGCAGAGCAGCACCCTGCTGCCATGGCTTATCAGGTACACACTGCAAGGGACTGCTTGGGATGGTGTCATTTCAAACATGCACGCATACATGCACACATGCAGAGCGAGAAAAACCTGCAAAACACATCTGAGAAGATTTGCCTGTCACATAGATTTGTTTAGGCGCTCTGATGTTTTCCATTTTGCAGGTTTAGAATTTAAAATATACCACAGAGACACACACACACACACACACACACACAGCACAGTATTGTTTATCTGTGTTTCTTTTCGATTTCCTCTTTGCTGCCTTTTATTCACTTGATCATTTCTGTGATTCCATCAAAACGCACCCTTTTTAATGCAGTTTTCCATCTCACCGCTTTCCATTTGCTAAGCTACTGTCTGCTTTGATTTCCTACGTTTTCAGATCAGCTGCAGCTCATGATTGCATTCCATAAGCATGTAATGGTCATCTCAGCCAAGCACATTTAAAAAGGTTAGGTATGATTTGCCCTGCTTTTGTCTGCTGAACAGTGGAGCATGCACACTGATGGCTCCTAGTACAACAAAACAAAAACATCCAACCACGTCAGTGATCCACTACCACCATCTAGTGGCTGCGAAAGGTCCCGCTAGATTGAGGGATAGTCACAGCAAATTGTATTATTCCACACAGCTCGGATGAGAGGGGAGTTCATGCTGGGAAATGCAAGATCCATGGAGGTGTCAAGTCAAGTATATAGTTAAAAATTATGCTGGTGGTATCAGGTGCCTTGATCACGAAGATGAATGATGGTTTAATGAGTCATTGCTGTACGGAGAGGTTTGATGAAAGGCAACGTAAAGGAGCGGATCTGCTGCTCTGTAAGATACAGTAAATGAAGACTTTGACTCTAAAACACTGTAATACATCAACACAAGCAATATCTGAAGATGATGTACATAAGCCAGATGTTTTGCACCCTATAACACTTAAAGAAATGAAAATATATTTTCTTGGCAACAGGAGGAGAACCTTGAGTTTATTTAGTGGCAGATGAAAAGGAGTTATCTCTCATTGAGGAGTGGATGCCGAGGTATCATGAGTCTGAATAGCTCTGAGCTCCATCTGTTGTGTATTATAGAGATGATGAGTGATTCTGTTCAGTACAGCATGGGTCAAAGAAGCCCCAAATCCCCAGCCTGACATCAGCACACACACACACACACAAGCCCATGGAGAAACATATACCAACGCACGATCCCGCAGCGAGCTCTCCATCATGCATCTGTCCTGTGTGCATATTTTTGTGAAGCCTGTTAGGTCTCAGCTGGAAGCAAAGATTGGTTTCCAGGCCATGTGTTAACCTTTGTAGAGAGTACTCCGTATTCCAATCATTAGATAGTTTTGAATTTGCAATAAGCAGTATCAAGAAGAAAATAGTGCAGCTGATCCAGGGTTTTGAAATGTGTCATCGTTGTCTCATGAAGTAATGATGCTCTCTTGGAAAGCTATCATAATACTAGTTTGTGAAATGTCTCTAAGGCTGCCTGAAATACTGCATCAGGAATTGATAAGTATGCAAATCTGTGCACCCATCCAATACCACCTAATGTATTGACAAACTGCCCCATGAATCTATTCTTCTTCAGTCCTCTAAAGCAGCCACTGCTAAGTACTTAACATAGAGCAGCTGGCTAAGCTGGACCCACACCCTGTCTTATTCAGAACTGATGTTTATTCTAACATTATGTTGGAGTATCATCCTGGTTCAACCGACTCAGTTTATATTGAAGTCTCTGGGGAAATAGGTTTACTTCTCACTAGATTTATAAGCAGTAAACATTTTCGAACCCTAATGACTGTAAGGTCTCGGTTTCTAGCTTCAAGTCTTATTCAATAAAACATGATGCTTTTTGAATGCGTTTCTATTTAAAGAGAAATAGACCACAAAGCAAGGTACGGTCACTGTGTGATTGACAGACTGTACCACACACAGTGACCCACCAGACAATCATGATGGAGCACGTCAGATTCAGCCCTCTTCTCTTCCAGATATGGTTCCTTCTTGTTTCAGACTCAGACAACTTTACAGTCCAAAGAAATTTCATAAAATGGATGTCTTGCTTTGGTATGTTATATTGTATACAATACAACCAAACCAAAGCATACAGACTTTCGTAAAACCACACAGACATTCATTAAAATTGCAACCCAAAGTGCAATGAGGGGAGTCCAGGGAGTACAATTGACCATGGCAACAGGATCCATCCAAGTTAAAGCTGTCCAATAAATGCATAAAATAATATAAGATGGCCATTATAGAGAAAGATGGATGAAAAACTGAACAAAAAACCGGGGACCTCAAAACGGCAACTCACATACCGAGGGGTGACAGTCGCTGACTCAAGCCCGTGAGCGAGACACAAACACATCAGATGAGATGAGACAGTCAGAGAGTGTGGGCATATGACAGATTGCAGTAGGAGGCTCCAACGGTTTGGATTCTTTTTCTATATGTTAAGTGTGAAACAGCCCAAAATTAACAATTAATTAAGCGTTTATCCAAAAGAAGAAGAAGAAGCTTCACTTGAGCTAAAGCAGCAATTATAACACACTGATACAGGAGTGAGTTATATTCAGCTGCTGTTCTGTTTTAAAATATATATTTTTTTATGCCTCCACATTGGGCTGGTTTACTTACTTACCCAGACTGACTACTGTAAATAAATAATAATTGAATAACAAATGAGTGAGTGATTATTTGTCCATTTCACAGATAATGGACAAATAATCACCAGTGACTGATTAACATAGTATCTCCCAGACTATCCACATGGACCTGGAACTGTTTTTTCAGCAGCCACTTGTTAAGGATTTATTAATGATCCGGTTTTGGCTCTATTATCACCTCTTCTACAGCATCTACTCGGATATGTAGAAGGATCTGAAATGTTCGCATAAGCATAAAATTGTTGCACACGCTCCCTGCCACATTGGCTCACAGAGGTATTCACTCCCTGCCCTTACCATGTTGGTCACAAATAAATCAAATTAGGTCACAACAATTGTATTTGGGGAAGGGTGACGCGGAGGGGGCGGGTATGGGGCTACTTTTCCTTTGCTTTGTCTTATCATGGGTTTCCTTTGTGGAGCGTCTGACTTTCAAACAGATATAATTCAATGAGCTTCACGAGTGCCTGTACTTCCTTCAAAGCAACATACTGTTAGTCAATAAGCCTCCCTAAACGTATGTATGGTTTGAAGCTGACAGCAGTTTAAATGCTCAGATGAGTGCGTGCAAGATTCTTTTTAGATTTGAGGACACTAAAGACTGAGGGAACAGGAGGGAAATCAAAAATGTGAGCGAAAGACTTTGACACGTAGTAAATGCAAAGGCAGAGGACGTGTCGGGGACAGTGAGAGAACAGATATTGCTTTTCTTGTTTGATTAGGGGGACGCAGCGCGAGACCATTACAGCCCTCACACCTACCACACATTTCTATTTGCGTTTCAGGAAAGAAAAGGCAAGATTGTGCCTTTGTACTGCATGAGAGAATAAGGAAGAAGAATCAGACGGGGGCTGCACAGTAAAAAAGAGACAGTCAGAAAATGACAGAAGGGCAAAAATGAGTGTTGAAGTGAAGTTCAAAGATGAGCTTGGGATTCTCTTGTTTTCTTTTGTGCAGTTGGAAAATACAGCGTGAATATTAGGACTCAGAGTTCACCTTGGAAAGGCAAGTTGATCCCCGTCTGTGATACAGCTGTGTCTCTCTGTGACTCACATCTTCACGTAAAACAAGATCTTGTACACAAACTCTTCCATTTTCCCAGGTTAGCAGGATCCACGTTGTCTCTGTGATTGTTCTTTGTTGTTATTGTGAAGAGTATGAAGTCGGTGTTGCACAGCTGATGGATGATGTACATGCCACCTCATAAAGTTTAATTCAGAAAGTAAATACTGTAAAGTGTTCATCAAGTTGTTTCCGACCCCTGAAGCTCTTCACCAGAGGAGCTGGTTGGTTGGATTTAAAGTGACTCTTGATATATGTTAGTGAAGGAAGGCTTGTCACCAAATTTTCCTAAGGGCCATTTTCCCTCTATGTTGAAACTCAATAACAGTTACTGTGTGCAAAAAAAGAAACAGTATATGTGTCCACCTATGAGAAAGTAGATTGTTTGGCAGTAGCAGTGATTTTCTGAAGCATAGAATTCGCCTGAGGTCTGTGTCAGAGTTGGTTTAAAGCCAATCCTAGAATTCTTGATGCAAAATCCTACAAAATGCAGTAAATGTTTGGGCCAGACATTGGCTGTAGTGAAATAAGTCACATCGAACAGACCTTAGAGCGGCCTTTCTCAAATTTCGGTCGGCGACTCAAGGAGTTACAAAGTCATGTTTACTGTTGTGTCTCTCAAACTCTCTGAGCGTGACTACAGTTGTGTAGTGTCAAACTATCTATTGTTTTCAATGTTAATATAACTTATAGCCTGACGAGGCAAAAAAGCATGGACTGAAAGCAGAAGACCAGGTCTTCCAGTTTTACCATAATGTCTTCTCCATAGCTGAGACTTGCTTTTTCCTTGCTGGTCAGTTTACAGTATGCATGTTTGATTGTGAAATACAATGCCTTAAGAGGAGCTCCACTTGAATGAATGAATGAGTGAATAGCCTTTATTCCTTTATTCTCATCTTGCAGTTTGTGAGACGTAAGCTTAGCAACACTTAGCGGAACACGTTACTGATCTATTAATCTGTCATCAAAATGCAAAAGAACAAAATGAAATCCAAGCTATCGTTTTCATGCAAGCTCCCAACACCTCTGAAGTGCTAATCCTGTTGTTTGGGAGTTAAATGGCCCTTAAGTTTTATTTTAGAGACTAGTTACCATCATGACCAAAACTATAGGAAGATACAACAAAGTAACTATAGTCAGGTAGCAACTGGATGTTCGTTTTGAATTAGACAACCTCACCCCTCGCGTTTCCATGCGGACACTGAGCCCTGCTGAAATAAACCAAAACGCAACTGAACTGATCAACGTCAACTGTCTTTGCCCTAAAAGGCACCCAGCTGTCCTAAGATGACTGCCATGTTTAATCTCCATCTGCCAGGAGGTGGCAAGTGAAGAGAGGATGATGAATAGTGATTAGTGGGAAGTGAGCCAGTCTGATGAGGATAGATTAAAGTTTGGCTGGTCAGGAGTGCAAGGGCGCTGACATCCTTGGCAATGCTCAGCCTGAAGTCTGAGAATGCAAATATCTTCTGCACAGGCATGATCACTTGTATTATCACGACTGGCTCCCGGCTGTTGGTTTCTTTCCCTTTATCGCTCTACTCCTCGTTGATTTACCTCTGCCCACTCACTTACAGTACACACACAGTACAAAAGAATAAGCTTCTTTTTCTAGCATTTATTTTCTTTGATTGACCGCGTGAAATAACAGCCTGCAGAGTGCCTCTGTCTCTGTCACACGAACACACACATACACACTTCTCACAGCTCAAATGTGGGAACGTCTAGAGCTCACACACCTCTAATTGGTTTCAGGTCTTATCTGTCGCCTGGTCTCCTGTAACCTAATCACAAGGCCTCGAAACGCCCGCTGCCTTTATGAAAAACACCGTCAGTCAAGACGTGCATACATGCAAGGAGACCCGCACCGAGCAAGAGGATTACGAATGAACGTTCTGATGTGAACAGACTCACAACAAATCAGACATACACACGTGGTTATTCAGGAAGCCTGAGTCTGGAAACAGCAGTGCCATAGAAATCATTTCATTCGAGTAGATAGTGTGCTGTGATTAATCAGCACATCCATACGCATGCATGTTAGTGTATATTTAAAGACTCTGTATGACACACTTCACTGACTTGGGATAAACTTTTTTTTTTTTTTTTTTCTTACCCTGGTTCACACTGCCGACACAAAGCTACTGGAAAAGTTAAGAATTTCTCTGTCTTCAGCAGAAACTTTCACCCTCTTTTTTTTTAAGCTGAATTTAATTTACTGCAACTTGTCAATCATGGCATGACTTGGTAAAAGTTGTGATGCTCTGCAGGTGTGAGACAAAATGAACTGTGTGTTTATTTCTGAATGTGGGAGAAGAGGTATAATCAACGAGGTGATAATTACAAATCACACATGCTTAATCTTCTTTTAAGTACGTAACACTGACACACACACATGCACACACATACACAGAACTACATATCGACAATATATTTTCCTTGGCTTTTATATTTGACTTTTAAATCAGGCAAGGTAGATACATGTTGTTGCCCAGAACATTTAGTAAAACAAGACGTGTGTGAGTGGGGCATTTAATGATTTATTTTGATCCCTCAAGTGTAAAAATGTGTGTATTTATTCAAACTTCCATAAATAGAAGAACCTTTATTGAAATAATTCCTCATCTTACAAACCAAACAGCTCAAATGAATCTGGTACCAAAAGCAATCATCGTAATACAGTTAATAAAGGCTTAAAAATTAGAACACATTTATAAAAGGAAAACAGTTTCACAGTTAAGGGTGTGAGGTAGAGGTAAAAGACAAAGTGGGAAGCAATGGCTTTGCTGTTATTATTTTTATATGTATGTTCCAGTCCCTGAGCTTTTGTGCAGTCTATTCCCATCTGCCTATGACTCACAAATCTGAGCTGCATTCCATCAAAGCAGGTTGCACAACAAGCATATTCCTTAATTGGTGCTTGAGCCTTTAAATTGCCTGAGTTTTCTCACAGCCAAGCAGCTCCCAAAATGGGAATCTGAAAAATCTCCCCCTTTTAAAAAAGAAAAATGGCATCAAAGTTCTGCAGTAAGCATGTTTCCCTGTCCTGCTGCTTTCTGACTTGGTTGTTGGAAATGGAAAAACTGCTCAAATGATTCGTGCTTGTGTTAACTTATTTCAGAGCTGCTCCAAAAAAAGGAACCCAAAAAAAAAAAAAAAAAAAAAAAACTTACCTCAGGTTGAAGTAACCAGGAGTTTTAGTACTCAGTCTCTAACTTGAGTGACAGCAGTATTCATATTAATGTAATGTTTTGTTGTTGAGTTGTCTCACTAACATTTATTCCTCTTTCTGGCATGGGTACTCGAGCCAATCTGAGCTGACATTGGGCAAGGGCAGCGTACACCCTAGACAGGTCACCGGGGCACGGGGAGAACCTGCAAACACCCCACAGAAAGGCCCCAGGCTGAACTGAACTGATCTTCTTGTTGTGGAGCAACAGTGCTAATCACTATACTACCCTGATGGCCAGCAGAGATCTCAGTATTATTTCCTCGAGAAAAAAGCTCTCCGTAGCTGTGGCACAAATATTTACACTCCTGCTCAAGTACTTTGGCTGTGATATCTCAAATTTATTTGAGAAATCAAGAACGGTTGAGGAAGGTATGTAGTAAAAAGTACGAAGATGCTTTTCTCTGACAACATTGTACATATTGTTGTTGAGAGTGTGCCCAGTGGAGGCCAGAGGCTTTTGATGGCTGTTCAAGGATCTGGGATTGCAGGGAGCTAGACAGAGCAAAGCCACCAAAGCCTCGAAAGAAGCCAAAAAAAAAAAAAAAAAAAAAGAAGCAAGCCATTGGCTCTGGCTGAAATGATGAGACAAGACTTTGGGTTGGGGGGTTAACATCTAAATAAATTGCTCCCCAGGGGGCCTCAGAGAGACATCCCTGGAGCTGAGGAGGGTGCGCACGTTTGTGAGTGAGTTTGGGGGAGTAAAAGTTATAAATTAAATTATTATTCAGTTATAGCTGTTTCAGTGTTTTCCATTAAAGTTGCTTTGTGACCCATTTGGGACATTTGGCACACATTTTGTGTGGCAAACTGAATGCCTGCCTTACTAAAACCTTTGAGGAGGCTTTTCACTTAGCTAAAATTCTATCACATTTGCTAAATGTGTAGTCGATGAGTGCCTGAAGGGGATCGATGGCAACTGTGTGCCTGGAATCATGGTGTTATCCACAGTCAAATAGGGGAAGACACAGGCAAGGGTAGGAACTATACATTTCTGCTTTGGTTTATTCCAAGTTTCTCTGGCGTAGTAACAGGTACAATATTTTTGACACTGGGAATGCATTCTCTGATGTCCCTAGATGCCTGTAGACACCGAGCACATGCGTATAAACCTATTATTGTGGAGCAATTCTTGTTTTACTTTGGTTGCAGCATTTTAGGATTTTTTTTTCCTGAAAAGATGGTCAGGGCGTACCATGTAAAAAACAAAAGTTTCTCAGCTACATTTGCCATTAGACGGTCCTTTGATGGAAGATGGACTTACTGAACACCGTTTGTCATGCTGTGCTTTTGAATCTTGAATTTGGATGATGTGTCCCCAGACTCTGCATTTTTTCCCCTCAAAAGACACTGAAGAAAATCAATGAGAAAGTAGATAATCCACTTTATACTCACGCCCTCCATGGCTGTCACCCTCCTCTCCCTCTCAGGAGAGCTGAAACAGGAACCATCTGCAGACATTTGATTAAAAGTTAGCGACAAACCACCATACTGACACTCAGACGCTGTAACAGCAAATGGAAGTTGATATTGTGTGTTTGGGCTAAAAAAAAAACAAAACAAACAACAACAAAAAAAAAAGCCTTTTCAAACATATCCTGTATTTTTCTCGGGACTGTTTGATGTTGTTGCTGCTGCAGTTTCTTTCTAGTATCAGTTTTCTCATAATTTTTGAAAAAAGATAAGTGACTCTGTGTTAGATATATGCCAGCCATCGCTGAATATGAATAAAAAATCTCTATAGACTTGTCATTTAGCTTTTTATAGCTCAGTTCCACTGTGTTACTGCTGTGTAGAGTGCTTTTAATTGTTTCTAAAAGCAAGTCCAACACTTTCCCTCCATCTGTACATTCAGGTAACTCACCTTCAGAGGAGTCAGAGGAGCGAGACAAGGAGCCAAGAACGCTTACCTATCCTGCATACATCGCCAGTCTACTGGACACCGGCGCAAAACGCATGGCGGCAGGTGTCCGCATGGACTGCACCAGCCAGGGTCAGTGCCCCCGCTCCTGCCACCTCTGCCACATGAGTCCGAGGGCAGCACAAGGGCGGCAGCAGTCTGAGCCCGTACTGCTGCAGATCACGAAGGCAGCACCCATCTATGAATTAGTGTCCAACAATGAGACATACCAGGTGCGTACAGTGTTTTGCCATTACCCTTAATGCAGATGCGATATGCAGCTAGGACAGTCTAATGCCTGGAAAGAAAACAGCCCTCCTGCACACATCATTCATTTCATTTCTACACCACATCTTCAAAATTGGTGGCTATATTTTCTCTCATCCTCCCGAGGTAGATTATTATATTCCCTTCCCTGTGGATATTTAAAGGAGGTATTTATTGTCCAATCTCTTCATCACTCTTTGTTCAGTAGAACAAAAGTTTGACTTTGATCTGGCTAAGAAAAGATTTTTCCTCCATTTCCTCTTCTAATGTGTTCAGTTTGTAGCCAATAATGCAAAAACTGAATCCAAACATGAGTCTGGGGGTGCGATTATTACTGTTGGTCTATTAACTGGCATCCAGCTATCAAGTACATGCACACATGCATTGTGAGGAGGATCCATCGTGCCCTCATTATAAAACAGGATACAGCAGGATTCATTTTGGAATACCATACCTTGCTCTGCAGGCAGCGTGCTGTGCCATAATACACCTTACTATGTGTGTTATCTGACTTCATCTGCACTGCCTCTGGTCCTGCAGGAGAAAGGTCGATACTACGCTGTTCACCCTCCCGGGGGCATCAGGCTCTCGGTGTTAGGTTCAGGCAGAGCAATAAAGCAGTTATTATTGACAGCAGTTGTATGGTGGCTGCCTCTGTTTTTTTGTGCATCTACTTGTGTAGGGGTGAATTTCATTGACTGCCACATTCCTGCACCACTGTGTCACATAATTAGTATCTCTGACAAACAAAAATGTGCAGTGATGGCACACACAATCGACGACTTGATCCAAAATAATACAGGAAACATATCAACAGTTAAAACAAGATTACATTTATTTATTCAGTAATTTGGAACTCACCAAGACAGTAAACGAAGGGGAAAGTACAACCTCCAATTTGCTGCATTTATTTATTTATTTATTCAATTCATTCATTCCATTCATTCCACATTCAATTCATTCCAATATAATATGCTTAAAAACGATTGCATGTTCCTAAATGATGTACTTTGAATATAGGTTTTGAAGTTTTCTGTCTCTTCCCCTCTCTCCCTCGCCCTCCTTGCAGGCCCTTCAGGAGGCCATGATGAGCATGCTGTGGTGTTCGGGGAAGGGCGATGTTATCGATGACTGGTGTCGGTGTGATTCCAGTGCTTTTGGCACAGACGGGCTACCCACCTGTGCCCCACTTACCCAACCTATGTCAGTAACTTATATAAAAATCATGTTTCTCCAGACACATTAATCTCAGACGGGCTGTGGTAAATCCATCCATCATTTTACTGGCAGAGCTCTATCCCTTGCTGCAGCGGTTTTCTGTATTGCTCCATCAAGATGCCTGTGTAAGCTGATTTTTATTGCAACCAAATATAGGAGTCGTGGATGGATTACTGAAAAAAGGGCCAAAATTTGAGGGGGGGGGGGGGGTCACTCGACCTCAAGTTCCAAAGATCATTTTCAAGATGCAAAAAAAATAAAACAAAACACAGACGGGTAAAATTTGTGTAGATAGAGAGATGAAAGCCAATCGAAAGATACACAAATTTACCACAAGGACACACAATGACAACAAAGACACAACTACAGACAAATGTCAGCGACCACAAAGGGGGTGCATGTCAAATAGATCAAGCCTCATCAATGAAAAGCAATCATTCATTTAACTTTCCTTCTGCAGTTCTCTTATTGATAAAATTATAATTGATTGGCTGCCATTAAAACCCGTCAGGCCTGTGTTCACGCAGTTACAGATGATCATTCCAGACTAAATCAGGTCAGACATAATATTAGAGGAGAAATGATTGCATTTCCTGTTGACAGACGTGTTTGTGATGTCAGTCAGGCATGTCCTCCTTTATTCCTCCAGTTTTGCAGAACATCATGTTCGTCAGATACTGTAAAGAGACCAATTTGCAATTTGCATCTTTCACTCAGCAGCGTGGTTTTAACATCTCTGTCCCTCTGTTGCCAGGCTGAAACTGTCTTACACCTACGAACCCAGCAGCTCATTGGTCATCATGGAGTGGAACCACACTGAGCCACCAATCGGTGTCCGGATTGTTGATTACCTCATCAGCCAGGAGAAGGTGACAGAGAGGACCGACCACTCCAAAGTTGAGACAGGTATGGTGTCCCAGAGCCCAACCCAGATCAAAAGTTCTGCTGTTGACGATGTGAGTGTTTACAAATTGTGAAACAGACTAACTTTGCCAGGCAACAAGTGATGCCAGTGGAGCTGCCACCCCCCCCCTAAACATAAGTGACTCTCTGTCTGCAATGGTAACTAATCCAGCGAGAGCCGCAGTTGTTTTGGATGTGAATCACTTTGAGAGGGGTAATGAGTAAGTCACTTGATCTTGGTTTGTATGGGCAGCCAGTGTTCATTATTTATGCTGGTTCAAACTTGCCAATTTGTCAGCACCATGTGGCCCAAAAGGCTTAATTTGTTTTTATCTAGTCTACCACCTGGATGGAGTCCTGGTCCAGAGGTGCAAAAAAAGGGATTTAATCAAGCTGTAGCTGTATAGTATACACCAAGGGGCTGCTACTTGACATCAGCCCCCTTTATTGTTTTTATTGACAGAAAAAGCTGCCATATATTTTCTTCTTCTTCTTCTTTTTTTTTTAAATCAACAAAAGTTTGAGCGAAGTTCCACAAAATAAACTTTTAGTAAGTACATCTAAATCTCAGAGGAAAGCTTTCCAAGCACTGATTGTGCAGAGATACTGTTTCCTTCTGAAGATTCGTCCTCAGCTCAGGTTCAAACATGTTTGTTTTAGAGCTGTTTCACTTGTAGTTTTTAAGGTCTCCACAAGATGGTGTGCAACAGTCACAATGATGGAGTGACTTCAGTGCTAAGTTTGTTGATTAGACTGAGCTATAAATAATATTATAGGCTGTGCTGTTGTATTTTATTTAGATTATGTTATCCAAAGTACCAATGCAACTGCTCTCAATGTTGAAAAGTGGTAGTCTTACATGCTAGTAATTACAAATAAACAATATAACGTGTGAAGCTTTCATTTAGGTGATTTGACAAAGCTTATATTTTTTCAGTTGATCCATATGAGTCAAGGCAAATACTTCTTTCCCCCTCATCTTCTAACTAAAAGATGGAAGTAGTAGAAGAAGCCAAAAGAGGTGCAGACGGTGCCCAGCTCCATCATTGAAAACAAAAAGTCTGGCTTATTTGGCTGGACTTATATTGGAAGTAAGTTGTAAAAACAACTTTTTTTTTTTTTTGTTTGTTTTGTTTTGTTTTTTTGCTGTAATGACCCAATCCATAATGGAGGCAGTAACAGTTCCCTGTGAGCCTCAGAGTTTGTTGTAGCTTTAACGAGAAAATAAGCTGTATTAGTCAGAACAGTGAGCATCATTAATCATTACAGCAAATGCACCAGAAAGAAGCTGGGAAGCACTTTCTTTATTACTGTTATTACCAAGATGACGAGCTATAGTTTAAATTGTAGTAAGCTGTGAGTGTTTTTATTTTCTTTGAAAGGAAGTTGGGCCATTTGTTTCTTTGAGTCGGTACTCCAAAGCTTCGGCTGCAGACTCACTAACTAACTAAGGAGGTGTGATGTCAGTGAAAACCTTCTGTTTGAACTCTGTATACAACTGCTTGTCTCTCCCTTGGTGTCTCAAGCACATGTTGGAGTGTCAATGTATATTTCTGAGGAATATTTTGAGGAGTGAGGAATATACCACAATGAGCTCTGCTCACAGAGCATTTAGAAGACAGTTGGTGCTATCGAACTGGAGCTCATCAAGCATCAGCTTTTTCACATTTTTATCTGCTCCTACATACATAAGTTGTTTCCTGGAAGCACAGTGATACAAGTCTGACTATTAGACATTTCATGTCCTGATTTAAATTCTCCTACTTTCCAGAATATGCTTATTAAATAAGTGATTGTCACATGTTTATTTTCTTTTTCACAGTGTTTAAGGATTTTCATATAAGGTTTTTGCTGCTACTGTTCTAGCACATATAAAACGTTATAAAACTATTTATTTATATGTATATATCCAGGAAAATAAGAACTTAATAATAGAATAACTGTGTGGTTATTTGACTAGACACATTATTTAAATGTGTCATCGGCAGAAGATGCGATTTTAAAAAGGGACCCAGCTTAGAGGCTTTTTTCATATCAGTTTGAGTCGTTAATGTACTTATATATGAAATCCCGTCACCACATCATGGCTCTTCTGATTTGCTTTCCAATTTTGCCAGGGTGGGTGGTCACTGTCACCATCAATGGTAAGCGCTGATGTATGGTGACTGCCACTGTACCACTGAAGCCTTAATGCAGGGCAGCATTTTGACAAGGAACAATGAAATATCACTTTAATGAGAATTATGACCTTTCAGTTTCTGTTTTGGAATTTCGGGACCAAATTTTTTTTCCTGCGCCCTTTAAACAAATTGTGTGTGTCAGCTCGCCATTGCCACTGTGCTCCACAGCCTTACAAAACAAATGTTTATCCCATCCCTTAATCTGCACTGTCAAAGCGATAAACAGAGAAGATGAGGATGGCGGCTGCTTGTGTATCCGGTATGAATTTCAGAGGCGGAGAGAAAATTTTTGGACTTGTAGTGGTCTGAGGTCTGATAAGAAGTTTGTTTGAACTTAAATCGAAGTAAACATTATAACAGAGTCAATCTCACGTCAGAATAGAAATGTGGTACAAGATCAAAGTTTGCAGTTGATGGAAAGAGTTCATCGGGACTGAAAGAGACATGTGACGCAGTACTACGGCAATTTCAAGACATTACTTGTGAAATAAACTGCTGTTGTTATCAGTTACCGGTTGATACAGAGGTCGATAGAAGAGATAGTGACAAATATTTAGATCAGATATACAACATATGGCCCTGTATCTAAAAAGATACTGTAACTACCAAGTGGCTTATGGAAATGTTTTTGTGGAAACCGCTTGGCAAGAAAAACAGATGCTGTGGCACATGAATATTCCACTCTCGACTGGATTGCTATTGTCATAGTGAGCTTTTCGAGTTTACAGATTGTGTTGCGCTGTCTAAATAAGACATTATTGGTTTCCATGATGGCATTCTCTTCAGCCATCCTCATTAAACTAATCAAGATTTCAAGGAAACATCTTTACTATCGCACACAAGGAAAATTGCTCTGGCCCTTAAATAATAGTATACTGCAGATAAATGCAATTCATTTCTTTTTGAAATAAACCCCAGTCCCTTTATTAATTGCCTCAAAAGCAACTCACAGATACACCACTAGCTTGTGAAATATAATCCATAGTTCATCAGACTTTATTTGTTATTTGCTGCTTTCTTGTTTGTTGCCTGAAGCCTAAATCCTCATTTTGCCCATTCTCCTTAGAATAAAGTATTGATGAGTTTTTTATTCTTGTTTTTGTTTGGTTTGCTTCTTAAAGTACCTTAGCTGCATCTGGGGCGGCATAGTAGTTAGCGCTGTTGCCTCACAGCACAAAGGTTGAGGGTTCGGCTCCTAGGCCTGGGAGTGTGTGTGGAGCTGGTATGTTTCCTTCCGCCATTCAAAGACATCATGTTTAGGTCTCTGTGATGGACTGGTGAGACGTCCAGGGTGTACCCCGCCCTCACCCAGTGTGAGCTGGGCTTGGCTCCAGCACCCACTGTGACCCTGAAACAGATAAGCAGTAGAAGATGAATGAATGCATCTTCTGATGGATGGGGATAGGTAACTGAAAAGAGAAAAGGAAGAATGGGAAATGCGAATTAATGTCCCAAAATCCAGTGCTCAATCCTTCTCCTGGTCTGATGAATCACTCCCAAAGGAGTATCCCTGTTTTTCTTTAGTTTTTTTGCATACCACAAATTAAACTAAACATGTCACACCAAACCAAAGAATTTCCTTCTCCCGGCATAGCATGATAATCCCCCCAATTCTCTAAAACGGAAGTCAACTACAAAAGTCTACAA
Source organism: Echeneis naucrates (assembly GCF_900963305.1). Classification (NCBI taxonomy): domain Eukaryota; kingdom Metazoa; phylum Chordata; class Actinopteri; order Carangiformes; family Echeneidae; genus Echeneis; species Echeneis naucrates. Next base: position 3,825,457 of record NC_042527.1, read on the forward strand.
CCAATTATAAATCCATAAAAACAAAAAGCTGTCACTTCTTTTGTGTTTTGTTAATGGCACCTTTCTTGTCAATTTTTTTTCCCTCATTTGACCAACTTTGACCCAAGTAAGTTTGAATTTTTTGAGCAGTAAATTTTCCAGGATATGAACCTGATTTGTGATAATACTACTTTAATTTGTTTAATTTTGAAAACAAAAAAAGGCAGATTACAATTTAACAAGGCAAGTTTCAGCCAAAAATGTACCCATGTGTTTTGGTATAGGGAAATTTTTTGTGCTATGGGCACAAAATCTTTTAGGGTTAAGCAATACAATGAAATGCAATACAATTGAATGTCTTCAGCAAACAGATTAGCATGTGGTCCAATGATGAGGACCTGTAAGTTTCTGGGGAAGTGTGCTGATGCTGGTGATCAGTCGAAGATGCTGTACCCTGCAAGTAGCAGCTCTGATTCACTTCAGGGCTGTTGAAATTGTGGAGACTTTGTGAACACACAGATATCATGAAAGCTGCTTTTGAAACAAGACCTCACAAATAACTAAAAATTGTAATGCCACTAGTGTAAAGCTGCACAGCAAGATTAGCAGTTGGAAGTTTGCTTATCCTAACCAGCCCATAAACATATAAAATAATTCTGCATCAACACTTTTTAGGTCCAATTATTGATCTTGGTACATGTTAATGTACAATGCCAACATATTTGATGTTAACACAAGGTGTAAAAAATACAGTTGAGCTGCTTCGGGCCAGCTAAAGATTTCCACCCAGTGAAAAAGACACATTTAACCTTAAGAACAAAGCACAGAGCATGATGAAGCTAAGTGATCAGCCATGTATGTGTGTGTCGGCATGTCATTGTTTTGTGTGCGTACGTTCATTCCATTTTAAGTGCCGTGCTCATTTGTTCATTCATCTTCAACTGTTTATCCGTTTCCGGGTCGTGCGGGGCGCTGGAGCCAATCCCAGCACACATCAGGCAAAGGGCGGGGTACACCCTGGACAGGTTGTCAGTCAGCGAGGATCAATGAATTTAAATAAAATTTTGGCATCAGGCTGCAGGAGCTCTAAAGAGTTTCTGTTGCTCACTGACGCAGGAGAGCTTGCAACCTACAGCTTTCTTGATACAGTGAGAGCTTGACATTGTTTATAGGATATAATTGATGACATGGGAAAACACACGCCTGTGTGAACACAGGTAAAGGTGCTTGGACACAGACGTTCCCTTGAGTTCTGAGAGGAGGAGGAGGAGGAAGAAGTAGAGGGGAGAAGAGGGAAGGGGAGAAACAGACCACCAAGTAAAGAAGTGTGGGATTGAATAAAGCAAACAAAAAGACAGAATCCTGGTAGGAAAAAATGGTGAGATCTGGAAAGTTGGCCGTGCCGTGTGGTTTTGATTTTAGCTGTCATTCTTCTGTCATCTCAAAGAAATCAGTCTCCACAGATCTGCCCTTGGCTGCCTTTCCTCTCCTCCTCATTGCCCTTCCTTCAGCACTCTCTCATCTTTCTTCTCATCTCCTGTTGGCTTTTCTCCCCTAGAATTCTTATCTTCTCTCCTTATTTTTTTTAAGCTTCTCCTCTTTTCTTATCCTTGCCTGCTCTCCTGTGCTCCTCATTCAGTTTTGAACTTACTATGACCCCTTCTCTCTTTTTGTGTTTAGCACAAAAAGTGTTTGTTCTTTCATTTTCTCAATTTTCTTATTTTTTTTTTTTTTCAAATGGTATCAAGCAAGAGCACACAGTGGCCATCAAACAACAAAAATTTTATTTCCACAAATCAGTCGGTGGTGGTGCGTGGGGCGTTGAAGGAGCTGAAATTAACTGACCAAATGAAACAAATAAAGAACTGATGTTTCTGATAGTACAGGTGGACAGAGGCGGGGGAGGGGGGTGGTATAATGTGGTGGATGACCTTCTTTCTGTTTGGTCACTGGCTGGAAAGGAGAAAAAAGGGGGCAGCTAGGTCAAGCAAGGCTGAACAGAAGGAGGGGGCTCAAATTCACAGGTACTGCATTTGTTTGGAATCCCATTAAGGATCTGAAAGTGCATTCCTCTTGTAACATACGCTGGAGGCTGTTGTCTCTGGAACCTAAGTTGCACGCCAGCTGCTGCACTATCATTTATTGTTGTGGCTGTATCTTATTCACAAACGCTGGTGGTTTATCAACCGAGGGGAGAGAGGGGTGCTGTTCATAATCATGGGATCTTTAATGAGCAGTGATAGCTGGTGGAGATTTTGCGTGCGGGGGCCAGCAAAAGCTCATTAATAGTTCCAGTTTGACCAGCAACAGCATCACATCAAAGACACCATATTGCAGCCGCAACGATGTCTGAAACTAAATAGTAACCCAACCCAATGTGGAAAGTTTTACACGTTTTCCAACATGATGCACTCAACAGCAATTTTTGTTGAGTACATTTTGAGGAAAGTCCACAAATTCTTGTTAAGTCTGAGCTGCGATGCCTCCAGAAGGCAGCATGGGAAACGGAGAAGAAAGAAAATCCTGGAGACACACTGCATGTTGTTGCAGATGTTGTTGCTGATCTACTGTGGAAACACACATATGTTCACATTTTTACTGTGACTGCTGTGCCAGAGTGTGTCTCTGGCATTCGCCACACTTGCCACTTGTTCTTCAAGCCAAATTAAACTTTAAGAAGAAAAGATGAGAAAGTAAATAAATCCTCCATGGCTGTACACACTCTCCTCTTCCTCTCCACTCCAACATGAGCTAAAACAGCAGCTGACTGTTGGACTCCTCTGCAGGCTGTTGTTGGTAAAGAGTCTGTGTCCTGTGGCCTCGGTTAATTCAACACAAGACACTCAGACATTATTACAAAGGAATTTCACATTTGTGTTTTGGCTGTAAAAAAAAAAAAATAATAATAAAATAAATAAATAAATAAATCAAGCTATTTAAATATATCTAGTGTTTTTGTTTTGAATGTTGCTGCTCTATTTTCCACACAAAAAAGAAATATATTTTTTTGTTGATAATTTTTTCAATTTTTTTCAGAAAATGGAAGGAAGGACCTCTCCCTGTTATCCTAAGAAAATCTGCTTTCACTGAGTTATTTATTCATTTAACATATACACTGAAAAAAATATGAACCGGAAAATCAAGATGTAGAGCACACTCAAAAGGACAGACTTAAAGTTATGTGATTTAACTGTCTGTTAAGCAAGGTGCCGGCTTCTCTTTCTTAGGGAAGTGGTAACTCATTGATTCACTGGAGGGTTTCACCCGTCACCTATGGGGAACATTTGAAAAACTATAAGACAGAAATTATTTTTATTTAGATATTTATCACCTGTAATGATTATTTTTTTAATATGTTTACTGTCAGGTCAGAAGAATGATGATAATAGATCTGCAGCCAGGAAAAGAAAGGTGATGATGTGTAGACAGAGTAGGAGAAAAAGGAAGTTCCAAATCACAAGACGGAGCATGCCCTGAATTTAAGAGAGGTTTGATGCTGTGACTGTCATGTAAAAGGATGTTTTTCATTTTGGGACATTTTTCTTGTCAGTGTAGCGAACAGCCAAATGGCCACTGAGATGACGGAGTGTGTGCTTTGTTTGGCTCTATGTCTCTGCTAACTAATCTGCAAAAGTCACTGCACGCCATCACTATGTAGTGCTCAGATGGAGCTCTTGGACCATTGAGGTCATTTTTCACTGAGAGGTGACACCCCTCAGCCTCCAGGATGGCAGTGTTTGTGACATGTTTTGGGTCATAATACATGATGAATGTGTTGCCATATCTTCGCACCATTATTGACACTTAGAAGGAATTGATGTAACTGCATATGTTGTGCAATTGCTCAAATGGAATTCCCGTCCTTTACGAGTGTCAGGGGAAAATCATCAAGGAGAATACACAGACTTGTTTTCTGTGACTTACAGCATAGAGTGCTGCATCACTAGGAGATTTTTCCCAGATGTCTTCAAGGCTGTTGATTGTAGTGAGCTTTGAGATATTAATACCTTGTAAAGTAAATGATCACAATTATCCTTTCTATGCTGTGATTTCAATCCCCAGATTAAAAATTCTCTCTACAAACAGAAATTGTAACAAGTTACATTTTGAAGCTCTTCGTCTTTCAGTACTCATCTACCTTTTGTGGGAGAAGAAAGAATGAAATTGAATTCACGTGTAAATGTTCTAGATGATAAAGATTCTTGTCATCCAATATTAACCAACTGCTCACACAAGGGTTCGCCTGCAGCTAGTACCTATCATTTGTTTTCACACTAGTACCCCTGCTGTTGGAAACTGTGGGATGCTGCTTCAATATCTGAAGTATAATTTCTTCCCTGAATTGAATCCCCAATTGGCTGTCATGATAAATTCCAGAAAGAGTGAAAGCAGAGCATACACCTACGGGAAAAGATCTGAACAGACTCGAGTGATCATCAGTGGAAGAAACAAAAGAAAAAAAAAATATAGATCTTTGTTTTATTTTCTCTGTAGGCCCATCAGAAACAGATGTTAGAATATCCAAATTTTCTACTCAACAGCCTTAAAGCTGTGTTGTTAATACACAGTTTATATTTGTTGACAGCTGCACGGTTGAATTTGTGCATGTGCTTTGTTTTTGTTTTTTTTCCCCTTCATGGTTTTGTAATGTCAGAAAATTCTACATATAATGCATACAGCTGATGAGTATAACATCCAAGGCTCAGTTAGATTTGCAGCTGACAACAACTTGTTTGTGCAGTAATTTCTCCCTTAACAAGCTTCAGGCACACAAGGTGAGATCATAGTGGAAGTGCATATGCTTATGTGCACGCGTGCACATAAGCATATGCACGGTCAGCAGATGTGTGGAAGCTTCTTGGATAGGAAGTCTGCTTTAAGTCAGAACACCGCTCGGCTGGACCAGGCTCGCTGTGAAAACAAACATCCCCTGAGCTGTGAGCAATATAATGATGTAACAGCTTTGATCACCCAGCGAGGGCAAGGTTTCCTCAAGGGTCAGTGGAACATGAAACCCAATCAATAAACATCTACAAGACACACAGTAGGGGTGACTGAAAAGTGGGCATCACTTCAGACCTAAACCAGTTTCCTCTTAGCACCAGTCACTCCCTCTGGGCTGCCACTGCGTGACTCTTCCCACCTGCTTTGTTTTTACTGCCATGAGCATGACACAGTCATCTTGATCACCAGGAGTCCGACCCTCCATGGCTTGATGTAAAATGCACTCATCGCAGGCATGTGCAGTGTAGTTTTACAAATGTAGGGGTTATTTCAACCTCACCAGCCATCCAGAGTGGTTCTCCCTCAAGCTCTGGATCTGAGTTCTACAGAAAGCAGCAGCACACACATCTTAGGTCCAGTTTCCTAGTGCTGAGGAATTTTTTCCGGCTAGACAAGGTATGTAAACCTGGAGCGTATTCTAGATTTGACCCCACGTCTCCTCTTAGTTGGATGCGGTCACAGGAAGTTCAAAGGCATTCAAATCCAGTACACCACACTACTGACCTTGCCTCTGAATGTGTGCCAAGACAGGTTGCAAGTGAAACATATATATAAATATATATGTACACACACACACACACACACACACACACACACACACACACACACACACACACACATATACACATACACACTGTACATGTATCCACACTTTTGATTTCTTCATCTGCCATCTGCCATCTGCCATTTTCAAGGTTCTTCAGTAATCTCTAGTTTACTATCTGCTCTATCCAAAGCACATGTCTGCAGCGTTTCGTGCCGCGTTTAGTGCCGCTCCTTGGCCTGGCATTCTCTTGCATTGGGCACCATGTGAAACATGGTGATGGTTAGTCCATGACAGTGTGGTTCAATTCAATAGTAAGATCCCAGTCGCTTCAGGTCTCTCCTCCTTTTGCCAACATCAGCGGTAAAGGTGCTGCTGAATCTAGAACCCCTTCAAGGGTTTTGAAGAAGGCTGAGGTCTGTGAAAGCCTGTTCAACAAACCAACAGGGGGAATATGTGTATATGGCATCGAGCTGGAAACTAAACTCACATTATCTGGTCTTTCATTGACGAAAATCACAAAGAGATTCCCATCATTCCAGAGTCTGGAATCAATTATGTTTGCTCCCTGTACCTTTACCTTACCCAAGAAAGATACTCCATGCTGCAAGGGACAGTTTACATACCCAGGGTTTAGTCCAGCCCAGTGTGAACCATCCAGCCACCCATCCATCCAAGCCGTCCCAGACTTATTCTGTTTTAACATTATTCAATCAGATGTACATCAAAATAACCTACCCATTTAGTATTGTGTGTTGTATGAAGTGGAATCGTTTTAATACCTGTCTTTGGTATCCATCTTGTTTTTATGCTTCCCTTATGCCATCTGTAGAGGAGGCAGGAATGGATGCTTAAACCCAGATAGGAGTTAGTATTACCTGTGTCTTTGTCCCAAATCATTTTTACATTGGGTCCCTTTAGTAACTTTGTACTCAACACATGGTCAAGACATTTTTTCTGATTTATCACATAAAATGCACCAGTAAACACCCTAGTTTTAATTTGGCCCACGTGAAAAAGTGATTGCCCTGTGAAGCTAATAACTTGTTGAACCACCCTTTATCAAATGCTGTGTTCATGTTACACCAGGTGTAACATGATGTACTCCTTCAAAAAAGTTCAACGTTTGTTTCATCAGTCCACAGAATATTTTCCAAAAAGCTTTTGGGATCATCAAGATGTTTTTCTGCAAAAGTTTTGCCTAGTCTCTTTCTTATGGTTGAGTCATGAACGCTGACCTTTATTGAGGCGAGTGAGGCCTGCAGTTGTTTAGATGTTGTTCTGGGTTCTTATTTGCTCCTGAATTTATTTTGATCAAAGCATGATGTCTTAGGTTCAATATGGCCTACTTCACCTTGTCAGACGGGTTCTATTTAAGTGATCTCTTGATTTGAAAGGTCTGGGAGAAATTACACCTGGGTGTGGCTATGAAATTGAACTGAGCTTGCCACAATAATATGATTAATCACAGTTACCTCATCATTTAACAAGGGGTGCAATTACTTTTTCACACAGGATCATGTAGGTTTGGATTGTATTTTTCTCTTAACAAATAAAATCATCACAGAAAAACTGCATTTTATGTTTACTTGGGTTATCTTTGTTTAATATTCAAATTTGTTTCATGATCTGAAACTACTGAGTGTGACATACATGCAAGAAAGTGAGAAATCGGGAAGGGGGCAAATACTTTTTCTCAGCACTGTAGATTTACAACAGACCAACTTTAACTTAATGCAAAAACAGAAAAGTCAACGGAAAAAAATCCCTTTATCTTTTTCGTTATTTTGAACTGCAGAAAATTATAATGCCTATTGAACTTTAAAGTGTTGAACTATAGAGTGAAAGTTATAAATGTTGATTTAATAAATACTGGAAGACCCGGCAAAACCTCTGTACATGATGTTGGGATCATGCTGCTTCATGATATCTGCAACTCGATATTCAAGAACTTTCCAAAGGATCCCAAACTGTCCTGATTATTTGTGTTTCTTCAGAAGATGTATTTGGAATCTCCTCTGTAAGAGCTCAGTTTCTCCTTGCGCCCGAACAAACAGCATCTCATCTTTGGGGAATGCTTTCCCGCCAGGGAAAGAAGAAATTACCTAATGTTTACTGAGACACACACATACACGCACTCCTTTTTTTTTTATATATTTATTTACTCTGCCGGTCACTGATACTGTCAGGATATTCAGATTCACACCTCCCTCTGCATTGAGGTGGACAGCCAGGAGATGTTTTCAAAGAGCTATTTTCAAGATAGGGCAGCATTTAAAACCTTCATCTGAGAACAAAGAGAATATTTATTTTAACCGTGCCTTGTCACAAAACCCACAGCGACTGTTGCATGTTAGAAATCTCTGATAGCAGCTTTGAACTGTCAGCTGCAGTAGCAGACTGACTCAAACCCCAACTCAAAACCACATGGGCCTCTTGGGCATCATCGTGAGGAAGATAAATGCTCTGTGTGTCAGAGGCTAAGCTGCACGGATAAAACACTCCTCTGACATGTGTTCATGCAATTCATAAAAAAAACACTCCAGTGATAGCATTTTTTTTTTCAGCCTTGCTCATTCCTCATGTGGAATTGTTATTCTTCAAGTTATACCAGGTACAACCTTCTCTGTTGCCCCCTTACGGAACAGTACATGCAAATGAACAGCAGAGAGCACTGTGCTCTCCAGGCCATCAGATTCTTTTACCTTGCCACTGAATGAATGCAGTCAAGCGACAGAACAGAACCCCGAATGTTGAAGAGTGAAGTGTTTATCATTGTTCAGTCAAGGTCTTTATCAAATCAAATCAAATCAAGTCAGATGTATTTGTATAGCGCCAAATCATAACAAAGTTACATCAAGGCACTTTACATACAGAGCAGGTCTAGACCAAACTCTTTATAAATTTATTTAAAGAGACCCAACAGATCTCCCCGATGAGCAAGCACTTGGCAACAGTGGCAAGGAACAACTTCCTTTAAGAGGCAGAAACCTCGAGCAGAACCAGTCAGGGGGGGCGGCCATCTGCCTCGACCGGTTGGGTTGAGAGTGGGAGAGAGAGAGAGAGAGAGAGAGAGAAAGTAAGATAGGCATTGGAGGGGGGGGTGTAGGCAGGAACATGTTGCTGCATGAAGTTCATGGAGTTGGGCTGTAATACAGAATTCATGCTATATGGGACCAGCAGGTGTTGCAGGAACATGGGATGGTGACGAGTCACCACCTGCAGGATGAGGACAGGGAGAGAGAGGAGAGGAACTGGGAGAGACAGAGACTTTGGCAGAACATGGTTAGTAAATGCAGTATAAATGCTTAGAACTGGGTGAAACTGTGTTTTTTAAGAAGGATGGTTCTTATCAACGCATGCAATTGGGGGAAAGGAGAGCGAGCGAGAGGGAGGGAGAGAGAAAGAGGGAGAGGGGGAGAGAGAGAAAGAGAGAGAGAGAGAGAGAGAGAGAAGCTCAGTCCTTCCCCCAGCAGCCTAGGCCTATAGCAGCATAGCTAGAGTAGAGGACTTTAACTTTTTAACTATAAGCTCTGTCATACAGGAAAGTTTTAAGCCTGGTCTTGAAAATTACTAAAGAGTCCGCCCCCTGGACCGATGCTGGAAGTTGGTTCCATAGAAGAGGAGCCTGATAACTGAACAATCTGCCTCCAGATTTACTCTTGGAGACTCTAGGAACCACAAGTGAACCTCCATCTAGAGAGCGGAGTGGCCTGCTAGGACAGTAAGGAACTATGAGCTCTCTGAGATATGATGGAGCTTGGCCATTAACAGCTTTATACGTTAAAAGAAGGATTTTGAATTCTTCTCTGTATTTTACTGGCAGCCAATGAAGAGCAGCTAACACAGGAGAGATGTGATCTCTTTTCCTAGTTCCTGTTAATATTCGTGCAGCAGCGTTCTGAATTAACTGAAGGCCTTTTAGAGATTTGTTTGGACATCCAGATAGTAATGAGTTACAGTAGTCCAGCCTAGAAGTTACAAATGCATGGACTAGTTTTTCTGCATCATCCTGAGAAAGGATGTTTCTGATTTTCCTAATGTTTCTCAGGTGGAAGAAAGCTGCCCGACTAAATTGTTTTATGTGAGGGACAAAGGACATGTCCTGGTCGAAGGTTACTCCAAGATTTCTTACTGTGGAGCTGGAAGCCAAAGTAATGCCGTCCAGACTGATGAGATGATTAGATAGTATTTTTCTGAGGTGCTTAGGACCGAGTACAATAACTTCTGTTTTGTGAGAGTTGAGAAGTAAAACATTTCCAGTCATCCAGACTTTTATGTCTTCAAGACATGCCTGCAGTCTGACTATCTGAGTGACTTCATTTGGCTTCATTGATAGGTACAGCTGGATATTGTCTGCGTAGCAGTGGAAGTTGATGCTGTGTTTCCTGATAATGTTGCCTAGAGGAAGCAGATAAAGCGTAAAGAGGATTGGTCCAAGTACCGAACCCTGCGGGACTCCATGACTGACTACAGTACATGAGGAGGAGCTGTTGTTTACATGAACAAACTGATGTCTATCTGATAAATAGGATTTGAACCACCTTAGTGCAGTTCCTTTAATTCCAATTTCATGTTCCAGTCTCTGTCGTAAAATATTGTGATCTATGGTGTCGAATGCAGCACTAAGATCTAGAAGGAGAAGTATGGAGGCTGATCCATTGTCTGAGGCCATTAGAATGTCATTGGAGACTTTAACCAGCGCTGTTTCTGTGCTATGATGGGCTCTAAATCCTGACTGAAACTCTTCAAACAAACTGTTCCCATCCAGGTGGTCGTGTAGTTGTTTTGCTACAGCTTTCTCAATGATTTTAGAAATAAATGGAAGGTTCGATATGGGTCTATAGTTTGCCAAAACTTCTGGATCAAGATTAGGCTTTTTAAGCTGGGGTTTGATGACCGCTGTCTTAAGTGCCTGAGGTACATAACCCAGAAATAAAATCAGATTAATCAAATCTAGAATGAACGGCTCAATTAAATAAAAGGTCTCTTTAAAGAGGCTAGCTGGTACTGGGTCTAATAGACAGGTTGACGGTCTGGATGATGAAACTATAGAAGCTAGCTCTGAGAGATTCAGAGAGATTCAGAGGTGAGAATGATTCCTGATTCCTTTATGATTCTGAACTTTACCGGCAATCCAGACTGAAGCATCTTGAGATTTTTTTTTAGTATGAACTACATTTACTATTACCATTACTATTTTGTTCGTGCACCGTTGTTGCTGATGCTGAATTAAGCTTAAGGGCATATGTGAAATGCAGGATTTTACATAGATAAAGAGTCACAGCACATAGCATCAATGTAACTGATGAAGCTGGCCTCAAACTGCAGGATTTTTAAATCCCAACAGTCTTTGAAATCAGGTTACATCACACACAAAGAGAAACTTCACAGACGTTCTTCTCTCTAATCTCAAACATGCACACGCTATAACACTTGACAATAGTGGCACATCACAATCTACAGGATATTATTAAGATTGTACCAGAGGGAGCAATCAGCAAATGCACAACCTTACATGTGATATCCTTGGAAAGCAGATGTAAAAATTAAAAAAAAAAAAAAGAAAAAAAAAGTGCAACAATTTTCAAGTGACATCAGAAATATTCCGGAGGGTTAAAGCAGTCTGATAGAGAACATGGTTTTGTGGCGTGTTTGAATTGGCATTGAAAGTAAAATTTAATGTTTACCATTTCTACAATCTATTCATGCTGCTCACTAAAATCACACCAAACTGCTACGATAATGAACCTTTATTTATACAGTAAACTTAATGGGGATGCCAGCTGCACAAAAGAGAAAAACATGTAAAAAAAAAAAAAAAAAAAAAAGCAGATAAATAGCAACATAAGCACAACGTAAAATAGCACTGGGGTCTTAAAACATCGGGGGATAAAATAAAGTTAAAATGTTCATTATGTGATTATTCTTGCTAGATGTTGCCTAAACACCACAAATATTGAGTATCTTGGCTACAGTCTAAATTAAATGCATCATACTTAGGACATAATAAAAAGAATTGAGTATTGTAGTTTTTATGGGTCTACATGTTGATAACAACACTAATTATTGTTAGTTGAAGCAATAAAAGCAGTCCTAGCAGTTCAACACAAAAAACATGAGAGTCCAAAGTATATTCTATTGAAGCAAAGGTAAAGACAAAATGAAATAATTCTAGACAATAAAAAGGAAAACTTAAAGGAATGTACAATTTATTAAAAAAAATAAATAAAAAATAAGCACAACTGTAGTTTTATTGTCCTGCTATGCATTCTTTCCCTACCCACATTGGAAATCCTCAAAAGGCCTGATACAACTTTTTTCATACATGCAGCTGTACTTCTTATACATGGAAACCCAATTTCACCCAGTTTAACTGTAATCAATGTGAGATAGCCTTGGACGTTAGAAATCTCTGCTGCTTTACTTATTTTTTCACAAGTAAGGAGAAAAGGTAGTGCTCAGTTCAATCAGAGAGGAATCTTCCATTCACCCATCATCCCTGAGGACCTAAAGATTTAAGCTTTGTCCCTAACTAATGGAGGAAAGGAACTGGTTGTCAAAAGAAAGGAAAGAAGTTTGTGTAATCGCTACAGAAAAAAAAAAAAAAAGTCTAACCATCATCATGACTTCTCCCTCTGTTAAATTCATCACTATTCACAGAACTATCTGTTCTTTTATCACCACAGCTCCTTTGGTGCTGAAAGGACAATGGCTGGCCAAGCTGTTCTCCCCATGATCCTCACTGTCTAATGAGACAAAAACCAGATCAATAGACACAAATAAAGTATTTACCCAAAATGCACAGTGGCACTGTGAGAATTGGTGGATCATCACTGATTTAGTTCACAAGTTCAAACTGGAAAATCCGTCCAATGTGCTTTACCGCACACGCTAAGAAAAGGGAAGAAAAAAAAAAAACAACATTTGGAGCAAGTTGGTGTGAACTGACATACTTGCACAACTAGAAGCTTATCACTTTGCCTTTGACTGATGGATGGCGTGACCCTTCCAGAAGCACTTAAGCACTTTGCAGTTCACAATCACAACGAACCCATTATAGAGGGGAACAACAGATAAGAAAAAGAGGGAAAGTTTAGAAAGATGAAAGAAAATGCAAATGTTGAGAGAAGCAGAACTCTCCACTTCCCCCTCATAAACCACATTTAACGCGCTGACATGTGGACAAGCAGTTGTTTACAAGTTATGCAGCCTCATACGTTGCTGTGTGCAATTGACTGCTGTATCCCATTTCGTCCAAGGTGTTTCATTCTTTTATTGACGTATTTGGACAAATTTACAGTTGGCGTGCAAAGCTCTCTCACGGCAACAGCAATGCAGTTGTCGGACACACTTCTATCAAATTATAAAACAATTTATCACCCCTCTGAAGGTGTAATGTTCCACATATTATGCTCCTGTGACGCAAATGGCAAGCTAGCAGCGCAAGAATCAAGCACAAATTTGGAGAAATTATAGGGCTGTTCCTCCTTTTCTTTCACATGAGGCTGTCTTTTTTGAAATGATACCCTCAGGCTATTCCACCCTCATCTTCCTTATCTCTCTCCTTCTGTTGCTTCTATCCAAGAATTACCCCCTTCACATCCATTGCAACGCTGCTCTTCACAGATGGAAAAACAAAACAAAACCAAACAACAACAATCACCCTCCATGTGGCATTCATCGGTCGTGTTTGTGACCGGCGCTCCAGTGCCAAGAAACAGCAGTGAAGGGTTTGTCAGCGATCCATTGCTGTATTTTTTCTGGTCTTTTTTGCCTTTTATTCAATGGAAAGGAAGACAACCAGGCCCAGATGTTATTTATTAAGGCATTGCTGCTAAATTGTGTGTGTGTGTATGTGTGTGTTTGTTTATGTATATTTGTGCACCAATTACAGCTAGTTACAAGGGAGATGTCTGCTTTAACAGAAGTGGATGAATTCAGGAAACCTGTGTGAAACCTGTTATAGGACGGAGAGAGGAGAACATTTAAGCTCAAGGGTTTACCTTTATAGGCGGTAGTTGTGTTCGTGCATAATTATGTGTGTTTAAGTTGGAGTTGCGCTGTGAGCCCCCCTATTTACCGTCACTATCTTTTTGTTTAACCCCTCTTCTCTCAGTTAATCAGATTTATGATATATGGGCCTCTATAAAGCCCATTTCTGTTAAGAAGGGTTTTGTTTAGATTTCTCTGGTGTTTTCTTTTTTTCTTCATATTTCCATGTGATTTGTTTCACATTGCCCATTTGAAAAACATCTATCAAAACACTCAATCTCGGAGAAAGACGTAAAACCCATATTCAGGAAGCCGGAAAATAAAACAAGCAGTCAGGACTTTGTGGTGTCACAACAAAACAGCCACCGAAGTTAAAATGCACCTCAAAACGTGACTTCTGTCTTTACGATTGATGTGAGTTAGTAGAAAAAGAAAAAATAGGAAATCATTAGTCTGCATTTTGCATTGTAATTTTGGGGTGAGCCTAATGTCAGTTTAGAAATACAACATTATGGTGTGATTTATGTAGGCTCCCATCAGTTTAAGCCAGGAGTACAAATTGACTCATGTTTCAGAAAGCTAAAGTCAGCATGTTGGTAGCTTAGCTGTGCTTAAAAGCACAAATATATTACAGCTATGCCTTTGCCAACATTTAGTGTGTCATATCAATGAAAAACTCAGTAATACCTGTGTATGTATGTATGGCTTTTTGGAATCATATAGTTATTTTATCATTTCAAAACTTAAATAGAGTAAAGGCAAATGTAAAAAATCCCAGCTGGTGGCTTTAAGTAGCACAAAGTTATATTATGATGAAAACCATTAAAGAAACAGTAAATACATAGATAAACTAAACTATTCTTTATAAACATTTTCCCATGTTGACAGACCTGTTCACAGTCTTTATGCCAAGTTAGGTCAACCACTTCAAAACCACTTGAACTCAGCTGTGATCTCTTGTTCCTAGAAACAGAAAAAGTACATTTCCCAACTTTTGGAGGTGAGTGATGTTGACTTTTTTCAAGGTGTAAGATGACAGGTGTGGCAAAAATTTGAATCTTGATCAAGATTCATCAATTAAAGCATAATTAGACTTATCATTTAAGTCTGAACAGTCGTATTTCACTATGGGTGATCTGATGGATGTTACCATTCCACAGTAAAAATATTATCATCTTTAAAACACCTGTCCTTTCCATTATGAAGCTGAGAAAAACAGTCGTGGATTAGCTAGAAGGATATACACACACATGCACACGCAAAAACACACTGAGAGTCCAGGCCTGCACAACTGAACTGACGACAGCAGGCAGAACTTCAAAAGGTGAGACATCCCATAACTCACATCAGTCTCCTGGCAAACCTTTATTTTTCCAACCAATCATACTTTAAGAATGTTGAGGGTAAACAACTCCAGCTGAATGACAAGTTCCTCACAGTTTTGGCTCTCCCTCTAAAAAAAAAAAAAAGGATCTCCACAATCTATGTGTAGTGTGTGTCATATTATTTCTCGGCATAGATCACAATGTTCCACTGGCGATTTCATTTGGATCCACTGATCATGATACGCCTCAGAAAACTCCTCCGAAATTGTTCATTTGGTGCCACCTTCTGTCATGTTTGGCGTTGTGCCCCCAGCGTGGGTGACGGTCAGTGTTCCGCCCCATCCCGTGAAAAAACAAAAAATGTTTTACATGTGGAAAATACAGCAGAACAACAACAGCAAAGGAGTTGGTGGTCAAATTACATGGAAATATGCTCAAATTCTAACCCTGTTGAAAATCGTCAGCCATATATTGATATATAATGTCAAAATTCTTTTTCAATGATTCATTCTCCAAGGTGGTTACATTCGATCAAAGGTGATTAGGTGGCTACTAGTAACCAGCCAATCAAATAAAAATGCACTTTACCTTTAGCTTGTAGCTAGCTCAGTAGAACACAGGAGGATGTGTCTTTGGATATCTTCTTCTAACGTAGATTGGATTTAAGTTACTTTTCTACCCCCTCCCGCTGCTTCAGTGTAGATGTGCTTGAAGACCAGCGGCTCACTAGAGTGATATTGCCCCTCCATGTCTGTTCTCTTTTGTTTGTTTGCATTCATTCAATTATGCTCACTTAAAAAAAAATCCTATCATGTTTAGGGAGTTTAATTGAAATCTCTTGGAAAACTAAATGTTCAAAAAAATCTCTGAAACTTACAGAGAAAGACGTCAGTGATCACTGATGTAAACAGCTCAGAGACTCTCACCTCAAGCAGGGAAAGATGGATTTGCTCAACCATGTGACAATGTGATTTGCTAGCCTGAATGCTAAAGCTAAAACACAGACTTGTTAGAAGATTTGGTGTCCAGGTGTTTCAGCTGATTTGATTTAAAGGTCTTGCATGTAGACAGTAAAATGTTCATCTGAGGCAGATGTATGAAAATATGTTAAATGATCAGAGGTTTGTAATAGGGAGGAAATGCACACGACATCTGTTCTGAAAATGAACCTTAAAACAACCCATCAGGACTTTTGCAACTATGTGATGTCACGAATAAAAGAATCTTTCAGCATTTCCTGTGTGGATGCACCCGCCTACCTTGTTTCTCTGTAAGTTTCCCTGTAATTTATCACGTTTTTGCTGATCTCAAAGCAGTCTTAGTGTTAGTGCTCCAGTTATCTTTTGGGTGTGTTATCAGATGATCCAGGAGTTTGTGCCTAAACCAGGCCCACGGCTCCAGTGTCTATAGTCTAAATTTCATCACCTGATCAAGTTTAATGCTCTACCTATGGTCACATGTCAACGAGAAAAGAGACAGCTGCTGTTGTGTTTGATTTACAAAACAAGGAACCCATCCTCCAAACTCATATACAAAACATATTGCTGTTATTAGAGCCCTAAGCACTCAGTCTTGGCATGTGGAATTTGAGTTGTTACAGTAAGCCATCATAAGTCAATAATGCTGTTTGGTTGCTAGGTGAGGCAAACAAATTATTATGATTATTTTATTTATTTATGTATTTTTTTAAACCTGTCCTGTTCATCAGCTGGGGCAGGCAGTATAAATATTCCTGGTGCTTTGTTGTGCTGAAATTACTCCTCCTGTCGCCATCTGTTTAACTTTATTGGTATGGTATTGGTTTGCTGGTAAAGCTTCCGGAATTAAAAGAGAAGAACAAGAACAAGAAAACAGAGACAGGATAGGGAAGACAGGAGGGGATGCACAAAAACAACAACAAAATGAACAGAAACAGTAAGAGCATTGGTCGTAGGAATTCTAGAGCAAATTAACCATTTAGTTTAATGTAATTTAAAATGAATGTATGAATGTTGAATTAATGAATGTTCACCTTGACGTATGCAAGTGTGTTTATGTGTATGCTAGAGTTTGTCATTGGATGTTGTGGGTAGCTGACTATAGCTGACTGTAGCTGACTGTAGCTGACTGTAGCTGACGTGGGGGGCCAGAACAACAGGCCCCTGGCCCAGGATAGCAGGCAGTTCAGGGCACCAGGGCACCTATCAAACCCCAGAGCACAGACAGCCCCCCCCCACTACCCGCAGGAAAACACGGGAGCAGCAACCCCCAACCAGAGGCAGCCCACAGAGAGACAGGGGAGACAAAGGACCCCAGGCCTACCAGGTGCACCCCCTGCAGCATGAGCTAAGTCCAGGAGCACGGAGCCTCCCCAGCTAGAGACCCAGCCGGACCCCATGAGGCCCGCCATGCCTCACCCCCGGATGGGGCGAGCCCCAGCCCACCACCCCCCCATCCCCTGTTCTCCCTACTCCTTCTCCCCCCAGATCAGGCCAAGCTCGAAGCCACAAGGCAGCTGCAGCCAGTGACCCACCCCACACCCCAAAAAGGGAGCCCCCTGCGCAACATGAGAGGCCCAGGACCGCCCAACCCCTGCCCGCAAACAGAGCTGAAGCCATCTGCCTCTGGGCCTGCCACCCTCAGACAGGGAGAAATAAAAAAGCACCAAACAAATTATTATCACTATTGTTGTTAATCATATATATATTGTTCTCATATATATTGCTCAAATCTAATTGGAGCCAAGTCAAACACTGGTCCACATACAAACCTAGAAAAGTGAATTGTTTTCTTATTTTCAATAGATGTGTTAGTAGAAAACCTTACAGAGACTCACAGCGCTCACAGCATCTACCACCCATGATCAGGATAGATGTTCCTGCCTCAGGCAGATTTACTGATTTTGCTAAATAGACATATTTACAGCGATTCCCAGGAGAATCCTCAAAGCTCAACCAATGTCATCCCAGGATAAGCCGGCTGGCCAGCGTTGTGCAAATGAAATGCGGGATCATGTTCCTCAGAAGGTGGGAAGAGCAGCCTGTTTGAGCAACTAAGAGAGAATAAATTTCAATATGTTTTAAAAAAATGTGAAGGACTCAAAATTTGCGCATTTCACTTGGCAAAGGTTTGGTTGTCACTTCCAGGATGGCATAAATCATCAAATCTTCACTCCCCCCCCCCCTTTTTTTTTTTTTTTCTCAAAATGTCATTCAGGTGTCTCTTATCTGTTCACTCACAATAAATCAAGAAAATCTGTCCTTTGTTAAAATCGCAGCCTTAAGCTGGACAGTAGGTGGACTCATCAAAACTCTGTAGGGGACCTGTTTGCAACCTGGGCACAGATTCATGATGACAAAGTGCCCTGTGGATAAAGCTTATTGATGAACTAATCAGGTGATAACGATACATAAAAATCCAGAATAGTGTTTTCCAGGGAACTGAAGTTCATTGTAACCAAGACAACCTGGCCAAGTCAGGAGCCATCAATGGTGAAGTACTACTCTGATTTATCTCCAGAATCAGTTACACTTCTCTGCTGTCTGTCAGTGGTCACTACACATGAGAAACATTTAGTGTGCTTTTTATTCCCCTTTCGTTGAGTCAGGTCTATAAATGTCATGGCAGCACAAAGCGTTCACAGCGTTAAACGTCTCCGTTGACTTTGATATTTGATATAGTCGAATACGGTGCACTTTCTGTTCTTTTGGCCAGCAGGCCACCCACATTAAGCATTCTTCTCGTCGTGACAGTGTACTGCAGGGTTCCTCGCACTGGTTTTAATGGGCTGTGTAAAGACCGGCAGGAAATTTTGGATTGACAGATAAAGATTGGACAGATAAAGCACGAATGGCAGTCCTTGAATCTACACAGTAATAATGTTTGGTGTCTTAGTCGACCGCAATGAAAGTTAATCCGAAGGTTCCTAGGTGTTTTAATGTTTTTTCAGAAATTTATACCTTCAGCGGTGCTGTGTGCTGAAGGGCTCATGTCTTAGTGTTTGAGCAAAGCCTTGTTAAAAGGTTCATGAACAGTCCAGTGTAAGCCAGTTTCCTCCTCCTCCTGCACAACTTTACACCATGTGAGGGAGGCAGTTTGGGAGTGAGAGCAGACATGGATGTGAATGTGTGAGAATGGATCATCCATCTGCGCTTGGCTAACAGTTTTCTAATCACAGTCTATTTGACAATGCCAAAGGCAAAGTATGTGCCTTGACATCAGTGACTGAGGTGAGGCCAAATGTGCAATATGGTTCAAGAGAGCAATATAATGGTTTTTCTGGACAGAGGTTTTTGAAGGAGAGTTCCTGTTTATCACAACTCTATGTCTTGTGCTTTTGGTTTGAATTCTGACTGGAGTCTGAAAAGGGCAAGGAGCACGAGCAGTCGGATGATCGGAAAGGTTGTGATAGGCTAGCAAAGCAAGGTTGAAGCTGAACTCAGTGAGTGATGTTTGCACCAGACACCAGACATTTTGGGTTGTAATTGGACTGTGCTCCTCTTTTCTCCTCCAGAATAAGTTTGACTGACCTCAGGATTTATTTGCAACGTCTCTCAGCACTCATGCTTGTGTTCCCAGAACTCTCTGTTGTAGCGAGGCTTTGCTTAAAGATTGCAACACTTGTTATGACTCAATTGCTGTGAAACAAGCAGACAGGATGTAACTTAAAGCACGGACCTGTATTCAAACCTTGCAGAGTTTGGTTTGTTGCTTCCCATTTTATCAATCATGTTGTTTTACGAGTTCCATGTGGACTGAAAAGCAGTGATAATTGCGGCTGTGTGTGGACTGCAAACGTGCTTCTTCACAGTTTATATCTGATCGAAGGCCAGGACCAGATCTTAGGGGACGAGAGGTAGAACAGGGGCTGAGTAGTTCTGAGATGTAACCTGCCAGTCCATTAGGATGTAAATGTTCATACCTGTTGTAAAGTTGGATATTTCAACACGGGGAATCTATGTGGACTGACTGACTCACTGACTCACTGTAGAGGAACTGCATGTTCTTGGATTTTTATGTTGGCTTCATCTCAGGCCGAGATGTTGCCACCTGGGGATTCAAAATAGTTGATACATTTAGGAATCTGCAGCTGGTACATACTGAGGCAGAAGAACACCCAAACATCCCAGCACATCGCATCTCATATTGTGACAATAGGAAAAAAATACTGTTATACACTTTGCTAGTGTATAATTGATCTGTGATTATTATTAGATCAGATAGATTATCATTATTATTATTATTATCAGAATTTGTCTTTGACCTGATGTTGATGTCCATTTTAGTTTTCGTCACATTTTTTCATCCTCTTTTTTATAAGTCCCATTAGTCTCATTTTGAACAAGAAGCATTTCAGCCGAACTTCGGCAAATTGTTTTAAAATAAAATCATCCTGCTCAAGGTATTGTTTAGCCCCTGACTGACCGGTGTCGCTGTCACTGAAAAGGAAAGCAAACAGCTCCTGTGTTGACTGAACTCCTGCCACGAATGGCTCAATCTGAACGAACACCTAGCCAGTCATATCAACACCTTTTTCATTATAGCCCTAAAAGATGTTTTTTTAATTTTTTTTTAGCCTCATGAAGGCCTGCATTATGACACAGCTGTGGTAAACACGGCCAGTGCATAGTGCAGTGGTGAATATTCACAAATATGAACTGAATATTTGATGTCAGGAGCCTATGTATAAGTGTCTTGAATTAACACTGTTATGATTGGGCGTTATGTGACTAAATTTGATTTGATTTGATTTGATTTGAATCCTTGAACTTACCAGAACTGCACATGCAGGGTGATGTTCCCCATCTAGGGTTGAGCTCGCTCAGATATTGAGAATGACAAGGTGTTTTTAAACTGTGAGGGCTCACATCAATCCCTTTTTACATGCCTCCCTACACAATGGACAGTTGGGATATTCCTGACAGCCTCACAGTGTCACTTCTAATTTACGTCTCTGGCATTTATGTCTTTTAGACGCATGTCAGTCTCTGAGTAAACGTGTCTCTCTGACAGCTGCTACACATCTCAGCCACTGTTGGACTACAGTTTAGCAATTGGTGTCACCAGCCAAGGTTGACAGGGAAGACACAGGTGGCCACCTCACAGAAGCCATCGCACACACACACACAAGTATTTACACTCAGATGCAGAGGCAGTGCTGATGTGGAAGAACCTAGGTGAGCACTGTGGGGCGTCAATCACTTGACACACGCGCACACCTAACAGATGGCCACCTCAGAACACCCATCACTTCTTCACATCACTTAAAGAGAGAGAGAGAGAGAGAGAGAGAGAGTCTTGGCTTTTCCAAGCAAGTTTTTTCTCTTTAAAGTGAAACACACACCCTGGTGGCCAAATGCCCTTTTGACGTACGCAGCGCCAGCTGGGAAAACATAGCTCACTGCATGTGTTACAAACAGCAGAAAGAAGCCCTGAGGATGAGGGGGAGGAGGAGGTCAGAGGGTTTCTTCTCTTTAATGTGAAAGGCTCAGGTGAACACAGGTGTTATTACTCAGATTGTGTTCAGTCAAGTGCAGCTTTGCAAAACTGTTTTGAAAAAATAGGTTGGAAGTAGAAAATTTTAAAATGATTTATTTTACAATGTTCTGACATGAGATGATAATGTTTAGTGACTTCAAAATGCTTTGTGTTATTGCGATTTTATGTTTAAGAAGTTTAGTTTATAGGTCAAAGTGGTGCAGGCAGGAATAATTACAAAACATGAGGGCATGTTGATCTGGAGGTAAAGAAAAACATTGGGCTGAGAGGTCAGGGTTTAAAATCTTCTGGGAGAGGTGGGCAGACAGTGACTGGGAATCCAGAAACACTCCTCTCCCTCCAAATCGGCTGTCAAGGTGCCCTCCAACATCCATCTGCAGCAGTAAAGTTGAAGACTGAAACGGGGCTGCATGTTCTCAAAATAAATGACCGTTAACTGCCGAGGAAAAGGCAGCTGTGTGATCCAGAGCCTGATCTCTGATCTAATGGATGTATCAGATCAGTCAGACGGTAAAATCTCACCCACGTTTGATGTTTGGACTAATAGTTGACAAACTCACTGACTTTTTGTCCTGAAAAATGAAAAGAAAATCAATTCACTTTTCATCATCAGCAGTAAAGCTTTGTATAACAGAACATGGTCTCAAACAAAGTGTGTGTTGTGGTAGATCAAAACAATGTTCATCTGTTTTACATTTGGTGTCTGTTTACAGAGCAGAGCTATGTCTAATGTCAAGTTGCATTAATTGGCCCTTAGAAACAACAGGCATATCCCTGTGTTTTACATATTTTATTTAATCCTGGCAAACATGAGCAGCACTGACCTTATCTTACCTCAAAGTAGTTTAAAATTGTAAGTCTGATTTCCAAAATCTTTTACTATTTATGCAAATGCGGAATTGCCAGTCATTATTTACGATCACGAAGTGCTAATTTCGATTCCTCTTAAAATATACAAAAAGTAGCACATTGAATCCTGAGCTGGCTTCTGCTGACTTCATCAGGACTATCCAACTGTCTTTCTCTCTGACGTAGAAACCCTTCTGAGCTTTGTGGACGACATCTTGTCTGGGGCAAGGTCTCCATGTGTGATGTTAGGGGACATCCCCAACCTCCTGTCATCTTCTGTCAGTATGATCATTCGCTGCCTGGAGCCTGACACCACGTACATGTAAGTTACTTTGTTTTCTCCCTGTGAATCCTGATGAATGATCCAGTTCAAAGGCCAAGTCTAATTTGATCTTCCAGACTTCTATACGATGTATAATATTGAAGGCAAGGTGGAACATTTGCACTAGTTTGTCTCATGGACTGTTTTAGCAGTCAGAAGTTGTGCCTCAATTCCAATGTCTACTGAAGTTGCAGAAATAAAACCAAAGACCTTTGACAGGTAGTTAGCCTCCCCTAACTGTTTTATTGTCTAAAAAACAGCCACTTTCATTTTGTAGCATATTTTAGCTACAACTTTTGTTGTTGTTTTTGTTGCTATGTAGTAACTTTTCAGGTACCTATATCCACATTTAACCATGCACTCATGAAAGAGACAAAAAAAAAAATGAGGAGGGTTTAGGGAGCTGACATTGAACAGCAAGCAAACACAATGTAATGGTGTCATTAATATGATAACTAGCATCATGTAATTGCTATTATTAATTTAGGTTGCATCTGAAGGTGTTTGCAATGCTGGCTTTGTGCAATTTTGGAACATTTGACAGCTTGAATTCTTTAAATGAAAGTTCAACACAAAACAAAATATCAAAAATTACACTTCAATACAGATTTTCTCATATAGCTCTTTCCCTGTTAAGTACCAACATCCTCTTTCAAATGATTCTCCCAAATTTTAACATACTTTCATGTAGCTGTATATACTGCATCAATGCATGTGCGCCACCATAACTGTATCATATTTGTCAGCCAAGCTTCAGGCAGGCTGATCCTACAATCCTTGGTGTTGTATATAAAACAGTCTTCCTCTGTGATTGTAAAGTACTTGCTCCTCATCAGCCGAATAAGATCAAACATAAGAGTTGAATCAGGATCCATTTTTCAAGATGAAAAAATAGACAAAGTAATGGCTTTTATTCTTCTCTGTTTTTGTATGTGTGCACCTGCAGAAGAAAGCAGTTTAACAATGTGATATTTTTTTTTTTTTTTTTTTTCTTTCATGGTGCACACATGTAGCATACTCCCACACCGGACACTTAGATGTTCTCATACACATGCTGACACTTATCTCGCATGCAGCTTGCCAGGAATTAAGCCACACACACATTACAGTAGAAGAGCAAGGTGTTGTGAAAGAAGTAAGAGAGAAAGGAGAGACGAGGATGCACAAGCAAATTTTTTTTTGTTTTTTTTTTTTTTGGGGGGGGGGGGTCACCGGGACCAGGCTTGGTGTATGTCTTCAGGGCAGTGCACGCCCACATGTAGATACAACCCATATTAGGCTTGAAATTTGTGTGTGGGGAGTTTTTTACACACTGGCACAACATGGAAAACAAACTATGCAACCTGAAGTTCAGTCTTTGAAGACTTGTTGGAAAGCTTTCAAAGCTGAAAGTCTGTGGTCCACTCATCTTTTATCTCAAACTGGAATTTGAATAAAACTGTAAATATCTCCAGGCTGATGATAAAAAGCAATGCAGTTTTATTTTCCTTTTCTTCATTTCACTACTCTCTCCTGTTTTGAATGGCTGCCTTGCTCCGTAACACTGCAGATGGCTGTGAGTTGCATTTTGCCCACTAGGTGGCGATATCCATTCAGCAAAATGACAGCTGCTCAGTTCTGCAGAGATGTGTGAATGGTCAGTCTGGCACCAGCAACTGCTCTGTATTGATAATGCAGGCTCTCATCTCCACCAAAGGGAAGTCTTTTAATTGATTTAACAGCAGTAGGATCAGCAGCTGCTGCCAGATGTTTGCGGCTGTTCAGCAGAATCACAGTTATCACTCAAAGCCATCAGCAGAGCTCATGTGTATTTGTGTGTGTGCACGTGCGTGCGTGCATTCACCTGTGTGTGTTTGTGTGTCCGTGTGTTTATGCGTGCAGGTTCCGGCTGTGGGCAGTAGACAACACAGGGCGCCGTTCGAGACCGAGTGAGGTCACCATCAAAACTCCATGTCCAACTGTGGATGATGTCAAAGCACAAGGTGAGGGCAGAGACATGAATAATCCTCCAGCCCTGATCGTAGGTGGCTCACAGAGGTTCATCTTCCATCACACTACACATAGTGACAGACAAAAGGAAGCACTTTACAGTGTGCCACAATTGTGTGCATGTTTTGTGTGACACGTGTGAAATACATGCGTAGTGCTGAGTTTGAATCTTTTTACAAACAGACATTTGCTTCCTGTTCCGGTGCATTTCATGAATTCTGATGTTAAAGCATAAAGGTGACGCGTTACATGTTTTTTGTTTAAGCAGTATCTTAGTTTACTCAAATACATGTCGATACCCTACAAGGCCAAACTTGGCCATGCCTGAATGCTACGATAATATGAGACAATGAAATGTGTTATATAGTAAAGAAAAAATGACATTTCGAGCTAAATATTTCTGCCACCTGCATCAACGAGAATTTAAAGCAAAGACAATAATGTGCAACCTACTGTTGATTTGAATCAGCTATTAAATGCAACAACCACTGTAGTATGATATTGTACTACGGGGCCTGTGCTGTTAATTTCACTGCCTGGAAATGTTAATGTTGTGAAATGTAATAATTCTGTTCTGTGTAGAAATGTGTAGAGATGTTATTTTTGTCGTAACCAGACTAGACCATGACAGGTGGAGAACCTGACGACCCTTGAAAAGACATTTCCTCTTTGAGAGATGTAGTTTGCACTTCAGAGCCATATATTTTCGTATTTTTTT
The DNA here is from genome assembly GCF_900963305.1 of Echeneis naucrates. Taxonomy (NCBI): domain Eukaryota; kingdom Metazoa; phylum Chordata; class Actinopteri; order Carangiformes; family Echeneidae; genus Echeneis; species Echeneis naucrates. Next base: position 3,850,659 of record NC_042527.1, read on the forward strand.
AAACAGCACTGACACCAAAATATGCATGTAAAATGACATCTGTTCCATCCATCTAAAATACTAAATAATTTCCATGATTTTGTGTTATCGTTCAACACAAAGAAAAAATAAATAAATAAAATAAACCTGTGAAAAACAGATGCCCATTGTTGAAGTTATCTCTGGCTACAGGATTTGCCCTAACTGTCCACAGAAATTCGGATGTAGAATTAATACTTGAGGTAAAGGTTCTCCAGCCAAGAGAAAAAACTAATTTTAACTGAAACAATGGATCCCATTCCTTCCTCCTCCCTGGAGGATTCCTTGGTATCAAGCAGCACCAACAGATCAGGTTTGCTAAACATCAATAGAATTGTGTCTCTGACATTTGCAGCTGCCTTGATGATTCCTGAAGTCAGTGTTTCTTTAAGTTGGTGACCTCTGATTATTTTCACCCCTCCAGAAATAGCTGATAAGATCTATAACTTGTTCAATGGCTATACCAGTGGGAAGGAGCAACAGACGGCCTACAACACTCTGATGGACCTGGGAGCTCCCACACTGCACCGTGTGCTTTATCACTACAACCAACGCTACGAGAGCTTCGGCGAATTCACCTGGAGGTGTGAGGATGAACTCGGACCCAGGTACCATCTTTGGACTTTTTTCAATGTTGAAATTTAAATTCCAGAGGTTTTAATGGAGATATTTGGAAGACTTTCATTCATCTTCTACTGCTTATCCATTTGTGGGTCGCAGGGGCTGCGACCCAGATCACAGCTCACACTGGGTGAGGGTTGGGTTTCACCCTGGACAGGTCACCAGTCCAGAACAGGGCCAACACGCAGAGACAGACAGAGACCAACAACCACTCACACTCACACACAGACCTATGCACAATTTAGAAACACCATGCATTTTACCTAAACATGCATGTCTTTGGACAGTGGACAGAAAGTCTCCAGGCCGGAAACCAAACCTTTTTCTAAGATTTTCTATAACTAAATTAGCAATATTAGCATTAACAGCTGTTCCGAGGAAAGCTTCTGTGTGCTGTTGTCTTTCTCACCAACAGCTGTGATCAGTTGTGGAAATAAACACCAATATGAACCCTTTAACCCTTTAAGTTAGTATGCTAACTAGCTAGCCTCGACTCGTCACATCACATCACGATTTTCATTATAGCCTCTTAACTGCCCTGACCTATCATAACCTGTTGTCTTGTAAACACAATGACAGAAACACTATAACAACGGTGGTTCTGCTTAAAAATAGCCCCCTCAAACAAAAGACATCCCATTTTAAGCAAATGGACAAAGATTTGAGACCTCACCTCCTTTGTTGTTTGACACTGAGGAAAAGGACAAAAACAGTGAGTCAGTCAACCAACAGGAATTTAGTTTGTGCTTCAGAAGTGCCCACATTTCTGATATGTAAGCTCACATCAGAAATATGCATTCCTTCAAGCAAATTGCTCATCAACTTTAGCTTGACGGACAATTTATCAGAGGGATCCAACATTATACAAAGCCTTGTAGGTCTGCCCTGTGTCAGAGTCATACAGAATACCAAGAGACTGAAACCTTTTAATAATGTGTAGACTGTGTGCTCTGTAATCAGTCTCTGAAATTGCAGAGATGTGTGCGCCCTCCATGAGTTACCTTCCCACCAACAAAGTGCAATCTGTCACACCGAACTTGTGCAATTTACACTGACGTCTTCAAAAAATAGCAGCACAGCCAGGCTGCGAGGTTGGAGAAAAAGTGGCAACTACACAAGAGTCTGGGTTGGATCACACTCTGGTTGTGTGAACACCACCTTCAAGTATAAAATCAGCAGATGTTTCTTTCAAACAAGGAGTAGTCACTAGCAATTTCAAATATCTTCTTAATCCTGTGGTCCAGACACTGATTTAGCTGTTTGCAGTTCATAAAAATTAAACACATGGGAGATTTGGACAGGACCAAAGTTACAGATACGCTCCATTGGTGATTACTTTACCCCCTACCGCCTGTCTGAAACTCTTCCCATCCTAACAATGATTTATAGGCCTCATTCAAAGCCCAACTACATGTATAAGACTTACTACATCCCACCAACTGTGCCGATCAATTCACAACTCACTAAATCACTGAAGCTCCCCGTTGAGCTCAAAGGACAAGGCTTCTCATTTGCTGGTCTTATTTTCAACAGATCTCAAAATGGAACTGTGTGGCCTTTCTGAAAGTATATCTGAAAGTATATCTGAAAGTGTATGTTGATGACTTTTTTTTTTTTTTTTAAGATTTATGTCTTCAATAAGAATGAATGGGCCAGGGGGCTGAGAGCCACACACAGGTTAGGGAAGAATGAAAGTACTGAGAGATGAACTAATACATTGTTGGGTTTTCATTGGACTGACTTTCAATAACAAAAATACAGGATGTCACCAGTGTTATCTTTTCGTGTTTGAGTGTGAAATAACACAGCAACATCTAAAGCAGAGGGTTCCAGAAAAAACGTAACGGCAACCAGGAAACTTTTCCACTTTGGTGTGCGTCACTGCATCGTATGTTTACTGCTGCTGTTACTTGGATGTTGCTGTATAACTGAGAATGGCGCCTTGTCAGAGTAGACTAACTTCTGCTTTGTCAGACCTGACTTCAGCAGCACACCGCTGAAAATAGACACTGTTTAATATCTGTAGCACTTTCACAGGTTTCAACTCCCAGTTCGCCGCTTCTCCACTACTCGCCCCTTGACCTTGCACTCCATCTAATGTGCTACAAGCGTAAAGAAGGTGATGCTGTGCAGTGTGCTCGGCACCATTATCTCTCACCTTTACTGGAGAAACGTGGCACAGTGAAAATGGAAAAGGAGATGTTGACAGCGATAACAATCCCCCAATGAATTTATGATTCCCTCTACTTTTAGCTCTGCTTTTGGTCACAACCAACCTCTTAGAGGAATATCTTCACCAAATCACCAGATCTTTGACTTTATCTAACTTCTGTTTAATGGGGGGGGGGGGGGGGGGGGGGGGCAGGGATGCTATTCTAAGTATTTCCTTCACACATTTTTCAAAACACATTCTATGTTTTGTTCCAGATCACCATTTTTTTCCTCATCACAATTACAAACACATTTTTGAGTGGTCACGCAGCCAAATCTCCATCAGCCCATTTAAAGCCTGACAGTGTCCAACTCTTGTTTAGATTTTCAAAAGTTGGCAGATGTTCTGCTTCCAGTGTCCTTAAAGTGCCGCTTTGATTGTGGCCAGTTGTTTGTGTGAATTAGAGTTATGGAGGAAATTCATTCAAACGGGCCGAGAAGTAGAGTGAGCTTAACCCCTGTGGCATCAACGGAGGCCGTTCAACAACACACAACCAGGGAGGGCCCCAATGTTCCCCCAAACTCAGGATAAGTACCCATAATGTGAAATTGTAGCTTAATGTTTCATAAACAGAGCCATGTGTCTGATATAAAATATACTTATAAACAGCAGGCTGTGGTGCATGCTTTCACTGTGGCAGGTGAAACTGATTAGCCAAGGCTCCCTTAATTCCCTGTGTTTCTCACTCTGTGTCTGTGGGTTCCCCCACCCTGAAAGAGAAGTTGTTTTTAATAGGGACTGTGCTGGAAAGAGTTGATGTATTTGAGGGAGTTGCTTCTGAAGTGTTCCATTAAGATACACTTAGATTAACAGCCCTCCAAATTAGTTAAAGGGAGGGGTGATTAACGTTGGTAAAGGCAGTGGAGAAGTGCATTCAAGGTGAGGCCTAGCAACAAGGGAAGGAAGTATAAACATGTTTTGTATGGCCAACTCATCAAATGAACATTAGACTTTCCTGTGTATCTGGTTTGGCTTGAGGAAACCGAACCCAGGCTGTATGCTGTCTATTGTTACAACGAGCAGGCATGCGAGCAGAGGGTTAATGGCCTCATAGCTCCACCGCTGTGAGTCCAAGGGCACTCACAACTTTCCCTCAGCGTCAGTCGGTTTGCTTCTCTGACGTTATTTGACCACTGGGAAAAACAAATGCAGCAGATACATGGCTCCACTGACGCCAACACATAATACTACTGATATCATTTTTAGCAAATGAATGGTGACACAAAGTTTCTGACTTTTCAATTTTCCAGTATTGATGTTGGCCGGGATTAATAAAGCCAGTTGTTTGTAGGTATTCAGTATCGTAGTGCAGTCAGTCTGGTACAGCGCAGGCATGTAGAGATGTCACCATTTGGCTGGCCTAAAGAATCCCTGAGGGTTAAACAATTTACTCTTGTTGTCTTCACTGTTATTATTGTCTGCTTGTGCTTTCCATCCCAAACAACCAGCTCCAGACGTTCCAAAACACTTACTGCTCCTAATAAAAAAATTATAATAATAACATGAGTAATCAATTTGATTTTACTTCTGAAATTTTTGTTCACCATTTGGAATTTCGCTCTGCTTAACCCTCAGTCCAGTCGTGACCAAATTTGGTCTGCGGTGTCACTCAACAGACATGACGACAGGTCACATGTTTTTTGGTAGTTTTGGCTGATCACTTTAACATGTGGTGGATGACAAAAGAAGCCATAAATCCTCCATGCAGAGTCAAATAATCAGAAAATTAAACTCGGGTCATCTGATAGTGGCTCTAACACATTAAGCGCAGCCATTAATTACAGTCAGAAAGAGTTGTTTATGATGTGTTTCCAATGAACATCCGAATGACTCCAAGACTCTGATGACTAACCAAAATCATGAAATATTAAAAGGGGGTTAAAGCTGCAGAAAAAAACACTTAACCACTCAGACAGTGCCGAACCTCAGACCACATCCAGTTTTGTGCATACCTGAATTATAACACACAATTGTTGTGGTCATGTCTAAAGTAAAACCCCAAATCAGAAACAGAAACGGTAGCTATAACGTGTTCTCCTGTGGGGCAATGTTACTGTTCCTCCAATGTGATCAAATGTGAAACCTTTATTGAGGTAGTAGGTACAGTAGCACTGTCAGTTGGTAGCCATATTCTGGGTTTAATCTGGGGCCTTTCTGTTCTGTGGTTTCACTCCATATGCCCCCTCAGGCCAAAGATCTGCAAGTCAGCTTTACCGGCACGGCTCTGACTAGGACTCCAACCTGCACAGTAAAGCAGTAGAGTAGAGTCATAGATGGATGGAAAAATTTTTTGATGCTTTAACAGAAGCTGAATATCCATGCTGTCTGTGGTGAGTCCTCACATTGCCATTTCGTTGGCCCCTGGAGAGGTAATATCGTACCTTTCACCCCCAACTACACAAGATCTGTGATAACAATAAACAACACAATACACCCGCACACAAACCACAGACTGTACATTTCCACGCACGTTCCATTTTCCCAGATCAGCTGAAGTTGTTATGAAAAGAATTCCCCAGGTTTTGTTTTGTTTTGTGTTTTTTCTCACCACAAACAATGGGGACTTCATAAAATAGATTTTCCTTAGCTAGTCAAAATAGAGATAACGAGGACTCTGTAAGGCTTGGATTCAATGTAAACTCACACGGGCCAAGTAAGCAATGTCTGGAAACAAATGAATGGACAAATGTGGCTTTATCTTCCTTGTGGCAACAGATATTCAGATTTGCTGCTTTTAGAAACGTATCGAATCGCACTGACAAGACCATTTGGCACCCACAGGAGGACATGTTTTTTGTGCAGCATCGCGTGATGTTTTAACTCAAACCATAACTTCACCGAATGGCTGTCTCTCCAAGGCCTGACACTTCGTCTCCCGAGGGCCAGACCTTGTCATCGCCATAGGAGTACCCATCATTTAAGGCACGCCGCTTGGCTGTTGACTTAGAAACACTAGATGTTTTGGAGCTGAGCTGAAAGAAAATCCTTGATCCAGGCCATTGTCGTCCTGACCATGTCCTTGGTTGGACTCTGTTCCCTTTGATGAACTGAAAAAATATTTTATTTCTATTTAATTTTTTTTTTTTTTTTTTCAATTTTGCTCTTGTTTTCACATGACAGTCTTTCTAATCTGAGGAGAGCTTGCGATAATAAGTCCTGTTATGGTTGGAATTTCTCTCAGGAAATCAGAGTCATAATCACAGCAGACTGTTTACTTTGCTCTCTGACTTTTTATAGTCGAGAGAAGGACAAAAATACGCACAGTTAAAATACACATGCTTTTTGCCTGCTTTTTGCCGTCCAGCTATAGATTTACTACTTTTACATTTTTTGACATAAACCTCCAGGAAAAAGGTCCCATTCATAATATCAGTGCTCATTGATATGATATTACTTGACAATCAAAAGCTCCTCGGATGCACTCAGCAAGATTTAAAACAAATTTTATTCTTCTATTTTTCTTGGATAAAATTTTCACTGCAGAGCAAAGGCAGAAATAGGATAAAGAATGAAGTCTAAAATTGGACCATTATAATGTTATTGGAAATGTGCAGATTAAAAATACACCTACGCAGATTCCTCAGAGGAAAAAAAATTCAAATTCAGAAAAATGAGACAGACACTGTCACAAAAAACTGAAACTTTGCCAGTAAGATAAAATAATAATCCTTTATTAGTCCTTCAGTGGGGAAAGTTATATCTTACAGCAGCATCAACACATAACACAGAGACAAGAATAAAATAGAGAAAGTAGAGAAAATGAAACTGACAGAAAGAAAATATAAATAAATATATAAATAACCCAACACGTGTACAACAAAAAGTAGTTTAAGATATGCATTAAGATATTGCTCATTTTTAACGGCAGACACATTTTGGTTATTCCAGTGAACGGAGTAGTCCATGGAGAAACCTGTTTAGTTTGATCTGTAATTCAACCTCATGTAGCTCCACAACTGTAATAATAATGAATCCACCTCTGGACCAAGCCACACATGCGCAAATTCAAACTCACTGTGATTGGGATCAACCGAAGAGCAATCATCCTCGGTTTGTACAATGAATCAGTTAAGGACAGTGGTTATAAAAGGTTTTGTTATATTTTCAGCAAAAACCGTTGCAGCTGCTTCAACCTTACAAAACCTCAGTGGTATTTCACATTTTGTGGCAATGTAGAGTCCAGATCCATGACTGCAACGACTAGGCTATGGTCATAATTCATAGTGTGATTATCATTGCCTCCAGCGAGGAGTTCATGGCTTTGCTTGTGTCCAGTTATTAATCAGCAGCTCGATGCAAAAAGCACTTATCCAATGTGTAGCACGCACTTTGGCGAGTCAGGACATAGACCAATAAATAAGTAAGAACGTTAGTGAGTGCCATTCTAGTCATCATAGTTCACGTATGTCTTGAGTGCAATATTTTCTTTTCTTCTTTCCTGTAATCAAGATTTTAGTGCATTTTGGCTCAGTAACAACCAACAGGCCAACTGGGGCCAAAAATGTGAAACCAATGCTGAAGTTTCTTAAATCTGCTCTCTATCTAAAGACCATCAGGGGTCAACGCCACTGGCTGTACTGTAAAATGAAGTCAGACTGTATTGAAAGTCTATGCGAACTGGCCCTACTTCTCACTCGGTTTATCAGCTCAGTAAATGTTTTCCAAATGAGTTTATGCTCTCAGCTTTCAAGTCTTCAATGCAGCTTGATGTTCAGTTTGTAAACAATGGTCCCAATTGTGGGAAAGGAGACCAGAACAGTGGATATGTTGGAGTGTGGCTACACTGGGATTGACGGACTGTAGCAGTCAATCAGGATAGAATCTAGAGCAGGTCAGATCAACTCTACTGCCTTGTACACTGTCTTTTTCCAAAGCACATTTTAAGTTATAATGATTGTTCATTGTACCTTTACATACTTCCGTGTTGGCGTCAAGTGTTTTTTTTTTTTTTTTTTTTGTAGCCTTGTTTATTTGAATACATACTCTTCTTGGGTGGGTCACTGAATGGGTTGATGAGTAACCTGATATCTGAACCCAAACACCGGTGGGCAGCGTTCTCCAGACAGGATGTGTCCATCCCTCCAGGAGAGTTCAAAGACTCAGACAGTCTGTGTCAAGGAGCACTAAAGCTGCAACACTTGGTGGCCCAGCACCTTATTACGATGCTTCATGTTGTTAATCCCTGTAACTTGGTCTGTGTGTACCGTGTGTGTCCATGTGGCAGGTTCAGACACAAAGATAAGAAACCTATCATAATAATAAACGTAGCCCACCATTCGGAAGACACCATCTGTGCTCGCTGTAATTTAAGCAGCGTTTTTATGGTCACGCTCAAAGCACTCTGTTAAGGTAAAGGAAAAGATGGTGGTCTTGTTTATTGTTTTCTACATTTAACCAAAACCACAAACTTCCAATAACCTTAGCCCTAACTGTTTGTGCTGCCTAAAAGAAACCACGAGTGAGAAACAGGATGTGAGCGTCACTTTCCAGAGTCGTTAATATATGTGAAAGATTTGACACTATTAAAATTGTCTGTTTATGTGAGCACGCCATGGCACTTTTGCGTGCAACTGTGAGCCCTCAGGTGTGACTATGTCTGTGTGCGTATGGTTCCATACGTACACATATACATGTGTGATGTGTGTTCTATTTACATATGGCTCTGCTCATGTATTTACTTGCCTGCCTGAATGTGCACAGCTAAAACCACACAACAGTTTGAGGTGAGAGTCTCCTTTAAAGGGCATTCAGACTGTGTCTTGGAGACTATTTTCTATATGTGCACAGGGATTTATGGTGACAACCGTTGCTATTTGGAACCAATGAAATGTTCTCCTGCTTTCTTGATGAATGAAAGCATAACAAACCGCATTTTTCCTCTTTATTTAAAGAAAATAAATATCCTGATTTCCTCAAACCACTGAAATCTGTGGCAAAAATATTGGGAACATAAAGAGGTTACAGAAAAATGAAATGAATGACAGTATGGCAGTACACTACCAGTATCAACATGAGGCTTGGTGTCTGCAGACAGGCTGTCCAAGAAGACTGACATCATTAAAACTATTATTTCTTTCTACACAGTTTCCAGAAAACGTCACTGAGGCTGCTGAAGTTGTTATGCTTCTGTCGACATGCATTTGCAAAAGGGGATGCTGCCCCACTAAGTATCCGCATGTACACATGACATTCAAAACAAGCTCAGATTACAAAAACAATCCAAGAGCATATGTGAAGCACTCACTAGCTAGGCAACTGCAAAGATGATGCTCCTTCTCATGTAGCTCTATATGTGAAATGATTTGAAAATTAGAGAGGAATGCCATCAGCAACACAGAAATATGTATAGTGCAATCTATTTCCAGCATAACGTGATCACATATCAGGAAATATGGTCATGTGCTATATGTTTAGAGAGAAGCAGTTGATGTCGAGTGGGAATAAGACAGGAGATGAATTACTGTAGAGGAATCTACAGGCCACAGTGTGTCTGTTATTACGTTCAGTTCCCAGTTTACGTTCAAAACACCAAAGAATTGCAGCTTATTGACAAAAAAAAAAAAAAAAAAAAATTCATGAACAAAAAAGACTTTGCGGGTTATCATTGACAAGAGGATATTAGTTTGCCACAGACACTGGAACACACGGGTTACAAATAAAAAACAGATTTTCTTGCCCACTTCTGTTGGTTGGTTTTATTTAGTCCAGATCCAGAGCAAACTGCTAATCAATCAAAGACTGGACCAGTTTCTGCTTATTACATTTTTCTTTGATATCCTTTTTTTTTTTTTTGGAAATAAAATTGTGTTTGATCCTTTAAATACAGTGTGCAGCAAGATGATTCATAGCGACAAACATGTCAGCTAATATTTAGTTGAGATGATCGACCTTAAGACAATAAGAGAAGCAAAAATAGGACGCATATGTTAATGGTGAAAATGGGGGGAGGACAAAAGTGAAGATACATTAAAAAATCCTAACGTCTTTATCAGTGTGTGTACACCATGTGACAGGTTTTGCATCTCAGGATGAAGCCAAGTGATCAGCCATGTATGTGTGTGTTGGCATGTCATTTTTTTGTGTGCGTCTGTTCAATTTTAAGTGCCATACTCATTTGTTCATTCATCTTCAACTGTTTATCTGTTTCCGGGTCGTGGGGGGTGCTGGAGCTAATCCCAGCTCACACTGGGTGAGGGCGGGGTCACCCTGGACAGGTCACCAGTCCATCACAGGGCCAACACACAGAGACAGACAGAGACCAACAGCCACTCACACTGACACTCAGAACTACAGGCAATTTAGAGTCACCAACTAACCCAAACATGATGTCTTTGGATGATGGGAGGAAGCCGGAGTACCCAGAGGAAACCCATGCAGGCATGGGGAGAACATGCAAGTTCCACACAGAAAGGCCCCAGGCCGGAAACTGAACTCACGACCTTCTTGTTCTGTTCATTAGCAACAGCGCTAACTGCTATGCCACTCTGCTGCCTCAAGTACAGCGTGTGATGTGCAAATGTTACTACTGAAAGTGTCAAAAGCTATTGCTGTGAAAGTTAGTATTTCACAGTACTGACAGTCACAGGAAGTTTTACATTAATTTTCCTTGCACTGGATTTAATTCATTTGGTTTTATGACTGGGTTAGGGTTAGGCCTGTAGCTGTGTAACTCTCCTTAAAGAGACAGCCTTTATGGTTTATTCTTTCTCTCCTTTTTATTGCTACTTTGTGGATGTCAAGAACATCAACATCTCTTTATTAAAAAAAAAAAACAAAAAAGCAACAAAACAAATTATATTTGTTCGCAACTAAGTCGCGGCTTAACTGTTGACAATGAGGCAAGTAGATTTTTCAAAGAAACTTAAAAACTTAATATATAACAAGTGCAATGTCACAGCACTTTAAGCATCAAAACTTTTCCAATCCATCCCCGTTCTACGGCGGTAGAGGCAGAAATCCTACAACCTGTCACACGGACAAATAAAAACAAAACCATCTACCAGAACTCAAATTCTATTTGCCTGTGCTAAAAGCCCCAACTCATGCTCCCATTGTTCAAAACTCAAGATTGATATTGAAGTGCGCAGAGTGTGCATTCACTTTATTAAAAAAAAGATAACAATCCCAATTTAATGTGTATTTTGTAGCTCTTTTGCCAAATAAATGTTTTAACACCAGGAAAAAAAATCTCGCCATAACATGAGTTCAGTCTCTATTGCTGAGCTTGCGATTGAAAAAAAAATGTTTTCATCAGCCTTATCTGATGATGAAGGTCAATAATAAACTTTGAACCACAGCATTTGGATGACTCATCATTCAAAGGTTTTGCTGTTGCTTAATAGCGAGGGTTACCATAATAAATGTGTGTTTCAGTGAAATGTTGCATCAAACCTTATGTGCCGAGAAGTAAAACACCATTTTTTTTCTGCTGTAGCTACCCTGAAGATGTGAACACTCAGGCTGTGTTCACCAAAAAAAAAAAAAAAAAAAAAAAAAAAACATCTTTAGCATCTGAGAAAAGTTATAAAAAAGAGGCCCTGTAAGGGATGCAAAATGACTTATGACACACAGTTGCCTTTGGGTGGAAAACGTGGTGCACATACAGTAAATGTAGCTGACCTTATTGCCACTGTTACATTTATCTTTGCCAACATCGTCATGGCTCACCATCACTTTCAGATCACAACTCGGGATCTGGATTTCATAGCCTCCATTATTTCATCTGACATCATTTCTCTTTTCAACGTCAGTTTTGATTTAATCATTTTCACCCCTCGGTCATCGTTTCCTTGATGCCACTAAACCAGAAGCAGATCTGCGTCGTGACAACCAGGTGAGATGATGATTGATCGGAACTGTGGCTTTGCTTTCACTTGTTGATGAGATTGGGATAATTTAAGCTAAGGAGTAAGCAGAGCATTTCAAAATAGGCCGATCTTTTTGTTGTTTAAGCCTGATAGTGTGGCCATCAATTTCCTGTAACTGGTGCACATTGAGTGCGTAACCTGGGTGCTGTGATGTGTCATCAGCTCATCAGTATAATGTGTTGTGGCTCTGGTGACTTCGGTGCATCCAGCAGACTTGTGGCTTGGCAGGGCAGAGACATTGTGCTGTAAAAGCGTTGGTTTGGCTGAGGAGTGAGCAGAAACTGTGTGGAATGAACAAAAAATCTCCTGCTGCTGCCATTTTCTGACTTTGTACAAACACTTGACAAGATTTCCCCCTGAGGACCAGACAGGCCTAAAAGTTATTTATTGCTCTGAATGTCCCTATGAGCTGCATTTATGTGAACACTGTGCATCGTGTTACTAATGAAGATGATTTTTCAGCTGGCCCCGTTTGGCCGAAAGACAAGTTCAAGCATTTCACACTTTCTCCTCCACATCTCTTACAGAATTATAGCCGACCGTTAGCCTGCACTCCTTCACGGGACTGACTCTCTGTGCGCCTTTAAAAGCGTCTTTTAATTCATTTTTCCACTTTCAGCAACCATTGTGTGCTTTGGGTTGAAGTTGGAATGTGTCAGTAATGGTACACCTTATCCTGCAGTCTCCTTCAGACAGGAAGCAGTGGTGGATGGGTAGGTTTAGCTTCTAGACACCCATTGATGTCATTCTGAAACAAAAGCAGAGCCACAGTGTGATTTATGGACTGCTGACAGTTGAACCTATCTAATGTGCATCAACACTGAGCAGCAACTTCTTCTACCTGGCAGCAGCCATTTCCCACAGCTCATTGCATTTCCTGGTTGCCGTCTAGTTGCTTGAATCTCTGCAATAGTAACAGCTTTCTATGACTCTTAAGTGAGGCGTCAGTTTGAATACACAAGAATGTTTTTGCATTCTGGTTTCGAAGGAAAAAAAAAGCTGTAGGAACAGCAGTGGAAAAGGAAATCCCAATGCTCACCTTGTTAGAGAAGGTTTCCCAAGTTGTTTTGGATATGTTAACAACCATCTCTGAAATCCCACATTACCAGCCCGGAATGTGGGCTTCGTCTCTTCACACTGAGAATGTGGCAGCAAGTGAAGGGGTTAGGGTTAGGGCTGTGTCCATATCAGTTGTGCATCATGAGGCAGAAAATATTGAAGACATGATCCAGTTTCAATTTCCTCAACTCGCTGACTGCAGATTTTTTCCATACACAAACTCTCCCACGCGCACACATCTATGGCACCTTCAGCTGGCTCGAGCAATTTTTACATGAAACTTATTTTAAGAGTTCCATTGAATCCCAACAAGACTCACCGCAGTGGAAGACTCGCTTGTGAACAGTTTTTCACCAAATTTTTCCTACAGTCTCAGAACAAGTCATTGTTGCTTTTGTGTCCACATTCACAATTGTTGTGTCTGTTTTTTTTTTTTTTTTTGTTTGCTTGTTTGTTTTTGTTTTTGTTTTTTAACTCTGTACCACTTTTATGAGAATAAAAACCTTTATTTTGTTGTTTTTTATCTGTTGATATTCTAATTCGGCCAGATCTTAGTTAGCATGAGGAATTAGACAAGCTTGGTTGTCGATTGGTATTTGAATAAAAATTGCTTTTGTTCTCCGTCTCGTATATCACGTTTGTGGATATCGTGAATATCTTCAAAGCAAGCAGAACCACATTAATCTTCTGCATGGTTTGCTCCAACAGGAAGGCCAGCCTCATCCTCTCCCAGCTAGATGAACTCTCTCCGTGGTGTAAGGGCCTTCTCCAGGAGCCTAAGATCGGCCTTCGCAGGATGTCCCTCAAATTCCTGTCCTGCCGTTACACTGACACCAAGGCTTTTGGGCTGAACTGGTCGGACATGGGGCAAGATGTGCACAAGGCCTGTGACGAGCAGACGCTCACCGTCATGTACAATGACTATGGTGAGCCCCAGGAGCTCTAAGGGCTTCAGCTTGGATGTGCAAAGGGATACTAGAGATTTGTCTAACCCAACAAAGAGGCATATAAATTGCTATTTTTTTCCCGTTCATTTCCATTAGATATATGCATCATACAGTTTGGTCTATTTCTCCCTCATATTGTTGAATCAACACAAACTTGATGCACCCTGCAGATACTCCACAGTAAAAGCTTCCTTTGCCTAATGCCTCATCAATTTCAATATGGAGACATCTTGTCTTTGCTGTATAAACCCCCAGTTTTGGGACATAGCACCATTGGGAGCTGCAAAAAAAAAAAAAAAAAAAAGAGAGAGAGAGAGAAAAGAAATGGAGCTTTAATTGTGAACCAGTTGCATGCAATGGGATTGTTTACATGTAAACTAATGTTTAGTGGGTAAAATCTAGTATGTTGAGGTGTGCCATAAAATGCACGTCTTAATGGAGCCAAACAGGAGATGCATTCTCTTCCACTTAATTTCTTTGATGGACTTAACAATCTCTGTCTGAAATCTTTGATACTAAAAGAGCATGTTTTTTTTTGTCTTTTTTCCCCTACCCTTCGCTTTAAATTATATAGATTAGACCTGAATGTTATTTCATTTGGCTTCTTTGTAGTCAGTTAAATATTATAAGGTCAGTTAAGGCACAAAAGAGGCTCACATCAGTCCTTCTATGCCGGGTTAAAACCAGACTCAAACATATCTTTAAAAAGAATGAAAAAGGCTACAAGGCGACTCTTGATGTCTCCAGTGATATTGACTTTGTCGACGTCCCACATCCTGCTTACAGCCTTGATAGTTTGAGTCGTGATACATTACAATTAGAGATTTGTTTCTTTTAAAGTTTACATGAAAACTGACCCAGGACAGACCTGACGCTGTAGAAATTTTCCACTAATAGGGGCTTCAGTTTCACTGTTACATTCCAACTACTCTTAAACATCTTGCTGGCTCACAGCTTCCGGTGCCTGTTGTGTGTATTTACTGTGAATAACTGCAACACACTCTGAAACTTTTTTTTTTTTTTTTCCTGGACTGTGTGAGATCAGATCAAGACAAACAGTTTTGAACTATCACTCCTCTTATCACATATTTTGGATAAGGTCAGTCCCCTGAGCTCATGCTGCGTCTCAAATCACAGTCAGGAGACGCATCATACACGGCACAAACGAAGCGGGCTCACAGAAACACTGAGGGAAATTGAACAGGGCAGCATTATATCAACTAAAACATTCTCTGCAAGTGATGATCAATATGTGGTGCCTATTTTGGTCACTTGATTTTGAAAGTTAACTTTTAAGACCCATCAATTCCTGGCTGGTGTTCCAGGCCGGTTCACTTTGTAGCCATGATGGCGACTCTTTCCTGGTGAGGAGGGATTATCATTTAGTTCAGTGTCATGACTGCTGAGATTGGTGGTTACAGTACTTCTTACACTGATCAGCCATAGCATTACTGAATTAACACTGATTATTTGATTACCATGACACCTTTCAGTGGGTGGGATTTATCAGGCATCAGGTGATTTTAATCCTTTTAATCCTCATGTTGATGTCTCCAAACTGGAAAGTGCGAAGAAGAGAGAGACTTTGATGTGTAGACAGCTGAGACAGGGCATTTAAAACGTTGATCTGCAGAGACTAGGACCCACTAAAGGTGGTCCAAGGAAGGAAAACCACTGGACCGCAGGGTCATGGCTCACTGATGGTTGTGGGGAGTGAAGGCTGGACCGTGTGGCCTGATCCAGCAGAAAAGCTGTTGTAGCTCAACCTGCTCAAGAAGTTCTTGAAGTTCCTTTTGTTCGTTTCTGATTGAAAGTTGTCAGAACACACAGAGCATCACAGTTTGTTGTGTAGCTGCAAAACAGTAAGGGTGTCCATGCTGTCCTCTGTCCACCACCAAAACATCCTACAATGGACACATGAGCATCAGAACTGGACAACGGAGCCATGAAAGAAATGTCAGGTTTTATTTTACATCATCTTTCATTCATGTGGATGTTACTTTGACAAGCAGCACCGACCTAAACCTGGTTGAGACAAAGTCCAGCCTTTTATGGAAACAGTATTCTGTCATGGCAGCGTCCTCTTTCAGGCTGCCTAAAACAACGACCAGTTCAAAGTGTTTACTTGGCTCCAAATTCTCAAGCTCTTGATCCAATCCAGCATCTGTAGGATCTGATGGATTAAGTCCCGCGTCTTGGCGCCAGATAGCACAGCTCACCTTCAGGGGTGTCAATGCCTCAACGGGTTGGTGCAATTAAGGCAATGAGACAACATTAGAAAGGAGATTCAACGCTATGGCCGATCAGTGTATTGAACTTCTGGCACACTGCACGTTGCTGTAACTGTCAACATAAACTCACTCTCAACACACAATTGTGAGTCTGAAAAGTTTGTGGTTTGAAACAGAGCCTAGGATTTGTTTTTGTTTTTTTGCGAAGACATGTTGAACTGTAAATGCACTGACAGGTATATTGGAAATTATAGTGTAGCGACAATGGAAACAAAGCCAGTATTTCACAGTTATCAATGTTTCGCTGAGGATGTCGAGGCAGCTTGTGGAGGAATTTGAGCAAAAGAGATTTTAGCAAAAATATTTAACGATGACAGAGGATGGACTTCTGGGACTTATTTTAGTAGTATAATCATTTAAAGTGAACCTTGTACATAACATTATCATGATGTTTTAGCGATATATGGTGCTAAATGTTGTGTGGATAGTTAGCAGTTATTAAGGAAGCTATTAGAAAGGACTTTCCCAAAACATTTTCCCAAGGCATCACTTCATTATCTCCATAATGTTCAATGAAACCTCCTGACATGATTTGTATGTATTTTCTTTTATCATCTTCCATTTTTCACATCAGACCTAATCAAAGCAATCCACTCTGTTATTAGTGGTCATTCTATATTGAATCTGCAAATTAATAGTGTCTTATTATTTCATTTTAAAAAACTTTTAGAAACCTATTTTTTAACAATAATACTCACTGATTATGTGTTTATTGTGACTGATTGTTTTTACTCTTCTTTGACCTCTTTTGTTATTCTATCTTATTTCATTACTGTACAGTGGCCATGTTGGAGATTGATGTCAAAGAAATGCAAATGCATAGTAGTTGTTGATTTCTTTTTCTTTCTATCTTTTTTTTTTTTAAATCTCATATGTGAATACTAAAACGAACGCTTGTAGATTTTTGTATAAGCAGCAAAGTATTTCAAAAGAACATCACAATTCTAGCACAGCACTGTTTTACTTCAGTATATAAATGTACAATGGGTGATATATTTACATCTCTGTGTGCTTTAGTAGACGCAGTATTGTATAGTTATATCTCCTGTGTAGTTTCGTCTTTGGAATCAGATTGATCCAGATTGATTCCAGTGTGAAGCAGCAGAGGGTTGCCCTTTGATCCATCTGGTTTTAACTGGACTTATCAACTGTGAGTGACCCGGTTGATTAGAAGACTACAACATTATTTTATTCAACAAAACTTACTGAGTGGAAAGTACAGGATGGCGAGCTCCAGGGCTTTGAGAGAAATGTTAACCAACCATCTACTATCTGCATGATATTATTACGTCTGTACTGTATGTGGCATCATGACCTTAACTTTTTTCACTTTGCTCTTTGCTACTTCAAAGAATAAAGAATATATTATGAAAAGTGGCCATGTAAATATTTCTGATTTGGACCAAATGTCTTATGTAGAACTCGTATTTTATTGATCATCATCATGTTTCAGTTTCTCTAGATCTGTGACTTAAAGGTCTAGAGAGACCAAAATGTTTAGATGATCAATAAATCCTGATGCAAACCAAGAGCTGCACGCTGGATAGTCTTTTCAATGCACTTGTAGACAAAATATGTGCTCTCTTGTTAATGTAGCTATAGAACGTGAAGTTCGATGTTGGTGTTGTGACTCTGGACTGGATCCAGACTGTGAGCTGCAGACCTGCAGGTGTGCTTCGATAGTCAATTCATTTTTTGATAGCAGTACCTGAAGACAATCCCATGGATTCTATTCTTCAAAAACGGACAAATCCTTTGGAGTGACTCTGTTCATGTGTCGTTTCAAATTAAAAGCCAGTCTTTCTCTGTGGGTGGTTATACAAACACAAGTGTGCATACACAGCGATCCACACAGGCAACATCCTGAGTCAATAAATGTGACTTGTATAAACCACCAAGAAACAAATGGTAGGGGTCAATATAAAGTTGCTATTTATTTCATTAAGAGTATAAAGTACTGTAAAATATCACAAAGAACCTGATTACACTTTTATAGATACAATATTTGGATGGGACACTTCTTCCTAATGAATACCAGAACCTTTCCGACATACAAAAAGCTGATGTCTCCGGTGAACTGCCCAACAGCTTATATATTTTGGCGTCTTGTGATGCATGCCGACACTTCCTGTTTCAGGGGAAGTCCACCATGTTTACGAACTTTAATTTTGACCTTTTGCAGTTTTGTATTATAGCATGCCTTTTTCCAACTGGTTATGACATTAGATATGGATGACATAAGCAATCTGACAGAATTTTATGTTTGTGTAAATATAGCCATCAACGAAAACTTCAGCAAGCCCTGGGCACATTTTGTTTTGTACAAATAAATGATTGTATTACTTGATTTGTGATATAAATAGTGTTGAGTTATGACTAATATGTGATCTAGGAGCTATGTTAGCTGATCCAAATATATTAGTCTATGCATATTAGTCTTACAGATCCTCTTACAGAAGAGCTGTTTTGTAAAAGGATAGGTGTGCGATGATGGTTATAGTTTGTTTCGGTATTAATGAGAGGTTTTTTTTTTTTTTTTGATCTGCTGTGAGGACTGTTGAGATTCAGTTTTGAGGTAATACTTCAGTGGAGTGAAAGAAGACAATGCCTTAGGTAAGTTAAAAAAAAACAAACAAAAAACGTAACTGCCCTTCAGCACGAGTGAGAAATGTGGCTTGTATGACTGAAATGTTAAATGTTGAAATGAAATACTTCTGAGATGCTAATATGTCTAACTGGATGTTACAGCAAACACATTTAATAGCCCTTACAATAAGGTCTGTGCATGCACTAAACAGGCACAGCCAGTTCTTTTGGTTCATTTATCCTGTGGCTAATCAAGTCCAGAGAAGTACTTGAATCAATTTACAGTGATTTCATCCAATTATGTATGATCTGTACAGGAGTGGATAAACTGCATTTTAACCCAACATCAACTAGATGTCAATGTTTCTGCACTTGTGCGCCTTGATTTCAAAATATCGTTTTCTGCTCTTCCACAAACGCAGCAGTGAGTTTTTCCTTACTGCTGCATTTGTGGACTTTTAAACACTGTCCATCTGCTGAGTCACATTTTAAGCCAACATGACTCCCATGTGATAAGAAAAATCACTGTGGTAAAATATAAATGGCCTTTTGTTGTGTGAAGACTGTCTGAAGTTGCATGTTTCACATAATGTTGTTTAAAAAATACATATGTATATATTTTATTGGTTGTTTGCTTGCTGTGGAGTGTAGTCTGTGGTTAAACTTCTTTCATCCCTCCATCTTATTGCATTCCTCCTCCATCTCCATCTCCTCCTCCTTCCAAGTCCCTTCCTTTGCTCTTATTCTCCTCAGCATCCGGATCACGACAAGTGCACTCATCCTGATTGCAGTCCGCTCCAAACTGAATGACCTGTCAGCAAATAAGCACAACATTGAGTAGTGAAAGCCTGTGTAGACCTTTCAATTTGTGATTGCGTTCAGACACTACATGATGTGACACCGCATGCTCAGGCCCGTCGGGTGATTAAACTGAGAATACGAACGCATTTAATTTCATTGTTTCATTTCAGTGTTTCAGAAGTCTGCGATCAAACTTGAAAATCTAAAATCCTGCTGTAGGTGGAAGTAAGTGGAACAAAAGTACAGGAAAGAATTATGAAAAGCAGCAGGGTGAAAGGAAATATTACATCAGGACTTTCAGTAAAATTAGAGTCACTAAAAAATGCACTAGTTGAGGAGTCTTCCCTGTAGGGTTGTTATATTTCAACTGTAGCAAAGAGTACAAATTTGAATGGCAAAAACAGACAATAAAAAATAAATTTGCTTGAACTGGCTGAGCAGCTAACTCAGCGAATGGTTCTCTGCTGAAAGGTAAGTACCACTTAGTAACCTGAGAGTGGTCTTAGTAGACTTGTTGTATTTCTTCACAGTTTCAAAGAGAACTGCAGCCCCCCCGAGGCCGATAAAGTGCATGATGTCAAATGGTTCAACGTGGCCTTTGAATGGCAAGAAACCTTGATGGTCTTCGGGAGAAGGAGGGAGGAACGCATAGGTGAATGGATGAACACATGTTAAGAATCAACAACAGAAGGCTGCCAGCTTTTGTCTAGGAAGTGAGCCATCACCACAGGTTGCAAAATAAACTCTGGTGCCCCTGAAGCAGTCTGTTGCAAGAAATGTAAACATATGCTCCTGGAGAGGAGTAAGGAGAAGACTGAGAGAAAGAGAATGAGAGTGGGAGGTAGAAGCATGTCAGCCTTCACTGATGATTGCTCTCATTCATGGTGCGGGGGATAGTCATGGTGGGGTAATAGTTTCTCTGAGGGCTCTCAAAACGCTGCAGAAAGCCCATGTCACTTAAGATGCCAGCAGTCCCAGCTAGCACGATCAGGTTATTAAATGTTTCCTCAGCAGCTTAGTGCCGATTCAGTGACACAGTCGTATAACAACCCAAGCTGAACTATATCTCTGAAGTCTCCCAACAAGATCTGGAAAAAGCAAAAGGGGCTTGTTTTTGCTTCATCCACAGAAACAAAAGCCAAGTTTTTTGGCTGCTTCCAAGTGTTTGGATTAGTTTCTTCCCTGCTGTTTACTGCAACATATTCATGAACCCAATTCATGTGAAAGAAAGGGTTTGAGAGTAGTTAATTCAAACTTGTGAGCAATGAAAACCAAAACTCTAAAAAAAAAGAAAAAAAGAAAAAAGAATCACGTCCTTCTTGTCTTCCTTCTGTTCACTCTTGGTGTTTAAGTCCAACAAAGAGCCAAACTACTAAAAGCAGCAGACTGCAGATCAAATGAAAGCTGTGTGTTTCCATAGATGGTGTGGCAGCCCCCATGTTTTCTTCTGGAGCTTTTCCCTGTTGGAGAATGACTATATCCCACCTGAATCATCTCTCGTGTTTCCCCCTTTCCCTGTCATCGCTGCAGCTACTCCTGCGAATTAAACCAATTCCGCTTGAGCTCCATAAAAAGGACATTGTTGGCTTTGTAAAACCTGTCCAGATGCAAAGAGATATGAATATTCAAATATTTGATGTGGTTCAGATGCAGGTGGCTTAAATTGCCAGACACTGGAACTGTCCCAAAAGAGGTGATATTTCTTGCTCATATCATCGTGTGTGTGTTAATGGTTAAGAAGTCTAATAAGTGTTGCAAACTGGCATGAAACATCCCGACACTTGGCTGCGTTTTCATGTGTGGCATCATAGGAAATATGTGAAGTGAGTTACGCTGTGTTAAAAACCTGTAATTTCCTCCACCTGCATAAATCAAGCCACATTGAAACAGAGAGTCCTGTAAACAAATCTCCACCCTCCCTTCTCCTCCTCAGTCTGCAGGAGCCGTGGTGGCAGTCAGGATGCTGACTCTCACTGCGGTTTAGTTCACTTCCTTAGAACGACCTCTGCTCGCCTAGCTGCTGTTTGAGAGTGGCCAAGTAAACCGCAGACCATCAGACACCTCTCTGGTCCCCCCAACAACACTGCATATACCCTCTTCCTCCCCCCGTTCCCTGTAAAAGAGCAGTTAGTGGCAACCTGGCAGCTCATTTATTATGACGGCAGCTACAGACTCGCTGAACTCCTTCTCCATTTAGGAAGGAGCTTCCAGTGAGTCATGGTGTACTGCGGACATGAAGGACACAGCCAGGACCCAGCTAACTGTAGGCCATAAGAATTAACAGGATGGGTCTCCTGAGCGTGTGTCATGAATGTGTGGCTGTACAGTAGCCAAATAGGGTATAGCTAAGATAGGTTAATAGATAGATAAGATATACGCTAATTCCCAAGTGTTCACAAGGGAGAAAAGTTCTCATGCAAGTGCAGAAAAACAAGAAAGAAGATGTGTTTATACAAAAGTAGTTTGAGGAAATGAGTGCCCTGGTTTCCACCACTGGCTCAACATGGGCCTGCTCATTATTATTCATACCATTCCTCTTAGCCACTCAATATATACAGCAATCATTTAGTGGAATTAGTGTAATGTGATACATTTGCATCTTGTAGTGAGCACGAACAAGCCATCACTAGGGAGAGTACGTGAGGATGGATAAACACAAGGATATCCAACATATTCCTCAAACTGATTAGGCCTGCAAGGGATGTTTCTCATTTTAAAGTAATTAGATTCAATGACAGACCTACATCACACTGCGGAGCTGCTAAGAACACACAGGACCATCATCCTGCACTCTAATCTGCTGAAAATGTCATCCTGAACCCTGACTTGTTCCTTCTGCAGTGACCCTGTTTCTTAATGTGGGGTGTGAGAAGACGTATAACAGTGTGGGTCAGGGGAAAATCTGCTGATTTGTCGTTTAAAAGGAAAAGCTAGAGGCTGTACGTCTCCAGTTTCATTTTAGGTACAGATGAGGGAGACTAAATAGGCGCAGTCATCGACAGGAACACAGAGGAAAGCAGCAGGGCACTGTGTTTGTTTGCTCAGTGGAAGCCATCTGTGCAGTGGCACACCACTTGTGCCAAAAGAGATGGATTTCTACTACAGTAAACAGGGAGAAATCTGCCTTTGGGTCCAGCTTCAGCCTCCAAGTTCCATCTCTCTTGCAAGATGTTAGCCAAAAAAGACACTTTGAGCCACCTTTCAAAGGCAGGGGACAGAAATGATTTCGATTATCTGTGATAAAATAATAGCCTTTTATCATCAACATCAATCCACAAGCCAGTGCTGTGATGAACAGTGTATATTTATAGTAGACATGTCCATTTGTGTACCTTTCTGGTGGAGAGTGTGGATGGGCAGCAGTCTCCTCCGTCATACTGGCAGTAAGCCCGGTTGTTGGTGGTGTCGCACCAGCCATCCCCTCCAAAGGGCTACAAAAAAGTAATGAAGAAGAAACAGAAATGATGCTATAACCTCAGAGATAAGATTCTACCTCACTGATTTCAGCTGAGTCATTACGTTTCTTCTGGCTGGGAAGTCCAGAGAAGATGAAATGACTCAGCTCGCTCTCAGAAAACATTTTTTTCAGTTATAGCGGCATGCGTTGTTATGGAATTACATTGTTCAGAACAAACGTCCATGCAACAATTCAAAACACACTTTGCACTTTACCAGATTCATACTAGGATCAGTAATATGAACATTGTTCAATGCATGAGCAAGCCTGCGTGCAAAGCGGTCACATGTACTCTAATTTCATGTGGGCTCGAGCAAAACTTTCCCAAGCAGAAGTTAACACCAAAAACAGCTCTCCTTCGCATGCACTGAGCTGCTACAACCACAGCCACCCTGATTTTTGGTAGCAAAACAAAAGGAAAAGCCCCCCCAGAGTTGAGCGATGACAGTTTGAGATGGTTTTCTGGTCCAAATATTGAGATATGTAATGTGGCTATGCTTGAAAAGCTGCTGAGATCAGTAAAAAAAAATTAAACAATAAAACATTTTATTATTGTGTGATTATGTATGATTCACCAGTATGCAGTGTTTATCTTTGACTCAGCCCAAACAGTTATACTGGTTTAGCCAATATGGTGATAAAATGTTAACATGTGGGACATGCACTCAGTCTGCCATCATAAACTTAGAAGTGGTTTTGTTGTGTTGCATTTATGTGTATGTGGCAGCTGCATGCAAATGTTGCACATCTTTGTGTTCACGTGTAGTTCGGCATTGTGTTCGCTCTGACTAGGGTTTGGAAACCTTCATCATTAAAAGAGCCCTTTGGGCGCTACCAAAAATAACCTACCTAGAGGCGCAAAACCTATTTGACCGCTATAATGAAGATAGTTTCATTGCACTTATGCTATTTAACAAGAACTGTAGGTTGTTGCATTTATGAAATAAAAGAACTAGGTTCTATTTTCTTCAGAAACTTTTTGTGGATGTATCCATGGTTAGGGTCAAGAGCAAAAAATAACTCAGCAACAGGTGACAAGCTGGTGGTGGGACAAGGTGGGACACATATTTTGATTGACAATATATATATATATTTCAATGTTACAAGATTGTCTAAATCTCCAGAATCATAAATATTATATTGAAAAAAACATAACTACATAGAAAAAAATGTATCCAAATTAAATAGTCATTCCTGTGATCCAGAGATTCATAAGTGGTAGAAGATGAATGAACGAATAAATAGAACATTATTTTCTCAAAGCCACAGGGAGCCACGGCAGCCGCGGGTTGTCAGCCCCTGGCTCTGACTCATTAACATGGAAGCTCAAATGAAAACCAAGATGTTGCACAGCTGCCACTCATATACCTTCGAGCCAGTGGGTTCCCAGCCTGAATTTTGTGGACTTTAAATTGCCATGACCTAGCATGAAACCAACTGGTCATTTGTTAAAGAGTTATCATGATTTATTTTGCTATTGAGTTCAGTGTATTCCTAGTTAGATCTTAGATAAAAATAGCTAAATGCTCACATTAGCCTAAATCTCTGGAACAATGTTCACATGTTTTGAATGGACAGAGGAGCTGACAAGGATGTTGGACAAACAGTCCAAGACAGGACGGCTCTCCAATAAATCCAGCGATGTTCATCACCTTGACAGTCAGAGTTGACAGGTATATGGTGGCTGGGCTTGGGGTCAATGTGCGTGCTGCCTGATGTTTGTTGTGATAGTGGTATATCGTCTATTAAAAGTCTGAACTGAGTTATGACTCAGGTGATCATAGTGACAAACAACTGCATAGATGAGACTTTCCGCTTTTACGAGACCACAGAGATAAAATGATTTCCTGTGGCGCTCCGGAATGAAATCATACAAATCATCAGTCTCATTTTGCTTATTTTACTTAAAGTGTCCTGGCCATTGCGTGATTCCTCCTGGAGGAACTGGAGTGTCGTGAACATTTGTGGAATTTAAGTTACATAGCATCTCGTATGCATCCTCATGAAAGCCTTTTAGACTTAAACCTTGAGGGCTTTCCTGAAGTGCCAACAATTTGAAAATAAATGCTGAGTGCCAAAGATACTTTTGGCTTCCTACTTTGGTCTGATGGAGTCATTTCAAAGACTTAGGCTTCTACCTAGCCTGCACTGGGGGAGAGAACAGCTGCTGAGAAGATTTCGGCAGTGTTCTCTTCACTTCAAAAAACTCCATACTTGACGAATCCCCTTGCCTTTCCCAACTAAACTGCTGTGGAATAAATAAATCTATTTAATCGTTCTGTTTCTAAGTAAATACTTTACCAGCAATTGTACCAGAAGGCTCACAAACATCACTACTACTATGTAAATCTTTGAATTGAAGTTTAAGACAGTCATGCTTAACACAGACTTGCTTTTGCTTGATGTGAAGTTTTATTTGAATTTTAAAGATTTCCATCGCTGAGATTTACTGTGGATTTGATCTTCTTTCCATACGGACATCTTTCCTTGTTGAAAACTGTTAAAAATTCGCAGACCGTGCACTTTGCCCAAGTGAGGCTACCGATGAGGTACTGTAGGGGCTCATACTAAACTTAATTAGTATTTACATACTTACATTCCCTTCCAGGCAGCATAAAGCTCTCTCTCAATGGCAAAACACAGATCCATGAAGAGCATTAAACCAGCAAGACTTGGCTGTGCACCTCAGTCCCCCATGTGTAATTAAAAGGTCAGCTGGTTTGTGTATTTCCTTTATTCTGTAACTCCCTTCAAATAAGTGTAAAAGAGACATACAAAGCAGCAGCAGCCAACCCCACACCTTGCTAACATAAATATTCCACCTCTTAGTGTTGGCTGAATCTAGGGCAGCATGTGCTGTCATCAGCACCTGCCAAGCTCTTCATCACAACCTTATAAAACACAGATATGAATTCTAGCGAACACTCTTGTGTCAGCAATATATTTATTTTTCACTTCCTACCAAGTCTCTACATCATTCTTTTAATAGCAGACATTTTATCAACATTTATAAAACCCCACCCACTCATCCTCCTTCATCCAGTTCACCAATCTTACCCAGAGCTTCCTGAAAACATTTGGGAGTGTGAGGGTAGTCCTCTTCTGCTTAACTCAAAATGTTTTTCCTTTTGATAGAAAGGCAGTTCAGAAAGCTTGTGGAAGGTGTGTGCATGTGCCTGTGTGTGTGTGTGTGTGTGTGAGAGAGAGAGAGAGGCCCTAGTGTGTTTACAAATGAGGGGGACTTGTCTTCCTTCTGGGAAATAGCAAGTCCTCAAATTAGAAACCTTTTTATTTCTGTATTAAAACATTTAGGTTCAGTTAGTTAATTATTGAGTGGCTAATGTTATAAGTGCTCCCAAGGAAAATCATGGACTCATGACTGCGTGTGTGTTTAGTTTGGATGTGGGATTGTAAAACATAGTCCAATTTTTGATCCAGGCATAATGGGACATAAGCCATATTACCTGGTGAATCCAGGACTGTTTTTACTTGAGTGGGGATTTGGCACCCACAGTTTTTGCAATATTTTAACTTTACAAACATTCTGCTCGTTGTGGAAAACAGCTTACTGAATGGTTGTAGTCTCTGTGGATCTGGTAGTTTCAGTTTTGACCATACTTTGTGCACTTTCATGTGGAGAAGCCTGGTTATTGGTGCACTGTTTCCCGGACTTGCATATTCCTTTACCCTCTCTGAAGGAAACCAAGGATTTTGTTTGCATTTTTAGTAAATAATTTAAGTGCCAAAACTGTGAATGATCACTTACACTTTTAAATGTCATTCTATTGCAGCAGGCTCCCAACTTCAAATATGATCACTGTGAGACGCTATGTAAGAACCAATCTCACAGGGACAGTATGTCTTTAAGAAAGATGGCTCCTGAAGCCCATCATCTCAATTCTTGATGAGAAAGGAGGCAAAGAATGATTATGCTTCCAGATGAAACTCAGAGTGGAGCTGAGCTGGTAGAGTGTCTCAGCATGTACCTTTAGATGAACTCCCTCGAGAGATATTCCTGGCACTTCCAACTAGAACATTGAAGAGAGATACAAGGGAAGGCCCAAGACGCACTGATGAGATAATACCTACCTAGAAACACACTGGGATTCCCCTAGAACAACTGGAGGATGTGGTTGTGTCGGTTGCCATGTGAGATCAAACCTGGATAAGCTTCTGAGAATTGATGGTTGGATAGGATGACAAGAATTCAATCAAAGGCAAATCATTTAAGTAGAATTGTTACCTAGTGATTTTTTATATCTCCGCAAGCCAATCAAGTTGTAATTCATCCATGTCCGTACAGATTAATGTAATCACAGTAGTAAACATGTAAGATGTAATAAAGAGTGGTTTGCATTCAAATTCATCAGCTACGGCAAAAAAGAAATCAAGTCCGAAAAAATTTCCCAAATGCTCCCAAGATATCACTGATATCACTCATAAGAAATGGAAGGACAGATAACGCTTTTATGTTTTTGTGTTATGTAAAGGAACAGAAGGAAATTGCAGTCAAATAAAAGGGGGGAGTGTTTTTAGATGAACGATGTGAATGTTGTCCAACATTAAGTGCCACATTAGTTGTTTTTGTCCCTTGAATTCAACTCATTGGGATGTGTCAGTGTCGGGCCAACCAACAATCAGCATCATGTTAAGAATTACATGAGTGGGAATGTGCCCATGGCAGGTTTTAGCCTACTGGACCTTCCTCATTGTGGTAACAGTAACAAACACAGGGTAAGGTTTGTGGAATGGTCATAGTTTGGTTAGGTTTGGGACAAACACAACTTGGGTTGGGTTTAGGAAAGATTGTGTTTTGGGTTAAAATATATACCTGGTTAGAAGACTGTCACTGCCATGGTTACAATAATAAACAGATGGTTAAGGTCATGCAGATGTATTGAGATTTGAACTCGAACTCCAACTAATCCTCAAGGTAAAATCTACTGTTGGCTTGAATTGGAAAGCTACTATACAGCGGTCTGTGATGTGATCAAGGGGATTAGCCCAGCGTCCACCAACCAAATGGTAGAAAGATATCCTTTTTGCCTAAATGCCTCATATGAGGTGGTGCATGAGTCAATGCATTTAATTGGTTTTCTTTGTCCTTACTGGCTCAGTAAGTATTTTACTGATTCTGTGAAACATGTGAAGACGCTTGAAGACACATGAGGCTTTCTGCCGGGGCTGAAATTGAAAAAGTTTGGAAAATAAAATGATAGAACACACTCTCAGTCTGGCAGTCAGCTGTGCTGATAATATGTCTGACCTTGACTTGTGCAGTAATTATCTACCTGGTTAGATGAAAGAGAGGTAAGCAGAGTGAGAGAAAGAAAGGTAAAGTGAGAGAAAAAGAGGGAGAAATGACATCTGGATGAAATCTGGCATTGAGCATATGCAGCACATGTGGTCTGGTATAATTTACAGTGTTGTCATGGAGGAGCGGGTTATAAGCAACTGTTTTGCCTAGCAACATTCACGGGAAGGTGGAAGGGGAAAATGTAGTGCTGGCAGGTAGGAAGAATATTTTAATACCGTGAGACATCAACAGTTTATGTGTTCCATCAGTAGTTCCAGCCTTTTCTGAACCCAACAGATGAATGCCGAATAAAAACTGGGTTTATGACTTGAGATGATTTACTGTCACTGCTAAAATGTTACTGAGCTGAGGTGGACGTTAAATCGCAGATTAAACAAATTTTCTTTCATGATAAAAACTGTGGCGCACACAAAATATCATGAAGTCCAATGGTCTAAAATCATGTTAGAGCGGCCTCTAGAGGTTGTGAAGTTTAACATGCTTCATAAGACAAAAATGTTAACAGAAGCAAGCAAAACAAACAAACAAACAAACAAAAAAGATGCCCATTGCAATTTACAGGGATTGTGATCAGAGTCTCTCTTCCGAGCTTGATCTCACCAACCACTTCCCTACATGCTGTCAATTGTTTGCTGACTTCAGCTTTACAATGATAGGAGAGTAGACTCTATCAGTTAATGGGTACTATGTGGAATAGCAGATGCTTTTGCTTTCTTTTACAAATCGTCGACCCCGGTGGATACACAAGACATCACAAAGGAAAAGGTTGCACGGTGCACTAGTTGTATTCAATTGTTTTTCACGTTTTACTATGTTGTATCTTAATTCTAAAATCTAAAATTCTATTCCACATTTATATTGAATGAAATTATTGCAAAGCAAATATATCTATAGATGTTATTTTTTTGCACTGTGAACTATCATAACATGGATCTGCAGACTTGACACTTTCCTGATCATTTTTGAGATCTTTCCCACTTGTGGTTCATTTAACGGATTGGACATGATGTGGAAAGGCACAGACCTGTCTGTGTAAGTTATTAGAGTTGATAATGGAGATCAGACCTAAACACAAGCCTCGAAGAGGAAATCCTGTCTGCAGAGCTCATACACAGGATTACGGTGAAGCACAGATCTGGGGAAGGATACACTGAAAGTTCTCTACAGCACAGTGGCCTCTATCATTCCTAAATGGAACAAGCAGGACTCTTCCTATGACTGGCTGACTGACAAAACTGGGGGTAAAGGGAACTCAATAAGAGAGGCAACTAAGAATCTGATAGTAACTCCTCCTGAACTCCAGAGATCCAGTATCGATAGAAGAAACTGATAGAGCACTGACTTCTGATGCAACCCTCTGCTGATCTGTGCCTTATGCTGGAGTGGTCAGACGGAAGCATCTCCTCCTGAAGGATGTGTAAAAACTGCTTTGAGCTTGGAATAAAAATAAAAAGCATCTAATGGCTCTCAGACTCCGAATCAACAATCTCTAGAGATCTAAATTTTATGCATCATATCTGGAAGAAACCAGGCTTTGTCAGGGTGATTTCAGCAGCAGGCACTGGGAAACTGGCCACTGTTGAAGGAAAACTGAATAGAGCAAAGGACAGAGATATCCTTAAATAAAACCTGATCCAGACGTCAAACTGGGCTGAAGGATCAAATCCCAACAGGACAGGGACCCTGAACACAGCTAAGACATCACGGATGATTCCAGTCTGAGCCTTTACCAAACCCATTCCAATCTCGGGAAATGTCTGCGGTTCCACCGACAGTCTCCATCTAACTTGACAAAGTCTGAGGGGATCAACAGTGAAGAAAGGTAGAAAATATGCAAATCCA
This sequence comes from Echeneis naucrates, assembly GCF_900963305.1. Classification (NCBI taxonomy): domain Eukaryota; kingdom Metazoa; phylum Chordata; class Actinopteri; order Carangiformes; family Echeneidae; genus Echeneis; species Echeneis naucrates. The sequence goes on from NC_042527.1 coordinate 3,880,677, forward strand.
GGTGTGTGAAGCTTGATGTGCCATTCCTGAGAAGACTGGAAACTCGAAGTGATGCCAATGGTGCTTCTACAGAGTTTTAACAAAAAACTTATTCTGCTACTTTAGTTATTCCTTTTTAATAAATTTGCTGACATGTCAAACACTCAGTTCAATATTCTCAGTGAACTCCAAACAGTTAGAGTTAGAGTTAGAGTTAGGGATATGATTGTATCATGCTTAAATAATGATACAATCATATCTTGCACAATACATCTTTCTTACTGTGCAACAAGTATAAAAACTCGGCTTAAGCTTTAACGTTATTTAATTAAAGAGGAAGGTTCAAAAAGTAACTGATGCAATGTGAAATCAAGGCTGTTTTTCTAGTTTGAGTTTTATATTCTTGATTGCAACCTTGAAAGACATTTGCCAACCAGCCTCACTGCTATCTGCTCAGCCTTTTTTCACAGCTGATCCATCACGCTGTGGAGGAGAGCCGTGGAAAACACCCTGCAACGTCCGATGGCTGAGAGAGGAGGCAACTTTGACTTGGTATGAATGAGGTCAGGCCTGGCACCATTATTGTACTGCCTCAAAATATCAAAAGGTCAGCAAATGCTATACCATTGTCCTTGCTATGTAAGAAAAAACTCACCTTTTTGAAATTGAAAATTACAATGTCTGCTCTATCCCTTTTGTGTTTTTATCAAGCTCTTTGACCTCTGACTTCATAATGAATGTTGTCCCTTGTCATTATGTTTATTATTATCATGATTTTTTTTTTTGTTATACTTGTAATAATTGTACTATACTGTAGCTATTCTTCACTTAACACATAACACATATCTGTGTTTTGTATTTGATTTGTTTATTTTTCATATTAATTAGTGCCTTAGACAGGTAAACACCTTATTTTAAATCGATTACCAGCAAACAGCAATCTTTTCTTTCATGTACTGTATCGCTACATCTCGGATACTTGAAACCGACTTGAAGTATTCAGCAGTATTCTTAAATAAAGGTAGCATAGTCTAGCCCTAACCCTGTCGTCATAGGGTTATCATCCTAATTTTGCATCACTAGATGATCACTAGACTGTTTTTCAAACTATAAAATTCGATTTAGATAAAGATAGAATCATTCAGGATGGCTTGTGTCATCCTGAATGATGAATAGAAATCTAACATAATCCAGTGACTAATATATTTCCATTTATCAGATATTCCATTAATGTTGGCAAGCATAAAAACAGTTGGCAATGCCAGGATCTGTGTGAAAAAAAAAAAAAGATTGGACAGATTTGAAAAGGATTCTTGTACAGTTTAAAGAATGAGAATATCAATTTCTGTCTGAAATTTGTCATCATAAAATGTGATGCATATTGCACACAGACCATCTCGAGCAGTGATGACAACAGGGATACAGCCTGTTTTGCTTCATGTTTAATGTTGTTGGAAAAGTCTGACTCGATCAGTAAATTTAACGTGTTGTGCCCAGAAATGGTGTAATTGTTTTAAGGATTAAGTATTCCCTATCTCAGTGTTAATAAAATATCTTTGATAATACTGGGACCAGAGCCTGACTGAGATACCTCAAGGCTTTCAAAGTACATACTAGACATGTAATGTAAGAACCCTCGTCAGTTAGGCAAGTCTTACATATGTGCTGAGCGCTTGAAGGGATAGTCAAGGAGAATTGTAGCTGCCAAATGTGAACAGCACGTGCAACCACCACAAAAGATGTGAAAGACCCCAGTCTTTATTTTTATTCTCACTGCACTTAAATGAGGCTTGGGGGCACTCTGACCAGGCTACACTGACCTGCATATGTATTTACAAGTTTACATGTGCATGCTACAGCTTTGAATCATAAAAAAAACCATTAAAGCTCTAACCACAACAAACAACAAACCTACATTAGAAAGAAAAATGAACAGTAAAAGTTTAATTAGCCAATTTTATGGAATGGGCGTAATTTATATCCTCTGGGATCACAGGCAAGGGTATCTGATCATTCAGAAAAAAAAAAAATAATAAAATCTTTCAAAATGATTTAATGTAAAGTTATTATTGGGACGCAAATGGGAATTTGCAGTGGCTCCGTTACAGTTTTCAACAACCAAATTTTCCCAAAAAGTGAAAAGGGCTTTTATTTACCTCGACCTGAACCTCGCCTTCGGCAGTTAAGAGCTTCATTTGGAACATGCCTGTCTTAGAGGTACATTTTAAAGTTGAACTCTCCCTATTTGCAGAACTGGCCACATGGGCAATTCAGTAAAATAGTATCACTTTGTTTTGTTCACTGCATTGTGTGTTAAAAACCAAAGACTTGCATTTCAATCATTCAACATTAATAACTTCATTTGGAGGAAACCTCTCTTATTCAATCCAGTAAGAATGACTCATGGATTGGTGTTGATGCCCTGACGTATTCTAAACCTAGAATTATAAACGTAACCAGTGCCATGTGGTCACGAACTCTAAGTTGTCCTGTAATGGTAAGCTGAGGCGGGAATCGGTCCTTGCTACTGTTGTTTACTGGGAAATCATGACAACCATTGGTGACCCAGTGCTCTTTTGTTTTTCTTGTGATAAATAACCTGAGTAAATGTGCTTTGAACTGATGCCATGTGCCCTATGTCATTCCACTGGATAATTGAAATACAAAACACAACTTCATGTGCGTAAAAATGATCTGACACAGTAACTTTGTCTACATCTCCGTGCTCAAATGTATTTCATTTCATACTTTATAAGGTAGTTTATGAGTTGGGGTTTTGTCAGAGCAGTTATTACTTTTGATTCTTAAATTGCTTTATGCTGCCTTTTGGATCATGTACTGTAGATTGGCTCATTTTTATTTTTCATCTCCACCTATGATTCCGCTCCTTGCATGCCAGACCAGAACACACATCTGGTTCACTTTTTGTGACTCATGAGGCACTGGAAGGACAGAAGATACTCCCCCCACTATGCCCTGGCAGTGCCCAGTCAATGACCTGTGGCAGGTCAAAAAATTGCCAAGCTCTCTCCTAAAACTTCACAACATCCAAAAGTACCCACTACGATTGAAATAAACGTACACATTAGGCAGTTAGACTGGTTAGATTGATATCAGGACAGAAAAAAGGAAAATACTCCTGCATGTAATGCTGGACTGCTCAGATGTTTTGACTCTTACCTCACATGACTGGATGCAATGGATGTGTTGAGGGTCAGGGTACCACTTCATCATCCCTGTACAGACTATGCTCTGTGAAAAAACAAAACAAAACAAAAAAAAGCACATAAGAATAATAGTTGAGCAATACAGTCACAAGAGGTTGCTAAACACTTATGTAGATCTAGATTTTGATCCAAAGTGAACATCCTTTAAGTAGCCATTTCGCTTACGAATGGTGACATAATTCAATCAACATTCTTAAGAAATGCACCATGAACTCTGACTATGAAAGCACAAATGCAAATCCAGTTTATTGTCTGTTCAAATAGTTTTGCTCCCCTATGATGGTTGTGTTTTTCATTTTTCAGCTGATACTAATTTGAGTCACCCAGCTTTTGAGAGATCCTTTCACAATCAGCAATGGACCTTATGGTGAGATTGTTTTACCAACTGCTGTTACCAAGGTTGGAAAATAATTTCCAAATAAACTTTTAAGCTAACAAAGGCTCCAAAACAGCTACTAATGCACCTTGTGGTGAGATGACTTTACCAAATGCTACCCAGTGTTTACTCAAAAGAAGTGAAATGAACTAACTGACTCAAATCTCAGAAGGGTATCTATGGGAGCAGGAATGTACTTTGAGGAAATATGTGTGTTGTTTTATACTATATACACACTATAACTATGTAATCACAACTTCAAGGCCAGGGAAAAAGTTAGTATATGGGCTTTGTAAGGTTAATGGGCAAAATTGAAAACATACCTAAAAGCTACTGTAGAACATCTGTACATATAATACAAATTCAACTAAATTGAAGAAATTCTTGTTTTTGCAGGGTTAGGGTGCCGTGGATAGCAAAGCTACGATAGATGATGACAGTACGGGAGATATGACTAATTCAGGGACTGAAAAGTGGGTATAATTACCCTCACAATAGTTTTCGTCTGACACAGACTTGAAGAGGCCCCAATATGCGTGTAAAAAATAAAAAAATAAAACAGGCTCAGGCTGGTGTACGGAGATTCAATGTTTTGCAGTTGATGTAGAACCGCAGATACATTATCCATAACACATACAGTTATAGTTTGGGCTCTAGTAGTAGTCTACTGTTGTACTGAACGAGACAAACAATTTTTTTCAAATGCTTGTTTGCTCCATCGCTCCATAAAACAATCTAGTAAAGCACCTCCACAAATACCTCCAAAATTACTCAATGAAATCATTTATTTCGTGGCTTATTGTCAGACATAACAGCACGCTTGCTCTTTGTTTCACCTTGCGTGCATTGTCATGGCAAAGTGTGGTCCTGGAAACACGTTGTGTAGCAGAAACTAACATACGGGCAGTTTGGACGACTCTACTAGATGTGTTTCTGTGGATGTACAATTAATCAGTGCGATAGTGTTGCAACTGTAACATGCAACATGTGAATACTGAGCGCTCATTTATTTAGTAGTAATAAATATTGATTGGAGCATCTAAGTCTATAACCTGTTCAATCAAATGGGGCATTTGGTTAATAACCGAACTCTACTGAAATACTTACTAATGTGTTAAATTAGTTTTTTCCAACTAAATTGAGGCTAAAATATACTTATATTTCACTAAGATGTGACTAAAACTAACATGTCTAAGGAAGATTAAGATTAAATCTAGGAATACGGGGTGTATAAACAGAGTGGCTTGAGTGTGTTTTTGATGCGTTTGAATTTTTTTATCAGATTTACCACTAATGCCATGTCATTACATTTACAGGCACATTGTTTTCCCCAAACAGTCTTCTTGTACTTGGCCTACTTCAAATGGACTTTTTTTAATTATTATTTCTTTTATGGCAAGACTACATCTTAAACTTATTCTGTGCAGAGCTTCAGATTTATTTTGCCATTTGTTATTCACCCAAAAAAAAAATGTTTTATGTCATTAAGGTAGATGAAAACCCTCAGGTCAGGCTAGGCTGTGGTGACCCAAGTAGCCCAGAAAATATGCAAGGTGGTTAGAAAACAGTTGATTGACTAACAGCTATGGACAGAGAAAGTTGATCCTCCCCAGTGATTTCCTGCGAAGCCCATCCCAGCAAGGGAGACCTGATTCTGAAGTATTTGAGATAACACAATGCCTCAAAATCACAAGGCACCGTCAGAGATTTGGCACAAGAAGCCAGAGCGCTGTCCAACTATTTAATCTTGGCAAGGGTTGACTACCTGGCTGACTCACTGACCACCCAAAAATGCGGCGAAACTGGAGCAATGTGGGCAACAGTGTTAATGTAAAAATGATTCCTGAGATATGATATTGGGTAACTGTACCCACCTTCAAAGCAAAACATCAGTACTCTACATCAGACCATAAATCTGCCGTTCCCTACAAGTTTGTTAACGGTGACCCGCGTACACTGAATGTGAGAGATATGTGTATTTCCTAAAAGGCTTGACGTCAACTGGAACCTTTACTCGTGTTATCTACCCGTGATTTCCAGTAATACAAAAACACTGGTATGATAACGAACACACTCTCGTACACATGAGGCAAGTTCTGATGTGTCATAGAGTGTGATTAGCCCATGCAGCTGTGAATTAAAAGTGAGTTCCTTGAGAACTCCAAAACTCAAAAACTCGCCAGTGATTTAGCTGAATATTTGATATGAAACACATCTGTACAGATCATGACAGAATCAAACATCTCTGATGCAATTCGACTGAGCTATCATTTCTTCTATCATCTTCTCAGTTATTCAGGAAAAGTTTTGAAGGTGCTTGAGTTCATAAAAAAAAAAAAAAACATTTCTATACATATTTAGTTTTTTATTTTCTTGTCTAATATCGAGAGTTGAACCACTTGGGATGATTGATTTCTTCTATGGGACCGAGAACAGTTTTCTGCAGTTTCTTCACAAATACAAGATAGCAGATCGCTTTAAAAAACAATACTTGAATGCAGAAAAAGCATAGCCCTTGATCTTTATCAGACATAGTTGGAGATAATCCCATTCCAGAGTAGATCTAAATTTATGGAAGAATAAAACTGGGATAATTTTTGAAATATGAATATGGTAATAGTCGGATGACCTGATGCCAAAATTTTGCTGATTTCAGGACAACTAAATCAAGATCTAACATTTGCTCCATAACCATAACTCTTTCCTCTGACTTTTAGCAGGTTAAAAGCAGGTTAAAATTGGGGACAGCTAAACTAACTGTCAACCTGATGCCCTTTTTCAAAAATGCCATTCCAAGAATTTTATCATGATCATTTAAATGAAAACCAGACAAAGAGTATCCATCAATACTAAGATATTTTAATGAACAAACAATTCTTTTCACATTATACAGGCTCAGGACGCCACATTGACGATCTCAGACATGATCAAGAAGGGCTTGAATAATTCACAATCAAGCAAAAAGCAGTGAGCCTGTCCAGGGATTTAAGGTGGCATTAGGCCTTAAAGACACACAAATCAGAGCCTAATCCGTCCAATTTGTTAGTCATCTTTGAGCTTTAGAGTTGATCTTTCTAACTTCTGCTGCAAATATATGGCATACATATATGGCAACAAATCTGCTGTGTTTAGTTGCAGGTGAGTCATCTTTGACTTAAACTGTGAATGAACTTTACTTTGTGCTTATGAGTAAAGGTGAGTCAATCTGGAGCAGTAGCTGTTTACTCCACACTGTTGTTCAGACCACCAGATGTTTGGATGCATCATTCATTCCAACTGGTGTTTTGTGTAAAAATCTCATCACTGTTTGTCAACGGATCCGCTTTCACTGCACCCGGATTTGGTCGCATGGCAGCGAGCAATCAAAACAATAACTGTTTTATAAAACCAGCCAAGAATTTTCCAAATGGTAGTAGGACCACAATCCACAGCATTTGCACCAATCAAGCAATTTTGTTTTTTACCACATTATTGCTTTATTTTGCAGCATGAAACGATTTAAAAAGGGGCGCAACCAGTTCTGCGGGCTACAATTCACTGTTCAACTAATGCTCCCGTGTATATTACTGAGCTGGATCACAGCATATAGCTATTTAGACGTACTCTGATAATACGATTTTTTGGGATGTCAAATAAATGGCATATGACTGTGCATGAACTGTGCAGGCTACAAATAATGGAATTTGTGAATTTTACGGTATCAGCACAAAAGATAAAAAAAAATAACAAAAAGATCTGATTTCGAGAAAATTGTCTTAACAGCATTGAGATGCTTTAGATGTGACTGAAATGCTACAGGAATGCTCTTTCATGTTGCAAAAATTGACAGAGGAGGCACTCATCAGATTTTACAGGGATTACTACTCAGCTTGTGAAAACAGTTATATAAGTCTGAGGAAACAAAGTAAATGACATCACATGTTCAAGAACTTGATTGGTGTCAAGAACTTCTGAAGTTGCATTTTTTTCACTTTCAACAGAAGGCTTGTCTAAAATCCTAGAGAGATAAATATGGTCAACAACAACTTTATGTGGCTTTCATACAGTATCAGCTTTTACATACTGCGAGCCTTTAAACTGCTGTTGTAGAAAGCATTACCTGTCTTGTTATTATTTAAATATTATATAGTACTATAGTATTTTGGTGAATGTGCATACTATTGTGAAGCCTCACATTTATAATTTGGCTGACACCATCTTGGGTATGTGAAACCATATTTGGAGGAGAAGGTGAAGCTCCGGAGGAATGATGGGTTGCTCTGATCTGCTCTGTGCTTTTCTCTGGCAGGTTGTTTCTGGTACAGTCTGTCAGTGCAAACCCTGATCTACCATCTGTCTTCCTCTGCAACAGCAGCACTAAACAACCTACTGCATTAACCTTGCACAAACCCAGTCACCTTCTTGTGTGGGTCCAGTGATGCATGAGGTCTATTATTAGCAATGCATCGTGTTTCACTGACGAAGACTCAAAACAAGCAATTGAGACAGTAATCTCATTTACTAGCTGAGGTAGGGACATTTTCACATAGACTTCAATACAGTTGGACAGGCTTCAGCATGCCCTTCATTGTTGTCTACTTTAACATGGAGTACATATATATATATATATATATATATATATATATATATATATATGCTATAACTGGAACTGAGCCAACCGTAAAGCAAACTCAAACAGAATCTCTGGACAAAAAACAAAGTGAGTAACTTAACTTCCCCCCTCACCTGAACTTTGGTGGGCAGCATCCAGTGCTTTAAAGAGTGAGCTGTGGTGCCATTGGGCAAAACCACGGGATCACGCAGATCCATGTCCAGAGCCACAATGCACGTTGGGTAGCAAACACCACCTGAAGAAAAAGTAAGAAAAATACAGATAAATTAACACATACTTCTTCCCTGACCCTCAATACTAATTTCCTGCTCTACATTATTCTGGGACTCGACTATTATGGCCTTGTATGATTCTCTGCAAAAATTTTTATATTTGCCTAAAACTGTCTGTTATTCAACCCTATGGATCAATATTTGATTGAAAAAGGCAACATTAATGTGATCCTCCTTAAGGAGTCCCCTCAAAAGCCCATTTGCTCTTGCTCTTACTTGTGTGGAGGCTCTGAAAATAAACTGGAAAACTAAGCAACATCTATGGCAACAAATATGTTGATATAACATCTCTGTTCAACAAATATAGGGCTCATTACTTTTGTTGTGTGACAGACCAGTGGATTTAGTCATTCCATTTCAATGTGTAATAAAACTGTTTCTCTTTTCGACTTTATTAATGATTGAATATGCAGTAAAATGAAATGAAACGCAGGTTGAAGTGGAAAAACTCAGCTGTCATGCGAAAGTAAAGCTAACATTGCTAATAAAATATTGATCAGCTAAATGCATTTTTAATAAACCCATAGTATTAAAAGGAAAAATATTTTTGATGCAGCAGACTAAAACTAACAACTCTTGTAGTTCACTAGCATTGTTTTAGAGTGGGCAAAACAAGACTTGGTACCCATTTTATATAGTGATGTAGTAGTAAGCAAGCTACCCAGTTATACATCTTAGTCTATTATCTATACATTAATGTAAAGTCCTGTATTGTTGATGAAAAAATATACTCTACCACTGAGCAGTTCGAAACAAGACAAGCCGTAGACAGACCACTTTATTTTGTTTGACAGAAGGAAGCAGAGACAATCAGGTCTGTTTATTTGACATATTAAACTCTCGTCCTTCAAAGAAGGTTAGGCTCACCAACATCCATTCCCTCGGCGCAGCTGTACTCTACAGAGTTTAGACCAGAGGGAGGAGAGCAGGAGCCCTGTAGCTTGGAGCACATGGTGAACTCTGCTGTCCATTTGCCATCTTTAGTGCAGCGAATGTCACTCTGAAAACAGACAGTTCCGGAAACTTCACTGAGGTCACGACAGAATTACACAGTCTTCGTTTTTGCTGCTCTCCCTCGAGAGAAATCAAAAGTTCGGTGACTTTAAATCAAACCAACATTTGGCTGCTGCTTTTTGACAGTAACCCACTGACAAATATATTATACAAAAAAGGTTATCTTTTTTTTAAGTCAGGAGCAAAAAAACAATAGTGCAGCAACGTTTATTCATTCATTCTACCGCTTTTCTGATTCTGGGTCACAGGCGGTGCTGGAGCCAATCCCAGCTCACATTGGACAGTATATACCCTGGTGTGATAGAATGAGACCATTAGCCAAGTATGTGTGTGTTAGCATGTGATTGTGTCACAGAGAGAAACAGATGCCAACAACCTATGGACAATTTAGAGTCACCAATTAACCCAAACATGATGTCTTTGGATGGTGGGAGGAAACTGGAGTACCCAGGGGAAACCCATGCACTCCACACAGAAAGGCCCAAGGCTGTGAACCGAAACTGCAACCTTCCTGTTGTGGGGCAACAGCGCTATAGTGCAGCAACATGTAAATGACAATATGTTTAAGATATGTGACTGCAGACAAGGGTGTAACTTTGGGTCTACCATTGGGGGGGGGGTTAAATATATTTATTAAGTCAGAATGATGTGATTATATTGGTGGGGTTATGTTGGCTGGATCTAATTTTCGCAGGGGTCATGATCCCCTTATCGCCCGTGCAAATTACGCCCTTGATTGCAGATAAAACCACAGCTACTCTTCACACAGCTTTTTCTTTTTATTATTATTGGTATATAGGCCATGGCATATTATGCCTGAAAAAAAGAAATTCTGATTCAGACTCCTGAAACAATTTCTGTCTTTATCAGTTAGCTTACAGCAAAAAATGTGATGACCAACAGTTGAAGAACAGCTGCGGAAATCTTACATTTTCTGTTTTGTCTGAGCACTGCAGGGTGCAGCGGGTATCGTAGAACAGGCCATTGGTGCAGGTGTACATCCCTTGGAATACGTCAGGTAGGGCTGGACAGGATATCGGCTCACATCCAGTTTCCTCCCACTGACCCCCTTCCAGGCACTCCAACTTGAAGTACTTTCTGCAAATGAATAAAGCTAATAATCGAAAGTGACCTTCATTCTGCGCAATATAAAACAGACAAGTCTTTTTTGTTTGTTGTTTGTTTTTGTTAGTTAAACAACTTCTGTCAAAATCCACATTCACTAACCCGGCTCACCTACTCTAACAAAAAACCCGATCATACAGAATAGTGACAAAGGTCTCTGTTATTGATGTGCATTTGACATGTAAATGTCAACGTATGTGTTATAAAATGACATCTTTTAGGTAGGATAGGACAAACTAGGATAGGATTTTATTGTCATTGTAATAAAATACAACAACATTTTTTTTTGGAAGAACACCTTCAGATTGCACTAAATAATAAATGTAAAATATCTAAAAAATTAAAAATACAGGCAAAAGTGTACGTGAGTGTAAGCATTTCTTGTAGCGAACAAGAGCTGGTGCTGATGATAATGGTCCCTTACTTCCTATCACCGGGTGCTACATTTTCCTGTGTAGCATGATAACTTTATGGGAATTGGAGAAAGGTATGGAAGCAGAACAAGAGAAAGAATGACCTTTGATCCTGAATTCACAATGTTTTTGTTTTTTTTTAGACTGTTAAGTAAATGTCTGTTCATAAAATTGTTGGCTATGTGGCCATAGAAAATACTTACATATAGAACCTTTAAAACGCTTTAATAGCTGCTGCTGTTCAGTTTCACATGTTGGACTAATAAAGCATCAGGGGTTCTTAAAATGTTTACACTCATGCTCAAGAAAGTGAAACTCATAAAGACACCCAGCTGCAAATGGATCTCTACATAACTATAAAATACTTGAATTATATGATAGTAAAACTTTGCTTGTTATGAGCATTTGATCCAGTACATTTTAATTAATACTACAACCTGTATGTATACGCTGGTCCAAGAAATACATAAGTTTCCTCCACTAAAACAAGAAAACATGTGAATTGCATTCTGTAATGAGCAGTTATCCAATGAATGAAACTGGCAGCATTTATTGGACCCTAATATCAGCTTGTTCCAAAAAAGATTGCTGCTTTGCAGAGGATGAACCCCAAAAATTGTGTTTAGGTGCACCCATTCGTATTTAAAACTTGATTTTGGTTTTTGAGATGCACTGTTCCACTTTTATATAAAGGATCAGAATGAAAGATCCTACTTTTAGTCCAGAGTGTTCAATAAGTGTTGTAAAATAATGAAAAAGGTGAAATGTCTAATGTTAGGTAGAAACATGTGCATAGTGAAAGCCTACCTTTTACTTTCGTCTGCTAATTACGCCTCAGTTATACTCCACAGACACCATTGACATGTAGTTTTTGTTATTGTACTTCTCTCTACTCTGTTTCCAGTTGGTGACTTTTAGTAGTTATACAGACGAATCTGCAAAAACGCAGCTGACATAGACCAGACCTGGACAGGTCACCAGTTGATCACAGGGCCAACCACTCACATTCATATTCAGGCCTACAGGCCATTTAAAGTCACTAGTTAACTTGATCCTGCATGTCTTTGGCCTGTGGAAGGAAGCCAGAGTACCCTGAGAGAGTGCAACAAACTCAAGACTGCTTCCTGGCAGCAGATTATTTATGAGATAGTCATCTGATATGAAATACCTTACCTTGGTGTCTTCTTTTTGAGGCTCCCTATTATGTAGAAACCTGCATTGCATTTGTAACGGCAGACGGAGCCAACATCGTGCCCTGAGGCCGTACAGTCTGCTGTTAGAAGCCTGGCATTAGGTATGTTTGGGACCTCCGGACACTCTATCTTGCAGTAGGCCTCTGGGAAAGACCACAGACCATCTTCCAAACACTCCAACCTGTCGCTGTCACCTAAGGAGGAGTTCAATACGATAGCATTTCAAACGATAGGACAGTGTACATAATTGCGCAGTGCATCATTAATAATTTACTATACACCCGTATAATCCTTTACGGTTATGTTTTCCAGTGTTTACTAGCATAGAGTGTATGGACTGGTGGGAAACAGCACAGGTGTGCCACATTCCAATTTTGTCAGACAATACATTGTTTTTGTTTGAATTAACATTGTAGTTTGAGCTACCAAGTATAAAAAGTATAAAAGATATGCATAACGTGGATGTTTTGTTTTCACATGGTCCTTTAACACATGTACATTTTAACATACATCAATAGTAATATTTTACTGGACTGTGCTAAAAAACTACCATGTTAGAGGTACAAATAAGTCAACATCGTGGTGTCTGTGAAGGTTCTCATCCAGGTCACCTTAGTCTTTTAGTGTTTAGTTTACACTAAACAGCAACATCATGGATTCATTCTATCAAGCTGAACATTTTGTTTTTTTTTTTTTTTTTTTTTTTTGCTTTGATGGTTCTTTGTCGTAAACTATGGCTTCAGCATTGCCCAAAGCTAATATTTTCTATGTGCGTATAGCCCTACATGAAGCACCCACACACCCACAGTGGTATTTGTGGAGAATCATAACACCTAAAAGCTTTCACAATTTTTACAGAGTCTATAAAATGTAATGAATCTTTAACATGAGTTCACATTTTTTATAAGCTAATTAAACATTACTGGTGTTGTGATCATCAAAATCCGTTACAGCTGCACTGGTATGTGCTGAATGTATTCTGTGTGTACACAGTGTGCTTTCCCTGCTGAGTGATGCACGATGGCTCTCAAAAATATTTCATGAAACCAAAAGCCACAAATAGAATTATATCTGCACAATCAGTATTTAGACGATGAATACATGGGCCTTACTGCTGACTCTACCAAGACATTTGAGTGTTCACTGTGGCTTTGCAACCACAAACACAAGTCTGTGGATATCACGCTTGTTCCATCCAATCACGTCAAGAAGCCTCTACTACATTGCGTAACTGACATTACTAAAACGTGATAATGCCTTTTCATTTCTCATGTTTGAAATTAGGATGTTGTGTGTTTCTCTGTGTGTGTGCAGGTGCAGGTGTAATAATGGGTCCAAGAGGCAATATTCTAGCTAGAATAGTTACAATCCAAGTGGTGTTAAAAAAAAACAAAAAAACATTGAAGGCAAGATATTGTGTACACGTGAACTTCAATAACTCTGACATTTTATAGATAGATATATAGATGGTTACATAGATAGATAGATGGATGGATAGATTTACTTTATCAATCCCAAGCCTGGGACTTTTTTCTGTTCTTCTATTCTGCAAGCCTCACTGGGAGACATGGCTGTGGAAATGGCATTTATTTGTTCTTAGAGCAAATAGATTAGAGTTGATTATTGTAAATTAGTGCTCCCGGTCTGCTCCGTTTTCCAAACTATAACAAGCACTCTTCAATTATAACAGAACCCCATGAATTAAGGCAACCGGTTAACAGCTGTAATTCAATCAAAAGTTAATGTCCAGTTCATTTCAGGGACTGTAACTCGTGGAAACGTCTTGCTGGGCTTTGTCTGCTCACTCACTCGAGTTGGAAGATAGATGCAGCTGCATGGCTCTAAATGATCACTAAATACCGATTCGTCTCATTCAGAAATATGAGTCATTTGGAGAAACTGTGAGCCTTTTTCATTCAGATGATGTTTTTCAAACTGTAAATAGTTACTGCATACCTGACCCAGACTCTGATGAGTCTGTTGAAACAAACAGGGATATCAGAACATGTGCATATTCTGCTTTATTGTCCTTTGCCCCAACCGCATAGGGTAAAGGATTGGTTCCTTGAGTCATTTGACGCAATAATTCTTGACAGTTTGAAGGCATTTTTAAAGACTCAACGGTTCAATATAGGTACAACGTGTGAATACTTAACCATGGAATTGTGTGTTCATGATATGTCTTGTACTGTATTATGTGAAAATGATATGGGCATAAGATTAAAAGTCTGCAAAGGACTGGTGACCTGTCCAGGGTGACCCCACCCTCACCCAGTGTGAGCTAGGTTTGGCTCCAGCAAAGAATACACATTAGCTGTCCCTTACCTTGGAGAATTGCTGGTGAGGCACAAGTGAAGGAACATTGTTTGCCAAAAGTGGTTCCCCAGGGGCAGCTGAATATAGCGTGGTAGACGTGAGACTGCTCAGGCAGTCCACAGTCTACAGGCTGACAGCTGACCACGCGATCCCACGAACCGTGAAAACACTCCAGCTCTATCTTCCTCTGAACAGGAAAGAGTACAAAACAAAAGACGAAAGGTGGGGATTATTTCATCTGCCAATTTGTACCCCGTAACACAAAAGTTTATACCTTTACCCGCAACATTTTTGAAATTCTGTCTTTGAATTGTGCAGACAGTTTCTTGGAATTGGACAGACGATGTGAAACTGAGCAGACAGGAGTTAAATCAGTTTGGTTTCCTCATCATTCCCAAGATATGTTATTAAATTATCCTGGGTTTTGGGAGGTAAGAGAAGATGCAACCACAAATGCTGAGTGAGGAAAAGAAAACAAAATGCTACAAATGGACAAACAAATTACTGTTAAACCACTGTAGAAGCTGTTGGGAGGAAATACTGTGTGTTTAAATGTGTCTCTTGAGAGACTTTGGAGCTTCCCCTCTAGTATTTTGGTTAGATCTAGACTTTAAAATATGAATGACTGATTAACAGTTATTTCAATGGGTGCAACATATAACGCAGCATCCAGTTTACCTGATGGGGTGGGGTCATTCTGCCACTGAGGACAGTAATGCTGAAACCACGGTGACAATGAACTGAGCAGCGAGAGGCCTCCCCTCCTCCTGTACACCTACAGAGACACACTGATATATAGATAGTTCTCTTGTTTGATGTGTCAGCTCTCTCATTTTCCTGTCATTTTTTCAAAAGGTCCTACCTGACGGAGGCGTCCTCTAACTTAGGAGGGCTGCAGCTTTCCGTCTGACATGGCTGCCGCAAACAGCTATTGCAGGGATGGAGGGGGGAAGAGAGGGAGGATGGGTGAGAAAAAGAAAGCAACAAGAAAGCCTAACCTCTGCTATTTCTGTCTAAGTTTATTTAAATTACATCGAATTAATAAAACACCCCAATATTATATATGAATATACATTTTATGTTAACAGTTCCACAACTAATATGTTGCACTGCATTGTCACCCCTGAGCACTGTCCCCTGTAATTCAGCCAATGCAGTACAATTGCAGACATCTGAAATATTTCATTCATTGCCAAAATGAGAAGATACTATAGTAAGAGTTTTACACCTGCCTACATTCCCTTTCTCAAGCACACTATGAGGCTGTCAGGCTATGCGTGAAAGCATGCGTGTGTTAAGTAGGTAGCTGTGGGAGAGCCCACCCTCTGATGCGCACCCGGTCAGGGCGAAGGTGCTGAAGTGACAGGAAGTCCTCAAAGCCACACCTCCTACTGCCACAGTAGGGGAGGAGAACAAGAGGATGACAGAGGCCGTGAGGAAGAAGGGTTGTGAGAGGTCATGGGTCACATTGACCACCAATGGGTTCCGATGGCATGAGAGGTCATACGTCCCTACGCAGGAGAAAGGATTTCAGGTGGTTGAGCTTTTAACCCCACCCCCACTGCCTCCTTCTACTTAGAAATGTTATTTTGATTGAAAAACAATCTAATACATGCAAATCAGTGCAGGTCAACTCATACCTAGTGAGTGGTTATGGCCAGTAGTATCAGTCAGAAAGATGTTGGCTGTCCTCCGACACTGCTCGCCAGACCACGACCCATCTGAAGTTAAGTAGACCATTACAGAGGCTGCCACTCCAGGATGGTCAAATCCCACCTGGAAAGGTAAAACAGGCATAAATCAATCAAAATAATATAAATACATGGATACTTAAGTCATTCAGAGATATTTTGTACAGTGAAAAAACCATGTCGCCCATAGTTGGTGAATTCATCCATTTTCTCATTAATGTGGAATCACTGTGAGTTAATGCTCCATGTCAACATTAATTTTCATATTTCATTTTCATCAGTTTACAAGATACACATAAGTGCTGGCACAGCTTGGTCATACATTCCAGTGAACACAACAGGGTACGTTTGGTGACCAGCCTAGAGCTCTTTTTGCTTGTCATTGCATTAAAAAAAAAATAAAATAAAAAATAAATTGCAAGTTATAGCTATTCAGTTGCTTGGACCGTGGATAGTCGAACTGGGAGAATAGATTGACACTCTTGTGAAGCTCTTGGCTTGTGAAAAGCAACTAGTAACACCATGGATATGTCTTTGTTCAGGTGCTGGATCAATGCAATGCTTCATGGCCTAGAAGCAGAATGACTAAGCTATCCACGTTTGAAGGAACCTTAGTTTCCGAGGCAGTAAAGGATCCAACAGATGGATCCTTTGTGGGCCACCCTTTTGCAGTGCGATTAATCCCATTTCAAACTGAAAATAAGCGTAGCTATGGATAAATGGACCAGACTCTCTCATTTCAGTTTGGTTTTTGTAATGGTCTTACAAAAGTAGATTCTGAATAGGGACATGATGTATGATTGTAGTACCTCATGTGAATCTGTTGTCCTCTCCAGGAATTAGAAATGACAAGGACTAAGATCTGGCATTGCAATTTTGGAAAACAAGACCACTGTTTTATTCCAAGGAATGTTATCTGGCATTGTCATCCCTGCAAAAAAGGCAACTGCAGTCACAACTGTCCTCTTCTGTTGTTCCCAGATGCTGGAGTGAGTTTCCGAATCCTTTCACAACATCAAGAATCTCCGGAAAATCTTCTGACATCAGCTCCTCTTCTAAAAGCTTTATCTAACAAAGCACTTTCAGTTCACTTCCTATTTTGACCAACTTGCATTTAAAAATATGTAATGCTTTATTCTTAGGCCAAGGTCTCCTGTTGCACTGAAGTTGTACTAAAGTTTCTTATTTGTCAGTCAGTCACCTGCCAAATGAATAAATGCAGATGTAAATATTATTTAATGAATTCCCACCCCAATAAACACACACTTCTAAAACCAAACATTGGATATGGCAAAATTGCTTCTCAGATCAATTAAGTCAAGATATTTAAGTTAAGGGACACCTTATAGATCCAGAGAGAACTGACTGGGGTTGTTATAATGAAGGCTTTTCAGACAGTTAAAGAGTCTTTAGGGTGAAAGTGGTCCTTCAGAGAGGTTTCTTGTAGGTTGATAAAGTGAGCGCCCATTTAAATAAAAAAAAAAAAAAGCAGGGAACAGAAGAATTAGTCATTGAACAAGCATGTGGAAATGATGAGAGAGAAAGGGAAGAATGGATGAGTAAGTGCAAGGAAGCAGAGAGGCAAGCTTCTGACTGCAAAGGACGCTATAATCTGGACTAAGTTGTGAAACTATCAGTCAAATCAGCACCTAGCTATAGTCGGGGCCATTGAAAGATGAAATGATACAAACCTACTAAATATGAGAACCAGATACAGGTCTGGAACGGGTACTCAGGTCCAAATATAAAGCAGAACACTAACTAAGACATCAATATTCAAACACTTTTGGCTGGACAACACTGGAGCTGCTGCTCAAAGACAAGCATGGAGGTGATGCACGTGAATCTTTTTTCACTCCAGCAGTGGCTGTTGTTATCGCAACTTTTTGTCCAACGCAGCCTTTGACCGCAAGTACATTTATCCATAATAGATTGTAGTTTTGAATTATGTATTCAAGATGACCGAGAGAGCTATTTATGATAAGAAAATTATTATTCCTTCAGATTCCGGTATTTGAATAACTTCTGAACCTTCTAAGTATTAATATAATTATAAATTAAAAATAAATTCTAAAAAAACATTTCCTTCTACAATTAGTTATGTAATGGTCATTATTAGAAAATTTTAATGATTCGTCCCGTAGCAATCAAACTTAAAACTACAAATACGGAATGGGTACAACATTAGTCATGATTTCATAATCATCTACAGATCATTAGAACTCATAACTCACAAGTTGACCTGGAAAATGAGTAATTATATTTACTGATGCGTTGCATGAATAATATCATTGTTAGAAAGTTAGGAATGTGTGTGGTTGGAGCTAGCGGCCCTCAACCCCATTTAGATAAGTATTTGATAGTGCTGGAAGCTGTTGAAGAGCAGCCACCCACATTCATTCAGTGCAAGGGGAGAACAGGTACAATATGTGTAGACACACACAAACACACACACTTACCTTCAGCCAGAATGAATGCTCCAGATTGTTATTTGTTTCGGACTGGGCTGTGCAAGGGAACCACGCGTCACTGGGTAATTTCTGACTCATCTCTAGGTGCTGGTACCTGCAGAGCTTTATATGAAGAAGAAAACATAATACTAACTAACTGCAAAAAATAAATAAATAAAAAATAAAAAAATAAATAAAAAATCACTGAAATCTGAAATTACCCACAAGGTACAGCACAAGGTAAACTGTTTCAATCAACTGAGACAATCCAGTTAGTCCACCAAGTTCTCAACAATGTGACTGTGGTGCTGGCAACCCAAACTTTACTGTTTGAAACTTTACATTTAAATCTGACAAAAACCTTATGTGAAAACAGTTTATTCGATTCTGATGTGATATAATCACAATGTAAATTTTATTATAGCACATTAAATGGTTTACGTAATGTGCATTACAGGCTTTCTGATGATTTCATAGCTTCTGTTAGATGATTTTGTGTTTCAGGAAGAGTCCAGATTCTCTGGTAGTGAAGCATTTAACCGGCCACGCTGACTTTGCCCATGACACTTTGATTTGTTTTGTTTATTACAGCTTTCCTCTTACAGACACTCTAGCATCAAAAATCCCAGGAGGTTTGCCAGCGTGTCTGATACCAGCAGTCCTCCCATGATAAAAATGGCTTAAATCATGTCCTCCGCACAGCCAAGCAGAACCTTCGTAACGCTCCGCTATTTGTATGTGACCTACTGTGTGGAGGGAGCAGGGCTGACGTGAGCACGTTTCTGAAACTC
This sequence comes from Echeneis naucrates, assembly GCF_900963305.1. NCBI lineage: Eukaryota > Metazoa > Chordata > Actinopteri > Carangiformes > Echeneidae > Echeneis > Echeneis naucrates. The sequence goes on from NC_042527.1 coordinate 3,900,136, forward strand.
TGATATAATATGGAACATCGGCAAGGATGGACCTGAGGGGCCTCATATGATTGCAGAAATTTTATGGGAGATGTCAGGCTGAAAAATTATTGACGTATTTTGTACCAAAGTTGTAAAAAGGAAGAAGGAAACAGCACTGTATTCAAACTTGCTGTGCTGTCACACAAAGTTCTGCCAAAATCACCAAAGTTGTGTGCAGAGCCCTTCCTCGTCAGACTTGTCCTTACCAGTCACTAATAAGTCTCTCAGTCATCCATCTTGTCAAACAGAAACGCTTCAAAATCAGTCAAATATGCCCTGACTCATTAAAGGTCTGCAATTTAGCTCTGTCGTGTAAGTTACCAAAACACTAAAGAGATTTGGGACTGCTTTTTTAAATGGTTTGTGCCCTGAGTAAAAACAGAGCTTTTGACTGAATTATGCTTTGATTCATCATGCAGAAAGTGGGAATGAAGAAGGGAGAGAAACAAAGATCAATCCAGTGAGCAACCGACTGAATGTCACTTGCACAGTCCAACTAAAGAGAGTGAGACATGCAGAGAGAAACAAAGAAGAAAAATGAGTTAATTGAAGAATACAGCTTCTCGTGCTTATTCTTTGGAAATGTTAACTGGAACTACTTAGATCTCATGTAAAAGGTCTGTCACATAAAGCCAGTAAAAAGTTTGAAAAAGAAGGCTTTTGCTTTCTTGTAGAAAAAAATTGGGCTCAATCCAGTCCGACAAAGAAGCCATTACATCAAAAAGAAATATTGATTTTAAGAACAGTTGAAATCTGTGCTGCAATCCAACTTTCAGCCACAGGCGGTAGCACTCAAAACAGAACTGGGATGATGATGAACAAATAAATTAGTTTAGTTAACTAGTTTTTACATACCCCCCCCCCCCCCCACCCCAGGACTGACAGAGGAGTTCAATACAATTTTAACTCTGGCAAATATCTGAAGAAATGCTTTTCTTGAGTATTTTGTCAAAACGTATGCAGTTCTGACAGTTCTGTTGCACTTCCACCTTAGGAAGAGCAACAGAACTGTCCTTCCTTCTCCAGGGGCAGCTGGCCTAATATTAATGGGGGGGAATATACGGGATTGTAATGATCCTCCTTTTGGGGTCTGGATATTGACTTTTATGAAGATCAAGCCACTTGGTCCACTTCCTGACAATTTGCGGTGATAAAAATAGTACAGAGATTAAGTATGCTGTTGGATCAAAGGCAGTTGTACTTAACCTTATCTGAGATGATTCATCAGTTCTGAATGTGGGGAAGATCCAAGTATTTAACCTCAAAACTGAAAACGTCACCTTGGTAGTACCTTGGTGAGTGACGGTTCCCCAGTGGCAGCATGGGCAGGACAAAGCTTGGAGTCCTGGTGGGAGGCGGTGGCAGTGGATGCCCATTGGTCTGTGTAGCCCAGAGGTGTGAAGTAACCACAGTCTTGAACACTGGAGACCCGCTCAAACTCCTCACATACGCCGTCACCATCAAAAACATAACACTGACTGGGTTCACCTTGGGAAATAGAGACGAGAATGAGAGAGGAGGATTTATGAAAGAATAAAAAGCCTGGTTTCTTAATCTGGCAGGGTATACTCTCCCCCACTGTTCCACTCCCATCCAAATCTATTTGTCAGTGAACCAAACCTGAGCAAATCTACTCTGTATTTTCGTTGGCCACTTTTTATGTTAGCCACGTCAACCCAGCCATATCTGACTCTCTGTGCTGTCAACAGGCTGTAAATTATGGAAAGAAATGAACTTTGGCTTTAATGAATTATTTAAGATCACAATTGTTACGAAACGTTAATAGGTAGAAAACAAATTTCTCATGTGACTTGGCCAGCTGTGGCGCTGTGATGGGTCGTGGGCATCTAGTGGGTCACCACCTTCTAGGTAGCACCAGCAATATTATGTGCTGCAACAAAGTGTCAAAGCACTCTTCAAAACACATTCCAAGCCTGGTAGAAAAAAGGACTGCAAGACAATATTACTTCTCCTATTATTGTGTCCGCAAATAATTTCTTAGATTTGTTAACAACTCAAAAATCCATCATCAATGAGAAAACCAAACAAAGTCACTCTGTGAGCGAGCGAACATCAACTGCAACATAACCATAACAACCATCTGTTGTCATCTGCAGAGAATGAATAATGGATAAATGTATGTATTTTTAATAGTTCAGGACACAGCTCACCTGTATAGAAGTCTTTTTTTGAAGATATCTTAAGTAATTTAAAGCTATTTTCATGCCCCTTTTTTGGCCTTTCTGGAGCTTTCAGCTACGCACACTTCTTTATTATTGCATGAAGCTTACTACGTTTGACATGAATACTGCTTGGTGAAGTTGAACTTTCACAGGTTTTTGCTTTTTCCGTATCTACTGTCAAGAGGGAAGTTTCACATTCAAGTTTTCATGGACCTCTCTATTTCCCTTCACTTAAATATTTCCTGCAGTCTATTCTGGCTCTTTGATGTCATGCAAATATTACAGTTAAAGTAATATCGAGAAAGCCAGACCCGGAATGATTATCGTAAATCCCAGTAAAATCAGCTGCAGAACCATAGAACTATAGAAAATTTATATTTTAGTTGAAAGAAAGAAAAAAAAAAAAAAAAGCCGTTACATTGCTGTGACAAACTTATACCTGAGCTACGATCATCAATGTGCAATGCTGTAAGTCTACTGACACAACGTGCTGCAGCACTGCATCACAAAAAGAGTGGGAAGCATAAGCTGAACAACAGCTTGTAAAGCAGCAGCTATTCATAAAAAGGGCGGAAAACACTTCAGAAGTTTGGCCTCATTAAAATCTGGACAGCTGCAGAAGTTAGGCAGATGGAGCCATGTCAGAGAGTCAGTGCTGCACCATTGGCTTCAATTAGTTGACAAAAACATGTTTCTGATAATAAGCAAATTAGGCCTAGACAATTCTATGCCATATTGTCATCCTGAGTTCATTTGGCAATAATAGTTTAAGTGAACTCAACAAACACCCCACCCCTGCTATGACAACACCTGTGAAAATTATTAAGTCTGTAATTCCAAGTCTTTTATTTTTTAAGCCTTACAAAAGTGAACTGATTGACAATCTTTGACTTAACTATTAAGGCCATCTGTTTTTTATTTAATATCTGCATGCTGTAACCAGACTGTGCAATTTAACCTTCATTTAATCAGGCAGTAAAAAAACTGAATTAAATATATATATATGATATATAAAAAACAACCTGAGAGTAGTACTTCATTACAATACAATACAATAATAAATGCATCCCTCGTCCCTGACAAGATGACTTTAAAAGTAACTGGTTTTGTAACTGCACAACTATAGTAACTTGTAAAAGCCCAACAAATCAGAGCACAACAGTCTGGCAGTTTGGCAGTTAACCGGGTCAAAGAAATGTGGCAAGAAAACTTAAACAAATATTCCGTCGATGACTAAGAAGTACAACTGAATAATTGGTTTTAAGAGTTGCAATTTGTAAAAATCTGTTTTTGCCAAATTGTTTTCCTTCCTAGTCATGATGTGTTTTATTGTAAAACAAGACTTGTAATAGCTTCAGTCACGGAATGGCTATCCCTGGTGGGAGGTGGGGGTGCTCTCTGCTTGCTTCCCCCTGACAAATGGAAGATGGCAATTTTAGCCCTGTAACACCACGCATGAACAACTACAATCCAGCTGCTTGTGGAAACAATACATAGCCTAAAAAGGAAGCAGCTAATCTCATCTCGACTGACCATAGATATCTTCACAGTGAAGTGTTCAGGAAATCGCCAAAAGGTTGGAAATAATAAAAGCTACGCTTATTTAATGTAGCTTCCAGTGGCTGAGCAGCAACATTCCTTTATATGGAGGAGGAATTTTAAGGCTGCAGAGGGTCACCACATACCACAACAGTATGGCTGATTTCTTGTGTCAATGTGCCTAATGCCTGTTCTTTTCTAGTCCAATTCTCCCAATGAGAAACAGAGACACTTGGAGACACACTGACATGTTAGTGCCAGGCCTGAAATGTGTACGAGGCTATTAGGGCCACCATCCGAAATAACACAATATTCAGTGTCTGTCAGCTAATATACATGAGCAAATAGCTAATTATGTGACATTATAAACTCAAGCACGAGGATCGTGCTCTCAGCGGTCTTTGTCTGGCTTTACCACATTGCATTTTTGAATGTTTACCTAATATCAAGGTCAAGAAAACACATGTTGACAGAGATTGTCTTCCCACCATCTGCTTACAATGCCATATTTCGGGAACTCCCTTCCATGCTGTGCCGTGAGGCCTCTGTTGTGGCCTGCCTGCATGTTTTAGACTGGGCAAGGGTGCAGACACAAAGTATTGTTGTCCTGTGGGGGAATGACAGACGATGGGTGCACTCTCTGTGGCTTCTTTGTTTGTCTTCTGACAAGTTATGCTGCATTCTTTTGGTACTTTCTGCTGCTTCTTAAACCATATGTCATGGACGGATATGGATGTTCTGCATTTTAACACATCACAGTTAATTGTATTCTAGACATAGAGGGAAAATGGACAGAGGACTATTTCTTTCAGCAATTATCAACCAATAAAAGTGCAAATGCCACTTTATGTTCATTTGGAGAGAAAAATAAAACAATATAGACTGTGAAGGTCAGAGTGTTTAAGATCAAGAGCTTTAACAGGTGATTTATTATTATTATTTTTTTTTTTTTTTTCGTGACTAGATCTTGAACACCAACCAAATTGTTTTCTGGCAGCCACATGAGTCACTGCACAAATGCTCTTAATGTCTCTCGTCTTACTATAAATCTTTGGTTGTTTATTCAAAGAAAATCATGCATTCTAGCCTAAACCTCACCAAAGTTAACCTGGCCTAAACCCTAACCACAGTTGGTCTTTCTTGTTGGCTACAACCCCACAACCTCCAAAAGCCCCCACCTCCCCCCCTGCATGATTTGATTCTGGCAGGCAGAAATACAAGGTGGCCTTCAATCACTTAACTGTGGGGTCATTGTATAACAATTGTCAGAAGCAAAGGCTTTTACAGCTGGTTATGATCTCTCTCGCTGGGGAGAGCCAGCCAATTGTTGCAGATGTGATTTGATAATAAAAAACGTATTACTTACTTTAGATAAAGAATATCAATAAAACAAAAAATGGCAACTGTGTCTAAAGCACAACAACTTGAGAGCTGATTCTGCTAACAAAGTGTCCAAGCTAAAAACCACAACATGATGTTTGATAAAAATCAATAAACTTAATTTATCAATATTCCCAAGTTTCTATCGGTTCCTTGAAATTTCAAGAAGGCCAAAGTTTATTTAATAAGCGAAACATGCCTGACATGTGTTTTGAGACTGAACAGTGTACCTTCCTGCTAAAAAGTGTTTTTCTGGTTTCTCTGCCAGCCTAATGTCAAAATGTTTCAGGTCTCTAAACAAGACTTGTGACTTAGCAAACCAAAAACTCTCTTTCTACCCTTAAGCTCATCTGTTTTCTCTTATGTTGCTGTGATGTTACATTAATGGTTTGTGGAATCAGTTCAAGCCAGAAGCTTTCATGTCTTGTAAATTAAGTTTGATTGGCTTGAATTTTGTTCTAAATGCTGCTGCTTGCACAAATGAGAGAATTCTGGCAATGTAGTCACTTCTCTTTCACACTAAAAGTTAATATGTTAGCCATCTTTTATATGTAAGAGAGTGGTCATTGCTTTGAAAGAAACCCCACAACTTGATGTGCTTTAAACTTCAAAAGGTCACATATTTTACACCTTTGCAGCAGTTTATTCTGAAGTGTTAATATCCATTAGAAGATATATTTGCAGTTCTTAGTACCAAAATGATCTCAGCTTTGTTTCATAGCTCCTCTCTCAGGCCTCTTTCTGGTACGCTAAAAAAGTCAACGAGCCAATCAGAAGAGAGGCCTGTTAGTGACTGAATAAAGGGTTATTGCATGACAACCACACTTTATACAATATAAGACCTTTGAACCTTGAAAGTTATGTGTAAGGTGGATCAGTGAAGTGAATGAAACTCACTTACCATTACAATTGAAGCCCATTTCCTTGAGACATTTCTTCGAGCATCCGTCCCCGTCCAGCAAATTACTGTCATCACACTGTTCTGTCCTACAGTAACAGGACCATCATCATCATTTTCAGTTTAAATAACATCTCTATTTTCAACACTTACTCGTGTGAATTTATGCCAAGTGAACAGACCCCTGTATGAGTCCATCCCCACAGTAGGACTGTCCATGGGTGTAGAAGAGAGGTGGGGAGGGATCACTGAGGAGGCCGTCTGCTTCCACCCGGACTGTATACTGGTAGGTGACCCCCTGCATTACAGAGCTGGGGAGGGGAGGTGAGAGCGTTCATGTTACATGGATACAAAATGTTGTATTTTTTTGGGCGTCGTTTAAAAAAAATAAAACAAAAATTAAAGAGCAGTCCAAAGTTCATTGTGCCATTTTTACTGCTATGTAGTACAAATCATAGAATTATATCTCATATTACTGTGTTTATTTCTGATAGTGTGGTTAATGATGACCTAAAGTCATTTTTCCAATTTACTGAGGAAGCTTTGGATTTACTGTTCCAGCCCAAAATGTTATTTCTATGTATGTGATGGATTCTACAAGGAAATGGAAGGATATGTGTATAGAGATACCTTCTCTCCAGTGTCAGGACTATTGCTCTGCTTTAGTGGCTGTATGTATAAAAAGACCCTCCACCCCGTTTTCCTGCACAGAGCTACTGCTTCAGTATCCCCCTGGCACACAAATCAGCTCAGCTCATCATCTATGGTGGGTCCAGTTTCTCCAGACACTGCATATTTCCTTTATTAATTATGGATCAGGGAGATCAATTTGAAAAGCATCCAACATCTCCACCAAATTGCCAATATTCCCTTTCTCTCTCCATCAACTGAATTGGAGGAAACTCATCGCTTCAGGATATTTATGTTGTGGTTTTTTTTTTTTTTAGTGTAATTTTTATTCTAAATCGTCCCTTCATCTACCGCTTATCTGTTTCCAGGTTGCAGGGGTGCTGGAGCTAATCCCAGCTCACACTGGGCGAGGGTGGGGTACACCCTGGACAGGTCCCCAGTCCATCACAGGGCCAACACACAGAGACAGACAGAGACCAACAGCCACTCACAGTCACATTCAGACCTACAGACAATTTAGAGTCACCGGTTAACCCAAACATGATGTCTTTGGACAGGGGGAGGAAACCGGAGTACCCAGCGGAATTCCACGCAGGCACAGGGAGAACATACAAACTCCACAAAGAAAGGAACCAAACCCAAGACCTTCGTATAGTGGGGCAACAGCACTAACCGCCATGCTAACCTCCTCTTAAACTATAAACAGAACTAGGATAGATCAGTCTTCTTTTAATAAAAAAAACAAAGAAAAAAATAGAATCAAATTTGCAACTTTTATCATCAGTAAATCATAATTAATTGAGAAAATTAAAATGATCGGAAGCTTACTTCTTTAATGTTGTCAACTTGCCCAGAAGTGCTAAATTTGCCAAGTGCCCTTCTCAGCAAACATGGCCTCCATTGAAACTGGACAGCGTGTGATATGAACTAGTCTTAGTCCATTTCAGTCAAAACACAGATTTGGTTTCTCAGCTTTTGTGTTATTTACTTATCGAGCAAAATTTGTTTATTGGTTCATTCATGTGGAATACCTTCAAAGTACAATCACAATATACCTCAGACACTAATTACTTGTACTCTCAAGCACCATGATGGATTGTCACCTTAAAGAGGTAAAGATAGTGTCCTTTCTTCCCCTCCCCTGTCTTAATGGTGCAAGTTCAGCAGAAGGAAACAGCTGAGGACTCAATCCACACAGTAACTGGTGTTTATGGCCTCCGCTGCTCACATTTGGTTCATATTAAAAAAAAAAATAAAAACAGCTTCTGCTCACTTCACCTCTGTTCTGCTGTCGTCTCCCTCAGTCCCCCTTTTCTCTCTTTTGCTCACCTCCAATTTAAGTTTCATTTCTTGTCTTCAAACCTCTCCCTCCTCACTTCTCTATTGCATCTTAGTGCTGATCTTGGTCTTTCCCAGTTCCCTTTGTCTCCAGTCTTACTCTTCCTTTTCATCTTCCCTTCCCTCCATTATCCCACCCTCTCTCCCTCTTCTTCCAACCCATTGCTCTCAAACACTCTCTTCTCCTTGCATCAACGATTCTCTGCCCTCCTCAGTCCCACATAACTTAATTCCCATCGGTTCTTACATCTTTTTGCACTTAGACACAGCTTGTGTAACATAGGAGACGTGTTCCCTGAAAAATAAACAGTTTTTTAAGCTGTGTCCACCTAACATCTGCCCCTCTGTAAAACAGCAACAGCTTCTCAGGAACTCGGAGTGCCACAACATTTGAAATCAGCGGTCATGTGACACAGTGGTTGTAATCTGTGAGGTGAAAAAGTTTTATTACAAGGAATGAAAATAAAGATATTCAGCAAACTGCCAAGGAAGAAGGTTCTTTGGTGAGATAAAACCAAACTGGCTTGTGGCTTTATATTTGGATTCCGGTAACTATTTGGACACCCCACAGTATAAGACAAGAAACACATTGACTCACCGTAGCCCTGAACCTCAGCATGCTTTTGATTGAGTATATGCTTGTTGAAACAGATTTGGATCAGTAGCTACAGCTCGGCATCCCCATGTAGGAAACATTTGTGTTCTGAGCTTTTCAAACAGAAACAGACCCCAACAATTTTAAGAGATGAGCAGACCTGAGCCACACACTCGCTGTCACACATCGTAACGCTGTGGAATGTGTACTCTATATTAGTCCTGAATAACATTTTCTGTGCATGTGTCTGTGTGTGTGTATCCAGCGTTAGAGCTGGCACTGCAACCCTGACATAAATATTCATCACACCTGAGAGAAAACCAGACCCTAGAAATGGCCTCAAGTGGAGTACTGATTATTGTAATGTGGTTTGGGCAGAACAAACACCTGTCAATTCCTGTTATGCATTATAGTCACCTCCTTCATCACAAATCCTTGCCTGAATTCTAATGTCTCTATAGTCACATATATGGTCGATACAAAAATCAATCTCTGAAATTGTCTTCTATTACAAAAAGAACCAAAAAAATAAATGAATAAATAAGAGCAAACTAATCCTATCATGAATGACTTTGTCCAAAAAGACATCCTATAGCCTTTACCTGTCAGTGAATGTCTGCTGAGTCTGGGGTGTTGACAGTTTGCTGGTGAAGGGTGGCTGTCGCTGGATGGTGTACAGCAGAGGCTGACAGCCAGAGCACAGGGGGCTTCTAGGGCCCGAGGACAGCATGGCTGCATCGATCTCCATCTTCTCATCGAAGGTGCATAGTTTTATGGCAGCAATAGGGGTGTTGTGAGTGTAAAGCCTCAAGGTGAGGGGCGTGTCGCAGAAGACATGCTGGGGTCCAAGGTTAATGCTCCTGTCCGTATTTGTTATCAGCTCTATGTTAGCAATGGCTGGGTTTTCTGGGAAACAATGATAAAGACAAATTGGATAAATACTGCATGTAATTAGAGATTACAGGGACTAACTTTAGCCTGACAGAGTTAAAGAGCTGCCTAATCTGATGGATAAATGCTGTGATGATATAAATACTGTATATAATCTCTTGTCTCTTCAACTACAGGTTTGTGATTAACTTGCGAAATCTTTTCCTTTCACCTTTGTGTCTCGTGTTAATTGCAACTTTGTTTTCACAGCAAATAGCAGGGCTGTTCTCTTCTAGCCAGGGAGTTTCGAGCAAAGTCTTCGTTTATCAAGAGACAAATCAACATGACCGAAAGTCAGTCCAAACCACGAGCAACTGTCATGAAAGCATTTTGATGAGCTTCAAAAAAAGAGCATGCTTGAAGATGAACAACTTCCTACTTCAGGTTGCCTTTCCCTCTACCCCGTCCAGATGGTTCTGATTTCATAAGACACATGTACCGTTGGTTTATTTTTTTCATATGGGCCAAGAAGAAAACTTCTACACCAGGACTGTAGGTCAACAAAGGTGGTCTCTTGTTATACAGTGGTCCTGTGAATGCAAATAAACTAAAAGCAAACCCTTTCAGAAAACATCTGATTATAATCAACCTGACAACACCTGCACTGCAGGTTAAATTCATGGAGCAACGTGCCTAACTATCATACATTGCGTGTAAGTGGATTTCAGCTGAGTTTATTACTGAAAATCAGAAAATACAAATTGCTTGCTCACTTGTGTCATAAATTGCTTGAACATATATCCCAGTTTCTCTGTATTCTGACAATTGGGCCCAAAATAGCCCTCAAAAAATGTTTTAGGCACTGTGAAAACATAGAAAGCAGATAAACATATGAAAGTACATCCAATAGTGGGGAACCCTAGCTTTGTTGATGGACTTTCAGCCACTTTGACTGGAGATTGATATCAGGATAGCTCACACAACAGCACTGACCATCTGAGGAAATAACAGGAAAAGCAGCTGAATAAACAAATAAAAGTGTGAGAGTACATTTATCACCTCGTCAGTGCAGATAGTTCCAGGCAGCATCCTCTACGTCATGCCTTGAAGGACTGGTATTGAAGTGTTACACAACATACACAACATGACACACCACATTTTGTGGTTGCGTCAGATAATTTGGAAATGAGTTTTCATTAAAGGCTTTTAGTATTGGGTGGAATCCATTTTCCATATGACTTAGATTTTACATGTGTTAACATTTTCAGGGTCATAGATAGATAACTAGATCCCCTTCAACATTTAATGTATTTATAAGATTCAACAAACACTGTTTATCTTTAAGTCTGGTATGTAACGCGCTACCGTGGATGTCTCTTGTCTGTCTTTTTTGGACGCTTACTGCTAACTGCTTTTCAAATGATATCCCTAATGTGCTCCCCCATTCATATTATTTGTTATCATACATCTTACTGCCAAGAGCTGTAATGGTCCTTCTTCCTTTCACATGTACCGTATATCACTAAAAATCTTTGAAAATCAAATGTTTGGGTTTTTTTCAAAGTATCTGTACTGGTCCCATGTGGGATATTGAGCATTTTAACCATGAGAAACATCCAATCGGCTTAAACTCCTTGAACCTGCTGTAATCTGAATCACTCTGAATCTGTGAAGTTGTGAACAGTCCTCTGCATAGTGCAGGGGGACCTCCAGACTCTTGTTGTGTGTGAAACAAATGCCAATGTCTTTGAATATCTGGGCTAGCTGCATTTATAGGTCGAATGTTTATATGTCCAGCCTTCCAGCATTTCACCAGATGTAGGGTATCTTAAGCATCCTGCTGAATAATGTAACATTACTCACAGAATACCACAATTGATTACTCTTGAGAGAAATTAAATGAAACACCAAATCGCATTCAGTACCAAATTTTAGGATGACAGAAGCTGGGCATGAACGTTATTAATAAATTTTGTTCTCTTTCACTGTGATCAGGTTCACGATCAGTAGATCGATGACAACCTGCCAAGCTCATAAAGACAGGATCCTGGATCTACAGGGCAGAATGTTTTTTGTTTTTTTTTCCATTTGAAAAAAACAGTAGTTAGTATGGTGCTAATTTCAGTTTCAATTTTGTTGAATAGGTATGTTTTCTTGAGCCCCCGTGGCTGTTATGACCTGACTTAGCTAAGACTACAGCTACATTACCCAATCAAAATGCATAGTTCTGTTTTTGACGTGCTGTGAAAATAATGCTGTATGGTAATGATTAGTGTCATGGATTGAGACTTACTGGAGGAGATGTAGGTGACCCAGAGGGTGAGTGAATGTGGGACAATGGGGTGAAGGAACCTCAGTGTGAGGGTGCAGCCCTCTGTGTCGGGGCAAGGTGATGTCACATTAGTGTCATAAAGGCTGAGTTCCGGACTCCACGCCTGAAGACTGGGATCGCAGGGCTGCTCCACATCAGGTGGGCCTGGGGTCAGGTGACATCACCAAGACAGGTGCACGTTTGTATGAATGCATTGCAATAAGACCCTCAGTGACCACATCCATTCAATGAAACTAAAGCAGGAGGCAAAAATGATCACTTACATATTTTGAGAAATGTCAGATGTATCATGTATCATATATCACATGACTGGGATTACGTTCACCAAGTAAAGGTGCTGAAAAGTTATTTTTTACAATTAATTGATGGGATCCTACATGAGCATACAATGTTGAATTAAGGTTTGGACAATTTTTCTTTTTTTTTTTTGTAAATTCCCACTGATTTCAAGCAGAGATGCTCAACCGTGAAAAAAGAATATTGACATATATGTTTATTTGTATACCAAATATGACCAACATCCACACAGTCCTAAAGCAGATCCTAGCCCAGATCAGATTCCGGGTTGCTTTTAAAGAAAGCCTACTTTGTACACTTTTTCTTGTCTACGTTGCCCCGTCTTTTTTAGTTGTGATAGAGTTAACAAAATTACCAGCATTTATTTTTAACAACTACCAACAAATTTATTCTCATTCGTAAAAAGGTGAGCAGAATGTTCCAGTTGAGGATATTATGAGTCACGAGTGCGGACTTGAGCATGGCCCACACTCAAAAAAACATTTTAATACCATTATACTAGACAAAATTAGTTGTTAATTCAGACAGTGTTGGTGATTAACACAATGGAATCACATTGAGAGAGTGTTTTTATCAGCTATATCCCAGTTGAGAGTCCAGTAAATTCAGCAGATTGATGAGGTGTTACATATTTCTATAACTCTAAGAAAGACAAAGAATGCCAGATGAGATTGGGCTCTGAACAAATGGCCAGGTCTATAAACTGTAGAGTTTGCAGGGCATTTTTTGAGCTTTCACAGACATTAGATGTTAGAGCACGGCGTCAGCAAACCAATCTATTACTTAAAAGCTGAACTCATTAGCATACACAGTCCATGGAGCCCTTTGGTTTGATTATTACTCGGTAACCAGTCTTATTAGTACAAATGAGTACAAACACAATGAAAGTGGGACTCAAGAAATCCAAACGCACTCTCAACACAAGTTCTTCTTATTTTGCTGCCCGAGGTGGCTAAAAATGTATTACTGTGACTTACATGGATAATTCTTTACCCTCCTAAATCCTTAGAAAAGACAGAATCTTTTACTTATTTATTATATTACACTTATTATTTTAAGTGTAACATTTTAACACTTAGTTGATAGAATGTGCTGGGATCTTTTGAGGGACCCTGCAAAGGTATGCACTTAGTACCTTAGCTGTCTTCTCTGTATGCTGTGAACTGCAGAACGATGAAGAAAACAGTGGAATTTTAGAATCCTTCCTCTTTAATTGTTATGACACATATAGGTCCTTGATGCGGCTCATAAAGCAATTTAATCCCTATCAACAGGAGCGCAGTCTCCTTCTTTTCCCTCAGTCAAAGTTGGCACAAAAATATTTTGAGATGTACATAAACAACTTTCCCAACTATTCTATCCAATAGTGTTTTCCCATTAAACTGCCAGCTATGATATCCACATTTAATTTGTCCAGTTTCCCCTCTCCCTTTCCCCTGCTGAAGGCAATGTTGCCCATCTCTGCTGGCTGACAAAGTGACCCCATGCATCACCGTCATCAGAAGTGGGGAGCAGTGAAAAGGGAGCCAGTGAAGCCAGCAGACAGCCTGTCTCCTAAGCTATGTGCATTCCGCTGTTTAGAGTAAGACTGTAATTGACTCTTTATCATCATTATGATCCCGCAGAGAAAGAGAGGAAGCTGTAATCCCCCCTGTTCCTTCTCGTCGTTTGTTTTCAAAGCATAAATTCCAGCAGAGGATTTCCACATATTTGGGTAGAGTTTCCATTGAAGAAAAGGAAAGTGTTGCTGTGTTTGTTCATCCTCTCTGTATTTATGTTTCATCTTTCTTCTTCTTTGCTTTCATTTTCCCTCTTTCTTTTCCCCTCACCGAATGCATCACATCAAAGGAAACTATGCTTCTCCAGATATCTTGATTAGAATAATAAGGACCATACATGTGATGATGAAGTGTAATGTTTCAAAGTACAGTACTACAGGATTTACTTTTTTTCTGGCATAGTTGTTTATGACTGGGGTTCAGTGTTTGAACAGCACCCAAACATTACCCAGAGTAGACACATTGCCTAATAATCCTTGTTCTCGCCTTGGCTGAACCAGGCAGAGACAGAAAGGGGTCTGTAGCTAACGCAATTATCATTTAATGATTTTCTGCTTTTTCCTCTTCCAGCAGCTATTAGCCTTGCACGCACCTGAAATTTATTGGGAAGAGATGTGTAAGTGTTCATGCATGTGCATGTGTGTGTGTGTGTGTGTGTGTGTGTGTGTGTGCGTGCGTGTTTGTGTCTGGAGGGGGGAGAGGTTAATCTGTTCTGTGGAAGGAAGAAACAGAAGTACAACTCAGGGGCAAAAACTCCAACCTGAAACCGCCACATTCCTGTCTGTCAATAATTATTGACAGGAGAGGCAAGCATCAGTCAGCTATAGGTTTTAGGAGGAAAGTAACAACAACAACTGTTGGCCTCCTTACCACCATGGATTTTAGTTCCAAACTTGGCCATTATTTATTTGTGAAGTGAAAATTTAGCTTGAATGTGTTGATAATTTAGCTGTGGTATGATGTTCATTTCTAACAGTCTCTCATAATAACTTTAGTTTATATTCACATTGATTTAAAGAAGGAGAGAACTCAGTGTCTACATCAATGCAGAACATACGTCTACAAAAGCCTGTGAAAATATACACATAATAAACAGTTTTTCACTGACCAACTGCCTCATCGGGCGTCCAGTAGCCTGAGGTGTCGCAGATGCGAGGTGAGGAAGCCTCTGAGGCATACTGGTGGAAGACGCCATCTCTCTCACAGTCTCCACAGTTGACAGCAGACACGTGGAAGGAAGAGCTAGGACAGCAGTGAAGAAAAGGAGCTGCTGGTTATCAGATGCTTTGTCTCTTCTAACGAGAAACACACCAGTTTAGGCAAACTGATATGTCTTTAAATCAGGACAAAACAAGAAGACTAAAGGAACAACAGCAGCCTATTTGGGGAAGGTTTTCTGGTGACCAAGAGCCACTGAATGCACCATCAACTCAGAGGACCCAGGACCTGTTCTGGTCTGCTTCCTTTTTGAAAAAATCGATATGTTGGTAATTAGCCAACACAGATGTCATCTTCACTTCAATCCATCCTGAATCCTGAAGAAACCAGGTCTGAAGAAGAAAGGGGAGCTGAGGAGAAGCGATGGGTGGCGCTGACCTGCTCTGCCCTCTGATAAAGGCAGTTACAGTCTGTCAATCTATTGGTGCCCACTTTTCTAAGAAAGAACCCGCGCAATCATACCTTTGATAAAGTGGGCCCCTTATAGGTGGTAGCCAGTAGACAGAGACAGAATCTGGAGTCTGGTCAGTGACAATAGGGGCCAGAGGGATGGGGGTAGGTCGATGGTCAATCAGCCACTTCTGGTAGACCAAATCAAGATAGCAGTGCATCCGAGCTACTTGGTTGGGAGTGAAGTGGTTTGTGCAGTTGTCATCTGATGTGGTGCAAAGTAAAAAAAAAAAAAAAAAGGAAAGAAAAGAAAAGAAATCATCACTGATCAGTTTCTATCAGCAGCATTTATGTAAATCAGAATAATGAGACGAGGCAGTAATGTCATAAGAAAATGAAAATGCAACAGTTATTTGAATATTAATCACCAAATCATTCCTGGATAAAGTTAGTGATAGTGCAGGTGCATTCAGGTGTGGAAAACCTTGTCCAATTTGCCCTGGCTGAAAGCATGATAACACTGTGTAAATGTGCAAATACCCTGAATAATTTCATGTGGAAAAATGATCTAATTGTACATTCCAAAAATAATTTAAAATGTATCGCAATTCATTTTTGTGTACAGTAATATTTCTGTTTTTCTGAACTAAAGCATTGGGTACATGTTCCCTTGTACGTGCTTTGCATTGGTGTGCCTTGTACCTGTGTAACTCATGTAGTTGCTATAAGGAGTGTCCTGGTATGTGATGACTCCACAGGTGTCATTAACAGCTCCAGGATCATGGCAGGCTTTGGATTTGGGCGTTGGGGCGGTGTCAGCGCATAGATCTCCTGTCTCCATGGAGGGGATGGTCTCCTGCAAGGACATACGACAGAGCCACTGGCAAAAAAATGCACAAAACAAAAATACCCTATCCTGGTAGACAGAACTACACAGATTCAACCCACCCATCTTTTTCGTGTGAGGACATATCATCTTTTTTACATCTCTGATCAATAAATGCAGCTTTCTGTGAGTAGCAGCGTCCCACATGGTTATTCAAAAATATACACAAGAGAATGATAATATTCTTACTTGACATGGGTCATCACAGGAGTCCCGTTCGCTCACCCCTTTGAAGACATGATACAGGCCAAAGATATGTCCCATCTCGTGGATCATGGTGTTGTGGTGGCCCGTTGTGCCAAAATAAGCTGGGTTTAGCACCATCCCACCTGGCAACAAAAAATGTTCATGTTATATACTTTGTTGATCCATTTGTCAGTGTACATTAAATAATGAGGCTGCAAAGGGAGAAAATGGTTTATAAGGTTTTTGTATAGTTTATAAGGAATAACTCTGATCTAATAAATTCTTCTACATAATTTACTCCCATCTTGTTTCCATTTTTTTTTTTTATTATTATTCATGCCAAGGAGGTGATGTCCTCAGTTCTGACTGTTGATCTGTCAATTAGTTCACTGAATTTCTCAAAATAACCCATTGCAATCTAATACACGGTTATTCCACACATCATAAAAAAAAAATCTAATTTCATTCAAAGTTTCTGTACTATGAAAATTACAAATCTAGTTATAAAATTAATGACTAAATACAATCTAATTACCGAAGTATGTCTAAGACAGCAGTTTGGTAGTCAGTTATGGTTTGTGGGCTCTGGCTCAGAAAAATGGCCTTTCAGCAGCAATGCAAGTTTTTTGTTTTTTTTTTTTCTGCAGCACATTGATAATAATAGAATCACGAACAGATATGACAGTGATTGGCTTTCTCATTCTCATTTTCTCACCAGTGAACAGTACATTCACTGGTGAGAACATTGAATAAAAGGAGACATTAAATATCTAGACACTGCAAAAGAGTGCTTCCAGAAAAGACTTGTCATCCACTGTTTAAACAGACACAGATGCCGAGGAACAGAAACAAACATCATGTGGGAGGCATTCGGTAGAGAAATGAATTTAGCACTTTAATTTGAAAATATAACTTCTACCCAGACATTATGTATCATCGTAAAATGTAGTCAGTACGTTGCACCAAGGTATAACTTTCTGTTTGGATAGGTACATCATGCCCATAAATTTACAGAACAACACCATTAAATAATATAATCAATAATAATAATGTTATTTTTCATTCTGAAGAAACAACAATATGTTATTTTGCTTTAACGAGCCCTCCTTAAACCAGAGTTCTGGCGCCCTTAGGCTACAGTACCTCCCTGTGCTGCACACAATTAAATCAAAATCATTGCCCAAGATGTCCAGTTACTCCTTGGGCAATACGTGTAAAATACATTATCATCAAACAAATATGATTTGGCAAAGGCAACATGGCACTGTTGCCCCACAATAAGAAGGTCACAGGTTTGGTTCCTGGCCTGGGGGCTTTCTGTGTGGAGTTTCCATGTTCTCCCTGTGCCTGTGTGGGTTTCCTCTGGGTACTCCGGTTTCCTCCCACCGTCCAAAGACATCATGTTTGGATTAACTGGTGACTCTAAATTGTCTGTAGGTCTGAGTGTGAGTGGTTGTTGGTCTCTGTCAGTCTCTGTGTGTTGGCCCTTTGTTGGACAGGGGACCTGTCCAGGGTGTACCCTGCCCTCACACAGTGTGAGCTGGGATTGGCCCGGAGACAGATAAGCAGTAGAAGATGAATGAATGAATGAATGAACCTGAGCTGAACTGAGCCTGTGTGTGTACCTGAGGCCCCTGCCCCTGCCTCCCCCATTCACTCAGACCCCCTGCCTGCTCTGAGGATCTGCGAAGAGGATGTGTGCCAGCACTTTCAGAGGAAGAAGATCAGGAAGGCTCCGGGAACCAACGCTGTGTCCCCTTCCTGCCTAAGAACCTGCACTGACCAGCTGGCTCCAATATTCAATAGATCTCTGGAGCGATGGGAGGTTCCCTCCTGTCTCAAACACTCTACCATCATCCCGGTCCCCAAGAAACCCACCATCACAGGGTTGAATGACTACAGGCCGATCGCCCTAACGTCTGTAGTCATGAAAACATTGGAGAGACTGGTGCTGAATCACATGAAGGACATCACAGGACCCCTGCTGGACCACCTGCAGTTTGTCTACTGGGCAAACAGGTCAGTGAATGATACAGTCAACATGGGACTGCACTTCATCCTCCAACACCTTGGCTCCCCAGGGACATACGCACAGATCCTGTTTGAGGACTTCAACCATCACCCCAGGAATCCTTAAAGATAAACTCACCCAGCTCACCGTGCATACGTAACATAAAAAGATGTTAATCCCCTCACCTTGGTGGGTAAGAGCCTCCTTTGCCCATGGCCAGGTTGCAGCTCCAGCCAACTCTTCACGCACTGAGTTGTTGGCAAAGAAAACATTGAGCGTCTCCATGCCATTCAGGTGTAGCTCCTCTTTCAGCTCTTTTACACTCATGTAGGCCCTAGAGAATTAGACAGAAAACTCTTTCACTTTTGACCAGAAAATCCATCATTTTCCAATTGAGTCCAGGCTGTAGTTTATAAACATTCTCAAAAGCTGCTACTGAGCATTCATGTAATGTTCACAAGATGCGTAACCATAAGCATCCACTAAAGCAATCTGATCTCAGAAGGTTAATCTGAAATTCTATTAAATATAATTACAATGCAAATTATGTGTTAACTGATGGTGGGCAACAAGTAAAGTCTGTCATTAAGTTTGCAAGTCAATTTTATGTAGCAACTCTAAACATAGCATAATGTGCCAAGTAGACCAAAAAAAAAAAAAAAACCTCTAAATGGGACTGTTGTCTGTGTTTACTTAACAAATGGTGGGCATGTTGGAATACATAAAAACAACCTGGGCCTGATATACTGAAGGAGAATACAGTAGTTCTTAAACAAACCTTAATTTATTTTTGCTTTTTAAGGTAAAACAAGGTACACATAGTGTAATGTTATGCTAATACATTTCCTAGCTTAGCATTGCACAGGTGTCTTCACTTCCGTTACAGATCAGAGCGGGACCGCTTGGGTCTGTTAGTGCGTGATTGCCATCTCCTGTTTGTTTTGTTGCACTTGTTACACCATGCAGCCAAAGTTGTCTGAGTTGTTGTCTGATTTGAGCCACATGTCCAATTGAACTCGACAACTTTGATCCAAGCAGGATATGTCACCTGTAATGTGCGACTACTGCAGCTCTGATGGCATAGCACTAGGATGGGTACTAGCAGCAGAATTGTGCAGCAAAGCATCTGAACTAAGCTGGGCAAGCCAATCTCTACTGTCAATGAAGCCAATAAATGTAGGAGCTTGTAAATTTCAAAATGCTAGCGTGCAAGAAGATGGATCCTGCTCAAGGTACCGATGTAAGCAGGTTTAAGAACTCTTCACTCCTCCCTGAGGGGCATATTTAAATGCTACAGTTTGCTTCAATACATCAACATCAGCATCTCCCCTATAATGTTAGATCAGAGCAGTTTGAATTGGTCAAGGTATTTCAAACCACCAGTGCCTGCAGATCCCCACCTCTCTCTCTCTCTCTCTCATGCTGTGATAAATCACCCCTGGATGTACTTTGATGTGTGAGGCTGATTTTGTTTTGCCTCAGCTGCAGTGAGGTCACGTGTTATTTCTCTGCTTTGCTTTCATAGCTGGAAAGCTTTTGCACCTTTCACCATCACGGCCTACGGGATCTGAGACCTTACACTGAGGTTTCACCATCTGCCCGATGTTCACACGTCAGAAGGTTGAGGCTTTTAGCTGACCCTCCCATGGTTTCTGGAAAATCACAGCTGCTTCATCAAAAAAATAAATAAAAAATAACTGCCATCTGCCCGATGGTAATAAATATTAATAGCAAAGTCTTGCAAAGATTTTGCTATTAAGATGCAAAGTCGTGCATCAGTAAACTGTTAGGTTGCATCCCTCAAATAGTTCAAAAATACATTTTGTTCATGTGTGAATCGATGATAATTTTGTTTGTGACATTTTGTTTTCTCTCATCTTGTGGAGCCAAAGTTTAGATTTAAGTGTTTTCTGGTGATTATAATGTAATGGATTATTGCTTCACTTTGGATTTGTCAAGCGGGAAATCAATGTTTTATGTGAGTGATCAATTTCAGCTGTGGAGTTAACTTTGTTAAAATTACTATGCCATACTTTAATCTTTACCTCAGATACTTCAAGTGTATCAGTCTTATGTTTGTTTCTTAAAAAAAAAATAATAATGAAGACATTTATGCTTTTGATCAAGCTCAGCTGTAGGCTTAAATGTATTAATATTAATCACGTTTAAATCATAAATGTGATTGTTGTTTTTTTCCCCATCAGAAATATAATTCATATAATTGCCCATTAAAAAAAAGCTTCTAGTTTCAAGCTTGGCTCAATGTTGCATATATTGTTCCAACAGCTTGAGCCATTGACAGGTGGGCTTGTGTCTATAAGATCTCAGCTCTCAGCTGGGAAAAATATAAATGGATCAAATAAGAATGCAGTAATCCCCAAACTGCCCATACACTTCAGTCAACGTAACATTAAGTCAGACACTCTACCTCTAAATTGGTCCAAAGGTGTTGCTCATCAGCCAAGACCACTGCATGTGTGTAATACTCCCGCTAATGCAATCCCTCCCTGAGTGCACGTGTAGTACAGTAAATAAGAATGTGTTTTCTCAGGCCCGTTGCCTGACTAAATAAGGTTTAAGATTTAAGATGCTTCAGGGAAACCCACTGCATGACTGAAGTCGAGTTCAGCTGAGGCTGCGTGCAGCATCCATCACCCTGAGCTGCGCAATTGCAAATGACAGAATGCTGACCACTAAAGAGTTGACTCTTAAACTTCAGAGAAGGCCTCGGTGGAAGTCTAAAGCCAACCTGGCATAAAATAAATGGCTCTACATGATCTAAGTGAAAATCCTGGATATGAGTTAACAGCATTACCATTTGTGGGCAAGTCAAACAGTGCGAGAATCAACAGCAGAGTCAGCGCTAGTTCTGTTGCCACATATGATTGTAGCTGTGCCTCCATTGTAAATATTATTGTTGACAAGTCTGTTACTTTGAACACTCAACAAACAGAAGACTGACTGATTAAAAGTGTCACACCAACAGCAGTCAAATATTAAATCATATTATATGTGTCTTGTCCCTGTACACTGTTACATGCTGACATAAAGCAAATACAAAGCATGTATAATGCAAACAGTGGCTCCTGGGCTCTTGATGAACCAAGATAAAAACTCTCACAGATAATGGGGGTATTCCAGGTAGGAGATTCAACAGACTCTGAGACGAGAAACTCTGATTATCCGATTTCAGAACAGCTGATCTCAGTTGGTTAAATCAACTCTGAGTATGTTCACCTTGAGTTGCGTGCACAATTACTATAAAAAGCCATCATCAATAGAGCCCCGATACCACGAGTCACCATGGCAACCGAGAGAAAGCGATCCACTTATTTCACCCCGGTGGAGTTGGAGGTCTTGATGCAGGCCTGTGGAGAGTATGAGCACGTGATTCACAGCAAATGTAACACATGCTGCAGAGGCGAAAGATAAACGGCATGAGAAAAAAATGCTACCCGAGTCAATGCGTAAATTTGAATGTACTATTCCATTGATTTTACTTTTAACCGTAAGAGATCGCAGCTTGCATTTATAAATAGGAATAACATTTTATTTTCATTTAGGTACAATCCATCAGGGGAGAAGCGTTCTTGGAAGTAGTTAAAAAGGAAATGTAAAAACATAATTCAAAAGGTAAGGCATATTTTTCTGGGCTATGATTGTACCTCATTTTTTTTTTTTTATTGACTTAAGATATTAAACTAAGTAAGTATTAATTCAAGTAGTAATTTAAACCCATAACAAAATGTTGTTTTAACGTCATCTCATTTAATACCCCACTAAACTGTATTTTAAAAAAACTGATTTTTCCTGCATCACAGGAGAACGATGATGGTGATGATGATGAAGAAGAAATGCTGTCTGCTGCCACGGGGAGAGCGACAGAATGTATATTATTTAAAATAATAGAATTTATGATCAATCCTAATAATCCTGTGGAATTCCTCTTTGATGTTTCTTACAGGCTTGTGTCCCGGGAACACCACCATCATTGGTAACAGCGGTGTCAGTGCAAGAGTTACTTTTCTAACAGCTCTACACACTGTTGCCTTTCCATAGTGCTCTGCATCACCGATGTTGTATATAAAAATGCCGTTTGCAAAAAAAAAAAAAAAATAATAATAATAATAATAAAAACAAAATAGCGCTACACATAAGATTTGCTGTTACGTGAGCGCACGTCCAGTGTGTGAGGTCAGTGATGTATGGCCGGAGAATGTTAATGAGATAAATGATGCCGGAGCGTTTGGACAGATACTCCTCGGGAAACGCCGGGACATGTAATCTCGGATAGAAGATTATCTGGGAATAAATGGGCAATCCGTGTCTAACAGCTGTCTTTGTGTGGGAGGAGACAGGTAGAAACCCAGGGTTTCTTCAAGAAAACCTGCCAGTTATGTTCACAGAGTCTGTTCCCATGGTGATTGACTCGATGTTTCAGATACCCCTCTTTCTGGAACAGATAACGCAGAGTTTCCCTCATCCCAGTTTTAACATACTCAGAGCGTTCACATAACCCGCTTTCTGGAATACCCCTGATATGATAAAAGTCACAAGGTGGGTCATTGCAGAAGCACATTAGTACGTTTCGCTCACTTTAGCTTATCCAGTCTGGTTGTATGACTCTGTGTTGTCAGTGTGAAATGTAGTCCCTTTTTTAAATTACATGTTATGTGATGCAACTGTTCATGGGAAGATGCCCCCCCCCATGTTTTTTTTTTTTTTTGTTTGTTTGTTTTGTGTTTTTCTTTGTTTGTTTGTTGTTGTTGTTGTTGTTTCTTTGTTTGTTTTTTTGTGAAGCAATGAAAGGTATAAAGGAGAGAGGAGAAAAGAGAAATTTCCCTAGGGAACAATAACTCGTACTCATACTCTTATCCTACTCTTATGCTACTCTTACGCTGACTCACATTCTGAGAAGCAGCAGCCCCAGTGGTCATGTTTTGCACTGTTTGCATATGTTTAAAATTTGGAGAAGCTAGCGTCTAGGCTGCAGTGGGCTCCAGTCCTACCTCTCCCTTCAACAACAATTATCCAGTTATATTCTAATGATTTAATAAGACGTAATACAGGCCTCTCAAACTTTGATTTTCTCAATAAATTGAAGCAGTACCACATTCCCTTGTGTGAGGCTGTAGTACAAGCGATACTCGTCTGCACTTTAGAGGGAAGAATTTTTTCAGCCTTTTGAAAACCAAAATAATAACAGCAAAAATGAAAGGCGTGAATTTAATTGCACTGTTTGTCTGCTCTAGCATTACACAAAACATCATTAGCATGTCCAGCTAACAAACAGTAATAAAATCCATCATGATTGCGAAGGTCATTGGGAATTTTATTCTGAAGCACAAGTGATCATGATGTAAAAAAAAAAAAAAAAAAAAAAAAATCACATTTGCATCCCCACTGTGCAGCCCAACTCATTATCTAAAATATGCTAACATGTTAATGTTCTCATAGATGTCCAGGTTACATGCCTTCCATTCTGATAGACCTCATTTGTCCCTTGCCTCCTGACAAAATAATAAGAGGCTGTAAAGTTGTTGTGTTGTATTTTGAAAAGGGCAACTCGAACATCAGTTTTGTGTTTAATCTTCATGAATAAATCTGCTAACTGGTAGAGCAAGCAGCAAATTGACGTGTGATGCGAGGTTGCTTTGTTGCATGCAACGCCAGTTTGTATGGTGACTTCTCTTATGATGCTTCACAGGCACAGAGAGCTTGTAGACGACATGAGGGATAAGTGGGTGTATGTTTGTTGAGGGCTTTTCGTTTTAAGATTGTTTCTTCGCATTTCTCCTGATAGAAATCATTCTGCTTTGAATTAATTTGTTTGTGTAGTTAGTATTTTATTTTTGCTCTGACACTGTTCTCTCTGGTTGGCTTTTCCTGTGGAAGTCGCTGAGAGTATGTGCATGAGAAAAGTCCTGGGATTGTCCTGTTTCTCCATAGTTGCTGTGCTGTGGTTGGTAATAAATTGTTCAAACACATTCTTGGGGTGAAGTCTGTCCCCTGCTTCACTGTGAAAGCATCTACCGAAATAGCACCCCTATTGTGGTAGGCACGGTTACAATAATAAATACCCAGTTAAGCCTATGGAAGGGCCACACAATTTGGTGAGGATTAGGCACAAAAACCACTTGGTTAGTTTTAGGAAATGATTTTGGTTTGGGTTGGTAAAGTATTTCCTTAATTATGTGACAAAACCTTTGTTGTCATGATTACAATAATAAACACAGAGCCAAAGACCATAGCCTGTATAAAAGCGGAAAAGAACGCCACATCTGAAAAGTGAGGCCAAAGCTGAAAAGCCTCATAAAGTATTCTGCCTAATTACCACCAATGTGTGATTCCACTGCTTGTCAAAATAGGTCAGATTGTATTGCAGTTCATGGAAAAATGGCCATAGCTAAGTAAACGTCCTTATGAGTTTATGGTCTCACATGTAGCCATCACTCCTCCTCAGCTCCACCTTCTCTTGCATATATGGGTTCCTCCGGTTTAAAAGAAAAGACGCTTAGAAAACACTCTATTACAATATTATAAATCATATATAGAACTTGGCATACTGTGCCACGTGCTCACTGTCATAGAAAGCATTTGATTGGTGTAAGGCTAGAACATCAAATGAATCAGTTGTGAGAAAGGACTGAATCTGCATGATGAAGCTGAGCTGATGAACTGAGCTGCATCGATAAATAAGACACAATACGAGCTGAGCAGGACCAGTCTTGATATAAAATTACAACACCCTGCAAAAGAGTCATATATGAAGCTTCAAACACGATTAGACTAGGATTCTTCTTTCAGGGGAGTTGCCTGAAGCTCTTTCCACAGGATTTGCTAACCAGAATCCTGGACATGAGTCTCAGCCTAAATGGACATGATGTAAAACACTCCCCATCCACTCCTGCCTCTCTCTTGCTGTCTGTCTTTCCCCTCCATACTTCCTTTTCTTTATTTTGCTGCCAAAATCTGCAGTGTACCTGCCCATCTCTAGAATTGGCTCTCAACAACAAATTTTTGTTGTGACAGCAGCTGGCTTCAAAAACCTCTGGCCCTGCACTGGCCAGCAGCAGCTGCACACATATAGGGTCCCAAATTCAGAATACCTGGCCAAGAGCTTAGAGAAAATAAGGTGGGGGATATCAAAAACCCAGATCCCAAACATAAAAATGGTTCAGCGCTCCACAAATGCCAGCAAAATGTCATATTCAAATTAATTGTCTGTCTGCCTAAGAGAGTCAGGATCCAGGGACATGCACACATGTATCCAGGCATGTTGAAGCATTCACACACATAAGCATTTTCAACAAGCTGGGGGTCAGGACCTTTCCAAAGGACCTACACTACTGTTAGTCCATTGGGCCCAGTTTTTATGACACTCTGATCTCCTGTGTATTGGCTGTTCATGTTGTTTTTATATGAATGGGCAGTAGCTTATACAGAAGAACTCTGGCAAGATTCACTGCAGGGGTTACGTCACTGTGCAAGAGCGTGTACACACATAGTGACTTTTGACTTTAGCTTTCAAAACCTGAACAGCAGGGGCCCCATTTATGAAAGTCTCCAGTAAAAACAGTTGCACAGGACCAGATCAAATCCAGAGCCATGCTTTATAAAACCAACTTTAAATCTGCACATTTTGTTGGTGCCTCCAATTCTTTGACATATATCAAAGAATTGGAGGCAGATACAATTCCATTTGTTCTTTGAACTACCCTTTGCAATAACCATCAAATTATATCTAGATAATAAATTGCTCAGCAGTTGATACAATTCAGAATAACACTGTTTGCTGAAGAACTTGTGCAAGACAACTTCTGTCCAACTTGGGTCATTAGTGTCCATCTCCTCACTGCAGGGAATATATCTTAGGATAAGACAGGAAATGTCTGACGACAACAACTACTTTAACAGAAAAAAAAAAACAACAACAACAACCAAATGCCATGTTCTTTTCCAAAAGAAACTTGTTTCACATACACAGGACTCCACAAATTCAAAACCTGGGAGCTGCAGCCTCCTTCTGCTGACCATCACCAGTTGCCCAGTTAAACCTTGTGTCTTGTGTTAGACGCTGAAAATGTTGGAGTGCTTTTCTCAAGGTTATGTTGTGTTTTGGGGAAAAGCCTTTCATACCTAGATTTGGCAGCCAGGTTGTAGAAAATTTAGTTTGAAAACCTCTGGGCTACTACTACAAGCAAAAGGAAAGTCTAAAGCAGCGGTCCCCAACCCCCGGGGCGCGGACCGGTACCAGTCCGTGGGTCTTTTGAGCCAGGCCGCTCAGAAAGAAAGAAAGAAAAATAACTTACATTATTTATGTTTTATTTATTATCTGAAACTGAACTGTGTTTTATTTTGAAGAATGACCGGATTCTCGCCATTACATCCGTCTATGACTCACTCTTGAGGCATGTCAAGACGCTTGTCTCAGTCACGTGATGAGTTACCGCAATTTGTGAAGGGGAAAAAGGTCAGTGAGGAGACAGAAGAAGAAGAGCCTGCGACTTCAATGAAAAAGAAAGCTGCGTTTAAGTTCGGTTAGGGGGCAGAGAGGATGTTACTCATGTTGTTGGCGCGTTGTTACGACGACGCTGCTAATAAAGTTGCATACGAATGCACAGTGGATTCACCTTTATTATGACATTTAGAAAACAGCACAGCTTTTATGCCGAGTCGTAGAATTTTATTTTGTTGCATTTATCCGCCATACCTTCAAGGCCGGTCAGTGGAAATATTGTCTGACATTAAACCGGTCCGTGGCGGGACCGCTGGTCTAAAGGATAGATAGGGCATACTTATTTTGGATAAACAGTGGCATTAAGGGATTCCCTCTAAGGGCCCTCCTCATGTTTTTTTTTTTTTTTTTTTTTTTTTTTCCCAGGAGAGCTACCACATGTTGTGTCGCTACTACAATACCACAGATAAGGAATTGCATTAACATGTAGTTAACGTAGTTATGCAATGGCTATAGTGCAATATCAAGGCCAGCATCACTGTGATCCATTCTCCTTTGTCCAATTAATGTCACTGCATTATGTTGTTAATACAAACTCACTGCCTCTTGCACTCGCATTGTAGGGCTTTTCTTGTGAAACAGTTGGAATAAAGACAACAAATAAATAGAGCTATACTTGAGAAACAAAAAACCTTTGGGATTTTTGGTAGCAGGGGGACAAATTGTAGTACAATGAGATCCTGCACTGGGAATCTGTGGTATTTAGCAGCCTGGGACAGGGTTTACATTCTGCCATGGGGATTTGATAGAAAGACTCAATAAAGTCAAATCTGATCATTTACAAATAGAGATATAGTATTTATATAACAAATATTACTCTCGACCGCAATTATGATTCATTTATCCACCAAAATCGATTCCTAGCTGTGGAGAAGGCTTTGAAACTGCTTTTATGCCTTTGTAAATTTCAACTCTAATTGTCATAATAGTCATAAGTCATACATATGTTGCCTATTAAGACAATATGTAGTGCAGTTTATTATAAGTTGGTTTGTAAATCAAAACACAAAGATGCAGTGCATCATTAATAATTCACAGATTCTCATTGTGGTGCAAGGAGTCGCAATAGCAAAATTTTGTAGATGTTTCTAGAGAAATCTGTTTTCCCAAAGAACAAATGGAAAAATATCTATCCCACTGGTTTAAAAAAAAAAAAAAAAAAAGACGAAGCATGAATCCATTCTTGTGTTAAGCCGTCTTTGTCTGTTAACTTTAGACAACAAGTGTTAAATCTGTCACTTTAAAAAACTTCAAATTCCCATGTTCCGTTTTCCAGTGTAAAGCTTGTGGTTACAATTTGGATTAAGGATAGAGTCTTAAAGAAGCTGAGCACGACGACCTCATGGCAAGACTTCATGCAAACTATTTGGAACTCTGCGTGAGCTTGTCTGTCAGACTAAACGGAAGGCAGTGGGCCGCCGCTTGAGTTGTTTAGTAAAAATAAGTGTGTACTTTGGCCTCTTAACCCACCATACAGACTTCACAGAGCTCTCTCTAAAACCACTGGGGAAAGTGAGAGTACCAATTTGTACATGTAGCATGTTACGCTGTTCATTGCACAGCCCTGCTAAACATTACAGCTTGTTCCAGCTGTTAGTCACCACATGTGGAGAAGCAGTCGTATTTGTGGCTGTTAATGCTCAGATACTTTTTTTCTGGGAAGTTTTCCTCATCTACATGCTAGTTTGTCTGTTGTGTCTCTATAATGCATGTTGTTTTTTTCTGCTTCATTAATAAGTAAATGCAGCTGAAAGTGTTCTATGGTTATCACTACAATCGCCATTTCTCAGTGGTTTACCTCCTCCAACCAGGCAAGTATTATATGATTTTATAACCCTTGAACTTTGACTTTTGATCATCAAAATCTAATCAGTTCTTTCATTTACAAATTTGATGGGTTTCCCTCAAAGAGTGCCTCAAGATGCCTCATGTCCAAAGACATGGCAAAGAGAGATGGACTGATGGACAAACCAAAAAAACATAAAAACAACTTAGGAATGATACATGCTACTTTTTTAATCAACTATCATAAAGCTGCGTTTATCAAAAACGCCATGCAATAATGTTTGCATTACATTCATTCATTCATCTTCAACCGCTTATTCATTTCCGAGTTACGGGGGGTGCTAGAGCCAATCCCAGCTCACGCCAGGTGAGGGCGGGGTACACCCTGGACAGGTCACCGGTCCATCACAGGGCCAACAACCACTCACACTCAAACTCAGACCTACGGACAATTTAGAGTCACCAGTTAACCCAAATATGATGTCTTTGGAGGGTGGGAGGAAACTAGCGTACCCGGAGGAAACCCACACAGGCATGGAGAGAACGTGCAAACTCCAGACAGAAAGGCCCGAGGCTGGGAACCAAACCTACAATCTTCTTATTGTGGGGCAACAGCCCTTATCACAGTTGCTAAAAAAAAGGTAAACCCTATTCTCTGAACCAAATTCTCAGTGGCCTAAACTAACTTTTCAAATTAAACACTCTTTTGGCCAAACCTTAAACACTGTTCAGGTACTTAGACTCAATTAGCAAAACTCATCTGCTCTCTTTTGCTAAACCTTTAACACACTCACAGTCACTAAACCCATTTCAAACCGTGATACACTTGCGTTGCAAAATTGTAAAGACTGGTAACAAAATATGAACACAGCTCCAACACAGCTGTCATCTTTTACACAAAACAACTCAAAATTGAACACACATGTTTCTAATGATGTGATTGGACCTGCTGATCAGGATAACATTCACAGGTATAACAACACACATGTGCATCCATCTACAATGAGCAGAAACATACAGCGGCACTCCAGTTTCCTCCCACTAGCCAAAGACATGCATGTTTAGTGACTCTAAATTGACCGTAGGTCTGAGTACTACAGGTTTTTACAATTGCTTACACACTAAAATTAAAACTTTCCCACAATTAGCAAAACTTACACTCAAGGAGAAAAACTGTAGGCACATTGTCAGCTTCACACTTTTTACAAAACACTGCACACAGTGATTTGCAAAACGTGAAACACACTTGTATACATTTGACATAGAAAGTTATCATGATGTAATTTCCTTGCAATTTCAAAACAGGCTTTCAAATGAACACACCCACGAATCAATGGGTAAAACAAAACCACCAGGTGTGCACACACACAGGTGCTTAATTGTAGACGCACTGATCGGGTTTAAGCACGATAAAAAGGCAACAGATAAGTTCACCTGTCTTTAACGAAAATGGACAGTGTCAGAGGAAGAAGGAGAGTGCGGATGACAATGGGAACCTGGAGAGAACAAGGTGGAGGGAGCAGAAGATGTAGGACGGGCAGGACGTGCACAAAGAAGAAGACAGCCAAATCTGCTGCACTTGCAGACCATGTAATAAACCATGGACTAACACTGAGGAATGCTAGACTGAGAGTGCAACCTAACCTAAGTAACTGCACAGTGGAATCAATAGTTCGGACATTTTGTCAAGAGCACAGGCGAGACTGACTGTAGTATTGTGTACTGCAAACATAACAATTTTACTGTATAGCAGACCTACAGTATGTTGATCTACACAATGTGATCTTTTGCAAATGGATGCAGAAGAAGTCCCACATGAGTTCATATAAATTGATGAGGCTGGATTTAACCTGACAGCAATGAGAAAAAGGGGAGGAAAAACATCACTGGCCACAGGGCTATTGTCAATGTACCAGGGCAGCGTGGAGGTAACATTACCCTTTGTGCTGTATTGTGCATCACACAGAACTTGGGTCCAACTTGGGTTCTTACAACACTGACCTCATTCTTACATTTTTAAACAGATTACACAATATTATCACAGCAGAAATTTCTGGGATGTCATCTGGGACAATGTATCTTTCCATCATTCTGCTCGGGTCCAAAACTGGTTTCATCAGCACCCACAATTTACAGTTCAATACCTTCCACCATACTCCCCATTACTAAACCCAATTGAGGAGTTCTTCTCAGTATGGTGGTGGAAGGTTTATGATCTCCAGCCCTATTTTCACATGCCCCTCATTCAAGCTATGGAGGAAGCATGTGATCAAATTGATGTAGCATCAGTAAAAGGGTGAATTTGTCACTCCAGAAGATTCATCCCACGTTGCCATGCAACTAAAAATGTAGCCTGTGATGTTGATGAGGCCCTGTGGCCAGATCCAGCTCAGTGGAGAGATGATGTTTAGTTTTTTGTTTTGTTTCAGTAGTGAATTGGGTGTATTTTTGGTGCAGTACTTACTGTAAGCTTACAGTACAATGGTATTGTATGAAAACTGGAAAATGTTTTGTTGAAATGCTCAGCACTGAATGACTTCAGTATATGAAAAAAAAATTAGTCTGCACAATTGGTGTCATGTAATGTTGGTAAATTTATTTTTACACTTTCTCTGTAAATGCTAAACGTGTCTTAGGTTGAGCACAGGAGTGTTATACTGATTCAAACAGAATTAGACCATATGGTGTAATGTGTATATGCCATGACAAGAAAATCGGGTTTTTATAAGAAATTGTATAGTTTGACCAAAGCGTTCCATTTTGCAAATGATCTGAGGTGTTGTGCTATCTGAGTGTTGTGTTGTGCTAATTGCGTGAAGTATTTTGAAAAACCAGGCCCTTTTAAGCAATTGAAAAAAACTGTCTTGAGTGTTTCAACTGGATTCCAGGAAAGGCCCAATGAATACATTTTAATAGATGAAGCAGGGGTCAATTTGGCAAAAAGCTGGCAGAGAGGCAGGAACAGAATTGGTAAACGATCCATTGCGGTGGCAATGTCCCCCTTTGTGTAACCATAAGTAACTCAGGGGTTCTAGATGCTGTGTCCTAAATAATTTTATGTTGTGGCTAATGAATGCTCTGTGGTGAGGAAATATTTACTTGCTGTGTGTATGATCTGAACACATTGTTTGGTTTTGAATACAGGATAACTAGTTTGACTGTCACAGAAAAGTCTGGGGTTTTGTGAATGTGTTTTGAGTTTTTGTATTTGCGTTTATGGTTTTTTAGAAAAATGGTTTCGAGAAATGTGTTTCAGCAGTTGGGAAAAACAGTAACGTTTGTCCCGTGGTTTGAAGGCGTTAAACCTCCACTTTCTGATGTGCTTTTAAAGTGAACGATTCATCGGACGTCCTTCATTTATAGTACCTTGATAGCACTCCAAAGATTACACTTTGGAGGTTAACTGGAAA
This sequence comes from Echeneis naucrates, assembly GCF_900963305.1. Classification (NCBI taxonomy): domain Eukaryota; kingdom Metazoa; phylum Chordata; class Actinopteri; order Carangiformes; family Echeneidae; genus Echeneis; species Echeneis naucrates. The sequence continues at coordinate 3,932,182 of NC_042527.1, forward strand.
TAATTAGTGACTGGTGATGACAATGTTTTAATTTTGAGTATTCACTTCACCTGTCAGGGGACTCAGGATCAAAGCAGGTCTTCAGGACATCAGTGATATCAGGGTCACAGCAGTCTCCATCATCATAGTCATAGTGTATGGTGTTGCACTCCATATTACAAACCCCATCCTGTCTCTTCCAGTTGTAGCAGGCCCCCAGCCGGAGGCAGTCTCCTCCATCATGGCCTGTTCTTGGGTGGTCACATTCAGGGTCACATTGACGATTCCCAATCTTTCCAATCTGACAGTTGCTGAGGATAAACCTCTGCTTGAGGCTGGAGTTTCTGACAGTGTGTACACTCAGATCTAGGGTTATGTTGTAGGGGCGAAATGCTTCAGTTAAAGCCCAGTGCTGGCGCTGGATCTGAGCTTCCGACACAGTAGGGTTTCCGCCATCATCGTCAGAGAGGTTGACGATCCGGTAGCGAACCACCTTTGGGGCACGGAGCTGCCAGTTGTTGTTGTAGCTTAAGACAATGTCAGTATTGTCACAGGGTGTCAGGCCACAGGGTGGTGGAAGGAATGAGGAGACAATTTCTTCATCTGGTACCGGAGTGGTGATAATGGTTGGATGGAAGGCATCTTTATATGGAGTCCATAGCTGTTCCACCTTTGAGGCAGAAAAATAAATAATAATAATAATAAGGATAATACTAATAAAATTTAAAAAAGGGGGATCAGGAGTAAAGTTTTGTATTTTCGCTTTTTGTTAGTATTTTAGTTAGTTATTTCCAATCGCTTTAATACATAACACCAAAGGATAATTCATCACACTGACAATTGAAAACAGCGTATTTTTGGAAAGACTGAACATCAAACAATGTCGAGATCAAATAAGGCAAGTTACCTTCGTGAAGTCAGCCCACATGGCCAGGACCGGCTCATTCTTGTCAATCTGAACTGGCCGCTTCAGCAAGTCCTCATGAGCGCGGGCGTAGTCCCACAAAACCAGACCCCCTATATAGCCCCTGAAGCTGGGACCCTCATCTGACTGGTTACTGCCGAGGAAAAGGGTTCTGCAGGTCTTCATGAATGAGCTGTATAGATTCCCTGATTGGTGATTGCTTTCTCCCACCTTTGAGGAAAAGCAATAAAGAAACAGAAGAGAAGAGAAATAGAAGCAAACATATCTTCATTTCATAGTGGATATAATTAATCGTTAATCCTCTCATCAAAGACAAGTTTCCTTTGAGAAATGAGAATATGTTTAAGATGTAAGCTATCCAAGTTTTACAGCTGTTGGTCTGGCCATTTAAAGTCATGTTAGAAGTTAGTGGTCAAAGCTACAATGGCCTAAACATTAACAGACAATTTGATTGTTTGATTGCATCGAATCAAAACAGGCTGACTGGCATGTCGTTGCTACAGTTTCAAAAAAAATCCTGAGAGAGGATGATGGTTTTAGGGACTGGCAGTCCCATTCAAATCTTTTCTCTCCACTGCAAATGCTGATGGGAGTGAAGCGAGAGAAAGCGCAGCATCCTGTACCTTGGAAATAAAAGATCAAGCTTACTGAGTTGAGTTTTACAACTCAAGAAGCTTAAAGCAAAGTAGAGTTAAATCCCCCACCCCAACCAAAGTTCAACCCTGCAGAAAAACCACACACCTTAGCGCCGTCAACATACAGGGTCATGTTGTGGCCGTTGTAAGTGGCCATCAGGTGAGTCCAGACACTGGCTCGATATGTATGGTGGCTATAAACAGTGGTAGATTTTACAGCTCTGTCGGTCCGAAGTGTGAAGTAGAACCTTGCATCTTTGGTACCGTCAGGTTCCACAGTGCGAATGCCCACAGACCAGCCCTTCTCGCTCAGTGAATGGGAACAGTTGTCAAATACACCTAGAGTACAGGGAAGGAAAATATTTTTTTTTTTTTTATAAAGGGAACTCATGGAAAACGTGTGACTATTCTGCTGCTGAGTCAAAGGACAGAAAATTTACAACACATAATTGCCCTTTGGAAAGTTGAAACATTAACATGAACACGAAATCTGTCCAAGTGATTGTAGTTCTGTGGATCTAGGATCACTGAGAGAGACAGAGAGGGGAGAGGGGGGACACAGAGAGTGTTAGACAGACAGAGAACAGACAGCCAGAAACAGCAGGAGAGAACAGAGAGGGGAAGAAGAGCGGAGGTATTTCACTTAGCCAAAGCAAGGCCGTGATGTTTCCATCCGCTGTTGCAACAGACACACACAGATCCACATCTGCTGCCCAGATGTCTATTACTAGGACAGCGGCGGGTCAGGGAAACCCTCCTCAGGGCTTTATATGTGTGCATATGTATATGTTTGTATTGTATACGTGCGTATGTGGAAAGTGGGCACCTGCAGCAAAATGCCCCCATGGATATTTTTACGATGTGAGCCGGTTTTATGGTTAAGTGTTTAATTCTGTTAAAAGAAGGCAACAATTCCGAGCCTATAATGAACTCAAGTGTATAACGATTAAGGTGAATTATGTAACATTAGAGGGAGTTCAATTATACTGCATATATTACCTATTGGATTATGTAAATGTGATTAGTCATGGTGAGTGAGGAAATGCCAGAATAGTGAGAATGCAGTCTTGCAAAAGGAACTAAAGTTAATGGAAGTGTTCATGTTGTGAGACATTTGCACTAACCAACATTAGGTTAACACAAACTGCCATCTCCACTTTGGCATGATTTATTGGCTATAATTTTTACACTGAGTTAAATTTGAAACTGATGTTTTGAAGGTGCATTTTTGATAGTCCTGCAGGGATGAGTATTATGAGTATTTCTGTGATTTCTCCATTTTGCATTTTGCTCTCGGACAATTGTTGTGACAAACATAGGGTTTATGATACTTGTTTTGTCCAGCGGGATAACCCTTACAAACAAACACCACTTTTATCAATTATGAAGCCTAAATGTAATCTGAACATGTCTGCCTTCCCCCACTAGTCAAGTCTGATTACAACCTCCCCCTCCTGTTTTGCAGTGGTGAATGAGGTGTATTAGTACAATAATATGATGTCACAGTGAAGTTGACCATTGACTATTCTGATATAGAGTGTCAGATGAACATATCACCCCCAACCATAATGCCCCTGGGACACAGAAAAAGCTTATGTTGTGGTATAAATGAACTTGACTTTCCGCATCACCACTACTAAACTTCCAACTTTCACTTTGGTTTGCCACATTTGCCTTTTAGTGTAGTTTAAACACAGTGAAGCTGTAAAGATGGGCTGGTGAATATCTGTCCCTGATAACCACTATGGTCTCATTCTCCTGCTTGTTTGCAACTGTCTTTTTTGCAGCACATGGACTCATTCCTGCATCTCTTTATACCTCATTTTAAAATAGTTATGGGGAACACGATAGCAACATAAAAATTTTTTACTTAAGTCTAATATTAACTTTTCTCAATTAAACCCTGAAAGAAATATTTGGTTAAGTGTCAACCGACTGTGATGTCATCCTTTGGTTTGTGGACTGGTGTTTGGATGCTCCAGTTTTCAATTATTCTTTGAACAGCTTGCTTCTTTGAAAACAGTGAAACCATATTTGGAGGAGAAGGTGAAGCTGAGGAGGAGTGAGGAGTGGATCTGACCTGCGCTGTACTGTTTCCTTGCTTGCTGTGTGTGGTAGCAACGCCATAATGCATACCCTGTTTTATGACATGATTATTTTCTGTTAAATAGCACTATTGACAAAGACTTGAAACTAAAAACTGAGACCATAAACACATTGGGAAATGTTTACTGAGGCAATAAATTAGATGACGAATAGGGTCATTTTACAATGGACTTCAATGAAATCTGACTTCAGTTTGAAAGCAGGGGAGCTGCCCCCTGATGGTCACATAGACTGCAGGTTTAAGGATTCAGCATTTCCTTCACTTTTCAGCCACGTCAACATCCACTTTTGCAGACAATCTGTGTTTTTAACAGCTAAATGGTCTGATATGTTCACTAGCTTGTGGCTAATTTCGTCTGTTGATATATATATATATATATTTTTTTTTTTTTTTTTTTATGTGGCAAGGAGAGCTCATAGTGGGTTTATAAGAATGTCTGCAGCAGCAGAAAACAATGTTGATGATAGTGGTGAGCCTTAATTGTATAACTGCAAGCCAGGAGACTAGAAGAAATAGACACAAATAGTCTCTGTTGGGATGAGGGGAACTACAGAATCTGAAGACAATTCTCTGTGACTTGTTATTATGAGGGACTTTTGTAGTACACATAATAACTTGATCTGCTATTAATATGGAAAAAGGGATTTGTGCAGCTTTAAAATACTACATTAAAAATGCCAAGACTATTAAACCATTATTAAAACCTTTTTTTAATAGAAAAGATGTAGAGTCTTCATCCTAAGGTCCCAATTTTTTGACTGGTTGTTATTGGTAATTATTATTGGCATATACCATTTAAATAACAGATTATTAATGCAGTGTCCATACTGTACTCAACTGCTTTGTTTTTATATGTGATTCATCAGGACACTTTAAAGAGAAAAGTCTTGGCCCTCACATAAGGATGTAGGGGGAAAAGCAATGTAAGTAAGTAATGGAGGTCTTGCTGACTGTCTGAGCTGCCACTGTGGCGTTTCATGCACTGTGTTGTTCTGTTAAATGCGCAGCCATCCCGACAAAACGCTCTTGTTGCAGAAAAAAACAGCGATGTTCACCTACAAGTGAGGAGCCTGGTTAAATGACGGCTTCCTGACACCAGTGTGTCTGCAGCCTCTACTCAAAATCAATGGAGAGTGACAGGCAGGCTGAGCATGAGGAGAGAGAATGAATGAAACACACCCTGGGAATTTGCATGGTTACGTAACCATATTTTTAAGCAGCATCTGGGTCTTGAATGAATAGAGCATTTCATATATTGTGGCAAAAAAGATGCTTTAAACGTTAAATTCATGAAATACATGACTCTAGGTTCAATCTTGACACTTCTGAGGCTGCAGTAACCAATATTTGTCTCATAGTGTGTCACAATAGTGCAAGTGGACTTAAAATAGTAATGTTTTTGTAAACAGTTAGCGAAGGAACGGGAATTGATAATGTCTTAATAATACGTTTCATCATGAGCAGCCTGGAAGTTTTATTATAGCCAGTGGGAATAATTATTATGCTTTCCTCCATCAATACCAGTGATCAGTCAGTGTTTACTCTCAATGTTATTGGTACATTCATCATCGCTGCAGTACCATTTTCATGTACCATTGTCATCATAATCATGGCTGTCAGCTAGGGCACAACCAAAACTGAAAAATGCCAAGATCGCAAGCTGTGGAAAGATGAAGGACTGTGCATTCATAACTAGGTGCACACCATTTGTTGACGTTTTTCTTTTGCATCTTTTACTTGGATTTCATTTGACCATACACTATTTTTGGCTGTAAATTGTGAATTTATGATCCATCAAATAACATAAATAACTAAACGCCCAAATAGTACTGAATTTTAAGGTCAATGCAAATACTGGGATTGAAAACTTTTCACTATACAATAGTATCAATAAACTGAAACCACAATAGTCACACAACGTCCGTCCAGCCTGACTTGTTTTGCATTTGAGGAGCAAGAACACTGCAGTCAGTAGGGAGATTGCTATTATTATTATTATTATTGTTATTATTAGGGAGGCAGAAAAGAATCAGAATTTACCCGCAACCAAAGGACACCTCCCGGAATGGTTTATTTCATTCCCCACCGAATATAGTGGTTAAAAAAAAAAATGATAGCCAACTGGTAGCCAATTCTAGCATTTTCAAGATTTTTTTCCTGAGTCGATTACTCATCTCTCCTCTAATGATCACTAAGCCATCATATTATTATCATGTACATTTTGTGATCTGTGTCATCCTTGCTGCCACGTCAAAAGTAAAAACTGGGTTGAAACTCGAATGAGTCCTGTCTAACCTCCTAGAGCTAGTGTCTGTCTGTCACCAATGTTCTTAGCAATAGTAAGCACAAGGAGTCAAAGTAAAGGATTTTGTGTACCTTGAGTCTTTTATGTCTACACATCAGTATAAGGCATATGGATGCAAGGGAAACTGAACTCCCACTCTCCTGTAGTGCTGTCTGTGAAGAAGGGATAGATAGGTAGATAGATAGATAGATAGATAGATAGATAGACTTTATTTATCCCAGGCTGGGAAGTTGTTAAAGCCTTCAGTGTGGCCATGGAACTGTGGTTTAAGGTTTGGGGATGGGAGAGGCTTTGATGCAGACATGATCGGTGAACACCCACCTGCTATGACCGCTGGGTTGCTTTGCCCTCCTTCAGGCTTCAGCCACAGCTCCAGGCTGAACTTGTCTCTCGGCAGCTCCAACCTCGCAGTCGGCTTCACCTTCAGCTGCTCTTGCCGCCCGCTGAAATACAGTGCGGTCATCCATGAGGGGGGCACCCGTGGCACTGGGCTCCCCCACGGAGAGTAACCGCCGACGGGCAGTCTCGCCGGCGGATCCGCCTCTTCCAACTCCCCAGAGTAGTCTACGGCACCGTACTCCACAGCTCCGGCCGAGGACTGCTGAACTCCATCGCCCCGGTGCAGCTTGTAGAGAACCCGTAGCCCCCTGGAATCTGTCGAGTTGTCGGGGAAAACTTTCTCCAAACTGGAGTTGCCGTTTTCCTCGTATGGAAACGTCCCGTCGGCGCTTCGGGCGGGTCTGGAGCGGGAGCCGCGGAGCAACTGCGCGCGGTCCGTGGAGGATGCGCTCGGCCCGGCGTCTTTCAGCAGAGACGTCCCAGGCGATTGTGTGGCGTCCTTCCTATCATATTTAACTTCCCTCCTGTCACTCGTGGAGCGTTTCTCGTACAGCCATGCGGGCAACGGAGCATAACCGTCCTCCAATCCCGCCGTCACATCTTCTGCGTCGCCCCAAACTCCCCTCTCCTCAGCCCGGTGCGCCCCGGTGTCACCCCCACACCCTCCCGCACAGACCACAGCGGCGCTCCTGCCAGCGTACAGCTCTCTGAGGCTGCTGTGCGTCCTCGGGCGGGCCGCTGGAGGGCGGTGTTGGGACGGAGAGAGAGAGCGGGGCTGCCGTCTGGAGCTCCAGACGCCGGAGACGGCGCAGGGTTCACCTGCCAGGCTGCTGAGCTCAAGATCCGCCCGCCGGGCCAAGGCGCGCATGTACCGGCCCCTCGAGTCCGGGCGAACCGGATTGAACAACCACGTGTTGGTGATGAGGACAAGGAAGATAGCCAGTAGTCTGATCAACAACATTTTCCTCAGATTAGGAAAGGTAGCCTACCTTGCAGGGGTGATTTTATTTTTTTATTTTATTTTATTTTTTTGCGTAAAAGAGTCAAAAAGATTTGCGTTGTTAAAAATCAGCCCCTGGTTTTCCAGACAGCAGCGACAGTTCTCTCTCCAAGCTATTATTAGATTAATTTTTAATTTGTGCACATTTCCCCAGCAATAAAGCAGCTGCTGTTTAAGGCTAGAAAATAAAAAAAGAACCTATTTCAGTCATCAAATGTAAACTACCAGTGCATTCCAAAGGGATCAAACTAATAACGTTACACTAAACGTTTTACACATGGACTTATTGCGCATTGAGGTTGTTAGTCTCTATTTGGTTTATTTTTTTTTTCCTTTCTTTTTGAATAGACTCTGAGGAATCACAGGAAACATTCAGATCTTCAGTGAGGTTCCCCTAAATCCTTTGTTGGCGCAGCTGCAGTGGCTCGCCACTCTCTTGCACTTTGCGCTGACCTTCAGAGGCGAAGCGCCGCGTCTTTTCCATTCATGTTTACTGTCTGCGAAATATCTGCAGCCTCTGGCACGTTGCTGCTGGTACAGGTACCAAAAACACTTCTGTCTTTCTGTCTGTCAATAGGCTGAGCCCATGAGGTAAAGAAAGATATTTTTAATGTCACCAGGCTAATTCTGTTTTTTGTTTTTTTGGTTTTTTTTCAAATGAAAAGAGACAAACTTATTTTATTACTGAGGAAAATGTGGACGCATGTCCTTTGTTTGAAATTTGCATGAATAAATCTGGTTTCACTCCATACTGACTTTGCACAGAGCCTCTTATGTCTTTTTACCTGACCATTGCGGCATCATTTGTGCGTCTTGTTCCAAAATATGGCTGCAAGGTGAATCAGAGTAATAATAATAATAATGAAAAAAAAAAAAAACAGACAAAGTCAACTCCAGAGGCAAAAAGAAGTGCAGTGCAAAGTGCCAGCTCCCAAGTAGTTATCCTACTTGTTGAGCAGAAGCTTTCATATAGATTTTTGAGAAAGAATTTCAAAAATGTTAGTCCATTAAATCACGTTGCGGCATCTGCAAGTCAGCTCCTCTTGGAATTGTTATGCGTCTGTGAGCGCTTCAGAGAGTGACTTGCTGCTCCTCTGCACCGGTCCATGCAGTAGTTGTAATATCCTCCTCCATTCACTCCTCCATCTCTCTCTCTCTCACTCTCTCTCTTGCTCTTTCTCCCTGTCGCTCCCTCATTCTCCGGAGTCCAGAGGGTTTTTTTTTTTTTTAATCAAGTAGCCCCTGCCCGCCCTGACATCACCGGCAGGGGAAGTGTGATGGTGGCTGTGTTGGAGCTCTTGGGGTTGGTGAGGATTATAGTTAATTTACATATTTAATATTCTTGCCTTGCCATATTTTATGCACTTTTGTGGATATTCAGATAATTTACCTCAGTATAAAAAAAAGAGTCTGACATTCAAAATGTTATCATCAGCAGGATAAAGTGATGGGATCCACAAGGTCTGCATTTAAATTTCAATCTGAGGACAGTGAGTATTCTCATTGCCTACTCATTATCCATTGCAGCATAGAGGGAAATGTTACACCTTTTACCACTTAACCACTCCAGAAAGCAGCATGGCTATGTGCAGGATCCTATGTCTCAAACAATGACATATAATCACCCAATGAATAAAATAGTCAAAATGAGCTCCACCTCAAACCCATAAAACAAATTCTTCGAATGCATTATTAATACTATACTTTTATAATACTGCTGTATGCACAGGGGCATTCTTCTGCACCAGTGTTGGCAAAATTGCATATATAACTTTGCATGTATATGCTAGAGTTCAAAAACATGGTAGTTCAGTATATAATGATGCATTATATTGTTGTTTTCTGGCTCCTCAATTTGAAAATGAATCTGCAGATCGTATAAATATGTTTTGTTTTTATTACATATTTCCAAAATGAAATATATTTTATATAGAGCGGAAGTATAAATTAGCAGAAACTGAAGATAAAGTGAAGTAAACTCAAAATTATCCATAAGTGTGGTGCGTTTGAGCTCTACCTTGCTAAACCCCCCTCCCTTCTCGCTCTCTGTCTTGCACACACTCACAAAATCCAAAGTAAAGGAGGAGAGGTTTGAGTAACCTGCTCCCTCCCTCTCAAGTTTCCTCCTTTCTTTTCCTCTCCCTCCCCCTTGTCTTGATCTACCTATCTTACTTGCTTGTGCGCTGGCTCTCTTCAGTGGAGCAGCACGGACAGGCACAACATCTGTCTCACACATGAAAAAGGTTTTTGCGAGTTTTTTATCATCCAAATATGCAACCTGCTTTCCTCTGAACTTTTGTGTTTGTGTGGGCTGAGCCTGTGCTGGAAAAAAACAGGGAGAGGAAGTATCAGGTGAGAGGGAGGAATAAAAGCCTGGGGGATATAGGTGGAAATGTACATTGGGATATTTATAATAACCATTGAATGGAAATGCCATTAAATTGTGTATTTTATTGTTGTAATTCATTGATATAATTACATTAATACATACTAAATTATCTAATAGTAACACATAACAAAAAAATCAGTAATATTCTATATACATCGGCATAACATGCATGGCCCACAGACTGGTGTCTTAAATAAAAGTCCACTTACACAGTTCTGAACTTGCACTAGAGACTTTTGTTCTGTCTATTGAATAAGAAAGAATGCAAGATGTGATTGAAAGTTTACAAAACAAACAAAAAAACAAAAAATCATGTTGTCTGAGCAGTAAGCACTTGTACATTCTGGGGAAATCCGTCTTTCACATCTCAACCTGTATATAATCCCTTATTGTCACATGTCAGAAGCCTCTGTTAAACAGTTTGGAGATATGTGAGTTCAAACTACATTCCTCCATGGCTGGTAGAATATGTGCATCCGTGCGATATAAATGGGTCTAACCCTAAGACCCCCATGTTGCATTAATTGCTTAATCATTGAATCATTCACTTTTCCTGTGGTAAAATGAATGAGTAAAGCTGTGGATTTTAAGCACCATATATCCTGTTGATGCCCTGATCTATTCCCTCTTCATGCTGAGCTGTGTGTCTTTGCAGATCTTTATGTATCGGTCTAATGTTGCGAGTGAATGTTGTGCAAAGCCTTTTGGCAGCATCAACAGGCTCACCTAACTCAAAAGGCAGGTGTGCTGACGGAGGTGTTTCCAGACACTGCAATTTTTATTATGAAAATATTATAAAACTTATATACAGCTACAATTTTTACTGCCATGAGAGTGTGAAGATTTTAAAGCATCCACTCTTGTTTGGTTTGATTTTTATCAAACTTATGACAATTTTAATGATGATGGTAATGATGATGATGACTGTCCATTATTATATGTGGCCTGTCAAAGAAAAAAAACAAAAAACAAAACAGCAGCTACCAAAGGCTGGTGTTGTTGTTCCACAACTTCTTAAATGTTGCCCTTCTTCTTCCCCAACAGGCCACTATTTTTTTGTCAGGCTAAATTTGCAAACAGGGTCCTGGCTCCAGACTGGAGATGGAGATGGAGGAGGAGGCCACTGGCAGTTATGGCAGGGGCCCCCGAAGGGGCAAAAACTGTTCCTAAAGAGTGGGAGGCAGGAATTCCACAATCCAAGCCTGTCTGACTGAGGGATCTGCCTGCTAAACATTCAGCTTTCTCTGCTGGCAAAGTGCCCTTTGAAATCCAGCTGCAACTGTGTTTGTAAAAAAAGAAACAAGAAATAGGAGGGGTGGGCTTAAAGAGAGAGCAACAAGAAAGAGAGGGAAAGGGAAGATGAAGGAGAGGAGACAGAAGAGGAAGAGAGTGTTTAAGTGGTGGGCAATGAGTAAGTATGTGTGTGTGTGTGTGTGTGTGTGTGTGTGTGTGTGTGTGTGTATCTTAGAGAGAGAGAGAGAGAGAGAGTCTGAATGGGCATGCTTTACTGGGGCCTCACCCCCCACTGTAAAAGACCTCCACAGATTATCCTTCATCTGAGCTTGTCGGTCCTGACCCCACCGACCCTGAGGCCCACACTCTGTATTCTCTCTCTCTTTCACACTCACTTTTCCTCACTCGCTCACTCTCACACTCACTTACTCGCTCGCTACACCACACACCCTCATTATTTTCTCTGTGTCACTCACTCTTTCTCTTTTACCTCTCTGCCACTCACTAACCTTCAGTGCAACAACACTGCTGACCCTTCAGCTCCACCCTGCCAACACACACTCATACACAGGCAAGCACACAAACACACAACCAGGTTCCTCATGCAGAAAAGGGGGACCCAATAGAAGAAAATCCAGGCTGATGTGCCAGACAAATGAGGAGGGGATGAAAGAAGAAAAGGGAAGAAAGAAAGAAGGCAAGCTTTTCACAACCACTGGTATAAAGTAAAAAGGGATGGAGGGGGAGGGGCACAGGAGGACAAATGCAACACAGTGTACATACAGTACTGCAGGTGTTTCACCCAGAGAGTCTTATTCAGAGTCAGTTGTTGAATGTGCTTCATATTTGAGGTTTTTCAAATCGTGAGCTAAAACTTAAAATCACCTGTTTCCCGTCTCTTCATCATCATCATCATCATCATCATTTATTATTTTCCTTTATCTCACTGAAAATATTTCACAACAGAGACCTGGCCAAGACAGACACACCACATATTATACACTATAAAACATCAATTTCCAGATATATAACATGGCAATCTGAGCTCAATGCACTTTCAAAATGTACAAGTCTCATTACTCACTTACATGATGATGCCCTGAGAGTTTTCAGTAAATATCGTTGTAGCCCTTCATGCAGAGTAGTCAGTGTAGCTGCATAAGACATGTTTTCAGTTTTCTCCAAATCTGTTAATATTGACAACCAACCACTCATTATGTTCTAAATGAAACCCAGAAATCGCATTAAAAGATTAGATATGTGACAAAAAATGTGTGCATAGAATCTATATCTTGATATAGTTTAACTAAATGTAGTGTACTTGTGTTTGTACCTTGTCCTCATTTTGAGCCATATCAAATGAAATTGATTGACTTGTGCAGCACACAGAAAAACGTTTTACATGGTGGTCCTCTTCAGGGGAATTAATTTATCCTTCAATGTATCCAGTAGTTTTCCTCTTGCTGAAAACCTTATTTCACATCCTACCTGAGATCCATAATGATACATATAAACTTCTTCCACAAACAAAAACATTGGAAAATCCATGGTGTCCGTGCCTTCATGCCCATGTGGAGGTAAAAATGGAAAAGCAAGTAACAGGCTGGCTAAACTGTGAGCATGAATACGTTAGTGCCCCTTAGGTTTTATTTGCAAAGCTGCAGGTTGATGCTTGAATGACATGACACTGTTTTTCTTGGCATGGTCACTGGCTACACTTTGTGGATGTGACCTAGTTGCTTGTTTTTGATGTAAAGGCAATATCATCTGGAGGAAAAAAGACAAACTTGAGTATTTTCTATGGTAGACTGAAAACATGATTATATTCTTAGTATTTACAAAGGTATCTGTGAGTGTATGATTTAAGGTACATTTATTTTCCTTAGGTGTGACGTTACCATCTTATTTTGTAATTTAGTCATTTCAAAGTAAAATTGAGGCATTGTGTTGGCATCATAGGATTCTTGTGAACTGTACATGTTGTATAACGACCCTTTGTTTCATTGTTGATTGTAAAAACAATAACAATTATAATTAGCATGAATATAAACGTGACCTCACGGGGCGTTTGATTTTATCACCGGCGTGGTTACACCCCCTCCCGCCAGGGGGCAGTGAGTGAAAACCGGTAGTCTGGCGGGTATCTGGGTAATCGAGGAAACCCAAGCGATCCTGTCCGTAGCTAACGTTGGCTAACCGGCTAATCTATCGGACAGCGCAGTTGTGCCCGTCTTTGTAAGTTTCAGTGTCCATGCTTTTTGCTTTTAGTGCTACAGTGTTTTTCTAACACGCTGTCAGCGGTCAAAGTGAATCACTAGCTGAGGGGCGACTGTAAAGACGCTGGATGTCCGGGCGCTGCTGTTTCTCCCAGGATGCTAGCACGTAAGCGGCTCAGCTAGCTAGCCGACCTGCTAAAGCAGCCCAAATAGCAGAAACTGTCCGGATGCTTTGAGCAACGACGCAGCGGATTTTGGGGAGTATCTTGTCGGCCTTGCGTCATGTCAAGCAACCGGCCGCAGCTAAGCGCCGGCGGGGCGAGCTCGGTGCCCAGCACGAGCAGCAGCAGCAACAGCAGCAACGCCGGGAACGCGAACGGCGGCGGCAGCAACGCAGTCACCAGCAACGGTAACAATTCGGGAAACGTCGTGCCCACCCGGACCTTGGCAGCCGCCGCCGAGGGGGGCCTGTCGGTGCCAACTTTGGCCGGCGTGCCGTCGCCCCGGGGCGGCTTCGCCTCTTTGGGCAGACCGTCTGCGTCTTCGGGCAGCAGAAAGAAATCCCTCCATCAAGCACCTTTATACAACGGCCTCTTGAATTCATATGAAGATAAAAGCAACGATTTCGTTTGGTAAGTGCTTCGGCTCTTGGGTGATAGTGTGTGATAATGTTCAGGCCATTGAAGGATAAGTGTTATTGCGGGGAAAGTTTTGCGGCTTGCACTAAACGCGGCTCTTTTCTCTGCTTTTTGCAGTCCCATTTGCTTTGAAATGATAGAGGAGGCACACATGACCAAGTGTGGACACAGTTTCTGGTAAGTGTTCAGCTATGGCACAGCCAGAAGTAGTATTAAGTGTGTGTTGTGTTTTTGTTTTTGTTTTGTTTTTAACAATGACACAACCGCCGAGGAGCTGTGGAAATAACCAACAGAGATAATGTGACCTTTGGTCTGTGAGACTGTCAAAAATAACTCTTGCGAGCTGGCAAAGGTTTTTGTCAACAAATGATAATGATGTTTGGGTGTAACCCGGCAATGCTTACAGGTTGGAGTGAAGGAAGCTACAACTCTTTTCTTATCCACCTGTCCAGCAGCTCACCCCAGACTTAAACTAAACGCTATGGATGGATAGTTTTTGCTGTTGTAATAATAACACTATCTGTCAGATGGGTAAGTCTTTAAATCTGGCATAAATTAATTTAATTAGACTGCATGTGTGGGTGCAGATTAATTTGCAACTGTTGTTAAGCAGGATAGACGTTGATGCTCATATGAAAATAGTTTATCAATATGAACAAACACTCAAAAAAAAAAAAGGAAAAAAAAGAAGAAGAACCAATGTGCAAAAGGAACGTGAGCCTAGAGAGGTTGATGTGCCTGCTCTGTATGGTTTTAAACTTGCATCTTTGCACTTTCATTATTGTTAGGTTTAGCTTAACTTCATTTTTGGTGACTCAGACTGATCAGCACTGTTCATTTCATTCCATTTTCCTTGTACTGTTTGAACATTTGCACATTATTCAGTTCTTTCTCCTTTCTACAGTTTCAAGTGTATCCGCCAGAGCCTTGAGGACAGCAACAGATGTCCCAAGTGTAACTATATTGTGGATAACATAGATCAGCTTTACCCAAACTTTCTTGGTAGGTATTGTAATAAAGAACATTTAGGTTTATTAGTTAACATTTGCTGTGTGTGAGGCCTTTGATATTTCTTTCTTATGATTAAAATTACATTGATATTTGCTTGTTGACACAGTATTTTGTATGAACGAGTATGAACATTTCTTGTGACACCAGGACTTGGACACACGTTGGTATGATTGGACAAGAAACATTTGTTATGCAGCTCACATTAAGGGTGTCCCTACCCTTTTGAAGTGCTATTCACAAATGAAGCAGTTCTTCCTCTTTATTCAGCATCAGCTTTTAAAAGGCCTTACTACAGTCTGAGTGGATTCAGTTATAAACTTGAAATATCCAAAAGAATTTAAAAAGACTTGGATAAGAACAGCCTCTATTTCTGCTTAAATGTAACAAAGTCAGTCATTATTTTGATGAAACTTTTCAAGGTTTCATTACACTCTTTAAAAAAAAAAGAGTGGCATAACAAATTGTCAATACTTTACCATTTAAACATTCATATAATGTTTGTCAATTATTTACGCAAATGTTCCCCTTTCTACATGATGTCCTGCATCCTGCCCCTCCGTGTTGCAGTAAATGAACTGATCCTAAAACACAAACAAAGGTCGGAGGAGAAGAGACTAAAATTAGACCATCCTGTAAGTACAACACACACACCTGCTTTGTTTCTCCACTTCCTGTGAACTCTCAAACTGCCAGTTAACTCTTGTTTATATTAAAAAAAAAACCAAAAACTCCCTTTTATTTGTGACCCTCTGATCTGTGTCTCTGACTCCCAGAATGGGTCCAGATGGCAAGTCTTCCAGGATGTGTTAAGTCCCGACCAAGAGAACTTGGACCTGGCAAATGTCAATTTGATGCTGGAACTCCTGGTTCAGAAGAAGAAGCAGCTGGAGGCGGTAAGGAAGACACTAAGGCTAATGAGATATGTGTAATATCATTTATTTCCAACCATTTCTTGCATTTTGCCCCTGCATGTTGGCTGTTAAGCTCCGCCATGGGCTATGCGGTATTCAATTTAAAAAGGTGAATGATCTCTATTTGAGTCCCTCGAAGAAGCTGAGCTTGTTATTTTAAAAGGAAAGAGGAAGGTAGAGTTACTTCATGACAGTTGACCAAATCTATTACCTGTCATTTGCGAACGCTTTGCCGAGTTCCTGAAATAGTTGAAAGTGACCAAAGAAAATAAAAAATATTTCCTCTTGCTTCTTTAAATGACAGCAGAAATTGCCTAATAACAAAATAAATGCTTAGTTTTTAAATTCCGTCATGTATTATTGAAACATTTTATGGTTTTCAAGTTTAATAGCCTTTAACACAACTTAAATAGTCTAATTATTTTTATTCCCCAGATTGTTATTTAAAGGTGGGAGCATGGCAAGGAACAGCAATTCATAATGTGAAGAGGAATCCATGCAATCCCACCACATTCTATTTGAACCAAGGCTATGAGTCTTGCAGTAGTCCAGTGAGGGTCCACAACATATGATCCACAAAGCAGAACCCTCTGTAGAGTCCACTGGAGATCCGTGCACTACTTAACACAACAAATCTTTGGCTTATTAAATGAACAGATGTTCACTTTGGATCACAATCACTTTCCCTGACAATAAGAATACTCAGTAATATACAAGATGGGGTAATTAAATATATGAAGAGAGATGTTTCTGGATCAGATTATTTTGTAAGTACTTTATTCCAAACATGACAGTAGATCAGCCTCATCAACGACATGTTTGGTAATGCCATTATCCCCTGGATGTCCCATGTTGTAGTCATACTACCCATTTTTCTTTGAGGACCTACTTCAGGCTGTGTTGAAATAATCAACAGTTGTTTTAGTCATGTGAATTGTATTTTTCAGTGATGCTTGGAATGGTCCTTTTGGCAGAGGCTATGTTTGTTTCCTGGTTTGTGGCACCCAGTGAGTAAATGTTGGTCCACATCTCTCTGACTGTGTGGATCATCTTGTTTTTTTCTGCTTTTTGGCCATCTGTGCCAAATCAAAACAAGTAGCAGGAAGGAGAAGTAAGAACCACAAGCTGTCCTCTTGACTCCTGTTCCGTCACAAAAGTGCAGATCTTATGTACTCCCACAGAGTGACAGTAGGTGCAATGTTTTAATATCCAAACCAACACAATATTCATAGTCTGCTCTTGAATTACAAAGAGTTCCCCTGCGACACACCATCTGCAGCTCTCTTCTTTGAACATGAACTTATTGTTCTCTTGATATGCAAACACATTCAGCATCATTATGTTTGGCTGAATCAACACTCACTGGAGAAAGACCAGTGCATCAACTGAGATTAGCTTGTTTTAATTATATCAGTATCTGTTAGGTTGGCTGACAAGCCAAAAGAAATTGCAGAACACAAATATCAGATATATTTGAGATCACATAGCAGCACTGTCGTTGTTACATGGTTTGCACAGGATGGGGTCAACAGTTTTATATCTCAGCTGTAGTACATTCTGTTAGAAAATTCAAGATGAACCGATCAAAAATGATTGTTGTTGTGTGTGTCAGGGAATACATATTTGCGCTTGTATTATGTGTCTACAAAACATATTACCTGCTGGCCTGTTGTCTTGCCTTGTTTTCTCCTGACGACTCTTCCTTTTAATTCGTTTTTTAAGGCAGTTCAGAGAGTAGGGACATAAAATATGGGAAATAAGTCTTAAAGTCACAATTGCTCTGTTAAACCTGCCATCACCTCAGCAGGGTTCACATACCAGATTCTCACATTAACATTAACCACCTCTAATCTTAACCAGTTTTGAGGTGGGTACACAGGCAATACAAGCCTCTCTAGAGATGAAGTGTTGAGAAGCACACAAACTTGGAACTAAGTCGTGTTCCCCTAGATGATTTAAATCCACAGTTCACCCAAGAGTTCAGTAATTATAGAACCTTTTTCCACTGGTCAACTAAACCCCTGCTAAGACTCGCTAACACCTGGCTTTTGTCTGCAAAGGAAAAGGCTTCAATCGACAGCTCAAATAACTCTGTTGATAGGGGTATTTATCAGCTTCAATTTCCAGGGGTGAACACATCAATTTTTGGTCCTTCTACACACGCCTGTCACTTTTCCAGAATTGTGCTGTTAAACCAGAGACTGAGCTCCACCTTCCTCTGAGAGTCAGCTAAAGCGGCAAAATAACTTTTAAAAACACACAGTCACCGATCAAGTGTCGGGTTGAGACTCCAACTCTTTTGAACAAGCACAAATCTTGAGAAGAGATGTGACATATCTGTCATATCAATTTGTGTGGTGACTCATAGCTCCTGTGTGTGTGTGTGTGCGTGCGCACATGCTCCAATGACACATCCCCTTCCAGCCATGAGTCCTCAGTCCAGAAAGAACAACTTTGACTGGCAGTAGAAAATGTGCCAGTCAGCTTTTTATTATTAAAACAATAACTTGTAACTGCTACTTCTGGTAGAAAAGGCTGAGTAAGCGTTGATTAAGTGTCAGTTGCCCTCTTCTCAGCCTTTGTGCAGCAGGGCTCCTGTTGTCTTTTTGTCTTTCTTAATCCAACTGTCAATTAAACATAGACCAAAATTTATTATTTTTTATTATTATTTATCATTTCACATCATCAGTAACACGTTTAGCTTCTCCCCTAGTGTTGAATTTAAGCAATCTATGCAGATTAAGTATTTTAAGGCTAGCGTAAGGACTAAAAATTCATCACATTTGTCATGGACAAACACTTTTGCCTTTTTGTCATGTCTGAGCTCAGATAAGTAAGAGTTAATGGTATTGTATGGGATTTTTTCTTTTTGTACCCTCTGGGTGCTGTGTTACTTCGTTAGGCTTTTCCCTCTCATGCTGTAATTGGAATCAGGTGTCCAGTTTCTCCATTGTTTGACATTGATGATAATAGAAGTGTTGAGCTGTCAAACAGTCCTTCAGGAAATGTAATTTTCCTCAATAGAAGAATCAACAAAACATTTTCTAAACTCTCAAAAGATGTTTCATCAGCTGTTCCAAAAGCTTCCAATCTAAATTTGCATCAGAACAAATCAGCTTGGCCAAATTCCTGTATGACTATCTTATCCAATATCTAGAATGCTTATGCATTAGGGATGAATCCCATGACACTGGCCAAGGTTTCCTTGTAATTGTGTGTGAATTTGTACTTTCTCCATCTCTCCACTAGGAATCTCAAGCAGCCCAGAGGCAGATCCTCATGGAGTTCCTTAAAGAAGCCAGAAGAAACAAGAGAGAGGTGCTTTGCTTCTATATTGCTTTACACAGTTCAGTCATTTGAGGTTATGATGCACTCTTTGGGAATATGCACAAATCTTTATTTATGACAGAAACCTAAGACTTTATAAGGTTTTACTAACTTCAACAAAATGTGATATGACTTGGAAACATGTCTACAGACAGGCCAATTTATGTTGCTTCTTTTTGGCTCTGTCAACAGCAACTGGAGCAACTGCAGAAGGAGCTGAACTTTCTTGAAGACGACATTAAGCGTGTTGAGGTAAGGAAAAAACAAACAAAAAAAGTGGAAAATAGTGGGACAGCCTCCCACTCTCTCTGTATGTTGTGCTGTGTGTGAAGTGTGGAGTGGGCGATCACCAATTAAAGGTCAGAGTAGTTAATGTTCAAATAGCACTTTTGCTGGAAATGCACATCCCTAATGAAAAAGTCCTCAGCAGCAGTGGTTGTCACACAGCTCATAAAGGCAAATCAAGAAGATATTTCTAAGTTTTTCTTTGTAAGTAATAGCATTAAGAGCTATTTACTGACCAATCTGCAAAAACCAAATTCCTTTACTCGGTAAGAGCTGCCTCCAGAGTTGGAAAACAACACTATTAACACATTTTTGTTAGTGCATTCTTTTTTTTATTATTTTCAAATTGAAATGAGCATGCTAACTAGTTAGTCCCTGCCCATATCTGCCAGTCTTATCAAGCCTGAACACAACTCAGTGTTGTCTCCAATTTACCTTGAAGACTAAGAGTGTTTTTATAAACTGTTATATCACAAAGACGATAACTACCACCTGCTGCAGGTAAGACACTGTATTGTGATAAATAAAATTCTTGCAAATAGTCAAGAAAATTTAAAACAACTTGAGACTAATTTCAGGAGTTTGTCAATATCTGTGACTCAGCCTCAGTCGTAACTTAGCCAACTCACAACACACACATTAGTCATATACCAATATTTTCTAAATCAGAAAATGGAAATGCCTATAAATTGTTGTAAGAATGAAGAGTAAAGATGCTCCAGAACGAGACCAGAATGAGATGGTTCATCTCAGAAAAAACTGCTGAATCTGAAAAGCACTGAACAAACAAAACATTTACCGTAAATTCCGAACTATGCCTGCAAACTTAAAGAGAAAAACTGTTTTGTACATATATAGGCTGCACTTGTTGATAAGCTGCAGGTGTCGGAAATATGGAAGGAAATGGCATATGGCAGGAAATATGTTACACAGACAGTTTTCGCCTTTTCGCCAGATTGATCGACTTTAACTTGAAAGCTGCATCATATGCATTGCTTCATGTATTTTCCATGATAAGGGTGTGTGCATGAAGCACAAAATAAGTGAGAGATCTGAAGAATTTAGTGTGGGTGCGTTTCATATTATTCGAACAATGTAATTGGTCTACTGTGACCTGGTCTGATGTGATGCTAAATGTATAGGCGGCATGAAGCTCCTTACCCGTAAAAATCCATAAATTAGCCGCATTGTTGTGTAAGCCGCAGGGTTCAAAGCATGTGAAAAAAGTAGCGGCTTATAGATACAGTAACTGTATCCAAATTCCAAGAGCAGTCTCATTGGAAATATAGAAGAGCAACACACTTCATATTGAAATATTCTTTGTGTGAAATGGCAACAAGTGGAATTGCTCATTACCACAGCTTGAGCTAGACAAAAAAAATATTTCTGTCTGACCTTCCAGGAAATGAGTGGACTGTACTCCCCTATAATGGAGGCCGAGTGTACGGTGCCTAATGTCGAAGCGCCTTCACCAGCACCCAGGTACAGCTGAGCTGTCATCTGACAGAATGCACACAAATAAAAATCTGTAAAGGAGTTGAATCCAGCATCATCATAGCACAAATGAATATTTACCATCTCTGTTCACTTTAAGGGAAAGTCTGTTACCTTTTTTTTTGATAATGATTGCTAAAACATTTTGAAACAATGGCATTACAACATATTGTATGCCATATTGTATGTTATGGCTTATATTTGTTTATCTTCTTGTTGAGTAGCTGTAGCAGTATAATTGAGCCGCCAGACTACAGCCAGCCTCCAGGATTTGGTGGAACAACTCAAGTAAGTCAGTAAAACACACAAGTTGATTTGGTTTAATGACCTTCTTTGTTTGCTTGTTTTTTGTTTTGTTTTTTTTTAGCTTGTTTGAAA
The DNA here is from genome assembly GCF_900963305.1 of Echeneis naucrates. Lineage (NCBI taxonomy): Eukaryota > Metazoa > Chordata > Actinopteri > Carangiformes > Echeneidae > Echeneis > Echeneis naucrates. The sequence continues at coordinate 3,953,354 of NC_042527.1, forward strand.
ATCACATCTGATTTTTTTTTTTTTTTAATTATTGCTGAATTTGACTCGAATTCTGAAAGTATTTATGTGCATATTTCTCATTAGCACATGTTTTGTAAAAGGGGGATTTTAAGTTTTATATATTAAACTCAAATTAACAAATATAATTTGTCATTATCAGAAGTCACATATGTTTTGTAAATCATTGTGCTCTGTGTAGTCTCAGTAACGCTATAAATGAGTTTTAACAGGATAGATATAAATACAGTCTGAGCACTGATTGGATTAATTTGTTTCAGGGAAAACGACAGACCTGGTACAACAGCACACTGGCTTCAAGAAGAAAGAGGCTGACGGCTCATTTTGAGGATCTGGAACAGTGCTACTTCTCCAACAAAATGTCACGCATCACAGGTACAAGTCCTGCAGGCAGCAGTGTTGTTCTCCACAATCCAACTATGGTTTGGTCAGATAGGGGTAGGGTTAGGGTCTATTTATTGCTCTCATCTTGTACTGTAATATTATGAAGAGAGCAGTTTGGCTCAGTCCCTGAGACAATCTTGGTTGCTATTTGGTATTTTTGTAAATAAAACCTCATTTGATTCCTAATCACTGCAGTTACAACTTTAGTAGACTGGAAGGACTTGATTAAGGGCATATTTCCTAGAGCCATACATTGGAGATCAGAGCATGGCCATGTCTCCCAGTCAGCTACTGGTTCTTTTAATTGACTAATTCTATTACAAACTCATCCATCACATCGTTGTGTTCTTTGTAATGAGTGGCTTTGGTCGTGGCTCAAACTACAGAATGGTAGGAATTTTATTTGGTTGTGATGAATGTGAGGATGATAATGACATGAAGCCTTATTACACATGGTGGTTTTATTTTCTTTGCATGATTCAGTTGGTCTTTGTCTTCAAGGCTCTTTTTAAAAGGTGTATGTGTTTCTGGTGGGTGGCACGGTGGCATAGTGGTTAGCGCCATTGGCCCACAACAAGAAGCACATGTGTTCGGTTTCCGGGCCTGGGGCCTTTCTGTGTTGAATTGGCATATTCTCCACGTGTTTGCATGGGATTCCTCCAGATTCTCTGGTTTCCTCCCACTGTCCAAAGACATGCATGTTTGGGTTAATTGGTGACTCAAATTGTCTGTAGGTCTGAGTGTGAGTGGTTGTTTCTCTGTATGCTAGCCCTACGATGGGCTGGCGACCTGTCCAGGGTGTACCCCGCCCTTGCCCAATGTTAGCTGGAGTTGACTCCAGCACCCCCTGCAACCCAAAAATTGATAAGTGGTAGAAGATGAATGAATGACTAAATTAACGTGTTTCTGGTGTTTTTAGATGAGGGCAGGAACCTGAACCAGCTTGATGATTTCATGGAGTGTTTGTCCAAGTTCACTCGCTACAACTCTGTGCGGCCGCTGGCCACCCTGTCCTACGCCAGTGACCTCTATAATGGTTCCAGTATTGTCTCCAGGTATGAAGAGAAAACGGATTGAACCTGCGTGTGGATGTCAGTATTGAGTTGCATGGATTAATGATAAACCAGAGACCGTTTTCATATAGTTTTTAAGTTTCATTTTTGTTCAGTTTTTTTTTTTTTTTTTTAAAGAATACAGGTCTTGGTAAATCTGTTGTATCATCATTGTTATTCCTGGGGTGCTAATGATAACATAGTATGAGGCGTCAGCCCATAGTTTTTCCCATAAGCACTCAGACACTGTCAAATTGCATTTTTGTGTCAGCAAATTTTATATCTCTTAATTCTCAGTAGAACAAAATTTTAATACCTTAGATCAAAACTTAATCAGTGTAAACAGTGGAAAGAAATGAGAAACATTTGTCTGTATTTCACTGTATGTCACTCGATCATCTCCCTCACTGTCTCTGATCAAGTTCTCACTTCTTTTTCAGTATTGAGTTTGACCGTGACTGTGACTACTTTGCCATTGCCGGTGTGACGAAGAAGATCAAGGTGTTTGAGTATGGCACTGTGATCCAGGACGCTGTGGACATCCACTATCCTGTCAATGAAATGACCTGCAATTCCAAAATCAGGTAGGGGAGTAGGTACATGAAGACCTCGCTCAGATCCTTTACAGGGTCTGGGGTTTACAGGGGTTGACTTACTCATTGTTTGGAGTTGTTTCAGTTACCTGGGGATGTGTTCATTGATTATTATTTCTTCTTCAGTGTTGTCCATTCATTATTTCACACATAGATGTTCAACCAATGAGCTGTGCCCTGGTGCTGTTTGGTTACTAGGTATCAAATATGTTATCTGAAAAGAACCGATCATCCAGCTTTTTGGTGGACTAGATTTGTGAAAAACACTTATTAGTACTCAGAAGCCTGATTCAAAAGACATTAAGCAGTCAGTAAGAATGTGACTCAATGTGAACTAAAAGTGATCTGTTTATTGTAGCTGTATCAGCTGGAGCAGTTATCACAAGAACCTTCTGGCCAGCAGTGACTACGAGGGTACTGTCATCCTGTGGGATGGATTCACTGGCCAGAGGTCCAAAGTCTACCAGGTATGAGACTGAGATCTTAGAGCACACTTTTTTTTTTTTTTAATTTACAGAAAAAATACTTTCTAGAATTACAATGGTGAAGAGAATCCAGGATGCAATGAAATTCTCATTTGTGCTATTAGTAGGATTAACATAGCTAAAACTATGTTTGAAAAAGAAACACAACAATAACATTATTGCAAGATTGCAAAAACAATCTAGTTAAAAATGTACTGTAAGTGTCCTGAATGATGAGAGGTACTGAAGCAAATCACCCTCATGATAAAATGCATGCACCAGTCAGTCAGCTGGAAATGGATGGATGTGTTGCCAATTTGCAGCATGATGGTCTGGAACCAGGTTATCATTCTCAGATATCCCATTATGTGCCTATCAAATTTGCATCAAGCCACGTGATGGTCCATGTCACAGTAAACACAGACTTAAGACAGTTAATCATTGGGGCAGTTCTGCACTGTCAGTGAAAACTAAAAGCCTGTCATCTGTAATACACGTAAGTTTAAATTAAGGGGGAAAAAAAGGAACAGCAAACCTAATGAGACACGTCAACACAATTACCAGGCTCAGTGTTTTTGTTTATGAACATAGCTTTAATGGCTTTTTCAATGGGGGTTACAAAATGTTTGCAAAGCTCTAAATTCTACTTGTTAAAACAACTGACCAGAATGTGATTCAGCAGATCACAATTTTATGGCACCTTTTGAATGTTTCCTCCCTTTTTTTCAGGAACATGAAAAAAGGTGTTGGAGTGTTGACTTCAATCTGATGGATCCCAAGCTCTTGGCCTCTGGCTCTGATGATGCAAAGGGTAATTGAGTAATTTTGGCTCTGATTAGTTTTCGCGCATGGAACATCTTCCAGCTCCCCTTATTTCTAACCCAAACTTATTTTTCACTCCTGGTCAAATTTTCTTGTGTCTGTTGCTTTGTTTTTCAGTAAAGTTATGGTCAACCAACCTTGATAACTCAGTCGCCAGCATTGAGGCCAAGGCCAATGTCTGCTGTGTCAAATTCAGTCCAACCTCCAGATATCATCTGGCCTTTGGCTGTGCAGGTAAGATCAGGACCAGCTTTAGCTTTCTCTCATCCTTGTCCTCATTTTACTGTTGGTAGTGGACAAAGCTAATGTAAACATTCATTTACTGTGTTAACAAAAAGGTTTTTTCATTCTAACCTACATTTTACAAAGGTGCTGTATGGTAGTGTACTTTAAAATAAAATGGTTTCTAAAGACATTCAAGTCACTGTGTCAGACCCAGGCCTAACAAACAGCTCAGTTTATTATTAATGTTAAAAGTTGATAGTGGATTGAAAATGAGAATTTGGTCAGTCACTCTGTCACTCATCAAAATTTCACAAAAATAAACCTGTGTTCTCTCTTACAGATATGACAATGTCATACCACTAAATTTCCACTGTAGTCATGTAGACTCTGGTGGTACGGACTATTTATTACTCTCCCAAGGAGAAGTAAGAATTTTTAAAATTAAGCTGTACATAGTGGAAATTCTTGGTGTAATATCAGAAAACTGTGATCCAGTTGTGAAATGACTTATTTACCTTCACCCGTGTGTCATCGAGGCCTGAGTCCACTAAGCTTGAAAAAGGAAACCCAGCCTTGATTTGGAGTTTGTTGGTTTACAGTGTTGAGTAAAACTAAAAACCAATGGAGAATCCAGGTTGATGTAAAATGTTCTCTCCCTGTAACCACATGCTTCTTCTCACAGACCACTGTGTCCACTATTATGATCTACGCAACACTAAGCAGCCAATCATGGTGTTCAAGGGCCACAGGAAGGCTGTGTCCTACGCCAAGTTTGTCAATGGAGAGGAAATAGTTTCTGCGTAAGTCAGACAAGTTTCTTTCAAGGAATATAGTTTGAAAATGATTGTTCTTACACAACAGTCATCATTTTTTCTCCTGTTTTGAGTATTTAAATGTTCCCTTTTTTATTTATTCTCAATTTAGATCCTGCCCCACTTAACATGGAGTTTACACTACCCTGAACTTCTTTGTTTAGCATGAGAAACATATTATTGTTGACATTTATTTCTGGCTCCTTTTTGTTTGTTCTCCTTAGTTATAATTAAAAATAACCAGATTTTGTGGAAATACTTGGGTTGTAAAAATTCTACCACAGACCACTGACATGTCACCAAATGTCTGTTAGTTCTGGACTCATGCATTTATGCTCTTTGACAGTTCAACAGACAGTCAGTTAAAACTATGGAACGTCAACAAAACCCACTGTCTGCGGTCCTTCAAGGGTCACATCAATGAGAAGAACTTTGTAGGCCTGGCCTCCAATGGAGACTATGTTGCCTGTGGTAAGCATTTACTATGAGTAAAACTGTTGCAGTCATGTTTAATGTTTTTCTTTTTAGCAATACCTGAGCACCACTATTGGGCTGTGTAGGAGACTATGTGAAGTTGCTCACAATGACTAAATCATGAAGGGATTTTTGTTACATGCACAATGGCAATTAGGCATTGTAACCATGTCCATACCAAAGCGCCTCTTTTGTAGATTCTCAGTTTAATAATGTATGAACCGTTAGCCTTTTCAAACAGGCAAAGTGTAAAGAATGCAGTATTGTCATTTTGAGGACACATTGCAGTGTTCCCAATTCTAACACTGCTCTTAAATAGCGTCAGAAAACATATAATGCCCTGTTTGTATCCTTTGGTACAAATACCTAGATCAAAATAATGACCTTTTGTCCCTGTGTGTTTGTCTGTGTGTACAGGCAGTGAGAACAACTCCTTGTACCTTTACTACAAAGGACTTTCCAAGACGCTGCTAACATTTAAGTTTGACACGGTGAAGAGTGTCCTGGACAAGGACAAGAAGGAGGATGACACCAACGAGTTTGTCAGTGCTGTCTGCTGGAGGGCCCTGCCTGATGGAGTGAGTCCGTCTCAATATAACATTGGTGTTGATTTTGATATAGGAAATATTAAACAGACCTATTGGTTTTCCTAATAATCAAGTGAATTAGTTAAAGAAACAATGCTCTGTTTCAGGAATGATAATTTGTTTTTCAGGAGTCAAATGTGCTGATTGCTGCAAACAGTCAAGGAACAATCAAGGTTTGTATTTTGGAACAGGATCATGAAACATGCTGATAACCAGAGTGTCACAGACTCCATTCAAGGTATTGTGCCCTTTAGGAGCTGAATGCATTAGTCAACTGACAGAAAAGTCAAAACAAATTTTTTTGAATCTTAATCTAGAAATTAGGGTTGAAGTCAATGTAGTTCGCTGCCATCAGGCACAGTGATGAAAGAGATTTTAGTAGCAGAGAATTCAAAATCTTCTCAAAAATAATCTGCACCAGATACTACTAAGATTGAACTGGAAAAGTTAAAACATCTTTCTGGGTCAGCAAGTGAGCCCAGGGTGTGGGCAAGTAAATTTGTCGATTTCCGATTCAAACAGTCTGAGAGTGAACACAGAACTTAATAGTAAGTAGTATAGGGATTTAACTTTTGCCTATGTAAATTCAAACACTGCGATTTAATTGTCTTTTTAAAATTTTTGTGAGACTTCTACGTAATATCTATGTGATACTACTCGTCTTGTAGCCTCAGAAAGGATCAGGTGACATTAGAGAGGAAATGTGGATGAAGCTAACAGTAAACTGCTCTGGGACTGAGCTGAAAGTCTCCAGTTATCAGCAGCCTGTTGATTATCAAACACTTGACAAGGGACAAAACCAATTGACTGAATGCTGAACAGCAGGTCGATTAAAGAGAATGAACTGATACCTCAGTGAATAGATAGATGAGAGACTGTAATTCCATTCTCAGTTGGCTGTAATTTCTGCTTTATTTTTTTATGTAATCTCACATTTTCACTTGTGTAATTGTCAGAGCACACAAACATTTCATATTTTTCCAGGCAAGCTCACCACATCACAACTGAAGGAGTAACCCTATTGTTTTTGGGGTTAGTTGGGAGTTAGGTGGTCACAAGTTTTATTTTAGTGTTCGGGCCGTCCTTGGTCTGAAAAAAGATAATTTCCTGCATTGGGCTTTCTCCTTGTCTTTTTTTTTTTTTTTTTTTTTTTTTTACCTAAAATGTCCTTGTGATGCACTCTAATGTATTAAAACTGGTGTCTGAGGTATTTATTGACGCCTCACAGGACTTCACTGGTCTTTTCTCTCCACACAGGTACTTGAGCTCGTCTGAACATCCCAGTGAGTCCTTAGTGGACAAGAAACTACCATCAGCCTCTATTTTCTTTGGTAGAGGATCAGTCTGATGCAGGGGAAAAAGGCTGAATTAGGATTCCCGGCAAAACTGGCAGAGCTGAAATTAACTGAAACTGTCTTATTTTAATGAGCTTCACGTTTTGGACAGCAATGAGGACTTTGGAACAGCACATCAGTCTAACAGGAGATGATGCGCTGTCATTTTACGGCAACAACACCAAGACCTGGCTTGGGCACAAAATGGAACAAGAGACTATAGAAAGCATTTTTGTTTATCAGATACAATAAAACACCTCATTTTGGTTTTAGGTTAAATCAGAACTTGTACCTTTTTTTTAATTAAGCTGTTGCTCTTGAGGGTACATTCAGCCAAATGCTACTAGTGTGATGCATTTTCCCTTTTAAAGGCCAAAGCACAAGTTGAAATGACATGCAAAAATGTCTTCACATGAAGCTTTTAACTCTCTTTCTCCCAAATCTTGTAAGTCGACTTTTCTTTCCCCCTTTATGTGTACTATTGTGCTTTTCAGAGTGGGAGAAACCAGTTTTAATAAATATGACTTGAATTTCATTCTGTCAAGCGTATCGTCGCTTCATTTTCTGAGGAGTGTATAATATAAGGCAGAACAGTCATGGAAGACCAATGAAATAAGGAAAATACTATCAGAATAAAATCAGATGTGACATGTTTATAATCAGGAATTCTCATGTAACTTGAGGTATTGATTTGCAATGCCGCATTGAACTGGATTTTATTTACCTGTGTGGGCTCATTTGTTGCTTGTTAAAAGACGTAAATCTCAATGAATCAGATTTTTGTCCCATAGGAATGGAATTTCTCTACAGATACTGCAGGTTGAAACATCAGACCTGAAATGAACTGCTTTGTAACTTCAGACAAACTGCTGTTGGCTATTGAGGAGGGGTGGTCCGTGTTCACACATTCAGGGGATTTTGGTAAATGCTGCCAAAACCTGCCTATTTTATGATAAATGAGTGAGAGGGGCGTTTTGTATTTGTGTACCTGAATAAATTATTTCGAAACAATTTTGTAATGTTTGTTCATATCTTTCACTTGACAGGATACTTTTGGCATTTTAAGGTTTTCTCAAGCGTACTTGTAAGACAGAATTATGTGCTTACTGCTAGTAAGAGGTCTCATGGTGATGAGATGTTTAAATCTTGAGGGAAATTGTAATATGCTAAATCTTCAGTCTCACAGAACACGTCTGTATTAGTTGAATCACCAGAGAGCCACAAACTAAATAAACTTTACACTGGGGTAGTTATACTTCATGTGAAACCACTTAAAGAAAGAAGCCCTAACCCCAACCCCTAAGCAACAAGGATTATATCTATTCATGTCATTTTAGTTAGAATTTCTTAAAGACGAGTGTATAAAAAAAATGTGAGCTGAGCGCCCTCAGTAGGGCCATTTTGATATTTTAGCCCTAGAATTCCTCTTTTAAAACTCACAGTTTTTACATTTACATCATTTATTTTATTTATCAATCGCACAACGACAACAACATCATCATATCTGGCTGTGGAGGAGACGATCACTGTCTTATCGGGTGGAACTGTTGTTTCTCGTGAAGCGGCGAAATGATTTAGCGGACGGACCACGGACAACTAGCTAGTTAGCGGTCGATGGAAACAAAACCCGGATTCCACTGAAAGCAAGTTGTAACCCTTGACAGTGTAACGTCGTCCACATCTGCTCACAGTTTTTGACTGCCGACCGATTTACTCTAGGAGCTGAGAGCTTTGCATCGAAGATGGGCGTCCCGAAATTTTACCGATGGATTTCGGAGCGATATCCGTGTCTCAGTGAAGTTGTCAAGGAACATCAGGTAGGAAACCATGCGAGGAATATCGATAGCTTCGCTATCCAACGTTAACCGACAGCCGCTTCGTTAGCCTAGCTAGCTGGTTGCTAGCGAGCTAAGTATGGAGGGCCGTTCAACTTTTATTCCACGCACCTCCCCGATGTTATTGACCGGACACAGGGCCACTCTGAAATTCCACTTTATTCCACTGTTTGATTCTACTAAACGAAAACCTAGCGCCATTTGCCAAAGTCCAGCACTTAGTAGCTTGCTGTTACGGGTTTACATTTTAACGTTAAGGGGGTCAAAGTGGATGTGAGGGAGTAAATGTGTGACCTCCGGGTACTTTAGGTCTTTGTTGGGGCAGAACATTCCCACCAACAAAGAACTCCTCACAGTCAGCGAGCTAACTAACTTTACAACAGAGAGCCGAACAGACGCCACAGCTGGTGATTCATACCAGCTAGTTTCACTGTATAGTAACGTTTGTGAAGTTGTTGGAGTCATCCTGTATGTGAAACCGAGGAGGGCATTTCAGGCAGCATTACTCGATTGGGCTTTTAAGGTTGCTTCGGTCCGTCGGAGTGGACTTGAATGACCTAGTTCCCTGCGAAGTGAGGAAGATAGTGTTGCAATGCAGCAGCAGCAGTTTCATCAGCTGGACGTGGTCAGGTGTCATTCTCTTTGCAAAAGGCAGTTCTGGGTGGGTGGGACATTATATACAGGCCCTTCATCCTGTTACTAAACCTAGATGTCAACAAAGCTGTGTTGTTGGAGTGTTTGCCCTCCGTCTGTGTCAGGCTGCAGGAGGTTGAATCCTGTAGGGGACCGAAAAAGTCAAGCGACCTTGTTTTCATGGCGTGCAAAGTTTGTCAGTTGGAGGGAAGCACAACATTTAAAAACCCTGAAACATGCATTTGTTGTTGAGCGATGCATTTCTAAAAATCAATGACTATCAGCAAAGTATCTTTAAAGAAATATTACAAAGTGTATTTCAAAAACCTACATTGCTCTTGTGTTCCTTCTTTTTTCAGATACCAGAATTTGACAATCTCTACCTGGACATGAATGGGATTATCCACCAGTGTTCCCACCCAAACGACGAGGATGTCCACTTTCGCATCTCCGAGGAGAAGATTTTTGCTGACATCTTCCATTACTTGGAGGTTCTCTTCAGGATTATCAAGCCACGCAAGGTCTTCTTCATGGCTGTGGATGGTGTGGCTCCAAGGGCAAAGATGAACCAGCAGAGAGGACGGAGATTCAGGTAGACAGGGATGCAGAGTGAAAGAAATTTGCAAGTAGTCACCAGCTGTTGTTACCAATAGTTTTTCCATTAGTAATAGTTGTTATTATTATTATTAGTATTATTATTATTATTATTATTAGAGAAGACCAATATTTTCCCACAATAAAAATTTCCAGCCTTCCACTCATAAATGCCTCTCCTCTCAACCTTAGACATCCAAATGCGATTGTTAAATTTAGGTTGTTGGAGCAGCTTTTTGTGAGGTGACCAAATAAAGAAATGGAATTTTATGAGCATGCCTGCAGCATGATGTAAAATGCCAAGTGAAAATAATGTTTCCTTCTCTTTTACATATCAGTTCAAGATGACAGCTCTGTATACCATCATATTTGCATCCTGTCTGGTGTAATTTGTGCTCTATTAGTCATATATGTGTCTCTAACTGTTTTAAACCAGCATCTTTTATGAACATCTTAACAAGTTAGCCCCAAACAGACTTTAACACAAATAACTACAAAACAAACAACAACAGTAACAAAAACCTAAAACCTTAGAGCCAGAAAATGTCTGACGACAGGCAGGCAGACCTGTGAGTTTAAGCTGCTGGGAACTGTGCATTTGTGTCTAGGTCTGCCAAAGAAGCTGAGGAAAAGATTAAAAAAGCCCTGGATAAAGGAGAGGTCCTCCCCACAGAGGCTCGCTTCGACTCCAACTGCATCACTCCTGGTAAGTTTGAATGTATTTTGTCCCATGCTGAAGTATATTACTTAATGTGTCCTTATGCATGAGCTGCGTTAAACTCAGATCCTTTCCCCAGGCACTGACTTCATGGCGAGACTTCAGGAGCAGCTCAAATATTTTGTCCACAACAAGATCTCCACTGACAAGCTGTGGCAGAATGTTCATGTCTACCTGTCTGGTCATGAGGTGTGTTAACAGCTGTGTTGTTCCTTGTCGGCAAAAACATGCTTCTTATAGCTTTTCAGTTACCGTGACTCTGTTGCAGCTTTGTCAGTGTTGACTGAACTAAGTATGTATTTCTTTTCTAGACACCAGGGGAAGGGGAACATAAGATCATGGAATTTATTCGCTCTGAGAATGCAAAGCCTGGTCACAACCCCAACACCCGACACTGCCTTTACGGACTGGATGCTGACCTGGTAGTGTTTATGTGCCAGTGGTTTAGAGTTACACAAGTACAGGCAGTACCGTGGTCGTCCAAGACATGCACACATGATCTTTGTGCTCTGTGTTCTAGATAATGTTGGGTTTAACCAGCCATGAGCCTAATTTCTCCCTGCTCAGAGAAGAGGTCCGCTTTGGAGGAAAGAAGTCCCAGAAAAGGTGCAATATGTTTTCCTCTCATTCTCTACTGAAAAGTTGGTCTCCTGTAGTGTTCTTGTTCTTCTTCTCAACCTCGTTCTCTTCTCCTCAACCAGGATAACAGCTCCAGAGGAGACAACTTTTCATTTGCTTCACTTGTCTCTGATGAGGGAGTACATCGACTACGAGTTCTCTGATCTCAAGGTGAGACACACAAACACGCACAACCTCAATAAGCTCTTTTTTTATCATTCACATTCCCGTTGTCTTTCCGTGTACACCAGTGCAATGTCCTTGCAAGTCGCCATGTGAAGAATGTCCGGGTTTGATCACAAGCATCTGCACAGGAAACACGCACATATTCCACAAGTTTACACAATATGGGGCAAACAACACCATTAGTACAACTGTGCAAAATCCCAGATGATCACAATGGCTGGATTGTGATTATGTTTATGGACGTTTTTCAGAATCACATTGGTTCTGATTATGACTTGGAGCGAATAATAGATGACTGGATCCTCATGGGATTCCTGGTGGGAAATGACTTCATCCCTCACCTTCCTCATCTTCACATCAACCATGACGCTTTGCCGCTGCTATATAAGACCTACATCAGCATACTACCCAGTGTTGGCGGTGAGACACATGCACACTCTCAGTATTATGAAATGTTCCCTACAAATTTTAAGCATGTGCAAGTTTCTCTTGATGTCATTTTTCAAGCATGAGCTTTCAATTTCAAGTGTTTTTGGTTCTGATTCTATTGGGCACAGTGTTTATACAATTAGTTTGGTAACAAAATGATATCATCATATATGTATATTACTTTTATATTCTGTTAATTTATAGATTTATTCTATGTTTAAGCTGCTTGGTGTATCTGTTTGACTGTCCTTGTGATGTGTTCTGTCTGCACAACAGCCTGCTCATAACCAATGCTCCTAGTTGGATTAATCAAGTTCAAATTTATGTACCCAATGTGTACCCAAAATGCAGGTTATCTGAATGAGAATGGACACTTAAACCTCCGAAACTTTGAGAAATACCTGGAGAAGCTTGCTGAGGTGAGACACAGTAAAGCTCGCTGTGAATACTTCATGACTAAAATCAGTCATATGGGCATTAGTTTACTATTATTATTTTTTTTTTTTTAACCTGTAGAGCTGTTTTGTTGCATCTTTTATAAGTGTAACAGTTATCTACCTTTTTACACATCAAATTTGCATTTGGGTTGTTTTTAGTACAGATGTTTGTTATGAAGTTAGGATTAATTAGGGCTTTTTTATGAATCATTACATGATTATATAAATTCTAAAATGTCTGATTGGAATTTTTCTCTCACTTCTTCCCCTCTGCTACTTCCTTCCAGTTTGACAGGGAACATTTTAGCGAGGTGTTTGTGGATTTGAAATGGTTTGAGAGTAAAGTTGGTAACAAGTATCTGAACGAGGCAGCTGGACTTGCAGCAGAGAAGGAGGCTGCAAGCAAAGACCCCAACAAGATGGAGGTGAAAGAGCACTGATGAAAATAAACTCAATGTTGTGTTGTCTTTCTGTGAGTTTGAACACATAAATAACTCCTGTCATTTGTTTTGTGTGTTTTGGAACAGGATTCTTCCCTGGCAGTGCTGACCTCATTGGATGAAGTGAAAGTAAAAGGAAAGGAAGCAGTGGTTGAAGATGAAGAAGAGGAGGATGATATTTTTGAAACAGAGTTCAGACAGTACAAACGCACCTACTACATGACTAAGATGGGTGTGGATGTCGTGTCTGAGTGAGTGACTTCAGCACACACATACAGCACAGAGAGCAAAGACAAATTGGTTTGGACACAGAGGAGATCATTTATAGAAAAGTTCCAGTTGTATGGATAACCACCAATCAATAAGAGTGTTATCTGTTAGGGGTTCCCCCAGGTTTAATTGATGCCCAAAAGTTTATCTTTACATTAGGAAAAAAAGAGAAACAGCTCCTGTGTCTACAATAAACCTGTTGTATTTGTTAATCGTGATTTGGATAAGTCAGTGGTCACCTAGTTTGAGTTTAATAGCTGTGGTCTTCTACACAGACTCACTGTTAGACAATCACATGTCAGCACAGGAATATAACATATTAATGTCAGAGGCAACACTATCACAATTTATTTTGCAGTTCTAAATACTTTCGTCTTTCGTCTAAAAGTACTTGAATGTTAAATGTCACTTTACTGTTGTTGTATTGTACTGTACTGTGTTAACTAAGCATCACTTCTATTACTGACATTTGTTTTTCTTCATCCCTTTGCAGCGAGTTTCTAGCCAAGCAGGCCCGGTGCTATGTTGAAGGTATCCAGTGGATTCTCCACTACTATTACCACGGTGTTCAGTCCTGGAGCTGGTAAGAACGTCTGTGTCACATGTCACTCACTCTCTGCTCTTTGTTTGTCTGAATCCCAGTGCCCTGGATGTCTGATCTCTTTCATGACTAAAACAAATAGATTGACAAATATTACTGAACTCCCAATGCCAAGAGATCACTGGCACTAATTTAAATGATCTCAGTCATGTTGATCAAGTCAGAGCCATTTTGGTCAAAGGTGATTTTGGCTCATGCTATCCGCTCCCAGAAGAGCCCAGTCACAGAGATGTTTTAGGATATGGGTTGTTGTGGGTTGAGTTGTTCAATTTGCCTTTAATTTAAATTCATTATGATAAAATCTACTCTATGTTATGGAGTTTTATGTATCTATTTATTCTATATTTTTATTTTTGTATATATGTATGTGTAGTGGTTTTATAGATTGTTGCTGCAAAGACAATAAAGACGTTATTTCACATGTAAAACTTCACACAGGAAAATGTCCCACAGTTCTCTTCATTAAGTCCAGTTTAAGAAAAAAGCTGTTTTTAGACAACTCAGACAAATCAGGGAAGAGGAGGGTGTTATGAGTCCACTCTTTTTTTATGATATTTATGTCACTTTAGGTACTATCCCTATCACTACGCCCCCTTCCTGTCTGACATCAGGAATATATCTGGGTTGAAACTGACCTTTGAGCTTGGTAAACCCTTCATGCCCTTCCAGCAGCTTTTGGCAGTCCTGCCTGCTGCCAGTATGGAGCTGCTTCCTCAGTGTTACAGGGTAACATGCAGACACTCACACACACACACACACACACACACACACACACACACACACACAGATCATGAACTGCATGCGGACATTCATGTGCCGATGAACAATTTCGTATTTTATTTAACTTTTTTTGGTGCTGGATTTTTCCTGTTCACCATAATCCACCATCACCATTTTGTCAACGTCTGAAAAATAATTGTAAGCATTCAATAATGTAGCTTCTTGTAATTTTTTACATATTTCATTGTTTCAGCACTTGATGACCAGTGAAAGTTCACCCATTATTGAGAACTACCCACTTGACTTTAAAACGGACCTCAATGGGAAGCAGCAGGAGTGGGAGGCTGTGGTGCTCATTCCCTTCATTGATGAGGTAGGAACATACACAATACACATTTACTTGTATATTATATTTCTATTTTTGTGAGGGCACTCATTGACACAATAGATGTCCGACCCCTTTGCCCCAACTCTTAACTCATCACAACTCAATGTCTAACCATAAAACCAAGTCTTGCCCCTCAGGCTGATATTTAAAGATGTAGTAAAAAGGGAGGGCAAGCCAAGATGTTGTCACTCTCAGGAAAATACTTTTTAAAAATCCGTTAGTGTGTAGCATTTACAAGTACGCGCAAAAACACTTTGAGGAAAGGTGTGCAATGTATACTGAAAATAAACACAAAAAAACAACAACAAAAAAACCCATTGATACACATTAACAGTAAAATCCATATGCTGTTTGTTGAACAGAGGTGCTTGCTAGCAGCCATGGAGCCCTGCAACAGCAAACTGACGAAAGAAGAGAATGCTAGGAACTGTCACACAGAGTGCATTGTCTACACATATGACAGTGAGCTGGACTTCACATATACCTCCAGTCTGCCTCAGCTGTTCCCCAACATTGTGCACTGCCATGCCAGGTGGGAAAACACACCCACACACTTAATTTATCTGTCTCAAACAATGCATTTCATGAGTGACATGTAGTCAATCATTTTAGTCAATTCCATGGAATTCATAGTTTTACAACTGCAGTTATTGTAAATAAGAAGGAGAAAAGACAATACCAAATTCTTGAATTAACATCTTTAATGTAATTGTACTTGTAAATTGTCACTGCTGAATTCAGTCTGCTTGGTCCTGAAAAGGGCTTTAATTGCATGATGATTGTACTGATTTTGTCTCTGGCTGATACAGACAAGAACGCATCCCCATGGATGCCTGGCAGGTCCCTCTGGACCATGTCAGCAGGCGCATCGACCGCTCAGCTCTCTACTTTTGTGGCTTCCCCACTTTGCAACACATCAGACACAAGGTAGGAGTGTGTTTGTGTTGGACGGTTAATGACAATCCAGACAGGCTGTTACCCTAAACCTTTACACAGAAAAGCAACAAACTTTTCAACATCTGCACTTTTATAGTTTGTTGTAGTTGCACAGCTTTGCATTCTGGGATGCAGTTTGTAGTGATGCATGTTGATTTTGCTCACCACTTTTTCTGTATGAAAAGAGACTGAAACAAGCAAAAAGACCAAATATGCAAAACTCCTCATCTGATTTGGACCAAAGAAAACAGGTGTGAAGGGGATGACATGTGCTGAGGGCTAATTTTTTTATTTATTTTTTTTTAAACAGCCTTTTCATTCAGGATGAAACCTGTCACATTTGTTTTATTTAAAAAGTAACTCCTCTTTTCCCTGTTCTGGACTCACTCTGTCTTAAGTTTTATAAGAAGAAGAGTGGGGTGGTCGTGTTCCAGCAGAGCAGCCGTGGGGAGAACATGATACTTGAGATCCTTCCCAGTCAAGGAGAAATGGTGAAGTTTTACTCCTTCCATAATTTTACTCTTGAGAACAAAAATATTAAAAACTGTATATTGTAAATACATTGACACTATTCAAGGCAGATCTCATTATGTCATTTATCTTTGAAAGACAAATTTTACTATGACGTGTGTGTGCGCGCATGCGAGCGTGATGTGTACTATGCAGCTTCATTATGGAGAAAGACTACTTAAACAGAGGACCTGAATAATGCTTGAAGTTAGCTTTAGATCCATTTGTGTGTTTCCCAGCTGTATTTATTTTGAAGATACTCAGTTTAAATCTTTGGCTCTTTGTTCATCTTTCTGAATCTCCAGGTGTGTGATGATGTTGCTGCACAGGTACTGGGGAAGTCTGTGTTTGTGAACTGGCCCCATCTAGAGGAGGCTCGGATCATTGCAGTGTCAGATGGCGAGACAAAGTAAGATTCTGCTGCCAATCATTCAGATACGTTACAACACTGTGTGAAATGTGTCCTTCTCTTCTCTTTTCTTTTGTTTTGTTCAGTCTGGCTTAGCATATACCAGATGTGGATAGTAATTTGGAAGCTCAGAGTTGTCTATTTGTTGTGCTCAGCTAATATTAAAAACATTTCCCCCTGATTTGCAGGTTTTGTCTGGAGGAACCTCCTGGTGTCCAGAGAGTATATGACCGACCCTCCACGCCTCCTCCCACCAAAGTCATCTGCCTGTCTGACAAGGAGCAGAAGGACTGGGTGAAGGATGTCCAGGGAATCACTGAACAGTAAGACACAAAACACAAAGCAACAAAGCTCTTTCCAAACATCTTTTCATAGAAATATGACTTTTGAAAACATCTCTCTTCTCAAAAAGGTATTTTCTGTTCTTTCCTAAAATCATGAAGCACTGTGATTTGTTCATTTAACTTACACTGAGTATTTCTCATCCTTGCAGTTTCTTGAAGAGGAAAGGTATTGTCGTGACCGAAACATATGTGGTTTTGTATGGCCAGTTGCTGACAGGAAGGAAGTATGTCCCCAAAGCCAATGGAGTGGTAGAACTAGAGAAACAATGGGCCAAACAAGTTCTTCCTTTTGCCTACCAGACGGTGGTTAAGGTACATGTTGACACATTCAGCACAAAGGAAAAAGAATACACAAAGAAAATTATGGAAAAATACAGTGTAACCAACCAAACTTCATCCAGGAAGTGAATTTGACACTCTAAAGACATGCTTTTCCTTTGCTTTTTCTTCACTTCCTGTCCAGGCTTCTTCAAAGTTTGAGCATTGAAAATGTATAATTTTTGAAAACACTGCAGGACTTGATTTAGTTTTGAAAACTTTTGACTACCAATTCTATAAATTCTGTATTTTTATGCTCATTCATATTCATTTTTTAAAGCAAAAATGCTGCAGTGTGGCTGTCCATCTGAATCACAGACCTGCAGGACAGCTGTGTTTAACATTTTATGCTGAATTTATTGCAGGGGGCCGCCCAAGCTGAATCACTGATAGTCATTACGTTGACATGCACTGGAGATAACTAAATTGTTGTGTTAATTCAACCGCAATCAGACTGTGAAAAAGCATTTGATTCATAATTCATAGAAATGCATAGTGATTCGTAGTTGGTTAACTCCAGCATGTGTGCGCCCCATTGGGTTGTGGTCAGATTTTCCGCTCTGCGCATGCTCAAGAAGCTATCATCGTAGATTTAGTGTAATTAATATGCACAGAACTGTATCACTATCAATCTCCTCGTACACCATCTTTTCGTCTATGACATAAGAAGCGATTCCATATACACAAGTTGAAAGGGGTACAGCTCCACCTACCATAGCGGAGTTTGACATACTCAGGAGGTCAATAAATTGATACTCTCCTCAGCATGTGTACTTGGACAGCAACAGTTGTTCAAATGCCTGAGAAAGTCTAACTTTGGCTGTAATTTGACCAACCCTGTGCATGTAAACATACTCAGTGTCTGTTAATTACAGTTACAGATAATTGTGTTGTGGAATTGGCTATGAGCCAAGTTTCTCACAGACACAGAGTAGAAGTAAGGCTTTTATTTGTAATGTAGAATTGTCATCCTAAATACACTGGTAAAGCTCATGGAAACATATTGTATGACTTATTGTCGCCAGCAACATCACTCATTAGCTAACTTTCTGCTTCTTTTTCCATCTTCTCAGGACATCAAGGCCTTTTACTCATCCCTCACCAGCTTTAAGAGCTTAAACGAGCTCTTTCCTCAAGCCACCACAGTCTTCATGGTGGGGAACCCGTATTATGGTGCCATGGGAGAGGTAAGTGATCAGCTTTGCTCTCTAATTCCTTTAATGATAGATAGATAGTAGGTATTTTAAGGAGGTTATATAAACCTTCAACAAATAATGTTCTCATGACAGTCCAGGTTCTACTGGAGCAGAGCTGCCAATCAGAACATGATTTTTTTAGAAGTTCTCCCTCCTCCTGCCTTGTATCTTGTTGATTTATTGGCTGCATTGCTTGTGGAGAGCAACATGTTCTTTTGGCTTATTGTGTGTTTGTTTAAATTGTGTTGTCCTTAATCACCATCAGTTTTGTTCCTGGTTAACCAGGTGCAGGATTCAAGTGACGTCATCAAAGATGGTCGAGTACGTGTGGTCTTCAACGTGCCTCATGAGCCACAGTTGGAGCCCTTAATCCAGAATCAGCATGTAAGAAACATGCATACACTTGTCAACTAAGTATTTTTCATGCTCACCCAATTATGACTCACGTGTGTGGGTATTTGTGTTTAATAGAAATACTGTGTGAAGTACAGTCCTGGATATATTCTGGCTTCCCGTCTTGGCATCACCAGTTACCTTGTCTCCCGCTTCTCAGGAAGCATCTTCATCGGCAGAGGCTCTAAGAAGAAGTGAGCACCTTAGACGTATTTATCTTAGTCATCAGCACCTTATGGTCACATTGATGGTTAATTAAGCTTTTAGTTACATGAAACTTAAAGGTTCTGCTCTGAATTCAAGAATTTAGTTTTCAGCTTTTTCTCCTCTTCTCATGTTCAGTCCTTGTGGGGAGCAAAGAGCCAATGTTGGCTTGAACCTCAAGTTCAACAAAAAGAATGAGGAGGTTCCTGGCTACACCAAGAGAACTGAGAAGGAATGGCTCTACTCAGCTGCTGTGGAAGAGCTGCTTGCCGAGTACTTAGACAGGTAAGAGAAAAAAAGAACCCACACCCTGTTTTCCAGGCACAGAGCTAATTCTCAAAATCAGAATATGTAAAATGTTGTTTGTTGTTTCTATAGATTTTCTGAGGTGTTTGACTCAGTGTCCAGAAACAGTCATGATGATGTTTTCTATGAAGATGACATCTGGCCTGGAGAGGACCAAAATGGGTATAAAAAAACAAAAACAAAACATGACGCATAAAAATGGTATTTCATGTCTTCTGATATGGGACACATAATGATATGCCGTTGAATTTATGAGGAAAACTGAAGAATGATGTTGATAGCAGCCTGGATCAGAATTATCTTTGCCAGCACAGACAGTTCGAAGGGATTCTATCTTCTGACTTTTAAGTGGACTGCAATTTAGCAATGAACATTGATCCACAGGGCAGAGAAGGTCGCTGAAATCACTTCCTGGTTGAAAAGTCACCCAGTCAGCTCCATCAGCAGGGCATCGTGTGATCTACAAGTTCTGGACTCTGCCATTGTGGAAAGGATTGAGGAGGCAGTGGAGAAAACTAAGGTTCATCATACTTCTGTGCACTAATTCATGTCGTGTCTGTCCTCACTGCCCTCTATACACTAACCCCTCCCACACGTTTTTGCTCAGGTGAGGAAGAGCACCAAGAAAGTCAGAGTGACTGTGAAGCCTCATCTGCTCTACCGGGTGAGTACATTTTGCCTGTTTAGAGAAGAAGTTGACAGTGAGCATTTTTCTGTTCAGATGGAAGGTCATGAAGACAAGGAAGATGTAAAGATGTAAATGTAAAATAAAAAATCTCATATACTAAGTGGTGTGGCGATTCATCAGCATAATTTTAGAGTCCCTGGTGATTCAGCACAATAAGCATAGTGGATGTTTGTTATTGCTGCTACCAACCCTAACCCTCCGGGCCACATCCGCCCCTCTGGCTGTTTATGACCAGCTTGTGCAAATTCAACATAAAATTAGTCAGATTTAAAGAAATGTACACCATGCATGTAATACTAACGACACTGAGTAATACAAGAACTTACCACATAGAGGGCTTCAATAGCTAAACTGCAAAAAAAAAAAAAAAAAAAAAGGCTTTTGCTTTATCCATCCTGTGACAGAGCAATGTACATTTTGACTCTGAATTGTTTTGTGACTGGATTAAATGATGGTAAATGGAAAAATTTATTTATTTTTTTTTTAATTCCTGCTTGTCATTTCACTGTTCTGAACTGTTGCAGCGGAAAAGTTCTAATGCTTCCATGGAGCACGTCATTTATTGTTGGAATTGTTGACATCTACTTTGTATGGTTGTGTGTAGCCGTTGGAGCAGCAGCAGGGTGTGGTTCCAGACCCGGATGCAGAGTATCGTCTGTTTGACAGAGTGGTCAACATCAGGGAGAGCTTCACTGTCCCACTAGGACTTAGAGGAACAGTCATTGGCATTAAAGGAGGTGAGATCACAAGGCTGGTCCATAAATCACTGCTCTGCTTTCCTGCTTGTTAAAAGATAAGTTTAAAAATCTGAAACATCGACAAAAAATATACCTGTGTAATTGTGTGTGTTTCAGCGGAGCGTGAGGCAGAGGTTCTATATGAAGTGCTGTTTGATGAAGAATTTGCCGGGGGCCTCATCATCAGGTAATCAGACTGAATGCGCTGCTTCATTATACAAAACTGTGAGTGTTAGTGTATTTGTGTATGTGTAAGTGGAACAGTGAAATACCTGGTTGCTTAGATGTATGCTCATTTCAGTGTTTGCGTGAAAAGCCTTTGCTCCAGCTGTGTTAATACTCTGTCTCATCAGGTCTTCATCACCCCGGGGTTATCGCCTCCCTCCCTGCGCTCTCATCAATCTTTCCCACGGAGCCCGAGCTGATCACATTTCTTACAAGCTCACAGCCATCGTCAAACCTCAGCCTGTTGCTGGTGCCAACTTCAACTCGCACCGCCACCTGTCTGGCCTCAACCATTCGCCACGGTCCCCCTTTATACCCACGCAGGTAAGTGGGATAGGAGAGGGTGACTTTGTTTTCCTGCTTGAAAAGACAAAATAATAGGAGACTTTTTTTTTTATTTTATTTTATTTTTTTTAATAATTCATTTGTTGGTATAATTTCTCGAATTCTTCACCCCAAGTATTTGTTGTTCTCTCCTTCTCCACCTGTAGCATAACAACAAACATGGTGTGGTGAAAGCATGCTCCCAGGGCAACAGGAGCTCTCCATCTAAAGGTCCCATTCAAAGACAACAAGCCAAAGTAAGTTTAAGGTTCTGTCTTCTCACCTGCACAGGTTATCTCACCCTGTGTCCACATAAATGCAGGTGACATCCATGAAGTGGCAGCTCTCCACCACTCCAACACTTAATGATCATATTATTCTTTTTATCTCCATGTCTCCATCCAGAGTAAAGAAGAATACAGTAATGTGTGGCAGGCTCTCCAGAACTCGGGCCCACCGAACAAACCTCCTGCTCATTGGCAGAATAATGTAAGTCTGTGTTTGTCTGCGTTTGGATGCTTTTGATAATTGGTAAGACGGATGTTGCTACATTCACAGAGCACAGGGGCGCCCATTAGTACTGAGTGTCCTGTAATTATATGATTAAATCACAGACTTTTGATCTCTAGAAGACAAGGTACCAGATTTTGCATCCAGCTATAAACATGTCTAGGAGAAAACCTGTCAGGCAAGCTAATACACACACACATCAAAGCCTAAGAATGTTCCCAGTGCACCAACAGGATACAGCCCAGCTTTAGTTGCCCTTTTCTACCAAAGTTGGCAGGTATTAAATGGTTTTTCTCAAACGCAGGTGTACCTGCTAATGAAAGATGATCAACCTCTTTTCCACTTTCATGCCAGTCTGTCCTGTCTGTTAGGAGTGAGGACACACAGTTTGAGGAAGTGATAAAAATGCAGATTGTAACCTTTTACATTAATCACAAAAACCCTGATGTTAGTGGGTGTTCATTTGACCTGTGGAACAAGTGTAAGTGAGTATTGCAGACATCAGTAATGGAAGGCAGCCAGGAGCTTTGATATGAAACTGTACAAAGTTAGTGTGAGTTAGCAGAGTCAAAGTTTTTGCCATCCGGCAAACGTTTCTGATCCATAAAAAACACGCGCCACACGACTCTTGGAACAGTTTTTACTCCACAGCCATAACCACACTGAACTGCGAACTCAACCACCAAAATAAGACCTCATTAAGTGCAATATCTGATTAACTTTAAATTTCAAGTTAAAAACCGTATGTTTGACAACTCCAGGATGGACACTCCCTCCAGGGCAAGAACCAGCACCCAACCTCCAACAAAGCTGTGAGTACCCAAACTAGACGCACTCCACAGACTTCAGTATCATTGATAAGAATCCAAAAAGTATAGAGTCCATCAAAGGAAGATGCGGATAGAGGCTGCTCCCTGCCCTGTAGCTCATAATGAAATATAACTATAGATGTTAAAATATGCATCTGAGTGCATTCACACTTGGACAGTAAAAGTAGGTATTTTTTGAATTGACTTGTGTGCATTTAATATAATACTTATATTTATATTTGTATATTTATGTGTGTATCTGTCCTTTCAGGCCCCAGTTGGTGGCATCAGACTGTTGAAGAAAAATGAAGACGCTGACTCACTTTTCCCCTCGCAGAGAAAAACCAATAAGGTACACACACAAGTCACTTGTTGAGCTCTTGGGGACAGTCTGCATGTCTAAGGTCTCCGCTAGTCACCCTTTTGAACCATAAGGGTCAGAACCTTGTTCAAATCTTTTCAGTTTTTGTAAAGTAGCAACTCATCTTCATCCCTCTGTCCTCTCACATTTCTCCTACTTAGCCCTCGACTGAGTTTGAGGAGTTAATTGCCAATCTAAAGATCTCTAAGGGAAACCAGCAGACTCCTCCTCCCCCTGCCACTCCATCTGCACCCACCAGCCAGACAGATGGACCTTTGTCTCCACAGTCATTCGCCATGGTGAGCATCAAAGGCGCAGACCGCTGGAGTTGGCAGTAGTTATTAGTATTACTAGATCACATAAAGCGATGGGAGGAAACCTTCATGGAACACATGATCACTTTGATCACACCTTAGTTATAAGGTTCTATCTCTTAACAATAGCAGCAGACCAATGGCAGTCACCTCTATATTAATATTTTCAGTCATCTGCCACAGCCCGAGCAGGAGGTGTTATCATTTCAGGTTTTCCTTCCACCTGGCCTATTTCTGTGATCACAATATCAAACTCTCTCGAACTCTCTGAATAACATGTATGTTTGTACAATTATTTTATTTTTGTTTATTTCCCTGTTCTGCGTGACATATTGGAGTTTCGGAACTTAGTTTGTGTTTTGGTTGTTGCTGTAGAAGGGAACTCTGGTGCTGAAAGAGATGCTGAAGATTGACAGTTCAGGAACAGGAAGTCCCACTCTTCAGGAACCTAACTCCACCCCATCTGGAGGTCAGCAGCAGAACAGGAGAAGATCATCCAAGAAACTTGGTACGTGACTGGGCCCTACACCACATCCAAGGTTACTGGAGCCAAATTTCTTTGGATCAGCTCTGTATGAAAAGTTTGAACCTTATTTCTTATTTATCTCCATCTCTGTTTCTTTTCGGACAGCGGCCAAGATGGATGTCCCACATGTTGACTCAGCTGCATTAACTTCCTCTGCACCAGCTGCCTCCTCCAACACTGTGCTGACCAGTAAAGTGTCCGAGCTGGCATGTGTCTGTGTGGGGTTAGGCATGGCGCCACCCGAATTCAGCTATATACGCAACAGACAGGTTGTACTTGAATTGATCAGTCAGAATGTTTAGAAGTATGTCATCACACTGCATGTTCGAGCAGAAAACAAGTCAGAAGGTCTGGGGAACTGTCTGCAGATTTCTTCAATAAAATCAAGACCATAGACATACGTCAGAGCAATTGTGGGGAGTTTTAAATGTTTTTTTATACATTTCCAATTGATTAAATTATGAGTCATTGGTTGAAGGTGTGGTAGGGAAAACAGTCTATTTATTTTTCACTTATAACGTTCCCTTTTTCCCCACAATAATTTGGTCAGTGATAGCTGGATATTTGTATTGAAACTGTCCTTTGTCTCCACAGGGTCTGGTTGTGTGTCAGGTTAAATTTTCCACTGGACTGATGGTTCATGGTCCACAGTGCCCGTCAGAAAATGATGCCAAGGAGAAAGCTGCTTTCTTTGCCCTCCAAAGACTGGTACATACAAACACAGACACGCATGCTGGCCAAGCGTAAGAGAAAATGAGAGAATCCACTGTTTTGGAATCATCTTACTTAAATCAAAATTCATCAGAAATAATTTTCTGCATTTGCACTTATGTGTGATCTGAAGAGGTTTTTTTTTTTTTTTTTTTTATCTGAACCACTTGTTTAAAAAACTGAAGAAATTAATTGTTTTGTCAAAGAAGATAGGCTTTCCAGCTCATTTTGCTCTATAATATTATACTTATGGCCGTATCGCTTGCAACAGATGGCATTTACCTGATGGTGGCTGAATAAAGGAAAAGAGACTCATTTAATCTCAGGGACAGTAACTTTATATCAAATCATCCACCAATCCTCAGTTTAGGGAGTGTCTAGACCTGCTTTGCCAGGCTGATCTGAAGAGCTTGCTGCTGTTGCTGCATTTTCTTTAAATCAATCTGAGCGCAGGTTTATTCAGTTAAGCAACATAAACGTGGGGCATTTGATGACACGTTTTTGCTGCAAGATTATTTGCTGTTCAGAGAATAAAGATAATTTGAAGATAATTTTTCCCTTTTCAGTCTAGAAATAACATATTTTAAACAGCATTAGAGACAAACAGCCCAAAATTTAATGAAATACTAATAGTTCTGTCATCCATAAGTAGCAGGTAAACTGATATAGTAGCTCTACAAACTGTCAAAGGCTGTTTACATTTTATTTATCAGACTTACAACCAAAGTGTCCTCTTGTCTATGTATAGAACTCGGTGGGATCAAGCTTCCCCCTCCCACCTCCTTTATACCCAGGAATGGGCCAGATACGACCTCCACCCTTAGGAGCCATGGCCCCAATGTTCAACCAGCAAGGTTTGCCTTCAATCCCTGTTTACCTGCTGTCCAGCATTTTTTTGTGGGCATTAATAACAGTGTTCATGTGAGACTTTTTAGATGTGTCCATGTAATGAAGTTGAACCTTTTTCATTACGTCGTCTCATGCCCTATTTTTCCAGGTGGTTTGCTGTTGCCCCACCAGGGTTACGCTCCTCCCCCTATGTGGGGAATGCCGCTGCCTCTGCACCACCAGAGCCAAGTGTTCTATGGCACAGCAGGAACCTACCCTGGCGCTGCCCACCCCCAGTCTGCAACAACGTTACCCATAGGCTCACACAACCAGTTCATCCCCTTACAGGTAAACACACACTCTACAGATTGTAGAAGGGTATTTCTGCCTCCTAATGCTGTCATGGTGACCCAGCGCTCGCTTGCTCTTTGACTCTGGCAGGTCACCAAGAAGAGGGCCTCTGCCAATAAGAAAAACCAGGAGACTCGAGAGTTTTACAGTGCTGCCCAAACCGTGGCCAGGAACCAATCCCAGAAGGCCCAGAACCAGCCTTCCGGCCAATTACAACATCTCAGTGAACCGCTGAGCACCCATGTAGACCAGCCACACCAACATGCTGCCAGCAGCAACCGCTCTTCATTCAGCACCAGCCTAGCAGATGCAGTTTCTGTGACAACAGCAGCCCCGCACACACCCCCTCGGCAAAACGTTCCATCCACAGGCCACACCCCCAGCTCCGCCTCCAAGAGAAAGCATAGAAAACTGGCTGTCAACTTTGAGGCAGCTAAAGTCTCAGACTGAGATGGGGTTTGTGAGTCTGTGTGTTAGTGTGTGAGGACAGAAGTTTGTCTTGTGTTTTTCAGCTGCTGTTTCACAGCTTGACTCAGCATCGGATCAAAATTTCCTTTCACTCAACATTTAAGCAGAGAAAGCAGCTTTGACTGAAACAGGGACACAGAGGAAAGTTTCATCTTATGTTGCAGGACTCTGTTTCCAAACAGGACATAATTCTACTGTCTCTCTATTCCTCACTCACTTTGTCAGTAGGTGAGTCTACCACACCCCACACCCTCTGAAATGTTGCCTTGAAGCTGGAGTTAGCCGCAGCTAACTTTCTGTTGTGAAAAGGTGGGATGCAAACTTTTTTCCTTTTTTGGGGTATAAAAGAGGTTTTTGTGGACCGGAATTCCTCTTTAAAGTATTTAATGGAAACCATGATTTCTCATATGTTGCATTTTATATTTAAAATTACAAACAAATTAATTGCTGAATGTCGTTTAACACAGACATACATAGACTGACCAAGTCTCCTTGGTTCAGCAAGCGAGCTGCTATGCTGGTTTTAAACCAAAAGCAGGTTCATCTTATGTACCTTAAAGAGAAAATAGTGAAAGGATTCCCAAAGTGTCTGATCTAAACATCCATCCACATAGCTGCTGTGGTTGTGCTTTTACATCCTCAACTTCAGTTTTCCCTCCAGATACAGTGGAAGCTGATCTGATCCTCTTAATAATGTCACTGTTTTACTAATCAAGTGTCCGTGATTCGATGCTGCAGTAAGTCCGGCAAATACAGTGCCGTGTATCGAGTTTACCAAGTGATGGCTGACTCCTCATGCTGCAGGAGGAGGCTGGTCCTGTGAAAGTGACAGCTCACTTCATTAAATACACATTTTAATGAAGCCACCGTTTTGAAATCTAATAAATGGCTCATATTGGAAAATAGGAAAAGAATATCAGTTATAGGAACTATGTCTCCATAGATGTTTGTGTTTGGGTGGAAACTACAGCTCATAGACACCTGTCTCTTCCTGACCCGTCCATTATTATCTCCAAGTATTGCACAGGGATGTTTAGAAGTGGCATAAAATGCTCTCCATACTGAGCCTCAGATTTCTGCAGCCTATTCCCTCCGCAAATAACTGCTAACATACTCTCTATGTGGACGGATGTTAGAAATCTATGCTTTATGAGGCAGCGCCATGCTAACAGTTCATAAATGGTCACAACAATCAGCATCAAAATAATAATTTGTCAGTAGTGGAAATCAGGCAAATAATGATTACCTTTTTATAATATTTTGTGATGATTATTTCTTAGCTCATTTCACAGCCTTTTATTTCACTCAGACATTTGACACTGCGCTGCATTTTTATACTTTTTTATGATTTGTCACAGACAAAAACCACCAAAATAAAGTTAGATACATCATGTCCATACATGTGGCAGAACATCCCCGAAACACACACACTGCAGCGCTGTTTTACACCACCAGATTGAGACTCAAACTATAGTCTTTGTATACTTCCATTTTATTTTTATGACCTGGACCTTGTTAAGCGTTTCATTTGAACGCTGTCCTCTACAAATTATTTGTTAGAGTTCTTGAATCTCTTCGGACCTTTACGGTCATTCACACTGCCACACTCCAAAAGGCATCTTGGTACAAAATTTTGTGGCTTTCATTGAATAGTGACAGGAAATTGCAGCTGAATTTTTACACAGGTGCAAAAGAAAAATCCTTTTTCATCTATCTGTTCAGCTTGCACCGAGATGAACTGGTTCTCTTGTGAATTTGGAAGCTCACAAAGTTTATGGCGCCCTGTATTGTGACATTTTTTTTTTCAATTGATAAATGAAAATACAGAGCTTTCAGAGGTGTGTAGAATAGGATTAGAGAAACACACACACCTGATGAGAGGAAAAATATTTACATTGATATAAAAAGCAATATAGAGGTTGAAAATAGGCTAATTTTGTATCTGTGTAAACACAGCTCAAGGGTACTGTAACAAATATATTTAAACCATTCATACATTTACCTTGTGTGTCCACTCAATTGAATATAATTAGTCTCTGAGATGCTTTTGACAATTAAAGTTTCTGGTTTTGTACAGGTCTGGATTTGTTTACACACATATCAAATCTCTCCATTTTAAAGCTCTTTTTTTTTTTTTTTGATTTATTTTCAAGCTATGAATTTTATGAATACTCTTTTTATAGGCGTCTTAGGGTCTTTTCTAAACAATTTAATTATTGTTCTAATAATGTCTGTGGTGATGCTACACTGATGAAAGCATCTGTGGCAAGAAGTAAAACGTATTTACTTTGTCCTTGTTTTGAGGGACACCGGCTTCTAGTAATGTTGTGTATTTTTTTTAAGACTGGTCTGTTTTAACACCAACCCTGGGACTCAAGTCTATAAGGCTCTGGTGCAATAAGGGGAGGTTTTGGAAGCATTTTGGAAATTGAAGCACATCAGTTGTGGTTTTTATTTTTTTTTTTTGTTTGTTTTGTTTTCAAGAATTTTCAGTGTTAAAAAAATGACTTGTTGTTTTGATCCAGGAATATGCTGTACATATCCCTTTAATAAAGTAAAAATCATTTGTTTAAAAATATGGCTTAAAAAATATTTTAAAGGGTAGTAAGAAAAATCTGTTAAAACATACCAGGGGATAAACTGGGCATGTGCACCAAGCAAATGTTTGGTGTTGGATTATTCATGGTATATCCTGTATTTTATATACATTAAAAAAAGACGTATAGTGTGTATATAGAGTTTTAGCAGAGGAGCAATTTAGAGTATTTGGGTACAAGTAAATCTAAGAGGCAGGAAAGCAAATTTAATCTTAAAATTGCAACAAACTGTGTGGAAACCTAAATGAGGTCTCCAGTGAACAAATCTGCTCATTAGATTCCAGAATATTTGCGTTTTAAATCAGAAACACTTGGCTTCAATTTGTTTTTCATGAACATGCCTTCAAAACAAATGGAGACACCACTTAAAAAACACAAAATAAGACATTTATTCTGCAAGCACCAGTCAGCAAAAATGTTTTTTTTTCCCCAGAAGGTCAAGTTTTGTTTGAACAGAAACATCAGAATTGGAAATCAGGAAAACTGTGTGAGAATCCAAACATGTGCCTTTTTGTCAGGCCTGCATATTCTCTGCAGCCAGAGAACTAGAACTACATCTCAGTCAACACACGGTGAGAGGAAATCCTTAGTGTGTGTGTGTCACACAAAACCTACCTCTACAGAGTAAAAAACCAAAACATATATATGTATATATATTTATGTGTGTGTGTACATGTTCCAATTTATTCAAAATCTCAAGAGTGAACTTGCTAGATTTCCTCACTAAGTTCAGCTACAGTATAAATTAATGAAAATCGCACTCTGATTTCAGCTCTAACACTAAAACTAAAGCACGGGTGTTAATATTAAGACTAGTTTGGCAGAAAATAGGAACAAAATGCCTCGTCTAAAACTTGTTTGAATTTGCGAGTCAGTGTAAGCAAATGATGGTGTGTTTATATGTGGTAAGCGGTTAATCTTGTGCCTTTATTCTGCATTAATGTTTTCTTTAATGGATTTAATCACTGAAGATACTTGTAAAATGTTTTAGATTTTTTTTTTTAAGGCTATATGGTAGAACATGATTTAAGTCTGTTGGCAAGGATTTGAGCAATTATATTTAGAAAATGGCAGTTAGCATACGTACGGTTCACACTGCGCTCATATTTAAAGATAAGTGAAGATGATTGAAAGATGATTCCGATTCTGATAAATCGGTCCATATATTTTCTTCATCATCACAGGGAATGTATGATGCCAAGTGTTCTGTGTGAATTGGAACCTTATTCCTCTAACTGTAGAAATACATTGTTGTCCAAAAACTAGAAAATCATTCGTATTGGGTAACATCTTACTCAAGCACAATAAACACACACTTTGGATTTCTGCTGTATACAGCCACAAGAGCACTGAATGGTCACCAATAAAAACACAACTTCCTCCTATTTTAGTAAAACTTGCTGAAAGCAAGAGTGGTCAGCTGTTTGAGGAAGTTGAGCCTGTTTTTTTTTTTTTTGTTTGTTTTTTTTTTTTTTTTTTTAATTAAACACATATTCATGACCTGTTTTCAGACAGGACTTGGCCTCAGAAGGAAAAAGCAGGTAGTTGTAAGATACTGCGAGAGGAACTAACACATTAATGACAGTAACATAAATATAGAATATTTCCAGACTTATCTTTAAGAAAGGAATCATCTCATCCTGTATTACACTAAATACGTTCATTTTTTGAGTAAACTCAAGCGACACATTTGTTGTAGACTAAGTGTATTCTGTCTACGAACAGATAGATTCAGTCCAAACTAAATTAGACATGAGGTCCAAATTTATACATGTCTTACCCAAACTTCTGTCACATAAAATTGAAAATAATGAGAATCTATAACAGTGCTGTTGTTTATACTGGCTTAAAGGGCCATACCAGTCGCCTGCTCTAGACAACTTGGTTCAATGTAAACTGAATATTTTATCAAGTTTTTCTGTTTTTTTTTTTTTTTTTTTTTTTTTTTTAATTCAGGCATCTGTTACTATTCTTTTATTTTTGTCTTGTAAATTTGAGATTTGTACAAATTAGCTTTTTTAACAGTATGATGTTAGGGTTATACAGAAAATGTATGCCTGTAGCTGTTTAAAAAAAGAAAAAGGAAAGAACACTGGTGTGGTCCTTAAGATACTCAGATCTACTCAGATTATGTGATGACATAAATTTCTTTTCAAAATTAAAATGTGTAAATGGACACGCTCCAATGACACATTTTCCTGTTATGTGTTCATAGTGAATATAAATAATGGAAATCTACACACGCAGGGCTGGATTACACTGGTAGATAAAACTAAACGAAGTGAGAGAAGCTTTTAAATTGTGTTCATATTTCCGTCCTTGTGTAGGAGCCCGCTTCTGCATGTTACCACATCTGCCTGAACAGAAGTTCCCACAGTCTGGGTTTCTATCATTCCTGCAGAAGCTATGACATGTCATTATAGTGTCTGTATGTGCCTGCATGTGTTTCATGTGCTCCGTGTCACATTTAACTTTACTCATTTCAGCATGCCTGCATGTGTATTTCTTTGAGTGTTAATGTGTGTGTGTGTTTGTGTTTCCTGTCTCTCCTCAGGTCCTCCGTGGATGTGTGTTGCCCACGTATGTGTTCTCTATACAAAGCACGATGTAGTGGTTGGAGCAGGAGCGGGTGTGCTGCCCTAACAGGCGTCCTGTCTGCAGCAGCGCAGCCTGGCCCATCACTGCCACGTCACCCGTCCTCCACGCCTCGCAGTAGTTGGAGGTGAGGCGGATGCCTGCGGTGCTGGAGCCGTGCCACACCAGCTTCTCTGGCCTGAGGGGGGAGAGAGAGTCAGTCAAGTCAAGTTTGTTTATATAGCGCATTTCATAGACAGAGGTTATTCACTGTGCTTTACATAAACAAAACCAAACAGAAATAGCAGATAAAAGCATAGATGGGCAACAGTCGAAGAGTAAATAAATAAACACAACAGTAAAAAAATTATTCAAATAAAACATTTTAAAATAAAAAATAATGAACAAGAAAAACATAAAAGACACACGGTGGAATAATTAAAAGACAGACACAGAACTCAGTGCAGAACAATTTGGTCTTAAGTTTAGATTTAAAACTAGCTGCAGTTGGGGCCTTTTTAATGTAACACGAAAGTTGGTTCGAGAGCTGAGCTGCTTCACCATGTTTAGTTCTAACAGCAGGTTTTTCTGCAGAATTCTGTGACTTGCTGGAAGCCAGTTTAGGGACTTAAGAATCACAGTAATGTGATCTGCTCTTTTTGTTTTTGTGAGAACCCCAGCTGCTGCATTTTGAATCACCTGAAGCTGTTTGATAGTCTTTTTAGGAAGGCCTGCAAAAATTCCATTGCAGTAATCAGCCCTGCTAGAGATAAATACATGAATGAGTTTTTTTGGTATTTGGTATAAGTTTGGTATTATTTTTGAGGTGGTAAAAAGCTAATTTAGTGATTGCTTTCATGTGGCTGTTGAAATTTAGATCACTGTCAATTAATACACCAAGATTCTTAACAGTATCCTTTGCTTTCAATCCTTTTGTGTCAAGGAGAGTGGCAACCCTGAGTCTTTCCTCCTTTTTTCCAAATATAATTACATTGAGACATTGAGGTGTTGATTTGTTCTATACACTGACAGAGATTCAAGGGGACCATAGTTGTTTGGGGACAGAGCTAAGTAAATTTGTGTGTCATTTGCATGGCTGTGATATGAAATCAAATTATTTTGAATAATTTGTCCAAGTGGGAGCATATAGATGTTGAATAATAGTGGCCCCAAGACCCCCTGGGGAACACCACAGGTCAAGGACGTTGGTGTTGAGGTACAGTTGCCGATGGCAACAAAGAAGTTGATAACTATGCCTGTAAATCCAACCCATTGTTCTAGTCTGTGTAGTAAAATATTGTGATCAACAGTGTCAAAAGCTGCACTAAGGTCAAGTAGCACTAGGATTGATGTTTTATCTTAATCTATGTTGAGGCGTATGTCATTGAAAACCTTAATGAGAGCTGTTTCAGTGCTGTGATTTGCCTGAAAACCTGACTGAAAGTAATCAAAATACCCATTTGATGTTAGAAAGATGGTTAATTTATTAAAGACTACTTTTTCAATAATTTTGCCATTAAAAGGTAGATTGGATATGGGCCTGTAATTGTTTATCACAGAGGCATCCAGGTTATTCTTCTTGAGCAGTGGCTTTACAACAGCTGTTTCCAGTGACTTAGGAAAAGTGCCAGACAGCAGTGATACATTTACAATGTGAAGGACATCTGCAGCCAGATGGTGAAAAACAGTTTTGAAGAAATTTACAGGTACAGTGTGAAAGCCACATGTGGAGGAGCTGAGATTCTGTACCGTTTTTTCAAGTGTTTTGTTGTCTATCAAGCTGAACTCTGACATCAAGTTAAGGTTCCCTCTATTTGTAACTGGAAGTTCCGGTTATTGAATTAGTTATTGAGGAGATATGTTGAGTCAGATTTTGTCAATTTTACCTTTGAAAAAATATGAAAACTAACTTCTCGACAGTGGAAAATAACAAAATAACAAAACACAAGTGTTATTTGAACTTCTACTGATGATGTTAGAAAAGAATGATTGTCTTGCTTTGCATATTTCAGAGTTAAATGTGCGGAGGATCTCTTTATGGATTTCATAGTGAATCGGAAGTTTGTATTACGCCATTTTCTTTCGGTCTTCCTTCACTCTCCTTTAAGGAGTTTTAACTGCTGGATTTTGCTTCCATGGTGCTTTCTGTTTTTCCTTAGCTTTTTTTTAATTTTAATGGAGCAATGGCATCCATAATGTTTGCCATTTTTGCATTAAAGTGATTGAATAAGTCTTCTACCGAGTATGACAGTTTATTTGATGTCTGTGAAAGTGCTTGCTCAGAAAGACCACTTGTCTGATCATTTATGATTCTCCTTTTTACCACCATAGATCTGTTCTGAGTGTGTGGGGACACAGACACATCAAAGAACACACAGGAATGATCGGATAACGTCAGGTCTTTAACAACTGTAGAGACATTGAGACCCTTTGTGATAACAAGGTCGAGGGTATGGCCTGTGTTGGCCCCTGTACATGCTGTATTAGGTAGAAAGTATTGATTAGTGCAATGAATTCCTTTGCACAATTGTTGTCAGGATTATCCACATGCAGGTTTAGATCCCCTGATACAATAAGACAGTCAAACTCTATGCAAATGACTGATAGCAGTTCACATAACTCGTCAAGAAAGACTTTAGCTGAATGTTTTGGAGACCTGTAAATACTCAGTAACAAAATCTGAGGAGAAGACTTAATGTTTGCACACAGATATTCAAATGAATTCAAGTCACCAAATGATGACTGATCTCACTGAAAGGATGTCTTGAAAATTGTGGCTATCCCCCCACCTATTTTATTTGCTCTGGTAGCACTCAAAAAACTTAAATTCGGTCTGAGCCGATTCGATGAGAGTCAGACTTCTATTTCTTGTCAATATAGGAATAATGAAATACATAGGCTTACTGGGTCCCGACATTTTCTCAAAACTACTGTCACTACCATTTCTATTGCAGGGACCCTCAGAATATCATAGAATACTGTCATCATATAATTGTCCCCTGCAACTGTCGTCAGCTGAGAATATGAACTAAGAGGTTGTTGCTGCTGAAGAGCTCCTTCTGCACACGGAGGGAGAGGGCATGGAGGTGCACTGCGCTTCATGTGCTTGGAATGGAATACTTCAACCCTCATTCCACAATCACATACTGGAGCTACTGCTCATGAAAATGTGAAATTTATGACTGATATGTCTGATATAAGGCAGCACAGTGTAGTGGGTAGTGCTGTTGCCTCACAGCAAGACTGTTGTGGGTTTGGTTCCAGGTCTGGGGCCTTTCTGTGTAGAGTTTGCATGTTCTCCCTGTGCCTGTGTGGGTTTCCTCCAGGTACTCCAGTTTCCTCCCACCAGCCAACTCTCTAGATTGTCTGTAGGTTTGAGTGGTTGTTGGTCTCTGTCTGACTGGTGACCTGTCCAGGCTGTACCCCGCCCTCACCCGAAGTGAGATGGGATTGGCTCGACCCAGAAATAAATAAGCAGTCAACGATGAACGAAAGAATGAGTGAATGAATGAATGTCTGATATAAAAGCTGGCTGGGTTGGATGAAATGATCCATTTGGACAATTGGTTTACATCTTCCTGCACACACGTACACACACACACACACACACACTCACCACGCAGAATCTGTCATGATGTTACGTCCATCAAAGGAGTAGATGGGTATGGAAGGGTTAAATATGCCTCCATTCCCAGAGAAGATCGACATCCAACTACTGAACAACACTTCACCCTGAGAGAAGAGAGGAAGGGCATGGGCTTCAATGAAATACATGATCATCTGCTTTATTTTCTCTATGAAGGACAGTCTGTTCAATCCTTAAATACAAATGTCTCCTTACTCTGATATTAACCACAGGCATGTCTGTGCGGTCCGTCTTCCTCACGATGGTTGCCAGGTCCTGGAGGTGTGAGGACAGGAAGGCCCTGTATGTGGCCATTAGTCCCATAGAGCGTGCCTGCTGGTAGCACTGGAAGTCTGCCCCTCGGATGCCGCGCATATCCCCTTTCAGAGGGGCATTCAGGGCCACCAGATGCAGCTGGGATGGAGAAAACACACAAACGCACAAACACACAGAGGTGATGAGATAATGCGCTCCATCCAAGTCTGACATGTTCGTCCTTAAAGATTTGGCTTCAGTCAGAAAGTTGAGCCAAGTCATCTCAGCTAGGTCTGGTACAGAATGTAGACTCACCCCAGGAACAGCATTGAAGGTCTGTGGCAGCACATTGTAGCTCGGCTGATACCCCCTGCTGCTATCCTGCAACTCCTGTTAAAGATTTCAGAGTGAGTTTTAGATCCTGGATCTTGTCTTATTACAGTGTCCTGCTGTGGCTGTCCGTTTTGCACCCTGCTTGGGAATGTGTGTGTCTGACCTGGCTGTGGACTCTGTGTGGTTTGCTCCATTCTCCAGTTCTGCTGAGGGCCTGAGACACTGCTGAGGAGGAGGGTCCCTGCTGGATCAGCTCTCCCAGCTGTGAGACCAACACACATCAGAATGAGTGAGAGCTACACTCCCAGGTGGATTCTACTGATCCAACCCAGTTTCATTCAGACACTATTTGTGAATTTTGCATAAAATTAATCTATATAATTTTTTCATGAAAAGAAGATACACAATGGCACACCTGAATCTTTCGCCAGCCATTGCGACTTCTAATATACAGCTCTCCACCTCTCTCAGACACATAAGCCAGTGTTCCCTCTGCAGCCCACTGACTCTCTCTGGTCAGAGCTTGGATTGTTTTAAAGGTGTTGACCTAAAGAAAAATAAACATCAGAGCAAGTTATTAGTTATTATCAGTTATTTCAGCCAATTCTTTGAAACAATTCTTTAGTTACTCTTGAGAATCATAGTTCCTTACCAGGTTGGCGTATCCTGGAGTTCCTGGTGGACCGGGAAGACCAGGAGGGCCAGGGACATCTGACGACAACACATGGGAATTATGAGGCAGATCAGTGAAGTCAGTGTCTATATCTTCATACAGTTTAATTTCATTCATTGAATTTTATCTACAACTTCATCATAATTTCACCATCTAGCTCCCACACACCCCCCTACCTGATCCATATGCCTGTCCTGGTGGTCCAGGGAGGCCAGGGTGGCCTCGAGGTCCACGTACTCCAATCCCAGGGGGTCCTTGCAGGCCAGGGGACCCCACAGGACCCGGTGGGCCCACGATGGATTCACCTTTTGGTCCCTATCGGTGCGGGAAAGGTAAGTACTTCAAGAAAAAAATTACTCAGGTGGGAAAAGTATCGTCAGGATGAGACTTATGAATTTTAGAGCTCACCACGGGTCCTGGCCTCCCCGGCAGTCCTGGAGGACCGGGCAGACCAGCATTACCTTTTTCACCCTTCTGACCTCTCTGTCCCTGATCACCTTTGGCACCCTAACAGAAGAGCAACCACAGAGATTTTTTTTCCCCATCCAACTATAGACTGATTTCAACCTCATCCATGTTAGCAACTACAGAGGACACTGTTACTGTCATCCTTCAATTAATTTTTCAATTTGGCAGATGGATTTAAGGTTTTTTGACAGAAAAGATGAACTGAAGTTGGACAGGGAGTGATGGTGGAGCAAACAATTAAGTCAACACTACAAAATCAAACCAATGAACTGGAACAGTCATATCCATATTTGTTCATTCAGTTTGTTCAGCCCTTTGCTAAAAGTAACTTTAACGTGACATAAATGCTTAATGTATTAAAATAGAGTAAATTCAAGATTGGTAAGAAATTATTTATTTAACTATTTGCAATACACCTACTGTGAAGAGTCATAAAATAAATCAGCACTCACCACAATTCCATCTGGAAATCCTGGTGCTAAGATGAAAAACAACACAGTGTGAAAAATACATTTATGCATATGTTAACTGTAATAAAAAAAATAAAAACTATTACAGATGCGATTAATAAACAAATACTTTAATTCCCAAATGCTTTTGAGCAAAGTGTGTGTGTGTATTGGGGGGCGGGGCGGCATAGTGATGTAACGTGTTTAAACTCACCGGGTGTCCCTGGCTCTCCAGGTAATCCCTCAACTCCTTTCTCACCTTTTGCCCCAAATGAATCTCCCTGTGCACACATCGATATTCATTAACACCCTGAGCACCCGACATGTGACAGCAGTCAAACAACTGCAGAGAACATGTTAACAATAAAAAGCCTGGGGTTAAAATAAAAAACAGCTGATTTTAAGGATTAAAACATCGCTGTCAACATGGCAAAACATTACAAAACTATTACGAACGAGGAATGCATGCTACAGCAACACATTCAACCGCCACTGTAAGGGATTAAAGGTTAAAGTCGGCTTCGAGTACACAGATGGGTTAATGACTTCATGGCAAATATCCTGGTTGTAACACAGCAGGTGTGTTTTACACTAAGTTACCCGCAATGACCTTATCGAGTCCCCTGCTAAAGTGTTTCTTGCTGCGAGCAGGCGAAGGTGATTGTGCTTGTTTGGAGAGTCGGCCGTTTGTTACTTTCACGGGCAGATTTGAATGAAATCCTGATCCAGGAAGTTGAACTCAACACAGTTTGGAAATGGTAAATGGTTTTCCTCCGTGGAGAACCAAGTCTTCAGGGCAGAACAGAGGCCACACTGAGTCGCTATAGAATAACAGACTAATATAGATTTGCTACAGACAAGAATTAATGCTAACTATCCAGTGTAGTGACAGACAACAGTAGACATCAAAACCATCTTTAAATAGCTGGTATGTCTTAAGAAAAAAATCACAATACAACAAAGTTGATTGATGACACATTAATGTTGATCTTACAAAGGAATAGCAAGGCAATAGTGGCGAGATCATATAAATCTATAACCTATATGATAAAAAAAAAAAAAACTGTACAGTTCAAGAGGTTCAAGCTTCAATACATTTATGGAAGAATCCTTCACTGCACCCCAACACTAAGAAAGGAAACAAAAGGACAGTTCCAAATGTTCCAGTCATTGGTTAATATGATGTCCAACAAATCTTCATGGGTAGATTTGAATAAAACCTGTATCCAGGAAACAGTTGGGAAATGATACTGAGTTCTGTCCTACTACTATGGTAAGAAAATCGATTCATTACGCTACAAACAGCCTTTAATCAGTTTAGCTAATTGGAATTCAGCCAAGAAGAAATAAACAAAACAAAACAAAAAACTATGTAGCATCACCAGAACCCACAAGCCAAAAGATGATTTATGTCACTTTCAATGCAACCACGTTTTTCTTTGGCAGAAAGTTCAAAGTTTGTGATAGCCAACGTTTCATTAAATTTTTCTTTTAAAATAGGTTGAACTGAAAGTGATTTCACACAAGTGCTGAGGATGAGTATCAACAGTCTCTGTCCTCCCTATCAGCGGTTCATCCAGCCTCCTCCTCCTCAAGATGATGGTGAGGTCAATAAAGACGGATGAGACAAGCAGGATTGAGACTCAGACCCACTTTAACACCTGGCATTAACATTTGTCCTGAGCAATCATATTGGATTTGACAAACGCACAGAAAATGTCTGTAAATGGACCCACTGACGACAGCCAAATCATATTCCCAGCTGATGTATGGGGAAACTACTCCCAAAACATTCTTGCATGTAAATATAAATATGTGTCATTCATGTGATATAATGAAATACTGCACAGGACAGACGTTAGTGCCTGATGAAACAATGCCAGACCCACAAACATGTAGTCTTCCTAAAGATTGTTAGGGCGGTAGAAGCGGGGACAGGGGAGGGGGGAAGTGGGTACTGTTTGTAGCACACACCAGAGAGCTGCCATGCTGCTGTACCCACACACCAACAGAACCACCAGATAGTCAGATTTCACACTGAAACGGACCAATTAGATGGTCCGGCTCAGACTTACTCGTCCCACTTTGCAGTGCGGTCTGGGTCGCACCGGGAACACTGTCTTTAAGATTCAAACAAGAGCAACGTCATCAGACTAAGTGGAAACTTTAAATGAAAGTTCATCAACTTGACAAGAACCACAGCCCGTTTTGATGATGTAGAATTGAACTTTTCCATTTAAAATATGTGATTGAAGCTTCAGAGAGAGGTTCATCATACTCACTCCCTTCAGGCCAATGATTCTTCCCGGAAGTCCGGGTGCACCTGGAGGACCTGGTGGTCCCTGAGATGGAGAGAACAAACATACACATTAATGTTTGCAGTGCATCTGTTTGCTAACATGATCAAACACTTTCCTACACGATTCAATAAAATCTGACTTTTTTTTTTTTTTTTTTTTTTTTTTAAGAATAGGTAGAGTCTCCCTCTAGTGGCCATTATGTAGATTGCAATTTGAAGGCTCTTAAGCATTGGCTTCACTTTTCGGAGCCTGAGTGATATCCACTTTTAAATCCAGTCTAACGCTGACGCCTGTTTGCTTCCTCTTACCGGCAGACCAACAGAATCTCCTCTGTCACCTTTTCTTCCAGCCATACCAGGCCGCCCCTTAAGAGTGAGAAAGCAGGAGGTCAGTGTTCATTCTCTGTGCAAACAACAAGCTTACCAACCAGACTAATCCTGAATTAGAGATGATACATCAGGGAAAAGCTATTTTTCAACAGACGGGCCATTGAGAGATAGAGAAAAACAGATACATGTAAATTAATATTTCATGTTTTTCTCCGAAGTGACAATGAGGATGTGAAATACTCACTGGGCGACCCGGGAAGCCGTACTCTCCTTTTTGTCCAGAAGGTCCTACTGGGCCCTGTCATAATACAACAATGCATCAGTGTACTGTACAAATCAATAAAATGGATAACCTGCTGAGGAGACAATTTAAAAACAAAAGAATGATCGCCCTCTATTTTCTCTGCTCACCATAGCTCCAGCTGGTCCTGGGAGCCCACGGTCACCCTACAGAATATAAAAATACAAAACAGAATAATGTGAAATATGACATGTACGTGAACTTGTTCCCCATTCAAGAGCTGAGGGCATTCAGATGTCTTGACTACTGTATGTAATGTGATTAAGGTTTATAATGAGGGACTGTTAAACACATCATCTGACCATGAATTCTGTGTAGCAGCAGATGCTAAAGTAATTTATGATACATAGGGATTTTATGCAATGTTGTTAGAATGTATTGAATATATATTTTATTTTCCAAAATGGAATATCTGCCTCGGCCAACACGAAACCACATATAAATACAAACAATTGTGTAGTAATTTTGGTCTAATAGATACATCATCTTAATACCTATGGTTTCTGTAGTGAAGATAGAAGCATTACAAAGTGGGTCCTATAGAGTTAGGGGTGAACTGTCAATTTACTGATACCTTTATGCCTTTGGGTCCTTGGGGGCCTCTCTGTGCAGTTAAGAGAGATCCGTCAGCAGCTATGGTGACTCCGGGGTCTCCTTTTTCTCCCTGTTACAGCAGAGACATGAAATGCCCTTATTTTTCTGCATCGAGGCTGTTGCATGTAGGTGGGGTTCAGTATTTCTTCTGAAGTTTAGATCTCACCTTGAGTCCTGCTGGCCCTTGATTACCTGGAGGGCCTTTGTCTCCCTTTGGTCCCCTGGGACCCTGGAGAAGAATGACAGGATAGTGAGGCACATTTGGGACTTTGGACATTCATCAGGTTTTTAAAGTTCTACAACCTACCATGTTTAGCCCAATGACAGCGAAGGCAAAATAAAAAAATATATATATCAATATATCAAATCAGTAGAAATAATAGTGGATCGTTCACTTGGAGTGAATACTCATGCACAAGCTAAATGCTGAAATAATTCCAGTTGGGTAAACGTGCACAGCATAAGGTGGTTGTAGCAAAAGGCTCTTACGGGGAATCCAGCACTGCCAGGCAAGCCCTCAGGGCCCTGTAACACACAGACAGACACACACATGTACAAACGCATTCATATACATGCATGCATACATGCAAACATGAAGACAAGCAAAAGCGAACCGGCTGAATTAAACATTGTTTCTGGTTTAGCCAAAAATCGTGTGTGAATAGAGGAGAGGATGCAGCAGCTCATAGACTGGGAAATATAGTGAAAGTGTATTATAGCTCAACTGAAATGTCTGTTTATGTGATTATGTTTCTCACCACTTCTTTATCTATGCAGAAGAGCCAACAGGAAACATGCTGTCACTTTGCAGGAACAGTTTGTTTGTACATACCCTGATCCCCGGTGCTCCTCTGATCTCCTTGAAGTTGAAAATGCCCTCTGTGGCATTGAGGAGCAGCTGGAGACAAAAAAATACACTGAGTAAGTTTTGTTGCTATGAGCATGAAAACTACACCTTTTATTGTAATCCATCATTTTACAATTCATTGTCAAATGCTGATAATGTATTCAAATATGTCCATCCAATAGTTGACTACAACATGGCACACTGTGTTCTTGTGTGCTTTTTGAGTGGCTCCCTTTTAAGCTTCATCGTGACTTATTTGGTTTTAAAATAATTGCTTTATTAATCGAATTTTTTTAAATGTAATTTTCATGTTCACCAGGATCAACTCTGTCTCTCATTCAACTAAATGTGTGTGTGATTGTGTGTACGTACATCCTGAAGGTTAATACCGGGTCCGGGGGGTCCAGCAGGCCCAGGTGGTCCAGAGATACTAAGCCCATCAACACCTCGCTCTCCCTTCAGGACACAACAATAACAAGTGTGTCAAGGAGGTGGATCAAAATGTGTAGACAGCATTAAACCCTGTTGGACATTATCATATATTCACATATCAGTGAACCAACCTTGAGTCCCGGACTGCCTTTTTCTCCTTTGTGCCCCTGTTTGTCCAGTAAAGACAGATATAAATGAATGCACTGGTAACCATTTAAAGATGATCTGCACAGAGTTTACATACATCATGTATTTCTTTATATGTGATCAC
Organism: Echeneis naucrates; assembly: GCF_900963305.1. NCBI lineage: Eukaryota > Metazoa > Chordata > Actinopteri > Carangiformes > Echeneidae > Echeneis > Echeneis naucrates. Next base: position 3,995,504 of record NC_042527.1, read on the forward strand.
TCTCTGCCTGCAATAGAAATGGTTGCTGTGAACATTTCACTGCAGCCAGTTCAGCACTATGTGGACCAGGAAGGACAGACCATTGAAATGTTTACATGCCCAGACAAACAAAGGCTGATGACTAAAGTGGTTGAGTTATGAGTCACCGAAACCAAAAAGCTAGGTGCTCAAGATAATTCCTCTTGCTTGTGTCACAGGCTTTTCCTGATTTGTCGCGACTGCGCCTTCATTGTAATTGATTGTGTTGGACCCCAGGAAGAATAGTCTTCACCCATTGAGTGAAGACTAATGGCGATCTCTAATCAACATAAACATAAACAGGTATTGTTATGCATAAAAAAAGTTATTCCACACAATGACCAGGCCATATTAATGTTGGTGAGCCTGTGATACTGTAAACTACTGACTGTAATTCTGTCTCAAAATTGATTCGCAGGCAACGGGACTTGTATTTGTCCATGAAGACCCTTCGCCTCTTACCCAAGGGGCTTCATCAGTTCATGTATGTTGGTCTACTAGTCCGCACTAGTCTGACCAAGACAGTGGAAAAAGACCCAGGTATTTAACCTCTGTCGGTGTGTTCACCAAAAAGTACCTGTGAAAGTACTGGTTTCACTTGACCATTGTTGTGGTCACATTTGGACGACAGTTGTTGCGGTCAGGTGTACCCCTGGTGAACGACGATTGTTGAGAGTTGAGAGAGACACGTATGGGATGCCAATGTTCTTGTGTTTGTCTTTTGTTTCTCAGCATCTCTCAGCATCATCCATGTTGGTACTCTTTCTGGAGCGTGCTGCTGTCTCGCCAAATGTCCAACTTGGATAGCCACAAGTTTTCAGGGCTGCCTTCAGATGTTTATGTTCCTCTGCTTGGGCCCAAGTGGAGGTTGGTACATTATCAGCCCCGTGTTGCAAGGTTCTGATAACTCCCAGTTTGTGCTCCAGTGGATGTTGTGAGTTAAAAAGCAGGTATTGGTCTGTGTGTGTGGGTTTCCTGCATCCCCCAATGTGGAGTCTTCTGTCCTCATCTAAGTGAACATCACAATCCAAAAACGGTAAGTGGTTGTATTTGACATCATCTCTAGTGAACTTGATGTTTTTGTCTACTGAGTTGATGTGTTCAGTAAAGGGTTGTAGATCTTGGGTTTTGATCTTCACCCAAATGTCATCCACATACCTAAACCAATGGCTTGGAGGTGTTCCTTTATATGAGTTTAGGGCCTTTTGTTCTACCATTTCCATGTATAAATTAGCCACAGTGGGGGACACTGGTGAGCCCATAGCACAGCTGTGCTTTTGTCTGTAGAATCTGCTGTTAATCTGGAAATATGTGTTGTTGAGGCATAGATCCAATAACTGACAGATCTGGTCTGGTTTGAGATTGGTTCTGTTTTGTAGAGTGTTATCTTGTTCTAAGTGATGCCTCACAGTTTCCACTGCCTCCAAGGTTGGAGTGCAGGTGAATAAGGAGGCCACACTGTATGACACCATGGTTTCATCTTGTTCTATTTTTAAGCCTTTGATTTTGTTCACAAAGTCTAGCGAGTTTTGGATGTGATGTGGTGTGTTCCCAACCAGGGGGGCTAAGATGTTGGCTATATTGTAAGTTACATGCTGCTTACGAGTGGTCTGAGTGGTACCCCTTCTTTCTTCTAGACCAACAAACATGAATTGATGAAGCCCCTTGGATAAGAGGCGAAACGTCTTCAAACGTCTTCATAGACAAATACAAGTCTAGTTGCCTATGAATCAATTTTGAAACAGAGAGCAATGACCTCGATGAATGAGAATCTTCATAGACATTCTGACTGTAACAGCGAAAACAAAACAGGTTCAACCATGAATGTCCCTGCCATTGGTAAAGTTCAAACATTTGGTGAATTCTAACAAATTAGCGACCGAACAACTAGAAATCAGGACATTTTGTTGTTTAACCACATGCTTCTTACCCTTGCGCCTGGAAGTCCAGCGGGACCCTGAAGACCCTCTGATCCTGGGTCTCCCTGTTCACCCTGCAATCACACACACACAAACAGGTCAGGCTGAGGATAAGAAAAGAGCTAAACCAGTTTCATTTAAGAATCAGCTCACCTTGACAGAGAGTCCTGGAGCTCCTGGGACTCCATGCTCACCCTAACAAAGACATTAGTAAGCATTGTTCTTGTTGAAGAAGGAGGAGCAATAGAAGCTGCAGCCAAGGACAAACTATTCAGAGGAATCTGATTGTTAGCTGTTAAAAATACTACAATACTATCTACATGTGGAATGTGCACACTGAGTGAAAATTAATAGATACCTTGGGTCCTTGAGGGCCAGGTAGGCCAGGTGGACCCTGAGAGAACAGGAAAATCTCAGCGTGTATATAATATTTCAACTCTAAACAACCACAGAGACAAAAGCAGACTTTCACTGACCTGCGGGCCTCTGACTCCAGCTCCAATGAGCATTTCACTCTTCCCAGATCCCTCCATGTCCTGTAAACAAAAACACAGTCGGATGTCACCCGTTAAAATTAAATGTGGGGGCGCTGTGTGGCGAGGACGCTTTGTTCTCCTCTTCACTACACTAATTGTTTCCCTCCTCAGATTAGGGTTAGCTGGTGGAGCAGCAGTGATGAAATTGTGTCACCTCTATAAAGTATTTGGTTCCGGGAGGTCCCGGGGGTCCTGGGGGACCGATTGGGCCTCTCCTCCCCTGTGGGCCAATGGGCCCTTGGGGCCCTGGAGTCCCTGTTGTACCCAAAGACCCACATTCCCCCTGTAAGATACAGAGAAACAAAAAACTAATTTAACAACATTTTTCCTTGGTCTGACCTAAAATAAAATAAAAATAAATAACGAGCGTATTTATTACCTTTGGCCCAGGGGGACCAGGTAAGCCACGGTCACCCTGACAATGTCGAAAAAGAAGAAAGAAAGGACTATTGCTTTTATTTCATAATGGAAGAAACCAAGACAAGACATATTGATAAGCGGCCAACAGACATGAGCATACCTTCTCTCCCACAGCTCCTGGTGGACCTGGCTCTCCATCTTTTCCTGCTGGACCCTGGACATACAAATACAGACGGACACAAGTAAACAGAGAAAAATAACACAGTGAGACAAGAGAAACTATGCAATAAGATGCTCAGGTCCCTCACTTGGCCAGTGCTGAGCCTAAATGTGACAGCCAGTCAGTCCAAAGGAATACTCATGAATCAACTTCTTTAAGTGATGAGCTTATCCCTGCCAACACTAATCCGCATCATTGCAGGACTACTAATGTCAGATCCCCAATTTTTCCTCTCGTACTTGTTGATGCTTAGCAATTTTAATTGAACAAACTGACGGAAGTGATTGCATATGAATTTATCCAGTTCAATTGAGCTCTTTTGTGTTTGCACGCCTCAACTGAAGTGCGACATGACACAGTTGAGTCAGCAGCTTTGGAGGAAAGGAAGATTGTTTTCTCATTACTTAACTGGGAAGTTGGATGGATTAAATTTTCTGTGTATTCCTTTGACAAAGCAGTATGAGGCCTTTGTACAACAATGAGTGTCAGAGACCAAAAATGTTTTCAGTACCATTAAACTCCAAGGCATACTGAATTGACGAACGGAAAACTGAAGAATGCTGATCCTGACCAACCATTTTGGACTTTAGGATAGTAGAGTAAGTCACTCTCAGCTGCAGCTTCAAAAACCTGTGACGTCGCACAGGGACTCCTTCCATTTTTGTATACACTTTTTGTCTAATAATAATAGTGCAAATAGAGAATATATCAAAACTTTGTGTTTTCACTGTTTGAGCCAGACCAGTGTGCCTTGGCAGAGAGCAGCCAATATACAAGAACATACAAAAAAAAGAAAAGAAAACCGATCGGTGCAAAAGGCAGATTTTTTTTCTTGTCCTTTACCATGTTGGATGGAAGAAGCAGCCAAGCAGCTTGTACAGCAAAGTTTGTGGTCAGTTCCTTTCAGTTCTGTCACTTATGCTGAGGTGTTTCATATAATAACGACAACACTTGAACTGAAAGTTAACAAAACCAAAACCAGCAGAAAATTCTGAAGCGGGTCATGACAGAGCAGTAACTTTGGACTCCAAATGGATTATCAAGGAGCAAAGATAGCAGTTATTCCAGGCACCCACCCACACATATATTCATTCACTCACTCACTCATATATCTGCCAGCCAGTAGTTAAGACAACATGATAGGAGATATTGTACAGTCATCAAGCAGAGCATTGAGGCAGCGGACTAAAGCTGGCGTTTATCATTGGTATCACTATTTAAAAAAAAGAGAGGCACAATTGACAGAAATAAAAGAATCTGATTGAATTTTGTGATTTTTTCATCTTGTTGCTGCCTCGATATTCTGACTTTTGCCTGTATTTCTGCCATTTTCTTGTACAGTGTACCTCGCCTGAACCCAAAGCAGACCCGAAGTCACGCCCAGGCTTAGAGACAAAAATGGCTTCAGAGCTGAACTCAGAACTGAACCCAGAGCCGAACTCATAGCTGAACCCAGAGCTTAACCCAGAGCCAAAGTCTGAGCCGAGATCAGAGGACAACTCTGACCTCAAACTTGACTCATCAGGCCCAGAACCACTAAACCAATCCTCAAACATCTGAAACAGAGTGGAGGGGAGAAAGAGACAGTAGGAGGGGACACACAGGAAAAACAGGAACAAGGTGTGGGCAGGACAAAGATGGATGAGGATATAAATTAGGGGGAAATGGAAGTTGAGGATAATTACAGAGGGGTGACGTGGGGAAAGAGGTGGAAAGAGAATGAAAGACAGACTGTTAATTGGCCATGAAACACAAATATTGATTACTACAGTCTGATTTTAGAGGAAACATAAACCAATCATATCATGGATCACATATAACAGCATATACACCTATATGCTTTAGAAAGACAATACACAAATAAAACAACAAGTTTAACATGTTGCGAAAGGCACAATAAGTAATTTCACTGTGAGACAAAATATCTGATAAAGCAATCGTCTTCACAGTGCTAAAAACTTTTATGTGTTCATCACTGACACTGGCATATCTTTTATCTGCATTGTGAAGACCCTCCTGATTCCCACAAGCATAGAAACCAGGTTAGTTTGATATGGCAACAATGAAGAAGAACACGTGTCCTATGCAGGAGGGGTAAGTTCAGCATTTGCTTTGTGTGTGTGTGTGTTTGTTATCGTGTAAAATGCTCAAAATCAGTCAATGCCTCATGATCTTATTTTTTAAGCCACAATTTTTTTCCTTGGCTATTCTGTATTTCTGAAGCAGTATTTTAAAAATGACCAGGTTTTAAATCAGTGAATTTAATGAAATGTGTATGAGCACATCTGACAAGGTGCCTTTGCTTAAGGCCAGCCTTTACATAACAAATCCAACATCAAGCAGTTATTTCAAACTGTTACATCCAGGTTTACTGGTCCTACTGTCTGTTGAATATTCTGACTTACTTGGATTCCACGTTTGCCTGGCAGCCCGTCATTTCCAGGGGCGCCAAGAGATAGGCCCTCATCTGTGTCAGGTGACAGGTTGTGTCCCGGTGGACCAGGGGGACCTGGAGGCCCCGGTGGACCAGGAGGACCCTGGAAGAGACAGAATGTCTTTTCAGCACCGTAAATTGAAATATTCAAGAATTTGATCCACCACACAGGTCTTTTGTCTTACTCTGATGAGCTCAGTGTCACCGTCCAGGTCTCCAAAGCCAGAGCCCAGGGCATCTGCTCCGTACTAAAACACACATAAAATCCAAGATGTTAGTGATGATTCAAACATCAGCTCTCTGATTCCAAGAACCAACTGAAGTCACAGCTGCTATTATCCCTAAAGTAGAGCAGGCACATTGGGAAGGGATCACCGCACCCTTAGTCACAGTGATGTCTTGGCCTGTGAGCACTCAGATGTCATTACCATATCTCTTTGAACTCAGCTCTCATCTTCTTGACCTCAACAACACTAGCAAAGCCTCTTTCACAGCTGCGATGGTGATCACTGTGATTAAATCAGTCTGCAGATATATAAACACTTAAACCAGCTCAGTGGTTTTTCCTCCTGCAGGTGTCAGAAAAAATCTATTTTGCTGCGATGACACATATAGACTCACAATGTGACAGCGACACTGTGTCATGGGTTGTGAAAATGCTGAATAATGCCATAAGTAATACCATGCACTCACAGGCACACTGCGTGATCTGGGGGGTCCAGGTGGACCGGGAAGGCCTGGAGGGCCTGGTGAGCCAATTCCTGGGTCTCCCTGTGGAGGGAGGAGGCAGGAGCAAGAGATGGATGAAGATATGTTCATTACATTGCATTTGTCATCCCATAAAAGTCAAGTGCACTTTGAATAAAGATCCACCTGTTAAACATTGTTCGTTTAAGCAGGCAGAATTTAGTGGTACCTTCTCTCCCTTGATTCCAGCTCCTCCAGCCAAACCTGGAACTCCATGATCGCCTTTCTGACCCTGGAGATAAAAGTACGATCAAGTTATTTGTCAAGTTATAAAAATATAAGAGCACTGACAGAGAACGACAGATATAAAGTAACTTACTGGAGCTCCTTTGTCACCTTTGCTTCCCTGTAAGGAGAAGAAGGATCATCATCCGTGACACTAAAAGAATTGAGTAACGTTTGGTATGACACGCGATGTGCCTGAGGGAAACACAAACATGTAATCACACCTTCTGTCCAGGAGACCCAGGGGTCCCCGATGGTCCCTGTGGCCCTCTTGGTCCAGGCTGAGGCAGCCCGGGGAGAGACGTAGGTCCTGGGGGTCCCGGTGGGCCTGGTGGTCCGGGTTCCCCAGGCTCCCCTTTTGAACCAGGTCTGACTTGACCCTGGAAAATCAAATGAATGCAAAGTCAAAAAAAAAAACAACAAAACAGTAATGTAACAACGGACAATGTATACAAAGAACATAGACAGAGAGAAGTCTGAACATACATCTGCTGATCTTTCTCCTGGCTCCTCTGTTTGCTGTGGCCCTGTAAACACATCACACAAATTCTGACAATGTCACTTTGCTTTATTGGACCATTTGGAAGCCTTCGAATTCTCGGATTCACCAAGTCAAAGCAAAGATTTAGTTTCCTTCTGACCTCTAATCAGCTCATTTGTCTCTGTTGGTGTCATGTGACCAGAGTACTCATCAAGCCTCATCTCTGGAGCCTTAGTGGGTGGAGCTCCTACTGGAACGCTATCCACTTCCTACAATGTAGAAGATTAATATCAGTGGAGTATCAGGTCACCAACGCTTAAACTGCATTCCTTGTGAGAAGCATGAAATAGCTCGGGAAAGACCTCTTTTCTATTCATTGTAAATTAAACACATCAACATTGAAAGTATAGAACACAAACATCACCAAACATGACCAGTTTCATTCAAGTGTGATGAAACAAGAGATGCACTGACAGAGCTGAAACAATTAATATAACAAAAAAAAAAAATGTGAAGGAAGAAGTCATGAGATTCTCAAGGCATTCCTTCAGCTCCTGTTATTATGGTCTTGATTTTTATTGTTTATGTGACCGAGTACTCTCTGTCAACAATGAACGTGTGTGTGTGTAAGAGAGAGCAAAGGGATTATGGCTCCTTTTAATTGCAATTACTCTGTAAAACACTATTACATTTTTTGTATGTAAAGTGCCAGCGAATAAAGACTTGATTTTATTTTCAGCATTTTAATGTCCTATCAAAACAGCACAAATAATCAAATATTCCAATAATCCGCACTGTGACTTTAAGGAGGTCCAGCTGAGGGTCGACAGACCAGAAAAAGCATTCATATTGCTATAACAGTTTTTCAGCCTTTGAAGGACAGTTTCTTTTGAAGCTTCAAAGTCAGTGCTGATTATGGGATGTTTGGGGTCAGACTGACTTCCTGGTTTTGGGAGGATGAAAGTAGGTACCGGAACAGAAGAATAAATACAGATTCACACACACAAATGCGTGTACACTAGGAATGCTGTTTTGGGGTCCTGATCACAAAAATGAATTCGCGGAATGGTACCCCGCACATGCATTTTTACAAACTCATATCATGCTCTTGTTCAACAGTGGAGGTCTCAAACTTTAACAGAATGAATGTGATTTGTCAGTGCCGATCCAGCCTACCTGTTTCATGCTGTGTTTCCTCTCTTGCGTGCGCTTCATCACTTCCTCTGCAGTCTCTCTCTCATCCAGAGCATCATCTCCACTGGCGTATCCCGATGCCTTTATCAGATATCACATCATGTGTTAGTTTCAGAACAGACACTCAAGAGAAAAAAAAATGCATTCAACCCACTGTTTAGAAAGTGCTCCACTTCAACCACTGTCTGAAATGCATTATTTGACTTTGACATGGTTCATAAATTTAATTGAATTTAATTTACTGTGACATGGTGGGAAATATCTTAAACATTTCAGATCACTGGTAGAACACACATATTTGATCTATTGCTGTATCATTATAAGATGGAAAACAATAAGCCTCTGTCACTTATCAAATATGAATATTGTCCAAAATCAAAGCCACAACCATATTAATTATTTGGCTCCAGTTTCTTGACAAGATCAACCGATTAATCCCTAATAACTTTTTTTCTATGTTTTTTCAACCAAGTCTTCTTTTGGCCCCTAAGAGGTGCTGTTCAATTCCATTAGCATCGTCCTGACTCGTCCCACGGTCCTTTTCTGAAGCAGTTAGCAATGAAAGTGTGCTTGTAAGCCACATAAAATCAAATCAAGCCCCTCTATACATTTACTAATAGTTGTTCTGTGAATAAATGCTTTGGTTTCAGCCTTCTCTTTGTCATGAACAAAAATGTCATCATTTGTGTGTGTGGCAGTCATTGCTGCCAATAGAGTCCATGGCAAATTTGTGCGTGTGTGTGTGTGCGTGTGTCTTACATAAGGATCATCATCCTCACACTGCTCCTCAGCCGCCCTGGGATCATCTTTTATCACCAGCTGCTGGATGGAGCCCTGCAGACGCACAGAGACAGACAGACTGTTAATATCAACACTGGGCACACTGAAAGTCACAGTAAATGAGTCAGAGCCCCTGACACACAGGGAGAGAGGATGAAATGGCTTCATGTGACCGAGACCTCGGCAGTGTTGCTGGAGTCAATCGTGACAGAAGTCAAGATCAGCGGTAAAACAATTTTGTCTGTTTGTGATTAATTTGCATTTGCCCTATGTAATGATTTGTTTGTACCACAGTTTTCTTTGTGATGGGCTTCGTTGCCTGTTAATGATCTTTCTTCTGTTAGACAGGTGCTTTGGGCCGAAGGTGATAAGGTGAGGCCTTGCTGCTGATTTTCTGCACCATCCTCGTCTGGCTATGTTGACACACTTTATCACAGCTGGTTAGTTTATGGACTCTTCTCCTCTTTTTATTTGGCTTCTTGCTGCCTTAGAGTATTTTGTGTGACAGCCAAGCCCTGTCTTCATCCTCTGAGCTGATTATAACTTTTTACAGGCTTAAAGCTAGCTTTGCTTATGATAATATAATTTTGTCTAATAAAACTGTATATATTCTTACTTTAAAAATCTCTCTCTTCTGATGGTTGTTGTTTCCATATTGTTCATTGTGCCACCTTGTCACATGAGCAGTTGTTGGTTATTTTGTTTGGCGCATTACTCGTGCACTGTGTACGAGAGCCTGTCCTGAGCTGTTGCTTAATCATAGGAATACACTGAATTAAGGTGTTCTAGTGCAAATTCTTCTTCAGTAGATTTTTTTTTTCAAGCTTAAAGACCCCCTAACCTGAAAATTGAGTTTTTCAAATTATTAACATGTCTATGTAGTGTTTGCGTTCTGCTACAAGACATTTCAACTGCAAAGTCTCTAGTGCGTGCCATAACTGAGCATTTCAGATTAGAAAATGCAGTTTCAGAACCAGATCTGAAAAAGTTGGATTCGGTTTTTCAGCTCCTCAGTTGGATTTCATACGTCACAAATCGTAGCAACCAATCCCGTGGATTTTCTTTCCCAGTTCATTTACATAATTTTTGCAAAGACTGGAATGCGGGAGCAACGTAAAACAGACTGCGATGGCGAACGCTTGCTCTGTGTTTGGGTGTGGAGAGGCTAATCGTAGGACCAGTCTTCATCTTTTACCAAAGGATCATACCACGCCGGAGAAATGGTTGCAATTTATTTGGAATGATAATGTACACGAAAACATTCCAGCTAAAACGTGGGTCTGCAGCAAGCATTTTGGGGACAGCTGCTTCTTGAACCTGGCGCAAACACAGGTGGGTTTCGCCACGAAGCTCATGTTGAAGCATGATGCTTTTCTGAGCGTTTTTCCTGGGGTTGCGACTGCGGTTGAGCACACCAATGTTACTGAGAAACCCAGATCAGGCAGCGGCGGTAGGTGGGCGCAAATCTAATGCATTTGCATACTCATGAATGTTCATACAACCTGGATTTTTCAACGAGGGAGAAATAGTGGACGTGTTTTTAGCGTCTTTGAGAGCTTTTTTTAAACATTTTTTGTTTTTGTGGGAAAGCAATTACAATCAAAAAATATTCACAGCAGAGCATTTTTTACACATTTTACATTTTTGGGTTAGGGGGTCTTTCAAATTCACAATAAATTGAGAACCACATACACACAGCTCGACATGCACACAGCGGATTAGAGTTGCCACAGAGACTAGAATTCCAAAGCTACACAACAAACATGCAATAAAAATCAGTGGTAGTGATGGTACTGCTTTAAATGAGAATTCATTTAATCATCATTCACCTCAATAGTCAATATTCAATATTCAATATTCAATATTCAACTCAATATACACATTAAAAGACATATATAGACTGCTCTCATCTAAAGTCCAATACAACACACACACACACACACACACACACGCAGAGACTTGCCCATTCCAATGAATAGAACGTGTGTCAAAACTTTTGACTGATACTGTACGTCTTCTTTTATTAACAGCATTTACTTGTTAAGAATACTTCTACTGGTGGTACATTTAAGCTCAAATTACTTTTCAGACCCATACCGTAAATATCAGATACTTCAAGGCTTTCATTTGAGTAGTATTACTTGAGGTCAGATAATAGGTGAGTTTCAATTTTACTGGAGTCATTTTCTAGTAAGCTAACTCTGCTTTTACTGAAGCCTGCCTTTGAGTCCTTGAGGACTGTCGGACATGGCTGCTGCTGAACATGCAGATGTTCTGTGGCCATGCTTCTGACAAGCTGCTCAGAAAGTCAGGCTAAACTGAACAAAGACAGGACTGCTGTGGGAATAGCTGTGTCCACTCACCACAGCAACAAGAGACTAGCATCATGGAGTCATTGTGTGTGAGCGGCGCTGGATGGATAATGACTCCTGCGGTCAACTGTGGGACCGAGTGTTCAGAGTTGCAGCAGCTTGTTGTCAGGAGAGGATGTGCTGGAAAAGCCTTTTGTACACATTTCTTTAAATGACAAACATCCAGACAAAGGCGTTCTTTTCCCGTTATGCTTGACACACTTGGTAGAAAAGAGCCTTGATCTGACCACAGCTAACCACATGTCAACCACATGTTTACATGTCTGTCTTTCTCATTTTCCGTCGGCTTACTCCTCCATCCTCTCCTCCCTTCCATGTGTCAGTCTGCTCTGTTCCTATTTAACACTCTTTATTCTTTCCTCCCTTCTTACTTTACTCTGTCTCTGATCTTCACAGTTTGATCTGTAGTAGAGTCGGAATAGAATTTGACTGGCGGTCATGACATTTTATATATTGACTACTCCATCCTCAGAGGACAGGATAGAAATCTTCACCAAAATAACAGAATTAGGGCACAGTTGCCTCACCACAAGAAGATTGCACGTTTGGTTCACACCCTTGGTCCTTTCTGTGTGGAATTTGCATGTTCTCCAGGTACTCTGGTTTCCTCCCAGCATCATGTTTGAGTTAGCTGGTGACTCTAAATTGTCTAGGTGGTTGTTGGTCTCTGTGTTGGCCCTGTGATGGACTGGTGACCTGTCCCAGGTGTACCCCGCCCTCGCCATTCACTCAATTTAACATTGCCAGTTAACCTATACATGCATGTCTTTGGACAGTGGGAAGAAACCAGAGTATCCCACACAGACACAGAGAGAACATACAAACTCCGCACAGAAAGGACCCAGGCCAGGAACCAAACACGCAACCTTCTTATTGTGGGGCGACAGCGCTAACCACTACGCCACCGCGCTGCCCTCCGCTGCTCCATTTCCCAATCTTCTAGTTGAAATGGCAGAATAGTTTGGTCTTCCTCAAGACACAAACACACATGCACGGACAAACATACAGATACAAACGTTGGCCACTCACCACAAACTTGTCAAGCCCTGTCCTTCCTGCATTGGCGACAAAAATGCCTGAGTTGTGAGAAAAGGTGAGTCTTTCTGGCCTCCGATGGAAAGTTGTCCTCTCTGCCTCTCCACAGTCCATGTAGAGACGCACCTCGTCCTGCTCCACGACCACCTAACAGGCACAGCGAACATACACTTAACAAAAACATCTTTCCCCTGTAACTCCCACATTTATATCAAAAAACTAAACGAGAGAGGCATTATCCTTTTAATTCTACAGCAGGAAAGCTAGTGGATCCTAGTAAAGTCAGTTTCTATCAAGCCTGTTTTATTAGCATAAATTGGTGTATTTTGACTTGAAGCCTATTTTAAATACATGATAATAATGAAAAAAGTTCATGAAAACACTTGTAATAAACAATAAGGAGTTTTACTACTTGAACCTTTGGCAAAAAAAATGTGAGTTGTGACAACTGCACCATAGTGCTACCTTTTAAAGATGCAAAAAAAAAACAACATATCTCTAATGAATAAATTATATTTGGGCTTTTTTTTTTTACATGGACACAATGCTTTTGTACAGATAAAGAACTCTAAAGAAAAAAAATTAACATTCAAATTTGAGTCTTTAAAACATCATATCCTTTAATAACTTAAATTGCATTTCGGATTAATGAGATCATCTCATTGCACTTTTTTTTTTTTTTTTTTTTTTTTTTTTATATATTTCAAATCCCAAAAACCTGTTGAGAAGATTTTGGCAGTAACAAAACCGTGATTGAAATGTGCAAGCATTTTACAGTTCTTTTACTTTTTCAAGCATTGATAGTAGATTTAATAAAAGTGCAGTCATAGCTGCATAGACTGGCGCGATAATGTGTCATGTTATGTGCACGTGTGAGGCTCACCGTAAAGCGTGTCCACTGGTCAGTCATATCTGGGACGCTGAAGGCTGCAGCTTTGTGGCTATGGGTGGCCTCCTCTTGGTCTGTGTAGTACAATAAGATGCTCTGGAGGCCCCTGCGGACTGGAGTGAGGGCCAGACCGAGCTCCACTACTTTTTGACGGGCATCTGTGATGGCGAAGAGTATACCTCCTCGTTGGCTGGTCGGGCGCACCTGGCGTGAAGGTGGAAGTCATGGACGGTCACTACAATTCCCATGATATGTATGTAACCGAACTCAATTACTTCAAATACATTTCTATTTCAATCGAGCAATATTAGTTTCCATATTGATCAGTTCAAATCTTTCTAAAGCTGGTGGAGAAACTGGGACCAGTAATCTTGATTTATCATTGGGACTCCAGTAGGTGGCGTCCCAGATAGATATCAGCTGTTTCACATTTAAATACACTCCTGTACTGTACTTTGTGTTGACAGTAGCCAAACCACCATTGTTTCAAGTGCATACAAAGCCGTGAGGACCCCATTTAAAACCGCTTGTAAAAACATATGCTTCAAAGGTTGACGAATTTGTTTAGCATTACCGTGACAATGATGGCAAAGTCCCTGTAGAATGGTCCTGGCACGAAGGTCTTGGTGAGGCGACCAATGTTGGCCTCAGGCCCAAAGTTGTAGGCTGGAAAGCCCTCGTAGCCAGGAGTGAAAGAGACTGAGGGAGGGAGGGGTACGCCAATCAACTCAGTTAGGTCAAGATGATCCCCAGAGCCTTGATCTGACAGACACAGAGACAGAGAAGGAAGGAAATTGACTTACAGAAGGAGTGGCAGGTGGGGAAAAAGCGAAAAAGACACCCTTTTCCATCTTTTTTTTTTAGTTTTGGACACAGCTCTGAAGGTGTAGTCCTCTAAATTAACTATGGAGGTGTGGAGACACATTCAACGATCAAAATTATTTGCTAGTAGCTGATAACCCCTCTGGGTCTTTATGCAAAAAGCTCAAAGGAAAGGAGCTAAAAATCTTCCGTATTTTTGAAAGATTAATTACCACTGCCTTTTATTCTCCCACTTTACATTTGGAGGTTCACAGTAGGCGTTCTGCTAAAAATCTGAACCTGAATTCAAACTTGCGCTCCTTGTTTTCTACCTGGTGTTTCTGGGTCATTCACTACATACAGAGGAAGAAAGAGGAGAACCTCTGATTTTTATTGAAATGACATTAATTTGACTTGATCTGATCCAGAGTCTGCCTGCGCCTCATTGCACTGCCGTGCATGGACAAAATCCTTCGAAACAGACACGCACATACAATGGTTGGCATTTAGAGTATTTTGTGTGTAAGTGATGAGATGGCTTCACATTCCTTTGAGTCCCCTCACAAAGCAGTCTATCTCCCGTAGCAATAAACTCTCACCTCAGAATACCAGCCAATCTCACCCCAGCTACGTATATCTCACAAACACACACACACACACAAATACATATATGCAAATGGATAGAAATGCATTTGTGTATACTCGCGCTCACATAAAACACACATCTCACCCACATGAATAAACCCAAACCACACCAGACAACTCAGACAAGACCAGGCAGGTCAAGATTTGGGGGTCTCTAATTCGTTAGCCTGACCTACTGAAAACATACCTGATTAGAGGGTTTAGTGTGTGCGTGTGTGTGTGTGTGTGTGTGGAGGCGTGCACATTCGTCACATTCACACATTTATTGCTGTGAATGCAGGTGGTGAGGTGGACATTCAAGATGTGCACACCCACACACACACACACACACACATACCACTAACACAGACCAAAGGCCTCCCACCTCCAATCCAGATGTGCAGGCCTTAGTGACCTGTAGTGAAGGAATTGGCCAAATGCTGTTCTGAGAGAAGTGAGGGACTGAAGTGGTCACTGATCAGGTTTAACTCTTTGTTTCGTTTCGTTGTGTTTCTTACATGTGGAGATTTTGGCCAGTCTTCCAGCTGCAATCTGGTCTGACTCGGCTGCAGAGACCTGGCGGTTACCAGTCATAGTGTGGATGGGAGCCATTTCGAGGCCTAGACTATATTCACACTGTTGCTGCTGTGAAGAATTCTCAGGGCCCAAGTTGACCCGAAAAAGGAAGGAAGGGGTAAATTTGTGATTTGAGTATGGGTTTCCTGAGAAGGCCTAGCAAATTAAAAACGCCAGCGCAATCTTCTGGGGAAAATAGATAGTAAAAAAATCAACTGCAGCTCTCTCAGTGCAGTGTTATAGTTTTCTTTTTTACTCCCATTACTCACAGTAACAGACAGCACAGTGGAATATATATATATATATATATATATATTAACCTACTTCTGTTTTGATTTGATGAATACTTTGTATATATATTTAAATGTATATATTGTTACTTAGTGAAAACTTTAAAATTGCTGTACTTTAATTACAAGAAATGCTAGCTTTTTTGGTTCAGCTAATTGATTAATTGAGTGATTTAATTTTTTCCTTTTTTTTTTTTGTGGATCAGGGTAAAGTTGAGGAATACAAAAAAATCAAGATCAGACCAGTGAACAAAGCATTAGGAGCATAGGAGACCAAAATGGAACTGAGAAGAGAGTGATTAATCAAAAGAGATTACAGCATCCTGAGGGTGTGTGAAACAGGAAAACACAGTTGGCCACTATCAAAATACACAATTAAACATAATGTACCATAGTAACAAGGCACACAGACACACACACACCTATACACACATGCAAGGCCTAAAGACAAATCCTGTTGTACTGACATCATGTGATGTGGCTTTCATAGTTGTTGTAACATAATTCTTTCTGACTTCAAATGACATTTTAGACACGTTTCATATCTTCAGAGCTCAGTGATTCATTGGGCCACTGATTTCAGTCTAAACGTTGGATGGTAAATGCTCCATTCATTTTCAAGGACAGAAATCAGTTATTCAGGTCTCAGTTGTGCTTCAAGTTAATGAAACAGTAAGTCAGTCAGCTTAAGTCCTTTTTATTGGGACTCTGTTTCATTTGGCAGTCATGTGAGCACTCCTTCATTTCGCATTATACCTCTCCTCCCTAACTCCCTATGCCTTAACCTAATCCTCCTCTCGCCAACCGCACGGATTCTTGATAATCTTGTGGAGACTTGTAAAACTAATATTAACAAAGCCCTCCACACTGAAATATATAACCCTTGAATTCCCCAGTGACCTCAGCATGCCAAAAATTAGCTTACTGCTGTTTTGTCCACCCGATGTGGTGCAGAGCACATCTGCATGCTACCTGCATATTACAGAAAGAAAAAGCAAAGCCTCTTTCCTGCTTCATAAAACACAACCAAGGAAGACACATAGTACAATTTATCAGACAATGTAAGTCTGAACCCCTGGCCAATCAAAATAATGTACTGAACCAATGAGAGGCTAACAATCAGTGAAAGTGCTGGATCATTTCAGAACAGGACAGTAGAGAGTCAAAGTGTGTTCAGAAATTACTAATAACCTACTTGACTGCTGCGATAGCAATTTTTTTGGATTGCTTTGTATTTACGCCTACTGCTTACTCTATTAAGTGCTCATCTAAGCCTGCACTAATCAATATTTTACAATTGGCAACAGTTTAATTACTATGTATTAAACTAGGAGGAGTTGCTCAGAGTGTCACGCCCACATAAGATTACAGCATCAGTAGCCCAGCAGACTCATTTTTTTGTGTCTTACACCTCATTGTTTTGGTTCACTATCCCTCAGATTTAATTCTGTGTTTCTCTCTCCAAGCCCACATCAACCTTGAATCCTACAGAAATAGGCGCTGACATCTATGTTTCCCATGTTGACTTAAGGAAGAAAAAATATACCAATGCAGTGTTTACAACTTGTTTCTGCTTCACTCAAGTGGCCAAGAGATGAAAGAACCCAAAGATGTTTTCTTAATGTTGATTGGTTCGACTGCGCTGAGGAGATGCAGGACTGCTGAATGGCTTATGCAAGGAAAATACACTTCCATAGCTAACAAACTTGTGATAAGGGCAAGTAAACATTTCTCCTCATGCTCCAAAAGTTTGGATTTCGTCTCTGTTTAAGTAGTTTAAATCAAAACAGTTTTCTTTTAGTTTCCCTCTTCTCTTCAACAACCCTGTATCACTTACCAGCCTTCCAGTGTTTCAGTGGTTTGAATTGGGACTTGGTTTTGCTGTCATTGTCCCTTGCCAGCACCATCCAAGGCTCTACACTGATAGAGCCTGAGAATGAGATTCCAGGGCTGGGGGTAGGGGTCACAACAGACCCCTCTCTCCGAGTAGTCCCATCCAAAGTGCTGTCCATCACCACGTCCTGTGTTCCCACCTGTTCTGTAGTGCTTGGGCTATCTGAAGGGCCCTCGGAGGTCATGGATGGAAAGCTGACAGAAGACAAAGGTGTAGAGCTGGATTTGGCCTGAAAGACTGGCCAGATGAACGGCCACCACCCGGCTTGCACAGGGCAGGAGAGAAGGAAGAAGAGAACAAGCGAGAGACGAAAGGCTTCCATCCTCTGTGTGTATCTCACACTTCTGTAATATCCAAACACAGTGATGCACACCAATCCTCTTAACTGTGGCCACAAAGTACCATAGGTTTATATATGCAGAAATGTGTCAAAGGCACATGCAACTATAGGAAGCACATGCAAAATTCAAGGCCCTAAGAGTTGCAGTAATCCAGGAAGTCCAGTGTCACCAACAGTATTCGAGCAATGGCATTTGCTCCCCTTACGGTCCTCTCAGGTGTTCAGTCACATTTCTTTTGTCTTCTCCTCACCCTCCTCCTCTACTCTCTCCTCTCTCGTTATGTCCTTGCTTTCTCCGTCCGTCTCTGTCTTTTGCTGTTTCAAACTTCCTGACATCTCTCTCTTTCCCTACCCTCCTCGCTCTCGATGTAATTACTAACTCCCCTCCTCCGGCACCCAACAACACAACCAACTTGATTTTCTCTCCTCTCTTCTCGCAGGCTCCTATTCGAGAGTTACCTAGTTCACTACTCCTCCCTCCTCCTCCTCCTCTGCCTTTCTTCTCTCCTCCCATTTGTGTGTGACCTTGTCACACTCCATCAACAGTCTGTCAAGCTCACCAACACGTAGACACACAGATTTAAGTTTACTGATTCATTCATTCATCTGTCTCCTAATTCCTGATGCTGTGAATTTCTCACAAAAGCTGATTTAATTATAACTAAACACTAACAGCAAAGCAATCCAATCATTCTCTACTAAAAGCAAGACATCTAAATACCATATATAGTCCAGAAAACTTTGCACAGACACCAAAAACAGGATGGTTTCTTTACAAAGACACAAAGGCGAAGCATTCGTCCCCATGTCTCCTTTGGGACAAATACACAAATACTTTTTCTGCCAAATGGCAAATTCAAAATTTCAGACTGGGTACTACAGTTAAATGTAACTTTGACATGTGACCGACTGCTGATATTAAATGAGGTTGGTGTGACCAAACCAAGGGAGAAGATGCAATGGTCTCACATAAATGCACTGCTCTTTAATCCAAATTCATATTTTACAAATGTCTGATTTGCATTTACACAACCAGACTGGAAAACGGACTATATACTGTATTCTTCATTTCTGACTTCATTTTGGATTTCACCAATTATATAAGTGTGAGTGCCATAACAACACAATAAAACCCACTCAATTTTATATCTGCAAACTAAAAGGTACTCACTGATTCAATGCAAGTGAATTGCTTCTGGTCTGTATCCTGAATTAGTTTTTTTAAATACATGTTAAAGCATTTTAATGGTCAATAATGCTTTAACCCTCAGTAGATAGTATTTATGAGTCAGATTGAATAAAAAAAAAAATATTGAAAAATAACAAAAGGTTGAATGGAGATATTTCTGTCTGCTGCAGCTCACTGGTCAGGGAGAGAGGCCCCATGTCGATGATGACAAAGACATGCCTGTTCTGTTGTGTTGTGCTTCTCTGAACATTTGATGGGGTCCAGAGTGAGGGCTGGAGTCCTGCTGAGGATGGGGTATCAAGTGGAGGTGTTTGCTCTAATGCTGCAGGGGTGTGGTGCCACTAAATTTGTTCTTCAAGCAACATACATGTGAGCACAAACAAATGCACAAATTCACTGCAGTTCTCACAGCGCAACAGTAATGCTTCCGAGGGGAGAGTAAAAACTGATAAACAGGCAGGAACAGACTCCTCCTCGCTGCTTCTCTGCATGGGTCCTGACAGAATCATTACTTTTTGAAAACTACACTCCCTTGGTTTCAGAGACCAGTGGTGCTATGAGTATAATCAGCACGTTATAAAATTGAAGAAGAGGTATTCTGAATTTGATAACAACTCTCCGGGCCACCATAGAATCAGCCATTTTGTTAGTGCTCTACAAATGTCATTAGACGTAGTGTCAAAATGTAGTGCCGAAAAAAATGGTACACCACATCAATCATTCTACGGAGGAAAAAGTCAACTCTCCGGGGATCATATTATGAAAATGGGCAAAACTTGCAAAATAGTAAAAGCAGGCAAAAATTGAAAATATATTGTTGTGCATACCCAAATTAAAGCATAAATAATTCCATCCATCCCCTACTTTTTTTTGCGTTTCCAGCTCACCAATCCCAGCCAGCGTCCCAGGCGAGGCACACCCTGGACAGGTCACCAGTCCATCACAGGGCCAACACACAGAGACAGACAGAGACCAACAGCCACTCACACTCACGGACAATTTAGAGTCACCAGTTAACCCAAAAATGGTGTCTTTGGACAGTGGGAGGAAACCAGAGTACCTGGGGGAAACCCACACAGGCGCGGGGAGAACATGCTAATTTGGCACAGAAAGGACCCAACCCGGGAACCAAACTGACAATCTTCTTATTGTGGGGCAACAGCACTAACCACTATTCCACCATGCTGCTTGCAAAAAATTCATTCATCCATTCATTCATTATGTGAAATCACAGCTATTCTAATTTGCAATTTCTCTGGCCAAGGATTCCAAATATCCTGCACATAAGTACAGAGCAAGTTAAAGTAGCATCCAAAATGTGACTTCTCTATGTAGCTACTGTACACTAGCTCTCAGTGAGAGGTACTGTGTGCACTGTGTGAAGCCTACAGAAAGTTACCTTTCAATATTTCCTACACTGAAGAGCATTTTTTCATCCATAAAGCCACTGTTTGATTTTTGTCAACCTTTGTCTGTCTTTGTCTTTACTGGCACTTTCATTGTATTTTGTGTGTGAGACAGTGACAGCCTGCCCAGCTGTAATATATACAATAAAAGTAAATGTTCTTTTTCCTCCTTAGGAGTTGGTGGAGCCCTTGACCCGACCTGACCCCGGATAAGTGGATGAAAATGGATGGATGGATGGAATGCGGTGGAGACTAAAACAGAGCTGAAAGAAAAGTATAACTGGTGTAACATCCTGTGCCTGTGATGAGGGGAAAATTTTTAAGGTATTTTTTTTTTATTTAAATTCATTTAATGATTATTTTCTGTTTTATGTAATGATTTTGTAATTTTGTATCTTTAAAGCATTTTGAATTAGCCTGCGTTACCCCAAATTGTGCTCTATAAATAAACTTGCCTTGCCTTGCGTATGAGTATATGGTGGCAGCCACTAAATTTTATTTTGTTTGTTTGTTTTTCATATTTTAATTAAGCTTTGAACAGTATATTCATAGTCATTAAAAATGAATGATTGGGAATATTGAAAAGTATATTTTTAGCATTTGGCCACAGATGCAAACAGCCAGATATAGCTAATGTAGAAACCATCCCTCCTTCTTTTTTTAGTAACCACAGTCAGAAGGAGTCCAGTTCCAGCCCTTCAACGTTTGCAGTTTTTATGCAACTTTATCTTGAAAGGCTATAGAAAAGAATTTATTGAGTGGGAGGTTATAACGCCAACAAGCACGCTCATTAAGACAATTGTCTTTTCAACTCTTGTACTAATTTAAATTCAAACACAAAGGAGCGATGCGAACATCTGTCACAGTTGAAATAAAACATGCTTGTCTTGCTGGGATTGACTTGATTATTGGTCTGGTGTTTTCAGAGTGTGGGCAGTGTTAAAGGTTATGGCCCACTATTCCTCAACTGAGAGTCTGTTGACTGTTCACTTTGTTAATATATCTTTGACTCAGCTCTGGAGAAAGAACTGAGTTTGCCAGCCATAATTTTAATACATTACTATGGCCAGTTCAGCTGAAACAGAAAATATGCATCCAAGGATGTCAGACTACTCTTGAATAACCTTTTCACCCATGCTCACTACACTGTTGTTCGTTATTCATATTTCCTGATATTGCAGATCCTGGGAGCCATGTCGGTCGGAACACACCAACACATAAACAGTTGTGGGAAAAAAGGGTGGGGTTGTCTCTAACAGAGCAGATGATGGGTTTAAGATTTTAAAGAGGGGGTGAGGGAGGAAATCCCCCCAGGGAGAGAGGCTTGATTAGTCAAGGATAAGACAGGGTTTAGGGAGTTGCAGTATGGGATAGGGTGAGGATGGGTTGGAGGGGGTCAGGAAGATAAGCGTGAGGGGGCAGCCAAGATGTTCCAAGTTTGGGATTCAATACCAGCACACACACACAAACGTAGCTATGAACAGTAAAATTACAGCCTCTGAACCTCTTCCTCACCTCCTCCTAACCACTGACCCTTCTCCAGCACCTATTAAGCAGAGGTGGTCACAGGGGGTTGTCTTTGACTTCAATGGTTTGCAATTATACGCAACATAATGACTGCAGGATAAGTTTCACAAGCAGCTGCTAAATGATGACAATGCTCACCAACTAGTTGCTAACATTATCTGTCTGGCAAAAATACCAGTGGACACATGCAAAAAGCTGGTCAACAATTATAGGAAGTGTTTGATGGCTGTAATAGCCAATAAAGGCTTTTCTATCGATTATTGAGAAGAGTATGAATAATTTTGGACATGCCACTTTTTGTTAAAATGTAAATAAAAGCTAAAAGCTGATTTTTTTTATTTTTTTTTTTTCAACAACGTGGAGTGCATGGTCTTATCTTTTGCGAGATGCATTTTCATTTTCAATCAAGAGAAAACTTTCTGGTTGAATAAAAGTAACTTTAAGTCAAAATTTGCTAGGGGTGTGAATAATTTTGGGCTTGATTGTATGAAGCTGTGGCCTGTAACCACTGGACCAGACTGCCAGGGGCGTAACAATAACTAAAGGTCACTGAGCTATTGCCTGCTAAACCATGATGGTGGTGATGGTCGAGTGTTTAAATGAAAGGAAGGATGTAAATGATCATTACCAGGGCTTTTATCAGACATTTTAACAAAAAAGACAACAAGCCACTTTTGTGTTCAATAGCTTCTGAAGAGCTACCACATTCCTATGAGAATGTTCAGACTCACTTTTTTCTATATGAGGTGACCCCGTTTAGGGCCTCTGGATTCCAGGAAGACTAACCCTTTCACCCTTCACCTCACTCTCACTTCCACCTAGCAACTGCCCAAACAATAAACTCTAATTGGTTTACTGTCACAGCCAATCACACGGAGAAGCTATGAATTTATTCGCAGAAGTGACCGGACACAGAAGAGGAATCACAAGATCAGGAGACTTTGAAATGTCTGACATGTCATTCCTGAAATAAGCATATGGTGTCATTTCATCTTTACCTTTTTAAATACTGCAGGAGTTTTAATAATTTGCTTGATGTTTTTTCTTGTGTTGTATGTCACTTTAAAACATGGGTGGGGGCGAGCGGTGCCATGTGACCACGCGGAACATGCCTTTTTTGCCGTACTAGAATAAAGTGTGATCTATATTCCTTTACTTTTTCTTTTTTTGCTTTCTTTAATGATAATAAGAATACAATGTTATGCAGAACTATACAGAATTATACAGAACATGGCAATTCCTTTAAACCAATTGGTAAATGCAGTGTACAGAAGTTAAACAGATGAAATGTACTGAATCAAAGAGGAGACAAACCTTTGGGAAACGCCAGACCCACCTGAAGAAATGTCACTTATAGTGAAAATCATTATGTCTGTCTAAAGAGTAGAATTTAGCCATACAAAGCATTGGCGCCGAATTGAATGGCAATTCTGCAGAAAAAAAAGACTAATAAGAGGCAGGCTGGTAGTAGCCCTGTAACAAAGATGATAGTCAAAGCTAAGACAAATCGTGTTTCTCTGTTTTCCTACTATGTACTATGTGTGTGTGTGTGTGTGTGTGTGTGTGTACGTGATAATTAGAGCGAAAGAGGTTTTGGCTAACTGGTCAGGGTTTTGTGCCAGAATAATCGGTACTTGGTTATAGAGCATTAATAACTTGATAACAATCTCTTTGTTTTGTTTTTTCTTTCTTTCTTTTTCAGAAAATGCCCTAAACCCCCCCACCAAAAAAAAAAAAAAAAGCATTCCCAAAAGCCCAACATCACTAAATCCACTTCTTAGGATCAACAACACCATTCAACTTTCAATACATTTTTTTTTAGATAGTGATGGCAAACAAGCATAATTGAAATCAAGGGTTTTCTTTCATGTGTGTGTGTGTGTGTGTGTGTGTTTGTGTGTGTTCATGTGATGCTCTGCTTGACCCCTGTATATTTGATTGACACATCCTCCTAACCAACCATGAAATCAGAAAGCATGGTGGGCAGGCAGCAAAGGTCTACAGAGAGGATCTGTTCCCAGGTAACAGTACACTGTACAAATGCATTTTCAGACACTCACCCACATACACCCCTACCAAGCAGTCAATGAAGCCTGTGTTACAAAGCTGTTTTACTCACGCACCTCCCCCTTCCTGTCTCCAATCCTCTTCTGCACAGCCTATAATGTGTTTTCATTTCATATTTCAATGTTCAGTCAGGAAACTTTGGAGTGCATTTATAAGCACTTGTTGGAAAGACTACATACACACCCTCTGTTATTGAACAATCTCTGTGCACAGAAGGAACCCACAATTCATGCTTAGGTCAGTGCAGTAAACAGAGCCACTGATATGCATGAATGACATGACTACAAATGCCAGTGAATGCACGAACCAAAAGCAGGAAAAGGCTTTAGGGGATTAATGTAAATAACTAGCTGAAATCTAAAATGAATTGGTCATAAAGTGGAGTTAAAATCACAGGTAAGACTTTGAACTTCCCAAAAAAAATTAAATGAAATAAAATGTTTTTTGCCATGACGCCTTAAATCCATAGGAAAAACACTTTTTATAAAAAAAAAAAAAAAAAGAAAAAAGATTTCATTTGCTGATGAAAGGTTGTCTTTTGTATGTTTTTTTTTTTTTTTTTTTTGGGGGGGGGCGTTGTTTCACACTTTGTTGTGGAGTTGTGGACTTTAGTTTATCCAACTTGCAGTTTACAGGTTGATCACTGAGGGGCAGTAGCAGCTTCTGACTGTGGCTCAGCACAGGGGTATGGCTCAATGGTGACTGTATGAGTGGGACAGGATCG
Source organism: Echeneis naucrates (assembly GCF_900963305.1). NCBI lineage: Eukaryota > Metazoa > Chordata > Actinopteri > Carangiformes > Echeneidae > Echeneis > Echeneis naucrates. The sequence continues at coordinate 4,020,152 of NC_042527.1, forward strand.
ACAGGTGGGAGACCAAGAATGTATGGAATGCGTGAGGTGATGCACACGCACAGACTCACATTCACATACACTTAACCAACAAAAGGAACAATCTGCAGGCAGGGGGATGTGTGTTAATGAGGATGAGCTGAGCAAAACTCCTTTAAGTACTAAAACGCTTTTGAACATGCGAACTCCACACAAAAAGGCCCCAGGCCCAGGAACCAAGGGTCATCTGAACATGACCACTGTCTCCCCTTTTTGGGTGGCCTTTGTGATTTTTATTCAGATTTTTTTCTTGTTCGAGTCGTTTGGGTTTAGTTCCGACACTTTTCCTGAGCAGATTGTAATTTTGTACTTGATTAACACATCTGGGCTTAAATTTGCATATTTGTTTGAATCCTATAGGTGCTAAGCTCTCTTCTTTTAGAAGCTGAGTGCCATCATGTGATGAGGCTAATACAGTTCCCCTGGTGGTGTTTGGCTCAGTATTGGACTATGTGCCCTCGCCCCACCAAGAGATTCTGTCATCTACTTTAACTTTCAAATGTTGGACAGTGATCAAAATAAAATTTTATGCAAAGACACTATTGTTGTCTGCAGGGGACGACGGGGGGACGTTAAGGGAAGGAGGGAGATGAGAAAAGAAATGCAGACCAACATCTTTTCTTCTTCCTTAGAGCAGAAGACAAAACAATGAGGAAGCAAGACAGGTTAAAAGTGGGAACCAGAAGATATCTCATGGTGAGCTTGACCTGAGGGTGGGTTTAACCCAAACGACTGACCTGACCACACACAGAGATGGGAAGAAGAGTTCAAGAAGTCAAAACTTCCCTTCTAGACAGTCTTTCTTGTTTTCATCATAAGGTCATCATCAGAGTGTGCGCCATTACATATCACAGATTGCAACGCACTGAATGACAAATCTCATATTATGCTGGCTGAATGCTACAAAACAGGAGATCATGGGCTTATTGTTGGAATATTAGCATCTACTGAGTATCAGAGAGGGGATGGAGAGAAAGACTTTGGGCATCCCATCAAAATATTGTTCTTTCTGCTTTATAACAGAGCACCTGTAAGGAACCAAATTTCCTCTGGGAATTAAAGTATTTCTGATTCTTTTTCTTTTTCTTACTTGACAATCTATGAAGAAAGGGATGCAAACAACTCATCTGTTTCTATTGCTTTGTTTTTAATGAAAGCCGTCATCATTATAGGATAATGATAGTTCAGTAGAAGAGGCCAACAAATCATTCCCTCTTATACACACATGGTTGATTCAACAGGCTCAGGAATGTGGTTGAGATGAAATTATGTAACTTTAAAAGGTTCCCTCCATTTTCAAGCGGTCTAAATGTTGTAGAGCGGGAAGACAATTGAAAAGTTAAATAGCTCTTCGGTTGTCACCTGTCCATCCAGCTAATATGTCCTTCACCAAGTATCCCACATACTGAGCACAATGAGAAAAGACATTCTGACTTCATGTACGCATAGACATAAAGAAGACAGAAAAGGCCCTTATGTGGCTGTTTAGGAGTGAGAAAGTGCTTTCAGCAATTTAGCATTTAATTCATTCATTCATTAATCTTCATTCACTTATCTGCCCAGCTCACGCTGGGTGAGGGCAGGGCACACCCTGGACAGGTCACCAGTCACGGCCAACACACAGAGACCAACAACCACTCACACTCAGACCTACAGACAATTTAGAGTCACCAGTTAATTCAAAGATGATGTCTTTGGACGGTGGGAGGCACAAACCCATGCAAGCACAGGAGGAACATACAAACTCCGCCCAGAAAGGCCCCAGTCTGGGAACCGAACCTGCAACCTTCTTATTGTGGGGTGACAGTGCCAACCACTATGCTGCCGTACTGCCTGTAATGTAACATTTTTTTTTATTAAAATTTACACATGGCCATGAAGGACAATTCACGGGTCAGTTGAAATCTTAAAGAAAAGTGTAACAGAGGCACAACTTAAGAGCTATGAAGTCGTTCAAAGCCATTGCTTTGGCCATAAAGCAATATGTGTCTATAGTATAGCCACTGACTAACTGAACAACATTGAGCAATACTCAGTGTATACAGCTGAGCAACTGTTTATTTGATCGTTTATCAAGCCATTTCTTCTCCTGTGTTTTTTTTCCCTTCCAACAGCTGTATGCTGCCCCTGGAAACATGACTGAGGAGGCCATAAAACCAAAACATCCATAAAATGCATACCAACATATCTACACAAGTTACATTACAATATTTGTAATGATAATTTATATAATTAGAAAAACAATCTGCCAACTGAAAGGATTTGATGCTATTTTAATGTTATGAATTTGAATTAAATGTCATGGTGCGCAATTGCAACTCACGCTCGGCAACATGGGAGCTGATCGGTGGTTAACGGTTAAATCCAGAAAATAACTAGTTGCCCCTGCTAACGGTGCAGATGAACTTCTGACTTTGAGTGCAGACAGATTACACATTCGTACAAGTTTTGTCAATGCCACACTGTAAGGTCGAAAGCATATTTCAGATAAAAGCGATGTTAGCGTCATTAGGGGGTCAGAGGTGAGCATCTGCGGAAGGACAGTTTCCATTACATCGAGTGACCCTGGCTTTCGACCCATTTCTCCCCTCCTTCATCCTCTGTCATCCTCTTACTTCACCCTCTGAGATACATACATCTTCATAGAGAGACAGAGCAATGCAGAGAAAGACTACGAGGTTGTCAACTGTGCAGCTGGACTTTTTTTCTCATGCAGGCAGCTGCAGAGGAACAGCAACTATTAGATGCATGTTTGTGGTAGATCCGTTGTCACAATTGAAGAAATTAGAAATCATTGGACAAAAGGTATTAATGTAAGCTTAAGCTCATCCGTATTGAACCAACCAACCGTTAATTAAATGCTCTAAACAAGTCTACCATGGATACAAGCTGTTACGCTATTTACATCTGCGTTCCTCCTGCTTATGCATGTATAAGGCAGAGAACTTTGAATGTGCCACTCTCAGTGTGTGTGTGTGTTTGTTCAGCTGCAAGTGTTGTTCTCAGATCAAACAACCCCTCAGAGTTTCTCACATAACCTCATCTCCTCCTCTAATACGAATGTTAAAGAAACACAGGGGAGGCCCAGTGACAGGGACTTCTTGTGTTCGTGTGAAGTGTCGCTATCACTGTCAGGGTGGAAGGCGTGACTCCCAATGTGCCACAAACGAATGCATGCATAGCACTAGAAGAAGTCTGGGACAGTAAGCATAGTGAGGTCCTGCAGGTCAGTGATGTCACTCCTGTTTGTGTTTTGGAAGTGCTCGACATTGTGTATTGTGCCAGATATTTGATGTGATCTGTGTGGAATGAAAGACAACCTCCAGAGAAATGTGACAGGAAAATATTATCTCATGTTCACTCCGCTGTCCCTCTGGCAGCGCACCATCTATTGACATCCTCCCACTGAGCCCTCTGCACAAAATTCATTATTGTTCAGATGTTAAATGATGTGCAGTGTTGTACTTTTCCTCTCCTCTTCCTCTGGCAGTGCATCTGCTGAGACAGTTGTAGAGCAATGCAAGTGCAAGCATGGCAAACTGTCCAGTCTGTTCTCCTTTACTAAGAGGAGTACATGTAAATAAACTTTATTAGCCATTTATTATGTTGTAATACCTTATCTGGAGAAAAAAAAATTTCTTCCTGCATTAATCTTCAGTAAAATGATTGAATCAATGGAATGGAATAATTTTTATATCAAATTTTAGGGAATTTTCTCAATATTTAATTGAGACTCATTGTGATCACAAAAAAAAAAAAAAAACTGGTGCATGTTCAACATAATTTTCAACACGTATTAAAACATTTAGATTGAAGATGGACAAAACCAGATTCTTTCTTTGACATGATGTAAATCATTGTTTGAATCTTACACGGACATTGAATCATTGCTACTTTGTCCCATTATTTTGAGCCACCATATTGGTCCAAGACCAATAAAACAAGTCCATAATAAGCTGTTGGTCAGCAGTGATGCACTTTTCTTCATTAGGATCACTGAGGGGAGCTTAGCTCCATGACCACAACACCTAAAGGCATAACAGGACAACTGTCTGACTGATGGAGGACTTCTCTCAAAAAAGGAACATTATTACAGCCATTATAAGGAATTAACCTTCAAATGATAGTTAATACCTTAAAAAGAAAGAAACTTCAAACTGTGATAAAGTTAATTTAAAATTGACTGATATACTAGTTTCCTTTCTATTCAAGTTTCTACTGAACCCTCAGCAAATTAAGAATGTTCTCCATATATGGGATATTTCTGCTCTCTGTGAGGTTCTACAGGAGCTCTAAGTGTTTTCCACCTGGTTCTCAAATTAGCTTAAAAGAAATGCACAATGCACTGCTAGATTATTCCATCGCACTCCACAGAGAGGAAATTAACACAGGGCAAAGGTCACACAAATTGAACATGGGGTTTGTGCTGCTAACATTTTAACAGACAGATTTGTCCTTAAAGGGAAGGAGTGTGTGCATGTTTATGCAGCAACTCTCAGTCTGCAAACAGTACAAGGTCCATAATTTCAGTAGCCACAGACGAAAATATGAAAAAATATACCTGACCATAAACACACATACACTGAAAGTCTGAAAGCCTTGATCCTCTCCTTTAAACTCAGGCAGTTACTTCCAAGTGAGAGAGTAAACATGATGCTTCACGTTGCTTACATAAAATCAGGCAGAAATGATTCATTACAGTACAGAAGCCAGACATGGAGTCTGATAAATTTCTTTAAAAGCATATTTATATGATATTCAGGGGCCAAATATATGAAGCAGTGAATGATTTTCCTCGTCCTAACAGAATGTCGCAAAAACTGGAACTGCTCTGTGCTCCAACAATGTTTCATGACAGCTACATTTTAGTCATTGAGATCTGGTTGAGAGGCAAAGACTCAAGCAGAGACTTTTGTTACAGTGGACCAGTGATGACAGAACAGATGATCATAGTTTTTCAGATTGTCAATGTTTGACCTAACTGTAATGCCTTATGACTGGCACCTCTCTTATCTTCCTTTAATATCCAGACAGATCATTCAGAGTCATTTAAATATTGGCAGTGAATTATCAGCAGACAGAGGTTAGATGCTGTGGATGATTGCGGGCTGAGAGTTGCAGTAGGTTGCTGTGTGTGCGAGCTAACACACACGCAAATTCTCAGTGGAAACAGACAAACATGCCTGTGATTGCATTTTGAAAGTCTTGTTCTGGTTCTGTTTCCCTCCTGTTGATTGCATTCCCTGCCCTAATGTGGTTCACCTGCGTCTTATTTAGTTCACTGTGTATTTAAGGAGGGAAATGGAACACTGGCTGACTGTTATTACAGAACAAATATTAATTTTGTTTTTTGAAATACATGCTGGCATTTGAGTTTCTTTTGTGTCTTGGATATGAGGAATTGATGCTTTTCTCTCTCTTAAATATCCCCATAGTCAATAAGTATAGTTGTATAAGGTATTTGAAGAGGTCACTTGGACTCTCACAAAAAAATAATGTGCAGGAAATGGGAGGGAATAATCATACATTTAGTTATTTAATGACTCCAACAGAAATAACCACCAGCAATAAACATAACTACCAAATAACTTGTTTGCATAGTTTCATTTTGTCGATTATGAAATGAAAGGCTAAAACATTTGGACTTTATTTCTGATAGCTCATGAAAACATCTTCTATCTGATAAGTGTTAATATTATTAGTTATTATTAGTTTTGGTGTATAAAAGACAGGCAGCATGGTGGTATAATAGTGAGCAGAGCCTCACAGCAAGTAGTTTGTTGGTTCAATTCCTGCGTCGGTTTGTTCTACCACCGTTTCCTCCCACCATCTAAAGACATCATGTTTTGGTTAATTGATGACTCTAAATTGTCCATAGGTCTGAGTGTGACTGTGAGTGGTTGTATGTCTCTGTGGTTGGTCTGCCTCTGTGTGTTGGCCCTGTGACGGATTGGGGACCTGTCCAGGGTGTACCCCGCCCTCAGCCAGAGCAGGGACTTGGAACCCAGAAATGGATAAGCAGTAGAAAATGAGGGAGTCAGTATAAAATCAGCTATGTTTACAGAGAAGAAGCCCTTCCAGATGGTTCAAAGCCCAAAAGGCATTCAGTAGACCTCCACTGGCCCAACTCAAACCTACCCATGGCAACCGGTATCAAGTTGAAGTTCCTAATTCTTCCCTTCAGATTGACTGCAGGGTCATTATTACCCGCAGTGTTTCTTCAGAGAATGTCATCTGACATTGTAATCCAAAAAGACTTTCTTTGTATGTTTCTTGCGCCTGTGGACAGATGGCATGGAACAGATGATAATGATTCATAGCCAACAGTAACCATGGAAACAGTGTACCCAAACAACAACAACAGCCACAAAGTGGCATTTTGAATGTTTCCCCTCGAAAAACCATGACAGCAGAAATTGTCAATATGAATATTTCTGTTGAGCATCAGGTCACCCTTGGTTCAACGTCCTCCGTGACAACACAAGTTCTTTTTTCTCTCCTCGATTTGTTAGCCCCAGCACACACACACACACACACTTTGAGAGCTACATCATCCCACTGAGCATCACATCATGGAAAACACAAAATCATTCTCAACGGAAAGGGGAAGAAAAATGCCCCAATGAAAAACCCATTCTTATTCTAAAGTTTCCAGTTCTAGATGTTCTTTCCGCTAAAATCCCATAGAGCTGACCGTTACACACATACAGCAATGACACCTTTTACAGTTGGCCCATTGTGTCCAACTGTGTTCAAATCAAAGTCACTCTGGCTCAATGAGCACATTCCAGACAGGACGCCGCTGCAGTGAAGGCATTCAGGCCTCCAATATACCCACGACATTTAGGTAGAGCTCTTTCATACATGCCTATGACCTGCACGCCTGCCAGCTGTTTAGACTCATAAAACACTGAATAGAGCCTGGTGGGAGTTTTATTCCCATCACATCAGAGACCAAATAAGGTCAGGATTAGAAACCGTTGAAAAACTCATAGGTAAAACTAAAGTCAGTGAGGATAAAATGGCGAAAACTAAAAGCAGCTCAAACATTTTCTACCCGTGAGCTGAGTTCACAAAGGGAACATTCAGCCACTGACAGAACAAAAATACGGCCATTATTGTGGATTTCCAACCAAACATGACAGAAATCGTCAACAAAATAAAATAGTGTGACTAGGTTTAAGTGTACAGACAGGCATCCTGCCCAAAACAGACTCCTACTGGGCTCAACTCATAATCATTTATATTGGCTAAACATGAAACCCTTTCAGAGTAGCTCAACCATCAGTAAATGGAAAGTGAAGGTTCCTGGAGGCAGACAGCACGAGCAGCAACAGCAAAGTTGGCGAGGAAACCACAGAATCTGTGCTTCAGGTGCATTATAAGGGAAATTTCTACAGTAATGATCAAACCGTTGTGTTTTTATATTGTCTTGTATATCAAATGATCGCTACATAATGAATTGTCTAAATAGCAGTGGCATGAATGGAGAACCAAAACGGAGACAAATGAATGGAGGGGACTTTCAAATAATCTGTAGTTGGCTGTAGCATGGCCGTAGTCCAAGGGTCTACCTGAAACTAGGTTCATAGCAAAGGATGTACGCAAGATAGATGTGATTGGTGTACAGCCTAGTCTGACTTGACCTCCTGATCCACAACCACTCAGGGTTGGTTACAACAATGAATCCACAGTCCAGGATGTGCAACAAGACTTGTAAGGGTTACAATCATAAACACACGGTTTAAGAAACAACATTGGCTGCCTAACAGTAGTCTGCTGTGTAGCAATCCTGTCTTTTGTGGAAACTTCCAACCACACACTTCATCTTTCCTCCTCTCACAGACTTTGACTAAGAAAATGGCTCGCAAAGCTGTGCTTCCGTTTGGAGCAAAAAGCATTTGCTGACATCCCACTGACACTCTTAGCTTGTTTGAGGCTTTGAACATGATTTTAAAGTCTCTGGTTTGTCTCTGTCTCATCGCAAGGCCTCTGGCAATCCACAGTGTGATGGGCAGGATAATACACAAACCGCAACCCTCAGAAACAATCGATCCCAGATTTTTCCTCTCTGACTGTGTCAATATTTAAAATCGAACATCTTTTTTTGTTTCTCGCTCACTTACCAAAGCTGGCTGACACTAAACTGGGACAGCGTCAAATGTGTCCACAAGGTCCCCCTTCAAAGATCAGTCAAAGATCCCCCACCAACCCACTCAATGCAAACTAAATACTTAATTTCACACCCTGGTGCAGCGTTTGACTTGTCTAGCACTTCCAGCGACTTCACTTCATGCACACACACACACACACTTGCAGGATAAAGTGGATAGAGGAAGCCAAGTCTATTTCCAAGCAAACAAACTTAGCTCCTACTGAGCTGTATAAGAAGAGTCTCACAGCGGGGGGCACCTGAATGAAAATGAGAACAGGGGTGTGAAAATGGAATGGAATGGGGGGTTGACCCATATCATTTGTCCTGAAAAGGCACTTGAAGAAAGTGGATAATGACTAATGTCACTTATGCTGAGCAGATTTTTTGTCAGTCTGTCTCAGGGGGAGTTTAATAGACAATATAGAGTTGTTTTGATTGAAAAATGACTGCAGACATCAGTTTGGATTGGTCATTCTTAAACATTTCTGTAAATCCACTGGGTAGGTTGGGTTTTGAGCAGAGGGCTAACAGGTACAGTAGAATTTTGTGTTTGTCAAATTCAGACTGCATTATGAGGCCTAAAAATTTATTTTCACTTCTCTGTTTGCTTTAAAGTTGTTCGCTTTGATGACACCTACAAGGCAGGAAAATAATGTAATAAGACAGACTCATTCCGATAAAGCAGTTTACTGTGTGCTAAGCCACACCTCCATTAGATATGCCCATCGAGTTTTCCATTCTCTTACATTTTTTCCAGCTTACAAACGAATCCACTGAAATGTTCTACACTTTCAGAAGGAAAAATGCCCACTGGACACAAGAAAAAAATGCTATCAGATGACAACATGTGAGAGCAGGTACATGCCAGTGACCCTCCTAATTTTTTCTGTGTTGGTCTATACTGCTTGAAGTTATCACTGTTAATCTTTTATATGGGTCATCTCCTGGCTTCCACTTTTTCTGCATTTGTTTAGCAGCACCCAACTGGAAAGAGACTGCCGTTGGGTGTTTATTTTCATTTGCTAACTGCACAGCAGCACAGCAGTGAAATTTTGAGTAAATTTACCTTTCTTCTTTGGTGCTTTTAAAATTTGGTTGACATTTGCCCCGAATTGGGATGTAAACTTGGGGAATGTCAGTGATGTGGGTAGGTGACTGACTTCTAATATGCTGTAAAAACTAAAAACTTTGTGAATTTTAAAATGTGGCATCCTACTGTAATGGTATGGAATTAAGCCAATCAACATGCTATTATTATTAAGTATTTTTGTGTTACATGGATGTACACATTACGCTAAAATCTCTCCTCCTCTGTTCATGTTACCTCAGGTTATTTTAGAGTTACACTGTTGAGAAATGACTGCAGAAGCATGAACGTTACCTTCTATAACCTGCAGGGCAGCGGCCAGCCAGCACAGCAGGAAGAGATGTAGGGCAAGAGACCACCTGAGGAGAGAGATCAGTCACACATGCCAAACTTTAAGTTTTGACATCCTGACATAAAGCAAAAATCAATGAAAAAAAAAGGTTAACCAATTTTTCATTCAATAGTTTTACACATAGAAAATGTCAATTTAGAAAAAAGCTTTGCGTGCAGGAAACACTGCCTCATTAAGGGTCTACTCTTGTGTTTTATAAAGGAGTGACTGTTTAGTAATGTCATTCAATGTCTTTTTCTTTTCTGTGCATGCAATTTAAATTACGAAAAAAAAGTAAGTGTCTTACCCTTGAAACATTTTTGCGCTTCAATAAAAAAAAAAATAAAATAAAAATCCAGATTTGGATGTGAACTCCAAATGCATGAGTGTGATGAAATTCAGGCAAACTCTGTGGTCCCTCTGCCACTTTGTATCGACCTGAAACCAAACTGCTCTCTCTCTCTAACTCTCTCTCTCTCTCACTCAGTACAAAGACTCTCTCAGTTCTGAGCTGAGTGACTCTGGAGCCCTCAGAGTGGGGAAATTTGACTCCCTCAAGGAAAAAAAAAAAAAAAAAAACCCCTCCACCCTAAGTCACTGAGTGGACGCTCTCTCCTAACCTGCTGCTGCTGCTGCTAGAGTCAATCACTAACAGAATAATGTCTGTGTACACTCATAGCTATAATTTAATAGCTATGAGAAAAAAAAAAAAAATAAATACAGTTATTTTTAAATTGAAAAGTTTAAAACTAAAATTAACTAAAGACTCAGGAATACCAAAACTCAACACCATTTAAAAGTCATGAATAAAATGATGAATTAGTGAATGAATGAATAAGGATCTCTAGTGACTGGCATAGCTGGATGAAACTTTTCATCATCACATTTGCTATCCCGCACATTTGTAGTGCTTGTTTGTGCTGAGTTCCCTTTATTAGTTTAGTTTAGTTCTGTTACATTGACCTTATTCGTGGGAAATAATCAATGTTAACTAATTAAATAAGAGTTAATGAAATGTTTTATTATGTGAATACAAATTTTGAATATTTCTCAACACACCACCTATGTCTCTCCGGTTCATCAGCATGATCCCTGGCATTACTTGTTAGGTAATCCAGGTCCAATACACTCACAACACATATGCAACATGTACCGTCATTATGTTTGGACAAAAAAATAACCAGTACTGGAGGGATACACATGGCTTCAAGTTGTGAAGCATAATGCAACAGTTACACAAGTAAGAGCATCTAAAATGATTCCTGTAAAACCCAATGCCAATTACTTGTCAATCACAATTTTGACTGTAGATTGCTACACAAACTGTTGTGGTAATATGATGAAAAGTGCAACTCTCAAAGCTAATGAGTAATGGTGGCTGAAGGAAGGAAGGTACCTCCTGTTTAAGGTGATGTCCACACTGATGCTCTATCATGAAACTCCATTCAGGCATGTGAACTGCCATGCAGCTCAAAACATTCATTTTCTTCTATTAGTACAGAAGAATCTGCCTTTGACTGTTAAATGTTTTGTCTCCAGGTCTTATTTTAAAATGAAATTGTTCTTTTGGCACACCACAGCCATAAGCTCCAGAAAGGTCACTTCTCACATAACTTGGGCAACAATGGTTGTTGTCTGGCTGCGGTTATTGTTTTCAGTTCTTTAATCACTCACACAAGAAAATATTTTATGAGCATAATCAGACCACAGACACAGGAAGAAAATCCAATTTACTTCAATCACTAAAACATTGATGCAACAAAGGATACCAGGAAGCTTTTTGAGTTCAGACTAATTTTATTATATATTTTTTTTTAATTTTCCATTTTACAGAAACCCAAACAAATACCTTTGACCACTTAACGCTGGCTTTTCTTTCCCAAGCAAACAAAAACAAACCTTAAAGGGTTACCAGGGTCACAGGGAGTCCCATGTTGTGATGTAAACACCCCTGTATTATATATAATATAACAGATGGTGGAATGATTATGGGATGAGGAGGAAGAGAAGTACCCTCCCTTTACTCCACTCCCACCCTCATCTGCTCTTCTCTGGAAACTGCATTCCCTCTTTAATCCACCTGTGTTAGCACCCCTCTTACATTTGGCTTTTAGATAATTTCTCTAAATTCAGATTGGCCAGAACTTCAGATGTAGGTGAAGGTCATAAAGCTGTGGGAAGACGATGTCTGTGGCCGTCATTAATGACTTCTGTTAGTAACACTGTGCAACTAATTATATGTTGACAACACAGAAACTGCATGTGGAACAAATACAAAGAATGATGTATATAATTTATGATTTGCGAGTCAATGTGGAAAGTGAATGATCAGGGGACAGTCAATTACTGTGATAAACAAATGGAATCCATCAACATTTCTGTTATATAAACAAATGACAGAAACAAATTTTTCTTAATTCTGAAGTTCATCAACCAGCTGACAAACATCCAGAACTCTGTGAAGCTGTATTTGGCGATGCTTTGAGCTAAATGCCAAGTCAGCATACAACCATGCTCACAATGGCAACGCTAACATGTAGCATTTCCAAAATTACATATTATTGTAGTTTGAATTCAGTAACATAGAGATCCATGAAATGTTACGATTTCCTCATCGTTTGAGGTCAGGTCCCTCAGTAAGATTCATTCTCCGTGGAACATGGATACTCCCTTTCATGACAATCTATCCAATTCTTCCTCTGGGTACCACGAATATCTGAAAGAAGTTCCTGGTGCTCAGTCAGGGTTGTTTTGTTTATTGGCTGAATAACAGGTTAGGCAGGTGAACTTTTTTTTACATTCAGAATATTAGCTTTGTGACAGCCTTTTACCTTTGTGATGTAATATCATGCTTCATGTGAAGTCTTCATGTTGTAATGTTTGGTTTATGTGTTATGCATTGTTGTAATGTCATTAAAGTCTATGGACACGAGGAAGCAAAACAAACAAATACATATTATTATTATTACTGTTTTGAGGCTATATGAGGCTGTTGGGAAGTGTTAAAAGACATCTGACCTGTGACTAGACAAGCAGAGCGCACACAAGTCAACTCTGTTTATCCTGGTGAGTGTTGAGCGTGTCTGTGTGCAGCTTCACGTTTTAGTAAACGATAGGCTACTTGTGGCGATCCAATCAAAGAGTCTCTGTGCAGAGCTGGTCATGAGACTTGTCTCATGTTGATGATGTCATATCTAGAGGCCCCCGAGGACTCTAGAACGTTTGATGATAAAAACTCCCACATTCAGAAAAATGTGCGAACCCATCATTTACCCTTCTTGTTTTTCATGTGCTCAGGGATGTATTTTCATAAAGTGACACTTGCTGTCACTGTGTGTTTTTAATAGGGCTTACAAGGGGTCACAAGACTGCTATTGAGGAAACAATAAAAGCCAAATTAGGTTCTGAATCTCAGCGTGTGTCTTAAACAGGGTGAAGATTTACAGGATTACAGACAGCAGACTTGTAGCTCAGAAAGCGGTCAGTACATCGAATATTGTTGTTCTGTGCGTGTTGACCCAGCTAACCGCTCGGCGGGGCAAACAGGAAGCCATTTATCCTGGGCCAAGTTTCCGGACAAATTCTTACTGCAGCTCCAAGATTGTCTTTGTTCTTTTGTGAGCCAAGAGACAATGATGATTGTAGGATTAAATTGAAATTTGGAAACTGAGCAGGGGCCAGTTATGTAAGAGGTCAGAAACAATCCAGGGCCGCTCTCATCTGGGTCAGGCAGAAACTGATCCCATTTGACCAGTTATGTGCTTCTGGGAATATATTTTACATTAGGAAACATATTTTTAGAAGCCATTTGTTATAATAATTATCTTTTACAGCAGTGATAAGAGTTGGCATAAAGACAATTTGTGCAATAGAAATGTGTTACAGATGAGCACAACTTACAATAACTGTAAGTTGTAATGTTGCCTCCATTTCCTTTGTATCCTTTGTATCCTGCCTTTTGATGTAGTTTTTGTGACATATCACGGGTGGTTGTTCCAGCTTACAATCAACAATCCTCACTTTGAGTGAGAGTGACTACGTTTTAATCCGCCCAAACAAATGATCCCCAAAGCCTCCGATGCACATGGATGTCACATATAATGCTCTTTAATTTTGACCTGATGCTTTTCCAATTTTGTTCACACACGTAGGAAAACCAGTTTGTGCTGTTGCCCCACAATAAGAAGGTTATGGGTTTGGTTCCCGGCCTTGTGGGTTTCCTCCCACCATCCAAGCATCATGTTTGGGTTAATTGGTGACTCTAAGTTGTCCGTAGGTCTGAGTGTGAGTGTGAGTGATTGTTGGCCCCGCCCTCATTCAGTGTGAGCTTGGATTGGCCGCGGCCCCCCCCCCCATGATTCGGAAACAGATAAATATTAAAAGATGAATGAAGGAAGTAATCAACAAGGTTTCACAGACCTCATTTTAATACTTCACATTTTAAATATAAAAAAAAACGTTTTCTCCTGCAAAAGTCTGTGTAATACAATTTGTTTTACTCTAATTTGATGATGGAGGCTGGTGTTTCCTTCACACAGCTGTCCAACTCCCTCCATTGTTAAACTTGGAATATATGTATATACTACTTAATATATTTTTTTTACTTTAATAAGAATTGATGTGAATTGCAGGACATGACTGCAGCAAGTTATTTATTGCAATAAATTTTTGCTGTTAATCAAAATCCACTTTAAAAAAGGCTGAACATGTTTTCGGGCTGCTGCACTTTCCTCAGCTCTGTTTCCCTTTCTAAATAGCTAGTAGATAGTTAACTTAAACAGCCATAGACAGTATGATTTTCTATATCAGCATGAGTCACAGTTTTGAATGTAGTTGTCAATCAATTACATAAATTTGAGTACTTTTTCATCTGCGTCAGGAAAAAGTTGTTGCTTTAAAAGCATTTATGACTCATCGGATACATTTTTTAATCCATATGGTCAGCGGAGTCAGAAGTAACATCTCAATAGTGACATGGGCCGTGAGGCAAACTTCTATTCAAACACTGAATAAGCATAATGAGACTATGATCCCTGCATAATAACTTGTCATATTCCAATGGCTTCCATGTAAAACTACCCAGTGTGCATTTTCCTCACAGTATATTAGGTGACACAGGCATTGACAAATTAACAACTCAAATGCCATTAAAGTGCAAATATGTTGAAGATGAGGTTGTGATGGCAGAATGACTTCGATGCCATAGACCGTTTTTTATGTTTCCTCCTAATCCCTCCTAATTATGAATCAGGTCTTAATTTTGAACTTTCTGCTAGTTATGTTGATCCGACATAAACCATAGGCTGAGCAGCATAACTATGAAAAACTGGAATGATCTTTTGATTATGAAGAGCTATGAAGAGTCTTTCTCTGATGTTTTACACTCCTGTGATGTTTGAACTTTGAACTCAACCAGGAGTTGCATTCTTATAAATGTTTCAACATTATGCGTAATTCTGTGTTTTCATGCTAAGATGAGCTAAAACACTCATTTGTCAACCGTAGTTTACCTGTATTTCCCAGGCATCAATCTCTGTACTCATTCCTTCACAGCAGGCTTTCATGGTTTGTGTTCACATGAAATTATATGAAGTAACATATTCACATTCCTCAATTTTGATCAATGGCACCCTGGTATTAAAACAATGTCAAAGACAATTTAATTATTGATTCTAATCAAGACTGCTACATTTATTTTACTCCTTTCTAAGTTCCAATTCATTGATATGAGGTAAATGTGATATTCCTAAAAATACAATGACTTAAATACACATTGAGCTCTTTCAGTTTTTCCAAATCAGTCTTTCAGTTTATCAGTGACTAGTTTCTTTGGTGGCAATAATGTAAAGAAAAGTCAGCTAGATCAGCCTTCCTCATCAAAATCGATGGCCTTGCCATTGGTAGCTATGAAGAGCTTTGACAAGAAAAGAAAATAAAGAAGTTGTGGGTAATGTTCTTTCTTCACAGCAGCTGTCTGTTGAAAAAAATGGACCATGGAGAAAGCACATTCCCACAGGCAGCCTTGCAGTTCCAACGTGTCCTCAGACAAAGAACGCGCTGTAGGTGTTCCCTGGCCTTCACAGAACATCCTCCTTGACAGTGTGAGGGGGTTTCTCCTGTACTTTCAGACAGTCCTCCTTTGACTCGGCCCTCTCCTCATGGTCTCTGTGTTCCCACTGTCCAACCACGCTTTCTTCCAGTATCCCTCCAAGCTTCCATTAGGAGCAGGCTGGCGCTAAGAGTAGATGGTGACAACCTCCCGACCTCCACCACGAACCAGCAGGACTCGATCCAAACCTTCCATCAGCACCTCCAAAAACTCCATATCTGAGAGAAGCACGGAGGTTAAGGACGCATACAGTTCAGTCAACCAGACAGACATGCCAGCAGTATGGCAGGTTACATACATATTTATATATACACAATACTTGCATATCTCCACACATAGAGGGAAGCTCTTTGCATTGACAGTTTTTACTCTTGAGGCCCAAGATACATTTTGCAAATTGAGATTTTTGGTTTAAATAGCTAGTGTTGATAGTGTTAAATGATTTAGGTGCTGCGTCCAAGAGTTGTTTATGTCGTGTGGACGGACGCTCCTAACAAAAGGTGAAAGTGGTCAGTCTATGGTCGCTACATTTAGCAACATCACCTGAAACAACCATTTTGAACTGAACTGCATAAGCAATAAGTTGTGGTTTCCCTATTTAAACATTTTTAGAAATGCTCCCCACAGGGCAGCAAGTCTGCAG
This sequence comes from Echeneis naucrates, assembly GCF_900963305.1. Taxonomy (NCBI): domain Eukaryota; kingdom Metazoa; phylum Chordata; class Actinopteri; order Carangiformes; family Echeneidae; genus Echeneis; species Echeneis naucrates. The sequence continues at coordinate 4,036,504 of NC_042527.1, forward strand.
AGCTGAGCTAATGTGGCTCTCTTCATATTTAAATGCTCAGACATTATTATTCTTTTCAAACAAATCAACATCTAACTTCCTGGTTCCTGGACAGAGTGAGAGAGAAATTAGCAGCTAATTAGCTTTAAGGATACAATTCTCGTCCCCTTTCTTGTTCTTGGGTGGTCCTGGCATATTGAGCAGGACCAGCTCTGAATTTTTGGATTTCTTGACGACAACCTCGTTGAGCTTCACCGCTGTGTGCATCCTCCGCACGTTGGACTGGTTGCTACGTAAAAAGTGCAGACGTCAACAGCACTGACTTAAAAAAGATCCTGCCACACTTTCAGTACATTGAATTGTGAATTGTGAGTGTTGCTGCTTTTCAATGTTTACAGACACACAAGCACAGACTGAGACTGTGATTACTGCACACCAGCATGCACAGACAAACACACACACACAATTCATCCACATACAAAGAAAAAAGTGAAAAATAAAGTGACTTACAGAGTCTCCCACTCGCTGAAAGAAGAAGAAAGAAAGGAAGGAAGAAAGAAATCAACATTAATACAAAAATGTATGTTTCTTAGCTCTCAGACTTTCAGCTGCTTATTCCAGTAGGTTGTCTCCGAGAAGGAATCACTTTACAAATCACAGCTGTTCACTGTCTCTTCTCCTCTTCTCTTCGTGATTACAATTACACAGACACAAGTTAACAGCAGCAACATTTAATATACTACAACAATAATGGTAAAAGTCATAACATATACACCCCTTCCCTTTCCCCTTCTCATTCCTGCCTCTCAGCCTCTTATTTTGCCTCCCCCTAGACTTCTTTTTCGACATGCTAGATATTTTTAAGAAGTTTTCTATGGGAGTTGGATCTGCTTACGGTTTCATGTTGAACATGTCCTTAACTGCCATGCCTTCTCTCTGTTTGTTCCTCTCGTTGATCAGTTTGTCTTTTGTCCAGGTCATGTGGACACGGTCTGGCGTGGCCCCTGCAGCTTTGTCGTTAGCTGCAGAGTGAGAGGCCGTGTTGCGGTCATGAATCAGCTGAGCCTGGCAAAGGACAGTTTGGACAGGTTGGTTGTTCGTCTCATAATCATCATCATGTTTTTACATGTCCACGACTACAAGGCAGCAAACACCGTGTAGCTTTACAGCTGGGATAGAAATATGAATTGAAAACAAACAAATGGTGGATGATATGAAAGCAACAGAGAGGCCGAGGTTAATGGTGATGAGTGGCGGGTAACTGCAGGCTTGAGATGAAAACGGTAAACACACGCACACACACAAATGTCAGGACACATGAGTAAGTCCACAGGAATTATGACACATTGATCACTGACATGTTGGAGGAAATTATAAAATCATCCAAGTTCAGCATGTAGGGTTCTGCTCCCTCAGCAGGAATTGAGGAAGCACAGGAAAGGGGACACGCTCACTTGGAACTAGTCATGGTGGGGGCGCAGGGCTGGCACATCGTGGCACCACAGCCTCTTCCTGTCCTGCTCCTACGTGCACTTGCTTGGGCAGTTCAGTGGTGTTTGCTGTTACTTGGCTGGATGTCTGGGTGCTACGGTGGCTCTCTGGGCTTGGTACCTCATATGCTCGCGCACACAGGTTGGCGGGCCCCTGACCTGACTCTGGGTCCCAGTGATGGTCTCACTTATATTTAGAGAATGCCCACATGCATGTGTGGTGTCACTTGCAAGCTCTTGTTGGGACATGTCATGAAGAATTGACAAATCCTGCCATTTCCTGCCAATTCCATCACTATGTACCCTATCTTTGACTCAGCTCCTCTGTTGGGACCTTCACCGACCTGGGCTCCCATCTCTCCACAGAGCTACACGGAAACTCTCTGGACTCTCTTAATCCTGAGTCCACTAGTTCCTACCAGCACCAACTGCTTCCCTTCCCCTGTCCATCACTCTGCATCTTCTCTGTCCTTTCTTCCCCCCTATATTCACTGAGGCATAGCACTGCCCTCCTTACCTCACAAGATCATTTCAGTCACAAATTAGTCCACTAGTCCACAAACTAGCTTCCAGGGAGGGCTGGTGAAGGTCACACACACACACACACACACACACACACTGAAATAATAAAATACTTAGCTGAAGGAATAAAACTGCAACAACCTCATAAAAAGTTGACACATCCTGTGGTGTTAAACAATGAAGACAAATGTCCATCAATACTGTTCACTTTGTTTCAACCAACCCACAATCAGGAGTGACAGCTTGGAAATAAGTACATCCGGCTCTGTAGGAGCCTTGACTGCTGGGAATCTGTTGAACTCACTAAGGAATTTGCTATCCTCTAGTGGCAGCCGTTGGTCTGTGTGTCACTACACTGGCAGCATCTACACAACCGTGGATGGAGGAAAGAGGAAAGCACTGTCAAAAACATTATTGTTGTCGCTGTTGGATTACAGATGGATGGATTACAATGGCATTGAAAGATGGTTTGAAAAAGTGATTGGAGCGATAGCACCATAGATGGCTACTGCAAGTTAGTGACTTTTGGATAAGGTTGCCATGGATACCTCTTCCTCTGGTATGCACATGATGTTGAGAGGTGGGGCATGAACAGCTGATTGTTTCTTCCTCTTTATGGAGCCACGCGATACATCTGTGATGCTCTGAATCTGATTATATCGTCCAGTCATATTGCAAGGTTGGAGAAAAATGTGAAAGGTCAGCAGCAGACAAAGCTATGAGGATCTATGCTGCATCCATAACCCTGAATGTGGAGAGAAGCTGCATGCTGTAATATAACTATTCAGTTTGTTATCACATTTCCACAAATGGTTTACAGTGTAAGTAATAAATCTATAGATTTTCAGCAGACTGCATTTACTCGAGTGAGCCTTTGTGCCAACACAGGTTTGAGCTGACAAAATATCCAGCATATTTTAAAGTGTTTGGACAGTATGCTGTCTGTTTTTATATGTCAGCCCACTATAAAGCCACACAATGGTTTGTGAACTGCTGTCTTGAAGCCACTAGTTTGCAATTTCAGTCATCTTGGGTTTTTATTAAACCACAAGAAACCATATTTGGAAGGACCTATGTAGGAGTGAGAGATTGAGCTGACCTGAGATCGCCATGTGTGGGAAAATCTGTCAATCACAGTGTAGCCGCGCCCAAATTCTTACCCTGCTTCACTTTTCAGCCCAAGAACCTACATTCACTTTTTTGGGCAGTCTATGATGCTATTGCATTGTTGTAAACACATCACATCACAAAATGCTATGCAAACCCAAATAATGGATTATATATAGTCAATCTGGCACTTCATAATCCTTACGTGTGTTCATGACATATTAGCAGCAACATGAAGGCTGTAGTTTTTTACATCATCACCATACCTCTCTCTCCCGTTCCGTGCGAGATAAATGCATCTGTTTGAGCATCTGAGACCTCTGCTCCATCATCAGTGTCTTCTCGTAGGTGAAGGCTGAAATATCACTGTCATGCTGGAGAATCGACCAGAAGAGAAAAGTGGCATGTGAATTGTCTGCTGTCATCCGTACTCCCAACTAAAGTTGTTGACATAAAAGGGAATGTAGCGCTGACTGACTGATAAATTGTAGAGTGACTGACCATTTCCACCACCTCTACCTCCGCATCCAGTCTTAGCTGGTAGAGAAACATCTGGAGATCTTTCTTCATCTGGATGGAGTTGTCGTCCATTTGGGCTACTGTGAAGATTCTCATTGTGCACTTCTTCCATACCTTGATATTGAAAAAAAAAAACTGTAAATAAATTGAAAACAAAAAAGAAATACACTTTAGACAACATACACACGTACCTTGTGTTGCTTGAGTAAAAATGGCAACAGCATAAGCAAACCACCATCATGCACGATCCACCAGACATCAATGTTTCCGTCCTTCAGACGTTCCTGGTTGCTAGGGAAGCGGTCAATGTTTTTAGCAACCAGCATAGCCTGATTCGCTGACGTCGTCTCTCTCACGGTTTCTGTAGGGAAAGAGATGAGGAGATGGGACATCCCAGTTGTTCAAATGTTGGTTCGACATTTGAAAACAAGAGCAGAGGGGACATGCAGATATTTCAGCTTTCCAGACCACAGTGATCATAACAGAGTCTCCATGTTACATGTTTATGACTTTTGAAGAAAACATCAAATCAAGCAAACTTCTTCCTGAAACTGCTTCATGGTGTTATTTTTTTACTATTAATGTTTTTTGTGAAGATATTAGATTAAACCCATTTGAAATATGGCTATTTTTTCTTGTTAAATAAACAGAAATATATATTTTGAAATTCTAACTTATATAAATGGTCTTTCGTAGCGCTACAGCGTTGTGTGATTGATTCTCTCTTACAGATAAATCTTTCGTCAAAATTTGAAACTTCAAGTATCAGGAATGAACTGAGGTGATTTTGGTTCTGTGTCATTTACCTATGAAGTTCCTCCTGGCTAAAGAGCCAAGGGCTAGTTTCCAGTCTGCTGGCCAGGCCATTAGGACAGCATTGTGTTTCATTCCTCCCAGTCCTGCTGACTGGATGAGTAGAGAGAAAGCATTTCGCAGGTTGGATGAGACCACCACATGGGAAAAACCCTTGGTTTTCTCCACGGCCATGGCGGTTTTCAAGTTCTGCAGGGAGCAAAGGGAGGGAGAGCAAAAGGAGAATTGAGGGTTTGGATAACAAAGATGCAATTGTATTATGTCAAACACACCACCCTCACAATACATTATTGCGTGTTGGACCAGTCTATTTAGCAATTCTAGGGCCAATCTTTCTCTTTCTCTTTAACTGAGTTTCCAACAAAGTCATCGTGAGTTATGACTTCATCCAGATTTATCCAACTATTATCTACAATGCTTCTGCCTGCAGTGCAACATGCAAGCACAGGGAGAACATGCAAACTGCTGCTGTGTGCCAACCACAGCAGTGTGCTTTGCCATTCATTCTTTATTTGCACCACACTGGGAAACAAATCACACACTGTTCAAAACCGAAGCACGACCTGTAATGGCGCTAATGCCATTATGTGTGAATGTGAAAAGCATGAGCTACAACCATTGTTAAAAAAACAGACTTTTCATGGATGTGCCTCAGCTGATAAATAATTAGTAAATCTGTGTTTTGGCTGTTAAGATGTTTTGTTTTTTTTTTTTATAATCAGACAGCATCAGACACCATCATTTCATAATCTTATATGATACATAACAGGCCATGTTGGACAGATGAACCATGTGTGTCACTTCTGATGTTGCGGATCGGTGTCTCTTTGCCCAAACCCTGCTAAGCTAAAGATTTAAACGAACCTTATTAAAGATGGGACACCCTAAGGGTTGGCTGCTATTCCCTGCTCTTTACCTGCTGAATTGTGGGATATAGCTACAGAGTTAAGTCCCAAGTCGTAAAGAAGACAAAGCAGGCAGAAGAGAAGACTGAACGAACCTGTAGTGCAGTCTTGGCGTCATTCGCGCGGGTCATGTAGGTTCCGTCGAGGACTGAGCACACAATGGTCAGTCCCTTCCCTGCTTTCAGCTGCGTGGTCAACGACAGCAGGCGGGGATGTTTTACCAAAAGGTCTGAGTTCATTTTACACAGCACCATCAGCTGAGGCCTGAACAGAATGAGAAATTATGAGTAAAAAAAAAAAACACACAAACAATATATAAAATAAGCATTAATAATCAAATTAAATAACAGATTATACAACTTCAGTCGAGCTACATGTGAAGTGGACGGTACAGATGAGTGTAATGGAGAAATATAATATTGATAAATGCTACATTGTGTTGCTTTAACTCTGTAATGTATTAGTCAGTGTTCCTTGAGATTTTATATCCCCCATGGTTGTCAAATGAAGTTAATTATGAACCTCCAGTTTTTGGTGTGAGGTGGGGCTTCCTCCAGCCGGATGAGAGCGTAGCGAGCAGCATTTAGGGACAGTCCTCGTATACCGTCCCCCCATTCCTTCACTGCCCTACAACCAAAAAGTCCAAGTGAGGTTTTCTTTTTCCTAAAGGAAGCTTTGCCTATTAAGAGCAGCTTTGAACTGGCCCCTCAGACTCACCCTTTGTACTCAATGTACTTATAGATACATCCAGCTATCACTATGGCAACCAAGGCGTAGTACCAAGAGCAGATAAACATCAGAGAGAGACACAGGCTCATCCCCAAGAAGGACAGACTCCTGCAGAATAGACACGCACATATACATAGACAGTAGTTGGTTTCGTGACCATGATACACAAACAGAGAGGATGCTGTTTGGTTTTGAAGCTCTTCTTACCAGTGGTAGAACTTGAAGCGAGGTCTCCAATTGGGGGTACCAAGTAAAGTCTGTACAGCACAGGCCAAGTTGACAAACAGGTAGCACATGAGGAAGAACCTGAGCACACGCACCAAAGAGACAGATCAAAAAAAAAAAAAGGAAATTATAGGTGGAAAGAAAAAAGGACAATTAGCATTGGATGCAGGAAGTGTAGAAGTTTTACACATACATGGAGAGGATGGGGGCCACATTGTCCACAGATGCAATGAGGATTCCTATCTCACAGATCCCAACTGTCAGCAACAGAGCCCACGTAGGCTCCCCATTAGCTTTCCCATGACCAAAGACCTGAGAGAGACCAGAGGCAGAGGGAGAAGGCTGATACAGTCTGAGATTACCAAAACACAAAAACAAAGATGGGTTATTATAGTGGCTTTCACTATGCTGTTGTGTTGTATGATGCACACAATGAGCATCTTTAATTTGAGTTACACTTTAGTGTAAAAGGGCACAGCACACCTGTGACACTGACCTGTAAGAATGGGATGATGCCATCTCGAGCGATCGCCTGCAACAGCCGGGGGGCGCCAGTGAGGCTCTGAAGCCCCGCCCCACAGCAGGAGAAAAAAGAGCCAATCACAATCACCCAAGGTGATGGCCACGCCAGAATACCAATCACCGGGATCTTCTTTACTGAGTAACCAAACCTGTAACATGCATGCAGTTCACCAGTCTGCTCTTGTTATGGCACAACATGGAAATTAATAACTTTCAGTTCAAACATTGTTGAGTTTTTGTTTTTTTTTAGGTTGTGAGAAGCCAATAGATTTCACATTTCACCTTCATTGCCATTCATCATGTATTATCAGTTGTTTGACTGTTCAGTCCAGTGAGTCTGTCTTCAGAAACACTTATCATTTAAAACTTTGGAAAAAAATTAAATATGCTGTGAAATAATAATGTGTCACCATTTGTTTATCTGGTGGGTGACAACAAAGAGGATGTCAATTAGAAGTTGACATACTTGTCTCGCAGGACCACCCCTTCAATACACGCTCCGAACAGGACCACAAAAGAGATGTCTGATCATGGAGTTAAGGTGGAAGGACTTTCATGTTTCATGTATTTGGCAAATGGATTCCAGGTACCCACTGCCTTCTTAGTTTTTGACCACACAAAGTGCTTTACACCATAAGCCATAATTATACCTGCAGCACTTTCACTCTGCCTTCAACACTTGTCTTTGACACTCACACAGGGGTTCAGTATCTTGATGACTCGCTGACATGCCGGGGATCAAACCGCCAACACTGAGGGTTGGACAACCAACAGCACCTGCTGAATCTCCATCAGTGACAAACTTATCTGTCACACTGTGACTCTAATGAATAAGCATTTGACTTGCAGAATCAGTCCTTTTATATCAACAAAAAATAATATCAACACACAAACATAAAGACACAGTAAGAGACCAGAAGATACAAATGAAGGAGGTGGTCAGAATGGCCATGATGGTTCCTATTGGGATCGACTTCTGGGCATCCTTGAGATCACCTGATCTGTTAGAACCAGCCATGATACCTGAAACACACATGCCAACATACACAGTCAAGATCACATCAACAGAAGCTCTGCTATGATCTATGATTCCTAAATGATCATGTAACGCACCTGTGACAGAGGGAAAGTAGATTCCCACTAGTAGAGTGAAGTATGTGGTGATGTCGTTGAAGAGATACGGCTTATAGATATTTTGGGGTGTTTCCGCGGCTGGTGCTGAATGCTGGTTTTCCTTTTCTATGAACACACCGGCTGGATCATAGTGGCCCCACAAGTTGTCTAACAGCAGAAACAGAGTGACTGAGAAAGGCTCCAACAGCTGCAGCAAGATTTGGGATTCATTCTTTGTAATATCTAAAAATAAATATCAGGGTCTCGTGTTTTCAGTCTGAATTTCGTATCGCTCCCTTTGTTTGCCTCTCACCTTTAATGACTCCGCTTAGAAGTCCAGGTATTGCTTGTATTTCTGTCAGGTTGTTCAGGGTGAAGTATTCGTCACAGGTGGTGTTGGAATATTTACTGTCACAGAAGAGGGACCAGAGCTCGGTGGTCACGGTGAGGTTTTTCACAACCTCCGTCTTTGCACACGTATCAAACTTTTCATTCTTCAGTGAGCGGTTCCCCAACAAGCAGACACTGAAGAGAGAGAAAAATATGGTCATATGGCAGCTGCTGCTGTAAAGGGTTGAGCTTCAGGTTATTTCAAATTAAGATAATTTCAACAATTGTCCATTGAAATTGTGACATGATTGTTAATAATAAAAAAAAAAAAAAAATCAAATAAAGTTTTTCTTTTTTTTTTTTAGTTTTAAAGGCCTGCTTCCACTGCTTCAGTGCTCCTCATCGATGAACAAACGCATTTGTTTTTCTTGCCCCTTAGCTCACTGCAAACTTCACTTGGCCTGGCTTAGCTGCCAGTCAATGCCCACCAGAATTATAAAGGTTAAACAAGCTTCCAACATGTCTTCAAATCAGACCGTTTGATTGGTGAGTGTGCGTTTTTGAAGCAGCAGATCAACTGTCATCTCTTAGCTCATAGTCACAGAGTTTCTGGCTTAACGGCACAGTGCTGGACAGGTGACAGGTCTGTCTTCAGTGTCTGTCCAGTGTCTGAGAGACATTGCTCCACCAGAAAGGGAGATAATTAGCAGGTTAACCTGGGTAGTGTGTTTACATCAGGGCCTATAAGAGCTGGAGTCTTTTCCAGTGCAGACAAATGCCAGACATTAGGAGGTGATTTTTTAACCAGAAGAAAATGGGTTTTAGGGACACGGAGGCTCTGCGGTGCAGTGGTTAGTACTGTCACCTGACAACAAGAAGGTCAGGATCTTTGTTTGCAATGTTTGTAGGATCGCCTCATGTCTGTGTGGGTTTCCTTCCTCTCAGAAGAAGTGTGACTTAAATAACTCTAAAATGGCTTTGAATGGTTGATGGTGTCTATATGCAAAGTCGTGATAGTCTTGTCCTCGAAGCCCATCCTGAAAGTGTGAGGGTTTAACTCAGCTATATTATTCATTCATTCTGAATTCATATGGTGCTGATTCTCTACTGACAGAAGTATCTCAATGTTTTGTATTAGGGGAACATAACTCAGGAAAATATGAATGACAGATTAAACATCAGGTGCAGGGCAATCCAAAGTGTTGACACAAAGCCAATTCATTCACACAATGAGCCCACAGCTCCAGATGCAGAAAACATGGCACCACAACACCACAAATTGACCTGCAATGATTTCCCCTCACTTGTCTTCATTTGGTGGTGTCAAGCACCAGAGGAGAGAACATTGAAATCATGTCAGCGCTCAGTGAGAAGTGATTGTTCTATGTCAGAAAATAACTCACTTAAACTCTGGTGGTTCAATGATCGTCTTGATGACTCCCGCATAAGTGGCCATGATGGAGAGAATGACACACGCCAGAAACACCAAGGCCAGTTTGTTGACATACCTGCAGAGAGAAGGGCAGCAGGTGTGAGTTTGTGTGCTGGTGTGTAACTGTGTGTGTGAGTGTATACGCGTGAGGAAACTTACTTTACCCCGACAAACACCACCAGTGCCATAAGGACTAAGCAGCATGTACCATAGACCCGCATATTGTTGAGCATGGCTGCATCCTCTTCAAATAACGTAGCCGTCGGGATGATGTATGTCTGGCAGACAGGGAGGAAAACAGAGCGAGTGTCATTGATGTTCCGTGGCAATAACTGGTGATGGCTATGGTGTGGTAACATACCAACAGGATCTCTATGATGCCCAGTATGTACAAGGATCCAGCAAAGGTGGTGCCCAGGTAGAAACAAAGTCCCACCGCTCCACCAAACTCGGGACCCAAAGATCTGGAGATCATATAGTACGAGCCACCGGCTTTGGAGAAATTTAGAAGACAGGCAAATTTGTTTCTGTGTTTTTGCACTTCATTTTGTGAAGTTTAGTGTTTTTGTTTGTTTGTTGTTTTTTTTTTTTTTTTTTACAAGAAAAAAACTCTTTTGATTAACAAAATGGCAGGCCTGAAGAGCTTAAGAAATACAACTGGTGTTTGTTTTTTGTTGTTGTTGTTGTTGTCCAGAGTGTCAATGTTCTACACATTAGTATAACTATCACAGCGATTCTTCTGTTGTTTTTTCCTTTATTACTACTGAAATATAGATTTCATGATTCATGTTTTTTCATGCGTGTCTTTGTTGAGCCATGAGGCAAAAACCATATATATCTACAGAAGGCTGTTGATCATGGATGCATTGCTTCACATTTTAGTGTGTTAACATAGAACAAGCTGCATGTCGGGATATAAAGGCAAATAATAACTGCAACATTACATAACCTACCTGGGACAACTCCATTGGTTGCTATGGCACTCATTGATATAGCTGTGAGTAAAGTCTGCAAGAAGAGAAAGAGCACAGATGATGTGTAAAAATTAAATTATATGGAAAGGCTCCAGACTGTGATAGATTGTATTTGCAAGATGGATACTTTTTCAAAAAAGTTGGCTTGATATCTTATGCCATTGTATGCAGTCAGTTTTGAAATTGTCACATTTTTGCTCTGAATTGTAGTATTATCCTCCATGCTAGAAGGTGAAAAATGAAGAAAACCCAATAAAAACCAAGGGTATTTAGAATGTGAATCATCTTTCCATTCAAACACAAAGTCAAAAAATAATCCATATTTTGTAGGCATAAAAATGATGTGGCAGCAAAGCAGCATAGTGGTTAGCGCTGTTGAACCGCAACAAGAAGGATGTGGGCGTGTGTGGAGTTTGCATGTTCTCCCCGTGCCTGCGTGGGTTTCCTCGCACACCTTTCTCTTAGGTTTGCCTCTTAATTGACTGACTCCAGTTGTATATTGGAGAAGGGTGTTGTGTGCAGTTCATTCGCATCATATCACATAAATGCGGAGCAATTTAGTTCAAACTCCTTAAACAGCCAAATCTCTGTTTGGCCATCTGGAGCAACGATGTATGAAGGTGAGTTGTAAATAAGACTGATTTTCTGCTGTTTTTGGGAGCTTGCCTCTGTCATTAATCAACACACACACAATGCCGTGGGAGGCTGTATTGGTTGGCCTCCTGTTTGTTTGCTGTGCTGTAAATCTAAACCATAGTTCCATTCAGACATTTCTAGGATGATATAGAATAGCCAAGAGCAACTATTCTTCAACAAACATAAATCTTCTGGATTTACAGGATCACTAATGCCAAATGCTATTTCTTTCTCAAATCTGGACTTCCTTCATATGAATACGAAGCTCAAAATTAATGAGGCTAATGAATAGTATAATGGGGAAGAATTCACATGTGTCTGGCTCTTTTATTCAAATAGATGATCCATTATTGCGAAACCACTTGAAGTCACTACATATTTTAATGACTATTTCATAAGAAAGGCAGATAAAGTGAAAGACAACGAGTGTAACAGATGACTATCGCCAAACATCAAAAGCAGCAATATTTATGTGAGCTTTACTTCCCACCATGTACTCTGTTTTCTCTCTCAGACAGGACATCTCTGCTTTCATACAACCTAGATGTCAAATGATTCCATTTGTCTTATTTTTGAAAATGTCAAAATCCAGCAGTTTTATCCTGGGCTGCCAGCATACAGCTAGGTGACAGAAGGCCAGTGGGGGTGGTGATGTTGGATTTTAGACTGCCTTTATGGCTATTATTCTGTGTTGCCTGGAAAACTGAAACATATTAAATTCGCAGATTCATGCCAAGAGCTCACTGATAATATCAAGCACTGAGCTTCAGCTGTGGTTTAGTGGGTATGAAAGAACAAATCAGGCCTCTGCATTTGTAAAATGTGACAACGTGACATGTTACAGTGTCTGGAGGAGAAGTTAAAAACAGCTTGCAAACAGCACTTTGGCAGTGCGTTGGCTGTGAACCTTAAAGAGACAGAACCATGACATACCTGAATATGTTGTGTATAACATCAAACACTGAACCACCACTGAACAAAACTTTAGCTTCAAGACATCTTGAGTGATCTTCATTCATTTGTTCATCTGCAGTTGAATCTCAGGGTTGCTCCAGACAAATTTGCCAGATTAGCTCTCATTTACTCTCCTCAATATATGCGTTTCTAAAATGCACATAACTCATAACTACTTCTTCAGGAATGTTAAAAATAATGAGAAGCCACACTATTTTTCTGACAGAGGCGTGTGGAACAGAAACTACTTGACCAGAGCAGCCAACATAATTTATCCTCCCCTTAAAACTACAAGTACTAGAAGTACATGGTTTGTACATTCACATATGTAATATTTGCGTCTGACCGCAGGTAGACCAGCTGATATGATGTCGGTTAAGCTACATCGTTTAACACCACAGTTCTTCCTAATTATCAGTGTCAGGAAATCTGTATGTTAAGCCGCCGTACTTATTGATAACTCACACAGATGCAGCACATGGAGACAATTGCAAAGGAGCCCAGAATTCCTGCTGTGCCAACAATCCAGGTGAGACGCAGAAAGAGAATGACCCCCAGGATGTTCTGCATGCAGGGCAGGTAAACTCCGATGAAGGTTCCCATCAAGGGGACCTGGACATAAACACACAAATGACACACATCACACATAAATGGAATAATCCTGCATGTATCCTTGTTTAATCCATCATGACCTGTTATGAGAAATTATGTGTACATCATTAAACTTGCACAATGAAATTTATATATTCTTCTTTTTTGGGCATTTCACCTTAGGTGAGTGGAGAGATTTTCACTATTGTGCAGAAGAAAGAAGACTCACGAGTAGGTAAACACAAACACAACTCCAGCACTGATGCATTGTATAAAAATAGACTCATGCAGAATGAATGTTTTCCCCTTGGGGATGTTCGTTCCAAAACACCCCATTAATGACAGATGTATGACAGCTTGAGCTTTATAGTAAAGGAAGTCATCAATTTTTAAGTTGCCTTGAACGAACGTGTCACTTTTACATCCTCCTTGGTCAGAACTTCCTTCAAATTGTTCTTGCACAAAACAATGGCCACATTGTCATTCATGGTTAGGAAAATTTGTCTTTGAAGTTGTTTCCTCTTCTACGGGTATCAAACTTGTATTCATTGGGAATTTTAGAATAGATTTACCATTTTGAATTTTTTAATCGATTCATCCTGATACAGTGCAATTAAAAATAAATGAAAAAATTACAAGAAAAAAGGGCAAAAAGTACACAGCACTTTTGTTATTAGAAGATCACATTATTTACCATGCATTATTTCAATTCTCCATATCCAGTGAAATTTCTTTCCACAAAAAAGATGATTTGAATAAATCAGAAGAGAGCAAAATTAGTAACGCTATTACCTTCAGGGAGTTCAGGTGCAGTGTTGTCTGTCACCCATACAACTGCATTAGGTTCAAAGTAACATGACTGTGCTAAGGCTCTAAACTCCACTAACATCATACCTGTTTTCTACAACACTTACAGTCTGCGTCAACCTGACTCCCTCCCAGAAGCGGAGCATATGTACCATTTTTCTGCTTACAAACCCGTTGTCCTGGGCTGACTGCACCTCACTCAGCTGTCCGCCTGTCTTGCAAATCTGCCACATCTTCTCTCTCTCGCTCATCTGTCTTTCTCCTCCTCCTCCTGTGTCTGTCCAAGTTTGACTCCCCCTCACTATCACTTCATTGTCTAGCTTGCTCTTTTTATTCTCAAGCCGCAGATTTCCCCCCCCGTGCACTAGTCAATCCCAGGGGGGCAGGTTTTACACAGAGCAACAGTCCAAGGCCCTACTGTTTTTTAACAAACTTCGCACAAAGTGTGACAACCTACAGTGCAAGGTTAGTGGTAAACTACAGGGGAGGCATGTGTTGTAGCTGGAGCTCGCTTCTCAATGATTTCATATGATTTGACACCCAGCAGGTTAGCTTAGTTTAGCACAAAGACTGGAAACAGGGGGATATTGGCTTACTAATATGGAGTTAGAGAGTAGTTTCTATTCAGTATTGCAGTATTTGGATTTTACACAACTCACAAGCAGTAAACTGCATATTCTTGTAAATGGTGGCATTATGTGCATGCCAACACACTTTTCTTTCTTGTGTGTGAGATTTACACTAACTGAGAGTAGGCCACAAACCACTTCCACTCTCATCCTCCAGTTGGCACTCCAACACTGCCTCCCATGTCACAGACACCCTTTTCTTTTCCTCGGTCTCCAGGGCTGAGTACCAAGCTCAAGCCCCCCCTCTTTTTTTTTTTTTTCAATCTGCCCAACCAGTACATGAAGGTGAAATACATAGGAGAGGCTCTCTACTTCACACAGCCGCACTTTGTCTTGGAGCAAAAGATTTACAGCCATAACATGAAAGTTACTCAGCAAGTACTTCTTTTTCCCACACCAGGCAGCAACTTACACCACACACAGGCACAATTGCTCTTGCGGCTTTGTTCAAAGTTTGATAACAGCTACAGCTATCGAGCTACTCTCAAAGAGACAATATTTGGCTATTTGATAATCTGTGATAACTGCTGTTACACAGGCCCATTGAGGACATTAAGTCAGTGATTACATCAAATGATTGGTTTAGTTGCTAATACATTGCACCATATTAGTTAGGAGGGGTTTTTTGTGTTTTTTTTTTTGTGTGTGTGTGTGTGTGTGTGGGGCTGCCACACATGCACAGTATAATAAAAGAAGTCTGTACCATGACCGTCATCCTCCTGACCCCATCTTCGGCCTCCTCGTGCTCACGCACACCCTGGGTCAGGTTGGTGTAGTTGGCCAACTTGTTCAGAAAAGATGATACCATGGGGTTACTGTCCATTTCCTCCTGCAGAGAGGCACAGATAGATGAAAACAACAGTTTCTGTTTTGCTTTTTTGTTATCTTGTCTAATATTACTTGAACTTGAACGTTCAAATATTCCTGATGAAGCTCTAGAGAGACCAAAACATTTTCTTCCTCTTGAAATTGAAGTGATGCTTTCCAACACACCTGCATCATGTGGTGACAACAATGCTACATGTCCTGTCTCGGTATTAAACAAATATTCAGTATATTCAGTAAGGATTATCCTACATTTTATTATTGTTAGAGTTATTGCCAATATTATCCGTATTGGCTTAAGATGCACTTTCCCCGTACCATGAATCTTAATCAACATGCATTTGCTCATTTGCAGACAAGAGTTCTTTAATTGCATCCAATGTTTTAATATTCATAAACATTGTCTATCATTTTGGTCTTACCTCAAACAGGGCCATATTCTTCCCTTCATAGTAGTGTTCTCCATCAGAATCAGGGGTGAGGAAAGGACTGGACTCTGACTGACCATCACCTGACGGGATACACAGGAAAAATACCCCCATCATGGGCTGTTTACTACGACAGAGCAGCATTAGTTGAACTGTTAATGCAGTGCACTAGCAGTAGCTCTAGTAGTATTGTTAATATTGATAGTGGACTCTCATACAGCTGATTCTTACTTTCAGAGCAGCATAAGAACGTGCCAGAAAATTCAACGGATAAAAAACACTAGATGACTAAAATCCTTTTTGAAGAGTCTAGATTTTGTCATTTTAGGAAGCATCTGGTCAAACTAAAACATTTTTGTACAAAAAACACAAACTCGAAAAGCTGTCAGCAGTCAGAAAGGCAGTTAAATTGCGTTTTCAATGGAAATCTCAGGCAGCGGCTTAACAATGAACATTATGATGCTTAAGAAGGACTAAAAAACAAAGAGCACATGCTGTTATGCAAATGCTGCATGTCATCAGCTAGTTACCATTACTTACCCACTTTCAATTACAGTGCCCTTAGAAATGCCCTTAAGATTATACTCATATTATTTGGTGTGGTGCAAATTATTGGATTTCTATTCATCTTTAAAAAATTTAAGGAACATTTATAATGTTAGAAACATTAATATATTTCCATGTTTTAATAAATTTACTTTGCCACTTTAATATTAAATATTGTTAACTATGAGGTCAGTATGAAAAAAAGGGGATATTATATATATATACATATATTTGTTTGGTATAGGATGTTTGGCCAGTGCATAAATGCAGCATGAGGTCTCACATCAGTAAACCAATCGAGACCAGCTACACCTTCATGACCCTGAGGGAGAAAGGGCTCTTCATAATCATAATCATCAGTTAAATCAATGCTGTCCAAGGGCCAAAGTTTCAGTTTTTGGCAGACAAGATAAGGTTCTGTCCACAGATAAGCCATTTGTTAAAATCAGCTTTCAGGCTCTAAAAAAGATAAATCAGGACGGGGTAATGTAGAGACATGCCTTTCAAACTGCTTGTCATTATAGTTTACAGTTTACAGTTCTTATTCTATTATTAACACCCTAGCTCACACCGTCGTGTGCTTGCCATCATTGCCTTGAAAAACTATGGGCCTAAGGTTCAGAGGTCACCAAGGAGCAGTGAATTAGAAATACAGTCTGCTCTAGATGTCAATGACATGGTGAGGATAGTTAGTGAGTTGACAAGCAGTGAAGAATATGAACTATGATGGCTGTGTTTTCATCACTTTTTTCATTCATCAAAGATCATCTAATCATCAAACAGAAATGACATTCCTGGAGAACTTTCAAACCCAGTGTGAAGAGCGTTAAATCTGTAGCAAGTGTTTGCTTGATAAGATTGTTGCTTTGCACCCATGCTGAGCTGTTCTGAAAATATGGCTTAAATGGCGTCTGTATGTTTTGTCGTCTTGTACATGTTCTGTTTTATTGTAAAATTCTTGTCTTCCCCTGTGTTTTATTTTCAATGTTCTTTTTCCCACCTTAGTTGATTATAAATTTGTTTGATCTGTGTATTTAACCCAGCCCCATTATTTCTTCCTTGTCCAGATTGTCTTTGTCCGCTCTTTCTATTTGCTCTTTGTGTACGACAAGTTCGTTTCTGACGTTGGATTTTCTTCCTGTTCCTTGCCTGTTTTGTTTGCCTGAACCTGCCAGCCATTTTTCTGTATGACCACCTGCCTCCACCTGAATTAAAGAACTTGCCCTACTGGATTTTGTACCCCTGCCTCGCTTCCTCTTTTTGCACCTGGGTTCACTCTCACCGCCTTCACAGCGTAAAAGGTCTGGAAACGAGGCAGCAGGAAAACATGCCTGCCAACTGCTCACATTATCTACGCAATATCTCTGACACATGGTGGAAACTTTCAGAAACACAGTAGCATATTGTGCATACAACTTTCTGTACACAGATGAAATCTCACTATTTCAAATCCCCTTCACCCAGATTGCCTTGCGTCTCTCTGGTCATGGGAGATGGACATTTTTCAATGAATAAATGAGTGATAAAACAGAAATAAACAATAAACAATTGTTGACAGCACTTCACGAACATCATTTAGGCTGCAAAATCCATCATGTATCGGTCTCTTTCTGCTATTCTTGGACTCTTTAGCCACATCTTTTAGATTACTTTAACATTTGAAGGCCTCTCTGGTATACTCACATATACGCATGTACAATTTGGACAATGGATTTGTGGATTGTGGTTCACACGCAAACAATTGTTTCTCTATCCTGCTGCAGTCACTTACTGGCATAATGCGTTCACTAACCCCCCAAACCTTAAAAATCATACCTTAGCCATATTTAATAATGTACAAAAAACAGCACACACAGAGTTCAGTCTTTTCCCACGTTCTCTTGTTGCAATGTGCACAAACAAATGCACCATGATGTATTGTTGTACGTGTGTTGCCCTCCACTGACCATTCATTCTCTATTGCTAACCTTGACCTTCAAAACTAGCTGTTACATTAATCAAGTCTAACACTGCATCTGAGTCAGATCTGCAATCTGCATGAGAGGAAAAGAGACGGGAAAACAGAGCTAGTGTCAAATCTAAGAACCTGCACAAATGTTACAGTTGCTACAGGAAAGGAATAGACGCTAACATTGTGTGTGCTCCTTTCAGCAGCAACACATCATGTGCTTGCAAAGGTGAACATTCAAAAAGCCCCAAAAACAATGATGATGTGGACCAGCGGGTGTCCCCGTTCCTTCATGTACAACAGCAGAGAGTCACGGAAGCCCATGTTTTGAATCCTGAGCTGTGTACAGAAACTGAAAACAGATATATCTGTTAGCTACAAGGGTGTTCTCTTCCTGGGCAAAGCTGAGTCTAACATTTTTTTGTGTCTCTGTTTTTCTGAGGGGTTGCCATAGTCAGTATTTTATAGCTGCCACTGGTTGTCCAATTAATCAGTATATTTGAGGAAAAGCTAACTAGGCCTATAGAAGTAAGGCCATAGACTGAATGTGAGTGTTACCCAAACACATGCCCATCCAAGCATTTCATTGATCGTCAAGCTGGCTTGCTGAGGCATTACACAGGCGAACCAGTCATGAGCGACTTCATTAAAAATAAACTTCCCTTCAAGGAGAAGTTCCAACGTTGGCAGCGAGCCCTCCCCACCAGAGTAAAACATGGAAACAATGCTATAATGATTAACATCCTATTCTGCTTTACAGATTTAAGTGCCTCAAGGTGTTCAATGTTAAATGCCAAGGGAAGAAGGTTATGATGATCTAATTAAGAAACACAATCAAGAGATGTTTTTTCATGATTAGAAAGCCATCCCAGCCCCGGGTGGTGAGCAAACTGACCAAGTTCATTAGCCAACCGAACCCAAGTGATGTAGCACCGTCACATCATTCGGGGGTTAATTCTTCAGTTTATAACTGTTTATCTGTGGCTAATCTGTATCTGTATCTGTAACACTAGCCCTGAAGGCTTAGCACATGGCAGCTTGAGACAAAGCACATTGAAATTCAGAGAACACTGTGAATATGGCAATGCAAATGAAATAACTTGTGTTGTGAGTATTTGATATGACACATGATACATCGCTTACTCTCGCTAAATTGCACTGAACACTAAGATGACACTAACAACGACACTACAACGCACACAGACGCTGGGACAATTTGGAAACATGACACCAGTTAGAGAGCACTGCTTTGGAAAATGATGGTGCAGAGATGCTCTTGTTTATACAGATGACATCGTGTCTGATCAGCACTGTGTGCACTCATAAGAGCGTGTGTCCTTTTGAGCACTTCAAACAGGGTTAGGGTTAGTATCAGTTGCAGGAAATACTGTCTGAAGAACAGTGAAAGCAGCTGTAGCATTACAATGTATAGTTATTAGAATCATCATTATTTTTAGAATTAAATACAAAACTGCACAATAAGCTGCTACCAAATACGACAAGGTCACTGGTGACTGGGGTTGTGTTTAAGTCTGTTGGGCCAGACTGTGTGTCCTGTTCTAACATCAGTTTTCAACTTGATGCGGACTAAAAAATGCACTTTTAG
This sequence comes from Echeneis naucrates, assembly GCF_900963305.1. NCBI lineage: Eukaryota > Metazoa > Chordata > Actinopteri > Carangiformes > Echeneidae > Echeneis > Echeneis naucrates. The sequence goes on from NC_042527.1 coordinate 4,056,134, forward strand.
GCACTCAGCAATATTGAATACATTGAATTTCCATGGGTAGATCCAACTATTTGACTGTGACTCAGATCCTTAGATTCAGTGAGTGTGTGGCTGACTGGTAAAATGGAACCATCACATGGCATCTCTGCATCGATGCTCCTGCAAATGTCTGGGCCTTTGTGTGAGACACATTGTGGGTTTTTAAAAAGCGTTGTATGGTTGTCAAAGCTCTCTTTTGCAGGCTCTGCACAGAGTAAGTGTAGCCGCTGTGTTTCTGGTTTAACAGCACTAAGCTAGTGTGTGTGAGAGAGTGTGTTTTGTGAACAATGGACCTGTTTGAACAACAGGTCTGTTTGCAGTTTTCGTCTGAAAGACGCCACAGAGCAGAATAGAAATGAAAATGAAATCACTGCCAGACGGAACTAGAGACCATAAATTCTGTGATCCCTGTGGAACTATTTGAACAAAAGCCAAATGTAAACATGTGTTTTCGGAGCAATACGTTAGGCATATAGTTGTGAGTTATGTCAGTGAGTGTCCCCTACTGAGATAATGAAAGTGCGGGTTTGTGAGTGTTTGTATGTGTGAATCTCAAACATGAACCTGATGTGCATGCCAAGCAATAAACAAAAACATCCACAATCAGTTGGTTTTTGTCTAGATTACATAAATAAACATTTTCCTACTTTAAATAGAGAAATGTAAGACTTCTTGTATCTGTGACAGATGAATGAGGGATTAGAAAAAACCTTTCATGCTCACAAAAATTCTGTTCTTCTGCGGTTCTTTACTTCACTATGTTTTGGCTGTTTATTTTGTTAAAAAACTATGATGTTATGGAAATAACTGATTTTGGTTTACATGGGCCCCAGATACCTACACTTACAGATCACACATTTAAGAGTTGAGCATTAAAAATGACCCAATGGCAGCTTAGTCAAACTCGATTGCCACCGACTTTAATGCCCATAGTACATGCACAAGCCACATGGTGTGCTGAGGAAATAGCTCATGTCCGGCAAATGACCTTAAATGATATTGGAGACGAGCTAAGGTGAAAAAAGTAGACTACTGGGCTAATTTATATCTTGAAATCAGTCCATACAGTTTCGCAATTTTGCTCATTCAAACTCTGTGAGTAAAATTCAGTGTCGTTACACACTGTACTGAATATTATCAGAATGGTGTGAGAACCCAGTTAGTGACCCAGAGTACCTTAGACAGCTCTATCAAGCTGGGTGGGGATGAACTGGATAGACGGTCAAAGTGCAGCACATATGTGGGAACTTCAACAGTGTTGGGACAAAGTTTCTGGAAAGGTGTCACAAGCAGCGGGAAGTAGCTGGACATTTTCCAGCGTCCTGCGGCTCATTTGGTATTGCTCCTTGAACAGCCTGTTTAATCATCAGATTTGTTGAAATCTCCTGAACCTCATTTTGGTCAGTCACCTCACCTGGATAGCTTTGCTCCTTGATGATGAGCATAGTGGACAAATTTAGACTTACATCAGCAACTGCGGTTAGCCTACAGACTTACCAGCCTGAGTATATAAGGGAACCTGGAATGGGATGGAGTTAAAGTCCTGGCCTAAATGATGATTACAATTATGTTCAGCTGCTGCATACATGGAAAAAAATCTGTCTAGATGCTCTCTCTTTGAAAAGAATCACATCTTTAAAAGTGTTTTTCTTCTCCTTTAATGACTTAAGAGAGATTCAGTTACATGAAGAAAAACTGGAAAAACTGTTCTTCTGTTGGTGTACAGGTACCCCCAGGTAAAGCTGATGATGGGTTCAAAAATAGGCCATAGCATCCCGCTCAGCAGGAATTGCTGAAATATGTACTTCTGTATGGGATTGCACTGAAGCCACTTGGCAGGTGAACGTACAGCCTTCTGATTGCTTTAAATCCTGGAGCTTTTACAGACTATTACGAGCATTGCATTCGGGGAAACACATGCAGGAAGATTAGGTAAAGGAGACAAGACTCCATGTTGTCATCCTAATGTTCTGGCATCACTTCATTGCATCTGTATCCACAAATTCCACAATATTAGGAAAATAACAAAAATATTATCTTTGAATTGTCTTCAAAGGACAAATGAAACCTAATGCATGAATTGAGACATCTCAAGAGCAGAATGTTGCCTGCAAAATTCCTACAGGTCATAAACTGCATGAGTCCTGTTAATAAATGTTAATACCTCATCAGTTAGCTATGTCCTCTCATAACGTTTCTCTCTCTTTATCAAAGTGGAAGGCTGTGATTACTTTTTAAATTTGATTGTGTGGATATAGTGATTTTAAAACTTAAAACTGGACAAATTTAAATGAAAGACACAAGATGAAAATATTTGGTAGAACAGGCAAACATAGATTGACATAGACTATTGAAATCACTTTTTCACACTTTCTTTTGGAGGTTTGAGCTGATTTGGGCAGAAGACGATTGTATAGAAACCTATAACAGCAGCTGAAAGCCTGCGAGACAACAAATAAGGTACACAGGGCCCAGGATGAGGTGTTGAAGGCTCTCCTCCACAATGTGCCCAGGGGAAAGTGGGAAAAGTCAGGGAGGTCTATAGGGTTAGAGCCCAAAGAGAATCTCTCTGACTATTGAGATACAGTGAGCCCAGACCTGGAGTGAGCAGCGACAGAAAGACACTTTCGCTAAAACTATGTTTTAGTTTTAGATGTGCAGGGTGATAGAGGATGAAGAGGTGACCCAGGAGCTGAGGGATGAGTGCAGAACATTGCAAAAGTATGATGGCCTGAGAACAAGACTGGAAATACTGACCAGCAAGTTGGAGGCTGAGCCAGAGGTCAGTCTGAGGGAGGAGCTGTTTAGCAGCCCTTCCCCCAACTTTTCGCAGAACTTTGGATGTATTAAATGCCACTAACTACTAACTACCTTGTTCTATAAATGGTGTAATTACCATTGAAAGGCAGATATAATTAATAAAATAAACATTAAGTTACATTCGCTTGGTCAAAGGAGTTGAAATGAAGCAAAATCTATTATTCTGTGGGTAGGTGGAGATTGGAAGATTTTCCAAGAACAGCATTGGCACTTTTCTTCTACAATCGACCTGCAAGCCTTCACTACAGCTATGAGGAAACACAACCATCAATCAGGGCTGTACTGACTAACAACAATACATAATTTCTCCTCCCTACTGCTCATCAGGCTGCCTTGCAAGTTCTAGCTAGTTGACCGGTGTCACACTGAAAACCCTGCGTTGTGTAAGACATGTGCTTGCTATGACATGTATGACTGTGTCAGCATGCTTTTGTTTTTACGTTATTCACCGCATAAATATGTTTTCCGTGAACTTGCACATCTTAAAAATTAACTTTATCAAGCTGTATTCTGGGAAAGGCTCCAGTTCCAAACAGGACTTCACAGAGGTTCTGTATACGTAAAGGGTCGAAGGATCAAAGACATTTTGTCCACAACTGTAAACTGTATTCCTACCTGATTGAGGTTCTTGTAAGTTGCCATCATCATCTCCTTCACCAAATATTTTGCTAAGGCTGACAGGTTTGCTTCCTCCAGTAGCACCAGCACTGCTGCTGTCTTCTCCATCCTCCACCGGCACCACAGTGAAGGTGGGCATCTTGGATGTTTTACTTCCTTGTATGAAGCGGGCTCCACTGACGTCAACCAGGTTCACACCAGCTGGTGAATTTTTAGCCTCACAAGGAAAAGGGAAAAATATTCGTTTAGGGAGTCCAGTGGAGTCAATGGAGCCCAGTTTGGGCCCCAGTGAGGAAAACTAAGGATCCAGATTTAACCACAACATGCCACTCACTTTCAATCTGTTGCTTCCTTTCTTTTTGTAACATGATCCAGTGGACTCCAAAAGAGTAAAAGTGCCGCCTCCTGCACATGAGGCAGGCCAAAGTCCTTCGGTGTATTTCTTGCTCTCTCTGTCTCTCTCACTCTCCTTCTTCCTTTCCCTCCCTTTTCTCCCCACTGCTTTAAGACTATTGCCCCACGTGACTCTTTATTTACCATATGAACAGAGCTATCGCCCATACATGGAGAACCCTGCAGCTCCTCCCAGCAGCTCTGACCGTCCTACTTCTCTCACTCACACCTTTGCAATGCCAAAAGGTAGTCTAACCAACTCCAAAGTATTTAAAAACATAAAATAAAGGATGAAGTATCCAAAAACTCTTCTTTACATACAAAGGAAAAACAACCACAAACAGCTATAAGATTATTTCTTATTACTTAGCAGTTCATTTGAGTTTGGTTTTCTCATCTACCTCCAGACTGGCAGGTTTCCGTGTATGGTTTGTTCCAGGTAAACAAAATGGGTGTTAACTTTCCCACAATGCAGTGTGTGTAGCAGCGAGTGCTGATATTCAGTATAGAAAGGCACTATACGCACTTGCTGCATGCACGCATTGTGCCAGCAAAGGAAACATCTTGAAAATCTTGGACATTACCTTTCCTCTGCCTTCCAAGCTGCAGCACAGATCACAATAGGCAGCCTGAGGGGGGAAAACTTCTAGCTATGAAAAACAACGGACACCAGGAAACATGAATTGTTTTCAGTTTGTGGGAATGACCATGCAGGATTTTCTTAAGTAGTTGGGACGTTTATCTTGATGAACTGTAAACTTCCCTTACAAACATATATAATAATACAAGTAATAAGAAAAATATATAAATAAATGTACTCGGTACCCGTCAGCACAGTGGTATATGAGATTTTTTGAGAATGCATTTACTATAATATGACTAACTTTCATCCAATGGAGGGTCAGGTTTCTTCACAGAGGAGGTTTTCATTTGTCTTGAGTCTTTCTCTTTTCCTTTCTTCTTTAGTTCAAGCCAATTCATAGAATCCTGAACGGTCCCGAACATGATTTACAGTTAAATTGGTTATTACAACACTTAAAATGAAATAATTTTTTATTAATAAAAGAAAAAAACACAATAAAAAAATGATTGATGGTTTTAAACTTAACTAAAATGTTGAATACGGAGATGTTGAAGAACAGAAATATCTGCAACTGTTCACTCCCAGATTAAATGAAAGCTGTTGACCTTAGTAATGGTTTCATGTAGAATACACCATGCCATGACAGTAGACAGTAATAAATAGGATGACAAACTGGAACAGCAGTGAAAGATAACTCATGTTTCACCTGCAGGCATTTTTTCTGCAGAGTGGCCTGATATCAGATAAGCCAGCAGCCATAGAACTGACACTGGATACCAGACGCATAAAACTGCTACTTGCTGTGTTGTGTCCATGAGGCGGTGAATAATAAAGGTCTACATATTATTCTTCCTTCTCCCTTTGTTTACCAGCTCTACTTTAAATACAGAAAAGGGGCTGAGGTAATAACTCTTGTTGACCTTTTTACTTTTACTTTAGACCCACAGCTAATGTGTGTCAGTGGCTCATATTGCTATGAACCTTGATGTAGTCCAGATAATTATTATTATCGGTTGCTGAGTTTTCAAGTAATTCTAAATGTATTTTTTTTTTTTTTTCCTCTCACATATGCAGAAATAAGAGCGGTCTACCTATATCATGCCACCAGAGGGGGCTGTAGGCTAAGCACTGAATTGATGAATACGCCAAAGAATTTTACCACAGCGTCCAACTCGCACAAAAAGATATTTATAGTTTGTAATCAGCCAGTGCTGCTAAAAGCAATCGTCAGATTGTTCACAGCAGAGGTTCCTAATGAGAACTTTCATATGGACTAATTACAAGTGTTTTTAATAACTGAACCTTCCATACTTTTCATATAAATCCCAAGCCCTACTTCCGTGCTGTCCTGGCCTCTGACCCCACCATGAAATGCATGAATGCGATATACATTAAGAAAAGTGCATGCTTTCTTATAGAAGGTGAAGATGCAAAACCATTTCTTTTCCAGAATCAGCTCATCGTACGTCTGATATCATTTGGCCCATGACTGAAGTACCACATCTTCTCTATCCTGGACAAAACGTCCATTTTATCCTACTCAGCTTATGTGTAAATGTTGAAAAAATCTGCACCAGAGGTAGAGGTGAAATCAAATCCCTTCAGCAAACAACAAAAAGGTCAGTGGTGACGCAGACCCGGGACCAGGCTGCCCTCGCTCAAGACTATATTCTTAAGTGGCTAGATTCTATTTGTAGCATTTTCACCTGTTTACTGACTCCCCCTCTCGGGACCAGGTAGCTAGGCAAACATACTGGAGGGTTTGGCCGCGCTCTCATGTCATCACACAAGGGATGAATTTCAACTGGCTGCACTGTGCTGTCAAACCGAAAAAAAAAAAAAAAAAAAAAAAAAGCCCAATATCTGGGCTATATGATTCATGTTCATCAGTGTTGGGGACACACTTCTTATTCACTTAGCAAACTAGCAGATTGGTTTCTGGTTTCTGAAATCATCTGATATGTATTTTCAGGAGAATAAATTTTTGTTGCGCTTTCAAAACTTTCACAACTATCATCATATCGAACAAGGTCTCTTAGTGCATACGTATACCAAGATCCAGTGTCCAACTGAAATGCTCAATGGCTCTCATTCGCTAAACTTCACTTAACAGTTGAACACTCCTCTTGGGTTTTTCGACATCAGTCCAAAATTTCCCATTGTTGCTTCACTGGGTTCAGATCAGGTGACTGATACAGGCTGAAGTACAGGACTCACATCTTTTTTATACTTAGGAAGACTTTTATAATGCCATTTCTTCAGAACACATCTCTTTCATTAGCTTAAAGAAATGTGAATGATATTTGTTCATTTGAATTATCACTGTTAAATCATTCCATTAAAGGCAAGAGTAATCCAAATAGCTTTTATGCAACCTCATTCACTAGTTCTAGTAAATTATCCTCACTCCCCAGCTTACTCCGATGTCTTTTCGCCTGAGACCTGATGCTTTATTGTCTGATGTCTGACTCCTGAGTCTGATATCTGAGGATGTCCTAAAATGACAAGGGGAAATGTTTCAAGTTCAGCATTGAACTGAAGTCCATCATTCACTCAGAGCTGTCTGTGGCTGTGTGTACATCACTTCTCTTCTACTTAGACAGCATGCTAGCCTGTGTGATATATGTTGCTCATCAAGAGCCCATGCTAAAAAAAAGAAGGTTAAAGTGCAAGGGATGACGTTTGAATGTAAAAATCTCTGGTTTCTGTTCACATTCTTTGTGCTAGGAAGTTGTTGCCTTCTACCCAGGTCTACTCACTGAACCTCTTTATGAGAGCATTTTTAAATTCATAGCATTTGTGAAAAGCGCTGTGAAAACACCAGTGTGGGCATATAATCCTTATTTAAAAATTTTAGCTTTTCATTTAATTATAAATTGGGTATTTTGGTCAAGTAGTACACTGTATAGCACTGAAGATCATATACAGTGCTTACATTGTCCCTAACCCTCATCTTTTTTTAGGGACATGCCCACTCTACATGCAGCGATGCCCAGAACACCCAGTAGTATTTTCATTTCTTTTCATATCCCACTTTCTTAAACTCCCTTGCTTGTCCACTCAGGGTACACATAAGCATTCACATCAAACCTGGATGTTGTTGCACTATAATGAAAACAAGGTAATTAATGAACTTCAGAAGTATTAAGATGAAAACAGTCTCATTGTCAGTGTGTGTGTACTCAGTTTGCCATAAGCGACATGAGGGCACCAGGCGAGCGTGACCAGCAGTCAAACATCTCTTTTTGGTTCGAGCGGAAAATTTGGACATGGATTTTCTGGTGGGGGGACCGACAGTAGCCAAGAGGATCGGGGGGTAAGAAGAAAGTCTGTGAATCTTGGGTGACTGTGGGGAACAGTGACCCTCTGCCACACTCTGCTGGCACTAAAGGTCTGCATGTGGGTTACCAACAAAACAGGAGGAGAAGGAAAGGTGCCAAGGCCATAATTTGAGTTTGGGATCAGTATGTGTGTGAGAGAGTGTTTGGTGGGAGATGTGGAAGTCTGGCAAGGCCAAAATTCACAGTCTCAAGCTGCAAAACGTCTGCATGTCTGGATGTCAATTTTATGTTTGTTTGTTTTTTTTTTTTTGTTTAAATATAACTGATCAAACAGCCCATTCCTCCAGGATCATGATGGAGGAAGAGGAAGTCTGTAGGTGGGCTAGAAAAAGAAGGTGAACTGGTGGGTGCATGCATTGGACTTTCATGTCATGAAAGCAGGTGCCAGATAGATTAAATTGAAAGCTAGGAAGCAAGAATGTGCCATTTGTCAGACGAGACGTACCACTTCCCTGCTTTGAACTAGCACTGCCTTTATTGCTCACAGTCACAGCTAGAGTTCTGTGTAGGCAGGTTAAGAAAAGTAAAGTGAGGTATCTGTTTTGCACTACTTATGTTACCTGTCAGTCTGTCACTCTCCCACTCACTCTTGGGCAGAGTGGGTAGAGCATTGGCAGTAACCTTATTTGCTTCTGGTACCATCTGTAGGTGCAAAAATGAAAACACCGCAGGGGTTTTGGATACTTGTTTAACTAAAGTGAGTAAAGGGCTTAATGACTGGCTTAATGACAAAATCCTTTATGAAGGTGTAGATACAGCAAATTTAATGTTTTAGTTTGCTTCAATAGCCCCTTGAAACATGTTGTGTTTCTGTTTAATCTATCTTAAGCACTTCACAAAAAAGCCTCACTATGGACAACTCATATACTATTTTTCAATTCAGTTTGAGTCATTATCACTTGTAAAGCACCATATATTACTGTGCACTATTTTATGAAACTTAAAAAGGTTATCACGTTGTTAGAAAATGAAATCCCAACAGTTTAATGACTTTTACTGGGCAAACCTGCAGCAGACCTGGACTCTTTCTTGTCTGCATTGACCGTGGGAGAGAGGAAAAAGGGGATGAGGGAGAGAAGCTAAAGTGCTGTGTACAGACATGATATATTCATGTAAACCTTGTTGAGTAACTCCTTCTTGAATTACATATGTTATTTTGTTTGGTACCAACATATAAAGTAACAATCTTGAGTCTGGTTTGTGAGTAACAGCCTTGAAAAGCATTTTTATTTTACTTTTTAATGTGTTCATGTAGTTTAAATGGATTGGTGACTTTCTAAAACCTATATTTAATCAAATGAAGAGGATGAGCACATATAATTCTATGAAGTCAAATTGACCCTGGATTGACCAAATGTGAGTCTGTGACTTTGAGAAATTTCTGTGTTGTGTCATGAGAAAGTTGGGTGAAACTGAGGCACAGTTATAAATACCCCTCGACCAACAGAAAACCCAGCGATGGGGATGATTACCGTGTTTTCGTACCCAAAACACAGCTGCTAACTATGTTAAAATAATAACAATGTCTACATCTGAGTGGCAGAGGGCTGAGAGGAAGTCCAACCACACACACACACACACACACACGCTGAGAGAGAGAGAGAGACATTATTTCTCATCCTGTCTGCAGTGATTGTTAGCCCACATGCATGGTGTGTGTCCGCCCAGGAGTTAACCGCCTGGGGAACTGGCCATAAAACATGAGGGTGATTGCATGACTTATATATAGAAAGTGCCTTACTTCTACACATCCCTGACATGTGCACAACTACACACCGTGGAGGTGCATACATAAACACACACACACATGCATATGCACGCACACCTGTGTGTTTCCGGCAGAACCAAATGTGTCCAAATTTCAAACATATCTCAAAAACCCTCATAATTGCTACATTCATTTGACGTTTCTGTATTTTACTGACCAACACACACAATCAAAAAGGTTTTATCGCTAAAACTGGCAACATAGTAGTGTGTTGTTAGACTTACACAAACACCAGCCGTGACTATTTATTCGTTGGCTATGAAAAGACTCATACTTTCCTTTACAGCTAAATGTTATGGATTAAGTGTCCTGGGCCTGTAACTAGCATTATTTAAAGGATCATGAGATGACAGTTATGACTGCAAGTGCAAAATATAGCAGCAAAGTAGGGTGACTCAGTTTAGTGTGGTTTGAAAGTGAACATTTGGAAGGCTTTGACCCTGATGATTTACTGAAGCATCTGATGTATGCAGTGGCATTCTGAGAAGCATGGCTCGTAGAGTGGAGAGTTCATCCTTGGCGGCGGGGGCCTTCTCAAAGATTTTACACTGTGCTCACTTCAACACATCAAGGTTAAGGGGCCCTCTTCTCCTAGGATTCTACGGTAAACCGCAGCTGCTTTAAATACTGCACACTAAATATGTGTTGTATTGATCATCAACTCTCCAACCAAATGGATTACGATGATTTAAGAAACACTGTCGGCCTCTATTTGATTTGAAATTTTATTCGAAAAATCGATGATTGCATTGTAATCTAGCAATCCTTCATATCGGGCTTGACAACCAGTGATGGAAGAAACACAAGTAACAAAAGGCAAATTGTTGTATTTGCTATGTATTTATGTGTTTTCAGGTGTCTTATTATGGATGCAGATGGCCAGATCGGTCATGCAACAGTATACTTTAAATGATGACGTGATGATGCGAAGGCATACATCGACTGATTAAACGTTCTAATTCTCAGTTTACTGCCAATCTAAGAAAATAGATGCATCCTCGAACTACAACTTTATATTTGTTTTAGAAGAGATGGGCCTGTCATTAATTTCTCATCTGTCAAGCAAGAAAATGAAAAACTTGGGTGAATAACTAAAGACACTTCTGAAAGCCTCTGTTTGATTGACAGGCTGGTTAAAGTACTGACTGGCTGACTGCTTCTCTGCTGCAGTGGATGGCTTGGCTAAGTGAGTGGCTATATGACTGACGACCTTGAAATCTTTCTGCCTCATGATTTGATACCACTGCTGTTTGACTGGCATGCTGTCTGACTGGCTGTTTTGCGGCCGGCAGGCTGGCAGACTGACTACAGATGTTCACAGGAGTCCTGAGCCAATTGCTGCCTCTGCAACAGAGTGCTGTGAATTTTAACAGCGTTGCGATGCTTGCCTCTTTTCTCAAGGAGACCTGGCCCGGATTCATTCGCCATATATAATCTTGGCTCGTACCTGCTCTATGTGATATACATTGAGGAAAAGAGTCGTGCCAACCTGTGATCTTGTGAGCGGAGAGAAGAATTTTGAGCGATACTGCCATTTTTCAGTTGATGTTGCTGTTGATATCTTTGTGTGCCGTTGCCTGTATTTTGCTTCAGAAGATGTCAGAAGCCAAAGGATTGATAAAAATTTGTAATTAAGAGAGTCATAGAGATCTAAGTATTCACACAAACTGGATTTTTATTGTCTGCCAATCAGGGCTTATTTTGGGTTCTGTTTTAGGTTGTTTTTTTTTTTTCACTGCCAAGCATGATTATTTGTTTCCTGACCGAAGCTTCAACCAGAGTTATAGTACATCTTCTGAGCAGTGCAGAGCGGATGCAGCAGTGACTTTCTATCTGTAAAGGATGTGTGACTCTACTAGAAAAAAAAAAAAAAAAAAAAAAAAAACTTGACAGAGATGAGTGTTAACAATGCCGTTGCAACAGATGCTAATGCTAACTACGGTCATGTAGTTTTAGCAGAACGCTGCAAACGTAACGTTGAAACAGGTGAACAGTGTCTTAGTGTTTCTGCCCTCTGTTTAGGTGTGTGGTTCTTAATGTGTGTTTAGAGGTGACCGATGGGGAATGGGGCTGGCGCCTCACCACATCTGTGCCTGTTCAGAGCAAGGAGCGGAAATGCATCCTGGGGAGCTGAGAGATTGAGATAAACAAAACACAAAGTTGGTCTTTGTTTATACAGCCGCTGGCACAGTGAGAGGTCTGAGCACCTTAAAAACAGTTAACTCACAGAGCTGAGATGAAACTCCACTAATATAAAAGACATCAGGGACACATATAGTGTTATAATGGTTTGAAGTGTCACGTCCATTAATGGAATACGAGATAAGAATTCTTGTTTCCGAGAATGCAGAATGTTGTGACTCTTGAATCCAGAGTCTGTACTCCTGAACTGAGATTCGTTATCTTTGAAATGTCTGTTAGATTGACAGGACATGAACATTTTTAATTCATCTACTATTTTGATTGAGCTGCCAACTTTTCTTGCCTTTTGCTCTGGTCGATAAGATCTCTCTGGACTTGAAAGGGGTAGATTTCTCTTTCTCTCTGTTCCCCCACAGTTCCTGGAAACACCCAAAACCTTATTAAAAATAAAAATAAATAAATAAATAAATCAGTAGCTGAAATTGAGACACTGCTTAAGTATTAATGCCTGGATTTGTCAGGAAACCTGAAAGCTGTAGGGAGTGATAATAGTAACACCACTCAGCCAAGATGTGATAGTGATGGCATAGTATTTTCTGAGACGACAATTTTGAGCAGGCCAATAAAGGTTACCAATTTGGAAGCAAATATTATTTAATACAGTCCAAAATAACAAACAATAACAATTATAATGAAATAAAAAAAAACATTTTAATTGTATTTCCAAGTATTTTAATTATAATTCTGCCATGCATGTTCCTGGCCAGCCAGGCTCCATTTATAAATTCCTATAAACAAAGCTGAGAAATGCAGAATAAAATACAACAATATGTTACTTATACAATATTTACAAATGTGTGAATACATTGATTATTATGAATTATGGTGGCACTTGTCCTTAATGGAATTCAATTCTTGAGTGATAAATATATGTTTTGCATGCACTGGTTGCTTGTTTGAATTATGAGGCTGGTAATACATTAGAAATCTAAATGAAATCTAAATGAAAAAGGCAATAGGAGCAAGCATATACATGCCTAGCATTATTTACAACAACATTATGTACAAAAATATACAATCAGAATTTTACTGCTTGCATTGCTGCTAGGCTATATATAGCTGCTGTGATGAAAATGGAGGTTATAAGACGTCCCAAGCCAGACTGAACAGGAATTAGATATAGCAAACAAAATGCTATTCCTTGAGTGAATGGTCTGATTTATCTTAAATATGCACAAGGGCATGGTCTGATTAACTGGACAAAAACTAATAGGATATTAAAAAACAGATTCCTGCCGCATGCGCTGCTGCTGGACAGCTTGGATCAGTGGGGAGATCAGAAGAGTATGAAATCAAAGGCATTTTCCTCTAAGGGAAAATATATTCTCCATGGTGATCGGCTTGCTTACTGCTAATAGCCGTAGCCTAATGCTACGTCTAAGTAGTGCTAGCCAAGCATGAATGATAGAGTGGCTTTTATTTGCATCTTTATGCATTCAATACAAACTGACTGTTGACTGCTGCTCAAACTCAAGGTTATCGGCTTTCCACAACACTTACCATAGTGACCATGGGCATCTGAACTTGAATGGTCCCATACTGTAAAAAGTGTATGTTTGATTATTCTGTGTTAATGCTGTTAAAGTATCAAAGGTCTCAGTACACAGAAAAATGCTCATAGCCTGTACTGTATTCAGACACTGAGCCTTCTAAAACTTTGTGAGGTCACTGCCTGGACCCGCATTAATCACAACACACCCATGAAAATATCCTAGTTATAATTTGATAAAATGCTACATGTTGAGTTGGAAGTGAAACATGCATGGCATAAAATGAGATACATTTGTGTTAATTCATTTATTCATCTATTTAATTCTGACCCATAATTATTCATCAAATCTCATTTTTTTTATTCATAATCTATAAAATCTTTTTTTGTGTAATTTTATTTAAAGTCTGGTTTGGGGCTCTGTTGGAATATTTACCAAGTGAAATTGCAAGAGGCTGCTGGAGTGGTGCTGAATCTGGTGGTGCAGATAATACTTAAGTTTAAGTGTTAAAAAAACATGATGTCATGCTATCATGTCAGCAAGGTCGTCCAATGTGACGATTATGGTAAGCTATGGACAGATGTATGGCAAAAGCCATCCAAGATCATGATTCACCAAATGTCCTTTGCTGAGCTATTGTAGGGTTCATGACCAAACTGAGAAGGGACGCCTCATCAAGTCATGCCACACCAAAAAGCAAAATTATTTACTGTCGGAGTGAATGTAATTACAGATAGACGGTAGTAAGATGGTAATCAGTGGGTTAGCTGGAGATGAAGTGGCCATGTTTAACAGTGCTCTGCCCTTTGAGAGCGGTTTTTCAGATGACTGCAAATACTCTGAAGGCTTTCCCTCCTGTTGGGTTCACTAGGCTGGAAGAAGAAGAGCAGGGAGAGGAGAGCGATGTTATATAGTTAGCTGTTTTTCTTCATTTTGATACAAACATGTATTTTCACATGAAATAAAAGGCTAAAATTCATTCATTGACCAACCATTACATTTTATCATGTCTGGAATCAATTGGAAAAATTTTGTGACTCAAGAAATGTTATCTAAATATTGACAACATATATTTTGAATTATACCTCTCTGAGGTGATGCCATTCTGGGAACTGCCGCCATACTGCCTCCTTTTGTCCACTGACATTACATCAAGGTAACCTCCAGACTCATTCTGGATCACTCCAGCATGAATGGCTGCTCTGCAGATACCGGATTTCTGGACAAAGCAGGCCAAAACTTGGTATTATCAAACTGTGGGGACTTGCAGTGGCATCACGAACAGAGAAACAATGCCTTCAAGACAATGGGTTGAGTCTAAAGTGGTAAAAGTGTAATTTTGCTGTTTGTAAGCTTTCTCAGCTGATAAACATGATTTCTCAGTAGCAGCTGGTGTTGGTGATGGTTTCTTGACAAGAGAAAGTCTTGTTTACCTGTTATTAAAAATGTAATATCAGTGTATAACTTGAATATTATTGTCTGCCTGGGTGTGTATTTGAATGGATTTTTGAAAGTTTTTTAAATTCAAATCTATACTACAATCCAGTAGATATGAATATATATGCAATTCAATCAGGTTTCATATACCTGCCATGAATATATCTTTTTATTTTCTTTTATTTACAGGGGAATCAAATTCATAAATAATTAATGTTAGTTAAATATGCAATGGCACTTCAAAATGTGTTCTGTGAAAAGGATTAGTAGGCCACTCACATTTTCCACAGCACACATTTGTAATTTCAGAAAAAAAAGACGTGCATTTGCAAATAAAGAGAATTAACGAAGAGCATTACTTTAAGATGTACATTTAAAAGTAAATTTGACATAGATCACTAATGCAATGCCTTACTTAAGTACAATGAAATCAAGCCATGAGCAATTTGATTAATTACAAAGATGAAACTTACATCTGAATAAAACTTTGTCCCAATGACTCGAGTTCGACTGTCACGCAAACAGTTCCTAGGACAATACAACCTGTTAAAAAGCAAACCAAAAAAACAGAGCACAGATAAGGTCAAGAGATGTTTTCAGTCAAGACACTGGAACTAAAATATCTTTTGATTATCCAATCAAATCAAATCTTCAGAGCCATTGTCTTGGGTATAAAAATATTATGAACACATTCCTTCCTGCTGTGTAGAAATATGACACATGCTCCTTGGTGTAACTAAAACTAAACTATTAACATTACAAAAAAAATTTGTCAAGGTATAAAAAGTTAGGAGGATGGCTTATTGTGTCATTGCTTACTAATGCTATGAGTTTCTGCGTTACAATGGATCTGAATGATCACATCGGCCAAACTGCTCATCTCTCCCACTGAGACATTAACCTGACCACTGTGGTTTAATTCAAACAGCTGAGCGTTACCTGGGACAGTGTCGAAGCGGTTTCTTGAAAGGGCAGAAAAGTGCCATGGTGGTATCACATGTCACTGACTTGACTGGGAGAAAAGCAAAACAGCAAACTGACCCTTCAGTGTTTCTGTACCTGTTGAACATCATCTGTTTCTGTAATAATGAGAGGTGTCTGGGTCTTACCAGGCACTGACTCAACTTTGAAGGAATTTGCACTTTTGTTTTTCCTGTGAAATTGAAGAGAGCTCTGTGCATCACTAGTTCATGATGGGCAGAAACATACACTCTTGACTATATGTATGCTTTTTAACGTGACCGGTTCATACCCGAATGATTGAATACCATTCTTGTATGATTTAGTGAACTGCAGTTTTCTGCCCAGCCTGGTCACATCCAGCCATCCGCCATCATTGTCAATAACACCGGAATGTAATGCAGCTCCACACACACTGGATTGCTGTAGTGAACACAAACACAGGAAAGTGTGCGCGGCAAGATATAACCTAAGTTTGGATACATAAACATGAGTAGATGTATTTTGGCACCACATTGTATTTGGAATCACCGGGTTGACATATACGGACAAACTAACATTCACACCTTTTAGAGTCAACAGTTAGCCTAGTACGCATGCCTTTATTCTGTGCGAGTGTCTGGAGTCCTGGCATATAACACAGGATCATTTACCATGTCATAATGTCCCGTCCCAACTACTTTTCCAGGTCTGTCCAAGCAACCAGGTGGGCACTCATATCTACAGATGATACAGAACGATATCATGAACAACATTTTGCAACTGAACGCATGCATGGAAACAATCAATTCTCTGGTGCCAAGGTGAGCAAGGTATGGCAAATAAAACCTGCATAATCTGTACGATAGTTTTTGTTCATCAGTTGGATTATCAGTCTGTTCATCAGCATTCACCTGTTACAGGTTGTTCCCTTACACTGATCTCTCAGCTTAGTGTCACAGTTGACCTGTTGGCCTAAAATAAACAACACAGGAATGTTAACTTTGCTCATAATGGGTAAGGTAAATATTCTTGGGTGGTTCATTTAGAGATGGGGTATCATAGGAGCACTCCTTACACATCTGCTCTGTGCTGACAACCTGGTTTCTGTCTGGGTTGTCACCGGGTGAGGGCTCTGGAGACTGGGCCCTGGGTTGGGGCTCTCTGTCCCTTACTGATTCGGGATCAGGTTCAATGTAGTTGGTCTCCTCAATCTCTGGAGGTGGACGTTTATCCACACCCCCATCTGAAAACATGAACGCCGTGTTAGCTGGATGTTTTCACTCAAGGCCTTGATGAAAATAAAATTGGGGTACTTGCTCTGTATAATTAAGTTGTGTGGGTGTAATGTACTGTAATTTAAGGGGGAATTCAACCACAAGGCAGGTCTTAACTCACCTTTGTAGCACAGGTTGTCCCTGCAGCCTCCTGCATAGCTGGCAGGACAAGCAGAGCAGGGCGTTCCATATTTATAGGGAGCGTGACCCCACCAGTTCCCCCTTAAATATAATCAGAACATGCAGTTTTTAGCAGAAATCCTGATACCTGTCACTTCACAGAACCACAACACATTAAGTGCTATGGCGGCATGATGGTCCGGTTTCAATGGACCTCACTGAAAATATGATTAAGGAAGTGGTGTCATCTTACTGAAACAAGTGGAAACTTACGGAGGAGAGTAGTTGCAGACCAGATACACAGCTTTGGCCCAAATCATTCCCCACACGTTCATGTTGTAACATACATTGATGGCGCACCCAATACGATTACTGGTAGCCCACACCAACTGAAATTCAAACACACAACGAAAATAAAGCGCACCATGGTCTTTTCACATTAAGTCTTGAATTGAACTTGTAGGTGAAACAAAGCTCTCTCTCCATGGGCAGGGAGAGCTTGTTTACATGGGCTAACAGGGAAAAGTCCTCCCTTATCTTTTTAAAAAACGATGAGAAAACTGTTAACAAAAAAATTTGAACATATTGTTTGTTATTTTGTCGGAAACTAGAGCAGCAACAATAAGAAACACACAGGATAAAAATTGCCTGATCATCCAATGTTCAAAAGGACTGGTTAACAGTGTGGGTATGAATTCCCTTGACTCCTAGCAAAATTCGGAGGCATGAGGACAGCACATCGGAAATTGTTTCAAACTTTCCATGTGGCTTTTGGCTTGGGTTCATATTTAGTTTTAGATACTGTTACAGTTGTGACAGGGTATCTCCGATCTGATGCTATTGGTGGCCATGCCTGAACTATCAGTCTGTAAAATGAATTTGGATCAACACCAGCTGTTGTATAGCTATTTTATTAGTTTAAATGCAAGCAAGCTATGTATTAGTAAATAATCATATCAAGGAAATTGTTTAGTTCAACATCAAAACCACTATCAAAGGTTAAAGATTTGAAGACCTAAATAAATGTAAAGGCTGTTTACCTGAGTGTAGTGAGTGCACACAGGGCCTGAACATCTGAATGGGCAATGTGGGTTACACTCCTGGGAGTAGGGGTAACTGTAGTATCTCACTTCATCATACCAGGCCTGGACATGGTAGGTTGGGGGGCGATCCCTAAACCAACAGGAAAGGTGTTTTACACATCTTCTAACTCTCTCATCGAAGATTGTTAGACAATAAATATACAGATAAAATGCCACAGCATATAAACACTCTTGGTAAATTTCTTGGATAACTCCTTTACATAAATGGAAAGCGATCAAAATGAGAATATGTACACTCTCATGGTCTATAGTGTGTAATTTACACACTATAGACCATTAAAACTCCTTCATAAACATACAGGTGTTTTCAGTTAATCAGGCTGAATTCTGTATGTGGGTTAGGCTTATGGTGCAAACTGCATGGTGCGGTGGATTCAGGTCAGGCAGCGCAAAGTGGGTTGCTGGTATTTCTCAGATTTAGAACTGAGAGTGAAATCTGTTCCTGTTGCAACGTCAATCTGCTGTGCCTTTGGTGATGTTTATCAAAAAACTAAAATAAATTGGAGCAAAAGTTCTGCAAAGCCAGATATGAACCATTTTAACTAATTGCTCTCTGGGCAGTAGAGGTTTTTAAATTAGCAATTTAAAAGGTAATTGTGTCTAAAGCAGGAATGCCGGCATATTTTACAGCTACTGCAAACAGCTGTGTTAAACCAGATTTACAGCCATCCTTCACTTCATTAGATCCCTTCATCTACCTGAAGGTAGCAAGGCAGGACCATGTGGGTGGTGGCAGGATTAGCTAAAGTAACTTGCTAACGTTTTGTTTTTGTTTTTGTTTTTTTTTTGTTTGTTTGTTTGTTTGTTTTTTTTTTAAGATTTCGGATAAAACAGTTAATGCAGATGTTATCATTTCACACAAGTATTAAAACTACACAGAAGTTTAGTGGAGAGACAATAACAATTAAAGACAATAAATGAGTAAAACTGCATTTGAGAACAAAAGACCCATGTGATGGTTCGGCCTTGGTGGATATATGAGCTCTACTGCCATTCTAATTACTGTGTGTGTGTGTCAGGTATTGTACCTATTGTATTGTATACGTATTGTACAGTGGGTTCATCAGTATCGTGGTGTCAATATCAATGAGAGCAGTGAGACTAATTTGCTAGCTTGGTAAACCAGCATGCTGTAACTCTGTACATGTTGTCAATCATTTTCTTTATTATTTTTGTTTTGATGTGTTTATATTAGTGAAGGAATCTGTTGTCTTTTATTTGACTTTGACAGACTTTTATTGTATCTTTCTGTCTAACATGGGTGATGTATATATGAAGAGTATGCTATTGCCAATTATTGTTGTTTTTTTAGATATTTTGGTTGGTCTAGGAAATGCATGCAGTAGGATATGAGATAATAGGATAATCACAATTTCATAGTGTGTCAAACTTGAGAGCTAAAAATGAATCAGTCAGACATTGTTGTGTGCGTGTTTGTCTGTGGGAAACCTGAAGATAGCTTACAAGTGGTAGCCTGCAATCACCTAACAATAAGTCAAACTAAAGCAGCGATTTGTGCAACTGTAAATGTCCACAAACTGCTAATTCATGAACATCACCATCCTGAGCTGAGAACACATTTATAGCCTATACGTACCACAATTTAAACAGACACACTACACTTTTCTTCTGCAACACCAACACCGACATACACACCTGCCCCAGTGTGCTCCAAGGTTTTGGCCTATTTGTGTCAACATGTGGCTCGGTCCATGCTCCCATCGGCAGGTATGTGCCCAGTGCTCTGCGCTCCTCTCTAACTCATAATCCCATACCTGAAGAGCACCAAGGGAGAGAGAGAGGGAGTGAGAACAACATACAGGTTCTTGGTTAAAAACTTATTTGGCGCAGGATGCTCTATAGGTTTGTTTTTCTTAGGTTAGAGCTTGAGTCCAGAGCAGCTATGCCCTGAGAGATCTTTGCAGACCTGAAACTCTTTTCACCTTCCCAATTTAAGGGGGCCGCTTACCACAGTTGTGGCCTTAATTACTACTCATTACATTTTTTTTTCCGACAGCTCATCATTCTCTTTGAAGAAGCTTATATATCATAAATTCCATTGAAACTAAATTTAATGCAACTATACATTTATACTTGAGGCAAAATGAACCTGAAAGATGAATCCACTCTTCCTTTTTAAGCTCTGTGGTTGTGTGCATGCCCCTCACAAATTTAACACGGTATAGTCAAAACTAGGCCTCTCCTATTAAACACACACACTTACTCCCTTACGCGCAGAGAACAAAGGGAAACACAGTGGTATCACCACAGCACAGCAACTTGCAGCTTTATGCTACTATTCTGTGTGGTTGCTTGATAGCTTGTTTCCAGTACGTTTTGGTCTCATAAAACAAGCTAGAAAAAAAAAAAAAAAGCTTCCAAAATAGAGTCTTTGTTAACGGGCCTGATGCCATCTTTACAGTAAAAACTTGACCGAATTGAACTCAATTACAGTCAAAATACCAGAAACCTATTCACAGGCCTTTTGTTTTGCAAGCAGAAAAGTAGGTATAAGAATGAGCAATTGAAAGGTTATAGCAAGGTTAATTAAGGATTGGGGAGGTAGAAGAATCGGTGCAGCGTGCTCTGCTGCTAGCATGCTGTTTGGTTGTATTATGGCTATCACATGTCAAAACTAATAGGATAATACTCGAGTGTGGCACTGTAACTGCTCTGACTGACCACCATAATGTGTTCCATATGCTTGGTAGGGCCAACACAGTGCATTAGTGTTATGCTGTTTCCCATTTACCGGTACTGCTCATTCTTCAGGACTGGTTGGAGGGGTGATATTTTGACTCTTTAGTTCAAAATCTCAGACTGAGATACCAACACAGGGGCCTGTGTGTTGTTTTTTTTTGCACAACTATTATGCGATGCAGTGGTTATTAGCTAGAATCTTCCATATTTTGTTATTCTGTTTGTTTGTTCTCATAGCACAAACATATCAAAGGTTTGGTTCCCGGGCTGGACTACTCGGAGGAAACCCACGCAAGCATGGTGAGAACATGCAAAATCCACACAGAAAGGCCCCAGGCCGGGAACCAAACCAACAGCATTCTTGCTGTGTGAGACAACAGTGCTAGCCACTATGCGGCCATGCTGCCCTGAAGCCAATACTGAAGAGCCTTAAACCTGCATTCCAACCCTAACCCGTTAGGGGGTGACTCCACTGGTTAGTAAAGAAGTCCAGCTGTACTGGGAGATTGAGGTTTGTCAACAGTAACACAAAACCCGGTGTGTCGTTTTGGTATTGGTATTGGTATTACTGAGGAGTCTGATACCTGTATAGCTCACTTCATACACATCTGAGCTGGTGGTTCTTCAGGTTGTTATATCTTAAGTCTTGCTTGCTGAATTTCCCAGGGTTAATTTAATCTCAATTTGGTCATATTTCTGTTGTAAAATATCACTTTTGAATACATGCCCGCTTTCCTTTAAAAAGTTTTCAGTGTCGAAACAGTATGATCCATCCTTAACATGAAGTACATAATGTACGAGCATGTATCAGTGTCAGTGGGGCGTTATTAGTAAGGTAGCTTGACTTTGGCACTATTGTTCTTTTTTTGTCTCATCTCATCAATAAAGGATGCTTCACACAATCATCTTTTAATAAAGGCCTAAAGTTGCTTCAAGTGTTTTTTGACTTTTTTGACATCAAAACCAACAAGCCCTTTTGCTTTACACACCAAACAACAGGTGTAGAAAAAACGAACTGAGCTCATTCACCATGTGTTCAGTATCAACACTGCAAACAATCTACAGACAACATTTATGATCAGTGCCAGCTCATTATTCTCTTCATGGTCTTGTTATTCTTTTCCCTGATTATCCAGCAAGCGGAAAGATGGACTGCCCACTGGTAACAATTACCAATCTCCCTTTGCATTCCAAAGGGCATTAAGCTCCCAAAATACAGATTTGTTTCCAGCCATCTGCCAGGACCACCTCTGCTACAGCGCTAAGTACAATATGTGCATTTGTACAGCGGCAGTAAACGTGCTGAAAGTAGCTCTATGCAAAGGAATACGCTGATCACGAAAAGTCATGTTTTGGGAATTCAAAGAGTGCAAAATGGTTCAAAAGAAATGACATACTTTGGATTAATGGACGCAACAGTGCTCTACAGGCATGTGCTGAATGGGTTTTGTATGAAATCAAGGGGTCAGAGCTGTATAGAAGTGCTGCCCGTCAGGCCTCCAGATCGTGCAATCTGAAAACCAAATACTGGACCCTCATCAGTCCCCTGCCTACCACTTCATTATCATCAGTAATAGTATCCCTTGCTAAAGAAACACTGGATTAGTGTGCATAACATACATTTACACTTCTGTGCCCGGCACTTCAAACAACAGTGCTTGACATGTTTGAAATAGATTCACCACTGTGGCACCCAAAAACGAGATGCATGGAGGATCAAATAAAAGATAACATGGACCTTGGCCAGGGTTTGAGTGAGCTGCGATGGATGGGGAGATAGGAGGAGAAAGGAGAGACTGAAAGTGGAACCTGAGGCTAAAGATCAAGGAAGTAAAAAGAGAGAGGAACAGAGTGATATAGTATAGAGGAAGGGAGGTAGGGCAGGATGGTTGAGGTACGGGGCAGGATAACACTGTGGGGGTGAAAGCTGGATCTGGGCCAGGGTCAGTGAGGCCCAATGAGCAGGAGGCAGGAGGCAGGAGCTGTGCAGACGATGGCTTTGGTGTGCACATTTCATTCCTTCTGTCTTTTTCCATAAAGACACTGTTGCCTTTAGTTGACAGAGCTACACAAATGTGTTTTCCTCTCAAAAAGAATTGGTGATTTGTCATACCGCAAGGACACACCTTCCTACGAAATGTCATTCGTCCTGCTTCATATTTTCATTGACACATATGAAAAAAGTTAAGAATTAAATAACTCATTTAGAGTAAAACAGACCCCAAAGCAGAGGGTGTGGCTACACTGTGATCAACAGAATGTAGCACACAATCAGGATAGAGTACAGAGCAGCTCAGATCCTGCCCTCACTCCTCTTTGGGTCAACCTTCCTCTCCAAATATGGTTTCCTCTGGTTAAAGTAAAAAAAAAAGTAAAAAAAAAAAAAGCAGTGCCTCCAAACCAATGTGTGGCATCTAGGTGACCACTTGGCCTCACTTTTAGGGCTGTCATGTTGTCCATTTCTATAGAGTAATAGTTCCTTAGTATCTGTGGCTGTGTGACTGATGGCCAGGGGATTAATGGTTTTGGTAAAAAAAAAAAATGTCTCTGGTTGATTTTTTTTTTTTTGTGCAAATTTTAGTTAATTTTAAAAAAGGAGTTCTCCAAAAGAGTGAGCTGGAAAAAGCTGCTGCTGAGGATTAAGTATGAAAATACAATATAGTGAAAGTACTGGTTGTGGAGAGGTTTTTTTTTTTTTTTTTTTTAAGTCAACCTCCTTCTGAAAGTCTGCAACTGAATTTGTCACTCTTCAGAAATTTAAACAAGTGTAATGTGTTCATTGGGTTGAATGAAAAGTTGTTGTCTAGTGTCCCAGTTGTGTCTTTGGCACTTACCATGTACTCCATGTTGGAGGCAGGAGGGTGGACCTGACCCCGCAGCTTGTTGTGCAGGTCCAGAATGAGATGCATGTCTCCCTCACTGATGGCCCGCTTCCCTCGTGGCCTAGCCCTCCACCATTCCTCATCCTTGTCCCTGTATTTGTCCAGGATGGACTCCAGATGTGTGGAGTTGTTGAGGACCATGGCCAGGACAGTTTGCGTCAAGAGCAGGACCAAGCATGCTGCTCTAAACCAGCCAAGGCAATGAGGATTCTTCATGATGAGGAAAGTGCTTCAGCCGAGTGCAGGATACTTTTTGTTCTCTGCAAAACAGAGAGTATGTCAACTTTAATTTACTTCAGACAGAGGATGCGAGTGAAAACAAAGCTGGCATGCATTACTTTGGTTTCTGCTCAGTGAAAAAAGGGCATGAACACATTGGACCTAACAAATTCCATTTTACCCTTTAATATTTACATCAGAGAGAGTATAAATCTTCAGCAGCTTTACAAAGAAAGGTAGATTGAATCTACCACCAGCCTTTGTTCAATAATGCAATAATTATAGTCCCCACTCGAACAGCTTCCAGGCCAAGTGCATCTGTTGGTCACTGCATAATTACACACAGTAGCACCAGTGTAAACTCCTCACACGTTATGTTGCAGAGCGTGAGATTTATCACACATTATTTACTTATTATTATTACTGCATATGCATTTCACGATGCATACTGCATATGCATTTCACGATTTCACGATTTCACTCGTTCGGATCGTTAAAGGATTATATATAGGGCATATATATATATATATATATATATATATATATATATATATACATATATATATATATACACATATATATATATAATCATTTAACGATCCGTTCGGAAATTAAACTGCGTTAGTGATAAAGTTCGTACGCCAAAACTGGATAGCAAAGGTGGAAATATTGCAAAACCATTTCTTTCTATCATATCAAACATTAAAAACAAAAGGCTATTATCAGCTGGACTGTGAGTCTCTCAGAACAATGTAGCAAAGAAAATACAACGGGTTTACCTTCAGAATGATCAAAATATCTCCCAGGTGCAATATTCCAGGTGACAAAATTGGTTGGAACTGAAGCAGAGAGGTTTGACGTTTCCAGTCAGTCCAATGAATTCCATCTATCACACATTAAAGAGTGCAGGCTGTCGGATCCGAGCTGGAAGACGGACAGCTCCCAAATGTCTATAGGTACCTGTTGAATTCCTCAGGTCCCTCCGCGCTGCTGCTGTTGGGACCGCTGGCTGCTGGGACTGCTGCTCATTTTGCGCTTATATGCCATATTTACGCGTGGCAACTCGCCACCCGGGGGACCACGCCTCAAATACCCCCCACAAACACACACACACACACACACCACTCCCCTGCAGCTTGGCATCATGACTGAGGCACCTGAGAGAGATGTGACTTGGGTGTGATGGGGCGAACCCACGGTGCCACTGTTGCACTTTTTCAATCCAAGATTCGGTTTAAAAATGCTGTTTGCGTTTCCTTTTTGTTTGTTGTGTCTGTAGTGGAGTCATTTGTAAATGTTTTTCAGAAACTGGCGTGTATACTAGTGTGTTGTGTTTGCAAGAATTGTCATCACTGAGCATGTGTGAGTAATGTGTCCTCCTGAGCTTGAGATCAAGCGAGGTTGGTGATGACAGTGAAAGAGAATGGAGGCAGCAGCAGCCATCATGGTGACCTGTATTCCCCTGTGACACACCACAAAGCACTGATTCATTTCCCTTCACACACACTCCGACAGCTGTCAAAGGTTGTTGGGGGGGGTTGATCTGAATGTTTGTGTGGGTCTTTGTGCGTGTCCTTTAAAGTGTTATTTATATGAAGCCATACAAATCAAAGCTAAAAAGGAATTACACTTTGCATACTGAAAATGACCACGGACTTTACACAGACTCAGGATTTGTTACTCAACATGCCAAAGAGCTGTAGAAAAAAATCAGTCAATCAGTCAAATCAATATCCACAGTAGATACTGCTACAGCAGCAGACACAGCTGAGTAAAGCCGCAGTCCAGGATATGATGAGAACACCTAAGCTGCAGGTTGACAGCTGCAATTTTCTTTTTGATTACATAATTATGAGGCTGATTGGGAATTACTTTGGCATTATCCAAAAACTAGTAGGGAATGCTCTAAAGTTTGAATATGCCTTGCGGTAATGTTTCACATTTCTGCTTGAAAAATAGATGTATTGGCTATCAGATTAATTTCAGATCTTACTACTGATCAACTAATTAATAAACAAAAAAATTCTCAGCTCTATTCCTACTTCTTAAGTTGTTTCTACTCATAAAAAAATCTTAGTAGTCAAAACATTAAAAGGGTCAGATTAAATGATTTGTGCTTTCTTCTTATGACACAAAAATAAACTTCCTGTAAGCAACATTTTTTGATTATGGACACAATGGGAGCATAACATGTTTTAGGGATGATCCTAGTTCAGCCTTAGGCAGTCTGCTGGGCTGTTAGACAAGAATTATGACCAGAGGATTCTTTACTTGAAGGCTTTAGTGATTTATTTTTATTACCAACCACAGTCTGCACTTCATGCACACGCTCATTCTGTGATACACAGACATTCTTCAGCCTCCCTGATAATGGAGGACAGTCTTTTTCTACAATCATATGCTGCCCCCTCTTGGATAGAGCAGAGATTTTCCATCAGGAACAGATTTCAGGTTTCAGCTTTGTGAAGGTACAAATTGAAGCAGATGATAAAATAAGAATGCGATTTTTTTGGTTTATTGGTTTGTTTTTGGTTTTATCATTAATGAGTGGGAGGAAATTGGAGCACCCAGGGTAAACCCATGGCAGCACAAAATCCACATTAAGGTTCCGAAATCCAATTCAGACCACTCCTGTGAGGGCTCAGCATTGAGTACTCAGTCACCTTCTGGCCCTGGACTTTTATCACAGCAGACATTTTGACATCGAATCCTCAAATGTGGTTAGACAAGGGTGAGCAAAAACAACACAAACACTGGTCTGTGCTAACAATCAAAGTGTGTCAAATGTTGAGTGTTAAAAGGGCCACTGTGAGGAAGGTCTGTCGATGATATTCATCTTGAAAAAAAGCAGTTCTCCACGTTGGAGACGACTCTCCATCTCCTCTGACTTACCACAGGTCGGGGGAGATGGAGGTAAGGTCTGACCATACGAGGACTAGAGTCTGGTTTCCTTGGCAATGAATGTGGTGCTGGGGAAAGAGGATGTGGTGCGATTTAGTAATCACAGTTGCTCTTGGTGAAGGACAAGGGCTTGATGAAAGCTTTCCTAACAGCTGAGAAAAACCCTGGCAATTTGTGGTATGAGCACTGCCATCATGTTCACCTTCAGATACTTCACTAGAGCATCATCAATGGATGTGTCATGTGATGCTGCTGCAGCCTCTGCTAGGTTTTCTGGAGAGCTAAACTTGTTATGAAGATCTTTGACCATGGTCTGGTTGAATCTTTTCATCCTGTCCCTGTCTTTTCCCCAAATGGAAAGCCACAGATTATGATCCACAGTGTTGTTCAGGAGTTTTGTGATGGGCCTGGGAAGGAGAGCGGTTTGGGAGCATAAGTGAAATGCCATTCTCATGAAAATGCATTGTCAATCTCCTGTAAGCAATTGGAAAATTATTTTTTTCTTAAAATAAAACTTGGTAAACTACAGTATGATCACGAGTGTTACAACTGTAAAAACTTTATTTGAAGAATAAGATAAAAAAACTATTTAATGAAGCTCATAATATCATACTATGCCTACAAAATCCTGTTTGTAGATAAGGACAGATTTATATTATTATTAGCCTTTCTGTGTTTAGGCATATTTAACAATTGCTGTGGATTCATCATAATCATTCCACAAGGTTGCACCAAATCCCTCGGCTCTGACAGTGAGATCACTGGATTTACTCTTTGTATAAATTATGTGGGTGTGTAAAAAAATAAAAAAATAAAACAAACTTTGATTGATGTTATTCAAAAAACTTTGAGGCAACTGTGCAACTGTGTGTGAAACAGAAATTAAAAAACATAGAAAGGCTGTGAACTGCAGTTCGGTTCCCATCGTTCATCGTTAAAGAGGCGTATTATTTGGTTCGTTCGTGAATGTCCCAACTCTGAAATTTTGAACGGCTGATCAAAGACTGGTGCAGCAGGTTAGGGAGCATTAGTCAATAAAGTTTTTCACACAGTCAAATGCACGTTCACAGTTCGGAGAACAATGACTCAACAAGTCAGTGAGCGCTATCGCAACAGCAGAGAAGTATTTCCAAAAACTTTGAGAATACCCTGCCATCCCCCCAAAGGTGGTACAGCTGGGGCTAATGGCAGCTGGAACTGGGAACGATAAGTACACCAGTCTGACTTGGGCCCCGACAACAACCGACTAAATAGGCTTCACACCCTGACTGACCCCACAATGTCACCTGTCTTCGGTCTCTCATCATCTGTGTGGGACAGGTCAGGGGTCATGAAGGCAGGGATCTCCTTCGCCTGAGGAGTCAGTGGCACGTCCAAACAGCCTTTGAGCAGGCCAAGCTGCACCACAAAATTTGCAGCACAAACGTGATCAACACAGTCCTCAACTCGGAGAAGAGGCAAACAATCGGCCTCATTGACTTTACGAACATCCACGCAGAACCAGTCTGAGCTATCAGATTTATCAGCCAAAAGACAAGGGGACCTCCATGAGCTAGAACTACCCTCTGCACCATCTCTAGCACATAATTCACCCTGTTCATTCAGAAGTAAAAATAAATATAGAAATAAAGGTGCTTCTTATTGCCACAATAGGGGGCCCTTTAAAAATGATGAACAGACTCAGCTAACACTTTTGCAATCAACTTGTTGATTTGCACGGTTTTGTTTTGAACACGCTGGCTCGTTTACGCCACGTGTTACACATTAATTAAAGGGTTGCGGGGCACAGCAGGGCTCCCGGGGCGCCGTGCACGCTTGAACCGCCCCTGCTCAGACGCCGCGTCCGTCAATGAGCGCGAATCTTCTCAGAGGATTAACGACTGCAGCCTAAAGGTGGAGCAAAAACACCGTGAAGGTTTGCGTCGGACCGGAGGGAAATTCCGTGAGCTGTCAGAGAGGACAGCAGGGCTCTTCGCTCTCTCCGCGAGGAAACCGAAGCTCTGCCCTCACCGGGAGGGTTCGGGTTACCGACGGGCGGATGGAGACAAGACTTCTCATCCTCACTCAGTAGACATGGTGCGCAAACTTCTGCTGCCCATCGGTGAGTTCGCAACTCCGAGCATGTGTCACAGCCTACGGAGGATTTTTAACCAAAATCGTCTTCTCTTCTCTCCCAGCTTTCGCAGCCAGCCTCCTCTCACCTCAGCTGTCTGGTGCCACAACTACCAAAAGAAAAGCTCAAGGTACCACATCACATTTGGAATAACTGTTTTTCCCTCACTGTTGGTATTGGCTGTATTTGTGTTTGTATACGGAAGTAATGATTAGCTCCAGCCCAAGTTATATTACCACAGCTGCAACATCCAAATTTTGAAATTGTAAAATTTGTCACTACATACCACAAATAAAGTATAATGCTGGCGCAGATTTGCAGATTTTGCAGCAAAAATCACATAATGACCATTTCTAAGCAATGAACAGGCGCAAGTTCATTCCTACTATATATACATATCAGTTACTGTCAAGGCAATCGCTGTGTAAGTTCTTCTTCTCTAATTTAAGACATGTCCCATATAAAATAAAGACATTTCATGGACTGACAGATCAATGTGTCAGTGTGACACCTCTCACTACAGAATGACATAGAATGAATATAATGCTTCCTCTTTCATCTGCCTGTCTTATCCAGCCCTTCACTTTCTGCCTGTTTTTAGTGAAGAACAACTCAGGTGTGACTCCAGCTGGGAAGTGTGGTGCCTGGGTGAAGGAGCCTGAAGGAGGATATTTCACTTCACCAAACTACCCAGAGAAATACCCTCCTGAGAGGGAATGTGTCTACATTATAGAAGGTAACACTTTCATCTTTGTCTCTCATAGCCTCTCACTTACTCAGCTTTTTTTTTTTTTTCTTTTAATTTAAAATGTACATCGTATTCCATCCGCTCCCCACTTCTGTTCCAGCCTCCCCTCGACAG
Source organism: Echeneis naucrates (assembly GCF_900963305.1). Taxonomy (NCBI): domain Eukaryota; kingdom Metazoa; phylum Chordata; class Actinopteri; order Carangiformes; family Echeneidae; genus Echeneis; species Echeneis naucrates. The sequence continues at coordinate 4,085,920 of NC_042527.1, forward strand.
TGCATTGACTTGTTCTTCGATGAGAAGTACTCCGTCGAGCCCTCCTGGGAGTGTAAATTTGACCACATCGAGGTCCGCGACGGGCCCTTTGGTTTCTCGCCCATCATTGGTCGTTACTGTGGCCAGGAAAGCCCTCCATATGTCCGATCCAGTGGGAGGTACCTGTACATCAAGTTTGTGGCTGATGGTGAACTGGAGGCCATTGGTTTCTCTGCCCGGTACAACTTCACACAAGGTGGGTGATAGAAATTAGATTAAACAGTGCTGACTCTGTTAATGACACACAAAAACATACTAGTTCATCAGCTGAAAGTTTTAATGCAAGCTTTGCTGCAGCAACAGTATATGTTTGGTTTGCAGTTTTCGTAAAGGAATATAGCTGAAAATTTGAGTAAACTAATAGTGAGATATGTTGCTGATTTTAAGGTGAAACCTGTAGGGTACAAACCAAAGTCCAAACCACAGATGTGACACAGTGAGACTTCACAAGCAGAGATTTCTCTCCGGTATCTAGCACAGATTACCCATAACCACACAGTCCAGGGGCGCAGATGTCACATGCTAGCTGTAGGCGCCACAGCGGTGTACATGATGACCCCACGCTGTGACGCTGTATTGGAAACCCATGTCATCAGCTTGGCTCAGCAAAGCACGGTCAAAGCAGTCCAACCACGGTTAAGTCCTAAGAGTGTTGTTAAAACACATTCTATGATATCAACATTGATAAACATATATATAAAGATTACTTTTTTCCCCAGTTTTTTTCATGGTGGATTTTGTGTACTTTTATGTCCTGTATATTGAAGAGCTCTTTATGGATAAATAAATAAATAAATAAATAAAAAATCTGGCTTTCTTGTTCTTGTGGTGTAGGATTAGGGTTGGTGTAACACCTCTGTAAACCAGTTTCATCAAAAATGGAACATTATGAACTTCTTAAAGAGATTAAACTGCTTTGTTTTAGTTAGGTTTACCCAGTTAAAGAGCACCACAGGACATACTACAGAAAGGGCTCCATAGAAGTGAATTGTACTTGGTCTTGGGCTTTCTTTAACTTGACTGCCTTGGTCTTAGTTAAAAGAGGATGCTGAGGTAACTTTGTAGATACATATGCTTGTCTCTAATGTTAAAGGCTGTTGTGACTCATATTGGGACAACAGTTTTCCTGGTGAGTTTTTTTGGGCAACTTGGTTAAAAAAAAAGTGTGTCTGAGTCAGCAGAGGCAGGTGGCGAGGGTGTAGGTGTGTGTTACTACATCGCTAAGCCTTTGACTCCTTGGCACTCCTGGCACTCTTTCCTAATCCACTACCCTGTTGTGAGTTTGACATTTTCAGCTGGTGCTCATGAACACTATGTCTTCTACACATTATCTCCCTTTTTATTTCCCTCCTCTTCCCCTACCCCAACCATGTTGTTGCAGCTTGTAAACTTAAAGTAGGGTAGTAACTTATTGAATTTTACTGAACTACGGCTCTCGAACATTGATACAAAATACCCACATCAGTTTACCACAAATGGCATTAACAACCCTCCAAGAATATCACAGAGCTCGTGTTACTTTCAAGTACATAGTGCTCTTTTGTTACAACCTACCCCTCTACTAGGGTGGGTTGTGCTACATGCTATGGAGAGGTGTAACAATTTGACAGAAGAAGCAAAAACAGAGAACACAGCATGGAAAAGGCTTCAACACAGCTGTATTGGGGAAAAAAAAGAATAATCACGAATAATGTCTGTCTCTCTCTCTCTCTCCACTCAATGAATGCTTGATGAATACTACGATGCATGAAAAACACCCTTCTTTGAGTAGTATCTGCACAGTGTTACATAGCAGATCCCATGTTATCCTTCACCACTAATTTGACTGACTTGTCCTTCTTTGTGAGCCAATAAGATGCTTTTTTTTTTTTTTATAAACATCACCAAGCACACCTCTCTCAGTCTTTCTTTTCTGCTGCCTAGGCATGCTGTACAATGATAAAAATCAAGAAAATCTTTTTAGGTTTGTGTTAAGGGATGATTGTAACACCTTTAAAAAATATTTTACAACCCACCCCAACTCTGTGAGCTGTTGTTTAGTTGACTGTTTTAGATTAGTTAATTGAAATTAGCGCGGGTGAAATGCATGATATTTTGCCTGAAAATATACAACTTAGTCTACTGTAAGTCACATGACTGCAATTCTGTAGTTTTGGTCAGAAAAAATACTTTCTTACGTCAAATTGTTTTGTTTTGTTTTTTTTTTTTTCAAATCAAAATCTGCATGCTGTGAAAGCCACCATGTGAAATTGGAGATGAAGGGTGCAAATACTGAAATGATCATCGTATCTCTTTCCTGATTGACAGAATTCCTGGTGTTACTGTACAACTCTCCCCGTGTTACAACCATACCCAGTCTCCCCTGCATGAACACACTGTGGCCCCCACAGTGGCCAATGTCCCCAGTTCCTCCATGTAATATTCACCCGATAAGAACAATGCATCAGAGAAAGCCAACGCTGTCCCACATGAACTCAGCATGTGATACCTTGTACAGTAGTTCTATGCCGCTTTAACTTTAATAATATCGTTGTTGAATGCTGCTAGGAATGTACTCTCATTTCCATTTGTAGTGCAAGCACACCAGCTGCAACTGACAAGGGAAGAGTAGGGAAGCATCTCTCCGAATACACACACACACAAGCACTTGTTTGCTCTCACACACAAGAGTTAATGAAAGCTTGTCTTCAGGGGAATTCAGCTTGTCAACGCTGAGCCGCAGTAGCAGCTTAAAGGAGTCCAAAGCAGAGGCTTTATTAACAGCAGATTTTATAGGCCACCTACACTGGCCAGGGCCAATGATTAATCTGCATCCCTCTGTCCACCCATTCAATCATCCTGCCATCTTTTTTCTTTCTTTTCTCTTTTGATTGAGCCGTGTGCGTTAAATTTTGTTCCTCAGGGTTTTATTCCAGCTTCAGACTAGATGAACACTGAGCCCATCTCATACATGCAATAGTTTTTAAATTGCTGGAGGGGCTAAAGTTTGTCTGTGTATTTCAAAGAAATTTTGTATTGTTTCATAAAAATTTTTTTGTCAGCTCACTTTACACTGTTAGCAATGTCTTAAGCACACTAAAGCATTCATAGTTCTCTCTCAGATTGCTGGAACAGATGCAGGCCTGGAAGCACACACACACACACACACACACACACACACATTCAGCATATTCACAGAATGTGAATAATCTGGCCAAGCCTGCAGTAGAAACGGGGTAAGGAACATGGGAGGATTAATAAATCCTTGTTGATTGGAACCTCAGTTGAGTCCACCTGCTCTACTTTCATCACACCTGCTGACTAATGTGCCATATTATCACACACAACAATATCAGTTCTAAAATATTTTCAGATTATGAGAAATTATAGTTGTAGACTAATTATTATTTAACAGGCGCTCCATGCTCCAGTTCGCATAGTTCCCTTTAAAAATACACTTTCTTTGGTTCAGCTGTGTTTCACTGGCAGTTATTGTCATTAATGTATTTCATAGATTTTCTCTGTGGTGGGTTCTGATTTTCCTTTATAAAATATCAACCTTGGTGCATCCAAGTGAATCTAAAAACAAAAAGATTTGACATATTTACCACTAGGTTGTCATTACTGGTGAAGACCAAATCTGCCCCGAACTAAGCCGATATACCAGGATTCATAATCCACCTTAGCAAGTAGATTCATCAGCACAAAGGTTTAGAATACAATATCTCTTTCCTTTCTGGTGCCAAGTGTGTGTGTGTGTGTGTGTGTGTGTGTGTGTGTGTGTGTGTCTCTTCTTTTTTTTTTTTTTATGAAGAGCATCAGGGTTTCAGAAGAGTTTAAATTAGGGAAGAGGGAATGTGCTGGTACATAGATTATGTAAGGCTTGGCCATCTGGGTTCTTTTTTTGGAGTTGTTTGTTTTGTTTTGTTTTTTGCAATATGTCTTTAAATATTGTAATTTGTGTGGTGTGTTTTTTTTTTCTTCTTGTACTTAACCCAGACATCTAAGGTCAGAGATTCAGTTTTTATACTGGACATATTCTTGGGTACTTTCTATTTTAGTTTAGTTAAATATTGATAACCTGATAATGCAAGCTACATGTATCTTTATAAATTTAGAAACTTTGTTTAACCCAGATTTTGTGTTATACATACAATACATAGAAATATGAATGTAAAATTGAGTTTAGCTCATTTCAAATTGTGAAGAAATGTGCAGTAATCGTTACATAGTAAAACAGTATTGTGCTTTTAGATCCTGAGTTCAAGGACCTTGGGACACTGCCAGCTCTGCCATGTGAGTTCTGAGTTCATGTTATAATTACCGCAGCAGACCTGTCGCAGAGAGTCAATATTTTTACCATTTTAAATGCTCAACCACACAAGCCCAAAATTTTCTTCACAGTCTGTGAGTTTGAGCTGAGCGGTCCGGAGGGCTTTGTGGAATCAGCGCAGATAACCTGGGAGGGCCAGGTGCAGCAGACTGAAGCTGTGGACTGCCGGTGGTACATCAGGGCTCCACCAAGAGCTAAGGTTTGGACCTGTCCAACTGTCTTTGGGATTGCGGTGGGGGAGGGTAACCACTTGGTTACGGTTGGCCGGTAATTTATCAAATGTATGTGACTCTGAAGTGTTTGGACCATAACATACATACTGTATGACACTATTTTAAGAACTTTAAAAAAAAAAAAATTAAAAAAGCATAAAACATCCAGCATATTTCACTCTGCAGCCTGTGCATTACTTCAAAAGTTATTTAAACATTTTACAAATCAAATCAGTTTTAACAAAGAAAAAATCTACTGGATTTCCTGCCTCTTGAGAACATTTTCCAATGCTATGTCTATAATGTATCTTGTGTAGTTTGTTTTTTTCTTTTTTACAATTCTCTCCTCAGAAATTGAGTGAGCTAAGCTCATTTAAAAAAAGAATAATTGTGTTGTTTGTATTACAATAGTTCAATCAATCAATTTGATGTGGAACATATACTTAAGATATATTTTTATTTTTTTTAATTTATATTGTTTAATATTATTCGTATTCACATTTTACATTTTCTTTAAAAAAATCTAATTGAATGAAATGACACTGCAGCTTAACTTGTACTGCCCCCCAGATCTACCTGCGTTTTCTAGAGTACGAGATGCACAACTCGAATGAGTGCAAGCGTAACTTTGTTGCCATCTATGACGGCAGCAGCTCGGTTGAGCACCTGAAGAACAAGTTCTGCTCCACGGTGGCCAACGATGTCATGCTGGTGTCCTCTGTAGGTGTGGTGAGGCTGTGGGCGGATGAGGGCAGCAGGAAGAGCAAATTCAGGATCCTGTTCACAACCTTTCATGAACGTGAGCAGTTCCCTTTCTGGTATCCTTGCTGCATTTATCTGAGAGGCACCAAGCTCTCCATTGCAGTCCCACCTAACATCCTGACCTTTACTTTAGTTCTTCCTCATTCCTTTTGGCTATGATACATGAAAATGTTGCTATCTTGAATCGCAGATTGGATCCATTAAGCCAATAATTTTCACTGGGTATGGCCTCTAGTACATTTCCCTGTGTTAAACTAATTCTTTGAGGACGACGCGGTTGATGGATCAAATCACTACCTATAATATCATTAGAATTGTTCAGAGTGAGTAAGAATGAAGGCCTGAACTTCCGTTTGTGCTCAGCTCTGTGGATGTTTTTATTACCTTTCGGTAATTATTATGCCCTGGATTTTTGGAGTTAACACAAAAGGATAAAATTTTACAGGACAGAATGAGGCAGCAAAGTCCCTGCTAAGAAGTGATTTTAATTGAAATCACATAATTTGGATTTAGCCTCACTCTTTAAAGAAAATAAGTACTTGACTCCTTCCTTTTATTTTACAGCTCCCTGTGAAGATGAAACTTTCTTTTGCCATAGCAACATGTGTATCAACCAAACACTGGTCTGTAATGGCATCCAGAACTGTGTGTACCCCTGGGATGAAAACCACTGCAAAGGTACCCTAACCCATGGCGCTGAGAAACTCACCTCTAACTACACATTTGTGTGACACATAGCTGTGGTTGAAACTTGTGTTTTTTCCTGTGTATCTCTTTAACTAGAGAAGAGGAAAGGCAGCATCCTGGAGCAGCTAGATCACACTAACCTCACCATCATTGGAGTAACCTGTGGCCTGGTGCTCATTTTGCTCATCATCTCTGTCATCATCCAGATTAAACAGCCTCGCAAGAAATACATCATCCGTAGGTGAGATGTTCAACATTCACCTTCATATTTAGATCATACAGCATTTCTAACAAGTTACCACAATCCAACAACCCAATATGTCAGATGCCTAAAGTTAAAGAGTACATTGATTGTTTTTATAATTCATGTAGTCCTCATAGACCAACAATTATTACCAAAAATTGCTTGGGCATAACTCTGTATCCACCAGAATCTGTGTTGGGTTTTGATCAGTGTGGAAAATTAGCAATGATGAGAATCAGTTGGTTACTTGAAGCTGCACAAATTGTATGCTTTTTTTTTTAATTGATTAAACGACTGTGTGTTGCTAGTAGTCATGAAACCATAAGGAATTATCAACAATTCTGAAGCTCATCTAAAATGCTATCTAGCTTTTTAGCCTCTTTAAACTATTTTGGTATTCAACTTTGTTCTCATGAGCCACGTCTATTAGCAAAAAAGAAAAACGAAAAAAAGATAAACCTACTGCATTCAAAACATTAAACACTGCCAACCCAGCTGGCAAGGAGAGACAGTGATTATTAGTAATTAATAATAATATATATTTTTGGGTTGTTGGTCATAATTCCAAACCATAAAACATTTTTGATTGAAGATTTGTTTTTGGGAGTACTTGACCTCACATGGTTTTGGCCTTGTTAGCACTGTCTCAGTAACACCTTGAGGAAACCTTAAATTCAGTCCTTGAACTTGAAGAAAAACTGATTAGATCTGGGTGGTCAGATGAGACTGTGATTTCACATTTTTAGCTCCCAACGTCCTCAATTAATTATGACACAATTTATCCTAATTTACCTCAAATGTCTGTGAAATTATGGAATGACACTTACTGTGACATCATAACTCAGGAGGGGGAGAATCTGAACATATATTCTGGAATTGGACATGTTCGCTATCTGAGGTTGGAATCCTCACAGAGCTAAATGGAGAATTAATACTGAATTTAATACAGTCATTATAAAAATTCACTTCAAAGTGATAATATGTCAGGGTTGTGCTTTTAACTTGTCTCAGTGCCTGCCTGACAAGGGCTTGACCTCAACTGTCTGGCACCAATGTAACTAATTTACCTTTAATTAAATTCCACCTGAATGAAAGCTCGGTATATTTATCTCAATAAAATGCTCTTGAATTTATCTTCATACTCGGCTAAATGTGGAACATCAAATTTGCCTGGGTGTAAGTACCCTTATGGGCTTAAACTGCTCATTAGAAACAATAAGGCAATAAGTACTTTATGTTACATTTTGTCGCTGATGTTCTAACTTAATACATGTAGATATGTTGGTACATAAGTATAACTGTACTACATTCATCATTCATTTGAGGTTTAAAAGCAGCTGGAGAAATACTGTCATGTTGTGCTTTCCTGAACATTTACTGCATCTGTATTGTTTGTGGGTACTCTTCTTTGCTCCTCAGAGATGACTTTGACCCTTCATTCCTTCATCCTGGTTTTGAGCCTCCTCATTATGAGCTCTGTACTCTGCGCCACACCCCATCAGGTGACCTCACTGATGCTGCCATGGCTGAAGACTTTGAGAAGTTCCATAAGCTCCGGCACTCCTCAAGCAAATGTATTCGTGACCACCACTGTGGCTCTCAGCAGGGGAGCATGCATGGCAGTGTCTACGGCAGCCGCAGCAACCTTAGCATGAGGGAAACCACTGCTGTTGTAGATGGGGGGGTTCTTGTGCCTCCATTGCCGCCAGTGATGGTGAGCCAACAGTCACCGCGTCTCTCCCACCACACCACCCCAGCCAGTCGACGCAGCATCGTGGTGATGAAGCATAGCTACTCTCAGGACGGGGCAGAGAAATACAGAGCAGAGGAGGAAGATGATCTGATGATGGATGATGGTCCGACCACCAGTCAGCAGCACTACATGCACCATCATCAGATCCACCATGGAAAATCAGGGCTGGCTCACACCGTCCACCGCACACTGTCGAATGACTTCTAACGCAAGATAACATGGAAATAAAGAAAATGGTAAAACAAAAAGTAATGTACTTTAGGGGGTAAATGATGATTAAAATGGTGTATTGATGAAACAGTAGTGATAAACACAATAATTATTTATGTGCAGAGGTGAAACACTTGCCTTTTAAATGTTAAACTTTAATTTTTTTAAATTAATGCTGAATTTACTTCTGTTTGTGTTTCTTCTTAGAATAGATTTAATGATTGTGAATCAAGTAATTATAATTGAAATACCCCTCAACCAAAGAAAGTTAGTTAGTGAGTTAATGTGACACTGGTAATGAAGTAAAGTCTCACAAATAATTTTTTTTCGTAGGAGTGGATAAAAAAGGATTTCAATGAACATACCCTGACACATTCCCCGCCGTTTTTACATTACAGCTTTTTTCTTTTCTGTTCCTTGTTTAGTTTGAAGGTTCAACCTTGGTGTCGAATATTTCCATGACTACATCATATTTCCAATTATTTTGTGAATGAATGACAAAGTACAGCAGTTTCTGAAGTTTTTTTGAAAAGTATTCGATACTTTTTATATTTTTAAATGATCACAGAATCAAGTAGAAAAACACAATAATAGAACTAGATAAAAAAAACACAAATTACAATATTAGTCAGTGCAAAAAAAATAATGATTTATGAAACATACTGTACAATTCAGTGGGTTTTAAGAAGAAATAGAGATTTTTTCTGTTGATTTTATTTATTTATTTGTTTGTTTTGCTTGTATATGTATATTTATTCATGTTTATGTTGTCAGTTTCAAGCTTTGGTTTGTTTTTTTTTACCCAATTTATTCCATTGGTTGTCTAGTCATCTATTTCATTAAATATTTTCCTTTTTCCTTTTCCCTGCATGTCACTTCATGTCTGTTTGTATATCACTTTACATATTTACACTGATAAGGGAAGAAATGAAGAGCGGAACCTCGTTAGCTAGCATTTGTTATCCAGTCGGGCTCGTAACAGCGTCGCACAAGTCATCCGTTAGAATACACTGATTAAAGGACGATGGGCTGTTTTTCCTAGTTTGTTGTGTCAACGAGTGCTTTTAGCACTGTAAGTCAACGCAAGGGGCAGCGGAGGTTTGCTTCAGTGTTAGATTTTATGTATGCGTCATGTCAGAACAAAAGCTTTTCTTGGACTCGGCTCGGAGCGATGTCCCTGAGACCGGGACCGGGACCAGGAGCCGGCTGGGTCTGATTGTCACGGGGCTGGTGGGGGTGTCTGTAGTCGCCCTTTATGCGGTTGCGGCTCCGTTTGTTGCCCCTGCCCTGAGGAAAATCTGCCTACCGTTTGTCCCGGCGACCACAGCCCAGGTGGACAATGTCTTTGCCGTGCTGCGGGCCAGGACGGGGACTCTGGTGGACATTGGGAGTGGAGATGGGAGGATAGTAAGTGGGTCTCAACACCTGCACAGGTCCTCCTTTTCTGCCCAGGGGTGGATAAGCTGTCAGAGGACTTCCGCCCTGTACGGAGGCAGTGCCCACCAACCAAAGACCGGATCCCTGTCAGATCCAGTGTAGCTGTTTGGATCACTGACCTCCTTCACTCTTACTGATCTGCTACCGAAGTCTAACACACTCTAATCTCCCTCAGTAACTGATTTTCCGGAAGTGCACACTTAACAGATCTTGAAGGGGGGGGTCACCACTGAAATTGAACATTGAACAAATGAACATGTCTTTGAAACTGCTGTATATTATATCCATCCTACCTCAATTTGGAATTCATTTTCTAGTTTTGTTTTCACGCAACAAAACCATATCATCGTCACATGTCTTAAAACCCACTTAACACAAAGTTTCGGTACCGACAATATGTCAGATACACTGTAGAAACAATGCTTGCTTGATGTCCAACTGACTATGTTTTTACTGATGACTTTCTTACAGGTGATAGCAGCAGCCAAGCATGGGTTTCAGGCTTCAGGCTTTGAGCTCAATCCCTGGCTGGTGTGGTATTCTCGCTACAAGGCCTGGAGAGAGGGAGTCCGCTGCTCCACCTCCTTCCACATCTCTGACTTGTGGAAGGTCAGTGGTATCAGTAACATGCAATATATTATTCTGGAAATCATGTTAGTTTTTTGGGGACTTTTGCCCTTGTCAGTGTCTTTGTCTTGTTAAACACATCAGATACTACTTAGTATAAGAAAGTGAAAACATTAAACATATTTTCTGATTCATTTTGCCAGGTCAGCTTTGCACAATACTCCAATATTGTCATTTTTGGAGTCCCTCAAATGGTAAGTTCTGCTTGTCCTGTACAGCTATTTGTATTGTATTAACTCCAGTACATTGAAATGATTATCAATTTCCAAAGTTTTAATAGTATCCTAATTGTTTCTGTCTGTGTCTGTAGATGGACCAGCTGGAGCTGAAACTGGCAAAGGAGTTGCCAAGTACAGCCAAGGTGGTGGCCTGTCGCTTCCCCTTCCCCACCTGGGTCCCTGAACACACTGCTGGGGAAGGCATCGACACTGTATGGGTGTACGATGCCAAGGCATTTAAATCACAGCTGTAACAAGGAATGGCAAGACCACCAAATCCAGAACAAGAGGACACATCAGATAGACCCACATGAGCGCAAACACTTTCTAATTTCTCTTCCATGTCACTTCTATTCTGGGATGGGCCTGAAGTGTTTGGTGAAAGACTGAAGATAGACTTGACAAGCCACCTTTCATCAATATACATCTTAGATGAGATTTGGCAATTTAAAAAAGGACAGAAACTTTCCCGAATAATAAAACATTTTCATTCTGAATTTGATACATGGTTGTCAACATTAGACCTGGGATCCAAGAGAAAACAAATGGTGATGACTTGGTGATGAAAGGTCTCAAAAGGACAAAGTGGTACTGGCTACAGATTATTGCATCACATGATTGCAAAGTAGTCTTTTTACACCAAGTATGAAACCACTCTATCCTTTCTGGATTTACAAAGCTAGCGAATGCAACAAACTCCTCTGGGAAAAAAAAAATCTCCACATACTTTTGAAATGTGTCCTTTCGTAAACTTCTGATCTGTTCGTTGTCGAGGTTTGTGTATTCCTGAATTAAACTCAACAGGAACTGGTCAAGCTGACTGCGGTCTGTCGCCATCTATTGGCGAAACTGTCGCACAATCACGTGCTGACTGATAACGTCCTGACCGCTTGGTGCTTCAGGATTACTTGAAAGTGTTTTTATTTACATTTTTTATTATTTCGGAAGGCAATTCTCACGCCAACGCTAAACAGACCTTGGACCAAGCAGTCACAGTTCAAATGTCTACGTGTAGATAGCTGGCGGTGTTTTGATTGTGACTGACTGACCGACTATCCCGACCACAGCGGAGCAGCCAGTCAAGATGGACACCGCAGAGGAAGGTAGCTAATATTGAAACCAGATTACCATAATTGTTGGCACTCACAACTAAACTGCTTGTACCAACGGTGTCTCTGTCCGGTGTGAAGTAAGAAATACCCGCTGTTATCGAATGGAACAGATTCTCCCATTTTATGAAATATCTGGTTAAGATCCACCAGAATTAAAGAGACCGTTAGCCAATTAGCGTTAGCTTGCTAACAAACGTTAGCATATGCCCTTCAGCTATCTGCCGTCGTCAATAAAACGAACAAAGTGGGGTTAAATGGTCTATCAAACTTCCGCGTTACACCCACCACCACTTGGTATAGTGGTTTGAGTCCCTAAAGACAACCATGTCCCGTTAGGAGCAGATGTAACAAAGCTAATCATCTAGTTGCACGCTAGCAGGTTAATAAGTTTCCTGTTCCCGTTATCACAACGTTACTTAGGGAGCGAGAAGGAGCTAATGTTTGGTTGGTCAGTCCCATTAGCTGGCCGGAGTAAGTACTGTCAAACAAAATAAATATAACGACAATCACACGTTTTTTCTAGTAGACTTCTCGTTTTGTTATTGATATTATTTTGGGTGTCGGTAATGTAAAGTTTGGCGTTAACCAACTGTCCTAACACTGTATCTGTTTATGTAGCGGCAGGGAGAGACGATCAGTATTGGGGGGCTGAAATACAAACTAAATGTTTGTTTATGAAGTCAGCCTGATATAAATACTGGTTCTATTTCTTTCTATCCTGATCTAATTATAGTCATTTTGGTCATCCAGTGACAGGTAATCCAAGGATTATGGTTTGCAGTGGAGGCAGAATATGAGTTGTTCAACTCACCGTGGAGATTAATACTGCCAAATAAAATGTGTCGCACTTTGAAGTCTTGAAACTGTTCATCTGCTGTGCGAAGCTTGCATGTAGTTCCCTCCTTTTTTTTTGTCAAATTTCCATTTTACATTCAGATTGTGTCATTGGCACGGATCCAAGTAAATCCAAGACCCAGTGATGACACAAATACAATATGCTTGGTAAAAATAAGCACAGCGGTTTGAGAAAGTGTGCTCGACTTGAATTGCATATTCTACTCCCAGGGTTTGGTTTTAAATGAATAAAATTAGCATTTTGAGCATCCCTAGGAAAAAAAAAAAAAAAAATATATATATATATATATATATTTTTTAAATATAAAATATTTTAATTATTAATTAATAATAATAATTAATAACTATTTAATTATTTATTTATTATTATTTTTTTTAATATTTTTTTTATATTTATATTTATATTTTTTATATTTTTTTATTTTTATTAATTATTATTTGTTTAATTATTAATTAAATATTTTAATTTTTATATATATATATATATATATATATATATATATATATATATATATATATATAGTTGTTTTTTTTTTTGACAAAGTGAAAACATATTTTAAGTGTGATTTTGGAAAACCCAAAACCTGAACCTTCAATTTGCGACTTGACCGGTGTTTGTTTGTCTTATTGAACTAATAGCACATAGCAAGGCATATACGCGTATTTGCCAGGTCCCACAATATTGGGACAAAAAACAAGTCATGAAGTCTAGGGGGCTCAATGTAGACCTTTGTGATAGAATTATGACGAATGTTAGGCCAGAGTGAGGCCTCATTTATTGTGAAATGGAGGATTCTTGGGACTACCAGGACCCTGCCTGGAGTTGGCTGTCTGCCACTGAATGGCTTGGCAAGAGTTAGTTGGGGGCATCTTTTATAGAGATGGGACAACCTGTTAGAATGATAACCTTTAAGGTTTAGAATGATAAGCTTTATGGCAGAGTGACTAGACAGAAGCTGGAGGTTTCCAACCAGCATTTAATGGACTTTGATAGAATTAGGAATATGAACCTGTGCACAGAACAATGAACAGCATGTTGTTGGCATCATCATGATATGTGGATACTTCTTAGCAGCAGAAACAGGGAGACTGGTATGATAAGACAGAGAGAGTGATTAATGCAGCTAATTACAGAGAGGCCTTTGAAGACAACCTGAACAAGGGTGCATGCGATGCAAGTATGGGGACTAGTTCATGTTTCTGCAAACTGTAACCCAAAGCACTGAGCCAAGATAACACTGGCGTGGCCTCAGGTTAAGTCTCTCACTCTTATTGAGTGTCCCAACCAAACCTCAGAATTAAACCCTCAGAACGTCTGTGGAGGGACCTGAACATGGGGGTTCAGAAACTTTCCATCCAATCTGACAGCACTTGAAAGGATCTGCCTGGAAAAAAGGGATAAGCTGCCCAAATACAGGTGTGCAAAGCTTGTAGATTTATCCACAAAGACTCAAAGCTGTGTCTGCTTCTGCTCCAGAGGCGGTTACATATTCCTGAATTGTTAGACAGCAGACTGATGGTGAAAAATGTAAACTTGTGCTTTGCTAAGTAATGTAATTGTGTGTGCGGTACAGCAGACATCTGCAGGGTCTGTCGGTCGGAAGGGACGCTGGACAAGCCGCTCTACCACCCCTGTGTCTGCACAGGCAGCATCAAATTTATCCATCAAGAATGGTATGTCCAAGAAGCTATTTTAAAAAATAGAAAATTATTTTCTGTTGCCTCGCCCTTTAATATTTTAACTCTGTGATTATGAAATGTGTTTGCTTTCAAAGTTGCTGAACTATGTTTTACCACCTAAAAATTATTTTCAGGCATTCAGTAACGAATTTAACAGATTATAGTTAAAGTAATTCCCCCCAGACTATATTAACAGTTACACAAAAACTGGAACAGAATAATTTTGGGCCAGGGAACATTCATATATGTTATATTGTTATATTGTGAAGAATCATGAAAAGTAATGTGAGGGTCAAAAAGCATGTTTCACGGACAATGTGATTGTGATGTATAGTTTCTATGGGGTAAAAAACAAGTTGTGTCGTTTTCACAGCCTACTGCAGTGGTTGAAACACAGCAGAAAAGAATACTGTGAATTATGCAAACACAGGTTTGCATTTACACCAAGTAAGTTGCTTTTTTCACTAAGTTAGTTCCAGTATATTAAGAATATGTTAATTTGTTATTAATGAATAACTATGAGCATCGCTTCCTCTCACTCCAACTTTCTTCATTTTTCAGTCTACTCTCCAGACATGCCGTCTCGCTTGCCTGTTCAGGATATCTTTGCAGGGCTGGTCACCAGTATTGGAACAGCCATTAGATACTGGTTCCACTATACATTGGTGGCCTTTGCCTGGCTTGGCGTGGTGCCTCTCACAGCATGTAAGTGCCATCATTCCATTGTAAAAACAAAGCAAACGAAAATGTAATTAATCAGCAGTTCTCATGTTGTTGTCACGTGTCTTATTTATTCTCCATCTCTCCATGTAGTTTAGGGAGAAACTAAAGAAGAAATTAATTTTAAGCTATATTTTACATTTTTAAGGGATCTGAAAGGTTTAGCTTTGTGTATCAGGTAAATGCAACCATTAAACTCAGTGTGCAAAAACAAATTGCCTTCCATATTTCCAGCAACAAATGACCATGTTTAATCAAGTGGAGCTAAACCTTCATTGTGCCAACAGGCAAAGAATATCTCTCCCCAACATTTCTGACAGTAATGGCATGCAGTGTTGCAGCATTCAGCAGTTCACCAAAACCTGAAGCAGACTTTTCAGTTTACCTGTATAGTGCCAGTTTGATTTGTCACAAAAACATCTTCCAGTCAAAAGAATTGAAGTATACCAACACAGGCTCTGAGATAATTTATTCACTTGCGCATTCAATTCAAGATAGTGCATAATAGCACTGAGATGAAAGTTATGAATTTGGAATGTAGCTTACCTTCACACCTGTTTTTTTGTTGAGAGAATAGATTCTCCCATTGTTGACTTTGTTTTGTTGTTCACATTTTGTTTGTTCGTTTCCCCACAGGCCGTATCTACAAATGTTTATTTACTGGCTCTGTGAGCTCTCTCCTTACCCTGCCGTTAGATATGCTTTCAACGTAAGTTTATCTGGGTTTTCTCTTTCTCTTTGACTGTTCTGTTTATAGCTGGCCATTTATTCTCTTAGTCTTATTATCTGGTGTGTAAAAAAACTCCATGAACATGGGTAATGTCCTATTAATGATTATAGCCTGTTCAAAATAGCTCCTTCCAGCTATATGTAATCCCCCCTCCTTTCTCTTCAACCAGAGTTGCTTGAAATTATTACAAAAGCTTATTAAGTTCATGTTTTGTCCTCTGGTCCTGCAGACAAAACCTGCTTGCAGACTGTCTTCAGGGTTGCTTTGTGGTCATGTGTACGCTATGTGCGTTCATCAGCCTGGTGTGGCTCCGGGAGCAGATTGTCCATGGTGGTGCCCCTCAGTGGTTAGAGCAGAATCATCCCCCTTTGGTTCCCAACCAACCCAACGGCCCTGCACCAGCCAATGAGGTCAGCTCACTTTATGTGGAAGCAGCACATACAACATACCATATCCTACATTAGTTCTGCCACTGGTGCACTCTGGCATCTCCACAGGTTCATGTCTGTAAGAAGATGAGCTAATTGAGTGTAGCATTAAATTGATTTATCCATTATTATACTCATGTCAAGCCATGCAGGGTTAAAGGAAGCAACTGTAGTGAATCTCTGATGATGTTAGACAAGGGTGAGACCCATCCCAGACAGGTTGGCAGTCAATCACAGGACATAAAGAGACATTCACAGAGTCACAAAGAAGGTTACTGTGCATATCGGAATGTGGGAGGAAACTGGATTATCCAAAAGTAACCCACACAGACAGAGGGAGAACATGCCAACGCCACATAGAAAGACCCAGGGTCCAGATACTTCTTGCAGAGAGGTGACAGTGCTGCATCATCAAGCTGCTCCTTAAATTAACTTAAGTCTTTTTTTTTTTTTCTTTAGCATGATCACCCACTCATTAGGTTTATTTGAAATAGGGCTATTGTATCATCACATTACAGCTAGTTTAACAGTGCAGCCTCATCTGTAGGAGAACAGGGGACCAAAACACCGCTTGTGATGTCTCTGTAGGTGCCAGGAGATAACGCTGCCAATGGTAGGAATGCTGCAGATGCTGCAGCAGCCCAGCAGCCTGATGACCCTGATGCAGATGGCCTTGCTCCTGCCAATGCACGTGAACCTGGCAACCGAGGGGATGAGGCCGAAGTTGATGACGACGACGATGAGGATGAGGATGGGGAGGAAGATGAGGATGAGGAGGATGTGGAAGGCAGGGAAGAAGATGCTGCTGATGCCAATAATGGAGGACAGGGTCAGCATGAGGAGCAAACCACAGAACTTTACTACACGACACAAAAATTTTGGTTTTTAGGCTTTTTCCGTATCATTCCTGAAGCGGCAATCTTGAAGATTTTCATTTCGATAAGTGCCTCAGATAAGTCTCATCAAATGAGGTCACTCCATAGTGATTTAGTCTATGACCGACTGATGGAATTGTATAGACGTCTTTGAATTTTCTGTCCTATGAACTTGGTGCTTGGTATGACTCAAGCACAAAATCACATGGAACAGAAAGTTAGTGGCATGTGTATGACGCTTAAACAATGAAGTGAAAATCTCAGTTTGCTGTTTAAAGCAGTATTTATACTGCTTTTTATAGACCTGTGTTTCAATCCTCCTGTAATGGACAGTGAGAATTTAAACCTCAGCAAGGAACAGTAATCTGCATGACACCAAACATGTCGCTTAATAGTTCAAACTCTCCTTCGCAGAAGATTTGAACTGGAATGCCCTGGAGTGGGACCGCGCAGCAGAGGAACTGACCTGGGAAAGGGTGGGAATCGATATCTATCTGTTTCATTAAGGAGTGTGATGCAATTACAGTATGTACTCCTTTAGACATGAGCTAAATGAGTCTTAGCCAATTGGCAGATGAATTTAGGCTATAACTTTGTATAACAAGAATATCCATCTTACTGTAGTTGATTTAAGCAGTATCTTTAGTTGTTACTTGTTTCTGATCGGGAATGCAATCAAATATTTCGTCTTCGTCATGTTATTAGATGTTGAAATTGTACAGGAACTGCTGTTATAGTAAAACCAGTAGTACTTGTTTAGTTATATTCATAAGAGATTATTGACACGGTTCTCTTTTTGTCTCAGATGTTGGGGCTGGATGGGTCCCTAGTTTTTTTGGTAAGTGCACACTCTTTTTGCTCTTATATAGTTTGGAGTGCATGGTATTCTGGTCCAATCCTCAACCTCCACAGGACGTGCTGACTTTTCATCCCTTACTCAGAGACAGAGATAGATAAAAACGAGGGCTTATACAAAAACAACTACAAAGTTTTACAAGCCTGCTATAGCTTCCCACTTAAACATGATGTCTCTCACTCTGTGTGTTTGTGTCTGTCTGTCTGTCTGTGTCTCTCTCTCTCTCCTCTAGGAACATGTCTTCTGGGTGGTGTCTCTCAACACACTCTTCATCCTTGTCTTTGGTAAGTTAAACCTGCAGTAGCACACAAATTAGGTTTGAGAATTGTTTTGTTTATAATAAGACATTAAGTTTAGCCTATTTTAATTTATCTTATAGTAGTTCAGAAAGGGAAGGAGAAGTTTGTGTTATAACACTATTAATTCTACCTTAACCTCTATATTTCCCTTTAGCGTTTTGTCCATATCATATTGGTCATTTCTCAGTGGTTGGACTGGGCTTTGAAGACTATGTAAGTGCATAGCAATGCATTAGGGCACACTCACTCACAGTATTCCCACATTTGGGTTAGCCACGCAGTAATGGCATTATTTGATATTATTATTTGGTTTCAGATCAAAGCTTCACACTTTGATGGCCTCATCACCACCATACTGGGGTACATTCTCCTGGCTGGAGCACTTATGGTCTGCCATGTATCCTCCACACTGGTCAAACTACAGTGCATGAAATTACCCAACATATCTATGACACCCAGTGGCTTACTAGGTAAAAAAGACATCAAGACTAATGAACAAATAATAGTTGTTGGCAACAATCAACAAATCACGAAGGTCAAATTATTTTACTGTAGATGGATGAATTTATCAGGTCCATCTCCAGTTGACATTAATTTAACATCACCTTGACGACTGTACAATTAATCAAAATATAAGTGTGATGTACTGTGAGGGATGCCCAACTCTTCAGATGTAAAGGATCATCTGTGTTTGGTAGAAAACCCAAGAAAGGTTACATTTTCATTTTTATATTTTGTCAGTGGAAATGAATCCGAAAATAAATATTCTGATATCACAATTGTAATCTGCCAAAGTAAGATGAATTTGTTTTGCATGCCATGCAGCCCGACTGAAGACACACTTGTCATCCACGCAGCATGATGTTGGTGCACCAGAAACAGAGCAGCTGCACTGCACTTCAGAATGAAGTGGTGAACTGCAACCTTCAAATAACTATCCGAAACACAAAAATGCCAATCAAAGCATCTCACATGGAGGCTCAGACACTGATAAGAGAATCCACCTATGGATGAGATACGCATCCAATTTACCAGTCTGCACGACAGTTAAGCAGTCACTGTTTGTTCCGTGGAATTAGGAAATGCTAAAATACTAATTAGATTTTATGGATCTCATATTTGGTGTCGGTCCTTAACTGTGCATCTGTTAGGCATTGGCATCATTTGTCAAGTTCCAGCGGTCCAGGCGGCTCCTGGGTGTCTGCTACATTGTTGTCAAGGTAAATTAGTTTTTCTCTCTTTCAACTATCAGCACTCAGCTTAAATGGTAATTATGAAAATGATGTTTACGGAAAAATATTATGAAAATGGAAACTAAATGGATTTTATATTTTTGTCGCAGGTATCCTTGCTGGTTGTCATGGAGATAGGTCTGTTCCCACTCATTTGTGGTTGCTGGCTTGACATTTGCTCACTGGTAAGACTATTATGAAGCGTTTACTCACTTAATCCTGTTTACATAATCTAACCAAACAGATAGAATAATGTGCACACAGATTTGATGAGCATTCAGTTTGAAGGAAAGAGCTCCTTCATACCAGATCGTGAAAACTCTGATCTTGTCATTAGAATGGGGAAAAACAAGAGATAAAGCCTGTCCCTTTGCTCATTGTAGGAGATGTTTGATGCCACTCTGAAAGACAGGGAGCAGAGCTTTGACTCCGCCCCCGGTACCACTATGTTCCTCCACTGGCTGGTCGGCATGGTTTACGTCTTTTACTTTGCCTCTTTTATCCTCCTGCTCAGAGAGGTGATGTAATGAGCCTTAGGTCAGTCAAAATCTCACACTTTCAACTCACAAAACATTCATAACACTCTCAATGTGTGTACAGGTGCTTCGGCCAGGGGTTCTGTGGTTCCTGAGGAACCTGAATGATCCAGACTTCAACCCAGTCCAAGAGATGATCCATCTGCCCATCTACAGACATCTTCGGAGGTTTATACTCTCTGTGGTCAGTCAAAGTTCCTTTTCTTCTTTTTGCCAAGAAACTGAAATTATAGATTTGTTTATTTAAAAATATCACCCAAAATGTTCAAATAGTTAATTCAAATGAAAAATTAAACACAATGGATCCATGAATTTTGATCTGCAGAAGCATTATTTTGTCTTTGTCTTTGTCTTTGAAAGGGTCAGTTCACCCATAATAATCAATAAATCACTGTCCTTTATTTAACGGTGTGAAAAAGTAAGTGATCTTAAAATCCCTATTCCAAAAGTGACAGACAATCCTTTCTGGTTTATTTCTAATGATATCCCGCCCAGCAGATTCTTCTCTTTTCATTTGAAATATCCATCTTCACCCTTGATCCCAAAACGATGGAGGCAATTTAACTATGTCCCCTTCCAGTTTTTGGATACCCACAGAGTCCACTATGATGACATTTTATTGAACCTGCTGGCCAAAAAATCCCTCTTTAAAGACTGAATTCCCACATTTCTATGGTCAAATAAAATATAAATTGAATTCTTGTCAAACAAAATTGCACGTGTCTGTGTGTGTATTTTCAGGTGGTGTTTGGTTCCATAGTTTTGCTCATGCTTTGGCTTCCAATCAGAATAATTAAATTGCTCTACCCAACCTTCCTCCCCTACAACGTCATGCTTTACAGGTATATGACAATGCGTAATTGTTTTAGATCGTGTTAAAGTCACTGTAGTCTGCAATCTCTTCATAGAGAAAGTGAGCAACCTTCATTGATCTTTGCAGACAGTGTATTATATATTGAATTTGTGATTTTCTGTCACTGCAGTGATGCTCCTGTTAGTGAGCTTTCCTTGGAGCTGCTGTTGCTTCAGGTTGTTCTGCCAGCGTTGTTGGAGCAGGGTCACACTCGCCAGTGGCTCAAACGGCTTGTCCACGCCTGGACATTCACAGCGGGATACATGCTGTAAGCTTAAGAGTCACACAGGCATACAATACACACACTTAAATGTAAAATTTGTAAAAGTTGTAAAAAGTAACACATTAGCTGTGTTTCTTCTTAAGACGATTGTCATTTATCTTAATTGGTTAAAAAAAGGGGGTGGGCCACAGAAGAAGTAGCATTGTTTTAAATGACAAAACCCCAATTATCATCAGATGTCCTTGTTACGATAAATGTGCAGCAACATAATTACAAACTGTCCCACAGTGACCTTCACTCATACCTGCTTGGGGAGCATGAAGATGATGAAAACCAACCAAACAACAATCCTCCTGGTCGCCATAACAATAATCGGATTCCCGGCCTTGGGGAGGGGCTTCATGCTGCCCATCAAGCTATTCTGCAGCAGGGCGGCCCAGTGGGTTTCCAGCCATACCACCGGCCTGTCAACTTTCCGCTCAAGGTTATTGATGTCATTATGCTTCCTTGTATCATGTCATCTGTGGTATGTTTCATATTTCCTTTACAGTTGATTCTATGCATGTGTCTTTGTTTGTTTAGATCATTCTGTTGATTGCCTTCATGTGTGTGACGTTGTTACTGGCCAGTCTTATCTGCTTGACACTACCAGGTAAGCTATGGTCACAAGCAGGCTTCTGCATTTTACTGCTTCTCTGCTCGCATTTCCATTGTTATCCATCCTCGTCTTCCTCTTTTCCCAGTGTGTGTGGGTCGCTGGCTGATGTCTTTCTGGATGGGCAGTGCCATGGTTCATGAGCTGTACACAGCAGCTAGTGGTCTATACATCTGCTGGCTTTTCATTCGAGCTGCCACAGTGCTGCTGTCCTGGATGCCACAGGGTCGGAATGTCATCATGCTCAAAGTGCATGAGTGGACGCTCATGGTAATGCCAAAGACTCTGAGGTTGTCCAGTCAGTGGTGAAAAAAAAATTCCTGTTGTTATATGTGGCGTTGATGTATTTTTGTGCATGTGCATGTATCTTGTTGGAAACAGATCCTAAAGACCATTGTGGTGGCCGTCCTGTTAGCGGGGATGATCCCTCTACTGTTGGGTCTGCTGTTTGAGCTGGTCATCGTTGCTCCTCTCAGAGTCCCACTGGACCAGACACCGCTGTTTTATCCTTGGCAGGTAAGATGGGATGGGCAAAATCTGGACGCGAGTCCATGTAGCAGTACAATATGCAATTTGTAATTTGCTCTTTCTGTTACACTGTTTACTTGAAATTAATTTGTATGTGTTACTTTAAAGCTGCAACCTGCACAGGAAATTGCCCTGTGGAAGAGCTGATTTAGTATAATGTTAGCAAATGTCAGCCTTTTGGCAAAACACTGCCCACCAGCAGAAAGAAAACCATGTCAACAGCTTAATTTCAAACAGAGGCACAGTTATCCATATCAAAATCATCTCTGTTAAAGCTTTTGTAGACACAATATACAAAAGAGCAGGATTAGTTCACCAACATGCTTGATTTATTAGGTAAATATAGATGGTTATTTAACTGACTAATACACCAGCAACTACATTCATACAAGGTTGGTAGTGTACAGGTGTTACTTTTCTTTTTAACGCAGTGGTATTGGATCAATACACACTATTAGCCAAACAATTGGCTGATAGTGTGTGATTATTTTCAAAGTTGTAGATGATCCATTAGACTGTTGTGTTGCACACGTCTTTCCTCTGGGATTGGATATATGACCTTTTGCGGCACTCAAATACATACTCACTGAGTCAGCATCTGAGTATTGCATTACAATTACTGTCTTTATGAGAACAACAGAACAATCTTTTGCTCTATATATTTCTAAAAATTAGTTTTGGAGAAGGAATTGTGTTTGCATAAACGAAAAGTAATCTGTAAAAACACGAATGTCAGACTTCTGTAAAATAATGGCTTTTGCAGAAACTTGATTCTAACACTGAGAGTTTGTGACCTTGTTTATGACTCTACTGTTATCTGTGTGGCAGGACTGGGCACTTGGCGTGCTCCATGCTAAGATTATTGCAGCCATCACACTGATGGGGCCTCAGTGGTGGCTCAAAACCGTCATTGAGCAGGTCAGTGACACATCTCTTCATCTTTGTAGCATCACTGTAACACTGTAAAAATGTCTGTAATATTGCATTTTACGATATTAATTTGTACTGAAGCTCACCAGTTTGTTGGAGTAGTTCATTATTAAGGACAGAAGATTGAGAATTGACCTTGTATTAAGCCTGTAGAATAAAACTGATCTTCCCTCTGCTGTAGGTCTATGCTAATGGAATTCGAAACATCGACCTTTATTTCATCTTGCGAAGACTGGCTGCACCTGTCATCTGCATCCTGCTGCTGTCTCTCTGCGTGCCCTATACCATCTCTAAAGGTGTTACACCACTTATTGGTAAGTTACGTGATGCAGTGAGTGAGGAACAGATTTTCTGGTACGGTAATATACGCTCATAAAAATCTGTTTTTAAAGTAGCGTAAGAAAAAGAACCTCCTCCCTTTTCCCGTTTGTCCTCTTCACTCTTCCAGTTTTCTCATCCATCACAGACTCTATTAGGAGGGTCAAGGGAAGTCTTAATGAAGAAAAATACCTCTCAGTTTTTACTGTCCCCATTCTGGGATTTTAATACTCTTTGGACATTTGTATTAATGCTGACACGGTGGACTGTTAAACAGCTTAAAACAGGATTGGCTTGACTTGGCAACCATTCATACAATGCACACATCCTTTTATCAAAAGCCACTGTTAATTCTTCATACATTGTTAACTAGTTTAACAAGCAGGGATTTTGAAGTTTTGCCTTTGCCACCTAATCACTGTAATCATTACCAGATCTTCAATGATAAGAATGTCAATCCTTTACCCACCAGTATCTGTCTCCAGGGGTGGAAAGCGACATCAAATTTAACTCATAGGCTATGTTCACACAGCAGACCAAAGTGACCTGAATCTGACCGTCTACCCCATGTGACCCAATGTGAAAGTTACATTCATTCATTCATCTTCTACCGCTTATCCGTTTCCGGGCCGCAGTAGGTGCTGGAGCCGATCCCAGCTCACACTGGGCGAGGGTGGGGTACACCCTGGACAGGTCACCAGTCCATCACAGCCAACACACAGATTCAGTGTGACTTTAAAGTCACTCTAGATTGACAATCATCCCAATTGTTTGCAGGCGGGAGTCACAAAACAAAACAAAAAAACTCAAAACACAGTAGGCAGCAAGGATGAAAGTAGTAAGTGGAGGGACAGCAAATGACATAAAAATTAATTGCTTCCAGTGACATCTTGTTGTTTTTCTGTGCATGTGTGTCACATCGGGGCCATGACCAGTTCACATTGGAGTTCAGGATTTAAAAGATAATGTCAACAGCTACATAAAAGAGCAGATGTGGAAAGAAATCCTAATTGAGCATTAAGGCGTCAGTGTAAACTTAGTCTTATTACTACTATTACTACTTTTCTTTTACGCAATGTCCAATCAGCCCTGAGCTCAAAGGGCATATTGTGACTTATTCTCTTTGTAAACACATTGATGGCCTGAACTCCTGTCGAAAAAAAAAGGAATGTAGCTTTTTGACACATTGCAATAAATGCATCTCATTCGTTTAAATACAATTTCAAGAAATAAGGATTACTAGCTGTCAATCAGTAACTCCTAAAGGTTTATTTTTACACAACAAGCACAACTGAAATGAAACTGAAGTTGGTGCTTCTCATGTTGTTTTACATACCAACTAAATTAGACGCTGCAACAGAGAAGAGTCAGGCAGAGGTAACAGACCCTCTTAGATATCATCAGGCAACATCGCAGCTTACTAATTTAGATCCAGGGCTCCTCTAAGCAGTGATTTTTATGCAAAGCCTACCCAAGGCACCAATTCTACTTTGTTCGTGAAGCTGACTAGAACAATACATGCATTTAAACAACTTCCAGCCTCTGTGGAAATGAGGATTTCAGACACTGAGCAAACTGATTGTTTTTGTCCTTGATTTACTCTGGTCCCTCAACTCGACACTATCCTATCCTATCCTATCCTGTTAAATAAACAGTATTAGCGTTCTGTCATCTTCCTCCCTGCTTTAACTCCCATCTATCACTTCCTCAAGACGCATCATCACATATGTTGCTCAAGAAAAGAGTCTGAGTGATTATCTATTTTGTCCTCCCTCTCTGTAGGTGTCCAGCCAGATATGCAGACACTGGTGGAGAGGAGGATCTATCCGTTCCTGCTGATGGTGGTCATACTGTTGGCCATTCTGTCCTTCCAGATACGACAGTTCAAACGCTTATACGAACACATCAAAAATGACAAGTCAGTAAATTTAGTAATAGTAATTTCATGTTTAGTGGCACCTTATAAATGACCTCCAGCAAAAAGTTTTTTCATGTTACTCTTGCGGGAATTTCAGTCTGATGATGAAATTTATGATCATTCAGCTTTGATTTTGAAAAGACAGATTTTCTTGAAAAATATTCTCAGAATTCTGTTGTGATTTTTTTTTTTTTTTTTTTTTTCTCTGTACCAAACAAATACAACTAGAGGCCTGAATATTGTTCTGTGACAACCAGAATTTCACTAAGTGATCAACAACAGTTTGAAGGGCATTGCTACTGACATACCACAATACTGTGGATTGTGAATTTATGGACTAGTGGGTCATATAGACAAAGTCAGTGGTTTCAGTCGATCCTCTCATGTCGACTACATGACATAGACATTACCGATATTTCTGTTAACTGTAGGACATAATGTCTCAAAGTTGACCAGTTTGTGTCCTAAACCTAAAAACAACTTTCAGAGACAGCAAACAACATCTATGATACAATTAGTTTCCATCAGCGATGGACTTCATTAAGATCTGACCCAATACAATAGGAATGAAACATGAACATAGAGCACAAGAAACCACAAGTTTTTTTGCAACAAAAAAATGGCTAGTGTTGATATGTGTGAGGGAACAGGGACAAGAAATTAAAGCTTCCGGTCTCTGATAATGAAACAGAAAACTACACTCGCCATAATGAATTAAAAATAGTATTGTGCAAATGTGAACCTTTGAGAACCATTTCTGAAGAACTTTCTTTGCTAATTCTCTTTCAGATACTTAGTTGGACAGAGACTTGTGAATTATGAACGCAAGACAGGCAGGAGCACGTCCTCGTCCTTCTACAGCACCTCCTCCTAGATGTGACACTGCTGCAGAATCAGTGGACCTGACTCACTCTGCCCAGCACTGGGAGATAACATCAGTACCTGTGGTGAAACCTTTTCATTCCCTCTCTGCTTGGTTTTCAACTTCAAATTCAGTCTGCAAACATTTGACTGCATCTTGGTTACTTTTATTCAACCACGTCTTTTACAAACAAAGGGTCGAAACAAAGTTCTTGAGGAACAAATACAAAGCATCTCTGCTCAATTTCTAAACAGGGTTGTTAGCCAACCATTAAAGTCTACCAGTAGGACAGAAAACGAGTTTTCCTTCAAAGCAGCTCACATTTAAATAGGAAAGGTTTAAGAAGTCAGGTCAGTTGAGCATAGCTTTTACCTCAGATTGTGCTTCCCTTCGATTCTTTGCGGTGAAATCTTATTTAGGTCATGCTGCGAGTCTCTTAAGGGGACATTCGAAGTGTGGCGCAGATATTTTACTTACGCCTTCATGATTCTGTCCTCAAGGTAGATTGGTCTTTACTTTCACACTTCATCGTATTGAGATTGTCAGTGATAAATAATGTAGCATTATTTGTTCTATTTCATTTTATTTTTTAACGTTCTTAGTTTTTTATGTTTTCATTAGATTTTTGGGTTGACTTTTGTTTTTTTTTGTTACACTTCTGGAGTGAGCTGTTAGATAATCCTTTGAGGATTCCTTTGAACTAAGTATATAGAAAAAGAAGAAGAAAGTGACATTTTAGTCATTTCTTGAAGAAGTTCTCCTGTAAATTGTCAAACAGCCCTGGCTGTGTAGTTCCTTCCTGAGCTTTCAAAACAGTCAAACAATCCACAGTCATGAGAGAGGTACAGCTCAAAGGAAGGCCTCAGCTTAGCTCACCTGAATTGGAAAAGAGGCTATTAAGAACATGTTGGTGCAACCTGGTTATTTTAAAGAAATATTTATTTTAAAGATTTTTCTTTAAATGATTGTGAGCCGTCTGGTCATCAGTGGCGTGTAGTGCTGCTAATAAGTTGTTTAGACTCTTACCTGTCTGCACTCTTTTGGCAGTTCTGAAACAGCAGCCAAAAAAAAACAAACACTGATTTTCATTTGAAAAAGTGACTTGTGACTAAAATGCAGAGTTTCCTCCAGGAAAACAAATACAAACAAATTAGCTGTTACCATATGCACATTACATTTCTACTCATGAAGTCAGAAATCTTTTTTTTTTTTTTCTTCAGGCTGCGTTGAAAGACATAAATAAAAGGTGGATCTTTAATGCCATATATTTTGACAGCTATTGGCCAACTGAAGAACATTATAGAAATGGCAGTTTGCCTAGAAAAAAACAAAACTTCTTCTAGCTGATTAAAGTAAGTTTTAAACAAGGGGTCAAAATCAAACTAGCAGAGGCTGAAGTATATTTACTTGTAGACCTTGTGCAGACTTCGGACTACTGAGTTTGTTTATTTTCAGATTCCATAATGAACTGAAACATTTCAATCTTTAGTCAGATCTTCCACTAACAGCTGACGAACTAATGTCCATGTTCCTCACTTGACCCTTCTCCCTGTTAATGTGATTATATTGTTGAATTCACTCCTCTGCTTCTAAAGGAGGCTTTTTACTTTTCACGTAGTTTAACAGCACTGAGTTAGTCACAGTAGGACCAGTCAGAAGGTCATGTTTCACATGAAGTGTAAATGTTTCATAGAAACTTCCATCTGTCAGATACCATGGTTTTCACGTTCAAAGTTTAGCGATAATTAGGGTGAAGATTTGAAGTTAATGTTTTTCGCTGTAGGACACACATTGTGGAGAGACGTTGGTGTGTACTCATTGGACAGTCAGTTGAGGACGATGGAATGTCTGTAATGGCTCTTCTTAGGTCCCTCACTGACTGTGCTCTGACTTCACTGGGAGGTGAGTTGGTAGTTGGACCCTGAAACACTGCCATGCTTTGAGTAGCCCACAGTTGAGTTGTTTTTTGTTTTTTAAGTTCAACATTTTGTTTTTAGTTTTCCCACATTTAGCATCGGCAGGTGTTTATGAATCAGAAGCCACAGGGTAGCAGAAGGAACTCCACTATGACTGGGTGGTAATTGAAAAGAGGTGAGGTGCATTGTGGGATAGTGTGGCTCTTGCTGTTTTACTGCTGTGATAAGCTGATAGCATGGCAGCAGCTTGTGTGTGTCACCACTTTCAAATGAAAAATGTAATTTATGAGCAACAGAATAGACCCCTTCTTTAGTTATGTGTGGGATTCTGCAGGTACTTTACCTGGTGTGGTGTAAGCTATATTTTAGTAGAATTGCTACATGCTAATGCTAGCATCTGCTAACAGAGTAGCCCAGGAAACAGTCTCAGTTCAAAATTATTGAACTGGGGGAAGCTGGGGGAGATTTTAATTTGTTTTAAGTTGGTTTTCTTTCATTTTCTTTGTTTAGACTTTTTCAGACAATAATGGAAGGATTAAGACATTTTCATAAAAATGTTTTAATGTGCTGCACTTTACTGCACTATTTGCAATCATTTCAGAATCTATTGTAACACAGCCAACATTTCTGCGTTTGTGGGCTTTTATTGTTTTCACTGAGACTGAAAGATGTCAATACTTTATTGTGACTGTACAACAGATTTTTAACTCAAGTTGAGCGTGTGTTTTTGTTTGTTTTTTTTTTTTTGTTTTTTTTTTTGTCACTGCATTTGTGTTGAAAGTGTTTTCATTTGGAGCTTGGTAAATATAAACTGCTTTTCTATTGGTATGGTTTGTGGTAAATTACATAAACTTTAGTGCTAACAGCTGTAGTGCTGCTATGTGGGATGCACACATCATATATAAACCTGTACTGATATGATGCTATAAAGTGACCTTTTAGTATCTTCTTGGACTAAGCTGGACATTTAAAATTTGAATTTCAATTTGTAGAAGCAAATGATTTCTATTTTTATATGTGCAAAAGTGGTGGCATGTACTGTAACATAAAGGTATACTTAATGTGTATTAATTGTTGGTTCAGTAATATGAAACAATAATAAATTGTTGTAATGAATTATTTGATTTGCAGTTTCTTAAAAAAATATGCTCTTCAAATGAATGTTGATGTTTCTCATGGCTGTGTATTTTTTACCTGGAGCGTTACTGTTGTGACGCCAGTAAAGGGACGTTTAAGGGGAATGGTGGAAAAAAGAATCCATCATTACAATCTCTTTTTTTTTCCAGACTTTTCTAAGTTTTGCAATTTTTTTTTCTTGGGAATTATTGGATAATTAAACCTCCACTTACACTCACAGTATATAATAAACGTGTGTACTTGAACCCCATGTGTTGATTAGACTGATTTCTTCTGAATAAGATGTGACTGATACAAAGCACTCTGACATGGTTCTGTGGTTCAGCTACAGACTGTTTATAGAAGTTGACCAAGTGAAGTAAATGCTTGAGTGTCCCCACTCAAATGAAATCAAATGTATTCATATAGCACCAAATCATAAAAGTTCCATCAGGTCTAGATTAAATTCTTCCTAAAATTTAATTAGACCCAACAAATCCCTCCTATCTATAGACCATCAGGGGGAGACTCCACTGGTTTTAAAAAGAGGTGAGATTGTGACAATGGCCCTACCTCTCGCTCGATTTATAAGCTCAGTAAACCGCCTACTGAGTTTATGTTCTCAGTCTCAAGTCTTAAAAATTATGTAATTATTATTTATTTTTTTTTTTTGATGAGCCCATACCAGAGGAAAAGAGACCATAATGTAATACTAAGGGAGTAATAGCAAAACACCAATTCCTAAAATATAGACTGTTGTCTAGCAGGAGTTTTGGCTTTACACATGCCCATGCACTGTTGTTAATAATCCACTCAACGTCCAGGTTAAGTTGAAAAAATGAAAAACCTTTTATTCCACAAATCACAGTAATCCACAAAGTATGGCTTTCTTCTTTCTAACCTGTACAAGGCATGACAAGCAGGTTACACAAGCATGGTAAGAAAACCGTGTGTCTCCACTGCTAGACTGGGGTTCAATACTAATTACAGGTCACGACCCCACCACTGTCAACGTGCGAGGCTGCAGTCTTAAAGCTACAGTACCCCAGTACTAAACATAACTTACATAGCCTGTTATAGACAGAAAAGACACCTGAGACCACTTATGGCGCATCTGGAGCTCTGGCAGGTATTCCCTCACCCAACATTTCCAAAAGAGGTCCACCATGTATTGGACCTGCCTCCACCTTCGATGTGCATACAGGTCTTCCTTCTGGAAAAGTCCGGGAGGTAGAGACGGCTTGGTCCTCAATAGTAGCAGGTGATTTGGGCTGAATGCCTCGAGGTCATTGGGATCACTGGAAGCCGTGGTAATGGGTCGCCCATTAATAATGGCCTCTGCTTCACACAGGAATGTTTGGAGGCTTTCCTCATCCAGATTCTGTGTCTTGAGGGTGGCATTGAGGATTTTCCTGATGGATCTGATTAAACGCTCCCATACTCCTCCATGGTGCGAGGCAGCTGAGGGGTTAAACATCCGTTTAATGCCTCGTTGAAGCAATGTTTCCTCTATTTTGGAGGTGTTCCATTCTTGAATAGCCTTCTTGAGCTCACGCTATACCCCAACAAAATTGGTCCCGTTGTACGAACGTAGCTCCACAACCTGACCTCTTCGCGCAATGAACCGTCGAAGAGCATTAATGAAGGAGTCTGTGTCAAGGGAAGCTGCCACTTCTAAGTGGACGGCCCGAATGGCTAGGCAGGTGAAGACAACACCGTACCTCTTCACAGTAGCTCTTCCTCGCTTCGCCTCAAAAGGACCGAAGTAGTCCACACCAGTTCGAGTGAACGGTAGTTCGTCAGGTAAGATTCTATTTCGTGGCAGGTCTGCGATTTGTTGCTGCCCAGCAGCACCATGCAGCCGTCGACACACCAGGCACCTTGACAGGACTCTTCTAATAGTTGAACTGATGTTGGGAATCCAGTATTTCAGACGTAGCTTGGATAGGACATGGTTGCGTCCACTGTGACCTACGTTGTTGTGGATCTCTTGAAGGATAAGCTGTGACACTCGAAGGTCCTTAGCCAAGATAACGGGATGTATGGATTCTTCCAGCATGGCTGCTCGGTTAAGCTTTCCTCCAACTAAGGATGCCGTCTTGAAGAATCGGGTTTAGCTTGTATATGTGGCTACTCCTCTTGACGGGTTCACCCTTTTTTAGGGAGGTGATTTTTTTCTTGGAATCCTTTTCTCTAGCAGTGGTGTATGATCTCCACTTCAGCCTCTTTCAAATCATCCATTGTGATACTTGCCTTATAGTTCGCCATGAACTTGTGCAACTGCCGTTCCTGTTGATCTTTGTCAGTTTCAGACAGTGCAATGGCTTCTCTTTGCTCCTTTCTTTTCTTGACCATGGAAAGCAATGTGTTCCTCACCTTAAGGATCCATGCTACTGCTTTCTTAAGGCGCATCCACGAAGAATAGTACTCGATGAGTTTCTGCATCACATCAACCATTTCTCCTGCTGCAAGAGCGTTTATGGTGGCTTGATCTCTGGATCAGCAGCAGGACTCCTCTTGCTTGACTTTAACTCTGTGATGACAGCTGGTTGGTTACTCACAGGCGTTGCAGACTTAGTAAAGCTTGTCTGTCAACTCTTCTTCTCTGCTGTGAGGCTCACAGGAGATCTAGCTTGTCCTTTGTTGCTGTCCTTTATATTTCCAAACAAAGGGTGCAGTGCAACCTTAGCCTGCATGTTAATGAACTTGACAAGGTCCTTGAACTTGGGTCTTCTTGCCGTTTGCTCCTGGGTGTCAAAGGCGACACCCCTCCACCTCTCTCTCAACTTATACGGAAGCTTGTTAATGATGGCACGCATGTTGGCGACGTTATCCAACTCTTCCATATAATCCAGGTCTGACATCACATTGTTACAGCTGGTAAGGAAGAGTGCCAGTGCGTTGAGACCTTCACTATGTGCTGTTCATTTTACATTGCTCGCTGCTCGCACGCAACTTGACGTCTGACTCTCCTCTGTGTGAAACTCCAAATTCTTTCCTACAAACTTGCAAAATGCCTTGTTTGTATCATGTAAGGCTGCAGTAAGCCATTTGTATTTATCTCCCCTCTCCTCCCGGTACCTGCAGCCTGCTCGGCTCCTCGAACACCAGACTCCATAACGATGAATTAATGAATTAAAATTATTTGAGAATTTGCGCCACTGCTGTCCACAATTTATAAACTACAACACCCATAATTCATATACAAACTGCTGCTGCCAATGTGCAGCCGGAAGGCGCTAGCTGCAGGGTGACTCAACCACCATGATCAGTTTTTAACGTTTTATCAGGAAATAACTCCAGACTCTAATGTGGTTTTTTGTGATTTTTGAGACAATTGGGGCAGGATTCGGGACAGCTGCTTTAATTTCGGGACTGTCCCGAATTTTTCGTGACGTCTGGCTACCCTACAGTACGGTACCCGGGTAGTTGAATACGTTTTTTCCTTCCACGACTATAGAGTAGGATCAGTATTGGCAGCATCTTAGCAATTCAATATCGTTCCCAGATGTCTACAGTATAAAACATGCCTTCAGAAAATAAAACTGACAAGGCTAATGTTCCTGCTAATAATAATACTTAACATATTTCACATTAATTCAACAGTGCTGAGTTATTTTACAAACAACTCACGTTTCTCCGATTGGTTTTATTTTCCATCCACATTCATGACCAAAAATGAGCTAACGGTTTTAAGCTAGCACTCAAAAGTAAAATACACTCACCGGAGAACAGTCATCAAAACACATTAGTTCTTGGTCCTCCTTAACGCTCTGGCAACACAGTAATATTCCAGAACGGAGTCACTTCTTTGGACAACAGCAACATGAAACTGATTAGAATATGACAACATTTACTCCACGTGGTTCACGAAAAGCTGCACTCGTGTTTCCAGTGCGTTCATTGTACTTTTCCTCTTTTTTTCTGACTTTTGATTCATTAGTGGACGTCCTGTGCCACCAGTGGTAACATAAGTGTAACTATGTGAATAACCTTAACACTTTAAATCATAATCTTATTACTTGAAATAACAACTTGATATGTGTCTAATTTATGGGGGTTACAGTAAAGCAGGGGATGCATTGCAACTATGTGATACACCACCTGGATGTGCCTGATAATCAGGATAAAGTACAGAGCAGGTCAGATCCACTCTTCGCTCCTCTCATCTAAATAGTGTATGGTTTCTGCTTGTCTCAAGATGGCAAAGGCCAAATTATAAACCAGAGGCTTCATGGTGACACTTCACCCCACACCGCTTTTTTAAAAATTTCCCTGCGTAGATTTGAGGCACTCGAAAGGTTTTTCCTTTGAGCCTTGAGTTTACATCATCCTGCCTGTCTCTCTCTCTCTCTCTCTCTCTCTCTCTCTCTCTCTCTCAACCCAACCGGTCGAGGGAGATGGCCGCCCCCCCTGACTGGTTCTGCTCGAGGTTTCTGCCTCTTAAAGGAAGTTTTTCCTTGCCACTGTTGCCAAGTGCTTGCTCATCGGGGGATCTGTTGGGTCTCTTTAAATAAATTTATAAAGAGTTTGGTCTAGACCTGCTCTATATGTAAAGTGCCTTGATGTAACTTTGTTATGATTTGGCGCTATACAAATAAATCTGATTTGATTTGATTTGATTTGAACTTATTCCTGCATTTTTATGTTTCTCTTCCGAAAGCTGCTCTATCTGTTGAATGTGGCCTCCCTTTGAGCTGTAATAATCTTAATATTAGCGGCTGTGAAGAACATCAAGCTGCTTAGAGATGTCCTGGAATTTTAACCTTGACCCCGCTTTTGCTCAGTGTGGTGCATAAAAGAAAACTAAATGTCACCGTGAGCAGATTGCTCCATTATAATTGGCTGAACGGCTGTGGAAAGTATTAAAGACAAAGCTGGTGCTGATAGAAAACTGTAGTTTGCTCTGTCTGTCTTCTGTCTTATGGTTTTAAAGGGCGCTGCAATTATTTTGTTGGGAACATTTTAGGACTTTATAATATCTCAAATGATGCATCTCATTTGGCCATTTCATGGAGATTCATGTGACAAAAGAACTTTTAATTTCAACAGTACACTTGCATTAGTCTTGTAAATGGGACCTTTCTAGGCGTGATTTTTTTATTTTTATTTTGTTTTTACCATTTTTTCTCAGTTTTTTCGGATACAATTTTGACACTAAGCACTGTCAAAATCTCTAAACCAGTTGTTTCCACACAAACAGTAGCCTGAGTGCCAAAACCAGCAGTTCCTCCAGATTCTCCAACATTGAGTCAGTGCTCACAGACTTAAAATATCCAACTTTGGAGCAGAAATATGTTTTACAGCCTGACATTAAAACAACAGTCTCTATGCTGTGTTTTATGTATCTTTAAAAAAAGATATGTAATCAGTGTGGAGCTTCCCATGCTTTCAGTGAAGTCCTGAATGCTCAATGCATATGCATTGTTATGTGTTGGGCCATGAGTTGAAAGCGCTTGAGAGCTGAACAGATTCAATATAGTGACATTCACCTGTTCTTGGTAATATACAGCTTCTTGTTGTTGCTTTTGAGTTGTTTTTAGTTGTTGTTTTTTTTTTCCCAAAATCTATTATATTAAAAAAAATAAAAATAAAAAAGATACAAAGTCTAATTTATCTTCATAATTCAGCCCAGCTCTGATTTGAGAGCTTAACTCTAGGAAACAGGATGTGGGCTTATTTTGGCTGAATCCAATTACTCTTTCTGCTAATGCACAGTCTTAACAGTTTTGGGAGCCAAGTACAGATGAAGAGCATATGCAGCTGAAGCAAGATTTCTGCCGTCAAGCTAAATCAGATTTTTCCAACATGTGGTTCATTTTTCACAAGCACAATGAGATTAACCTTTTCATTGGAATCAAATCGTGAAGTAAGTGCCTGTGACGCGCCTCTCCTTAAGGAGCTCTGAGCAGATTAGTGCTTTGTCACAGTTTTGTTCCTTTTTTCTCTCTATTGTAAAACCAGACTTCAGAATAAAAACAAGTGTAAAAGTCTTCACTGTATATCCCTGGCAAAAATCAGCTGACTGCTTTGAATTAAAATTTTCAGAAATGAAATAATTTCTTTTACTGCTACTTACTACATTGAATGGTGTAATGTGTTTCAGGCAGGATTTAACAGCTAGAGATTAGTGTTCCTTCTTTTGAAAAGTTGGCTCAGTGAGAGCTCTGTTCTTTTCAAGGCAGTCAATAAGAAAAAAAACTAAAACACTTGGGATTAATTCCAAACTGTCTGACACAGATTCCCAGGTTAACGCACAGGTCACGTTGAAGTAAACCACACTGATTTAGGAGCTGGTCACAGGAATCCAAAACTGTTAAACATTTTTTTGAATGCATGGGAATGTTGCCTGTATAGAAGGTCTTCCACATCATCAGAATCTAATGATTAAAATTGTGAAAGCACCAGAGTAATTTTGAAATTTGTAATTCTAAATAGGTCTCTTGTAAAAACTTTCTTGAAATTTAGATACAAATTGTTGAAAATGTACAAGTGTTGTATGAACAATTTAATGACAGTTTATCAAATGCTTCCTACGATAGATGTCTTCAAAAACCACAAATATCCACCTCATTGTCTTTTAATCAATCAAATTCTGTGGAATTCATTCTGTGGGGCACATGAATATCTGTAAAAATGCATTTCAGCCTTTCCAGTCAGGAAAGGTTGGCCATTAGCTACCAAACATGGTGGAGTTGTAAACTGTTTAAAAACCAAATATTTCCAATGGAAGATCATAGACAACAAAGAGAATCCAAGTGCAAAGCCAGAGCCAGGAATTATTGCTAGTGTTGCTCTGTATGTGCTGGATGTGTAAATAACCACACTTTTCAACTTCAGCTTCATAAATGAAATCATCACATATCACATCACAAATACGTGGGTGTTGAATCCATAACTCAATTCCACTGATCTGTAGTGGACAAGAAAATCCTTTTCGGGTTTACTAATCTAAATCAGAATTTCTTCATGAACCCAAA
The DNA here is from genome assembly GCF_900963305.1 of Echeneis naucrates. Classification (NCBI taxonomy): domain Eukaryota; kingdom Metazoa; phylum Chordata; class Actinopteri; order Carangiformes; family Echeneidae; genus Echeneis; species Echeneis naucrates. Next base: position 4,122,043 of record NC_042527.1, read on the forward strand.
AGCCAAAGCTCTCAATTTCACTGCTAGTCATTTCTAAGATTTCAATGCAAGGTCAAATTCCAATTCAGATAGCTAGATAGCTTTAAAAGCACATGATTTATAGAGGTAATCAAATTCCAACATAATTTTCCAAATAGGTTATTGAAGTATGAGGCTACTGGAGGCAACGGCCATTTTAAGTGATTCAGAAATGTGATGAAGTGCACTTCATTTGGAGAAAAGGCATCACAAAGTAAGCTGCAGACGCTGATGAAGATGAGCCATAAGCCTGAGGTCCATCTTCCCAGTCCCTGCCCTGTGTGCTGCGTACAAATTAAGTCACATGGGGGAGAAATCCAATTTAAGATGGCAGTGTTAAGATTAAACTGGGGGGAGGGGGGTGGGCAATTAAAAGTCTGGTTCTGTTTCCTATTTTCTGCTATCGTCACTACCTAAAACATCAACAAATATTAAGCCTGATTTTATTTATTTATTTTTTTTTAAATAGAAGATCAGACATTGTACCGTTGAATTTCACTGTTTCTTGCATTCCAACAGAAACATCCAAACCTTCCTGTCATCACTTGGGAGAGGAATGCAACAAGAGAGAGCCGGAGGGACTAAAGGGATTACCATGCGTCAGTAAAGGGACTGCCTCTCATCCTATTTCCAGCCATCATCAAAGGGAGACCCATGTTTCTCAACAGGAAACGCAGGATTAGTTACTGCTTCCAAGACGGCCTCTTCTTCTCCTGATTTCAAGAGGACAACGTCCACTTTAACTTTAACCCTTGAAGGCTTCTCTTTAAAAATTCAGGAGTAAAAACTGCTTGTCTGGCTTGGGATGCCTGGATTATTCAGTGTGATGGACAAGACTTGTTATGGCTTTCCAAAGACCCACTGTAACTTTTCTGCAGTAGGTAGATCATGGATACATAATGTGTTGTTGAGTGACTCCCGATCATGAATTTGATCAAACCTTTCTTGGAGGGACTGTTTTGTGGACTCCTGGGGAATAGTAATGCCATAGCAAACTGAAACATTTATTTGGTAATCACAGAAGACTGGGAGCAAGTCTCACGCCCCTGTGGCCTCTGGTGACCCTGGACTCTCAGCAAAACCACCAGCGGAGGAGAACAAATAGACGACAAGAGCCTGCTAGGTTCTGTCAGGTAGGATGAGACGCTTCATTGTGGTAGGCCAGTGGCTATAAACTCTAGGTTCCCCTGGAGTCCTGCTGGCACCCCACAAGAATTTCAGGAAGTGTGTTGGGGGCAGGGCAGGGTTTAAATGGTGTTAATAACTGAGGAACCTGCTGAAGGCTCAAAGGTTCAAGAGAATGGTGTTGCTGCAGGAGTTGGACTTGGAGAGACCAAGTTTGGGACCAGCGAAATGGTTATGGATCTCCCTGCCATGTCCATCTCTACAACCGATGAAGATGAGAAGGAGTACAAGCCGTCAGAAGAGGATGTTGATGATGATAAGGACAGTGAAGTCGATTACGCACGGAACTATTGGGAGGATGAGGATGATATCTACCAAGAGTTTGAGGAGCTGGATTTCGAAGCCCTGCCAGATCACTCGGACACACGGAGCGTCGCCTCAGACAATTCCTTCTATCCCCACGACAGCTCAGTCGCCTCCCAGCTGTACCGTTCGCCAAGCCCTGACAGCCCCGAGCCCATCTCCTTCTACAAGGCCTGCTGCAACAACAATGCCATCATTGTGAAGATTATGATCAGACAAGGAGTCACTGAGGAGGACGTGAGGGAGACAGACAAAAATAGAAGAGTAGGTGGCTCGATGCATTTTAATTAGATGTTTGATTTTCAGGTGCCAAACACAGAGAAGTCTATTGAATACCAATATTTCCAATGCAGACCTCAGTTTGATCACAATGATCATAATGCTGCAAAAAACCATTGTATTAGTTGTAACGGATCACAAAGCATCACAAAAATTTGAACTCTGCAAATGATGATGAATGATGATTTTGATCAAATGAAATCTCAAGGGTTTCTGCTCTGCAGGCAGATAATTTTCTGTTAATCCTAATCCAGGAACAATCCGGTTACTTAGTCCAAACCCAAGTGGACCTTAACAGGCTGCACTGTGTTAAAATTTCACAACTGCTGCTGGTTTTGAGATTTCATACCTGAGCATATGAAAAGGAGAGACTGACATGTCCATTCAAAACATCTGACTGCAAAAAGTAAAACTAAATATGCACTGTTGGTCATATCTCTTCACATATTTGATAAACGTTAGACAATTTGAAGGTAAATTAAACCAAACAATATGCAGTGTGGTTTGCAAAACATGCCAAACATGCAGAAATCCTCCGGAAGCATCACTGGTTGTACGTCATACACAGACTTCTATAATTGAGACTGCAGCACTGCTACGGCGATGGTCAGGACGGACACAGCTTTGATTTTCTTTAAGGAAAAAATCTCCATACAATCCTGCTATTTGCCCAAAAAATGAAAACATGCCCTGCCATATGTGACATACAAAAGTATAAACAGGGTGAACCAGGGTGAACTCATCAGGTTTTGTGGTCAGATCTGCTTAATCCTCTTGCAGCTCCAGTGAGCCATTGAGAGTCTGATGTTGAAGATGGAGTTCAGAGCAGTTGGTTCAGGCTCTGGTGACAGATGGGAAGTGCAAACGGCAAAGTGACAAAGTCAACAAGCAGCTTGCTTTAAGGGCTCAGCTTTTAAAGTGCTCCTTAAGACATTGACCTGAGCCGTGGTTATAAGAGATACAATATGCTAATAGAGCCGGCAGACAGAAGGGTTGTCCCGGAGAGAACTTTGACAGTTATGCAGTTGTGTCTTTCAGGACACCTGGTGACATTGGTAGCACAGGCTGCCATATTCTGTGTCATGACATAAGATGTTTGCTGCATGGCTATCAAAAAAAAAAAGAAAAAACCCAAAAACATCTTCCCTCGTCTGCGATTCCCGGTTGTTGATTGAGAGGATTGGTGAATTCATTTGCCCAGCAGCGGAGCACAATTAACTGGCAGATGACTGCAACACGGGTGTCACCTTCAAGGTGTTCTCTGGTTACAATATTGTTTAGTACTCCCACATGGGGTCATTTTGGTGGATAATTATCATCCATTTATCCATTATCTATACTGCTTATCCACCAGGGGTGTGTTGGGGGTGGGGTTAACCCTGGACAGGTCAGGTGACCCAGTCAGTCAGAGACAAAAAGCTATTGCTGCTCAGGTCATTCACCATCACCAGAACACGGAGGAAACCCACGCAGGAAAGCCCCAAGTCTGGGGGTTTGAGCCCAGAACCTCCTGTATGTGATGCTTCAGTGGTTACCGCTACAACACTTTGCCGCAAATCCTCATCAATCATTTTAGCCAGCCTTCAGGGTAACTTCAGGACTCATTAATTTTTTATGTATGCTTTTAAATCCCTTCGTTGTACTCTGGAATGCATTCTGTGTCAGCCACCTCCACAGCTGTACTTTTTCAGAAGCCTCTGCACTTCTCGGAGGCGGCAGCGACGTGGTGTACTGCGTGCAGGACAGGATATTGAAGTAATTGTTTATTACACGTCCTGCCTCATGCATCTCAAAAATCGGCGGTGTGGAAAAAGAACATATCTCAAAGTCTGCAATTCCTGCGAGGAATTCGCTGTTGAATTGGACATGCGCGTGGCCCAGGAGTTAAACAGTGTGAAATGTAACATGTAAACCTCTTATTGCCCAATACTTGTATGAGCAACGTAAAGTCAAAACACACTGGTTATAGCCAAATCCCAGTTTTCTCATATGTATCTGAAGGAGAATCTCTTTGTTGTCTTCCTTGATTTAAGGTTGCTAAATTAAATATATTAGTCACTGGTAGGTTCCACTGAACCTTTTTTTTACCATGACAGTGGTACCATGGAATTTGAAAGGCCTGATTTAAATTTTTGTTGGCTCCAACTTGAAAGTGCAAACCACCGGATCCTTTTTGGGTTGGACTGTGATTCATAACTTGCCACTGACTGCTCCAACTGCAAACCCATAATTTGAGTTAACAGCCTATTACAGTGTCTCCATGTGTTTGGCACACACAGTGAAAAAACTGCCTCTTACTCTACATACAGTTAGGATGGCTGGAAAGCATCATTTGTTTTTATGAGAATCACTGCATTGATATTCTTCCTTTGTGGGTGTGTTAAACAGCCAAGATCAATTACAGGCGAGGAGAAAAGCTGAAGCTCAAACACTCTTCTTTTTGTGTTTTGTTCAGTCTGGTTTGATAATGGCGTGTTACTATGGATACATGGATGTGGTCATCGCCCTCTCTCAGTGTCCCTATCTGGATGTCAACTGGCAGGATAATGAGGGCAACACTGCCCTTATTACTGCAGCACAAGCAGGTAAGGTTACACTCTGCACTGACCACCTACGCGTGCTCCTCCAGAATTTAAACTCCTGTATATGTAATTACTGTGAACAAATTAATAAGTCACTGTGAGTTGGCTTTAGCAATTACCTTGGGCAACTACATTAATCCAGTGATTGCATCAATCCAAATGGTTGTTTTGCTTTTAATCAAAAGAAAATTTGGTGCTATAACCCTCCAATTTGCCCTGTTGTTTGTGGCTACCGTTCAACAGTGGTATAATCTAGCTAAGTGGCTTTGCCCTTTTCTGTGACAGAAATGGAAAGTTGAAGTTGACTAATACATAAAGAAAAGATTTATTCACTGAGAGATTTATACATGCAATCTCTCTTGCCAACAGCAAAAGCACCAACACTGTCAAGGCTAATGAACTCATCTGTGTCTGAGTGAGACACAGTCATGCTGATATACTTTGTCGAGGATCTACAAAAAGATTCTGCTGAGATGAGTTCCCCGTCTTTCCTCAATTTGCAGGAATGTGGATCAGTTTCGTTGTTTTAATCCAGGACTGAGCACCTTCAGACACAATTATCCATAATAACTACCTAACACACACATTCATGAGCCATGAGCAGGAGCTCCGTGGAGGTCCTTTCTTCATATCGGTTCCTGAGGATGTTTCACCTTTTATCCACTTGGCTTGTCTTTATCTTATGTAATGTATCTCATAATCTTTCTAACAGCTAATGCATTTTCTGTCAGCAAGACATGTTGCCTTGGATGCACTTTCTGTGTCCTCCACTACTCTTGATGCATAATTTACAACCATAGAAATTTTATTACAGAGAATTGAGTTTCCAAATTGTGCAAAATGAAAACGTAGAGCGCATTACGAGGTCTGCCACTTCCATGAATCCATTTGCTGGCAAAGGAAAGTACCACCACAAGTTATTTCATAACCAAATGTATGAGACATATCACCCCGACCTCTCATATGCTAACGATGATGAATGCTTCACTGTAGCCTGTGATGAATAGCTGCAGACTACTCTTCATTTTCTACTTCATTAAAACAAGTATTGATCCTCTTTCTTGACAAAGTACTCTGGAGCATCTGACTGAATCAAAGTGCTCAACTTAGATGAGAAGAAACACTGAAAGAAAGAGCTAAAACCTTTTACTTTGTAGTAAGTGGAGAAGGATGTGAATCCACCCACTGAGGTCAGTTTGTAGAATTAGCCATCACCTTTGCATCTTTCCATTCAACCTACTCGACCACACTTGTTTTCAGAGCTGCGTCTCCTTAATGGATTTCTGTTGCATGCAAAATTTTTGCATTATGCTCACTTGAAGGAATTTCAGGACTGTTCCATTGACCTGGATTTACCTAGTAAGCCAGCTAGGAATTCAGATTGTGAACATTTTAAGAGGCTGTGCCGAATGGTATAAAACTGACTTCAAAGTCCATTAGTCACTGTAAAAATTATACAGCTAGTCCTTACACTAGCTGACGAAAAATGAGTCTGAAATCAGGCAGATGGACAAACATGGTTTAAAGATGACGGTACTTGACATGACTTAAATCCTTTTCTTCAAAAAGAGATGAAAAGCTCCTGAATTGTTGTTTGCAGCCAAATTTACAGGCCTTCTCGACAGGCCTTCTGGGGATATAAATAATTTTTGGTCTTGGATAAATTTGGTCTTGATTTAGTAGAGTTTTTATTCACTTGCAATATAAATTTGTCATTTCCAAAGGGTTACAGGGGCATAAAGTTAAAATGACTTATACTTTAACCTTTGTGCAAAAAACCGTAAAGATAACGGAAGCTTTTAACGAAAAAAATACACAGATTTTTATTCTAAATCCCGAGCGCCTAAATACAGCCGCAAGTCTGACATAAACAATCCTCACTGTTCTAGTGAGCAAAGAAACAACATAGATTCAAGATTTAGACACAGAACAAGACTGACAGCCTAAACCAGGTGTAGGCTGTATTAAGAGTCAGTGATCATTCAAAATAAATGCTGATATTGGCATTCTGATGTAGAGTATAATATTTTAAACATTCGCTTACTTAATCTGGAGTGTTACTCATATATTGGCTTGTTAATTAGCACTAAACCATAAGTCTTTGGAGCACACCGCACGCCAAGTCTCCTATAGCGGTGGCACTAAGGCTGTCTGGACCAAAATGGTGGCCTGACCCAGTTACCAATATCATCATTAAGCCGCCCCACTGGCATGGGCCCAAAATTCACTGCAAACTTGTGTTGAGCTGTACCACAAATACGTACATGGACACTAACTGCACCGACAACATCTCCCTCAGCCGATGTACAGTCATACAGTAGACATTGCGTTGCTTGAATGGAATTTTTTTTTTTTTTTTTAATGTTTAAAGTTTTTTGCGGTACAAATATACACCAGTCAGATATCACACTATGATCACTGGCCTGATATTGTTTTGGTCAGCCTTTTGCTGCCATCTTCACGGATCAGACTTGTTTGTCCAACACATCTTACAAATGCTTGATTATTTTGAGATCAGGGGAATTAGAAGCCACGTCAACATGTGCTCCTCAATCCATTCGTGAACCATTTTTGAATTGTGGCGCAGTGCATTATCCTGCTGAAAGAGGCCACAGCCATCAGGGAATACCATTTCGCATGCAGACAGGCCAGGTGGACGCACACACACACAGCCATCCGCATTGAGTAAAAGAAAACACGATTCATCAGACCAGGTGACCTTCTTCTGTTGCTTCGTGGTCCAGTGCTGACGCTCATGTGTCAATTGTTGGTGCTATTGGCAGTGCACAGGGGCACACTCTGGGTTTGAGCCTTGTTGCCCATGACCCTGTGACCGCTTCACCACTGTTCCTTCCTCGGATCACCTTTGATAGATTCTGACCACTGCAGACAGGGAACTCCCAAGAAGAGCTGAAATTTTTTGGAGATGCTCTGACCCAGTCGTCTAGCCATCGTAATTTGGCCCTTGTCAAACTCGCTCAAATCCTTAAAATTGCCCATTTTACCTGCTTCTAACATCAACTTTGTGGGGGAGTGGGGCACCAACACCACCAGCAATATCAACAGGACCAATTAGAGCATTGGTCACAGGATTTCCAGTGCAAATGTACAGTTATTTTTTTTTTTCTAACATCAACTTTGAGGAGAAAGTGTTCCTTTGCTGCCTAATACATCACACCCACTATTGGGCGACACAATGAAGAGATCATCAGTGTTATTCTCTTCACCTGTCAGTGTTCAGAATGTTACGCCCGATCATTGTATGTACAATAGAAACTTTAGCTTGTGTGAGTCTAACATGTTTGTGTGTGATCTGCAGGCCATGTCTTCATCTCCAATTATCTGCTGAACTACTTCCCTGGGCTGGACATTGACAGAAGGAACTGTCACGGTTTCACAGCTCTGATGAAGGCTGCCATGCAGGGCCGGGCTGAGTGTGTTCGAGCTCTCATGCTGGCTGGTGGGTGTAACTTAAAACATTTTTTTACAGGACACATGCATTGCAGTATTACAAGCAAAAAAAAAATGTCTGTCTCCATGTGTTGGCGCGGCTGTGAATGGCCATTGATGTTTTCAATCAATGTGCGGATTACAGTAACGCTGTAAGCACAGCCTTTTCCTGACCTGTCTTCATAAATCGTTATGTTTCCAGGAGGTGATATTCAGGCACGGGACAACGGCCGCAGTCTGACACCCAGAGAGTGGGCTCTTTTCACCGGTCGATATGAGACAGCCAACCTAATGTATCGGCTGATGTTGAAGCCCTGTGCTGAGCAGTTCTGTGATTCCTTCTCCCTGGAGTGGCCCATGTTGGAGGTTAATACACTAATTATAGTTTCAGTCTTAGTACAGACTGCTTTTCATCGCTCCTGGAGAAATTCAATACACCAATTCAAAATAGGTTTTCTTAAACTACATTTGCTCCTTTGTGCAGGACCTGTTGGCTCAGGCCCAAGAACCAAAGTCCTGCAGGAGGCATTTCATCAACCTTCTCTCCTGCTGCCCTTATAGGTTTTACATCAATAACAAGGTAAACGCTGTGGATGATGGTGTTCTGGACCACATGGTCAGGATCACCACCAGTATCTCTAGCCCATTCATTGCCCCAGCTTGCCGCACAGTGTGCCCAGGCAGCCCCCCGTGCATAGGGAAGCGCCGTCATGCCGTGCAGGAGATTCTAAGGAGGCAAAGGGTGGCCGAGCTGAAGCGCCTGGGTCCTGATAGACTGAACAACTACAAAAGATTTTTTCAGAACTCACGGATTCTCCTTATCCCCAAGGTGAGGGATCGGAGGGCCAGTCTCCAGCCTCAACTGCTCAGTGACGTGGCCGCAGTGTCCTCGGTGGTCATGAGGCGAGCGAGTCTGCTGCCACTCCACATGCTGAGAAGAAGCAGCGTGCGGCCGGGCATCCTGGTGCCCAAAGTCAGGCTCTGCAAAGCCCCGGCTCCAACATTCATACCAGAAAAACTCAAGAGGAACAGTAACCAAAACCAGCTCCAGATACCAAAGTGGGATTACAAGATGAAAAGAATAGAAAAAAAGCAGGAGGAGGACAAGCAAAGAAAGTTCCTTGTAACAAGGAGGAGGTGAAGGACAGTGGGAAAGAAGACAAACTAGACATGCTGCATCTTCAAAGAAAGCCTAGATGTGAGGACAGCTATGACGATATTGACTCTAATAGCATTAAAATGAATGAATGAATGGATGAATTAATTAATGTAATTGCTGAGTTTCATGTGAGTTTTCTGCGTTTGTGTGAGATTGTTGGATTTGTTGCCTTGTTTATGCTTCACATACATATATGTATACATATATACATATATGTAAAACATTTGGGCAAGGTATTTTTTTTCAAAATAAATGAAGTGCTACATTTGCTATCAGCAAAAGATTTTCCTGGAACTATTAGGGGTGGGATGGAGGCTGAAGAAAGCATAGACCCAGAGACCATCCTTCACATCTGGATGCATCCAAAGCACTTTAGTTGAAATTAGGCAAAGGATTATGGGTTAGGGACCATGACAAATGTAAGTCAAAATATTATGACTATGTCAGACTCACATATCTATTGCCTCACCACCTCATCAGTCACAATCTCCTACACCTAGTCTCCCCAGCTGAAGCTCCTCTTCACTCGTCAGCCAGCCAGTATTTTAACAGCCCAGATCCTCACAGACACTGCCGGATTCTCTGGCATTCTTTTTCAGACTGACCTCCTGGTACCTGATCCATGTCTCATGACCCCTTGTCTCTGCTCTGGTGCCTGACCTTCCTTCTATCCCTGGCCATATCTCCTTGTCTCTGCCCCAGTAACCTGACTTCCCTTCTGCCTCTGACTGCGAGTTCTGCCTGTGTGTCTCTTGGTTTTGGTGGTTGAGTAGTATTATCACTGTCTGTCGCTCCAGAGCACTGCAGTTCACATCCTGGCAGGGACACTAACTGAACTCTGGACACTGAGAAAATTCTTGTGGATTGTTACTCAGTTGCTGCGAGGATTTGAATAAAGACTTTTTATATATACGCTCCTGCTGTTGTGCTGCTTTGGGTCCTGCCGAAATCTGTGACAGTCTAAAGACAATGTATACTTTTTGCTGAATTAAACTATAAAGTCTTTCTTTTACCATAATAAAGTGCTAAACATAACCTTAAACGCTAGTGTCACTATGTCGCACACCACTGATGGTGATGCCACATTAGATGAGGGATTTAACGTGGCCTTCTCGCGCTGGAGTGAGTTGGGTGAAGAGCACTCGGGTGCAAAAACAAAGGCTGTGGTTACCTAACCCACTATTCGTTCGTGTACAAAAGCAAAAGTCCTAGGCAAATTAACAAAGGAAAAACTCACAAAAATACCACAACCTTGCTGCAGGCTGCTGAACAAATGACCCCCATCCAGCTCTATGATAAACTTTACAAAAGGTACCCCTCTTAATTGAACTAACCCACCATGATGGTGGGGAAAACCAGAAAGGGGGAGTCCTTCTAACCTTAAATCTCTCGTGGAATTCCGCTGAATATTTAAATATCCACCAAACCACCCAAATAGTCTATATCACAACAAAGTAACACAACCATTTAATGCAGTTTTTCCTGTAGAAATGCATTATCCCCCCTTCATCAACCCCCCCTCCCACGCCCCCCACAACACTTATTGACATTAAATCCAATGGCCCTGCTAACAGTTAATTAGATTAAGTGTTGTTTCCCTCATCACTTCTTAGATTACACAGAATTTGGTCGATATGTTTGTGTGTTTGTTCATGCAGTGGATACTATCCTTGGTTTTGTGCCTAATGTTTGTGTTAGTGTTATTTTCTCTAAGGGCTCCAGCCCTGCCAACCAATCACAGGTGACCTGATGGAGCCTCACCTTAGACTGCTGCAGAGGATGTCGGGAATCTGGGTATGCAGAGAGTACTGAATGAATTCAGAACAGTTGTTTTAACATGACCTTGTGATGAAAAAAAGGGAGAAAATATTGAAAGCTGAAACTGTCTCCTGAGTTGATGAAATAGATTTTTGGGCAGCAAATATTTAAGTATCAGTTTATAATGAGTGTGAATATCGCAGGAATATTCAGAGTTCAGAGTGGTGTCTTGATTCGTGAGTAGAGAGCTGAGGTGAAAAAAAAAAAAAAAACGTCATCACGGGCTCATAGTTTGAGCTAGTCACAACATTACTATCAAAGTAGTACAGATTCCTCTCCTGTTTCAGACAATGCATCTACTTTAAGAGTGAGCCTCTGAAGGACATGCCCACCATTAATTTCTCCAATTCCAATACAATTTCTTAGAACAGCAGTTTTTTACATCGCTGTCTGTTCCACATTTCAGGCTCTAGAAACACCAAAAACCACACACTGCTTCAGGAACTTGTTGTAGCGGTCACCATCTCTTCAGTTCTCTGATAGGAATTACAGTTTTTGTCATAAGTCGCCCCAGTTTGAAGGCTTCGCCGAAAACCTGCATGTACAGACTGATCTGATATGAGAGGAGTTTATCATCTGACACACAGAGCAACACAAGAGTGACATACACAAACAAACACACAGACACTGATGCACACAGAAAACACACACACACACAGGGTTAAATTCAATGTTTTTCACTTTGTTCATACATGACTCTCGGACACGCAGACACACACACACTCCCAACATCCCCCCCTACAAACAGCCTCCCAAGGCATTCTCAAAAATAGTTTTTGAAGAAATTTTCTAGTTATGTTATTATCCAGCTGACAGACCTGAGCTTTCTCTGAAAAAAAGGGAGGGTCCAGAAAGCTTGACAGGTCTTGAATCTTCCTGAGCATGTTCTAAATGAGGAATTCTGTTTAATGCCCTCGGGACAGGGCTATCTTGTACGCCCAAGGAGAACAAACTGATATTCAAATTATTTTATTCATTCTGCTATCCCGCTTTTAAATGTTGATGGCCAAACACAATGAAGATGATTACATTTCCTTTTTTTATTATTCATCACAGTCCCTGCTGGTCCACGCAAGCAGATCTGTGTACTCATTGCTGCTCTGGTTCTTATTACCTTTGTTGAGTTTGATCTTTTCACACACTATAAGCGGAAATTGTGCTCCCAGACTGGATTGATTTGGTTGCAAAGAAGATAAGTTGCCTGCCTATTCCACTATTTACATGTAACAGTGTAAATAGGAGTATAAAACTCCAATTTATACCTATTTAAAAAAATATGAAACAATCTTCATCATGCAAAACTTTCCCTAATTTTTGTAGTTTCCACTGTTAACAACCAACATCACCAGTCTAGAAGTAATGTTGCAAGTTCAGCTATAAAATTCATTCCTTCATTCACCATACGTTGTCTGCAGAGATTGACAATGGCCTTTCTCTTCTTACCACTTTTCTTCCACTGTAGCTAGCAAGCTAATTAGCCCAGGTTCAGTTGGCCTTTACTCATTCCAATACTTTGTCACTGCTGTCCTTAAGAACATAACCTCTGTCATGTAACCTGACGTAACAATGACTGAGATCATGCCAAGACATATTTACTTTAATTTATTTATTCACATAAAAATTGTATTTTAATTTTATAATAAGCAAAGGAAAAGACACAAGGACATTCTCAGTTTGGCAGAATAAGAGGAGTGAAGAACAGAATGGAATTTGAACATAAAATATGTCAAAAGCCCAGAAATGGGGCTAGAAATGGCAGGAATTTGGATAGGTTTTTACGAGGACAGGGAAAGGAGCACCGACATGACCAAATGAAGATTAGTGACTGGCTGCAGCAGCAGAATGATACAGGAAAGGATCGGTGAGCACGCCGGAGAAAGCCAAGAAGCCATTAAAAAACTGATGGTACAACAGGTATTTCCAAGGGATGGGCAGTGCTTATTTTACAGCTGAGCAGAGGAGCCAGCTCACACAGGCTTTGTAAGGGCTTTGTGGAGAATTTAAGAAGCAGAGCCAAAAATAAACAGCTTAGTGCTAAACTGTGGCTTGTTGACTTCCAAAATAATCACGTACCGTAGTCCACGGTTTGGTGCTAGTGTACGTACCTGCTGCTCTGAGAGCACTGGCACTAAATGCTCATTTAATATTTAGTCAGTAATGTAAACTCAAGCCTTGGTAGGAAACAAACTGAAGGGCATTCTTTCCTGCTTCTGACCTGTTTGTCTGATGGACTGAGCTGGTTTAGACTGGAGACTGTGGTCACTGCTTCTGTTCCTCTCTCCGTTTCCATTTTCGCAGTGAAGCATCTTCATATTGACAACACTGATTTTCTGAAATATATATTGATACCATTATTAGAGAGTTGCCGTCTGTTTTTCTCCACTCAGAGTCATCAGCTTGATAAGCAGGGGAAGGGACATGCTGATAAAAGAGAATAGTCACTTTAATTGACAGAAATAAAATCAATATCGAGTCACTATAAAACTGTAACGACTTCACCTATCAGCTTCAAGGAAACTATAAATGGTTTTAAGAACATATTAAATCTTAATTTCCCTATTATTATTTTAAAATGCAACTGTTTATTTAAACATTATCTAAGTATTACAACATTTAGTATTCTTAGCTAAATACAAAGGTTACATTTTATTTCTGTTGACCCATAAAATGCAATATAAAGCATTAGAACGTAAATTGAAATTTGCCGTATATGTATTTAATACTTACTGATTATATGAAAAATATTTGACAGCCAATATTCAAAACGGCTGTTAAAATTTTGATCGTAAGTGATCAGTGATGTGTGTTTTTTTGGAGGGATGTTGCACTGAATCACGACCCGACTCTCCAACTTGACGCTAAAACTTGGCCGTTGCGAAGACCGATGGAGATACCCGTCTCGGGAACCACTGTGACTCTGCCCCACCGCTCCGAGACAAAACCTGAGCCCATGGTGTGGTGATCTCACGCACAACATGACCGGGAGACTAAAATGGCTGCCACCTTGACCCACGATGCAGTTTCTCTAATAGCCACCAGAGAGCAGTCATGGCGCTTTAACGTGTGATCCAGTTACACGCTGCATTCAAATGCACACACAAACTGAAAGGTCCATTCCATGCAGTTAATTATTGCCACTACAGAATCTGGGCCGGGCCGGCAGTGGCTCAGGGGCCGGTTCTTGGAGATGCAGTCTCATCCTGAGGCCAGGTTGCATCAGGAGGAGTACCGGGTACAAAGACCGTCCTCCCAGGAGCAGCTGGAAGACAACAACAATTTGATGTGATGAGTTTTTGTCGATACATTACACAAGAGATTCCTGTTTTCAAACCCAGCTCTAAAGGCCTAAAGGCTCATTTATGCTCAACGTACGTATTAAAATCTATGCGTCCTTTACGCTGGCCTGGATATTAACCAATACCAGGGGGCAGCTCAGAGTCAAAGGTTTATGACAACAAACTCAAACATGGGGACTGTGGAGGAGGTATTGATAATGTATATCTTACATAAAAGACAAAAGCGGAGGCAGCGTTGTCGGATGCGGTGGTCAGTGAGGCCGTTAAATATATTGTGGGCTCGAACAAATTTGTCCCGCACCGACCCACTGACATTTAATTGTCTCCCTGTCTCCTCCCAGCTGTTCTTTAACATTTGTTTATCCCGGTGTCCAGGCGACATTATATCGTATATGTGCTTCCCGTTCCTCACCAACTCACGCAACCCCTCTTCAAAAAGTTCCGCCGTTATTTCTTCTTTGTGACTGGAGGTCGGCAACGTATCGGGTAGTGACAGAAACACTGCCCCAAGCGGTTTCCGGTGGTACCGCTCCATTTGGTCCGTATCCGTAAGCTTCGCGGAAACGTGCGGAAACACGGACAAAAGGCTGCGTATTTAATGTTGAGCATACATGGGCCTGAAGAGATCAAAAGCACTGCTTTAAGGTTGTTTTGCTATGTTTATTGTATATCTTATCCTGTTAGTCTTTGGTCTTGATCAAATCCAGTCAGAGTTTGAAGCACACTGCAGAGCACCTCTGCCTGCTCCCACAGCAGACTGGAGGCGCTGCTCTGCTGTCAGTCAGCTGTCAGCGTGGCTCAGTAGGAGCCTTGGGGCAAATATTTTCTGATGGGCATTTAAGTTTCCAGTAACAACAGTCGGCAAAGTACAGAATAGATCTCAGCTGCATTACATTTTGCAACGAGTCCCAAAAACAAACCAGTCACTGGCTCAATGTACTTTAGGTATCACAACTAGGCATTGACATAAGGATTTAGTTAAGTGGTGCAAGGTCCCACACAAACTTGCATGAAAACAAAAATCCACCGACAGACAGCGGGCCCAGAATGAATCATGAGGATTAATACATCCATCATGGCTCTGCCTTAATGATTAGGTCTCCTCATTTTGGATGTGTTGTTATGCAGAGATGTATGTTTCTTCTTCACTGTTGTAATTTTTACTGTGGAAATAATGCAACATTTAGGCTAATTTACATTGTTTACAGCCACAATAACTGCGGAATATTGGTTAGAAATTGATTTGACATGGTCTGAAGCCCGTTCCGTTCTGTCAAAAATGTTTGCAATCATATCTCATCCCAAACCAGGTTTGGTCTTAATGACATCTCCAATCTCTTTGTATTCGGACATGATTTGTCTGAAACTCTCCAATGGTTTTCACCAACTAAGGAACAGACCAGGATAGCGATGAACAAAGGCAGGAAAGTAGAATTCAAGCCTGTAAACATGGATGTAAACAGTGCGCAATGTGTTTGTGAGACCTCAACAGTACGCAATGTATATTTGGAATAATATAATGAAAACAGAACTTTTGTTTATGTATCAAGCAAACATACAAGGCACATTTAAGTGCTGGCTTTGAGTCTTGAGGGTTGGCTTCTGAATAAAACTTTTTAAATTGAAATAATGAAGTAAAAATATGTTTGGCTCATTGGATTGGATTCCATATTCATTGTCAGTTCATCAGTTACCTAAAATATCCTGAAAACATCACCCAGGAAATGTTTTTCTTGGGAACAATGTGCAAATTGATTGATTTTTTTTCCCTGTGATGGATGAAATGTCTCAAGTGAGTTTCAAATTCTTTGGGAGATAATTTGCATTTTGTACTGAAAGAGATCAAAGCAATGGTTTCTTAGAAAATAGGACTTCAAATAAAAAGTTGCAGTTTGACAGTAAACAATTACAGAATATCAGCATCACAGCATGCAATTAACACACTCCAAAAGGATTATGATGATGATTATTTTTTTTTTTTTAAGACAACAGACGAATCTCAAAATCAGGAGTTCTTTGATGGTCAGTTTATATTTTTTTGGAGCAGTTGCAATCTGTTTGAGGCAATAGAAAGATTCACAATTCTCTTTTTAAAACACATTTGGTCTAGCAACAAAAAGGTTACCGATGTTATATCTTCATACAGGTCTTACAGTCAGGTTATTCTGCCTAAGGATCACAAGGACATACATAACGTTGTCAGTTTCCAGATGCTTACTAACAAATACAGTACATCTGTTTTTCATCCAGTGTTTTTGTGGGGACAGTTGCATGAGTCATTTTTCAAGCTTTAGAAGATGATGTCTAGGACTTCTAAATAGCAGTGGGTAGGGAGAACCAGGGTCTTTTGTTACATTTTCAATTTAGCCTTTCTTGCTTCCAAATTGAAAGGAAGAAAAGATCATCACCATTAAGTTTCAGATTTCCTGCCAGCAAATACTCATGCATTCATGGGTGTCATTATAGCTTCTTAGCAATAAAAGAGACCAATTGATCAGAACTTGGATTTTCATGGAAACACACTTTTAGGACTAAACAAACCTGTGATTGTTCTGTCATGTGATTTCAAATCTTTACCTGTGACTTATATATTTAAAAAAAAAGTAGCTGATAATCAGTTGTAGGGGTAGGATAAACATTTTGTGCACAGTTACAATAGAGAATGTTTGAATAAATCTCACAGATCTAGCACCTTTTTCAGACTTCTGCAGTGACAACGTGGTTCCCTGGGCCCTGGTCTACTCTACTCCACATAGCAACAACATTAATACACAAAGTCGACAATTTAGTGTGTTGACCAGAAAATAAACTGTGAACAAAATCCCTACGTGTAGCTGTTTTTTTTTTTTTTTTTTAACAAGTCTTTCCATAATGTTGCTGCTATAAGTGACATCCACATCTGCACATAAAAAGTATATATTTATATAATATATATCCATAGCTCTATTAACAGTTTTGTCTACCATGAAGTTTAGAATTGTCACCCATCTCTCAGAAAAGTTTTTTGTACTTCAAACATTGATTATTTTACAACACAGAAATCAACTAATTTTGTACAACTTTGGAGGAAGCGAGGTGCAGCCAAGTCACAGTCCCTCCGCGGTTATATTTTCTCTCCTTTTTTATTATTATTTTTTTGTTTTGTTTTTAATTTTAATTTTTTTTTTGGTTTTCAGTTCAATTTTTCCCCGTGGTCCTGGTGCACTTAGACAGGTTTCACCCCGGTAAAACACACTTTAGAAAAACCAAAGCATTTACAAACTGGCATTGTTAGAACCGTAAGCATGTTCAGCAGAACGCTTCGGCTGAAATTGGACCCTTTGACACGCCCGGTATACGCCCCTCCCATCCCCACCCACTCTCCTAAGCTTTCTGAAGCTGAGGGGAAATAACCCTTGTTTGGCACGGTTATGTACACAATGAGCACAGTTCACTTGAAGGAACGGCTCATGGGAACAAAAAGGGGATTTGTGGTATTGATGTGGGAAAGATAGTTGCCAAAAAACAAAACAAAACAAGAATTTTGTCACGGAAAAGGCTGCTCAACAGTTTGAGCCTCTCTTCAGCTAGTATGGCAGCTGTACTGTCTCTTACTGTGAAAACTATCTGTAGGGCAGTAAAAGAAGCACCGTGACCTACCACAAATGATCCTTCTATGACCAATTCATGCCCAGAGCTGCACATCAGCAATGTATTAATATCCACCTGACCTAAGCTCTAAAAGTTTGTGTGAAGGTACTGCGTATAATTGTGTATGTGTTTGTGTGTGTTTAAGGGGAAGGTAGTCAATGAGGGAGTGAGGTTGACCCAGTGGCGAAAGGTCAGACATGACACAGAAAAGAGTGCAATGTACAGTACACAATGGTCGTCTGTAAATGTACAGTGTACATCAAATACTATACAACTAGAATTGAGAATTAAAAAAGTAGAAACACAAGAAAAGAAAAAAAAAAACCCAAACTGTTACAAATGACAAAGTCCAGAAGCGTTATTTGTCCAGAGGAGGATACATCACGCTGAAGCCACAGAAGAAACATAAGTTTATGTAACAGACGTTCTACATGACCGACAGCTCTGCTTCTTGTGCTTCACATTACTAAAAGCCATGTTGCTATACCACATATTTACATGTTTCTCCCTGGTATCTCTCACACGTTCCGCTCACAATCCAAAACCTTCCATCCCTGAGTCCACCAATCCATTTTTCTCTTTCATTGCCCTTCTTCACATCATTTTAATTCCCATTTCTTCTCCCATGCTTTCCCTCTCATTTTCTCTTACATCTCTTTTACCTTCTATACCAAGAGGCCTTCAGGTGCATGAGGTCTTTCTGTCTGCTTGACCTTCTCTAGTTGTTGTTGATCACAAACTAAACACAGAGAGAAAATGTGTCTGTCACTTTTGTTGGTGATGTGCATGCACATGCATGGCCGCTCCTCTGTTTGCGTCTGGTCCCTATTTGTCCCCTCGTCCGTCTCCGTCAGATGTCTCTTAAAGGAGTGTATTGTCTATCTTGTACTTCATCCCCCCATCTGTCATCTTGCTACCTATCATGCTACTCAGGAACTTTGGGGAGGATGGGGAGGGAGGGAAATTGTCTTCTTGTCTTTGCTCCTCCACCTTTTCAGCTACCCCTTTCCAAATCCCCTTTTCCCCCTTCATCAAATCTCTCCTCCTCCATCCTCATCCCTTTACACCCAGGAGTCTGGGGAGGCTGGATAGTGACTGGTCTCATAGTTGAGCTCACTGTAGGGCCGTGATGCTGAGTAGAAGTCTACATAGTTGCCAGTGGACTTGAGGCCCTGCAGGTGCATGTTAAGTTCTCCTTGTGGAGGGCGCCCTCCCACGTGAACCTGGTTCTCGTAGAAGGCCTGGTCCTCGTAGTTGCCGGCGTCAGGTGGGGGAGGGTTTTGGAAAGGAGGGTAGGGCTCTGAAGGCAAGCCTTGACAAGAGACCTGTAAAAATAGCAAAAGATCATTATGGAGATTCCAGTGAAATAAGGGGTCCTGATTCCCTCACAAGTTGAGGTACAGTACAGGCCAAAAGTTTGGACACACCCTCTCATTCAAATGAATAAAAAAGCGTGTCCAAACCTTTGGCCTGTACATTACATACATACGTACATTTTATCTGATGACCACCTACCAAGGGGTAGAATATCTGTCAAAGACAAATAAAAATAAAGTTCTTCACAATTTACTGATTGTAAGAGTAATTACATTAAAGTAAAGTAAAAAGTTACACTATTTACTTTTCGTTCATTAGCTCAAGGAGTCAGCACAAAGAGTCCAGCAGCTGACGCTAGCCTAGCCTGATGACTGCATACAGTCTCCTATAAAACCCACACCTCAGAATGTGGGTAAATGGATGGCTAACAGCATAACATGGATATGAAAACTTCATAATTACCAGGGTTCAAATGTCTGGCTGTATCTTGTAAGTGTACTGTGATTTGAATTGGAAGCATTCACACAGCCCAATTAGAGCATAGTTACTTTTGCCACTATGACCAAACAGCTACACATGAACCTGTTCTATTGTTTCCTGACATGTCAGCTTGCAAGGCTTATTAAAGCTGTTGGCCACTCAGTGTTTCTTTTTCTCCTTTTCCGCAGGGTGCTGCACATTTACCTACAGGACCTATAGGATATCAATTGATGCTGATGACTGGTGCAAATCCAGTCTCCAGTATCTGTACAACTTGAGTTAACGGGGCTCCAACCAGAGTACACAAATTACAGTGTAATCTGCTTATACTGATGAGTCCGTTAGAGTGACTGAAAAACGTGGTCCAAACCATTCTAACACAAATGCAGCTTAAATAAACTGGTCATAGAAATCATGTTGTCCAATATGACCCATCACCAGGTGATCAATGGAAGCAGTTAGCTTCTATAGGTGATGTTTGCCTTTGGCCATTAATAGGCAGCCCGAGGTTGGATCATGGAAAACTTTTCATGCCTATTCATAATGCCAGTTTACCAGATAGTTTGTTATTTGCCACATGCTAAATGTAAAGCCTAAAATTATCATGTGCATCATCAGAGTCTTTCTCTAATGTTCTCTGATTTAATCAGATGTGTAAATTTAATTAACATTTAATATGCCAACTTAGTATTGACATTGTTTAGACCAACAGGTGAATGGCTAACCAGAAAATAGGGTATATTTGGATATTTAGATTAGCAGGTTACTGGAGATTCTGCCCAGCTGTTTGTTATAACAATGTTAAAAAAAAAAAAAAAAAAAAAAACACACTAGACTTGAAAAGTCTTGAAGGCCTGAAATTGCGTTGCAGCACTTATTTTAGTGTAGGTCAATTCATTGCCATTTTTCTGTAAGAGCAAATGTGTGTAACACTGACTTGCTTCTAAATAAAGCTTGCTGTGAGACATTTAGTATCCTTAACTCAATAAGTTTTGCTTTAGAACAAGATGGCTGGCTGACCACACAATGACATCTATCAATAGTCTATTAAATTACTGTAAAACTGTCGCGTCTTAACCAGTCTCTGATGCCACTGCCAGAGGGTGCAATCTAAAAAGCTTTTACTGGCAACAATTTAGGACCAAAGCAGCACAGCAGCATAGTGGTTAGCCCTGTTGTCCTACAACAAGAACAGCACGGGTTTGGTTCCCGGGCCTGGGCCCTTTCTGTGCATGTTTGCATGTTCTCCCCGTGCTTGTGTGTTTTCGCCATGTACTCCAGTTTCCTCAGACCGTCCAAAGGCATCATGTTTAGATTGACTGGTGACTCAAAAGGTCTGAGTGTGAGTGGTTGTTCTCTGTCTGTCTCTACGTGTTTGCCCAGCGTGAGCTGGGATTGGCTACAGCACACCCCACGACGCGGAAATGGATAAGCAGTAGAAGATGAATGAATGAATTTAGGACCAAATGCCAGATCCAGAGGAAAACACGCTGCAGTTTTCCAATTCCTTTTAAATGGGCTCCAAACAGGTTTATAATTTACAAGTTTAAAGTGATCTTTACAAACTCAGTATCTTTATGATATCATCTTTAAAACCTACACAATTCATATCCAGCCTTTGCTATGTGGTCGTATCTAAAATTCTGATGTTCTGTGGAGGTCTACAAAGCGATCATTTCTCTTATAGATGACGCCACTAATCAAAAGAAAGATAGGAAACATTAAACTTGTTGGGTGAAATCCAAACACTACCATAACTTTTGTGTTTTCATGTTTTTCCTTTGGTTTTCTCCTTATTTTCTCCTTATTTTATTCTATGAATAATGCCTTCATTCGGCAGTTGGTAGTTGATGTAAAACAGCATCTCTTCAAACTTATTCATCATGGACACCTGAAGATTTAAAAAAAATAGTCATACTTTCTGTCACTGTAAAAATAAATGATTCCCCTATTTTTGCTGGGAACCCGTAGGAGTTTCCCTCAAGGACCCTTGTGGGTCCCCAGACCTCACTCTGAGAACCATTGATCTAAATGACTGCAGTAATTCATCATAAAGAGGCAGGGACCTATTTAAGATGAAAACTATGGCATTTCTGCCTGCGGTACAATAAGACATGTACTTTGTAGACTTTTTATGGTCACATGGGTCAGATTCAGTTTGTGTGTACAGCAGAATGTAGTTCTGCGACAGGAAAGAATCTGTTGTACCTGATTATACTTCAGGTCATCAGTAGGTGACACGTATGCTCCTCTGTGTAGTGTTGAAGAGCCACCGGAGATTTGACCTGCGGAGACAGTGAAGATGAGGACTTCAGGCGGATGTTTGTTCGCAACCATTTATTCCGATATTTAAATAAAGCAGAGAAGTGTGATAAGGTTGTCAGCATTGCAAGGTGGACAACTACTGTGTTTCTGTCATAACACTGTGAGCGATGATGACTGATGATAAGGGCTTGTCTGCAATAAACAACACAGTGATGCAGTGGAAATGTCACAGAAGACTTAGGCCAACAACAACAAAGACATTAGCGCATCATATTGATCAAAATGTCACATTATAGTGGACTGTATTTATGTTACAAATCTGGCAAAGCTCCTTGTGAGGGGCCTCTTTGACAACACTTAATTGATTTTCAGTGGGTGTTTTCCAGACTTTAAAGCAAACCGTGACCTACCGGGATGCATATGGCTGTACAAGTTTTTTTTAACAGCATGGCATTTGTTTGTCGTCTATTTGTTTGAGTGCAACTGATCGATTGTACAATTTGGTATGTTCACCACGTGAGCTGAATTTGCTGGTTATTTAAAAACTGTGACAGAAGTTAACTTTGCTCTTTTATACTTGCAATCCAAAGAGGAAGTTACTGCCACCAGCCTGGCTGCGTCTGGAAGTGAAAAAAATCCCAGCTACAGGCTGCTTGAAGGTTCAAACTGGTGTGTGAATTGGTGAATTGATTTGGCAGCCTGGTAGCTGTGGCGAGAACTAGATCAGAACTAACCCAGATTCAAACCAATTCCCACCAACCTCAGTTAACTTCTTCATGCGGTTCTTAATGAGTTTTTTGGGTCACACACATGCAGGTATAGCTCCACCCCTAAACCTGAACCTAACCTTCCAGCTTCAGAGCTAGCTTTGTGAGATTTACAAATGTGCTGACAAATCAACACACTTCTCAAAATGTTGCGCTGTCTATGTAATATTTATCAGTCCTATTAATCTTAAATTCTCTTGACACAAACTCAGCTGAAAACATTAGCTTTTTGTGAACACGTGAGTTTGCGTAGTACAGATTTCCTACTTGTCATGGCGTCCTTCCGGGAGGTGTGTCCGCCCTTGTTGCTGTGGTAACTGGCATTACCAGTTGACTCATAGTCTGCCTTCCTCTCCTTCAGCGCCATCATCTCTCTAGGGGAGGCGGGTGCGCTTGCTACTCACAAACAGACAGACATGTATATATACACACACACACACACACACAGAATACCATTACCCTTCACTCCATCATCAACACGTTATCAATACCCTTTGGACTCTTAACAACTGTTGAGGGACGGACAAGTGTTCATCCTACACACCTTTAAATGGGGTGGGGAGGAGAGAAGAGCGACTGGAACACTGAACTGGAATATTGCACCTTCCTTCACATTTACCTGCCTCGCACTACACAAAGGCACAGCGCTCTGCCTTCATGCTTTTTCTTTAGAAATGCGGGAAAAACGGGGGGAACTTTGTGCTGTTTATACGGTGACTCTGTGGGTGTGAGCTGTTCTTTAGCAATCCTTTCCTTTTTGACTGGAGTGTGATTTCAAAGTAGTAAATACTGAGTCATCCCTCCTTACTGCATCCTCTTTAATCTTGCGTCTGTCGTCTTTGTCCTCTTGCTGTCTGACTACATACTGCTCTTACCGTCTGAATTTACTGCATGTACATATTTACACTATCTTACCCTCCCGCTGGCCTATGAAGCCCTGTCTGTGTTGGCATTACTCATCCAAAAGATTACACTTCCACTGTCAAACACAGACAAATATACAAGACCACGTCAGAGGAAACCTGGCTATTGTTGCAACGCCATGTTATTCCGCATTGCTTCCTCTGATATTCAACTCATTATTAAACGTCCGTCACATAGAATTTGCTGTCCATGATGCAGCCTGTCAGCCTGTTTGCTGTGTCTTTGCTTCCTCTCTGTTAGCTTGTTTGATGCAGCACAGTCAGCATTGATCCATACGCTCATTAATGCTCTGCTAATATCGCCTGTTTTAATATTGGTGTCTATACTGGCAAATATTGTCTGTCTGCCGCTGCAGAACAGCTTTTGGAGGCTGTTTAGGAATGTGCACGGAGGCCTTTTACACCCTCTCTTTTGTATGGAAAAATTTTCGCAGCAGTAAAATTAAACAAACGGCTCAGTGGACCATCTGTGACTGCAGGCGCACGTGTAAACTGTGAAACAAAATAAAAATAAATAATTAAATGCGAAATTGGCTTCCAAACTACAGCATTTGTCATTTTGCCACTGTCAGCTAACAGACACATAAATCCGGGTCGAGTGATATTTTTCGTAGGCGGTACATGAAACCTGTTCAATTGCTCTCACATAAATTCATATTGGTGTGAGTCATGCAAATACTCATACACCTGATGATGTGTCATGCTAGCTGTACAATCCTAAACAAAAGGTGAGTGCATACTTAAAGAAACAAACAACTAGTGGTTGAAAGGCCATAAAACTCTCATTCATAGTCCACAGAGGATGGAGCTTATTAACTTTACCAATCCCCTGATTTTCCTTCTAGTGCCACCAGCAGGTTAATTTTGTGCAGCCTATTTGTGAGGTCTTTCAAACACTCCTGAATGGATTGGTGTAAAAAAAAAAAAAAGAAAAAAAGGTGCATTTATCATTTCAAGATGATGCTTTCTCGTGACTGCTGATCAAGGGGAGCATGTTAATCATGCTAATTTAGTTCAAAGTACTCACAGCCTCAGATAGCCACCAGCATGAGTATGGACTCTTAGCCCTTTCTTAATCTCAGACCTGTCATCTAGCATCACAAATGACAATGGAAACAGCACAGCTTGTCTGGAAATAGTTATCAGAACTGGTATAAGGGTCCTTTCAGACATGCGGATGTTATATTAATGTAATGGCACCGGCACTTGTGTCATGTTCTCGTCAGGTACAAAGGCTGTTAACATGATGCTGGTGTCTTGGTGTTCAACATGACTCTGTGGTCTTTATCTCAGAAGCACTTTAATCCACCAACATAATCAGCCTAAAAGCAGAAACTTAACAGCTCAGCAGGAGCTGCCGTGGTTTCAATTAGCTGTAGATCCCTGAAACTGCTACCTGCTTCTGATGATGGTTTTAAAGTAAAACTGAAAGCTGGAAATAGTAAATGTGCCTTTGTGCTTTTGTTGGAGTGGCTTTACTCTCATTATAATGTACCTCTTACAGTTTTACTCGGTTGGCACTGTCAGATTAATGCAAAAACAACAGCAGCATAAAGTAAAACATGCACATCATACCTCACTAAGGGGACTGCAATAAAATCTTTTGTTGTCTTTAACATTGAAAGCCATTAAAATGGACAAGTATATAGTTGTTGAAGGGATTCTTCTTGGGTTGATGAAGGTAGTTAAAAAAAGAAAAAAAAAAAGAAAGAAACCTTGTAAAGTATGACTAACTCCCTATACTTTTGAGTCTCATTCATTCCTACTGCATGGACGAAACCTTGAATATCAAGCTAAGCAGTTTTTAAAGGAGTTTGTCATTCAGTGCTTGTGCACTGTCAAGTTATATGAAACTGAATTATAAGATGAGAAGCAGGGGCAAGCAACTCCCATACGCCAGATGGTTATTAAGAAAGACTTCAACTGCTAAATAAGACAGCAAATGTTTATAATCCATCACTGATGCACCCTGTGAGGAATAAGAAAAAACCCTCCTCTTTCTTCATCGCATTTAACTTTTGTACGACCAATTCCTCAAGAGCACCAAGAGTCAAATGATAATAAAGTGTTACAGTTTAAATGATTATCCCCGAATAACATACAGGAATTACTGTAAGAACTAGATCCAATGCTACATGCACCAAGTCTAAAATGTCTTTTGGTGACGTTTCTGGAACTCTTATAACCTCAATTAGTATCGGTAAGACATTAATGTCATATTTCAAGAATATACATTGAAAATGAATGTATTATCAAGGCGATTTTATAGCCAAGTCGTTAGGGCACATACCAAAGGGGAGCATTAGCTCTAAGCAGACATCCCCAGTTAAGATCCTGTGCAACTCCTCCCTGAATGTCACTCCCACAATTCCTAATACCCCATTTTATGGTTGTCTCCTTGTTATACTTTTGAAAAATATGTATAAAATGTCTAAAAAAAAAAGAAAAAATTAAATAAAATTTGTCTATTGTTACCCTGGGTGTCACTAACTGTCACTTTTGTCCAACAGCTATTAAAGAGCGAGGCTCATGTTAGCCTTTGTTTCTCTTCTCTTCAGTTTAGCAAAATTCAAGGACAGTGAAAGTCAGAGGATTTTTCAGTTTTGAGATGCAAGGATTTTAGTTGACAGCAGAATAATTTGCCCGTTGATGCCATAGTCTGAAGGTTAAAGAAGACATGAGTAGTAGAGGAGCGGTGACTGTTTGACTGGGCTATTCCAATGGAAAGAATTATGGAGGACAAAGGGAAAGACAGGAGAGTTGGAGGTGAAGCGGGTAGAGAGACTCACCTGATCGATTGTTGGGTGAAGTCCGTACAGGAGAGATGGACGGAGTGCGAGAGGAGGAATAAGGTCGCTGTCTGTCTCTTTCTATCGTGGAGGAAGAGCCGACAAAATGGTACTGAGAATAGCCATCCTGACCATGATAAGAGATGAGACGTGTTAAAAATAACGCAGTGTTTATGTTTCACAGCATTAATTTCACTAATGTTCAGTTTCCAGTGTGTCTGTAGAATTCACTCGAATATGAAGATGAATTTAATATTCTGTATGTTTTGTTTTTTTTTTTTTGGCCATGTGAACTGTACCTTTTTGTAGAGGCTGCGGAGGTCTCTGTATTGCCACATGCTGTTCAGGACTTGAGATGCTGCTTTCACTACTTTCGGACTATGTCTAGGAATTCAGCAGAGAGAAACAAACACATACAGCATAAAGCTTGACCGTCCTTTGCTTTGTTAAGTTCACAGTGTGTGGACATGGACATGGACAGAAAATATAAGCTCTGGATAATCTCTGGAAAGAAGGCAATAACCAAAGGCAGAATGAAAATCTTTCCTTAATCGGTTGATTGATTGATTGGCCAATATTTCATTCTGTGTTCTCCAGGGTTTGACTCAGCTGACTAATGCCTGGTGGTTTAATTGGCTCATATGGCCTTATCAGTGCCAAGAAAATTAAACTGAATTTCTTCAAGTCATTTTGGTGAACGCTATTGTTTTGGATTCTGTGATAGAAAACCCTGCCCTTGCAGTCATTGCAAAGCAGGGGAGTTTTTCCCTCCTTGGATCCATTTTCCTTCTCTATGACAGAAATTAGTTTCAGACCATGTTTTTCTTGGACCACAGGAGAAAATGAATGCAACATTTGGGTGGCAGTCAAAACCAAACTTGCCATTTGTCATTCAGGCATATATTTATGTAGGGCAAAAAGTTTAGATTATTATCTAAGTGTGTAATTTCTGTGAACATGACTTTGAGAAAACAGAAAACAAGAACATAACATCAGCATTCATTCTCTTTCTAACAGAAACCGTTATAACATGTCCTCGGAGCAGCACTGGATTAGTCGTTATCAGAAAGTGACAGAACTGGTTAGTTTTCATGTCTGGAGATGGATGTTTTGAAATAAAACAATGACGTGACTTTGATATTAAACCCACACCATTGGTCCAGCTTTTAATGCTGATGTTAGCAATCTAATATTAGCAAAACAACAGTGTCTCTAGTGAAATTAAAAACTATCTTGTGAACTTCAGCTAATTCAGATCACATATCCTACACTGATTATAGCACAGCTATAATGACAACAGACAACAGAGAGAAAACTGCAAGCACTCAAAAATTATCCAAATTTTTCTACACAAAATATGGATACGGCTTCCCTGCTTTAAAACTGGCAGATCAACCTTCCTGCTCTCTCCCCAGCGTTTCCTGTCTGACTCCGCTGTCAAACCATCATATAAACAAATGCTGAAAACTGGAGGTGTGAAAAGAGCCAGTGGGGAACAAACCGGCCAGGCTTTGTTAAGGGCCCTATGTTCCATCAACTGTTTTAACTTGTGACTCACAGCTCCAAAACAAGCACACTTTCACCCTCCTCTTCCCCCTCCTTCCTCATCCCTGTCTCCCCTCTGTATGATTTCTCCACCCTGTCATGGCTGTAGCCCTCTTGCAGCCATTTCCTATACCGCAGCCAATTCTCTTACGTGCTTGTCTTGGCAGACTCCACCAATTACTCTTCATATATTCACGCTGATATATCTCTTTCTTAAACCCCCCCCATTCACCCTGTCACACCGCTCTGCTATATCTTGTTATGTGCTAATGAGCAAATAACTGAGTGCATCCTTCTTCCACTACAGCATGATGCTTGACTAGCATTAAAATACTCATGTGAGCGTCTCACAGTCAGAGTCCTACAAATCGATGTGATGGAATACACGTCACGTAAAACAGCTGTCCATTCTGAGCTGTTACGACTTAACTTAGAGGATGAGAATGCATATGATTTATTTGTATTGCTTATATTTGATTTCATTTATGGCTATTTAAATCAATTATATTTTAGCTCATGGCTCAATTGTGACTGAATTCTTCAATATGATGCAGTATTTAGTTTTTGATTGTAACTTATTTTTACATTCTGCCAATAAATTAATAAATCAATAAAATGTAAAAAATAAAAAAAAAATCGTAAGATTGCAATTCCATGACACTTCTTCCTTAATCTAATCAGATCATTCTCTCTACAACTTCCTCCACCCATCAACATCCTAATCCATTTGGCTTACTTGTCTCCTTTGCTGCGGGCGAGGCCAATGAGCTTTTCAATGCCACCAGCATCCCTCAGGGCCTTGGTGTTCTCCATGTTCTTGGTGATGACCTCATGTAGTGCGCAGCAGATAGCTGTGATGGTGTCGTCCGACATGGTCTTCCCCACCAGTCCACTGCTGTTTGCTCCCCCTCCACCTCCTCCTCCACCACTGGTGCTGTTGTTGTTGTTGCTGCCCCCAGGCAAACGGTGCACCAAGTCCCTCATGGCGTATTTACCTGTGGGCATGGTAGGAAAGCAAAACAGACAGAGTAGGGGACCGGTGAAATTATGTGTGGAGAAAGGTTGGAAAAAATTATTTTTATAGAAAATATTTGATCTTTTGCGAACCAAATTTAGATTAAAAAAAAATGTCTGTATAATGTTTTTGCAGAACGCTGATCTTTTCAACAAACTTCATTCACCTATTGGTAGAGAGGCCAAGGCAACAAGGAGAAACTGAACTTTGTAGCAGTTTTGCTTTCCTTTATCATAAATTTTATTTTAATTTAAAATTAAAATGGGCAGGACTGCAATAAATGCATAAGAGTACCAAGCCTACCACAGCCATGCCAGCACAATTCGGAGGCATTTGGATCAATTTATTTTTTATTTTTGTCGTGTAATATAAGCCCTGTGTATAATTTTAATTTGAATAATTTTCTATCTGACACAAGTGGACATAGATGTTTCGGTATTGAGTCCCATTGATCTGAAGTAAGGGATGAGCCAATGTCACCTTCCCATTGGAGTTTGGTGGACCTCGTATTATCAGGAAGGGATAAACTTAGTTTCTTATATACACTTGAAACAGTTACTTGCCCAGTAGCAGCCTTCCTCAGTTTAGCATCAAAGGTGCTTGCAGATCCCAATACAATTCCCTTCTGTATTATAAAAATGCAGAGTTCTTCAAGCCAAACTGCTCTTTAATTTCATCAAATGGTAAGATATTTCCACCCTCTACAATCTGTCCCACCTGGGAAATATTGTGATGTTGCCAACTGCTCTCTTCCAGTATTTTTCGACCAGCACTTAGCAGTGGATTATTCCATATTGGGCAGGATGGTAGAGACACTCCATTTATAAACACCCTTTTATGTATTGCCTTTACAATTTTACAAGAAGATTCAATTAACACATTATCTACTTTAATATCATACTTTGGGTGGTACCATGATTTTATA
Source organism: Echeneis naucrates (assembly GCF_900963305.1). Lineage (NCBI taxonomy): Eukaryota > Metazoa > Chordata > Actinopteri > Carangiformes > Echeneidae > Echeneis > Echeneis naucrates. The sequence continues at coordinate 4,151,789 of NC_042527.1, forward strand.
GAAATAGTTTTATTATATTCAAATATGACCCTCTCCTCCATCCATTCCCAGCTACCTATTGCATATTGATTTTCATCTTTGTATGCCCATGACAATAGAAATCTGGCTTTGTATGCTAAATAATAAAGATGAACATCTGGAACACCCAGTCCTCCTTTGTTTCTGGTCATTGCCGATTTCTTGCGGTTGATTCTAGGCTTTTTATCCCGCCATAAAAAGCTTAAAAATAATTTATCAATTTCCTTAAACCATTGTTGGGGAAACTTTAAATGTATAGCTGAAATGAGAAAGGAAAGCCTGGGCAAGAGGTTCATCTTTATTACCTCTGCTCTTCACCATAGCGATAAAGGCAGGACTGTTTTAAGAGATGTGGTGTTGAGCATGTTGGGTTAGATAATGTTTACAAAATGTCATCACCATAAAGACTGGCTTTAAAATCATATTCACTAAAATTAATACCGGTTATATTTTTATTTGCTCATATGGCACAGGCCAGGGGTTCTAGTGCTAAAATAACAATGACAGGTGAGACTGGACAGTCTTGTCTTGTATATCTGAAGAGCTAAAAAGAATGAAACATCACACCATTTGTTTTAACACAAGCAATTGCTTGATAATACATTGCCTTGATTTTTAACTAGACATATTAATTGCACCACTTTGTTCTGTCATTTCATTGACTATTCCATTTCAAAATTTCTAAATTGTCCAAAAATAATCGGTGGTCTATTGAGATAACAATAACAGCAAAAACTCACAACAGTCTACCAGTGCGCATCTGCAGTGCCTTGAAGTTATCGAAAAATATTTGGGAGGTGCCGCTTAAGTTCTGTGGTCGCTTCCTCTGGGCTTTTGAAGATGTATTTACTTCCATCAATAGTAACAATGAGCCTCGCTGGGTGCAGGATGCCATTGCGGTAATCTGTGCCATGGGGTTTTTTCCTGATGTCCACATATTCTGCTGGTTTGCGTTGGAGTTCCACAGGTAGAGTGTGTTGGATGTGGAATGGCTTCCCTTTCCAGGCCAACCTCTTCTTATCTGCTGCTCTTAGGATGTTTTGCCGGTCCTCCCATCGTAGTAGCCATATAAGATAGGGTCGCAGTGGTTTTGGAGGGTTGGGTCGAGAACGGAGGCTGCGGTGTTGTCTCTCCACTTCTGGTGCCGGGTCCGTGGGCTTCAGATCTCCGCCATCTGCTCCTTTTGTCCACCCGTCTCCAACATGCCTTCTTCTAGGCCCATCAGGACTATTTCTTTTACTGTGGGCTTCCAACATTGTCATCTTGTTTTTTTAGATAATCCACCTCCATGGTGAGTTCTTTAATAACTTTATTATCAGTGCTGCATTGATCCTCTAATTCTCCTATTCGAGCCTAAGCATTGTTCATGCTGTTCAGCACAGTTTTGGTGTCTTTTTCAGCTCTTTAATAGAGTCACTAAGTTCATCAAATCTGGATTTAAATGAGGTTTTAATGCTGTTGATTTGGGTCAGAAGCTGTTGAGCCCAGGCTGGCAGTTCCTCCTCACCCATAATTGGTTTGATGGCCATGCGCTCAGTGCCCCGTTTTCTTTGTTTTGTCTCTCGATGGGTGATTTCTCTTGACATCCACGCGGCAGTTTGATTTTCTGAAATGTTTAGATGCATTTGGCACCTTTTATAGTGTTTGTATGCTTAAGTAAAGGCAGAGTTTAGGCACATTGCAGGAGTGACTATTCCTCACTTGTCACTTGATTCCTCCACCCCGTCTTCCACTCCCACTCTATCATACATAATGTAGTGAAGGTAGGATTGACTCTCAGGTAGTAATAGCTGATTTGATGTATGGCATGATGCAACATATACTATATATTCCGATTAATTAAATATATAAATAGAAAAGAATATAGATAATAACAAACAAAAAAGACCAGTTGCTACTGTAGAGGTAAATGCACGGTCTGATTCTGTGGCTGTCAGATATCTGATGGAGACATGGTCACATGACATAAGACCAGCTGACTACATTTCCCATGATACCTGAGGACTGCTATTTGGCAGTCTTTTCTCCTCTGATCTCTGCCCCTCATTGTGATTTGGTCATCCCTTTGGGGTGTTGGGGGTGTTGGGGTTAGGGGGACATTATGACCCATTGACTCTTCACATTCTATACTACAGGTTTCCCTGCTGCAACAATCCTGCTGATGTTTCAAACATCTAATGCAGACGCGTTTAATTAACATATGAGGGCAAACTCCGACTAAATATAATTACTGATGTTAAAAAGACGCAGCTCAGTCCATGTTGCTGTGACCTGGGATAGGATCTGACTCCGGCCCTTTGCTGCATGTCAACCCCTCATCTTCTCTCTCTCGCTCTCTCACTGTTTGTGTGGTTAACCCCCACCCAAAAAAAAAACAAAACAACAACAACAACAACAACAACAAAAACGCTGTTGAATAAAGATTACAAACTTGGGCCACTGTTTCCAAGAAGTAAACATATTCACTCAGCTCCAAATTGACTAGCTCGGTTATAACAATAAACACGCATCTCCCTGCAGATAATAAAAACAAATCATACTTATAAAATAGCTTATTACAGTAAGTTATCAAACATGAACCAAGTAAATTGCTTCATTTAGCTATTTCCATGTACTTGCAATATTGGCCCAATTCACATTATTATAAACCTACAAAGAGTGGAAGAGAAACTCTCAATCTGGTTTGTAACATTGCAGCAGTAAATCAGTTGGCTCACAATGTCTACTGATATCTACTTTTCAAAGCTCTGAGGGTTCAGTTACATAATATGCTCTATCTTTAATGCAATTTCATCATGTTAACGCAACGTGAGGGCATGACATTGTGTCCTGTCAAAATATACACACATGCCCCGTGGCAGGGCAATATCAGACCGACATTACAACCATCAAAAACTATATGCGTGAATGGTTGCATTCCCCCGCCCACCCATACACACACAGACTTAGACGAACGTAGCTTAGCTTAGTGCCTCAAGTATCAGACAAAGAGGAAGGAGGCATGTGGTTATTGCTATGGAGACCAACAGAAAAGCACAAAACATCCCTTGTCTCCGGAGGAAAATCAGGAATCAAATGATCAGTCAGACCTACAGTACTATCTTACTAAGACGCAAACTATCTACACACAGAAGACGTGCTATTATAAAGCTATTTAGGTTTCATTTTCTTACAGTATATAAATCCACAAACCCACTGCCTTTCTGCCATTCGTAACAGCAATAACCTTTTACCCAAATGACATTTTTGCAATGGTATTTAAAAAAACATACAATGCTGAATATGTCCACTTTCACAAGTATCATATTATGCGTTGTTACAAGTGAATGATTATGCAAGTTAGTCAAGATAAAAGCTCTTTATTTCAGTGCCATTGTCTTCAATTAAGGCAGAATTAAGCACATTACTCCACGAGTCAAGGAAGTAACACTCAACAAAAGTGCTTGAATAAAGTTGATTTGCTTTGGAAATTATGCAGTAACCCACTGTTGCTACTTCTTGTGGCAATTGTGTGTGCGGCCTTGTATATCAATGCTCTTTTTTGTGTGAATTATTTTCTCACCGATGAGCTCCTTGTTCCGGATGTCCAGTGCCATGTTTCTGAGCGCGGTGGCCACAGCACACACCACCCGGTCGTTGTCTATCCTCAGCAGCTCCACCAGGATTGGTAGACCCTTCTCTTTACGCACTGCAGCCCGAATATACACCGACCACTTGGCAGGGAGATATAAAGTTTGAGGTAGACAGAGACAAAGTCAGATATTTCGTTTGACATGGTGGTATTAATTTTTTTTCATGAGATACACACATATATATATATATGTGTGTGTGTGTGTATACAAGGAGAACATGCAAACTCTGCAAAAAAAGGACGCAGGTGTTCAAAACTTTTTATTCTGTCAAGAGTATCTCTTGACCCCTTGTGAGCCATGAGTGCATTTTATAAATTATCATCTAAAAAGTGCCACAAAATGACAGTGACTGCAAAGCCAAGTAGCAGGTAGCACACATGTATTGTATTCATCATTTGCTTTTGAAAAGTGGAGGGCAGCACAACAGCTGTTGCGGGTTCGGTTCCCAGACATGGGGACTTTCTGTGCGAAGTTTGCATGTTTAGGTTAAATGGTGACTCTAAGAGTGAGTGTGAGTGGCTGTTGGTCTCTGTCTGTCTATGTGTGTTGGCCCAGTGATGGACTGGTGACCTGTCCAGGGTGTACCCTGCCCTCACCCAGTGTGAGCTGGGAGTAGCTCCAGCACCCCCCGTGACCCAGAAACGGCTAAGCGATAGGAGATGAATGAATGAAGGAAATGTGGATGAAGCTAATGGTCAGCCTGCCCTAGGACTGTGCTAAAATTTTACCAGTTATCAGTAATCATGAGTAATCAGACTGATGAATGCATGATACCTTTAACATAAGGAAATACAATAAGTTTGACTCCAGCCTTTAAGGTTCCGTAATATATATATTAAAACAAATATTATAATAATAAGCATTTTAAAAGGGTTAAAGTAGGTTTAGTTTAATTTCCCACAGAAAAATATATTGGCTATGCTCTGAAATTCATCCCTTCAATATGCCGTCTGGTGGCCCACTGGAACTGCTGATGCCCTTTTGTATCATGAGGAAATAGTCACAGTGCTGATTCCTTACCTTCCAGCTGCCAGCAGCTAGGTTCTGCAAAGCCCCAGCTGCTCCCTCCAGGGTGTCTGGGTTGGAACACTCAGACAGCAGTGTGAGGTAGGGCTTGACGATGGTAGGGTGCCACAACATCTGGATGCCTTTCGGGGGCTCCGCCAAGTCTGGAAATGGGCCGACACCGTCCCACTATGGAAGACGAGACATAATTCATAATTCAGATGGAAAAGCATTTAAAATTCTGTGTGAGGTGTGGTTTGACAGTAGTAGGGGGCCAGCATGGTCTCCTCAGGCAAAAACAGTAAAGGAGAAAGAAGGTTTACTATTCATAAGCTGTGTATAAATAAGCTGGTATTCACCCATGTCGGCATTTTGTTTCTCTTTGTCCTATGTAATTGAAATCTGACATTTTGCCTTGCCACATACTGCACCTCAGTAATGGCTGGAGAACTGAACTGAGGTTTCTCAGTAAATCCGCACCTGCAATACAACTTTCACAATTCAGATGAATTGTACTGATGATAGGCCGGTGAGCTGATGATTAGGCACATCATCAAAAAAAAAAAAGAAAAAAAAAAAGCACCTTTAATTACTACTCTATTATCTGTCACTTTCAAATGCGACAGAAGTGGTGTCAAGCTGCTGTTTCCTCCAGAAGTACAGAAATTCTTCATTGTCATAAGGAATAACAGACCAAGTCCATAGTTCTTCTATACATTCTCTTGTTTTCATTATGTAATTTTTATCCCACATTAGTTGGGTCTAAAAAAAAAAAAAAAAAATCCATCTATCGTCGTTCCATCTGCAGTGACATAATCCCACATGACATCTGTTACGGCTCTGTCATATCCCAGACTGCATTACACTGCATTACATTACATTTTTTCTAACTGTATTTATTCTATTTTTCCTGTTTTTCCTGTGTGCCTTTTATATTAGCAGTCTACTACCTCCTCTTTTCCCTCATTCCCTTTATTCTTAAATATTTTCTCTTCTATCTTTTTACCCCAATTTCCCTCTCCTCTCCTCTAATAACCCCACACTGGCTGGAGTTTTACCCTCTCCAACAGGCTCCCCAATTGCTACTTCATGGTAATCACCTGCAGCTGCACAAGAATGGAGACAGATCCATCGAGCATTGAAGGAGGGGGTTATTTATTATTATCATAGAGGGGTTAACGTTTTCTTTTCATTTTCTGATCCCCGATTTAGTTATTAATTCACTCTGGTTCTACCTGGATGCGCAAACATTTTGCTGAAGCTTTGCTCAACAGATGAAGGTTAAAGATCTGGTTCGTCACTCCCATTTCGAAAAGATCCCTTTCTCTCTATTTGCAAGAAATAAAAGGGAGAAAAAGAAGCTAATGAGCAATTTACCCTGATCCCCGGAAGTGCTGGGTTTTCAATTCCCACAGCTTTGCTACAACTTGTATAAAATGTCTTCCACTCAACCAGAATGTGATGCTGATTGCTTATTAGCATGACAAGAGTTTAAAGCCTACTCCAAAAGAAGCCATTTGGTTTCTGCCAATTCTTCAACTAAAAGGGCACTCATTTTCTTAACTAAAGGCAGGATGAAACTCTGCATGTTGGCAACAGATGGACAGAGCCAGGAAATCAAGAGTGAAATACTAAATCAGCTTGATATTTTTGAGTCTGAGCGCAGGTACTCTTTGTACAAGAAGTGAGACCTAGTTTAATCTGCAGGTAAAACCTTAATCTCAAAGTGCTGCTGTGTAATAACCTGGAAGCTTGTGTTAATAACATCCAATTAATGAAGATTCATGTTTGTGCCACATCATCAAGCTTTTCTTGATGTATGTATAGGGAGTCATGACCCTAAATAACTCAAGTGTACTTCTGGCAAACTGAGCGGAAAACACTAACTGTGTCACAGTTCAGAAGCTGTGTCCTTTTGAGGCTGCATTTGAAGATCGCGGTGGCGTGACTAGGGCGTTCCCATTTCAAAGGTTTCTTCAAATGCAGCCGTCTTTTCTTGGGCCAACATAGCTGAGCATGGCTGGACCTACCCTAAAATTCAATGTGTACAGGCACTGAAAGCAAAAAGACACCTAAAACTTTGCAAAATGTACACATTTTCAAGATTGCTAGGCGATAGGAACATCACTTAGCGACACAACGGTACGTGGAGGGCACAGCTGGCGAGGCAAAATGAAAAATCCTGTATTTTGGTTCGGCAATTGTGGCTTGTGAAGGTTTTTACCTTAGTTGTTTGACTGACCTTCCTAAATGACTCCACGTAGCATTTCTTAGACTTAAACACACATTTTTTTTCTCTTTTGATTATGCTTTCGAATGCTGCTCATCTCCTCCGGGAGATGATAAGTCATCAGATGACATAGTAATAACTTTGTCAGTGAACATTCAGAGGAAATAGCCGGTCACCAGCTGTGATTAATCCTGAAACTCTCATATCAACACAACCGACCACCAGGTAAAACAGGTGCCAGTCAGGCTGAGTGCTTACAACAGCAATCAATGGCCTTTTGCAGCATGTCAACCCCTGGATTGACAACCATCCTGACACACTGTCATTATAAAAAAGACAAAACAGGCCCACATCTGTTTTTCCCAAACACTTTCAACTCAAGATGCCATTACAGACAGAGACAGAACAGTACTGAGAACAAGATGTTTGCGATTAAAATTGGTAGAGGGAATTCCTTTAGATGTTACATTAAAATATCATTATTTCATTTGGCCACTGCAAGTCTTTCTCCGCATTGATTAGATTGTAGTCACTTACAAAAAGGCTTTGAGCAACAGTTTATTATATTCCATAAAGAGAACGTCTATCTGGCACCTCCGTGTCTGACTACCATGTCCCTTCTTGGAGCATCATCTCTCATGAGCCCTGCAGCTCCGTGGCATGAGACTCTGTTTAATAGGAATAAGTTACCTGCATGGTCAGCTTCAAATTGACCCATATTTTTTGCCATTGCCACTATACTGCTGGGCAGCAACCCAATTCATTTCCTTAGAGATTTGCTTCTGTGTGTGTTATTGAGGCAAAATGTGGTCATGCAGATCAGGTTAACAACCGTGATCGAAGATAGGTGTCATCTGAGGAGTCATGTGCCATCAAAGCAATAGAGAGATAGGTGGGATTAATGTGTTGGACAGCGGACACACTAACGGGCCTTGGGGCTGGTTGATCCCACTGAAAATGTGGTCCCGTGAATTCCACCACCGTCACAGATGGCAGCCCACCATAGATGCTTTCATGTTATTGTATCGTACCTTAGTTCACCCTTTTGGCGTTTTCTCATAAACAATTGGGATTCAAAGTTTTTAGTCAAACTGAAGACTTTTGACTTTTTCTACTTTACTTACTTTACTAACCTGAATTTATGCTCACAGCAAGAATGGATGCCCTCATTCTTTTACTGACGCTTTTGAGCCTTCACAGTTTTAGCATATATTTACTTTGGTGCTGTGTTTTTGTTTTGTTTTGTTTGTTTGTTTGTTTGTTTTTGTTTTTTAAAACTTTTTTTTAAAGACAGTATCAGTCAATACCACCCGTATTGTACCGTATCTCAATAGAAACAAGATATAAATAACAATTTTTAAACAGGCAAGCAGAGGACAGCAGCTTACAACGCAGACCAAACCACATTTCCAAACTCTGAGGTGCAGTATGAATCACAGCTGTCTCAACTTTGTATGGTGAAGGCAAAAATCCGTAGTAGTATCTGCACACTCTGGCACTGCAGTATCACCTCAACTAGCGAGCTGATGTGACAAGCTGAAAGGCTCCGTCGCGCTTCGTCTTCTCACCTGGTCGTGTCCCTTCTTTTTCTTCTTCTTCTTGCCCCAGCATCCAGAACTCTCTGCATCCTTCCCGCCAGTGTCACATAACAGACCGTCCAGCTCCTCCGACCCCCCCTGCTGGCTTTGAGACGTCTCTGCCGCCAGGCGGTATGACAAGTTCCTCAGGATGCACACACAATTCTCTACGGTCTGATGGAGGGGTCAAGCAAAGAGAGAAGTCAGACATAATGATGAAAAGGAGAAACGTGTGCAGATGAAGGGACAAACACACTTAAAATCATAGAGTAGACACATATGCACACAAAATATTGGATGAGTGTAGGCTGTTTATTCATTTCATAAACCCAAATATATACACACAATGTGTCCATTGTGTAGACAAATATACACACACACTAACCACACACGCACAATAATCCTATTGTTGTTCGTAGCTATGCAATCACAGACTTTGAACTTGTAAAGGATTTCTGCGGATTAAAAACTTCACATCTCCTTATAAAGAGCCTCCACTCACCACACACACCAGCACACACTCAAACACACATTTACACAGGACACACATACAGCAGAGAACCACATGCACGCCCATAGATTCACATGGGTGGCCACAGGCTAACATGAAAGCACACATACTCTCTCCAGCGGTTTCTGTGTCACCGACCATCTAGGTTGAGTAATTTAAGGGACACTGTAAAAAATGACAATATAGGCAAGCTGGGGATTTGCACTGCAGTCTTTATCTGCAATGTTAAACCTTCATTATATGGCTTCTCTTCTGAAGCAATCTGATTACTGTGTCAAGCTTTTGATGCCACACGAATCTCGGGTGTCGTGAGGCCTGGAGGAGTTTCTCACAGATGTGAAATTTTGAAGATGTATTTTAGTACAGACTGAACTGAAATATTTTTCCCCAATTTTGCTGGTGGTATGTATTCATTGATGTTGTTACTCAAATATCGATACTGTTTGTATCAAGCAAAACAGCCTAATGTAAAATCAACTTGTAATATCTGGGAATGGCATCATGTTGTATAAAGCGAGACCTTTGTGTCTTCTTACATTATAAAATGTTTCATTTGATAAGTCAGGAAGTAATCAGACTGACCTGAAAACTAAGAAATAAGATGTAAAATTACTGACATTTGTGATATTTGATCCTCAAAACCACAAATGTATCTCCTCATGGTAACACTTAAAAGAAAACGTCAAATCAAATATCAAGCATCAAATATATGGGACAACAAATGTAAAGGATACCGATGTGGACCATCGCTCTACCCCCTTTCATGACATGTCATGCTTTTGTATAGTAAATTGATGGCTGTTAATTATTATTTTGTATTAGAGATGTGGTGTGGCTATGAGGACCCTTATGGAGGTCTAGCACCCCAATTTAGCACAAATTGTTTATTGCAAGTAATTAATTACATTAAGCATTTACTTTAATCCTGCTCTATGTAACTTATTTGCAGATAAGCGGTCCCCTATTTTTAACACGAAGGCCTGTATATTTTTTCAAGATATTATTAACTGATTAGTGATCTTAATTCCTGTGGCTTGATTTTTCTGAAGAAAATTCAACTAAAAATAAAAAAGTATGTATAATGCTACAAAGTCTAAAAACAAAACTTAGCATCCACTTTTTATAGTGTGTGGTTTATTGCCTGCATGCCTTACTTTAATGTACAAAACAACAGCAAATACATGTAAATTGTAGATATTTTTTTTGATTGTAACCCTTAAAGATGTTTATAAAGAAAAAACAACAAATTTTCACTAACCACTTGTAAACCACATGTAAACACACAAACATGCAGTTTGACTATCAACTATAATTTTATAGTACAGTATATATAATAATAGTATATACGTTATTCCGAATTTTGTATGTGTACAAGCAACCAAACTAATTTGAGGACTGAGGCAGCTGGTCATATCTTGTGTGTGTATGTGTGTGTATATCTGTGTGAATCACCTTGCTGTCAATCTCACTGCTCCCCAGAGCAGTCTGGATAACATAGAGCAGAGCATCCGTCAGGCCTTCACACTCCCTCATCCTCCTGCGGGCCTCCTCACCTGCTGAACTCACATTTCTACCCCCCCGCCCCCACACACGCACACACACACACACACACACACACGCACACACACGCACACACACGCACACACACACACACACACACACACACATGCACATAACAATAACGTAAATGAACTGACCAAGCACTTTCAGATTATCTCCAACATGTACTTGTAATAGAGAATTGAAATCCTCCAGCGGTTTTGGACATGTTTTGAGTGAGCGTGTAGGAAGATGTGTATTTTGCAGCATCTGGATATGTGCTAGTGCACGTCCATGAGACAGAAAAAAGAGACTGAGTGAATAAATTTTTAAAGATGATGAGGAAAGGCTCCTGCCCTCTGCATCTGTGAGAAAGCTGCTGGTACTACATTTGTCCTACTTGCCTTCCCAGATCCCTAATTCCCGTCATGTGTTAAATATCTTAATACATTTAAAACACAAGTGAATGACAATACAATATTATGGATAGAATCTCATCATTAATTGGTTAATATCTAAATACATCAATGTATTTAAATTGACCGCTGTGATGAATGATGATAATTATTGTTATGTGCTCTGGAAACTGCAAGTATTTACTGAGTTTATTGAGTCAGTCAGGTCATAACAATGAAATTGGAAGTGTGAGCTAACATGCTCTCAGTATTATTAGTAGTAACACTATTGATGGCTTCATTAAGGCATCAGATTCAACATGGGTACCCCGTCAAGACAACTTGACACAAACAAACATTTTAGCTGGATGAGAGGAGAAGAGAAAATATATTCAAGACAAACATAAGCGCACTGTAGCATTTTAATGGCCACATTAGCACTGAGGCATTGACCTTAAACATAACCCCTGTAATCAGACAAGACTAACAAGAAGACTGACAGTCTCCTTGCCTTAAAAAAGAAATTTCATTATACATTATGCAACTTCAAATGTTCACAATTCTGTATGAAGTAGGATTTGCTATTCCGGGGTAGTCGCAGTTTTTCCAGACCCCTGACCTCTGAATTTCTGTCCACATCTCTAATTAAAATAGATCCAATATGGTGCTCATCATTTGCTTCTACTGGTTGAACAACTGACGGGGGACAGCTATGTTGGCTTCAGGACAACACCTCCCAAGCTAGCAAACCACATTAATAATGGTGGCAGAAAACTTAATGAAAGATAAAAAAGCCTACACTTCAAGTAAGTCTACTTGGCAAATTAACAAATCCAGTAATATCTTCTTGCATCAAGTAAAATGTTAGCTGAAGATGATTTTCACCACAGGTGCAGGCAGGAACATATGATGCTGTATGAAGTCCTCACCATGTGAAATATAGAGTAAGCGTTAAAGCTTCATCTTACAGTTTAAGGTGGGTTTTCTACACGAGCCGATGGTGAAAGGGTTGCATATACATCCATCAATTTTTTTCAACTGCTTATCCAGCAGGGTCGCAGGGGGTGCGATTACTTCATTATTTCAAATTAAAGCAAATCAACCCACTTCAACCGCTGGTAGAAACTGCTGCAATCAGTTTTGTAATAGTAAAAATCTTGGTGTAACAGACTGTGTTATTGATAGCTTCTAATTTTTTTAACCTCTTATAACTCATTGTTTTAAATTGTCTTTTCTGTCTCAGTGTAAGTTATTCCCAGCTACAGCAGGGCGCTATTTCTTATGAAAAACCTTTGATAAAACTAAATTACCTCTGGGAGAACTGGGAGACCTAAAAAAAAAACAAAAAACAAACATTCAACAAGCATTCATGCCTAAATGTGTTTATAAGCAACTGTTTGCTAACATACTAGCCATATCAGCTTTGCTTGCTAACATGTTGGCCATGGAAGATTTTTCTGCTGACATGTTTACTATATTAGTTTTGTTTTTTAACACGATATCTGTTTTGTATATCAAAATGTTAGTTTTTATTTGATAACATCAATCATATTGGACTTATGCCAAATGCCCCAAAATAGGAAATAAAATAAAGCGTAAAAACTGTCGGTTTTAGTAACAAGGATGAGACAAATTGTGGCACCATCTCAAACTTTCCTTTGTTTTTTCGATCTCAACTAACCAGATGGCATCAGGTCATGTATTCGATATTTGGCGGCTTTAACTTTCAGAGGGATCATTAAATGTTAATGCAAGGATGCACAAAACACAAAAGTGGAGTGACATGTTTGACCCTCAGTGGAACCTCAGTTCTATTTAAATTTATTTTAGTTGCACAGTAAATTATCCATTGGAATTTACTTGGTTGTTATGTTCTAGTCTCTGCAGGCTATATATGTGTACAGACACAGCGCTGATTGTCATCGTGAAATGTATTGCACACCACATCACTAAAGACATGCAAGGATAAACACAAGAAAAAGCACTTGAATGATTCTTTAAACCCTCTTTATATGCTTCCTTCTTTCCCACATTTTCTTCATTTGGGTTACTACCTGTTAATGGATTCAATTCAATTAACCTCAGTAAATGTGGCATAATTAATCCCTCTGAAGGATTTCCTTGCAAGGCAAAGGGGCTGCAGATTATCTCTCATTACAATCTTTCAATGCGAAAAAGCTAAATAGTGAGAAGGAGAATAACAAATTCCCACTGCTGGAGAAAAGGTTGTGTCTACGTGGGGAACCGTCAAACAGAACACAAGTGGATTAATCCACAGCTTGCTGCTGCTGAGGGAAAAATGTCAATCTTTTGGTAACAACAGGGAACGGCTGTTTTGTTTGTCTTTAATTGTAAAATCAAAAGGAAAGGTTCTGCTGGATGCCTCTGTGTGTGTGTGTGAATTGTGTTTTTGGCTGATTAAATTTGGAGAATTTTCTTATGTTCAAAATAATAATCCATCAGTCTTTGAAAGACGCATTGTAATTTTACTACCTTCAAAATTCCTTAATAAACTGTTGGGTTAGCGAGCTGGTGTGCACCTTGGCCATTATTCATGAATCACATGAAAGCATGCTCATTTTTCTCAGTTATAAGTTGTAGCATTACTTCTCTGTAATACAATTAATTTAAATGAACTAGCCCCAGTCATTGGGGGAAAATGGATGGATGGATTACAGAATTAAAAGATAATTAGAGTCACTCTCTAGTTTTTGATGTTCGTAACAGGGGCTCATGGCTCTCTTTCTAAGCTGACCACATTATGTAGGATAAACTCCAGCCAAGGGTTGGTTACTTCGGATACTGTTAAATACACTTTAATATCATAGAGAACGTAATTTTATTAGCTTTTTTCTGAAAAAAAACTGTGCGTAGAAATAAGATATTTATGAACTCCAACAATAACATTAAATGCCTGATTTTTTTCTTTCTCTCTCTTTTTTTTTTTTTTTTTTATTAAAGGGACCTGAACCTAGAAAAGTTTCAGAGAGTCGGGGCACTCAATTAAAAACCAATCAAATTGAACAGCCAATTTGAGCAAACTGTTTTCTATTTGAAGTCAATCTGTACCATGTTTCTACAGCAGCTGCATTATGGTACTGACGAGCAAGATATCAAGACCTCAATAACATCTAGATGCTCTCACTTACAGAACTGAGGTTATCCTGTTTACCACACTGACAAATGGCTACAAATAACATTAAAGCAAAGACATGCAGTGGGTTTGCTTTAGAATAATGAAGGAGGCTGTTACAGATCAGTAAATGAAGCAGGATCGACCTTAAGGTTTTCTTCATGTCAGTTCATATATTCCTCCAGTAGTCTATATTCCTAGCCATAAGTAAATTTACAGTAAATTCACTGCGCTCTCTCTTACACACGATTCAATGGATTAAGACCAAATGATGAAATATCAGATAAAGGTCAAACCAACACCTACTGCCTTACTGTGTGTATGGCTGAGAGAGGTGAAGGTGCAGTTGCTGCTTTGTTCTATTAGCTTGGAAACGTGGTGGGTAAACCTGCTCCTCAATAATTGCGACTGAACTTTTGTCAGTCCTGAAAGTTCATTCCGGAAAATGGAGTCAAGAAATGCGCATGTGAAAGAGACAAGGGGCGAGGCAGGGACAGGGTGAGAAAGGAGAAGAAAAGGGTAGCGGAGGGATAACATGATTGAGAGAGAAAAGATATTAGGTAATAGAATGAGATGGAGCGAGGGAGGAGAGAGTGATGAAACGGAAAAAAGGTGGAGATGGAAAATAAGACAGTCAAGGGGATAAGTGAAGATGGGAAGAGAGAGAGCAGGTGGCCGGCGGTATACCAAACCTGCCATGAAATATTCAATCTTTAATCAGACTCGCAGCATTCCCTAACGAGGCGTGAGAAAGATGAATTAGCCCTTCGAGTTTATGGAGCTGATCCATATAAAGCTATCTCCTGCAACACATACTGAGACGCACAAGCCCAGTATCAAATGCATTACTGTACCAGATGTGTGCATTTTCACACACGTACAGCATTAGAAGCAACTAAAGCCCCTGTATGCTTCCAATATGTGCAATTTATTTTCACCGAGAGCAGGTGAGGATACATCTTGTGGGTAAGATTAATGGCCCCTCATGTAGTTACACAGAGACAAAGATGGCGAGATGGACACTCACACACACACACACACACACACAGCGAGGCAGACAGACAACCAGTCACCCCCTATTACCACTTTTGCATTATCTTCAAGAGTAAGTATCAAGAAATGTCAAGTATTGTAAACTCCTCATTCCGACTGTGAATGAAAAATGAAACATATTGCAGCACAATTAAAAAAACACTGTGGATGTCTGACTTTAGTGTGTTGTCTTTAGTTTGTCTGGAAGATGTGTTTTGTTTAGTTTTTTTCCTGTGAGGCTCAAATGTGTAATGAAGGGGAACCAATAGCACATCAAAAAAAGATGCGTGGTAGACAGCCAACATTTCTCTGTTAGAAATATTTATGAGCTTATGCCCCACCACAAGAATTTCATCATGTAATCCTGTTACGACTAACAGAGTTTGGAAAAGATCTCAGTAATACAACTTTCATGTGTTGAACTAATGATTAGTTACATCTACTTTTAAAGGTCGTGGAAAATTCTCTCCTCAGTTAGTTTCTTCCTTGTGCAGTGATGAGTATGAGATGTTGGTGCCTTCTCTTCAGTTTAAAATTGAAGGTTTATTTACTCTTTTTCTTTTAGTTGTGCTGCTACAGGCCGAGACTGCTGGGGGCTGCACTAAGCACCTCTCTCTCTCCCCTACATGAGTCTCTAACTTGTAGTCTTTGTTGTGTCCCTCCTGTCTCTCTCTTCCTGTCCCCGTCCTACAGGTATTGAATCATCTCTGCTCCACGTTCCTGCTGCTGCAGTCGTTACCTTTAGTTATCATTACACACTCCTACTCACTTCCTATTGTAAGCTCTTCTTCTCCTCTGCTGCTAATATTTACTACCAGTACACATTTAGAAGTATCAGGTTGCAATCGCTGCATGTTTCCTGTATGTTTTCTTTGTATTTTCCACGCCATCATCTGTTCTCCTGTTCTTGTTCTCTCCCCATCCCTCTACCAAGTCCTCCTCTCCTTCACACTCGCTGACACTGGGTCTCTCTCACTGCCTCTCTGCACCCTCCAACCGTCACTTCCTTGACAGTGGTAAGGAAGTGCTTACCCTTGGAGGGATATGTTGAGTCTCTTGAACAACTCCATGAAGGGTTTGGTCTAGACCTGCTCTGTGTGTAAAGTGCCTTGATGTAACTTTGTTCTGATTTGGTGCTATATGAATACTCAGATAGTCAGACTGCAGACATGTCTTGAAGACATTAAAGTCTGGATGACCTGTAACTTTTAACTTCCAAATTCTGACATAACCTGGCCCTAAGCACCTCAGAGAAATGCTATCTAATCATCTAATCAGTCTGGACACTCTCTAGATAGAGGTTTACTTGTGGTTCCTAGAGTCTCCAAGAGTAAATCCGGAGGCAGATCTTTCAGTTATCAGGCACCTCTTCTGTGGAACCAACTTCCACTATCGGTCCGGGGGGCGGACTCTTTATCAATTTTCAAGACCAGGCTTAAAACATCTCTGTATGACAGAGCTCATAGTTAAAAAGTCAAAGTTCACCTACTCCTTAGCTATGCTGCTATAGGCTTAGAATGCTGGGGGAAGGACTGAGAACCTCCCCCCCCGCATGTGCTGACATACCAACAGCCATGCTTCTCCGAAATCCCCATTTCTCCCAGCTCTAAGCATGTGTACTGCATTTACTAACCATGTTTTTCTGAAGTCTCTGTCTCTCCCAGCTCCTCTCCTCTCTCCCTGTCCTCATCCTGCAGGTGGTGACTCATCACCACCCCATGTTCCTGCCTGCTGCTTACATATTTCCATGAACTTCATGCAGCATCATGTTCCTGTCTGCACCTGTATTGAATATCTCCTCCTCCCGTTCTCATTCTGCCCCCCCCCCCCCCCCCCCCCGGCATGCCTCTCTCTCTCCCTCTCTCAACGCACCCGGTCGAGGCAGATGCCCCCCCCTTTTCTAAAGAGTTTGGTCTAGACCTGCTCTATATGTAAAGTACCTTGATGTAACTTTGTTATAATGTCATATAAAAAAATCCGATTTGATTTTATAAATAAGTTTGATTAGATTTTTGATTTTGCTATGATTGGTCAAGTTTTCCCTCCTGGAAGAAACAGCTATCAATGAGCTCCAAGCCAGGCCTGTTTGAATGAAAGTCAGATCTGAGCACTAGCCTTGATTGAACAGACATAATCACACTGTGTTAATTATGGTGCCAGTCAGTCAAATCTCATTTGATCTGCTTACTGTTTATCTAGTTATTGATGAATTGAATTGAGTGAATTGAAAACATTTGTTGAGGAAAACAAGTTTCGAACTAAAGGGGAAGACTCATTACTGCCTTTCAATCTCATTCTGAGTGAGTAGTAGTGTGCAGGCTGAAAAATAAATTAATCCTGGAATCATGGGTATGTGGATATTGTCATATATTCCATCCAGTGAATATTTGGAAATTATTTAATTCTGCAGAACCTTTAAATATGTAAGTGGAAAACTATAAAATGATGGATTTTTCTGTGAAACTAAATGAAAAAAGCTTATATTATATACCCTACAATCAGAGCTGCAGGAACATTTTCATTTAATTTTGCGGGGTGTGGCGCTAATAAGGACTGCAGACGCGCACACGCGCAAGCACACAATGTTTAATTATACTGCTTATAAAGCAGCTGATGTATTAGTTCATGAGGTCAGCTTGACACTGCAACTATCAAACATGCCTTCATTATCCTCTTTATATTCATTATTATTAAAAATTACTCCATTAAATTGACTCCTTTTAACAAACACAAACAAAGTAATAATCTGTATGTGTATAGGTCTTAGATAAGAAGGCACAAGGTTTTATTTGTAAATATTCATATTTCAAAATAGATCAAATGACTGTGCTTGATTTTTTATCCACCGTTCATAATTTGTCCATAAAGAGCCAGGAAGACAATAACGTAGCTACAAAGCGAGACAATTCAGTGCAAGTTCATTTTCGCCAAGAAGAAGACAGCATTAGCAAAAATTGATTGATTCAGGCAAAGGAAAAGGTTGTGATTAATAAGGATGAATGATTTATGATTGTGTGTTCACAGTCGTCCTTCGTGAGTTACAGCACTGAATGGCAGTCAGAGGTGTGTTTGCAGAACGTCATGAGGTCCCAGTGATGTTGACTATTAGGATATGCATCATCTCTGTATTGCTGCTTTGTAACACATTTGAGATAAATTGTGTTAAAATTTGAACAGGAACTTGTGAATTATGGCCCAAGACGTATTTTGAGAGGTCACATGACGTCACCCATTGATTTGTGAGCTACCATTAAGAGGTTCCGAGTTTGTAATTTATTTATGACAAAAGAAACCATATTTGGAGAAGAAGGTGTAGCTGAGGAGTGAGGGTTTTATTAAAACAATGAAACTACCAGTTACTAGAATGTGAGGTCATGGTGACCTTGAAGTTTCACCTTTGAAACAAAGCTCTTCAGTTGATCCTTGAGTATAAGTGAATGTTAGATCTGTAATATCTTACATGCATTTTCTAAAACAATCATGACCTTGACCTTTGACCCTTGACCATTAAACTTTATTCAGTTCGTCTTCGAGTCAAGTAAATGTCCACAATTCAAATTAATTCCTTTTAGGTGTTGCTGAGATACCTGCATTAATAAGAGTAAGATGAATTATCAAAGTTGCCATCACCACACCATGAAAACACATTTTACTTACATAATGTTTAAACGCTAAAAGTGCATGGATGGAATAAATGTTTTCAAAAACTACACAGCCTTGTAACTCCATAAACACCACAACGTCACAGCCCTCAGCCTAAATGTGGCCTTTATGTAAATCCATGAATTTCATTCATCCTTGATCGAAATCAATTGAGAATATTAGTCAGCATTAAATCGTAAAGTTGCTGGCTGTCCTTTTTACATCCAATATGTTGGAGCATAGAGCCAAAGCGGCAAGATAAAAATGTATCAGTTCTACTACTTCCACTTTGCACTGCATGACTAGTATCATGTCTCAAGTGAGAAACTGAAACGCCACAGCAGCTCCAAAGCCAAATGGTGACTCATCTTAAATGCAGCTAAGTCTGTCACTTCCCTGTGGTAAAAATAACACAAGATACAGACTGCTCTGAACTAAGAGCGATTGTGCTTGTTAGTACGAGACCGTGAACAGAAAAATATAAGTGAGCCTGCAAAGCAAGCAGGTGCGTTCTACCATCGCCAGTTAATGTATATTGAATAGCACAGCATATGCGGCTTTAAAATATGTGATTAAAAAAGAACATTGGATGAGAAATTGTTTGTTTTGTGTCGAACAGGAGACAGGCGGTGACACTGACCGTAGACAGCCTGTGGCATTGCGCAGGACCTGAGAGGAGTGCAGGTGCAGCTTGCGGTCCTCCTGAGTGTGAGGTGAAGTGTCCCAACCTGAGTGAGGGATGATCACAGCGTTGGTCAGCACAGCCAGGGCATCCTGAATGATAGGCATCTTCAGGGCGTCGCACGACGACAGGTTCCACAGGACACCTACAGAGCAAGGCAGCGAGACCGGAGGTGAAAACCAACATGGAGGAGACAGGAAGAGAAAGGCAGACACAAAGACATGTCTGGGCCAAACGACTTTGAAATATTTAGTAGGTTTTAGTGACTGCTGAGCTACCATGATGCTACCCCCACCCCAAAAAAATAAATAAATAAAATGTGTGCTTGCGTGTGTGTGTGTGTGAGAGAATATGGATTTTGATTTGAACATCGCCTCCAAAATATGTTTTTGACACATGATAAACAACATGGAAATGTTACTTTAGTTGTAATGGCACCCTGAGCTCTTCAGTTGATTTTCTAGAAAGAACTGCGAGATGGAATTTAAGTGAAATTGGTGTTTCTACTGAGAGAAAGGTCACACAGCCTTTGAGGATTTTTGAATTTCACGTTTATATCACTTCACAGTATCACAACATTTGAAAATAACTCCAGGTGTAGGTATTAAGCAATGTGGAACTTGGTAAGAAAAACACCACCACAGCAGCAATTTGTTGAAAATTTGTTTCATCGGTATTTGTAGATGTCAACATCATGCACACTTCACGTGAACAACGGTGAATTAACCAATGAGAAGACAAACCACTCGTGCATCAATTAATGCGCCTTGAACATTTCAAACAAAACAGTTAATTATCTGAGGACTGACAAAACATGTCCTGACATGGTTTATTTGCTTCCGCCTAAAAGCTGACAGCAACTAAAGCTATTGTTTCAGATTTTGAATTTGCACATTCAAATCCTTGTTAGAGAGCACTTCTTTGTAGCTCATCAAGATGCTGATTAAAAAGCACGATTAATGCCCAGGTGTGCCTGGTCACAAGAAAAAGTCCCTTTAAATACTTTAAATTGGGCCATTTTATTCTGAAATCAGACACTGGATTATTGCTCTCACACTCCAATGTGTAGAGTGGGGAAGTCAATGTCTGATGTGATCACAGTTTGCTTCATGCAGAGCGACACATCTCCTTTGATGTGGAAAGTTGCTCAATATTGGCAGGAAGGGTTAGAACACGTGGTACTGGCAGATCCTGCGCCTCCAAAACACGCTTTAGATGACCCATCTGCTGATGCCACGATGGGGATGTTTTAAGCTCCCCTGTGAACATTATGTTGCAAAAGCTCAGTGGTTTCGTTAGCCATAGTTTCACGGTTTTCATGGTTGGAATATAGCTTGTCTATCAAAATGGTGATGAGTCTACATCTGGTACATTGAATTTTTTTTTCGTGCTTCATTGTTGTGTAATCAGAAGACTAATGTAACAGTTACTGACCTACAGTATGTAACCTATTCAGCCTGATCACTGAAAAATCATATCATATTTATACTTGCCTTATTATACAATTTGAACAGTGTTTTGCTGTTACTTTTTCATTAAAGGCGTCAATTTAAGGATGCAACATTTAAAGAGATAAATTCAGGTATTCATAAGTAGGAAAATGCTGATTTTGAATGGCAAACCCAAAGTTCCCGGTGTGAAACTGTTACTTTTCTTTAAAAGTAACAAGACAGTGCTCGTCCAGCTTAGTAAGAACCACACTGCAATTGTTCTGAGGTGCCTGACACACACAGATCAAGCTAACAGTAGTCCGTCAGACGGCCATTGCCCTATCCTGCTCCAGGAGCAAGGTTATTGCACACGCAGACCTCAAGCTGGACAATATAATGGTTCTGTTGTGGTCCTGTCACGAGTGCTGCTCAGCCTGGAATCTGTGTTGGGACCATGCAGGACAAAGCATCAGAGGTCACGCTGCATACTCCTTTCAGAGGTCACTGAAAGTCCTCTCTTGACTGTGTTGCTCCTGAACTTGACACCCAGCGGGACACCCAATTTACCCTGTCAGGACGTTTTTATCACTTTCTGATAGTTTTACTTAGAGGCCAAAGTCCTGATAGCCTTAAGTAGCTGATGGTGATGAACTGGAGGACAGCAGCAAGCAGGAAAAAGAGACGCAAGTAGCCCAAACCTTTTCATTAGTCATTCTGATCACACATGAAAGCCCTCGAAAGTAACACAACATTGTTGCAATTGAGTGCAGTGGTTACCCATATAGAATGTACTCTATCCAAACGAGATGAGAGCCAGGATCTGCCCTATGTCGGTGCAGAAGTTTAACTGTGCTATCTGGGGAAAGAACGGAAGAGATGCGCACAAGCACCCACACAGAAGCTCAGTGATTAGCTGCCTTCATCTCGCAC